>NW_027361741.1:25987500-27397500 GCF_039654945.1 Dendrobates tinctorius | reverse complement strand
ATACTAACAATTGCTCATTTTGCCTTTCTGCCCAGCTAATTCTTCTGTTTTCTCCGCCCTATGTAGAAACAGGAAGTCTCTTTTCCCTGCATTTATCATTCCCCTCCTCAACGCCTACCTCTACCAGGGACTTTTGCAGTGACTCATGACTCATATAGGGAAAATTTACCTCTTGTTTCTACATAGAGCTTAGATGATTCAGTTAGTCAGTTTTTAATTGTATAATCTCATAGACCTCATGGGAAATAGAAGAATTACTTGGGCAGAAAGGCAAAATGAGCATTTGTAATAACACAGTGCCATATAATATGATGACTATATTAAGAGGATAAAAACCTTGATGGTAGGAGGGCTTCTTTAAAAACAAAGTAATATTACAAAACCTTAATACTTTGAATCACAAGATCCCACCCCCCCATGCCACCTTCTTTGCCAAACCAATCCAAAAACAAACTCAAAGCACATATTTGGTATAAGTCTGATGTAGTAAAATATTATTATTATTAATATAGCACCATTAATTCCATGGTGCTGTATAAGAAGAGGTTACATATAAAATTATAGATATTGTTACAGTAAACAAATTTACAATGACACGGGCACCTGCACTTTGGTAACGCATCCATTATGGGTAAGCATCGCTTAGGATCTCTTGGGGAATAGGGTTGTTTATGTTTGGGCTATGTTGCTCCTTTATAGGCACACTTTATGAGCTACTACATAAGCCGCACAGTACTTCTTGATAACCTATATTTGAGTTTTTGTACTTTAACGTTATCGCCCTATTCCTGAGCCTTGCTTCAATGGACATATACTTTGCATTACTTTATTTGTCAATTTATGATATAATTTATTATGCACTTTTACTGTAAAATGTATATGCATATCATGAGTAGACAATTTGTTAGTCCATAATTATGGTGCTTACCATTGCATATATGCTTATGGAGCTGCCCGCCTGTTCTTGTGTTATCTACATTTTATAACCTGTGAATTATTGTTGGTGATTTTTGTATTATGAAATAAAGATATTGATTATTTGCTTTGGTCTTTTATGACACGTGATTGAGTATTATGAATTTTCTGGACTCAAAATGACTCTCTGGTAGTCCTTTTCTGTATGACTCAGTATGTTTGCGAGTATCCTTTCAATAAGGAATATGTATCGAATAACCCAATTTTTCCTAAATGTATTTCAAATTTACAATGACAGACTGGTACGGAGGGGAGAGGACCCTGTAAGTCGGGGGTGCAGGAGCTCTGGTGGTGGTGAGGCGGCAGCTCGGGCGGTGGTGAGGCGGCAGAATGGTTATTGTAGGCTGTAGGCTTTCCTGAAGAGATGGGTTTTCAGGTTCCGTTTGAAGGATCCGAGGGTGGTGGATAATCGGACGTGTTGAGGCATGGAATTCCAGAGGATAGGGGATAGTCGGGAGAAATCTTAGAGGCGGTTGTGTGAGGAACGAGTAAGTGTGGAGGAGAGTAGGAGGTCTTGGGAGGATCGAAGTTTACGGGAGGGAAGATATTGGGAGATTAGTTCAGAGATATAGGGAGGGGACAGGTTGTGGATGGCTTTGTAGGTCAGTGTTAGTAGAATAAATAAATATATAGAATAAACTACATATACAATAAACAAGAGAAAACAAGCGCCGGCATTGGCATTTTTAAATTAGCACATTTCTTTCCAAATATGCAATAAAAAAAGCATTGTAGGTACCCAAAATGGTACCAATAAAAATGACGGGCACCATAAAAAAAAAAAACATCCCATACATGAAAAAATTCACCTTGGAAAATAATAAAAATGAGTTGTTTTTTTTACTAATCTCAAATTTTTTTTTAACTGTAAAGGGGAATCTGTCAGCAGGTTTTTGATATTTAATCTGAGAGCATCATGAAGTAAGGGCAGAGACCCTAATTCCAATCATGTGCCATTTACTGGCTTGTTGCGTCAATAAAATCAGTGTTTTATCATCAGAACATTACCACTACAGGACTACAGTAGTTGTCTCATGCCATGTAGTCCTCCTATCTGTGCCTATCTGTGTCTCCCAGTACACAGAAAGCTACTAATCATTGCTGTGGGTGAGGTTACAGAACTCAGCATTCAAAGAACTGCCCGATCTGCAGCAGCGTAAACTGTAATTTCAAAAAAACTGCACCAAACAGACCACTAAGATACACATCACTGGAATCCATTTCTTGTCCCGTACATGATGCTGCTCTCTGATTAAATAGTAAAAACCTGATAACAGATGGCCTTTAATAGTTAAAAAATAGCTATGTAGATGCAAAAATAAATGAAAAAGGTATGGTTCTTGGAAGAAGGGGGAGGGAAAAAAAGCAAAAGTCACCCAGTTAGTAAGGGGTTCAAATTTACAGAACTTTAACGAGCAACTGTCATTTAATTTTTTTAAAATAAATAAATAGTACAAGAAAAATTAAGAGACTTCGCTGTAACATATTTTATCAGAGAAATATGCTTCTTTCTATTCTACCCTGATTTTATCCTCAAGGTGCATTCACTCATATATGTCTGTTGTGCAAGGCTCACTTTAACAAAGCAGTTCATTCTCTCGTCTTACAGCTGACGTCATCATGGTGGCTGACATCCAGCTCCCAGCAGTTATAGAGCAGGAAGTCGGCTGTCAATCAGCATGACATTGGCAGTAATGCCTCGACAACAGTGCAGAGAGGAAGAGAAGCAGCTGTCCTGTTGACCTGACATCACAGGGCGCTGCAGAATTGCCAGCTGGAACTGTCAGTTAAAGCCCTGAGCCAACAGAAATCAGTGTTGGGCACAACAGGCAGGTAGTTAGCAACTGTCTGTCTTTAAATCCATAAGAAGAAAAATTAAATATTCTCAGATAACCCCCTTTAGGGCTCATGCACACATTGAGTATTTGGTGCGTTTTTTTACCCCAGTATTTGTAAGCCAAAACCAGGAGCGGGTGATAAATCCAGAAGTGGTGACGTGTTTCTGTTATGCTTTTCATCTGACTGTTCCACTCCTGGTTTTGGCTTACAAATACCGAGGTGAAATACTCACCAAATACTGGATGTGTGCATGTAGCCTAAATCTGATAATTCAGGGTAAAATCTGTCTTCTGTGAACACAGATTTTCACATTTCTCAGTCACAAGAAGGCAGTTGATGCTCAACAAATCCTCTGTTGAGGGCATGTAGGATTAAGCAAAAGGAGGCGTTTACTATAAATATTAAATATAAAATGTACCAAAAAATATTATAACATAATATAATTATTTAAAACAACTTAGAGTATACCCCTTCTAGAAATTGGATGGCAGACCATCCGGGTAAACAACAAAAATTGACCACCGGCAATGGGGAAAATTAAATA
The DNA here is from genome assembly GCF_039654945.1 of Dendrobates tinctorius. Classification (NCBI taxonomy): domain Eukaryota; kingdom Metazoa; phylum Chordata; class Amphibia; order Anura; family Dendrobatidae; genus Dendrobates; species Dendrobates tinctorius. The sequence goes on along the minus strand of NW_027361741.1, from coordinate 27,394,142 downwards.
CCAACAGGATCATATGAAAATAAAAAATAAATAAATAATAAATAAAAAAAAATTTAAATAGATTTAAAATATATATTTTTATTTGGTCATGACACATGAAACAACATAATATATAAACATGTATCATATAATAAAAAGGAGGCAAACAGTTCTGCATTAGATGTATTAATTAATACAGCACCATGGATAAAAAACCATCTTAAGGCTGGAGTCACACACAACCATTAAAAAAATCTGTCCGATTTTTACGGTACGAAATCGCCCAAAGATTTCATGTCCAGGGATCCGTCTGTCATGCGAATTTCCAGCGATGAACCGATTTTATTTGCATCTAAGCATCCAATTGACATCCAATGCCAATGCCTGGTGATCTTTCCTGTTGTCCTGGAGAAGTCTTGCGATTTTATCTCAAGTCACACGTGTGGTGCGTTTTCAATGCGATTTTTAATCGCACCCATAGACTTGCATTTCCGAATCCGATCCGAAAATCAGTGACAATCGCAGCATGCTGCGATTGTCTCGGTCCGAGAAACGGATCCGATAAAAAAACGGATGATGGGAGCAGCACCATAGAATAACATAGGAACGACTGCAATGCGATTTTTTATCGCATTGCATTGGTCTGATTTAATCGCTAGTGTGACTCCGGCCTAAGGAAGCCAAAAAATAATAGAAGGCATAGTTGATAAACACAGGTAAAAGGCACCAAAAATCAATACGGTGTAAAAAAAATAATGAATCAATGTATCAAAACAAATATATGTGTAAATAAAATCAGCAGTTAATCTTGACAGCAAAAAATAAAGTGCTACTGTGCTAAACATAAATGCAAAGACAACAGCAACAGTGTAATAGTGCAAAAAAGGAAGCAATAGATACAGATGAGGTCAATAGCTAATTTTGACCACCAAAAATAAAGTGCATATGTGCTAAATTAGGACACTGAAAAAAGTGCAAAAAAAGAGAAAGCAATTGATGGCACTATGCTCAAGTGCCCCAGTGCAAATAACCAACAAAAAAAAAAGGTTAAATAAAGTGCAACAGTACAAAGTGACCAATTACTGTGTGAACAAGCATTGGCAGCATTAAATAGAAAGTGCAGCAGGGCCAATTACCTGAATGCCAAGGGAACAATAATGGTGGTGTGCCTCCAAAAACGCGCCCCGACGCGCGTTTCAGATTAAAATCCTTCGTCAGGGGGATGGGCTAACCAACTACAGTTGTGCCTTTTATAATAGCAGCAATCCGAGACGAGCAGTGCAGTGGCGCACGCGCCGTCAGCCCGCACTGGAAGTCACATCGCGCCCGGCATCATGTGATCAACCACTGGGTCAGAGCCCAGCGCGTCGCTCACATGGAGACGCCGTCGCCATGCAACCACCAGGCGTACAAGATGGCGCACGTGCACCAGCTCAGTATCAGACATATTGAAGAGGGCATAATATCGACGCGTAGACTAAGAAGAAAAATGTGCATACAAAGGAGTGAAAAATAAAAGAAAAAATTAAATCTAATATACAGTCATATGTAAAAGTTTGGGCACCCCTATTAATGTTAACCTTTTTTCTTTATAACAATTTTGGTTTTTGCAACAGGTATTTCAGTTTCATATATCTAATAACTGATGGACTCAGTTATATTTCTGGATTCAAATGAGGTTTATTGTACTAACAGAAAATGTGCAATCTGCATTTAAACAAAATTTGACCGGTGCAAAAGTATGGGCACCCTTATCATTTTCTTGATTTGAACACTCCTAACTACTTTTTACTGACTTCCTGAAGCACTAAATTGGTTTTGTAACCTCATTGAGCTTTGAACTTCATAGCCAGGTGTATCAAATCATGAGAAAAGGTATTTAAAGTGGCCACTTGCAAGTAGTTCTCCTATTTGATTCTCCTATGAAGAGTGGCATCATGGGCTCCTCAAAACAATTCTCAAATGATCTGAAAACAAAGATTATTCAACATAGCTTTTCAGGGGAAGGATACAAAAAGTTGTCTCAGAGATTTAACCTGTCAGTTTCCACTGTGAGGAACATAGTAAGGAAATGGAAGAACACAGGTACAGTTCTTGTTAAGCCCAGAAGTGGCAGGCCAAGAAAAATATCAGAAAGGCAGAGAAGAAGAATGGTGAGAACAGTCAAGGACAATCCACAGACCACCTCCAAAGACCTGCAGCATCATCTTGCTGCAGATGGTGTCACTGTGCATCGGTCAACAATACAGCGCATGCATAACGCCTTTTTGTATGACCAAACAACTCAATCTTTGTTTCATCAGTTCACAGGACCTTCTTCCAAAATGTAACTGGCTTGTCCAAATGTGCTTTTGCAGACCTCAGGCGACTCTGTTTGTGGCGTGCTTGCAGAAACGGCTTCTTTCGCATCACTCTCCCATACAGCTTCTCCTTGTGCAAAGTGCGCTGTATTGTTGACCGATGCACAGTGACACCATCTGCAGCAAGAAGATGCTGCAGGTCTTTGGAGGTGGGCTGTGGATTGTCCTTGACTGTTCTCACTATTCTTCTTCTCTGCCTTTCTGATATTTTTCTTGGCCTGCCACTTCTGGGCTTAACAAGAACTGTACCTGTGTTCTTCCATTTCCTTACTATGTTCCTCACAGTGGTAACTGACAGGTTAAATCTCTGAGACAACTTTTTGTATCCTTCCCCTGAAAAGCTATGTTGAATAATCTTTGTTTTCAGATCATTTGAGAGTTGTTTTGAGGAGCCCATGATGCCACTCTTCATAGGAGAATCAAATAGGAGAAATACTTGCAAGTGGCCACCTTAAATACCTTTTCTCATGATTTGATACACCTGGCTATGAAGTTCAAAGCTCAATGAGGTTACAAAACCAATTTAGTGCTTCAGGAAGTCAGTAAAAAGTAGTTAGGAGTGTTCAAATCAAGAAAATGATAAGGGTGCCCATACTTTTGCACCGGTCAAATTTTGTTTAAATGCAGATTGCACATTTTCTGTTAGTACAATAAACCTCATTTGAATCCAGAAATATAACTGAGTCCATCAGTTATTAGATATATGAAACTGAAATACCTGTTGCAAAAACCAAAATTGTTATAAAGAAAAAAGGTTAACATGAATAGGGGTGCCCAAACTTTTACATATGACTGTAGAGAAAATAGTGCAGAATAATAGTGAAAAATAATGAAAAATAAAAAATATATAACATATAATCAGTGTATACCTATTAAATAATTAATATTGGATATATATATTTATATATACGAAAAAATATATAATAAATTAATTATAAATACACACGTAATATTATACATCAAATAATTTGTACATAATATTGGATATATATACAAAAATATAAATTAATTAAAAATACACACATAATATCATACATCAAATAATTCATACATTAATAAATTATAGATACACACACAATATTGTACTATATGCTGCTGATTTATGCTGCCAAAACGCATTAAATGAGGGATGGACACCAGAAAAGTGGCCTCAATTCACCCACAGTACAAATTGCAGCATGGGACTGCAGCAATCAGCCAGACATGAGGTGTCAGGGTCTGGGACAGCATTTACAGCTTTCCGATGAACATCACAGTAAGACGAGGTGGGTGAGGGAATCGGTGTAGGGCCCCTTTGCTGGGAGCCATGATACCACATGCAACACCTATATCTGCTTTCGTGCAGAGCCACACTCAGGTGCCACAAATATAAGTTTTCTAGAATACCATTGTCAGAAAAATTTAAGGATAGTAACATGGGTAGTTGCGTGCAAGGAAGTGGCGGCCTGATGTTCTCAGTGGCTTACTGCTACAGGCAGCAAACATGAAGGAGACCTAACCAGGAGTCTTCACATTTCCAAAAATTATTGGCAGACACCACAAAAGTGGCATCAATTTCACCACAGTAGAAATAGTAGAATAGGGACTGACAGGTCTTTCACTATACCCAATCCAGCAGATGGACATCCAACCAGGAGTGTTCACATTTCACACTTCCAAAAATTATTGGCAGACACCACCAAAGTAGCATCAATTTCACCTCAGTAGAAATAGTAGAATAGGGACAAACAGGTCTTTCACAACACCCAAACCAGCAGATGGACACTCAACAAGGAGTGTTCAAGTTTAAGGAATTGATGGCCTTACCCCAGAAAAGTCGCATCAATTTCACCAAACTAGAAATAGTCAAAAATTGACCAACAGGTCTTTCTTTACACCCAATCCAGCAGATGGACACTCAACCATGAGTGTTCACATTTCCAAAAATTATTTGCAGATACCACCAAAAGTGGCATCAATATCACCACTGTAGAAATAGTACAATATGGACCGACAGGTCTTTCTCTACACCCAAACCAGCAGATGGACACTCAACAAGGAGTGTTCATATTTAAAGAATTGAGGGCTTTTCCCCACAGAAATGACATCAATTTCACCACAGTAGAAATAGTATAATAGAGACTGACAGGTCTTTCACTATACCCAATCCAGCAGATAGACACCCAACCAGGAGTGTTCACATTTCCAAAAATTATTGTCAGACCCCACCAAAGTGGCATCAGTTTCACCACAGTAAAAACAGTAGAATAGGGACAAACAGGTCTTTCACAACACCCAAACTAGCAGATGGACACTCAACAAGGAGTTTTCACATGTAAAGAAATGAGGGCCTTACACCGGAGAAGTGGCATCAATTTCACCACAGTAGAAACAGTCTTATAGGGACAGACAGGTTTTTCTCTACACCCAATCCAGCACATGGACACTCAACCATGAACAATCTTTTCCGTGACCACAACTGCAGAACCGTGGGCTGGCTGCTGTGATGTGAGAGGGCGGGGTATGGTGAACCGGACAAACTGCTGTACCATGAGAGGGGCAGGCGGAAATGTTAGTGTGGAATGAGAAACTTCTGGTGTGATTGTTCTCTGAGATTGGTCAAAAACAACAGGCATGTCCGCTTCTGTTCTGAAGGTGGCCTCTCAGTCAGCAAGACTCGATGGGGTAAAGAACCCGAGGTTCTACGGTCAAAGACCTGTGTCTCAATAGTTGGCAAGGTAACAGAGAAGGACCAAGAAGCAGCAGTGGCGATTGATTGGGTGGCTGATGTTGGTTGATGTCCGCTGGTCCGCATTTTTGTGCAGTGGGATTCCCACACTAAAGCATGTTGATTGCGCATGTGAATTTTCATACATGTGGTAGTCAAATTATTGCAGTTTTTACCTCGACTCAGTTTTATTTGCAAAGTCGGCAGATTATGTGAGTTGGCTCATCCTTTGCAGTGTCAAAAACCCTTGCCACCCCTGAGAGCTGCAGACTTGCTGGTCAGAGGCACAGTTGTGGCTGAGGATGCATCACTCTTTGTGGCTGCATCACTACGTGACTGTGACGGACGGCGCAACGTAACCTCCTTGTCTTCTTCCTCAGATGACCTACTCAGCTGTGTGCCTCTATGTTCACGCCAACTGGGATCTAACATCCTCTGTGATATCACATTCCTGCCCACTGGAGTCACTCTCCTCCTCTTCTTGCCCTGACAGCACAGTACAGTCTGCGTGAGCCTCAGATATCTGAGTCTCATCTGGATCACCTCCGCCCAGTGGTTAACGTCTCAACACAAGGGTCAGGATGCTGTTGAGACCATACTTCTTCCTGTCCTGGATCCAAGCTAAAAAAATTTTGGGCATCGTTGCAGATTTCTTCATCTTAACTCTGCAAAGCTTTTGAGTACACTTCTGATGAACATGGCATAGAATGTGTGCACAGCTATTCAGAATCACCCATCTGTGGTTCCGTACAGTCAGTTGAACGTTTGGATAGTTGGGATGTGGGGGGAAGCAAGGGGAATTTGGCTGCCACATCTATGGACTTTACTGTGTGTGATGTTGAGGTGGAGGAAGAGGAGGAGAGGCCACTTGAAGCTGCATTTGCCATCCACTCAAGTACTTTCTCTTTCTGGGCATCATCGACAAGGTTTTCCACTGTGAGGCTGCCAAAAAAAGGTAGTGGTGTAGCCTGTCCAGTAATATACTGTATATACTCGAGTATAAGTCGAACCGAGTACAAGCCCCCCCCCCCCTAATTTTGCCACAAAAAATTGGAAAACTTATTGACTCGAGTATAAGCCTAGGGTGGAAAATGCAGCAGCTACTGGTACATTTCAAAAACAAAAATAGATACCAATAAAAGTAAAATTAATTGAGACATCAGTAGGTTAAATGTTTTAGAATATCCATATTGAACCAAGAGCCCCATATAATGCTTCATACAGTTCATGATGGCCCCATAAGATGCTCCATACAAAAAACACCCCATATAATGCTGCACAAAGGTTAATAATGGTCCCATAAGATGCTCCATAGAATAATATGCCCCATATGCTGCTCTATAAAGGTTATGGCCCCATAAGATGTTCCATAGATTATGCCCCATATGCTGTCCCATAAGATGCTCCATAGATTATGGCCCATATGCTGCTCCATAAAGGTTATGGCCCCATATGCAGCTCCATAGATTATGCCCCATGTGCTGTCCCATAAGATGCTCCATAGATTATGGCCCATATGCTTCCCCATAAGATGCTCCATAGATTATGCCCCATATGCTGCCCCATGCCCCATAAAATGCTCCATAGATTATGCCCAATAAGATGCTCCATAGATTATGCCCCATATGCTGCCCCATAAAGGTTATGGCTCCATAAGATGCTCCATAGATTATGCCCCATATGCTGCCCCATAAGATGCTCCATAGATTATGCCCATATGCTGCCCCATAAGATGCTCCATAGATTATGCCCTATATGCTGCCCCATAAAGGTTATGTTCCTAAATGCTACTGCGAATAAAAAAATGACATACTCACCTCTCGTCACTGGGGGCCAGGTGCTGGTGTCCTGAGCAGATGGGGACACTGGCACGCTATGGGGGCCAGGTGCCGGTGTCGCCACTGGCTCAGGTCCCTGTACCTGAGATATTTTCCTGTTCCCGTTCCAACACCGCACGCTGCTCTGTCTTCCGGGTCCCTCTGTCAGTGACTGTTCAGGCAAAGAGCAAGGACTAACTACATCATCGCGCCCTCTGACCTGAACATCACAGACAGAGGACGCAGAGGACAGAGCGGCGCGCGGTGGTGGAACAAGATGAATATCACATATACTTACCCCCTCCTGGCGCGGTCTCTGCAGCCCCTGCTTCTCCCACAGTCTCCAGCAGCTCTTCCTTCCTTCAGTGGTCACGTGGTACCGCTCATTAAAGTCATGAATATGCGGATATTTATGACTTTAATGAGCGGTACCACATGACCGCTGAACACAGGTGCTGGAGACCTTGGGAGAAGCATGGGCTGCAGAGACCGTGCCAGGAGGGGGTAAGTATGATCTGACACCCCCCCTCCCCCTCCGACCCCCTGGTGTATATGACTCGAGTATAAGCCGAGAGGGGCACTTTCAGCCTTAAAAAATGGGCTGAAAATCTTGGTTTATACTCTAGTATATACGGTAAGTTGTCAGATGTCTTTGCATAGGACGTGACGTTGCTTCACTAGTGCTTTCACCAACATTACCACCTACCCCACGTACACCTTGAACACCAAGCCTAATTCCCCTTCCACAATGGCCTCGCTTTTTCCCAATCATCTTGCTCAGGTAGTGTGGTATGAGCACAGTGATAACACCCAAAAATAAGATTTTAAACTCTGCACCATCTCTGCAAACAGCTGATTTTCAGCAACAGTAAATTCAAAGTTGCAATATGGCGTGCTGTATCGTGTTAGTCACAGAAAAAAGTTTTTTTTTGTTTGACCAAGGAACAGGCCTCTAACGTTCCTTACTGTATGACGTTAATAACATAAACATTTTTTTGTGGCCTATGGATCAGCCCTCTGTAACACACTAGATGCTACAAAAATATTTTTCAAGTCAGGTTCCTTACTATATAACGTTAATAACAGAAGAATTTGTTTGTGACCTATGGATCAGGCCTCTATAACACACTATGTGCTACAAACTCTTTTTAAAAATCAGGTCCCTTACTGTATGACGTTAATAACAGAAAACTTTTTTTGTGGCCTATGTAGCAGGCCTCTATAACACACTAGATGCTACAAACTCTTTTTAAACTCAGGTCCCTTACTGTATGACGTTAATAACAGAAGAATTTTTTTATGGCATATGTATCAGCTCTCTATTACACACTAGATGCTGCAAAAATATTTTTCAAGTCAGGTACCTTACTGTATGACAATACTAAGAGAAGAATTTATATGTGGCCTGTGGATCAGGCCTATACAGCTTTATTTCAACCCAAACGAATGACAAAATGTGCTACGGCGGGTTGTCTAACTTTTTGCAACTGGCAAATTCTAATTTTCTTTTAATGTGCCTTAGGTCTGCAGACAGGTACTATCACCGCCATAAAATGACTACGTGGGATACAGAATGCTGTTTCACATTTAGCACCTGAAAAATTAGAATTTTTTTATGTGCCTTAGGTCTGCAGACAGTTTTATTTTACCACAGCACTAAATTACAAGGTGGGATACAACTGTCTGTTTAATTTTTTTTCACTAGCTACATGTGAATTAGAATGCTATAATCGTGCATGGATCACAATAGAAGCAGTGCACAACACGTGCCCTGCTGGCTTTCTTTGTGGACCTCATTATGGCCAAAAATGAAAAAAAGTGCTGGAAGGTAAATTTAACAGTCACATTGGATACTAGCTTACCTACAGTATCTGACTGATATACAACCCCATCTGTGGATGTCAGGCACTCAGACCATCCTCATGGAGTCAGTTTCTAACCGTTTGTGCAGACACATGCCCATTTGTGGCTTGCTAGAGGTCATTTTGCAGAGCTCTAGCAGTGCTCCTCCTGCTCCTCCTTGCACAAAGGCAGAGGTAGCGGTCCTGCTGCTGGGTTGTTGCCCTCCTACGGCCCCCTCCACATCTCCTGGTGTACTGGCCTGTCTCCTGGTAGCTCCTCCAGCCTATGGACACTACGCAGACAGACACAGCAAACCTTCTTGCCACAGCTTGCATTGATGTGCCATTCTGGATGAGCTGCATTACCTGAGTCACTTGTGTGGGTTGTAGAGTCCATCTCATTCTACCACAAGTGTAAAAGCACAACCAAAATTCAAAAGTGACCAAAACATCAGTCAGAAAGTATCGGTACTGAGGTGTGGTCTGTGGTCCCCACCTGCAGAACAACTACTTTATTGAGGGTGTCTTGATAATTTCCAATAATTTCCATCTGTTGTCTATTCCATTTGCACAACAGCATGTGAAATTGATTGTCAGTCAGTGTTGCTTCCTAAGTGGACAGTTTGATTTCACAGAAGTTTGATTTACTTCGAGTTATATTCTGTTGTTTAAGTGTTCCCTTTATTTTTTTGTGCAGTGTATATTAAACCCCTCAGTCACAGGATGGATAGACATGTTAATGATATACAAATAATGAAATAGTGTAAACAACATTTTCTAAACAAAAGAAGCTGCCAGCAAATTATTTTGATGATTTGTGTGCCCAAGTACATTCAGCATGGCAGAGCATTACAAACGTCAGTAATAACATGCAAAGGCATGAAAGCATGTATATTTCTGTGCACTAAATAAATTGAGATGTTTTTAAACTGTTGTTTGTATTTTTTATTATTTGTATGTTATTTACATGTCGATTTAAATGTTGAGGAGTATTTTGGTACATACTTGTATTTGAAGAGCTTATTTTTCTGATCATTGACAACGAAACACATACTGTAAATAATACTTACAACTATAAATGGGAAAGTCATTCCTATAGCGAAAAAACTGGTCCAGTTTACAGCTCCACCTATCATGTAAGCGCCGGTCCGTGCTGACTGGGTGAATAGTTCTGCAGTCAGTGTATTTGTGACACCGCCTAAGGATTCAAGAACACAATTATTTCTGTTATCAGGAAAATATCCATAATGAGAAGTATTTAACTTCTTAAAAGGGGCTGGCACTTAATATTTATTCTAACAAATGTGTTGAGATGATGATTTTGTGGCACTTACAGTATATATTAGATATTACAGATTCTCCTAACCCATTTGTTATTGCTGCCTTTCTCACAGATTGCACAGTGATCCTGTCTACAATATATGACTTTTTTTATTATTTGGAAGATTCAGGTGGACAGATCTGATCACATGTTCCTCCACCTGCAAATTTTAATCTAATGTGTATTGGTGCCTTAATATAGTGTAAAGGGTATGCGCACATGATGTCTTTAGAAATAGTTATCCAGATGGAAGACACTTCAGGATACACAGGCGACATTTGTGCCTAAGTGCTCTTTTCTGCTTTTCTGTCGTTTTTTTCCAACATCTTTTGGCTGCCATTTTTTACATATAAATTGTATTCAATATACTGAAGTATAGACCGCTCACTTTTTTAAGAGTTCTACCCACTTTATCAGAGTTGGGTGAAAATGGCAAAAGTCTCAAAATTTGAGTTGAGTCAAATTTTTGCGGCTTTTTACGCTAGAGTTCTGGTGTAAAAGTTTTGATGAATCAGCTCTGATTTATTAAGACTGGCATTTTGCAAACCAGTCTTGATGACCAGTGAGCTGAGCCATGCAACTTTCAGGCAAAAGTCCATCTAACTTTCAAAATGTTGGTAAAGCTAGCGAAGATGGGCATAAAACTGCCAAAAGTTTAAACATTTTTGAGCAACTTTGAGTTATGCAAAAGATTTGCAACATTTGAAGTAGTTTTACACCAAAAAAGTTACAAAAACTTCTTGACAAATCAGGGCCTACATTTTAAATATCATATACTGTATATAGTTGTATTAGTACGTTCTATAAGCATATTAGTTACTGATTCAAGCTGAAAGTTACATGAATCCGTTTCTCACTGCTGTTCTCTTAACAGCTCTGTTGAATTTTGCATATACTGGCTACTTACCTGGTCCTAGACCAAAACTTAATATAAAAGTTAAAATAGCTGCCATACTAAAATAAGGGACCCATGGATATGAATCCTAGATAGAAAGAGAAAAAAATATATAATTGTATTGTATAAGGTTAATAGCTCAGAAAGTTGAGCTGATATAACAAAAACTGTTCTACATTAAAATGTTGAAGTTCACAGAACTGTATTCTAGAACATGGTATTATTACTATTATTTTTAACCCATGGACGTATTCTTAATCTATTTTTACCTCCTTTAAATGGGAACTCGGCATGTTAGAAACAAAATATTAATGTGCAGATATGGGGTTAATTGGCATGCTAGGAGATAAATTTAAATCCTCCCGAGAGCCTCCAGCTTTCAGTCATAGAGGAGCAGCTTCAGTCACTGCTCAGTACATAGAGAGTGTCTTCCGTAACAGCTCCCCCGGCACTGACTGACAGCCAGCTCACTAGTGCATTAGTGTAGTTAAGGGTTGCCAACAGTCCAGAAATTTCCGGACAGTCAGTAAAAATAGAGCACCTTTTCCCCTGTCGTAAAAATATTTAAGGTGGTCGTGATTTTTTTTTAAACTGAAGAAACGTAATTGTCATCATTTTGCAGTTTATAGTGAATACAGCTGATGTCTTCATATCAGAATTATAGAGTGTAGACATGGATCACTTATAATCATAATGAACGCATTAACCCAATATTTGCAGGTTAATAGGGTTTTTTGACATGACAGGTTCCCATTAAACACCTTAGATCTACAAATGATAATTGATCACAATTACCTGAAATGTGAGCGACACTGTTAGTACAATACAAAACATTGCCATTAGGGAATATCCTCCGATGATCAGAACTCGTCTTCCAACTCTGTCTATCAGCAAACCCTGAAAATAATATACTCCTTATTATTACAGTGATGTAATCATGGAGCGCAACTGTAAGGCTGGTGGACTGTGCTGTCGTGTTCCTATCCCTGAAGACACCAATTGCATTGTGTTGTATTGTAAAGTGTATTATGTCCAACATCGTTGTACTGAATATATTGTGTTATGTGAATTACGTTGTAATGTACAGTGTATAGTAGTTCTATAAGTAATGCATAGTGTATAGGATAGGGAATGTAAGGATGTTGGTAGTTAACTGTAGTACAGGTAGTGACGACAGGGTAAGTTAGGATAGAGTTAATGTTTGGGACTATTCCACAGGGTGTGGAGTTAGTGTTAAGCAAAGTGACTGAGTTCCTGTGAGTTAGTGAGAAAGTGTTTGGAGTTCAAAGTGAACAGTGCTGCCTAATGGGTGATCCATAGTAAGAGGAGACTAAAGGCTGGAGACAGTGAGATCCTGAAGAGAAGTTACTGATGAGACAAAGTGGCTTTCTGGATAAGGGTTCTTGGAGATGAAGCAGAGTCGCAAACCCAAGAGCTTGTAACACAGAAGGCAACAGGCTTAAACAGGACTGAATGAGTGGGATTAATGGGGATCTTGAGAGGTAGATCCAGGGCGTAATTAGTGGAAGAAATATGACACGGATCTGCTGAGCAAGTAAGGAGACTTGCTGCTCAGAACTGTAGCATTAAAGCTGGGTTGGGGCAAAGGATGACAAAACAGTGTGCCTTTCCAGCCTTGGAGTAGAACTACAGAGGAAGGATTCTGTGTGAAAGGAGATGCTTCATACTGTAGAGGAAACGTCTATAATACTTTGTAGCCATTGTCCCTTGTAAAGACTTTATGTTTAAATGGCAGTCTCGCTTATTGAACTTAGGAATCTACATTCCTGGCCCACCCACACCTCCGACTACATGTGGCCTCCACAGGCATAATACCCTCACATCACAAAACCACACACCCAGTGGGGGCGTAAAAGGTGACCAGTGCATCGCCTGCGACAACCGCTCTGTGCCACGCTACACATTGACAAGGACATATTTCTGATTATAATTTACTAGATGGAGGCAGTAATGTCACGATGGGGGCAGGGTTCAGCGTTGAGAATCTCTCCCTCCATGTTCTCACCCACCTAGCCACTTTCTCTTTCCCCATGTGCTGACTTCTCCCGTGTGTGCTCTCTTCTTTGACCTGTCTAACCCATGTGCTATCCCCCTTGTCTGCTGTCTCTCTTCTTCTTGTGCTGTGTTCTCCCTTCATGTGCTGTCCCGTTTGAGCTGTCTTGCCCCTGTGCTCTGTCTCTCCCACCCCTGTGTCTGACCGTGTACAGAACATACCACAGCTCCAGGGCAGAGGAGGAAGCAAAAGACAATACTGACATTACAGCAGGAGATTGCAGAGGATACATTTTGTAAGGTAAAATATTGTTTAAAAACAGTCAGTGAAATATTTTGCCTCACAAAATGAATCCTCTGTTATCCCCTGCTGTAATGTCAGTATTGTCTTTTGCTTCCTCCCCTACCCAGGAGATGTGGTTTGCTCCGTACATGGTCAGACACAGACAATTTTTAAAATGAACTTTCGTTTCTGGGAAAACCCCTTTAATGTGACCGGCTTCCTCTGCCTGTAGACACGTTGCGCATCTGCCGCTGGGATCAGCCGAATGATTCACTGGAATTTGTACAGGCGCAGTGCGACGGTGTTCTGCTGGTGTACCGCACAAGAGGCTGCGTGAGTGTGTGAGTGTGTGAGCATGTGAGTGTGTGAGTGTGTTGATGTTGTCCCACTAGGGTGAGACCCTTCTTAATTGTCTGTGGCCAAATTGTATGAGAGAGCATGTACATGCACGGAGAAATACACTCATTTGTGTCTTAAATGATTTCCTCTTTATTACCAGGAATACAGCAGGTTTATAGAGAGAAAAAGCAAGGTGCTTGCCAAAGCAGTACCTCATGGCTTATTGACATAGGAACAAAGGCTCTTGGACACAGGAACATTTCTCCTTTATTCTTGATAGCCTCAGACTGGTTATATAAATATCTACCACAGGACAAGATATTGGCAAGCGTAGTGAACAATACACCAAAAGTTCCTGAGTCATAATGTGTTGGCAAATATAGTTTAAATGCCACATCAGCATTCTATTTCAGTATATACTAAAAGCGTCCATATTGGATGTAAGTATCCATGATTCAGGTGTAAGCATCTATGCATTTATATATTTTAGATATCTTCATAACTAAATATCAATTTCATATCTTTAACAAGTGTGAGTGTGACTGTGAGTGTGAGAGAGTGAATGTGAGTGTGTGTAAGTGTAAGTGGTGAGTGTGTGAGACTGTGAGAGTGTGTGAGTGTGTGTGAGTGTGTGTGTGTGGTGCGTACGGCGTATAGAGTGTGTGTGGTGCGATGGTGTTCCGCTGGTGGTTCCGCGCAATAAGTTGGCACCAGCAGCAGTTTCCATATTGAGACACCCATCACTTGGGTGTCCCAATATGGCGGTCGGTGAACTTCCTCCGCTTGGAATTCTGGGATCCGGTGACATCTGGACAGAACAGGAAGTGAAAACATCGCAAGGCAATTATATAAATAGACTAGATGGAGACCCGATGCTATCGCATCAGGAGGGTGGTAATGTCACGATGGGGGCAGGTTTTGCAGTGTTGAGAATCTCTCCCTCCCATGTGCTCACCCACATATCCACTCTCTCCCTATGTGATGACTTCTCCCGTCTGTGCTTTCTTCTTTGACCTGTGTACCCCATGTGCTATCCCCCTTGTCTGCTGTCTCTCTCCTTCCTGTGCTGTGTTCTCCCCTCATGTGCTGTCCTGCTTGAGCTGTCTCCCCCCCGTGCTCTGTCTGTCTCACCCATGTGCGCTTTCTCTCTCCTCCATCTTCTGTCTTCTCCTCTCATGTCATCTCTTGTTTGACCTGTGTATCCCATCACTAAATAGTCAGTGCACAGTATGTCAGGAGGAATTTCTATTTAAAGGGGTTTTCCCACGAACGAAAGTTCATTTTAAAAATTGTCTGTGTCTGACCGTGTATGGAGCATACCACATCTCCTGGGCAGAGGAGGAAGCAAAAGACAATACTGACATTACAGCAGGAGATCGCAGAGGATACATTTTATGAGGTAAAATATTGTTTAAAAACAGTCACTGAAATATTTTACCTCACAAAATGAATCCTCTGTTATCCCCTGCTGTAATATCAGTATTGTCTTTTGCTTCCTCCCCTGCCCAGGAGATGTGGTATGCCCCGTACACGGTTAGACACAGACAATTTTTAAAATGAACTTTGGTTTGTGGGAAAACCACTGTAATATGACCGGCTTCCGCTGCCTGTAGACACGTCGTGCATCTGCCGCCGGGGATCAGCCGAATGATTCACTGCATCTGTGTGGAATTTGCGTAGGTGCAGTACGACAGTGTTCTGCTGGTAGTACCACACAAGAGGCTGCGTGAGTGTGTATGAGTGTGAGAATGTGTAAGTGTGAGAGTGTGACTGTGAGTGTGAGTGAGAGTGTGAAAGTGAGTGACAGTGTGAATGTGAGTGTGAGAGTGTGAGTGTGAGTGTGTGTGAGTGTGTATGAGAGTGAGAGTGTGAGTTTGTGAGAGTGAGTATGTGTGTGTGAGTGAGAGTGTGAATGTGAGTGTGAGAGTGTGAATGTGAGTGTGTGAAGTGTATGAGTGTGAGAGTGAGTGTGAGAGCGTGAGTCTGTGAGAGTGAGAGTGTGTGAGAGTGAGAGTGTGAGTATGTGAGTGTGAGCATGAGTGTGAGTGTGTGAGAGTGAGACTGTGAGTGTGTGAGAGTGTGAGAATGTGAGTGTGTGAGAGTGTGAATGTGAGCGTGTGAGTGTATGAGTGTGAGAGTGTGACTGAGTGTGAGTCTGTGAGTGTGAGTTTGAATGTAAGTGTGAGACTGTGAGAGTGAGTGTGAGAGTGTGAATATGAGTGTGTCAGTGTATGAGTGAGTGTGAGTGTGCATGTGCATAGTGTGTGTGGTGCAACGGTGTTCCGCTGGTGGTACCGCACAATAGGTTGGTACCAGCAGCAGTTTCCATATTGAGACACCCATCACTTGGGTGTCCCAATATGGCGGTTGGTGAACTTCCTCTGCTTGGAATGCTGGGATCCGGTGACATCTGGACAGAACAGGAAGTGAAAACATTACAAGGCAATTATATAAATAGACTAGATGGAGGCCCAAAGCTACCGCATCAAGAGTGTGGTAATGTCACGATGGAGGCAGGCTTTGTAGCATTGAGAATCTCTCCCCCATGTGCTCACCCACTTATCTACTCTCTCTATCCTCATGTGCTATCCCCCTTGTCTGCTGTCTCTCTCCTTCCTGTGCTGTGTTCTCCCCTCATGTGCTGTCCTGTTTGAGCTGTCTCCCCCGTGCTCTGTCTATCTCACCCCTGTGTTCTTTCTCTCTCTCCCATCTGCTATCTTCTCCTCTCATGTCATCTCTTATTTGACCTGTCTACCCCATCACTAATCAGTCAATGCACAACATGCCAGGAGGAATTTCTATTTAAAAGGGTTTTCCCATGAATGAAAGTTCATTTTAAAAATTGTCTGTGTCTGACTGCGTACAGAACATACCACACCTCCTGGGCAGAGGAGGAAGCAAAAGACAATACTGACATTACAGCAAGAGATCACAGAGGATACATTTTGTGAGGTAAAATATTGTTTAAAAACAGTCAGTGAAATATTTTACCTCACAAAATGAATCCTCTGTTATCCCCTGCTGTAATGTCAGTATTGTCTTTTGCTTCCTCCCCTGCCCAGGAGATGTGGTATGCTCCATACACGGTTAGACACAGACAATTTTTAAAATTAACCTTAGTTTGTGGAAAAACCCCTTTCATGTGACCGGCTTCCTCTGCCTGTAGACACATTGCGCATCTGCCACTGGGATCAGCCAAATGATTCACTGCACCTGCATGGAATTAGGTGTTCCGCTGGTGGTACCGCGCAAGAGGCTGTGAGAGTATGTGAATGTGTGAGTGTGATTGAGTGAGTGTGTGTGTGTGTGTGTGTCAGTGTGTGAGTGAGAGTGTGAGTCTGAATATGAGTGTGTGAGTGTGTGTGACAGTGTGTGAGAGTGTGTGAGTGTGTTAGCATGTGTGAGTGCATGTGTGTGAGTGTGTGTGGTGCATACGGTGTACAGAGTGTGTGTGTGTGTGTGTGTGTGTGGTGCGATGGTGTTCCACTGGGGGTACCGTGAAATAGGTTGGTACCACCAGCATATTCCATATTGAGACACCCATCACTTGGGTGTCCCAATATGGCGGTCGGTGAACTTCCTCCGCTTGGAATTCTGGGATACAGTGACATCTGGACAGCACAGGAAATGAAAACATTACAAGGCAATTATATAAATAGATTGTAAGATTGTATTGTAAACTATATTGGGCATTAGAGTAACAATCTCAGGGGATTCTTAGCATCTCTGGCACCTGTCACTCACTATCTTATCCATGTCAAATGACATAAAGCTATGCAAACTGCACCTATCTGGAGGACAAGGCCCTGTCTTATATGTGCTAATTTTGCTTTTTCATCGAGGCATGGAACAAGGTTCTATTTTCCAGATAGGTGGTGGTCCCAGAGGTAGAACCAACATCTTTAATTCATGTTATACATTAGGATTATGCCACAATGTGCTGTTTGGCAGCTGGCAGTCTGCTGACGTTCACCATGGCTGCCGTCTTATTTATCCTGTGAAATTCAGCCACTGCTTGGACTTTATTGGAGAACTGCAATTACATTTTATGCTGCAATACTATTTTGGTGTAAGAGATTGTAGGTTCAAGGTCTCTAGGGGAACTAAAAATTAAGATAAAAACTAAAAAAGTTTTTTTAAAAATAGAAGAGCTTCAATCACCCCCTTTTCTTCCCATTTAAAAATAAAGAAATGGAAAAAACACATATCTCCATGTATAGAAAAATTAAAAAAAAATACAGATCACAAAAAATGGCAACAGAAATTATATTTTGTTTTTGCAAGGTTCTACATTTTTAATCACTAAAATATAAAAAAGCTTGGACAATGAAAACAAACCCCATAAAATATTGGCTTAATCGTGAGTTGTTTTTTTCCCCCACAATTTCACCCTGCTTGAAAATTGTTCCTTGTTTTTCAAGAATATTCAGACTTGAGAGTCCTCAGTGGTTGATACCTTTTAATGGCTAACTGAAAAGATGGTAACTAGAGTTGAGCGATACCGTCCGATACTTCAAAGTATCGTATCGGATGGTATCGGCCGATCTTTAAAAAAAGTATCCTAGTCTCGCTTTATGCCATTGCTGTGTGGGAAATTCCCACGCAGCAATGGCATAAAGTGAGACTAGGGACTTTTTTTTTTTTAAGTGGCGGAGGAATACAGTGCGGAAGGATACCTACCTTCCGTCATTGGATTCCTGCAGCCCGTAGAGAACGGCAGCATCATCTGATGCTGCAGTTCTCTACCCAAGATCGTCGTGGGACACACTCGTGGACTGCTTCGGATCGTGGGTGAGTATTTTTGTGGTTTGTTATGTTAATATTTATCCCGGAAAAGACAATGGCTTCGGGGAACAATGTGACAAGTATTGGTAAGTATGTTACTCTATGTTATATGTACTGTATGTCTATGTATGTATTGTATGAATGTATTGTATGTATGTAGTATATATGTGGTATGTATGTAGCATGTAGTATGTATGTAGTATGTATGTAGCATGCATGTAGCATGTAGTATGTATGTAGCATGCATGTAGTATATATGTAGTATGTATGTAGCATGCATGTAGTATATATGTAGCATGTATGTAGTATGTATGTGGTATGTATGTAGCATGTAGTATGTATGTAGCATGCATGTAGTATATATGTAGTATGTATGTAGCATGTAGTATGTATGTAGTATGTATGTAGTATGTATGTGGTATGTATGTAGCATGTAGTATGTATGTAGCATGCATGTAGTATATATGTAGTATGTATGTAGCATGTAGTATGTATGTAGTATGTATGTAGTATGTATGTGGTATGTATGTAGCATGTAGTATGTATGTAGCATGCATGTAGTATATATGTAGTATGTATGTAGCATGTAGTATGTATGTAGTATGTATGTAGTATGTATGTGGTATGTATGTAGCATGTAGTATGTATGTAGCATGCATGTAGTATATATGTAGTATGTAGTATGTATGTGGTATGTATGTAGCATGTAGTATGTATGTAGCATGCATGTAGTATGTATGTAGCATGCATGTAGTATGTATGTAGCATGCATGTAGTATGTATGTAGTATGTATGTAGTATGTATGTAGCATGCAGTATGTATGTAGCATGTATGTAGTATGTATGTAGTATATATGTAGTATGTATGTAGCATGTAGTATGTATGTAGCATGCATGTAGTATATATGTAGTATGTATGTAGCATGCAGTATGTATGTAGTATGTATGTAGTATGTATGTAGCATGCAGTATGTATGTAGCATGTATGTAATATGTATGTAGCATGCATGTAGTATGTATGTAGCATGTAGTATGTATGTAGCATGCATGTAGTATGTATGTAGCATGTATGTAGTATGTATGTAGTATGTATGTAGCATGTAGTATGTATGTAGCATGCATGTAGTATGTATGTAGTATTTTTTTTTTTTTTTTTTTTAACATTTAACACATTAGCCGGATGATGGGACTACTACTGTCCCATCATTGGCTAATGTGTCAATCACTGTCATGGTAGCAGGCATCGCCCGATGGGACTTGTAGTCCCATCGGACGATGCTTGCACAGACCCCCGGACATCAGCACAGCCCCCCGGCAGGCCGGCACAGCCCCCCGGCAGGCCGGTACAGACCCCCACAGGGTGCACAGACCACCGGCAGGCCGGCACAGCCCCCCGGCAGGCCGGTACAGACCCCGGGCAGTCCACACAGCCCCCCGGCAGGCCGGCACAGCCCCCCGGCAGGCCGGCAGAGACCCCCGGAAGGCCCGAAATGACGGTGCATCATGATGCGCACACACCGCGCATCATGATGACGTCAGGCCGTCAATCAACTGAACTTCCGATTCCGATGCCGAATTCCGATATTGAAAAAATATCGGAAGTCGGTATCGGAATTCCGATACAGCAAGTATCGGCCGATACCCGATACTTGCGGTATCGGAATGCTCAACACTAATGGTAACAGATTGCAAAATTGCAAGCTTTCGAGACTACTCAGGTCTCTTCATCAAGCTAGACTAATACAACATCTGAAGAATCACATATTTATGCACAACACAGCACAGAATAACGCAATAGATAAGACAAGTGATGTGAAGCAGAATTGTCATTATGGGAGAGGGTTAAACATAAATATTGGAGCAGTTCATAGATAAGGAGCCTGAAGGTTTTATTGCCCTCTGATAGGGTCTAGTTCTGTGTTGTGATGACCCCAGAAGGTCTGAAGAGCAATTTCCTTAATTGTTGTAAAAAGACATAAATCCATGCGACACATTCATTCCTGCACTGAATGTGTCGAAAGTTTTCATAAATTTGTACTCTGAGATTCTTCTCTCTCTCTGAGACTTGAAGGTACCTTTTAATACAAGTAATTTAATGTCCATCATGTTATGACCAGGGATGCAAAAATGTTTTGCCACAGGTAGATCCATTCTTTTTTCTCTTATTGTGTGACGATGAGAATTTATCCTTGTTCTCATCCTTGTTTTTCAGTACATTATATGGTAAGTTTAGTAGTGTTATTCAAAACTACATGTCATCCTGCAAAAAACAAGCCATCATATGGATATGAAGAAAGAAAAATAAAAAAAGCTATGACCCTTGGAAGAAGTTGAGGAAAAACCAAAAGTGCAAATACAAAAATATACATATCCTGGCCTTAAAAGGGTTAATTGTTATATGTGGATACCAACAAATGGAAAAAAATTATAATGTGAAAATCGAAGGCCACTTACACATGTCATTGCAGTGATACATTCACAGACTCCGGTCCCCAGTGTGACGTAAGGTATGTTTTCATTGGGAATCCCAGTTTTTTTAAACACATACTCCGCATAAAAATAAATCTGGAAGACCAAAGAAAGAATGACAATTTAATTTGAAAATCACCCTACATTTAGCAAGAAGTTATATACTTCACTATACTTGTCTATTTTATGATTCAAACTGTACTTATTGCAAATGATGGGCAAAGTGTGGCAAATATCTGCCCGTGACACCACGCAGGGGAATGGAGAAAAAGTTCAAAACAGTATTAACCCCTTTACCCCAAGCCAGTTTTCATCTTCATGACCCTGCCAAATTTTATCATTCGGACCAGCGTCACTTTATGTGGTAATAACTCTTCAAAAGATCCCACTTATCGGAAAACATTTTCTCGTTACATATTCTACTTCAAGATAGTGGTAAAATTTGTTTGATATGAGTTGCATTTATTTGTGAAAAAAATTGAAAATTTGGTGAAAATTTGGACAATTTTGCAATTTTCAAACTGAACTTTTATGTCCTTAACCCCTTAACCCTCAAGGGTGGTTTGCACGTTCATGACCGGGCTAATTTTTACAATTCTGACCACTGTCCCTTTATGAGCTAATAACTCTGAAACGCTTCCATGGATCCCGGTGATTCTGACATTGTTTTCTCGTGACATATTGTACTTCGTGATAGTGGTAAAATTTCATTCTAATAACTTGTGTTTATTTGTGAAAAAAATGGAAATTTGGCGAAAATTTTGAAAATTTCGCAATTTTCCAACTTGAATTTTTATGCCCTTAAATCACAGAGATATGGCACACAAAAAACTTAATAAGTATCATTTCACATATGTTTACTTTACATCAGCACAATTTTGGAACCAAATTTTTTTGTTACGAAGTTATAAGGGTTAAAAGTTGACCAGTGATTTCTCATTTTTGCAACACCATTTTATTTTTATGGACCACATCACATTTGAAGTCACTTTGAGGGGTCTATATGATAGAACATACCCAAAAGTGACACTATTCTAAAAACTGCACCCCTCAAGGTGCTCAAAATCATATTCAAGAAGTTTATTAACCCTTCAGGTGCGTCACAGGAATTTTTTGAATGTTTAAAAAAATGAACATTTAACTTTTTTTCACAAAAAAATTACTTCAGGTCCAATTTTTTTTATTTTACCAAGCGTAACAGGTGAAATTGGACTGCAAAAGTTATTGTACAATTTGTCCTGAGTACGCTGATACCTGATATGTGGGGGGGAACCACTGTTTCGGCGCATGGCAGAGCTCAGAAGGGAAGGAGCGCCGTTTGACTTTTTCAATGCAAAATTGGCTGGAATTCAGATCGGACGCCATGTCACGTTTGGAGAGCCCCTGATGTACTTAAACAGTGGAAACCCCCCACAAGTGACCCCATTTTGGAGAATAGACCCCCCAAGGAACTTATCTAGATGTGTGGTGAGAACTTTGAACCCCCAAGGGAAGGGCTTCATAGAAGTTTATAACTTACAGCCGTACAATTAAAAAAATCATATTTTTTCTACAAAAATGATCTTTTCACCCTCAATTTTTATTTTTCCAAGGGTAACAGGACCCCAAAAGTTATTGTGCAATTTGTCCTGAGTACGCTGATGTCACGCCGCTGCTGTGGCTGCTGCCCCAGTCCCCGCCGGCTCCTTCACCGCCGCTCCCGCCGTCCCGGTCACTCCCGGCTCCCACACCGCCTCGGTCCTCACTGCAGCTCTCCGCTCCCCGGCACACTCACCCAGCACATGCTCCTGCTCAGTCTCCTGCGCTCCGAACGGCGCACGCTCCTGCCTGGCTTCCTGCTCCTCGGGCGCGCGCTCACACTGTGCGCAGGTGCGTTCGCGCACTCCATTTCCCCTGAAGGTGCGCGCCCTCCTCTTCTCTCTGCTCTGGGAGGGGGTCTGACCCGGAATCCCAGGCACATTCCCTATATCAGGCCGCCTCTTCCTCCTGGAGGTGCCTGATGATCACTTGTGCTCATCTAGTGATTCGGCGTCCGGGGCTAGCAGCGGCTAGCAGCGGATACTGCGTCCCGGTCCATACACCCAGGCACTACACCTGCACGTGTTCATGTAACCTGATCTACTGATACAAGACTGTTAAAGCGCCTCAGTCATTAACCTCTTAGGCATAAACTCTTACAGGCATAAAGCCCCTAGAGACTTAAGCTCCATTGCCTGTTCCAATTTCTCCCGGATTCACCAGAGCACTACACGTGTTATAGACAGTTGGTCATTGCAGTAACCTCCAAAATCACTGCCTTGTAATAGGATCTTATATAATTCTCCACTATTAACTTCATCATCTGCAGCAGTCGGCAGACTGACGAAGGCCAATTGTAGGCCGAAACGTCCTTTGTGACTGCCACAATAAAAACTTATTTTCAAAAAGGATCATTCAGTTGAGTGCCAAGTTACTTTATTATTCACTTGGGTCTGGGTAACCTACTTGTGCACCCTGTAGTAGTACCACGCTATACTTTACACAGCTAGTGATTCTGGCCCCTTGTCCCACTGTGCATTCCTCTGCATGCAGCGCCCGGCTTTTTCAGAAATCTCCCTCCGGCCAGCTTGTTACATGCGGTTTCTTTTCCAAGACATTCTCCACTTCGGAATGGAACTATTCCATTGGAGACAAGGAACTGCTTGCCATCAAGTTAGCCCTGGAGGAATGGAGGTACCTACTGGAGGGAGCTGTACATCTGTTTACAAGCTACACGGACCATAAGAACCTAGCTTACATTCGATCGGCACAGAGACTCAACCCTCGGCAGGCCAGGTGGTCCCTGTTCTTTGGCCGCTTCGATTATGACCTGCATTTCCGTCCCAGTAACAAGAACCTCAAGGCTGATGCTTTGTCCAGGTCTTTCTTGTCTGCAGATATTGAGGAAGAACCCACGCACATCTTGGATCCTTCCAGACTCATCCCGTTGGCACCTGTCATGTTAGTTTCGCCACCTCCTGGTAAAACTTTTGTGCCCAAGAAGGACCGGAGACGGGTCTTACACTGGGGGCATGCCTCCAAACTTGCAGGTCATGTCGGCCTTAAGAAGACGCTTGCCCTTGTGTCCCGCTACTACTGGTGGTCTACTCTTCTCCAGGATGTCCGGAGTTTTGTTGCCTCCTGTCCGTCCTGTGCCAAAAACAAGGTTCCTAGGCAGCTGCCCTCCGGTCTTCTACATCCGCTTCCAGTTCCTTCGGCTCCATGGCAACATGTTGCCATGGATTTTATTACCGATCTACCCAAGTCAGCAGATTGCACCGTCATCCTTGTGGTGGTAGACAGATTCTCCAAGATGGCCCACTTCATCTCTCTCCCTGGGTTACCCTCAGCGCCTGACTTGGCAAAAGTTTTCATCCATCACATCTTCCGTCTCCATGGACTGCCCCAGCATATTGTTTCGGACAGAGGAGTCCAATTTACCTCTCGATTTTGGACAGCCCTATGCCGGTCTCTGGACATCACACTTGACTTCTCCTCATCGTACCACCCACAGTCCAACAGTCAAGCAGAGCGGACTAACCAGAATTTGGTGAACTATCTCCGGCATTTTTCTAATGCCCACCAGAATGACTGGTCTGACTTACTCCCGTGGGCTGAATTCGCCTATAACAATCACGTCAGCGAATGTTCTGCCAAGTCACCTTTTTTTGTCGTCTACGGGCAACATCCGGGTGTACCTTTACCGGTTCCTCCTGTCTCGGGTGTACCGGCGGAAGATCTTCTGTCTGGGGATTTCTCCAGGATCTGGCAGGAGACCAAGACCGCTCTCGAGTTAGCTCGTGACAGGGTGAAAAGACACGCAGACAAGAGGCGCTTGAATTCCCCACTATATCATCCCGGTGATAAGTTTTGGTTATCCTCCAAGTACATTTGCCTAAAGATCCCTTCGCACAAACTTGGACCCCGGTACATTGGACCCTTTGAGTTCTTGGCTCGTATCAACGATGTCTCCTACAAACTGCGGCTTCCCGCCTCGCTCCGCATCCCTAATTCCTTTCACGTGTCCCTTCTAAAACCTGTCATTCTCAATCGGTTCCATGCCTCTGCTACCCATTCTCCTCTCCCTGTCTCTGCTGACGATGTGTTTGAGGTTAAAGACATTTTAGCCATGAAAAGGCAAAGAGGGAGAACCTTTTTTCTGGTTGATTGGAAGGGTTTTGGTCCTGAGGAGAGATCCTGGGAGCCTCGGGAGAATATCCAGGCTCCCAGAATTTTGACTAAGTTTCTTTCCAGTCTGCGGGGCGGGGCGCGTAGGGAGGGGGGTACTGTCACGCCGCTGCTGCGGCTGCTGCCGCGGTCCCCGCCGGCTCCTTCACCGCCGCTCCCACAGTCCCGGTCACTCCCGGCTCCCACACCGCTACCGCGCCCGCCTCGGTCCTCACTGCAGCTCTCCGCTCCCCCACACACACCCACACTCACCCAGCACATGCTCCCGCTCAGTCTCCTGCGCTCCGACGGGCGGGCGCTCCTGCCTGGCTTCCTGCTCCTCGGGCGTGCGCTCACACTGTGCGCAGGAGCGTTCGCGCTCTCTATTTCCCCTGAAGGCGTGCGCCGTCCTCTTCTCTATCAGGCCGCCTCTTCCTCCTGGCAGTGCCTGATGATCACTTGTGCTCAGCTAGTGATTCTGGCCCCTCGTCCCACTGTGCATTCCTCTGCTTGCAGCGCCCGCTCTCATGCCTATATCTTACCCGTGCTCTCCGCTGTTCTCTTTTCTAGGTCTTGGTATTCCGGGGCTCCACTCCGTCCTGTGCTGTCTCCCAGCTGTGTCCTCCAGTCCATGTCCAGTGCCTGCCATTTTGCCGTCATTCCAGTCCTGTTCGCCATCCGTGTTCCTGTCCTGGGGAGATCCCCCGCCAGTCTCTCCGGCCTCCTGTCGTGACTCCTGTGTCCTTCCCTGGGTACCAGCTGCTGTGGTGATAGTTACCCGCGGGTCTGCCCCTAACACTCCCTGTATAGGGGGTGGTCCACCTGGTCAGCTCGCCAGTGGGAGTTCCTCCTAAAGTCTCACAGCTGATAACCCATATGTGGGGGTAAAACACTATTTGTGCGCATGGCAGAGGTTGGAAGGGAAGTAGCGCCATTTGACTTTTATGGCTGGAATTGAGATTGGACGCCATGTCGTATTTGGAAAGCCCCTGATGTGCCAAAACAGTGGAAACCCCCCACAAATGACACCAATTTGGAAACTAGACCCCCCAAGAACTTATCTAGATGTATGGTGAGAACTTTGAACCTCCCAGGGCTTCACAGAAGTTTATAACGTACAGTCGTAAAATTAAAAAATCACATTTTTTCCACAAAAATGATCTTTTCACCCCCAATTTTTATTTTCCCACGGGTAACAGGACCCTAAAAGTTATTGTGCAATTTGTCCTGAGTACGCTGATATCCCACATGTGGTGGTAAACCACTTTTTTTCCACAAAAATGATATTTTTGCCTCCAACTTTTTATTTTCCTAAGGGTAACAGGAGAAATTGGACCCCAAAAGTTGTTTTGCAATTTGTCCTGAGTAGGCTGATACTGCATATGTGGGGGTAAAACACTGTTTGGGCGCATGGCAGTGCTTGGAAGGGAAGGAGCACCATTTGACTTTTTCAACCCAGATTTGGCTGGAATTGAGATCAGACGCCATGTTGCGTTTGGAGAGCACCTGATGTGCCCAAACAGTGGAAACCCCCAATTCTAACTCCAACACTACCCCCAACACACCCCTAACCCTAATCTCAGCCCTAACCCTAGCTCTAACCCTAGCCCTAATGATAAAATGGAAATAAATACATTTTTTTAATTTTATTATTTTTCCCTAACTAAGAGGGTGATAAAGGGGGGTTTGATTTACTATTTATAGTGAGTTTTTATGTTTGGCAGCTGTCATATGCTAAAAGACGCTTTTTCTTGTAAAAATAGTTTTTGCATCACCACATTTTGAGAGCTATAATTTTTCCATATTTTGACCCATCGAGTCATGTGAGGTGAGGTTTTTATTGATACCATTTTCGGGCATGTGACATTTTTTGATTGCTTTTTATTCTGATTTTTGGGACGCAGAATGAACTAAAAACAGCATTTCAAGAATTTCTTTTGGGGGGTGCGTTTACACCATTACGCGTGCAATAAAATTGATAAGGCGGTTTTATTCTTCGAGTCAGTACGATTACAGCGATACCT
Organism: Dendrobates tinctorius; assembly: GCF_039654945.1. Lineage (NCBI taxonomy): Eukaryota > Metazoa > Chordata > Amphibia > Anura > Dendrobatidae > Dendrobates > Dendrobates tinctorius. The sequence goes on along the minus strand of NW_027361741.1, from coordinate 27,367,124 downwards.
CATTTATGTCTTTTTTTATATTTTGGCACTTTTATGCACTGAAAGCAATTTTATATAAAAAATTATTTTTGCATCGCTTTATTCTGCGAGCTATAACTTTTTTATTTTTTGCTGATGATGCTGTGTGGCAGCTTGTTTTCTGCGTGACCAGATGGTTATTTATATTCATATTTTTGATCGCGTGTTATTGCACTTTTTGTTCGGCGGTATGATAATAAAGCATTATTTTTTGCTTTGTTTTTTATTTTTATCTTTTAAGCGATTTTTTCTAAATAATTTTTACACTTTTTTTTATCTTTATTATACTGTCCCAGGGGGAAATCACTGTCATGTGTGAGATCGCTGATCTGACACATCACAGATCGCTGTGACAGATCAGCGATCTCACACAGGCAGTGCAGAAGGCTTCCTCATGCCTGCGCTTTGCAGGCACTGAGGAAGCCGGCTCCCTGCAAGCCCCCGAAGGTCCCCGCCGCCATATTGGATGGGGAGACCTGCAGGAAAGGTGACTCCCGGGGCAGCGCAGCTCCGGGGGGCTCAGGGAAGCACGGAGGGAGCCCCCTCCCTGCCGATGCTTCCCTAAACCCCTGGTACACTGCGATCATGTTTGATGACAGTGTGCCAGGGGTTAACGTGTCGGGGGCAGTCCGTGACCGCCCCAACACATAGTGCCGGGTGTCAGCTGTGATAATCAGCTGACACCCGGCCGCAATCAGCGGCGCTCACCCTGTGACATACTATCCCGTCCTTGGGAATTAAGTCTCAGGGCACATGGACGGGATAGTACATCATATGGCAGAAAGGGGTTAAATCAGAGAGTTATGTCACACAAAATAGTTACGTAATAACATTTCCCTACTTTACATCAGTAACATTTTTCAAACATAATTTTTTTTCATTATGAAGTTAGAAGAGTTAAAAGTTGACCAGCGATTTCTAATTTTTCCAGCAAAATTTAAAAAAACATTACTTTTAGGGACCAGATCACATTTGAAGTGACTTTGAGGAGCCTTTATGACAGAAAATACCCAAAAGTGACACTATTCTAAAAACAGCATACCTCAAAGCACTGAAAAGTTGAAATCCATATTCAAGAAGTGTATTAATCCATCAGGTGCTTCACAGAAATTAATGGAATGTGGAAGGAAAAATGGACATTTAACTTTTTTCAGAAAAATGTTACTTTACACCCATTTTTTTACTTTCACAAGGGTAACAGGAGAAATTGGACTCCAAAATATGTTGTGCAATTTCTCTTGAGTACACAAATCCCCCCTATGTAGGGGAAAACTACTGTTTGGCTGCACGGCAGGGCTTGGAAGAGAAGGGGCACCATTGGACTTTGGAGAGCAAAATTAGCTGGAATTATTAGCTGGAATTATTAGCAGAAACCATGTCGCATTTGAAGAGCCCCCAATTGACCTAAAAATGGAAACCCCACAAAAGTGACCCTATTTTGGAAACTAGACCCCTCAAGGAATGTATCTAGAAGTGTAGTGAGCAACTTAAACCCCCAAGCGCTGTACAGCCATGAAGATATAAAAATCAATTTTTTTCCACTAAAATGCTTTTTTAGCCCTATTTATTATTTTTACAAAGGTAACAGGAGAAAATGGACCCAAAAATATGTTGTACAATTTCTCCTGAGTACGTCGATACCCCACATGTGGGGGAAAACTACTGTTTTGGCGAACAGCAGGGCTCAGAAAGAAAGGAGTGATCATTTGAATGCAGACATTAATGGAATTGTCTGCAGGTGTCATGTTGCATTTGGAGTGCCTCTGATGTGCCTAAACAAGTGACCCTATTTAGGAAACTAGACCACTCAAGGAATTTATCTAGACATGAGGACCTTTAACCCGCAGCTGATTCACAGAATTTTACAACATTCATCTATGAAAATTAAAAATATATATTTTTCACACAAAAATGTTGCTTTAGCCCCAAATGATTTTTGCAAGGATAGTAGGAGAAAATGGACCCCAAAATGTATTGTGCAATTTCTCCTAAGTACATAGATACCCCATATATGGTTGAAAACTACTGTTGAGCACAGTGCAAAGCTCAGAAGAGAAGAAGTGCCATATTGGAGTTAAGATCTAGCTTGAATGGTTTGAGTGTACCATCACATTGGCAGAGACCCTGAGGTGGCCGGAACAGCATAAACCCCCCACAGCTGACCTCATTGTACAAACTACACCTCCAATTAATTCATCTAAAGTTACAGTGATGATATCGACACCACATGTGCATTTTTACCTCTAAAATGTTGTTTTAGCAACAAGTTTTTATTTTTTCCTTTGGTTAACAGGAAAAAATGGACCTTGGTTTGTTGTTAAAAAAATGTATCCTGATTGCGCCAATACCCTTCATTTAATCGGGAAATACTTTACAGGTACAATACATTGCTCAGAGGGGAAGGAGTGCCATATTATAGTTGCGGGCACCATGATCCATTGGGAGTTATGATGAGTCACCGAAGGAGGAAAAAACAAAATACCAGCTAAGTCCAGAAAAACCAGAGAGGTTGGCAGCTATCGGATTGCAGACCCCTGAATCTATCCACAACAACTAGCAGTAGCCGTGGGGGGTTCCTACGGTGCCCTAGACCCCTCGATCACAGCCGGAGAGCTACATAGCCTAAAGACAGAAAGGGGAAAAACTAAACTGCCCCAGAGCAGACCCCAAAGCAATAGGCAGACCCAACATATAATGACGGTGAAGCAAGATGAAAACACTAACACAGATAGAAAGATAGGTTGAGCAAATGAAGGGGCCCAAGCTAACTACATAGGACCGGATAGGAAAGCTGCTGTCTGCCATCCGCAAAAACCCTATCAAAATGAGCCAACCGACTGATAGGAAAAACAGGCCCTGAAGTCGCTAGGCTTCAAAAGACTATATCAGCACTCAGGTATATTCTGAAGACAGAGCAAAAGATCAACAGATCAGAGACAAAAATGGAATTCAGCTCACCCCCGGCCGGGGAAGGCAGAACTCCCAAAAAACAAGGCAAAACAAAAGCAAAACTGAGGAGTACAAAGCAGAGCAGAAAAACTTAGCTTTGAGACGTAGGAATAAGACTGGTCTCCAAGAATCCAGCAGGAAAATCACCAGCCAGGAAGAAGGGCGTCGGCAGCCTTATATCCAGTCCTCAATTCCAGCCACCCAGTTATCATCTAGCTGCCCAGGTGTTTGGTAATCAGTCTCACTACCTTCCTTCACCAGAGGAGGGATTTCATCAGACCTCAATGGTGAAGGGAAAAATGAACTCACAACAGTACCTCCCCCTTGAGGAGGGGTCACCGAACCCTCATCCATGCCACCAGGGCGATCCGGGTGAGCCCGATGAAAGGCACGCACCAATCTTTCGGCATGAATATCAGAGGCAGAGACCCAGGAATTATCCTCCTGACCATAACCCTTCCACTTAACCAAATACTGGAGTCTCCGTCTAGCCAGACGGGAATCCAGTATCTTCTCTACCTCATATTCCATGTTTCCTTCAACAAATATAGGGTCAGGAGGTGCCACCACAGGAACTCCTGGTTCAACAAACCTCTTCAACAAGGACTTATGAAACACATTATGAATTTTAAATGTGACAGGAAGAGCCAACCGAAAAGAGACCGGATTAATAATCTCCAAAATCTTGTAAGGTCCAATAAATCTAGGCTTAAACTTAGGAGAAGCCGCCTTCATAGCGATATTTTTTGATGACAACCAAACCATATCACCCACTTTAAACTGGGGACCAACGGTCCTACGCCGGTTGGAAAACCGCTGGGCCTTTTCCTGGGAGACAGACAACTTATCCACTACTTGGTCCCAGATCTGGTGCATTCTCTCCACCACAGTGTCAACACCTGGGCAGGCAGAAGGCTCCACCTGCCCTGAAGAAAATCAAGGGTGAAACCCAAAGTTACAAAAAAAAGGTGACATCAAAGTGGCAGAACTAGCTCTATTATTTAAAGCAAATTCGGCCAAGGGCAAAAATGAAACCCAATCATCCTGATCGGCAGAAATAAAACATCTCAAATACGACTCCAAAGTCTGGTTTGTTCTCTCCGTCTGCCCATTTGTCTGAGGGTGAAACGCAGAGGAGAAGGACAACTGAATTCCCAGCTTGGAACAGAAAGTCCTCCAAAATCTAGACACAAACTGAACTTCTCTCTCAGACACAATGTTCTCAGGAATCCGTGCAAGCGAACCACCTGTTGCAAAAACAAGGGCACCAACTCAGAGGAAGATGGCAACTTAGGGAGTGGTACAAGATGGACCATCTTAGAGAATCTATCACAAATCACCCAAATAACAGTCATTCTCTGAGAGACAGGCATATCAGAGATAAAATCCATTGAAATATGGGTCCATGGCCTCCTGGGCATGGCAAAGGCATCAACAAGCCACTAGAGCAAGAACAAGGTTTAGACCGGGAGCAAGTCCCACAGGACTGCACAAAATTCCTGACATCACGAGACAAGTCGGGCCACCAAAAAGACCGACTCACCAGATCTCTAGTACCAAAAATACCTGGATGACCAGCCAATGCAGAGCACTGAACTTCAGACATCACTCTCTTCCTCCACTGGTCAGGAACATACAACTTTCCACTGGGACAACGCTCAGGTTTGTCCTCCTGAAACTCTTCCAGAGCACGTCTCAAATCGGGCGAGATGGCAGAAAGAACTACCCCCTCGCCTAAGATGGTAGCAGGCTTAGTCACAACAGGAGAATCAGCAAGGAAACTCCTAGAGAGGGCGTCTGCCTTGACATTCTTAGTGCCCGGAAGAAAAGAGACCACAAAATCAAAACGTGTGAAAAACAAGGCCCACCTAGCTTGTCTAGGATTCAAGCGTTTGGCCGACTCCAGGTAAATCAAATTGTTGTGGTCAGTAAGGACCACGACTTGGTGTTTGGCTCCCTCCAACCAATGTCTCCACTCCTCAAATGCCCATTTCATGGCCAACAGTTCCCGATTCCCCACATCATAGTTACGTTCGGATGGGGAGAACTTTCGGGAAAAGAAAGCAAAAGGACTCATTTTAGATGTCACAGGATCTTTTTGGGACAACACCGCTCCTGCACCAATCTCAGAAGCGTCCACCTCCACCTGAAACGGGAGTGAGACATCAGGTTGCCGCAAAACCGGAGCAGAAGTGAATCTTCGCTTCAGCTCCTGAAAGGAAGAAACAGCCTCCGGAGACCAATTCAGCACATCTGCACCCTTCCTAGTCAAATCCGTCAATGGCTTGGCAATACCAGAAAAATTAGCTATAAATTTCCGATAAAAATTAGCAAAACCCAAAAACTTCTGGAGGGCCTTCAAAGAAGGGGGCTGAACCCAATCATAAATGGCCTGTACCTTGGCCGGGTCCATTTCAATAGTTGACGGAGACAAAATAAATCCCAAAAATGAAACCCTCTGTACCCCAAAAAGGCATTTCGATCCCTTGACATACAGGGAATTCTCGCTCAAAATCCGGAACACAGTCCGAACATGTTCCACATGAGAGTCCCAATTCTTGGAGAAGATCAAAATATCATCCAGATAGATAATCAAAAATTTATCCACAAAGTCTCAGAATATATCGTTCATGAAGCACTGGAAGACAGAAGGGGCATTAGTGAGCCCAAAAGGCATCACCAGGTACTCAAAATGTCCCTCCGGAGTATTAAACGCCGTCTTCCATTCATCCCCATGCTTAATGCGAATAAGATTATACGCCCCCCTGAGGTCAAGCTTGGTAAACCAGCAAGCACCTTTAACTCTGGAGAATAGATCAGAAATCAGGGGTAACGGATACTGATATTTAACAGTAATTTTGTTGAGGGCACGATAGTCAATACAAGGCCTTAACGAACCATCCTTTTTAGCCACGAAAAAAAACCCAGCACCTAAGGGTGAAGAGGATGGTCTAATATGACCCTTCTCCAATGCCTCCTTAATATTGGATCGCATAGCCTCGTGCTCGGGTACAGATAAATTGAAAAGCCGACCCTTGGGGAATTTACACCCCGGGTTCAGCTCAATTGCACAGTCATAACTCCTATGAAGAGACAAAGACGCAGACTCATTCTCACTAAATACATCATAAAAGTCAGCCAAATAGTCAGGAACATCATGCGACTGGGGAGAGGTGGAGAAAACAAGAGCATCACTAAGGGCACACCGACAACCCCAACTCACCACAGACAAAGATTATGGATTTGCAACCAGGGAAACCCCAGAACAATGGTATCATGCAAATTATGCAACACCAAAAATCTGCAATTTTCTTGATGGTCTGGGGCGACCCGCATTACCACCTGGGTCCAAAACTGAGGTTTATTCTTTGCCAAAGGAGTAGCATCAATACCCCTCAAAGGGATAGGCGTCCGCAGAGGTGTCATAGGAAATCCACAACGTTTAGCAAAATCCAAGTCCATCAGGTTCAGAGCTGCTCCTGAATCCACAAAAGCCTTGGCGGAAAATGTGGACAGGGAGCAGATCAGAGTAATTGCCAGAAGAAACTTAGGTTGAACACCACCCAGAGAAAACGTGCGTGCACAACGTTTCTCTCGTTTAGGGCAGACAGAAATAATATGCGAGGCATCTCCACAAAAAAAACACAGCTTATTACGCCTTCTGAACTCCTGACGTTGCACCCTAGACAAAACTCTGTCACATTGCATAGGTTCAGACATTTGTTCAACAGGTGGCAACATCTCTCGTGTAGTTTTGCGTTCACGAAAACGCCGATCCACCTGAATGGCTAATGACATAGAATCGTCAACACCAGAGGGAACAGGAAATTCCACCATAGTATCTTTTACAGTTTCTGACAAACCCTTCCGAAAGAGGGCTGCCAAGGCACCATCATTCCAGGTATTAAGGACCGCCCACTTTCGGAATTTTTGACAGTACAACTCTGCCGAATCCCGACCCTGGCTTAATGCCAACAGGGTCTTTTCAGCCTGATCAATAGCATTAGGTTCATCATACAACAACCCCAAGGCTTGAAAAAATGCGTTCACATTATTCAGAATAGGATCATCAGGTTTCAAAGAAAACGCCCAATCCTGGGGATCGCCGCGCAGCAAAGAGATGACAATTTTAACCTGCTGCGCGGAGTTCCCCGACGAGTTAGGCTTTAAGGCAAAAAATAATTTACAATTATTCTTGAAATTCAAGAATTTAGACAGATCCCCAAAAAACACATCAGGAGTAGGAATCTTTGGTTCAGCAGCATGTGAATGAGCAAGATAGGCGGAAATTCCCCGCACTTCAGCAGCGAGCTGCTCCACACGATCAGACAATTGCTTCATCTCCATTGAGAGAAAAATTCCCCCTACGGCCTCAGATATAGAGGAAATAATATGCACACAAAAAAAAAAAATTCTGACACTTTTTTTTTTTTTTTTACAATTCTCTCCTGCTATTGAGTACCCTAGGATCTGCGGTATGGCTGGTGATTCTGTTATGATGAGTCACCGAAGGAAGAAAATACAAAATACCAGCTAAGTCCAGAAAAACCAGAGAGGTTGGCAGCTATCGGATTGCAGACCCCTGAACCTATCCACAACAACTAGCAGTAGCCGTGGGGGGTTCCTACGGTGCCCTAGACCCCTCGATCACAGCCGGAGAGCTACATAGCCTAAAGACAGAAAGGTGAAAAACTAAACTGCCCCAGAGCAGACCCCAAAGCAATAGGCAGCCCCAACATATAATGACGGTGAAGCAAGATGAAAACACTAACACAGATAGAAAGATAGGTTGAGCAAATGAAGGGGCCCAAGCTAACTACATAGGACCGGATAGGAAAGCTGCTGTCTGCCATCCGCAAAAACCCTATCAAAATGAGCCAACCGACTGATAGGAAAAACAGGCCCTGAAGTCGCTAGGCTTCAAAAGACTATATCAGCACTCAGGTATATTCTGAAGACAGAGCAAAAGATCAACAGATCAGAGACAAAAATGGAATTCAGCTCACCCCCGGCCGGGGAAGGCAGAACTCCCAAAAAACAAGGCAAAACAAAAGCAAAACTGAGGAGTACAAAGCAGAGCAGAAAAACTTAGCTTTGAGACGCAGGAATCTGACTGGTCTCCAAGAATCCAGCAGGAAAATCACCAGCCAGGAAGAAGGGCGTAGGCAGCCTTATATTCAGTCCTCAATTCCAGCCACCCAGTTATCATTTAGCTGCCCAGGTGTTTGGTAATCAGTCTCACTACCTTCCTTCACCAGAGGAGGGATTTCATCAGACCTCAATGGTGAAGGGAAAAATGAACTCACAACAGAGAGCCCTTGAGGTGCCATAACAGCAAAATCCCCCATAAGTGACTCCATGTTACAAACTACACCTCTCAATGAATTCTTCAAGGGGTGAAGTGATCACCTTGACACCACAGGTGTGTCAAAGAATTTTATAACATTAGGCAGTGAAGAAAAATAATTAGTTTTACAAGCAAAATTTTGTATTAGTCCCAGATTTTACAATTTCACAAGGGAAAATTAGCAAAAATGTCACCAAAATTTGTACCACTATTTATGCTGAGTGTAGAAATATCCCATATGTGGCTGTACAGTACTTAGTCATATGGCGAGACTCAGGAGGGACGGAGTGCTATTTGCCTCCTGGAGCCCAGATTTTCCTAGAATAGTTTGTGGACTCCATATACAGAGCCCCTAAGTGTTAGAAGAGTAGAATCCCCCCGCACATGACCCTACTTTGGAAATAATATCCCTATGGGAATTTATCTCCAGGTGTAGATGTAAATACTTATGTCCCCTCAAAAAATTGAGAAAAGTATTAAAGCAGTGATACCTTTATTGGCTAACCAGAGAAATTATATTTGGAAGCAAGCTTTCAGGGCTCAGTAGGCCCCTTCATCAGGCTAGATTACAAGTGAATTACTGAGAAGAGATGGCAACATTTAAATAGAAATTACAACAGGACATGAAGTGATACAGGCCAAGGAAATCAAATTAAGGTTTTGGTTACACATGTAAATGAGGTGGCAGTGTTCTATTAGAGATCTGAAGACCTTCTTGTGGAGGTGTGAACTGTGTCCATGTAATGAGTCATGAATCCAGGTGTCAAATTCAGTCCTATTGTTAGAGATTGAAACATATTTATAAATTTATACTCCCAAATTTTTCTTTGTCTGTCACTATTAAAATGACCTTTCAATATTAGAATTTTTAGATGTGCCAAGCTGTGTCCAGGTCTAGAGAAGTGTATTCCTACAGGTGTGTCCAGCTCATTTTTTATCGTATGTCTATGCAGATTCATCCTTGTTTGAAGTTTTTGTTATTGGCCACCATGGATGTAGAGTCCCTATACTCCAATATTTCTCACAGAGATGGGATTGCTGCATGCAAATATTTCCTCCAAAAAAACAATCTTTCCACGGAACCAGCCTTGCAGTTCATCAGGTTTGTACTCCACCATAACTATTTTTCCTTTGGAAACAATATATATCTACAGTGCATGGGCAGTGCCATGGGAAGCAAAATGTCACCACAGTATGCTAACCTGTTTATGGCTAAACTAGAACAAGACTTTTTGGCATCCTGCACTATCAAACCTCTAGCATACTTCCGCTACATTGATGACCTACTAATAATCTGGAAAGGCTCAAAAGAGGACCTGCTTACCTTCAACAAAAACTTCAACAAGTTCTACCCAACAATCAAGCTCACCCTCAACTTTTCAAAATCCCAAATCCATTTTCTAGACACAACTGTATACATCAAAGACAATACCGTACAAACGACTATTTACCATAAACCCACAGGACGTCCGGAATACCTGAGATGGAACAGCTTTCATGCGAGACACACAAAAAAAATCAAAAATCTACAGTCAAGCTCTAAGGTACATTCGGATCTGTTCAAACAACGAGGATAGAAAACTACAACTACTATCACTTAGGAAAACATTCCTACACCAAGGATATCATCCACTTGTAATTGATGAACAGATCCACAGAGCTACAAGGATCCCAAGAAGCAGCCTCCTGGATTACAAACAGAAGGAGGATAACAACAGGGTGCCGCTTGTGGTCACGTACAACCCTCACATGAACATTTTAAGGAAAATTGGCGCTGACCCATATTCCACAGAGACCACAGACTGAAAGCAATATTCCCAGAACTGCCACTGCTCTCCTACAAACAGCCTCCCAACATAAGGAATATCCTTGTCAGAGGTGCCCTCGTATCACCATCAGAGACAGGCACAGTCCCCTGTAACAGTAAGAAATGCAATACCTGCACCCGCATATCACCAACAGATAAAGTCCCCATATCCGACACAAATCAGGACTATAAGATTATGGACTATTTTTCATGTACATCCTCCAATGTCGTGTACATGATACAATGTACAAGGTGCAATGCAGGGACATACATAGGAGAAACTAAACAAAAACTTCAAACAAGGATGAATCTGCATAGACATACGATAAAAAATGAGCTGGACACTCCATGGGTGTTTTGCAGAAACAAGCAGCAGTGCTTGTTGCCTGAGTGAAAATTGCAAACTTCCATTGTAGTGCCCAGTACCTTGTAGTCACCAGTACATTGTTGTGCCAGAGCTCATGCTTTTAGAGTTATGCACCCATAAATTAGGCTGGCTCTCAGCTCTACAGAAATGCCAAACATATGGACACTAAATGTGGTTTAGGTACACTGGGGATCAGAAGGGAGGGTGGCATTTGGATTTAGGAGTGCAGAATTTGCTGAATTTTTATTAGGGGTCGATGTGCCATTTAGCTTTTCCAGAGCCCTTGTACTACCAGTAATGTGGATTGAGGTGAAGCTTTTATTGAGAACATTATACATAACATTTGGGATCTCCTTTATCTTGCACTCTACGTTGAGCACTTACAACAAGGTTTCCGATGAAATCTCCAACGGACGTGATTCAGATGAAACCCTAGAGAGATCCATCTACTATATAATTGTCTAATTCTGTCTGTCTGTCTTTCTGTCTGTCTGTAATGGAAATCCCGCCTCGCTGATTGGTCACGGCCTAATGTGCGGATGGTAGTCAGGGTCCAGAGGAGAGGAGACTCCTCCGGACCCTGGGTACCTTTAATCTGTAAAAACTAGAACTAAAAGAAAAAATAGTGAAATACTCACCTTCCGACGGCCCCCGGACTTCCCTTCTCTAACCACACGCCCGGCATCGCGGTCCCAGTAATGCTTTGCTCCAAAGACCGCTGATGACGTTGCGCTCTCGGGAGAGTGACGTCATCTTCGGTCCTTCGCGCTAAGCCTTACTGGGACCGGAAGATGCTGGGGCAGGAGTGCACGTGAGAATCGCGCATGTGCATAGCGCTATCCGACTCCATTTTCCTGAAGACACATTTGCAGTGTGTATTCAGGAAAATTGCGCCGGACAGCGCGGTATGGGCATGCACATACTCCGGCGCCAGTGCCACATTCATCGCGGCTCCCCCAGCCTCTGGTAGAATGGGACAGAGCTGGACCACAGGAATGATGGGTGAGTATGTTTTTTTTGTATGTGTGCAGTTTCCTAGGGGTGAGGGGGACCATGCATACCAGGAAAGAGGGGTGACGGCACCATGCATACCAGGAAAGGGGGGTGACGGGACCATGCATACCACAAAAGGGAGGTGAGGGGGACCGTGCATACCAGGAAAGGGGGTGAGGGAGATCACGCATACCAGGAAAGGGGGGGTGACGGGACCATGCATACCAGAAAAGGGGGGAGAAGGTGACCATACATACCAGCAAAGGGGGGAGGGGGACCACGCATACCAGGAAAGGGGGGTGAGGGGACCACGCTTACCAGGAAAGAGGGGTTAGGGGCACCATGCATACCAGGAAAGGGGGGTGAGGGTGACCATACATACCAGCAAAGGGGGGGTGACGGGACCTTGCATACCAGGAAAGGGGGTGAGGGTGACCATACATACCAGCAAAGGGGCGATGAGGGGGACCATGCATACCAGGAAAGAGAGGTGAGGGTGACATACTTACCAGCAAAGGGGGGTGACGGGACCATGCATACCAGGAAAGGGGTGAGGGGGACCATGTATACCAGGAAAGGGGAGTGAGGGGACCATGCTTACCAGGAAAGAGGGGTGAGAGGACCATGCATTCCAGGATTGGAGGGTGAGGGGGATCATACATATCAGGATTGGGAGGTGAGGGGACCATGCATACCAGGATAGGGGGGTGAGGGGTACCATGCATATCATATTGGGGGGTGAGAGGACCATGCATATCAGGATTGGGGGGTGCATTATCATTATTATGCATTTATATAGCGCCATTTATTCCATGGAGCTTTACATGTGAAAAGGGGAAATATAGACAAATATAATAAACATGTGGAAGACAAGGGACACACAAGTACATAAGGAGAGGGGGCCCTGCCCGCGAGGGCTCACAGTCTACAGGGATGGGTGAGGATACAGTAGGAGAGGGTAGAGCAGGTTGTGCGGTGATTCAGTAGACCAAGGATCATTGCAGGCTGTAGGCTTGTCAGAACACGTGGGCCTTCAGGTTCTTCTTGAAGGTTTCCGTTGATTGTGAGAGTCTGATATATTGCGGCAGAAAGTTTCAGAGTATGGGGGAAGCACGGGAGAAGTCATGTATGCGGTTGTGGGAAGAAGAGATAAGGGGGGAGTAGAGAAGGAGATCTTGAGATGATCGAAGGTTGCGTGCGGGTAGGTACCTAGAGACCATGTCACAGATGTATGGAGGAGACAGGTTGTGGATGGCTTTGTATGTCATGGTTAGGGTTTTGAATTGGAGCCTCTGGGCAATAGGAAGCCAGTGAAGGGCCTGGCATAGGGGGGAGGCTGGGGAATAGCAGGGAGACAGGTGGATTAGTCGGGCAGCAGAGTGTAGGATGGACTGGAGGGGAGCCAGAGTGCTAGAGGGAGGCCAGAGAGTAGGAGGTTGCAGTAGTCGAGGCGGGAGATGATAAGAGCATGCACTAGTGTTTTTGTGGTTTTGTGGTTGAGGAATGAGCGGATCCGGGAAATATTTTTGAGCTTGATGCGGCAGGAGGAGGCAAGGGCTTGGATATGTGGTTTAAAAGAGAGCGCAGAGTCGAGGATCACCCCAAGGCACCGAGCGTGCGGGACTGGGGAAAAAAAGCAGCCATTGACATTGATGGATAGGTCTGGTGGAGGGGTAGAGTGAGATGGGGGAAAGATGATGAATTCTGTTTTGTCCATGTTCAGTTTGAGAAAGCGAGCAAGGAAGAAGGCTGAGATAGCAGACAGACATTGTGGGATTTCAGTCAGTAAGGGGGCGAGGTTGGGTCCAGATAGGTAGATCTGCGTGCCATCAGCATAGAGGTGATAATGCAAACCGTAGGATTCTATGAGCTGTCCCAAGCCAAAGGTGTAGATGGAGAATAGTAGGGGTCCTAGGACAGAGCCTTGAGGAACACCAACAGACAGGGGGTGAGGTGTGGAGGTGGTTTGTGAGAGGGAGACACTAAATGTTCGGTCTGTTAGGTATGATGAGATCCAGGATAGGGCCAAGTCTGTGATGCCAAGAGATGAGAGAGTCTGTAGCAGGAGGGAAAGGTCTACGGTGTCGAAGGCAGAGCACAGGTCCAGGAGAAAGAGGACAAAGTAGTGTCGCTTGCTCTTGGCAGTTAGTAAGTCATTAGTGACTTTAGTTAGGGCAGTTTCAGTTGAGTGATGCGGTCGGAAGCCAGATTGTAACCGGTCAAAGAGGGAGCAGGAGGAGAGGTGGGAGGACAGTTCAAGATATACATGCTGTTCCAGTAGTTTTGAGGCGTAAGGGAGAAGAGATATCGGGCGATAGTTAGACACAGAGGATAGATCAAGGGAGGGCTTTTTGAGGATGGGTGTGATTGAGGCATGTTTGAAGGATGAGGGAAAGACACCATTTGTAAGTGAAAGGTTGAAGAGGTGTGTTAGAGATGGGATGAAGACTGTGGCCAAGTTATGGATGAGGTGACACGGGAGTGGGTCGAAGGCACAAGTGGTGAGGTGTGATCTTAACAGAAGGGTGGAGAGCTGATCTTCTGTCATGATTGAGAAGCTGGCTTTTGCAGAACAGGGCTGAGCGGCTAAGAGGGGCATTGGGGGCTGCGGGCCAAAGTTTTGCCTGATCTTGTTGATCTTCTGCTTAAAGAAGGAGGCAAAGTCTTCAGCAGGAATGAGAGCAGGGGGAGGAGGTGCTGTGGGACGGAGTAGAGAATTGAATGTGTTGAAGAGTTGTTTAGGGTTGTGAGACAGGGAGGATATGAGAGATGCGAAGTAAGTTTGTTTAGCAGCAGAGAGTGTGGACTTAAAGCTGGCAAGGGACTGCTTGTATGCGTTGAAGTGCTCAGTAGAATGGGTTCTCTTCCATCTCCGCTCAGCGGCCCTGGAAACCCGTCTCAGTTCTATGTTCAGGCTGGTCAGCCAGGACTGCCTGTTGATTGTATGAGTTTTGTTCTGCGTGAGGGGGCAGCCGAATCAAGTGTTGCTGTTATTGTGGTGTTATAAAAAGTGGCAGCAGCATCTGTGTCATGAAGAGAAGCTATGTCTGTAAGAGGGAGAAGGGACTTAGAGAGTGATTGTAAATTGAGGTGTTTGAGATTCCTGCGAGGTGAGCGAGTTTATAGAGCGGGGGTTGCGCAGTAGGAGAGGAGAGGGAAGAGAATGTCAGTAGGTTGTGGTCAGACATGGGGAGAGGTGAGTTATTGAGATTAGTGAGGGAACAGAGATGGGTGAAGATAAGGTCCAGCGTGTGACATCTTTGTGAGTGGCTGCAGAGGACCAATGAGTGAGGCCAAGGGAAGCCATGAGCGCGAGAAGTTTAGAGGCAGCTGGGGTGGAAGTGTCAATGGGGATGTTGAAGTCGCCCATGATGATGGTGGGGATGTCAGCAGAAAGGAAATAGAGTAGCCAGGTGGTGAAGTGGTCGAGAAAGGTGGAGATGGCTAGTTCTGGGGGGCGGCTGATGACAGCCAGTTGGAGGTTGGAGGGGGAATAGATGCGGACGGAGTGCACCTCGAACGAGGGAAGTGTAGTGGAGGGTGGCAAAGGAATTGGGATAAAGGAGCAGGTATCGGAGAGGAGCAAAACAACTCCCCACCACGTTTGTTCCTGGGGCGAGGGGTGCGAGAGAGATGGAATCTGCCATAAGAAAGCGCAGCTGGAGAGGCTGTGTCAGAGGGAGGGAGCCAGGTTTCAGTGATGGCAAGGAAGGAGAGTTTGTTGGTGATAAAGAGGTCATGGATAAACGATAGCTTGCTGCAGACAGAGCGTGCGTTCCATAGTGCCCCAGGTAGGGGGAGCGGGGGAGTGGGGGCTGGATGAATAGGTATGAGGTTGTCATGGTTGCAAAAAAAGTGTAGAGGATCGTGGCAGGATGTTAGAAATGAGTGTGGGGATGTGTTATGAATGAGTCACCGGAGGAGGAAAAAACAAAAATGCAAGCTAAGTCCAGAAAACCAGAGAGGTTGGTAGCTAGCGGATTGCAGACCCCTGATCCTATTCACAACAACTAACAGTAGCCGTGGAGCGTTCCTACGGTGGTCCTAGACACCTCTTCACAGCCGTAGAACTAAATAAGCCTAAAGAAAGAAAGGGGAAATCTAAACTGCCCCAGAGCAGACCCCAAAGCAATAGACAGCCCCCAACATGTATTGTCGGTGAAAACAGATGAAAACACAAACACAGACAGAAAGACAGGCAGAGCAAATGATGGGGCCCAACTAACTAGATAGGAAAGGACAGAAAAGATGCTGGCTACAATGCGCAAAAACCGTACCAAAAATGTCCCAACACGTCTGATAGGAAAAACGGCCCTGAAGTCACTAGACTTCAAAATCTCTATATCAGCACTCCGATGTATTCTGAAGACAGAGCAAAAGAGATTTAACTGATCACGGACAAAAATGGAAATTCAGCAGAGCCCCAGCCAGGGCTGGCAGAACACAAAACTAAGCAAATCAGATAAAATCTCATGGAACAACAACAGAGCAAAACTTAGCTTTAGAAGACAGGAACTGAACTGGAGGCCAGAGCTCAGAGCAGAGAAATCACCAGCAGCCCTACAGGGCGTCGGCTGCCTTATATCCACTCAGAGATTCCGGATGTCCAATCGCAATCCACCTGTTCAGGTGACAGGTTTCTCCCATCCAAATCAGTTTCACCACCTCCTTTCACCAGCAGAGGGAGTTCATCGGACATCAAAGGTGAGCGAGAAAATGAGTTCACAACAATACCTCCGCCTTGAGGAGGGGTCACCGAACCCTCATCCACGCCACCAGGCCGATCAGGATGGGCCCGATGAAAAGCACGAACCAATCTTTCAGCATGAATATCAGATGCAGAGACCCAAGAATTATCCTCCCGGCCATAACCCTTCCACTTAACCAAATACTGGAGTCTCCTTCTAGCCAGACGAGAATCCAGTATCTTCTCAACCTCATATTCCACATTACCTTCAACCAATACAGGGTCAAGAGGTGCCACCACAGGAACTACTGGCTTAACAAACCTCTTCAACAGAGACTTATGAAACACGTTATGGATCTTAAATGTAACAGGAAGAGCCAATCGAAAAGAGACCGGATTAAGAATCTCCAAAATCTTGTAAGGTCCAATAAATCTAGGTTTAAACTTTGGAGAAGCCACCTTCATAGAGATATTCTTTGATGACAACCAAACCATATCACCCACCTTAAACCGGGGACCAATGGTCCTATGCCGGTTGGAAAACCGCTGGGCCTTTTCCTGGGAGAGAGACAACTTATCCACCACTTGGTCCCAAATCTGGTGCATTCTCTCCACCACAGTGTCAACACCTGGGCAGGCAGAAGACTCCACCTGCCCTGAAGAGAATCGAGGATGAAACCCAAAGTTACAAAAAAAAGGTGACATCAAAGTGGCAGAACTAGCTCTATTATTTAAAGCAAATTCGGCTAAGGGCAAAAATGAGACGCAATCATCCTGATCAGCAGAGATAAAACATCTCAAATAAGACTCCAAAGTCTGGTTTGTTCTCTCCGTCTACCCATTGGTCTGAGGGTGAAACGCAGAGGAGAAGGACAACTGAATTCCCAGCCTGGAACAAAAAGTCCTCCAAAATCTAGAGACAAACTGAACTCCTCTGTCAGATAAAATGTTCTCAGGAATCCCATGCAAGCGAACCACCTGTTGCAAAAACAAAGGCACCAACTCTGAGGAAGATGGCAACTTAGGGAGTGGTACAAGATGGACCATCTTAGAGAATCTATCACAAATCACCCAGATAACAGTCATTCTCTGCGAGACAGGCAGATCAGAAATAAAATCCATTGAAATATAGGTCCATAGCCTCCTGGGCACCGGCAAAGGCATCAACAACCCACTAGAGCGAGAACAAGGTTTAGACCGGGAGCAAGTCCCACAGGACTGCACAAAATTCCTGACATCACGAGAAAAGGTGGGCCACCAAAAAGACCGACTCACCAAATCTCTAGTACCAAAGATACCTGGATGACCAGCCAATGCGGAGCAATGAACTTCAGACATTACTCTCTTCCTCCACTGGTCAGGAACATACAATTTTCCAATGGAACAACGCTCAGGTTTGTCCTCCTGAAACTCTTCCAGGGCACGTCTCAAATCGGGCGAGATGGCAGAAAGAACTACCCCCTCACCTAAGATGGTAGCAGGCTTGGTCACAATAGGAGAATCAACAAAGAAACTCCTAGAGAGGGCATCTGCCTTGACATTCTTAGTGCCCGGAAGAAAAGAGACCACAAAATCAAAACGTGTGAAAAACAAGGCCCACCTAGCCTGTCTAGGATTCAAGCGTTTGGCCGACTCAAGGTAAATCAAATTCTTGTGGTCAGTGAGGACCAAGACTTGATGTCTAGCTCCCTCCAACCAATGTCTCCACCCCTCAAATGCCCATTTCATGGCTAACAGTTCCCGATTCCCCACATCATAGTTGCGTTCAGATGGGGAGAACTTTCGGGAAAAGAAAGCACAGGGATTCATTTTAGATGTTACCAGATCTTTTTGGGACAATACAGCTCCTGCACCAATCTCAGAAGCGTCCACCTCTACCTGAAACAGGAGTGAGACATCAGGTTGCCGCAAAACCGGAGCAGAAGTGAACCTCCGCTTCAGCTCCTGAAAGGAAGAAACAGCCTCTGGAGACCAATTCAGCACATCAGCACCCTTATTAGTCAAATCAGTCAATGGTTTGGCATTACCAGAAAAATTAGCTATAAATTTACGATAAAAATTAGCAAAACCCCAAAACTTCTGGAGGGCCTTCAAAGAAGTGGGCTGAACCCGATCATAAATGGCCTGTACCTTGGCCGGGTCCATTTCAATAGTTGACGGAGACAAAATAAGTCCCAAAAATGAAATCCTCTGTACACCAAAAAGGCATTTCGATCCCTTGACATACAGGGAATTCTCCCTCAAAATCCGAAACACAGTCCGAACATGCTCCACATGAGAGTCCCAATCCCTGGAAAAGATCAAAATATCATCCAGATAGATGATCAAAAATTTATCCACAAAGTCCTGGAAAATATCATTCATGAAGCACTGGAAGACAGAAGGGGCATTAGTGAGCCCAAAAGGCATCACCAGGTACTCAAAATGTCCCTCCGGAGTATTAAACGCCGTCTTCCATTTATCCCCATGCTTAATGCGAATAAGATTATATGCCCCCCTGAGGTCAAGCTTGGTAAACCAGCAAGCACCTTTAACTCTGGAGGATAGATCAAAAACCAGGGGTAACGGATACTGATATTTAACAGTAATTTTGTTGAGGGAACGATAGTCAATACAAGGCCTTAATGAACCATCTTTCTTGGCCACGAAAAAAAACCCAGCACCCAAGGGTGAAGAGGATGGTCTAATACGACCCTTCTCCAACGACTCCTTAATATAAGATCGCATAGCCTCATGCTCGGGTACAGATAAATTGAAAAGTCGACCCTTGGGAAATTTACACCCAGGGCTCAGCTCAATTGCACAGTCATAACTCCTATGAGGAGGCAAAGACGCAGACTTATTCTCACTAAATACATCATAAAAATCAGCCAAATAGTCAGGAACATCATGCGACTGGGGAGAGGTAGAGAAAACAGGAGTGTCACTAAGAGCACACCGACAACCCCAACTCACCACAGACACAGATTTCCAATCCAAAACTGGATTATGGATTTGCAACCAGGGAAACCCCAGAACAATGGTATCATGCAAATTATGCAACACCAAAAATCTGCAATTTTTTTTGATGGTCTGGGGTGACCTGCATTACCACCTGGGTCCAAAACTGAGGTTTATTCTTCGCCAAAGGATAAAAGACAAAAGTAGCACACACCAGCATAGCTGCCATATGGGGAGTTTATTATAATATAAGCTATATAGAAGAAAATAGCCCCATAGTACTCACAGTCCGGCATCTTCCGTTCCCAGGGATGCATTGCGCGAATGACCTCTAATGATGTAGCATCACACGAGACCGCTGCGTCATCAGAGGTCATTTGCGAAATGTATCCCTGGGAACGGAAGATGCCGGCAGCGTGGCTGAGAGGCAGGAAGGCTCCGGGGGCCCATCAGAAGGTAAGTATGTCCTGATTTTTTATTTTAAGGCTATGTGCACACGTAGCGATTTTTAAGCGTTTTTGCCGCGATTTTCGGCGCGAAAATGCTTAAAAATCGTGTACAGAACGCACCCCATGCATTCCTATGGCATTCCGCACATGCTGTGCTAATGCTGCGCTTTTTTCCGCGGCGGAATTGCATCGCGGAAAAAATCGCAGCATGCTCATTCTTTGTGCGGAATCGCAAAGAATTGCCGCGATTCCGCACCCATAGGAATGCATGAGAATCGCTTACTTCCCGCATGTGGCTATGCCCACCATGCGGGAAGTTAAGCGTCTCATGTGCGGTTGGTACCCACGGTTTGGAGGAGAGGAGACTGTCCTCCAGGCCCTGGGTACCATACCCCTGTAAAAAAAATAAAAAAAATAAAAAATCGGGGTATATTTACCTTCCGGCGTCCCGCGATGCATTCCCGGCCTAAGCGTTCCCAGTAATGCCTTGCGGCAAGGTCCTGTGATGACGTAGTCTCGCGTGACTCTAGCGGTCTCGTGAGATCACTATAGCAACGCGAGACTACCTCATCACAGGTCTCGCAAGGCATTACTGGGAACGCTGAGGCCCGGGAATGCAGCGCGGGACGCCGGAAGGTAAATATACACCGATTTTTTTATTTTTTTTTAGCATTTTAACATCCTATCTTTTACTATTGATGCCGCATAGGCGGCCTCAATAGTAAAAACCTGGTCACACTTGTCAAACACTATGTTTGACGAGTGTGACCAACCTGTCAATCACTTTCCAAGCGATGCTTCAAATCGCTTGGAAAGTGCTTGAATATCGCACGCAAAAATCGCGGCAAAATCGCGATCATAATCGCGCGATTTCTGGGAAGGAATCCGGTTTTTAGTAAGCGTTTTAAAACGCTACGTGTGCACATAGCCTTATTCTACTTTTTACAGGAATATGGTACCCAGGGCATGGAGGAGAGTCTCCTCTTCTCCGGACCCTGGGTACCATCCGCACATGAAGCGCTCACTTTACGCATGGTGGGCATAGCCACATGCATAAAGTGAGCATTTCAATGCAATCCTATGACGGCGGAATCACTGCGATTCCGCAGAAATAATGAACATGCTGCTGATTTTATCGATTCTGCAGCAGTAAAATCTACGGCATTGGCACAGCAACTGCGGAATCCCATAGGATTGCATGAGGGTGCGTTTTATTAGCCTTTTTTAAGCATTTCCACTGTGGCCAAAATGCAGCAGAAATGCATAAAAAACGCAACGTGGGCACACAGCCTAAATGAAGAAAAAATAAATATTTTTCAGATAAATACATTTCTTTATGTAAATTAAAAAACAATAAATGTACACATATTTAGTATAGCCGCGTCCGTAATGACCTGACCTATAAAACTGTCCCACTAGTTAACCCCTTCAGTGAACACCGTAAAAAATAAAAATAAAAAACAAGGCAAAAAACAATGCTTTATCATCATACTGTCAAGCAAAAAGTGGAATAACACGCGATCAAAAAGAAAGATATAAATAAACGTGATACCGCTGAAAACAACATCTTGTCCCACAAAAAATGAGCCGCCATACAGCGTCATCAGCGAAAAAATTATAAAAAGTTATAGTTCTCAGCATAAAGCGATGCAAAAATAATTATTTTTGATATAAAATAGTTTTTATTGTATAAATGCGCCAAAACATAAAAAAATGATATAAATGAGGTATCGCTGTAATCATACTAACCCGAAGAGTAAAACTGCCAGGACCATGTCATGGTTAGACCCTAACACATGGTACTTGACAGGCATAACACATTAAAGGAAGTGATTGATCCTTGCAATGCCAAATTTAATCAAAGGAATTTCTTGCACATTGGGAGTACAGTATATACTGTGTCAATATTTGTGGTTTGGGCGGGTCCTCTCAACATGAGCATGATGTGTTTTTTTTAACTATACTCTCATTCTTTGTACATGAGTGAACTTTATAATGGGATGTTCAATGGTTTTATGGCATTTGTCATTTTTTTAGCGATTTTGTTTTGTGAAAAGTACTCCTAAACCTTCAATATACTTCAGTAAGGCTTTATTTCATATGATCTCTTTATTATGTGTGAGAGTCACAAGTGTATCACGTGCTCCAGGGAGATTTCAGGTTAGAAGATTACTACATATTGTAAATTGCAGATCTTCCATTTAGCTTACGTGTTTGTGTCACATATAAAAAGGCTTTGGTTTCATTTGATGCTGAAGAGGTTAATGACCCTTTATATGCTGGACAGAAACATGCAGCTCCATTTCAGCTGCTTCTGATCTGGTCATTACCTCTCCCTTTAAAACCTGGCCACACCTTCTATTCCATGCCAGTGAAAGCTTTGCTTCCTAGCTCCTTGGAGACGCTTTGCTAAATTGGAGATCATTGTTGCTACTGGAGACTGTAGCGCGCATGCTTTCCTCATTGTTCTATTCCTATTTGGTTGGTATATTTCTCTATATACCTCTCTACCTTTGGTTAGTGTTTGTATGTTTGTTGTTTTCTGTTATCCCTGTCTGTCTTATGTGTTGATAACCTGGCATTTCTGTCCTGGGCCTGCTGAGGGAGGGGATGGGGACAGATTAGGAAATAATAGGAGAACAGTAAGGCTTATTGCCCAAACTTCTTCACATTTATGAGCAGGGATAGGTAGGACCTCAGTCCTAGGGATGGTTCAGGGCCCCTTTCCCTAATCAAGAACAGTCGCAGTGTGACAGTGGGAAGTAGTTTGTGTCTGAGTTTATTCTACATTCAGTAGCCATACACATTATAAATGCATCGTACTAATTGCAGTGCAAAATTGTCAACGTGGGTGACCTATTTGCAAAGTTGACCCCAAATCCTCCAGAATATAATAAGAGATGGCAAGTAATTGTTATTGACCTGTGTGATCTAAAACTAGATTGTGGCTTTTCAGCAAAAGTGGCAAATAATTAATTACATATTGAAATCAGGTGTCTGTTCACCAAGTGTGCACTGTGCTGTGCAGTGCTCCGTCAGATGACAAAGCAACGATTTCATGTATCGCAATAATATGACAAGAAGCACAGCACAATAAAACAAAATCAGACGAGACTTGCAAGACTTGCATGATAAGTTAAGTACTTAGTCTGCCTACTAGATAAACACCAAGATGTGGATATGTGGTCACACAAAAGATTCAATATATGGAAAGTTTTGTACTTACTGCATTGATCCCACTGAGCTGCTGTCCGATGTTAGTCACAATGATGGTAATCAGCTGCCATTTCACTGACTGATCGAAGAACAGCTCTAGAATCTTTTTCTGTTTTTCGCCTTTTAAAGCAAGTGATTCTTTTTGGATATCTTCCATTTCCATTTGGAAGTTGTGCGAACCATAAAATGATTTCAGTGCTGGTTGAAGAAAGTAAGATGCATATATAGTTACAAGTTACTAAAAACGAGAAAATTAAAAAATCCCAAAGGTACACCTATAAATTGAAAAATAAACTTAACTATATGGTCGCCACTCATGATTCCTATGTATCACTTTGGTTTTGTAATGGTTGCATTCTGGTATTACTGTTCTGGAGCTACTTTTACTAACAGAGGGACTATTGTTTATTGTGGAATCTGTAGATAGCACTGTTCTGAGGCAGTGTGACCGTCTGTCTTCAATCCTGGCTATGAATGGTCGGAACTCGGAAGCTGTACTTTGGGCACTGATCACTTTTCTAGGACAATGTGGATGGCTGAATGTTGGGAGCACTGTGACGAGGTCTGCTCTGGAGTCATTGTAATTGGAACATTTATCAGGGTGTAACTAGCATTGTGCTGGTCTACAGAAACAAGAGGCACTCTGGTTACAGTTTTGAGGCACTGTAGTAGTCTATGTCATGTGAGGACTGGATATAGCCTGGCACTGTGACTGGATTTGATCACACTGAATTGTGAGTCATTGTAGATACCACTGGTCTGGAGAATTGTGCCTGGCTCTGCTTTGAGAGCAGTGGTTAGCCTTATGGCTTGGCAATGTGAATGAGGAACCATGACATCTTAGTAATGATAATGGGTACTTCCGTGACCCCAGATCTCTAAACATTTCTAGCAGCAATGGTAGATCACTACTGTTTATAGTGAGGGATGGGCTCTGCAGTAGATGCTGGTTCACACACCAAACTTAGTTCACAGGTTCCAACAAACGTGCGGTTTATTAAAAGAAGTCCATAAACTGTCAGGCTGTCCGCAGCATTTCCACAACTCCCCACCCCGGGTAAAACGCATGTGGAATTTGCATGCATTTTCCCGCAAAACACAAGCATTTTGCAAGCGTTTTTAGCTTGCAGAATGCTAGCACTTTTCCAAGCGATTTGTAGCATTGCTTGGAAAAGTGATTGACAGGTTGATCACACTTGTCAAGCATAGTGCTTGACAAGTGTGACCAACTTTTTACTATTGATGCTGCCTATGTAGCATCAATAGTAAAAGATAGATTGTTAAAAATAATAAAAAAGATAAAAAATAGAGATATACTTACCCTCTGTCGGCCCCCGGAGTCCTCAGTGGTGCACGCGGCGCTACCAGCAACTTCCGTTCCCAGGGATGCATTGCGCGAATGACCTCCGATGACGCAGCAGTCACACGACCGCGACGTCATCTTGGGTGATTCTCGCAATACATACCTGGGAACGGAAGTTTCTGGTAGCGCCACGTGCACCGCTGAGGACTCCGGGGGCCGACAGAGGGTAAGTATATCCCTATTTTTTATTTTAATTCTATTTTTTACAGGAATATGGTGCCCAGGGCATGGAGGAGAGTCTCTTCTCCTCCAGACCCCGGGTACCATCCGCACATGAAGCGGAAGTCCTTACAACACATGGGCTCAGCCGTTTAAATATGAGCCTTTTCCTCTCAGACTCCAGCAGACTCTGAGCAACACATGCAGGGCTTTCTCACCTTTCAAAACACAGGACAAGTAAGACAGCCCCAGCTGCATTAAAATCAGACTATCCAAGACCTGGACTGAAGGTAAGTGAGCGGCTGATCCCACCTAGCTCTTTCAGCTGCTCGTAAAACCTGGACCCATAATTTGGACTCATAAAAACACCTCTCAGCACTATATGTGCTTGAGTTTGCTTCTCCGGGTCCTACATCACCAAGGTTTGGCACCTGGGAGACACATACTGTACCTTCCGTCTACAATCTGTCCAGCTGCCACCTAACAGTATAGATGATACTGGTGTGATCGGGGTACTGAATAATTTTTCTTTGGGGTGATAACTGCTTTGCTTTTCTAAACAAACATATACTTTCATGGGAAAAAGGATTGGAATTACCTGTTTAAGGTTGTTCGGTTTCATGACTTACCTTTTTGACATCGATATTCATCTTTCTTTTCCATCAGAAGGTATCTGGGACTTTCAGGAAAGCATGGTAGTGTCAATAGCTGTATAAGAGCCGGAATGGCACAAGAGGACAGGAGTAAAGACCAGGAGTTTTCACCACCTAGCACCTCTCTGAGACAGAACAATACATATGTGACTATTCAGACTGACATACACTAAAAAACAAACCAGCGTAAATAGTTATACAATACACTTAAATACATATTAGATGGACAGTATTTTAAAATAGATTAAAATATAAAAAACAAAAAAATATACTATTTTATTATTATTTGGCCTATCACTAGGATATTATATTTAAAAGAAATCCATCAGCAGGATCCCTTACCCCAAACTATTTAATTGATATGCAAATAAGGCTGAAAGACTGGTGTAGACCTGAAACCTCCACTCCAGATCTACCGTCACTCCAGCTCTTTTCCCCTCCCAGCTCCGCCTCCTACTGCTTGGCTGACGATTCCTTTGCCTGTAGTCACACAGCAAAGAGGCTATCAGTCAAGCCGGGGCACACGGAGGGGCCTGACAACAATAAGATGTGCCTAAATGCCGCTTCTTAGTCTCATCTTCTTATTCTCATCATCAAGACTAGCATACAAAATGCCATTCTTAAATAACCTGGCCCACAGTCAGCAAAAAAAAAACACAGAGATGGGAATAGCACCATAGACTTTATTATGTTTTCTATATGTGAAAACTACACAAGTTAAATGGTCTCTGTTATAATGTTGTTGTTTTTTCTTTAATCTAGCCTCTTGAGACCCATGAGATGCCACATTCTTGAGTATTCTGGACTATTGGATATCGGAGTAAAAAAATTTGCTTTATCTAATTTGGTATAAGAATGATAAGTAGCAGTTTTATTGAATGTAAAATGTGACATTACATCTTGAGCTTTAGCTAAGCATCTCCGTAATCTTCTGTAGTGTTAGACATTCCATACCTTAAGCCAACAATCTGTCCTGTCAAGATCCCAGTAGTCAGGAAGATATTAATGCCAACAGATGTTAGGCCCCTTATTCTCCTGGGAGCTATTTCTCCCAGATATAATGGTTGTACACACATCCCGACACCTACAAAAGAAAGCAAGCAATATTCTTTAAATCTCTGTATAGCATTGCATGGCATTGATTAAAAAACAATGAAAGAATAAATTGAGTCTCCTCTGGGGCTAGTGGTAAAGAGTACAGAGTTGCAAGGGTAGATTAAGGTCACCACGGGCATGGAGCAGCTCTTCCAGTCCATTACCATAACAGCTGTCGACGACACAGCCCTGCTCAAGAACACTTTTTACCATAAACTGGTCCTTGGTGCAGAAGTTCTAAGTTCCAGCTATGCCAGCACCAATGAGATTCGGCCCTGACAATCATCAAAATCCTCCCTGTTATGCCTATATGTTTTTAAAGGGGCACCATCAACTCCTTCACCAGGAAAATCATATGCATTGTTTTCCATTGTTAGAACCTGGCAATCAGTATAGAAATGACTGGACATATCCTTGGCTGATTTTTTTATAATTCATAAAACGGAGGTTTAAATATTTTAAAAATAAGATTCCTGACATAACACAGATGAACTATCACTCGCAAGCAACGGGTTAAGATTCAACTGGCATTTGCATGGTGAAAACAGTCAACACATTGCTTCCACATATCATGGTCTATTAATATTTAACACCTCAACCTCCATTCATTAACAGCAACATTTGCATTTTTAGCCTTAAAAAAGCGCAGTTCAGCAGATTTAAGGTAATAAATTAATAATGACAGTGAGGTGACATTGATGTTCTCTCTTTTCTTTCACTTCTTTATTTTTATCTAATCTAACATTATACCGTATCCGTATATATTTTTTAATAAAAAATTTATAGAATTGCGGTTTTAAAGTTTTCATAGACAGTGTAGGCCACATTTGGCCTACACTAATCTAACAGAAAATACCCAAAAGCGACACCATTCTAAAAACAGCACTCCTCATGATGTGCAAAACCACATTCAAGAAGTTTATTAACCCTTCAGGTGGTTTACAAGAACTAAAGCAACGTGGAAGGAAAAAATGAACATTTTACTTTTTTCACAAAAAATTTACTTTGGAACCAAACTTTTTTATTTCCCCAAGGGTATCATGAGAAAATGGACCACAAAATTTGTTGTGTAATTTCTCCTGAGTACACCAATGCTCAGAATGGAGGGAGGGCCGTTTAACATTTTGAATGCAAAATTGGCTGAAATCAATGGCTGGCGCCATGTTGCGTTTGGAGACCCCCTGATGTACCTAAATAGTGGAACCCCCAATGCTAACTCCAACCCTAACCCTAACACACTCCTATCCCTAATCCTAACCCTAATGATAACCCTAACCACAGCACACCCCTAACCCTAATCCCAACCCTAATCATAACACCAACAATAACCCTAACACTCCCCTAACCCTAACCACAGCCCTAACCCCAACACCACCTTAACCCCAGCACAACAATCCTAACCCCAACACAACCCCAACCCTAGCCATAACCCCAACTCTATCCCTAACCCCAATTCTAACCATAACCCTAACCCTAGCCTCAACCCTAACCCTAGCCTCAGCCCAAGCCCAACCCCAACCCTAACCCTAGCTCAACCCTAACCCTAGCTCAATCCTAATGCTAGCTCAACCCTAAATCTAGCTCAACCTTAACCCTAGCCCCAACCCTAACCATAGCCCAACCCTTACCCTAATGGAAAAATGGAAATAAATATATATTTTTTATTATTTTTACCTAACCAAGGGGGTGAAAAAGGAGGGTTTGATTTACTATTCTTTTTATTTTGATCACTGTGATAGACCCTACCACAGTGATCAAAATGCAAAATGAACGAATAGGAAAAATTCCCTATTGTTGCCGGGTGCCGGCCAGCAGATCTCAGCGGGCGCACTACGCATTTACCCACCATTTTCTTCCCAGAAGAAGACGCCCATGGCTGGGGGACATCACCAGGGGATGCCGGAGGATCCAGGTACACTGGAGGCACCTGGGGACCCCATTTCTCTCTCCTCTAATGTGCTAGATCATATCAGAGGAGAGAGAAATTAAATGGGAAATCAGACTTTTTTTGCTGTAGCCGTTATTCCGTGATTAGTGGTGATCGCAACACTGGGGTCGGTAAAACCAACCCGAATCAAGTTCTCTAGGGTCTCAGCTACCCCCGGTAGCCGAGACCCCAGAGATTTTCTGACGCTGAGGGGCTTAATACATTTATTTCTCAGTGCTGTTAAAAAGCAGCGCTGAGAAATAAGTACCCTTAACTGCCGCCGTTAAAAGGCATATAATAATAATAATACATTTTATGTCTACAGTTCTGACATATTCCGCAGCACTTTATATTTCAGAGGGGACATCTACAGACAATAGACATTACAGCATAACAATAATCACATAGATCATAACAGATACCAAGAGGAATGAGGGCCCTGCTCGCAAGCTTACAATCTATGAGGAAAAAGGTAGACACTAAAGGTGGGTGGTAACAATTGCCCTGATTGTATGGACCAGCCATAATGTTAAGTGTGTAACAGTACGGACACAGAGGGCTAATGGATGCATAAAGCATGTGGGAACATGATACGGGGAATCTGGTTATGGTAAAACTTTTGGCTGTGCCACACAGGGATAGATTAGGTTAATGTGTTGAGGCGGTAGGCCAGTCTGAATAAATGCGTTTTCAGGGCACACTTAAAATTGTGGAGACTGGGGACTAATTGTATTGACCTGGGAAGTGCATTCCCAAGAATTGGCGCAGCACGTGTAAGGTCTTGGAGACGGGAGTGGGAGGTTCTGATTATTGAGGATGCTAACCTCAGGTCATCAGCAGAACATAGGGCGTGGGTAGGGTGATATACTGAAACAAGCGGGGAGATATAGGGTGGTGCTGAGCCATGGAGAGCTTTGTGGGTGAGGGTAATAAGTTTATACTGAATTCTGGAGTGGATGGGTAGCCAGTGTAATGACTGGCACAAGGTAGAGGCATCGGTGTAACGATTGGGGAGGAATATGATCCTGGCTGCAGCATTCAAGACAAATTGGAGGGGGGAGAGTTTGGTAGGAGAGAGACCGATTAGAAGAGAGTTATAATAGTTGAGACGAGAATGAATAAGAGAAACAGTAAGAGTTTTTGCGGAGTCAAAAGTAAGAAAAGGTCGAATTCTAGCAATATTTTTGAGGTGCAGATAACAAGAGCGAGCCAGTGATCGGATGTGGGGGGCAAAGGAAAGCTCGGAGTCAAGTATGACCCCAAGACAACGGGCATGTTGCTGGGGAGTAATAGTGGAACCACACACGGAAATGGCAAAGTCGGGTATAGATACATTAGTAGAGGGAGGAAACACAAGGAGTTCATTCTTTGACAGGTTCAGTTTCAGATATAGTGAGGACATGATGTTAGACACAGCGTTTAGACAATCGCTGGTATTTAAGGGGTCATTAAGGGGTTTAAGCTCTTCGCTGACCTGTGAGTTTAGTGTGACATGTAGATGGACTCATTGGCCACATTAAAATCTGATACTTGTATGGTCATATTAACTTAGTACAGTACAAGATGCTACAATATATCTATAAGTAGCTGGCAATGGTGTTGAAAAGTCAACAGTGTTATATTCAGGCAAAAATGCACATAAATAATATAGCTACCAAAACTGAAAGAAATCGTAGTTACTGTTGTATTTCCTTAAAGAGTTACAGTCATTTTAATTTAATAAATAAACAATATTCATGAAAACAACTTTGTAATACATCTTATCACAGAAATCTGCTTTTTTCTCCTCTTTAATAAGGCTGTGTGCACACGTTGCAGATTTTGATGCGGATCAGCAACGTTTTTGGACACGCTGAATTGCACAAAATCTGCAATGTAGTGCACAAACAATGTTAATCTATAGGAATCCTGAATTTGGTGTGCACGTACTGCGGAAAAATACGCACAGATTTGCAGCGTTTTATTTTCCGCAGCATGTCAATTCTTTTTGCGGATCTGCAGGGTTTCTGCACACATTGACTACCTTGGAGTCAGGCAAATCCACAGCAAAACCTCAGGTTTAAAAAGATCTGCGGTTTTGCTGCGGAATTGCGTGCGAGAAACGCTGCAGATCGGGAGGATGAGGAAGAGTGTGTGGGCGGAGACGGTGTTGGCGGAGACTGTGTGTGGTGAATATGTGTGCGGGTCTGTGTGCGGGTGTCTGTGTGTTCCTGTGTGTGTGGGTGGCTGCGGGGGTCAGCAGGTGTATGAGGGTCTGTGTGTGTCTGTTTGTTAGTCAGGCATCGTCCGATGGGACTACTAGTCCCATCCGGCTATGTCTGCTACAGTGACAGCATTAGCCGACGATGGGACAGTAGTAGTCCCATCATCCGGCTACTGTGTTGAAGTGTAAAAAAAAAAAACACATACACACATACAGTGCATACCATACAGCTAATCCCCGATGCCCTCGACCACCTGCAAAAAAAATAAAAATAAAAAAACAACAGTATACTCCCTGTTCCAACGTAATCCATTTAATAAAGATTGTCCCATGACAGGGGTGGGCAATTAATTTTCCCGAGGGGCCACATGAGAGACAATGACTGTCGTGGAGGGCCAAACTAATAACTTGAAATTAATTCTACTAAATATTAATTTATTACCGTATATACTAGTGTATAAGCCGACCTGTGTATAAGCCAACCCCCCTAATTTTGCCACAAAAAACTGGGAAAACTTAATGACTCGTATAAGCAACAAACTGGAGCAAGTTCAGAAAAGAGCGACCAGAATGGTGACCGGTCTGCAAACCCTGTCTTATGAGGAAAGGTTGCAGGATTTGGGAATGTTTAGTTTGCAAAAGAGAAGACTGAGAGGAGACTTAATAGCTGTCTACAAATATCTAAAGGGCTGTCACATTGTAGAAGG
Organism: Dendrobates tinctorius; assembly: GCF_039654945.1. Classification (NCBI taxonomy): domain Eukaryota; kingdom Metazoa; phylum Chordata; class Amphibia; order Anura; family Dendrobatidae; genus Dendrobates; species Dendrobates tinctorius. The sequence continues at coordinate 27,336,244 of NW_027361741.1, read as the reverse complement.
ATCAACTTTATTCTCATTTGCACAAGGAAAAACTAGAAGTAATGGGATGAAATTGAATGGGAAGAGACACAGATTAGATATTAGAAAAAACTTTTTGACAGTTAGAGTGATCAATGAGTGGAACAGGCTGCCACGAGAAGTGGTGAGTTCTCCTTCAATGGAAGTCTTCAAACAGAGGCTGGACAGACATCTGACTGGGATGATTTAGCGAATCCTGCTTTGAGCAGGGGGTTGGACCAGATGGCCCAGGAGGTCCCTTCCAACTCTACGATTCTATGATTCTAAGCCTAGGGTTAAATGGTGGTCCAAGGTGATGCTCCATAGATAAACCCCTCATATGCTGCTGCACAAGAGTTAATGCTGGCCCAAGAAGATGCTCCATAAATACCCCCCATATGCTGCTGCACAAGGGTTAATGCTGCCCCATAAGATGCTCCATAAATACCCCCATAATATGCTGCTGCACAAGGCTTAATGCTGCCCCATAAGATGCTCCATAAATACCCCCATATGCTGCTGCACAAGGGTTAATGCTGCCCCATAAATACCCCCATATGCTGCTGCACAAGGGTTAATGCTGCCTCATATATACCCCTTTATGCTGCTGCACAAGGGTTAATGCTGCCCCATAAGATGCTCCATAAATACCCCCCATAATATGCTGCTGCACAAGGCTTAATGCTGCCCCATAAGATGCTCCATAAATACCCCCATATGCTGCTGCATAAGGGTTAATGCTGCCCCATAAATACCCCCCATATGCTGCTGCACAAGGGTTAATGCTGCCCCATAAATACCCCCCATATGCTGCTCCGTAAGATACTCCATAAATACCCCTTATTTGCTGCTGCCGCAATAAAAAAATTAAATACTCACCTCTCCGTCGCTGAGGGCCAGGTACCGGTGTCCTGAGCCCCCGGCACCGGCGATATTCACCTGTCCCTGTTCCATTGCCATCCACCGCTGTGTCTCCTGGGTCTCTTCAGTGACAGCAGAGGGTGCACACTGACTACGTCATCGCGCCCACTGACATCACAGCAGGAGGACCCGGAGACACAGCGGTGCACGGCTTGGAACGGGGACAGGTGAATATTACTCTGCCCCCGTCATGGTCACCTCTCCTGGCACTTCTCTGCAGCCCCTGCTTCTCCTCTGCCGACTGCTTCCTGCATTCAGATGGTCACGTGGTACGACTCATTAAACTCATAAATATGCACATATTCATGAGTTTAATGAGCGGTACCACATGACTGCTGAATGCAGGAAGCAGACGGCAGAGGAAGAAACAGGGGCTGCAGAGTAGTGCCAGGAGAGGTGAGTATGATCTCTGACACCCCTGCTCCCGCTCCCCCACCCACCCCCCAGTATATGACTCACGTATAAGCCAAGAGGGGACTTTCAGCCAAAAAAAATGGGCCGAAAATCTCGGCTTATACACGAGTATATATGGTAATATTAATTGTATCACTTAATATTGAGCAAAATTAAGTATGCTGACACCCCCTATATCTTTGAACCCCCCCACAGCCTCTTATCTACAGCATGAGCCACACACAGCCTCCCTATATATTGCATGAGCCCCACACAGCCTCCCTATATATGGCATGAGCCCCACACAACCTCCCTATATATGGCATGAGCCCCACACAGCCTCCCTATATACAGCATGATCCCCACACAGCGTCCCTATACATGACATGAGCCCCACACAGCCTCCCAATATACAGCATGAGCCCCACACAGCCTCCCCTTGTACAGCACAAGCCCCGCACAACCTCCCCATGTACAGCATTAGTCCCACACAGCCTCTTCATGTAGAGCATGAGCCCCACACAGCCTCTCCATGTACAGCATGAGCCCCACACAGCCTCCCCATGTACAACATGAGCCCCACAAGGCCTCCCCATGTACAGCATGATTCCCACACAGCCTCCCCATGTACTGTATGAGCCACAGTTTCCCCATATACTGCATGAGGCCTCACACAGCCTCCCCATAAACTGCATGAGCCCCACACAGCCTTCTTTTACTCAGCATGAGCCCCACAGTCTCTCCACATGCTGAATGAGGCCCCACACAGCCTCTCATACACTGCATGAGGCCCCCACTGCCTCCCCTTATACTGATTGAGCCCCACACAGCCTCCCCGTATATTGCATGACAGTATACAGCCTTCTCATAGCCTCACCATGTGCAGCATGACACACCCATAGCCTCCCATTGTGCAGCATGACACCCCCATAGCCTCCCATTGTGCAGCATGACACCCCCATAGAATCCCCATGTTCACCCTCATAGAATCCTCATGTTCACCCCCATAGAATACCCATGTTCACTCCCATAGATTCCCCATGTTCACCCCATAGAATCCCAATGTTAACCCCCATAGAATCCCCATGTTAACCCCAATAGAATCCCCATGTTCACCCCCATAGAATCCCCATGTTCACCCCCATAGTATCTCCATGTTTACCCCCATAGAATCTCCATGTTCACCTCCATAGAATCCCCATGGTCTCCCCATACAATCAACATGTGCTGTCTGTCACCCCTGTAGAATACCCGTGTTCACCCCAAAGAATCCCCATGTTCACTCCCATATTCAAACACATGGAAAAAAACACCACATACTCACCTTGGTCTGTTCCCAGGCACCCTGCTTCTGCTTCTGTTGCCGTCTCCGGCGGTACACAGCTGACGCGATGAGATGGCGTCATCGCGTCAGCTGTTTCACATGCTGATTGGTGGAGGAAGTGGCTGGAGGCCACTACTCCACCAATGCTGACTGCGGGAGACAGCGAGTGGGCAGGCACAGTGCAGCTGGCAGACCTCTTGGTTTTCGGCCCTCTGGCTGTCTCAGTCCAGCCCACGGGACGCACTTTGCCCAGGTCTGTCCCATGACGATCTCCCGTGTAGAACTGTCACATTTGCAGATGTGACTGCTCTCCAGGGGCCTCCAGTGATACAATGACGGCAGGTATCCTCCCGCAGTGGATCACTCTGCCTTCAGAGCTCACTGGATTTCACCCTGTCACTTGCAGCACCGCTGCGTTGGAAAATTCTCATGCAGCAGGGCCATAAAGTGAGAGCATAATCTTCCGTGAACCCTCAGTGATAACACTGCAGGAGCCATTATCTCCTGTCAATGTGTCACTGGTGGCTCTGTAGAGCGGTCACATCTCCTGATGTGACAGCTCTATAGGGGAGATCATCATGGGACACTCATTATTAATGGATTGCATCAGAACAGGGAGTATTTGTGTTGGTATATTATTTATTTATTTATTTACAGGTGATCGAGGGTGTCACAGGAATTAGGAGTACAATAAAGATGGGAAACTGTGTTTAGTGTTTTATTTCATTACAATAATTTATTCTGGCTGTGTGTTTATTTAACCCCTTAACAACTATAGGATTAGTAATGGATAGGTATCTTACTGATGCCTCTTCATTACTAAGCTGGGCTTGATGTCACCTTACAATACAAAGGTGACATCAACCCCACAATTATTACCCCATATGTCACCACTATGAGGCAGTGGGAAGAGAGAGGCTAAGTGCCAGAATTGGCGTTTCTTAGAGATGCGCCATTTCTGGGGCTGCTGAGAGCTGTTGTTTGTAGCCGGGGGGGGCAATATCCTAGAGTAGGACCCGTGGAAGTGCAGCCACTCAGAATGGCCAACGTCCTCTTACCACGCACATTGCTCCCCTGCCGAAGATTTTATATATGCAATAAAGGTGGATTTTATGAACGATGAGTGCCATCCTTATTTTTCTTTGCTTGGATTCTGAAATTGACTTTCAGGGATAGATCACCCGTTCTCAGAGCATAAAAGTGTTTAGTGTGTTTTATTGCGAGGAATTAATTGGCGATATAACGGTGCTGGTGCTTTGCTTCTTTCTTTGGATTAATTATTAAAATTTGTTATATATTCACTTATTTGTTTTGTGTGTGTAAACATTACTTTAGAATATGGTATGTGATGATATTATGGTCTTCAGTGGAGAAAACAATATATCTTTATTTACGCTAGCCCTACGCTAGCCTGCTATCCCTTCCTGACAGTGGAGGTTGGCACCCTAAAAGATACGATCATTTGGTGCCCCCACTCCGCGGCGGCTGTCCCAGACTCACCCTAAATGACCCTTATAAACTACAGGTGGGAAAACAATAAGCAAATAAAAGAGATGAAAAATATAGTGCTTAATATAATACACAGGCTATTAATACACAGGCTATTAATGTACAATATATAAAAATATATAGCGTGGCTGGAAGCTAAGTTTGGGTTAACCCCCAGCTGTTTCTTTGATTTTTTTCTGGCATTTGTTATCATTCATTGCCTTCTATGTGAACCAATATAAATATAATTCTGATGTTCCTTTATTGAACCTTTATTTTTTACCTCTTGTTTGTGCTTGTCTGATTTACTGCAGAGAGATTGTTTTTGGCTCTATCTGATAATGCATTTGGAATCTATGTTTTCTGTAGTCTATTAATACCCAAAAAGACAAGATTGCTCCTATCTACTGGCAGCTTATGAAATCTGTATTTTCTGTGGTCTATTAATACCCAAAAAGACAAGACTTGTTACTATCTATTGGCTATACAAGAGGTTTTTCTATGTTTACATGTAATAGCCTGTCTTTTATATATTGTACATTAATAGCCTGTGTATTATATTAAGCACTATCTTTTTCATCTCCAAGTTTAGAATTGTGTTATTGCACTAGGGGGGTGTTTTTTACCTCAATTTATTAAAGTTTCATGTTTTTAAAAAGGATTATATGATTGCACTTTTGATATTTCTTCCCAGGTCCTGTGGACATTTTCTTGAATATCTTTATTTAGCTAACAACGCATACAAATCCGCATGAAAATCCTCATGAAAACTTATAAAAAACACATCAAAAACACCCAGATTTTTACCTGCGTTTTCTGCAAAGAGAGGAAGAATCTGCGCAGAAAATTTCACAGGCAAGTCCGCAATGTGTGCACACACCTTAATAGTTAAACTTTACAAGCTCTAACTGTCATCTTCCATCTCAGTAATGTGAAAATCTGTATTCACTGAAGAAAGATTTTAACCGCTTCCCGACCGCCAACGGTAGATAAACGTCAGCACTTGCTGGGCTTTGTGCAGCACCGACGTTTGTCTACAGTCGGCGATTTTGTGCCCCCCGGGACCCCCACGTACCTTATAAAGCAGGGATCGCGGCACAAAATGCTTCCTGTAACCCCCAACCTCATCGATACCCAATTGGTTCAGGTCCTGATGACGTCAGCGTCACAACAGCCAATGAGAGAGATCACTGGGAAAGTTTGTTGTAGCAAAGAACTTTCCCGGCGATCTGCCTCATAGTAACGCTGTTTCTCCTCTGATCTTTCACTGACAGTGTGACAAGCGCTGCTGGCAACAGATGTGCCAGACAACGATCTTGTCATAAAGTAAGAAAAAGCAGATAGGACAGGTTAGGGCTCGTGATATAGCTAGGGTTAGGGTTAACGGTACGGTTAGGGTTAGTGCTATAGTTAGGATTACTGTTAGGGTTAGGGTTACTGTTAGTGCTATAGTTAGGATTACTGTTAGGGTTAGGGTTACTGTTAGTGTTAGTGCTATAGTTAGGATTAGTGCTATCGTTAGGGTTACTGTTAGGATTAGGGTTAGGCTAAAGTTAGGGTTACTGTTAGGCTAAAGTTAGGGTTAGGCTAAAGTTAGGGTTAGGCTAAAGTTAGGGCTAGTGTTAGGCTAAAGTTAGAGTTAGGGTTGGGGCTAAAGCTTGGGTTAGGATTGAGGCTAAAATTAAGGTTAGAGTTGGGGCTAGGGTTAGGGTTGGGATTAGGGTTAGGGGTGTGTTGGGGTTAGGGTTATTGGGTGAGATTAGGTTTAGGGGTGTGTTGGTTTTTCGTTTGTAGCTAGGGTTATGGTTAGGGTTGGGACTAGGGTTAGAGGTGTGTTGGGGTTAGACTTGGAACAAGAATTGGGGGTTTCCACTGTTTAGGCACATCAGGGGCTCTGCAAACGCAACATGACGCCCGCAGACCATTCCATCAAAGTCTGCATTCCAGAACATCACTACTTCCCTTCCGAGACCCACTGTGTGCCCAAACAGTAGTTTTCTCCCACATATGGGGTACCAGCAAACTCAGGAAAAATTGGACAACAACTTTTGGAGTCCAATTTCTCCTGTTATCCTTGTGAAAATAAAAAATTGGGGGCTAAAAGACCATTTTTGTGAAAAAAAATTATTTTTATTTTCACGGCTCTACATTATAAACATTAGTGAAACACTTGGGGGTTCAAAGTGCTCACCACACATCTAGATAAGTTCCTTGGGTGGTCTTGTTTCCAAAATGGGGTCACTTGTGGGAGGTTTCTACTGTTTAGGCACATCAGGGGCTCTGCAAACGTAACATGACGCCGGCACACCATTCCATCAAAGTCTGCATTCCACAGAGTCACTATTTCCCTTCCGAGCCCCACCGTGTGCCCAAACAGTAGTTTTCTCATACATATGGGGTACCAGTGTACTCAGGGCAAATTGAAGGACATCTTTTGGTGTCCATTTTCTGAAAAAAAAGGTAAAATGTCAATTATTCTTTAAGACAGAAATGTGTAAGTAGATACTTGCCTTTTGACTACCGGGATGCAGTAGCAATTACATGAGTCATTTGTGACCCTGTGTCATGGACAAGCCATGAGTCAGGGAAGTCAAGGAGTCTGAGGTCATAAGCCAGGAGGGTACGTCATAAATAGAGGGTGAGTCAAAGATGTGGTTAGGTCTCTGTCTGGGGTCAGAATTCCAAGAAGGTAGCGGATCAAGATAAAGGGGTTAGGCAAACGGATGGCCAAAAGGCAAATCCAAGGTTGGGTAGCAAAGATAAGAATATAAGAATGCGCAAAACACATCAAACACACACCTCTTGAGCTAAGTTACAACTGGCAATGTTCTAATCATTGCCGGCAACCTAAATAACCAGGTAAACACCCACAGCTGGTGACACCCCACAGCCACGGCCAGTTTGGACAGCTGAGCTGTCATTCACAATACTGAAAGCTCAACACAGTACTGAAGCACCTTAGGACACTGAGTGGTGGAATCGTGTCACTGTTTTTGTACAGAGCTGTGGAGAACTACTAATTGTCAGGAACACCGCACTGCACTTGCTCACTGAGCCAGTGCACGTGTCCTGAGTACAAAAACAGTGCTCAAAGATACCTGTGCAGCGGGGCAGCAGCGGTGACGATGCGTGCTTCAGACTATCAGGACCTGAAGCACGTGACTGCTGGGGGTGTGACCTAAGCTCCACAGAGCTAGGAGCTGGACGGAAACACCTAGAAAGGTAACTATGGGACAAGTTACCAAGGGGCTTAGACAGGGATGTAAACCAGATCAAGCCGGGTCAAAGCACGAGATAGCAGGACAGTACCAAAGGGTTAGACAGAGCGAATAGTCAGGACATAGCAATAGATCAGAAAACCAGAACAGGCAATGGACGGTACAATAGGGACAAACTGTAACGGAGTAACAATAGCCAAGCCAGGAAGTCAGAACCGGAGAAGACAATAGTACCAAAATAAGAGACGGAGTACAGAGTGAGGGGACAGACCGGGTCATACACGGAAATCAAACAAGCAATGCAGTATACACGCACACCAGGCGGGTCAGACACACAGCCAGAATAACAATATAGCTGAAAGGGAATCCTAGTCTGGAGTGAGTATAAATACCCCTCCCAGATCCAAAGAGAGGCTGGCAAAAGTTAACCCTGTGAGAACAGGACATTAACCATATCCTAACCATGACACTAATGCTCTTAGACTGGTCATAGGTTTGATTGTCAGATTATTACTGGTAAATAAAGCACACAGGGTTGTGAGGACAGAGCTTTAATAAGAAAGAATAAGTCTGATTAATTCCCACTTGCATTGCCTTATCTTTATTTAATGAGCCATACTGCACTTTACAAACTTTAATTGGAGAAGGCTAGTTGTCAGATTGTCTGTCAAGGATTTTTTGTTCTTTTTTACAATGTAAAATTAACTAATATTACATGAGATCCTAAGGGTGCTTTCACACTGCATTCTGGTACCCGTTCGTTGGTCCCTTCGGGGCTTACCTCCGAACCCCCACAAAACGTGAATTAGGTGTATTCACTGATAGGGCCATAGATTATAACAATGACGACAGAGTACCTGAATTTTACATCTGATTTCTTGACCATGTCAAGGGTGAAGAAACCATCGGTGCAACATGTTCAGCCACCGAAGAGGTAAGGGGCCACTTCCACCATCAAAACAGTATATAAAGGAGTGCATTATAATGAACTAAAGGGACCACATACTGGTCCTGCATAATGTTCATCTTCTTTCTCTGTTTGTCCCTATATCATATGATTCAGACACCTCATATAATCACGTGTTGTAATATAAAAAATGCATCAAAAGACAGAAGTGACATGCAGTGAGATGCATTTTTCAACCAATTGAAAAAAAAAGCAATGACGGGAGATAAACAGCAAGAAGCAGCAAGAAAGTCATACCCAGAGAATGCTGTAGTTTTTAAAAACTAGAACAATTAACAACTACACAAGTTTTGGGAACAAGAGAAAAAAAAACATAGAACGTGGAGCTTTTCTACAAATGCTTTTTGTAAAGGCATTCTAAAAATTGGCTTTACCCTCCTAAAATAATCTACACCAATAAAAAAGACCAGGTTAATAGACATAACTTAGGTGAAGAAGCTATCGTCAGCCCTACAAACAGTTAACTTTATAGGATTTCTATGATTAGCGCATATTATAGAAGAAAGCCAGTGTGTTACATGGTGGCAGAGCAGCTTGCTGCATATGTAAAGCAGGTAAAAGGATGCATTAACACAGAGGTGCAGAACAAGGGTTAACAAGGGTGTGGTTTACTTAACAGAAAAAGGGGTTCTCCTCGCAGGGAGCCAACAAGGGGTTAAACAACTTTAACAGTGTAAGGGTTAATTTAACTCAGTCTTTTTATCAGGTTCAATTTATCGTGACTCCGCTGTCCTTTACACACTTGCAGTCCAATCTGTGATGGGATACTGCTTCTTCAGGTTTCCCCGCCCAACACATGGTCCCGCTTCTGGCGGCAGCGGGTGGTCACTGGGTTTGCCTGCTGAGCCCCTAGACCATTGAACTGCACAGCCGAAGAGTGAAGCTCTGCACAAGTCTCTACTCTGCGTGTGCTTTCCTGTCCACCCGCCAATACCTGGATGGCAGCACTGCAATGCTTCACTTGGCGCCCGACTCTCGGTACGCCAGCTGATATCTGGTTAGCCACACCACAATGCTTCCCTTGGTGCCCATCTCTCTGCACACTCACTGGTACCTGGGAGTCCCCCCTGCACCCGTCCTGGGTCTCTGCTCTGCAGTCTGTCTCTCTTAGTGGCGCGCACCAGGTCCTGGTCTCTCTTCCCTGTGGAAGGAACTCTCTGCCTTTTCGCACACTCGAGTTTCCCTCTTCCCCTGGCTTACCATGTCCCCTCTCTGCAGGTCATGGGTCTGTGCCATCCTCAATTTCCTTCCCCCTGCAACAAGAAGCGCAGCCCCAGCAGTTCCGGACCCGGTGCTCTGTCAGCACCCACAGCCCGGTCTTCCTCCTTACCATTCCATTTCTTCCAGGTCTCCATCCTCTATAGTCACTCTGCAACGAGTGGACGTTCTCTTTCCATTCTGTTCCTCGGGGGCAGGCATTCCTATCCAAGGACTATCCCCTCCAGGTGCAGCATTCCCTCCAATGGGTATGACCATTGGAGAAGTAGGCAAATCTACATTGTTGACTGCCTCATGTAGGGCAACTCCCTGACATGTGTCCCATTTTTCCACAAGTTCAACACTCACTTTTTAGCCTGTCTGGTGGGAACTTTGGTCTGTATCGCTGTCCTCTGGGAGAGGCATACCCCCTCTGTAATCGTTCTTCATCCCAGGATATAGGATTAGATTCTGAGGTTGCTGCTTTAGTTTTTCTTATGCTCCGTATCTCTCCACTAATTTCTCTTATCTCCTGGCGTAAGTTACCCCGGTGTATAAGATTGGATTCCAAGGTAGCAGCAAGGGCTTCTTTTACGCTCCATATTTCTGCCCTAATTTCTCGCATTTCCTGCTGTAACTCGTGGCTCCAGTCTGGTTCAGCATGTCCAGTGTTTCACACCTGTAGCAAGTCATGCCCCCTTCTTCATCATATGGTTGCATACCCTGACGAAGTTCGACGGACATGCAAGACCCTGCATCCCTTCCATCTCTTGTTGAGGAGGCTCCTCTCGGTGGCTCTTAGACCGGAGCGGGGGCTCTTCTAAAACTGGACCATTCACTCTGCATTTCCTGCATTTCTTTCCTGATATCTTGGGCCCACTCCATCTCAGCTGCGAGCGGGGTGGCTACCTCATTACTTCGGACCATCCCTGCAAGAGCCGCTACCCCCTGTTATTGTTCTTTCACGCGTGCCTCCGCCCCCACTTCTAGAAAAGTCATACGTGGGCTAGTGTGCAAGTGTTCTCGCAAAGCCTGCTTAAGCAGCACATCCCTAAGGGTCCCGTGTCACATAGCAAAACACCAGCGATATGACCTGGTAAGAATCACTGGTGCGTCGCTACATGGTCGCTAGTAAGCTGCCAAATAGACAGATCTCTTCAGCGATGCAGCAGCGATCCATATAACGACCTCGGCGGTCGTTGGTACCTTGTCACACAGCAGCTTTTCTGACGATTCCCGCCTGCGTCCCTGAGTTATGCGTTAACGAGATCGCTCGTCATCGTCAAACACAGCAATGCATGCTGGCCAGCGGGACACAGACGATGAAAAAATGGTCCAGGACATTTGAGCACGATCAGCGATATCCAGCGGGGGGGCCAGCTGCCACTGCATGTCACATGTAGTGAGATTGCTGGCGTGGTCACTGTTGCGTCACAAAATCGGTGACGCTTCAGCGATCTCGCTAGCGATCTCGTTATGTGAGATGGGGGCTTAAAACCCGACACAAACTGATCTCTCAATATCCTATCAGGGGGCCCCACTCCCATGGTCCCCACATCTTCCCTCTTTTTAATGTGTGCATGCACCTCCTGCGGCCAAACAAACGCATCCACAGCTCTCCCACATCACTGGGGTCTCCATGCATCTCATCCAGGGTCTGCACCACCTTATCGAGGGTATCCCGCTCATGGGGGGTGGAACATAACTGAGTACCGTGCTTCAACATCCAGGGTCATTAAAGCTAGCTCAGCCTTAGTTTGAAACCCGCATTGGGCAGGACGCCATCCAGAAGAGAGAGATCCATATCACCTTAGTAAGAACCACCACTTTTCCACATTTAGACCAACAATCACAAATTCATACTCTGATCTCTTCTCTCCTTTATAGTTTCTCTATCGTGCCTGCATACTTCCTTTTCTTATTGCATTCACTGTGTATTCACAATAACACTGAGTTACATATAGAAATCGTCCTTATACGGTGTTATTCTTTACACCTAGCACTAAGCACTTTATTAATAGGGGATCATTTTTTCCATATACAGTGGGGAAAAAAAGTATTTAGTCAGTCAGCAATAGTGCAAGTTCCACCACTTAAAAAGATGAGAGGCGTCTGTAATTTACATCATAGGTAGACCTCAACTATGGAAGACAAACTGAGAAAAAAAAATCCAGAAAATCACATTGTCTGTTTTTTTTTCATTTTATTTGCATATTATGGTGGAAAATAAGTATTTGGCCAGAAACAAGCAATCAAGATTTCTGGCTCTCACAGACCTGTAACTTCTTCTTTAAGAGTCTCCTCTTTCCTCCACTCATTACCTGTAGTAATGGCACCTGTTTAAACTTGTTATCAGTATAAAAAGACACCTGTGCACACCCTCAAACAGTCTGACTCCAAACTCCACTATGGTGAAGACCAAAGAGCTGTCAAAGGACACCAGAAACAAAATTGTAGCCCTGCACCAGGCTGGGAAGACTGAATCTGCAATAGCCAACCAGCTTGGAGTGAAGAAATCAACTGTGGGAGCAATAATTAGAAAATGGAAGACATACAAGACCACTGATAATCTCCCTCGATCTGGTGCTCCACGCAAAATCCCACCCCGTGGGGTCAGAATGATCACAAGAACGGTGAGCAAAAATCCCAGAACCACGCGGGGGGACCTAGTGAATGAACTGCAGAGAGCTGGGACCAATGTAACAAGGCCTACCATAAGTAACACACTACGCCACCATGGACTCAGATCCTGCAGTGCCAGACGTGTCCCACTGCTTAAGCCTGTACATGTCCGGGCCCATCTGAAGTTTGCTAGAGAGCATTTGGATGATCCAGAGGAGTTTTGGGAGAATGTCCTATGGTCTGATGAAACCAAACTGGAACTGTTTGGTAGAAACACAACTTGTCGTGTTTGGAGGAAAAAGAATACTAAGCTGCATCCATCAAACACCATACCTACTGTAAAGCATGGTGGTGGAAACATCATGCTTTGGGGCTGTTTCTCTGCAAAGGGGCCAGGACAACTGATCCGGGTACATGAAAGAATGAATGGGGCCATGTATCGTGAGATTTTGAGTGCAAACCTCCTTCCATCAGCAAGGGCATTGAAGATGAAACGTGGCTGGGTCTTTCAACATGACAATGATCCAAAGCACACCGCCAGGGCAACGAAGGAGTGGCTTCGTAAGAAGCATTTCAAGGTCCTGGAGTGGCCTAGCCAGTCTCCAGATCTCAACCCTATAGAAAACCTTTGGAGGGAGTTGAAAGTCCGTGTTGCCAAGCGAAAAGCCAAAAACATCACTGCTCTAGAGGAGATCTGCATGGAGGAATGGGCCAACATACCAACAACAGTGTGTGGCAACCTTGTGAAGACTTACAGAAAACGTTTGACCTCTGTCATTGCCAACAAAGGATATATCACAAAGTATTGAGATGAAATTTTGTTTCTGACCAAATACTTATTTTCCACCATAATATGCAAATAAAATGAAAAAAAAAAACAGACAATGTGATTTTCTGGATTTTTTTTTCTCAGTTTGTCTCCCATAGTTGAGGTCTACCTATGATGTAAATTACAGACGCCTCTCATCTTTTTAAGTGGTGGAACTTGCACTATTGCTGACTGACTAAATACTTTTTTTCCCCACTGTATTGTGTCATCTATTTTTTCATTTATAATTCTTGGTATGCATTTTTCTTTATTTGGCACGTACATTGAGATTAGCACTGTATCCTTGGCGTCATTATGACAATTGAGGCCATTCTATGTACCTGGATGTGCGGCCTTGTTTTTAATGTTTGTTTTAACACTTTGATTTGTTGCTTTCTAGTTGTACCTGTATTTTACTACCTACAATAAATATTATTGTACCTATTTTTTCACTGATGGGACTTTATGGTCGGCTTTTCTCTTATTGTTTGTCTAAAACAATAGCACTGCATCATAGTATCATTGTGTGCCCCTATACACTGATTGCTAATAACACATGATCCTTTTATCTTGGCTGTTATCTATGATCAAACATAAACTTTATTTTCCTCACCTAAAACATTTAATCTGTCATCTAAAGAAGAGAATGACCCCACTTCATAGCGACTTTCCTAATTTTATATAACACCAAACCCATCACACCCTCACAATCAGTCTCAGCAGACAGACTGTACTAATCAAACACTTATGTCATGACTGATATGATAATAGTGGAATAATCAATTAAATGGTACATTATTATGTAGTATCAGACGCTGGACAAGGCTTAAATGATTAGATACAGCTATTACATCCAAACTTTACTCATATCTTTACCAATATTTACCATATGAGGGGATATCATAGTATATGAAGTATGTGTATTGAAAGAATTATTTATAAACATATTACCTGCATTCAGTCCTATGAGGAATCTCCCGAGGATTAAAAGTTCAAAAACTCCAGCCGATTGTGCAATACCCATGAAAAAAGCAGCAAGAATTGCCACCGCATTATTCACGAGGAGAGCACGTTTCCTGCAATGCATGTGAGCAGATGGTTTAGTATATACTGGAAATCAGAATTTAGCAAAATATTATTTGCCTTCATTTGGACAGGGCTATTCACTGCCATTCACTACATTTTACACTATGCTGCTTATCAATAACCGGTTATCTTTCTCCATAAGATACAGTGGGAACGGAACGTATTCAGACCCCTTTAAATTTTTCACTCTTTGTTTCATTGCAGCCATTTGGTAAATCCAAAAAAGTTCATTTTTTTCTCATTAATGTACACTCTGCACTCCATCTTGAATGAAAAAAAAACAGAAATGTAGAAATGTAGACATTTTTGCAAATTTATTAAAAAAGAAAAACTGAAATATCACATGGTCATAAGTTTTCAGACCCTTTGCTCAGTATTGAGTAGAAGCACCCTTTTGAGCTAGTACAGCCTTGAGTCTTCTTGGGAATAATGCAACAAGTTTTTCACACCTTGATTTGGGGATCCTCTGCCATTCTTCCTTGCAGATCCTCTCCATTTCCATCAGGTTGAATGCTCAATTGGGTTTAGGTCAGGTCTCTGGCTGGGCCAGTCAAGAATGGTCACAGAGTTGTTCTGAAGCCACTCCTTTGTTATTTTAGCTGTGTGCTTAGGGTCATTGTCTTGTTGGAAGGTGAACCTTCGACCAAGTCTGAGGTCCAGAGCATTCTGGAAGATGTTTTCATCCAGAATATCTCTGTACTTGCCCGCATTCATGTTTCCTTCAATTGCAACCAGTTGTCCTGTCCCTGCAACTGAAAAACACCCCCATAGCATAATGCTGCCACCACCATGTTTCACTTTTGGGATTGTATTGGACAGGTGATGAGCAGTGCCTGGTTTTCTCCACACTTACTTCTTAGAATTATCACCAAAAAGTTCTATCTTCATCTCATCAGTCCAGAGAATCTTATTTCTCATAGTCTGGGAGTGAGTCCTTCATGTGTTTTTTTAGCAAACGCTATGTGGGTTTTCATATGTCTAGTACTGAGGAGAGGCTTTTGTCGGGCCACTCTGCCATAAAGGCCCGACTGGTGGAGGGCTGCAGTAATAGTTGACTTTGTGGAACTCTCTCTCTCACCAAGGCTCTTCTCCCACGATTGCTCAGTTTGGCTGGACGGCCAGGTCTAGGAAAACTTCTGGTGGTCCCAAACTTCTTCCATTTAAAGATTATGGAGGCCACTGTGCTCTTAGGAACCTTGAGTACTGCAGAAATTCTTTTGTAACCTTGGCCAGATCTGTGCCTTGCCACAATTTTGTCTCTGAGCTCCTTGGCCAGTTCCTTTGACCTCATGATTCTCATTTGGTCTGACAGGCACTGTGACCTGTGAGGTCTTATATAGACAGGTGTGTGCCTTTACAAATCAAGTCCTATCAGTTTAATTAAACACAGCTGGACTCCAATGAAGGAGTAAAACTATCTGAAGGAGGATCACAAGGAAATTGACAGCATGTGACTTAAATATGAGTGTCTGAGGAAAGGGTCTGAATTAGTGATGGGCAAGTAGCATCGTTGCTCGGGAGATCTCCAAGTATTTTGGCGTGCTCGGAGATTTAGCTTTCCTCATCTCAGCTGCATGATTTGCGACGTGTAGACAGGCTGAATACATGTGGGAATTCCCTAACAAACAGGCATTCCACACATGTATCCAAGCTGTCTAGCAGTCGCAAATCATGTAGCTGAGGCGACCAAAACTAAATCTCCGAGCAAGCCAAAATACTCTGAGACCACCCGAGCATGCTGGGGAGACCCAAGCAACAAGTATACTCGCTCATCACTAGTCTGAATACTTATGACCATGTGATATTTCAGTTTTTCTTTTTTAATACATTTTTTGGAATTTACCAAACGGCTGAAATGAAACAGAGTGAAAAATGTAAAGGGGTCTGAATACTTTCTGTACCCACTGTAGCACTACCCCTACCATGCCTGTCACTTTAGCTGTTATTGTTACAGGGAACTTTAGCTGTCTGTTGGAGTATCATCTGACTTCGTTCTTGAATACACACTTTGCATCCATGTTGAAACGAACTGTCTGCTTACCTGCCAATCTTTAGTGCTGCATGCCCGCCAATAAAGTTCCCAAGCAGTCCGCCTACTGTAAACGCTGAAGCAATTACCGACCAGATGAGGGTTAGAAGATCTTCATCTAATTGTGAGTTGTAGCGGGAATACCAGGTCTCATTAATGAACTTATGTACATGCTGTAAAGGGATAAAATAAAATACATTTCAAGACACAAACTCTCAGTACAGATTTATCTCCTAATTTTGGTACTCATGAAACTTCTCTAGATATATTTGGCCATAATAAATTGGTCAGCAAAGTTCCAGGTTCACACTGTAAATTAACCTGCTCCCCAGTGTCGGACTGGAGCACCTTGGGCCCACCAGAGAAAATCATTCTTGGGGCCCACTATGTAGCTACATAGAAATAAATACAAGACCACCAACTGTGCAGTAAAGCACACTAATATCAGGGTGTAATATAAGGTAGCACATGTCTTAATTATGTAGCAGGGGTTGGGTTAGAATCATAGAGGGGTAGCCCCCTCATAGAATATAATGTAGCCCCCTCATGGAATATAATGTAGCCCCCCTCATAAAATAATGTAGCCCCCCTCATAGAATACAATACAGCCACCTCTCTTAGAGTATAATGCAGCACCCCACAAAATATAATGCAACCCCCTCATAAGGTATAATGTAGCCCCCCATAGAATATAATGTAGCACCCTCATAATGTATAATGCAGCCTCACCACAGAATATAATGCAGTCCCTCCATAGATAGAGTATACTGTAGCCCCCTCATAGGGGATAATGCTGCGCCCCTCATATAGTATGATGTAGCCCCACAGAATATAATGTAGTCTCCTGAGACAATAATGCAGCCCCACCATAGAATATAATGCTTCCCCCAATAGATTATACTGTAGCCCCCTCATATAGTGTGATGTAGCCCCCAGAATATAATATAGTCCCCTGATAGAATAATGCAGCCATGCTTCATTGTCTATTTTGCTTTACACAGCTCATCTACTTTTATTTATAATTGAACTTGATAATGCAGGTATTGCAGTCCTATTCACTTAAAAGGGTCATCCGGAACGCTGCTTATTTTTCCCTACCTGGTTTCGATCTCTGGTGACTCAGGGTGGTCATTGACCGCTCCTGTCAGCGACTCTGCGCTTCTGTTAAAGTCAAGTTGATAGAGCAGCTTCTTTTCTTCCATTCTGCTCTGGCTATGGGGCGTCACTGCTGATGATATGCTGATTGACAGCCAGCATCCCGCTGCGGGGAGCCAGTTGTCAATCAGCATGCCATTGGCAGTGATATCCCGTTGACAAAGCAGACCGGGAGAGAAAGAGCTTTCCTGTTATCTGGGGTCAAATGAAGCAGTAGCATTGCTAGTAGGAGTAGTCTATGACCAATCTGAACTGGCAGAGATCAGTGACGGGCAGAACGAAAAGGTAATAACCAATTACCTGCCTGTAACTTTTTAGCCCGATATTGCCCACACCTGTTGCTTGCCACAGGTAAGTTTGAACAAGCATAGCATACTTGAAACAAAGAAAATAGGAGATCCACAGGAGCATATAAACATGCAAAATTTTCAAAATTTATTCATATTATATAAATGTAATATTTCAATTAGTAGAAAAATAGTACAACATTCAATAAGTATAAGATACACAAAAGGAGGGGGAGAAAATGAGGGAAAAATTCAGGGTTCAGATGTCAGCATATAAACCAGTATTAAGGCATATACAAACCCCAAATATAAATAAGGTGCCAATATCCCTGACAAATAACAGGGCAAATGTGCAAAGTCAAAATTAGGGGTAATAAACCTATATGCTATATCCGACATAGGGCACTGGGTAGGAACCACAGAAAAAAACCCAGAAAGTGGTATGCCATGCCTGTATGTTTAAAGGTCCCAGCAGGAGATCGCCCTCAGAAGATTAAATATATCCCATAATGAGATTAATTGCGAGCAGAGCGATGCTTACCAGTAAGGACCAAATATGGGGCACCAAGGAAGGTGCCCCATACTTCCTACTATTTTTTTACTATTTGAAATATGACATTTATAATAATAATAATAAATTTTATTTCTATAGCACCGACATATTCCGCAGCACTTTACATATCAGAGAGGACTTGTACAGTCAATAGACATTACAGCATAACAATAATCACATAGATCTTAACAGATACCAATAGGAATGAGGGTCCTGCTCGCAAGCTTACAATCTATGAGGAAAAAAAAGAGAGACACAAAAGGTGAGTGGTAATATTGCCCTGATTGTATGGACCAGCCATAATGTTAAGTGTGTAAGAGTACAGACACAGAGGGCTAATGGATGTATAAAGCATGTGGGAACATGATGCGGGGAACCTGGTTACGGTAAAAACTTTTGGCTGTGCCACACAGGGATAGATTAGGCTAATGTGTTGAGGCAGTAGGCCAGTCTGAATAAATGAGTTTTCAGGGCACGCTTAAAATTGTGGGGATTGGGGACTAATCGTATTGACCTGGGAAGTGCATTCCAAAGAATTGGCGCAGCAAGTGTATAGTCTTGGAGACGGGAGTGGGAGGTTCTGATTATTGTGGATGCTAACCTCAGGTCATCAGCAGAACAAAGGGTGCTGGTAGGATGGTATACTGATACAAGGGAGGAGATGTAGGGTGGTGCTGAGCCATGGAGAGCTTTGTGGGTGAGGGTAATAAGTTTGTACTGGATTCTGGAGTGGATGGGTAGCCAGTGTAATGACTGGCACAAGGTAGAGGCATCGGTGTAACGATTGGCGAGGAATATGATCCTGGCAGCAGCATTCAAGACAAATTGGAGGGGGGAGAGTTTGGTAAGAGGCAGACCGATTAGAAGAGAGTTACAATAGTCGAGACGAGAATGAATAAGAGAAACAGTAAGAGTTTTTGCGGAGTCAACAGTAAGAAAAGGTCGAATTCTAGAAATGTTTTTGAGGTGCAGATAACAAGAGCGAGCCAGTGATCTTATGTGGGGGACAAAGGAAAGCTCGGAGTCAAGTATGACCCCAAGACAACGGGCATGTTGCTGGGGAGTAATAGTGGAACCACACACGGAAATGGCAATGTCGGGTATAGGTACATTAGTAGCGGGAGGAAACACAAGGAGTTCAGTCTTTGACAGGTTCAGTTTCAGATATAGTGAGGACATGATGTTAGACACAGCATTTAGACAATCGCTGTTGTTTTCTAGAAAGGCAGGCGTGATGTCAGAAGAAGCATATAATTGGGTGTCATCAGCATAGAGATGGTACTGGAAACCAAATCTACTGATTGTTTGACCAATAGGGGCAGTGTACAAAGAGAAGAGGAGGGGACCTAGGACTGATCCTTGAGGAACCCCAACAGTAAGGGGAAGATGAGAGGAGGAGGAGCCAACAAAAGATACAGTAAAGGAGCAGTCAGAGAGATAGGAGGAGAACCAGGAGAGAACGGTGTCCTTGAGACCAATGGAATGGAGCATAGTGATGAGGAGCTGATGATCCACAGTGTCGAATGCTGCAGAGAGATCCAAGAGAATTAGCATGGAGTAATGACCATTTGATTTAGCTGTTAGCAGATCATTAAAGACTTTAGTGAGGGCAGTTTCAGTAGAGTGTAAAGAGCGGAAACCAGATTGGAGAGGGTTGAGAAGAGAGTTATCAAAGAGATAGCGGCTAAGACGGGAGTGGATCAGGCATTCCAGGAGTTTAGAGATGAAGGGAAGATTAGAGACAGGTCTATAGTTAGCAACACAGTTTTGGTCGAGGGATGGTTTTTTAAGTAGTGGATGTATGATGGCATGCTTAAATGAGGAGGGAAAGATACCAGAAGAGAGAGAGGTTAAATATTTTAGTTAGGTGAGGGGTGACAGCAGGGGAAAGGGACTGGAGGAGATACGACGGAAATGGGTCACTGGTGCAAGTGGTTGGGCGAGAAGATGCAAGGAGCCTGCTTACTTCTTCTTCTGTGACTGGTTCAAAATCAGAGAGTGAGCTAGATGCAGTGGGAAAGGGAGGACAGTGCATGGTATGAGGTGATTGGGAGATAATTTCCTGTCGGATCTGGTCAATTTTTTCTTTGAAGTAATTGGCCAGATCGTCAGCTCGAAGCACTGTGGTTGGGGCCTGTACTCTTGGGTTGAGTAGAGAATGAAAAGTGTCAAAGAGACATTTAGGGTTATTGGACAGTGAGGTGATGAGGGTGTTTATATGATATGATATGAATACATTTTGAAAATTTTGCATATTTATATGCTCCTGTGGCTCTCCTATTTACTGTCTATTTCATGAAGCTTGAGTTTTTTTTCTAGTATCTGTGTGCTAATTGGCACCATTTTGCCTCTGAGTTTATCATGCTACCTGGTTGTGTTATCATGCTTGAAACAAAGTTGTTTGCCCACATTTTTGGAAAGATGCCAACATTTTTGTCTGGCCCATTTTTGGGGCTTTCTGTGAATTTATATGTAAGTTGCCTTTTATTTTGTTTTTTTGTGTGTTGTTGCAATACACACAAAAGAAATAAACGTGTATAACAAAACATGTGTAATTCAAATAATTTTCTGGAAGAAATACTTTGTTTTTCCCAATTTCGAGGGTGCCAACATTTTTAGCCATGATGGTACATGAAGCTATGGGGCCATCATACTGTGTATAAGAAATGTGGGAACCATAATACTGTACATATGGAAATTTGGGTAATCATACTGTATATAGTTTGCTGTGGGCCATCATACTTTATAACTTAAGCTGTGGTTATCACCATTCTGTGCATAGGGAGCTGTATGGGCCACATACCGTGTATACAGTTGTGGCCAAAAGTATTGACACCCCTGCAATTTTGTCAGCTAATACTCAGTTTCTTCCTGAAAATGATTCCAGTCACAAATTCTTTGGTATTATTATATTCATTTAATTTGTCTTAAATGAAAAAAAACAAAAGAGAATGAAGCAAAAAGCAAAACATTGATCATTTCACACAAAACTCCAAAAATGGGCCAGACAAAAGTATTGGCACCCTCAGCCTAATAATTGGTTGCACAACCTTTAGCCAAAATAACTGCGACCAACCACTTCCGGTAATCATCAATGAGATTCTTACAATGCTCTGCTGGAATTTTAGACCATTCTTCTTTGGCAAACTGCTCCAGGTCCCTGATATTTGAAGGGTGCCTTCTCCAAACTGCCATTTTTAGATCTCTCCACAGGTGTTCTATGGGATTCAGGTCTGGACTCATTGCTGGCCACCTTAGAAGTCTCCAGTGCTTTCTCTCAAACCATTTTCTAGTGCTTTTTGAAGTGTGTTTTGGGTCATTGTCCTGCTGGAAGACCCATGACCTCTGAGGGAGACCCAGCTTTCTCACACTGGGCCCTACATTATGCTGCAAAATTTGTTGGTAGTCTTCAGACTTCATAATGCCATGCACATGGTCAAGCAGTCCAGTGCCAGAGGCAGCAAAGCAACCCCAAAACATCAGGGAACCTCCGCCATGTTTGACTGTAGGGACCGTGTTTTTTTCTTTGAATGCCTCTTTTTTTCTCCTGTAAACTCTATGTTGATGCCTTTGCCCAAAAAGCTCTACTTTTGTCTCATCTGACCAGAGAACATTCTTCCAAAACGTTTTAGGCTTTATCAGGTAAGTTTTGGCAAACTCCAGCCTGGCTTTTTTATGTCTCGGGGTAAGAAGTGGGGTCTTCCTGGATCTCCTACCATACAGTCCCTTTTCATTCAGACGCCGACGGATAGTACGGGTTGACACTGCTGTACCCTCGGACTGCAGGGCAGCTTGAACTTGTTGGGATGTTAGTCGAGGTTCTTTATCCAACATCCGCACAATCTTGCGTTGAAATCTCTTGTCAATTTTTCTTTTCCGTCCACATCTAGGGAGGTTAGCCACAGTGCCATGGGCTTTAAACTTCTTGATGGCACTGTGCACGGTAGACACAGGAATATTCAGGTCTTTGGAGATGGACTTGTAGCCTTGAGATTGCTCATGCTTCCTCACAATTTGGTTTCTCAAGTCCTCAGACAGTTCTTTGGTCTTCTTTCTTTTCTCCATGCTCAATGTGGTACACACAAGGACACAGGACAGAGGTTGAGTCAACTTCAATCCATGTCAACTGGCTGCAAGTGTGATTTAGTTATTGCCAACACCTGTTAGGTGCCACAGGTAAGTTACAGGTGCTGTTAATTACACAAATTAGAGAAGCATCACATGATTTTTTGAACAGTGCCAATACTTTTGTCCACCCTCTTTTTTATGTTTGGTGTGGAATTATATCCAATTTGGCTTTAGGACAATTCTTTTTGTGTTTTTTCATTTAAGACAAATTAAATGAAGATAATAATAACAAAGAATTTGTGTTTGCAATCATTTTCAGGAAGAAACTGAGTATTATCTGACAAAATTGCAGGGGTGTCAATATTTTTGGCCACAACTGTATGAGTTGTGGGAACATTATCAAGTACATAGGGGCCAGTGGGAGCTCATGTTGTATATAGTGAGCTGTGGGGGCCATCATATAGTATATAGGGGATGTGGGGGCTATCATACTGTACGGGACATCATCTTGTCTAGGAAACTGCAGGGGACATCATACTTTAGGGGCCTTATTTGTTTAAAGGTGGAATCATTACTTTTTCGGGGGTAGTTAGCTTTATTCATTCTGAGGGGGCACTTGGTTTGTTTACTTTTGAAAGCGACACTAGGGGAAGTATCACTTCAAGTGGACACTTATGGATTGTTAATATTTGAAAGCACTTGGCTTTCACAAAGTTTTTATCAATCCCAACTTTATATGTAATGGAGGAAGAAAGATTTTTGTTAGAGCAACTAAAGGATTATGCTGAACATTGTTGTGATTGGGGACGGAGAAACATCTACGCTACAGGTAGAGAAAAACAATGCTCTACTGTATTTCTACTGTGCCATAAACACAAGAAGCAACAATATTTTGTGAAAACTCCTTGCATTCCTATTAGCAGACAAATCACTTTCAAATCTCCACAGATATTCCATTGATAATGCTTATATTGTATAGCATCCAAAACAACGGACATATTTTCATAACTTTCCTTTAGATGACATGAGTGAGCAATAGGGATTGATGGTTTCATATTTCCATTGTGAAACAACTCTGCTTTCAAACTTTTTTGGGATGAGTCAATAAACAATCGCCAATCTGCAACAAAATACTCTTGATTCGGTTCTTCAAAGGGGCAATTCACATTGTTACAGTACACCATTGGTCCATCAACTGTGAAAAATTGTGTTAAAGTGTTACTTCTGTTTTGGCAATAACACACTTTGACATCATCATGAAGGAGATTCTTCTGTTTCAACCTAGATGCAAGAAGTTCAGCTTTATATTTTGACAATGAAAGGTCTCTGACGAGACCATTTAATTCATGCTGAGTAAAGCATTCTGGCTGCTCGGCAGGTACATACTCATCTTGACTTGAGGTCTTCATTAGAGTTGAGCGAAATAGCTCGGCCATATTCATAAGTCGCCGACTTATGCCAAAGTCGGGTTTCGCTGACCGAAACCTGACCATAGTTTGAAGTCGGCCATGCGGTCAGCAAAACGAGCGCCAAAGTCGGATTTCCCAGAATGCTTGCAGGTGCCTTTTTTTCAGCCAATGAGCAAGGACGTACACTGTGGGCAACGAGATGACATGTGCAGCATCCACCACCATCGTAGAGAAGGGCATTGCAGTGATTGGCTTGCTTTGGGGGCATCATAGTGTCTATAAAAGCCCTGACCACCGACCTCCATTTTACTTCTGCCGATCTTAACAGTAGGGAGAGGTTGCTGTTTATCAGTAGGGAGAGAGTTAGGGTTGTAAAGATATAGGAAGTTCTTATGTACTTGTGCTGATAGCAATTGTGCTGTACAGTTAGTGTGCAGTGACAGGGGAGGATTTTCTTGTGTGCAGCAGCGCTGGTTATTAGGCTGCCTAATGGCTGTATTGCTGTGTGTACACTGCTGTGCAGACTGCTTTTTACACAGCACTAATACTTTTCTTTTTTTCTGCACAGTTACCGACCGTTCATTTTTTCCCACACCGTATAGAGCTGTGCGCACCTCACACACTACCGTGTACCGGCTTTTATCACAGACAAATACATGCTGATTATCTGTGTGTGACTCCGGAAATAAAAACGGAGATTTAAATTTTTCCCTACACCGTATTCAGTTGTACGCCCCTCATACAGTACCGTATATATATCTGCTGTTTGTATTACGGTCAAATACATACTGAGTGAGAGTCTGTGTGTGACTCCGGAAATATATACGGAGATTTAAATTTTCCCCTACACCGTATACAGCTGTATGCTCCTCATACAGTACCATATATCTGCTGTTTGTATTACGGTCAAATACATACTGAGTGAGCGTCTGTGTGTGACTCCGGAAATATATACGGAGATTTAAATTTTTCCCTACACCGTATACAGCTGTACGCTTCTGATACAGTACTGTATATCTGCTGTTTGTATTACATTGAAATCCATACTGAGAGAGCGTCTGTGTTAGGGCTGGTGGAACGCACCAAATTATAAAATAATAGTAGGTGCGTTCGCAGCCCGGGGTCCACCGTGCAGAGGTGGTACACTGCTGCTAAGTAATGGTGGAAGAATTAAGCAGTGTGAAACCAGTCACACGTGGGTTACGTCACCCAATGTGAACAGGGCGAACTCTGTTTGTTACTGCACAGAGCCCCACCACCGCTGAAAGTAAATGCTGGAGCCAGTTAACTCACAGAGCTCGGCCAAAAGAGCGCACAGTATATGGCCACAGAACTCCACCCCAAGGACACAGGATTAGAGTCCTTCTAGGCCCACTGAATGCGCGGCGTCGCTGCCGCGAGCGCCGCTATAGACGCTGGCTATGGAGCACGTGCACTGAGACGTGCCGAGTCCCTGGTGAGGCCAGATGCCTGACTCAACCTCAGGCCTACCTACGCCTAATTTGATCAACATGAAATCCAACCAATAATAATCAAGTGCCTATAAACAATACCAAATCCCGTCCGTCCCATAGGTAGTAATAACCCCAAGACAGAAAAGGCACTATGTACAAACAATAAAAAAATCATTCATTTATTGATAAATATTAAAAAACAGACAAACATGGAAAACCTCTGTTATAAGACACGTGCATAGCTATATAATTCCAAGAAATCAATAATATTGGACAATGGAGAGATCATAAATTCTATACTATGGATGAAAATGCTATGGAAAAAATAAGCCTATGAAAAAAATATTTTTTTTACCATGCAATAAGCCAAATGAATATGCACCTATAGCTCAAAATAGCAATCATGGTAATACTGATTCAAAAATAGGCTCCCCATGAACACCATACCAAACAAAGCAAAACTCACTCTACCTTCAATTGTCCGTTACCGCTAGGTAGCGATTCTTGCAACACAATTATTAAAGAGTGCCCCAACAAAATTAATAGCACTACTATGTGGAAATCCGTGTTTGCAGATCATGCTGCACCCGCGATCGGCAACAATTATAGCACAATATGCTTACATGGAAGTGAATAGCTGCGTGTCCCACTCCCCGACGCGCGTTTCATCCTCTTCCTCAGGGGGCGTGTAACAAAGACAGGAAAAAAGCGGGTCTTTTAAACCGTGCAGCACCAATAGGTGTAAGGCTGCACAGCCCAAGTCAATCAAGAATGATGCTCCTTATTGTGGCGCACCACATCCTAAAGCCGCTGCCTATACAAAATACTCTTCAGCCCCGGTCTGTGAGACGCAAGCATACAGGTGGCCATAGTAATAGACACGTGCATGCCCGCACTCACTGTCTGGCCGGAGAAATCAGAGTCATGCAGCAGACAAAAGAATGGGCGCGCTCCTAGGAAAATCAATCAATGCTGACCAAAGACATTCCCGTGCATTAAATCGTATAGAATCATAGAATCATAGAATCGTAGAGTTGGAAGGGACCTCCTGGGCCATCTGGTCCAACCCCCTGCTCAAAGCAGGATTTGCTAAATCATCCCAGTCAGATGTATAAAGTGAACTGTGCTCAATCATATAAAAAAGATGTCTACCAAAAGTGATAAACATTAATAATATTATATTATCCATTAATACTAGATCTATTAAATTACAAACATTGTGCAAATATATATTTTTACTACAAAAATAATTCATAATGTAATATATAACCAAAAAACATTCGAATACAATAATAAGACATAGCAGAAGACATATTATAACACCAATCAATATACCCAACGTTTTCAAAATCATGCACAAGAACATATGCACTAAAGCACAGTTTTTCTTCTTATTGATGGAAGTCTTCATTATATCGTTGAAGCAGAAGAAAAATTGGTTTTCAGAACATCCCCAAATGAGAAGAACAATACACGAGAATAAACTTCCAACTATATAAAATAAAAAGTAAAATAATTAAAAACCCAAACTATCCCATAATACAAATTTAGACTCATGTAGCAATACAAGGCAAGATTTTTATAAGAACGCACCGAATCCAAAACTTTCATTTAGGCCATCAGGAACTAAGGAGCCTAACCTATATATCCATTTGCATTCCAATTTAGCTAAATTTTTAGCCAAATCTCCACCTCTAGGGCCAGGTTGCAACACATCAATGCCTCTAGCCACAAACAGACTAGAATCACTGTTGTGATATTGAAAAAAATGTCTCGGTACAGTTTTCAAAAGTGCCACATCAGTCACAGTACGACCCTTGTCAATGTCTCTGACATGCTCTCTGATGCGAACCCGTAATTCCCGAGTTCTTAAACCGATGTAAAGTTTCCCACACGGACATTCAGCACTATACACCACTCCTTTGGTGGAGCAGGTGATAAAATGTCTAATTGTAAATTTGCGAGTTCCAGATACATTGGAAAATTCCTTAGTTTTAACCATGTTGTCACATCCCTTACAATGACTGCACGGATAAAATCCCTTCATATCAAGCCAAGTATTCTTGACAACTGATGATGGTTCATAATGGCTATGGACCAATAGGTCCTTTAGATTTTTTGATCTACGTGCAGTTATGAGGGGCGATTCCGGCAAACATTTTTTCAAAATGGGGTCCGACATCAAAATCGGCCAATGATTCTGTACTATCTTTTTAAACTCTACCCACTGGCTACTATATGTTGATATAAGGCAAACTTGATTATCAGCATCCTTCTTAACCGAATTTTTGTACAGCAATTCATTTCTAGGAGTGTGTCTAGCACGGTGGTAGCCAGGTGTAATCATTTTTTTACTATATCCTCTCTCGTTAAACCTTTTTTTTAAAATACGAGACTGTTGTTCAAAGGAATTATCATCAGAGCAAATTCTCCTTATTCTTAAAAATTGCCCCGTCGGTATTCCCCTAAGCGTGGATAAAGGATGAGATGATGTAGCATGCAAAAGACTGTTTGTCGCAGTCGGCTTTCTGTAAACTTCAGTCATGAGACAACCATTCTCAGACGTTATAATCTTTATGTCCAAAAAATCAAGTTCTCTACCTACATTGTAGGTTAACTTAATATTCTTATCATTTTGGTTTAATTTGGCCATCAGACAATCCAATTCAAATCTCGATCCCTCCCATAGGAACCACACATCATCAATATATCTCATCCAATGGTGTGTATTCTCCATGCCGGGGATCGGATTGCTGATAAAGATCTCCCTTTCCCACGCACCCAAAAACAAATTTGCATAAGAAGGTGCGCAGGAAGCACCCATCGCAGTCCCCTGTTTTTGTAAAAAAAACTTTTTATTAAAAATAAAACAGTTATGGGTCAGGATGAATTCTAATAAAACCAAAAGGAGATCGACCAAATGTACATCCAAATTACTAGTTCTGAGATACCAGGAAACCGACTCCAAACCATCTTTATGTCTAATGGATGTATATAGGGATTCCACGTCTGCCGTGACCATCACCATGTCATCTGTGAGGTACATATTATCAAGTCTTTGCAGGGCAGACGTGGTATCCCTAATGTAGGATGGTAAACTAGCGACAAAAGGTCTAAGATAATGATCCAAAAAATCACAAATAATTTCACATAGACCCTCATTCCCTGCCACAATAGGTCTACCTGGGGGATTAAGAGGGTCTTTGTGAATCTTTGGGATCAGATAAAACGTAGGAAGCCTTGGATTCAGTTTTTGTACAGTTTCTAACACTAGTTTAGGAATGATGCCTGTAATAACAGCTTCTTCAAGAATGGAAATTAATTCCTCCTGATAAGATGGTAATGGATTAGAGGGCAATCTACCATAGCAATTGTGATCATTTAACAATTTCAATGCCTGTTGTTCATAAAGTTCATTAGGCCATATCACTAGATTGCCCCCTTTATCCGCGGCCTTAAAGACCACATCTTTCCAACCTTGCATCTCTTGCAAAGCCTTCTGTTGGTCAAAGGTAAGATTACATTTTTTATGCTTAGTCAAGGCCAGTTTTTCAATGTCATTAGAAACTATTTTAGTAAAAAAATCCCCTGCAGGACACACACTTAATGCAGGGAACTTCTTTGACTTATTAAACAATTTTTTAGGAAAATTGCTTACCTCAACACTATTAGTATTTTCCTCTGACAGGGACTCCAATATATTAAGAGCTTCCTGCTCCTCTTTAGTATCAAGACCCTCAGAAGTTTTATAATGGAATTTTTTCAGGAGGACTTTTCGAGCAAAAAAGTCTGTTTTTTAATATTTATCAATAAATGAATGATTTTTTTATTGTTTGTACATAGTGCCTTTTCTGTCTTGGGGTTATTATTACTACCTATGGGACGGACGGGATTTGGTATTGTTTATAGGCACTTGATTATTATTGGTTGGATTTCATGTTGATCTAATTAATTTTTTCTGTTTGTAACAGATAATCCTGCATACTTATTATGGATATGAAAGCTAGAGAAACACTTTGGCTTACAAAAGCTTCTGATATTTTCAAAACTGGTACCTCTGTTGTTTTTAATGAGACTTCTTTAATGCATAAAGATTTAATTAAGCAATATAAAAATCTGCTTCTTCGAAAAACAAAAATTTGGTGGACAAAAACCTCCTTAAACAATTATTTGGAGCGTAAAATTGTTCCTAGAGGACTACGTGTCCATTTAGTTCCAACCTTTGACATGGATAATGAGGTTTTGACCCAAAGGTGGATAGATGCAGCTACAACTTGCTCTTTGACGTTCATCCAAATAATTGTTGAACATAATGCACATTGTCTCAAGATATTAGATGATGAAATTGATAAAACTTTGGGTCTAATCCAAAAAGAAATTCAGAAAGAGGTTTTGGAGAAATGTTTGAGGGATTTAGAAAAGGATCTAGAGAAATGTGAACAAAACATCAGTGATGGAAAAAAGAAAAAATTCTTGAGAGATTTGTCGGATTATGAATCTAAAAAGATTTTTCGGTGGCAAAATGCTGGGAAAAATAAAACTGGTTCCACCCGTAGTGAATCTTTAAATTCTCTCCCTTCATCTGTGGGTACACATGGATCTGAAAGTGACAGAGAATCTACATATAGATCTGGACCAGTGACAAGATATGCGCAACATAAAAAAACATTGCAATCTTTTAAAAATCAGAGGAGAGAGAGAAATTTTGAATCCGATAAGTCCAAGGTAATTAACCTTTCAGCACGTATACTTACAGTTTCTCAAATCGAGGTGTTAGAAAAGGGTTTAACTTTTTCACCATCGCGTTCCCTAGATCCGTTTCTAACCATCAAGGATATACATCTGTTTGCTCGAAAAGTCCTCCTGAAAAAATTCCATTATAAAACTTCTGAGGGTCTTGATACTAAAGAGGAGCAGGAAGCTCTTAATATATTGGAGTCCCTGTCAGAGGAAAATACTAATAGTGTTAAGGTAAGCAATTTTCCTAAAAAAATGTTTAATAAGTCAAAGAAGTTCCCTGCATTAAGTGTGTGTCCTGCAGTGGATTTTTTTACTAAAATAGTTTCTAATGACATTGAAAAACTGGCCTTGACTAAGCATAAAAAATGTAATCTTACCTTTGACCAACAGAAGACTTTGCAAGAGATGCAAGGTTGGAAAGATGTGGTCTTTAAGGCCGCGGATAAAGGGGGCAATCTAGTGATATGGCCTAATGAACTTTATGAACAACAGGCATTGAAATTGTTAAATGATCACAATTGCTATGGTAGATTGCCCTCTAATCCATTACCATCTTATCAGGAGGAATTAATTTCCATTCTTGAAGAAGCTGTTATTACAGGCATCATTCCTAAACTAGTGTTAGAAACTGTACAAAAACTGAATCCAAGGCTTCCTACGTTTTATCTGATCCCAAAGATTCACAAAGACCCTCTTAATCCCCCAGGTAGACCTATTGTGGCAGGGAATGAGGGTCTATGTGAAATTATTTGTGATTTTTTGGATCATTATCTTAGACCTTTTGTCGCTAGTTTGCCATCCTACATTAGGGATACCACGTCTGCCCTGCAAAGACTTGATAATATGTACCTCACAGATGACATGGTGATGGTCAAGGCAGACGTGGAATCCCTATATACATCCATTAGACATAAAGATGGTTTGGAGTCGGTTTCCTGGTATCTCAGAACTAGTAATTTGGATGTACATTTGGTCGATCTCCTTTTGGTTTTATTAGAATTCATCCTGACCCATAACTGTTTTATTTTTAATAAAAAGTTTTTTTTACAAAAACAGGGGACTGCGATGGGTGCTTCCTGCGCACCTTCTTATGCAAATTTGTTTTTGGGTGCGTGGGAAAGGGAGATCTTTATCAGCAATCCGATCCCCGGCATGGAGAATACACACCATTGGATGAGATATATTGATGATGTGTGGTTCCTATGGGAGGGATCGAGATTTGAATTGGATTGTCTGATGGCCAAATTAAACCAAAATGATAAGAATATTAAGTTAACCTACAATGTAGGTAGAGAACTTGATTTTTTGGACATAAAGATTATAACGTCTGAGAATGGTTGTCTCATGACTGAAGTTTACAGAAAGCCGACTGCGACAAACAGTCTTTTGCATGCTACATCATCTCATCCTTTATCCACGCTTAGGGGAATACCGACGGGGCAATTTTTAAGAATTAGGAGAATTTGCTCTGATGATAATTCCTTTGAACAACAGTCTCGCATTTTAAAAAAAAGGTTTAACGAGAGAGGATATAGTAAAAAAATGATTACACAGGGCTACCACCGTGCTAGACACACTCCTAGAAATGAATTGCTGTACAAAAATTCGGTTAAGAAGGATGCTGATAATCAAGTTTGCCTTATATCAACATATAGTAGCCAGTGGGTAGAGTTTAAAAAGATAGTACAGAATCATTGGCCGATTTTGATGTCGGACCCCATTTTGAAAAAATGTTTGCCGGAATCGCCCCTCATAACTGCACGTAGATCAAAAAATCTAAAGGACCTATTGGTCCATAGCCATTATGAACCATCATCAGTTGTCAAGAATACTTGGCTTGATATGAAGGGATTTTATCCGTGCGGTCATTGTAAGGGATGTGACAACATGGTTAAAACTAAGGAATTTTCCAATGTATCTGGAACTCGCAAATTTACAATTAGACATTTTATCACCTGCTCCACCAAAGGAGTGGTGTATAGTGCTGAATGTCCGTGTGGGAAACTTTACATCGGTTTAACAACTCGGGAATTACGGGTTCGCATCAGAGAGCATGTCAGAGACATTGACAAGGGTCGTACTGTGACTGATGTGGCACTTTTGAAAACTGTACCGAGACATTTTTTTCAATATCACAACAGTGATTCTAGTCTGTTTGTGGCTAGAGGCATTGATGGGTTGCAACCTGGCCCTAGAGGTGGAGATTTGGCTAAAAATTTAGCTAAATTGGAATGCAAATGGATATATAGGTTAGGCTCCTTAGTTCCTGATGGCCTAAATGAAAGTTTTGGATTCGATGCGTTCTTATAAAAATCTTGCCTTGTATTGCTACATGAGTCTAAATTTGTATTATGGGATAGTTTGGGTTTTTAATTATTTTACTTTTTATTTTATATAGTTGGAAGTTTATTCTCGTGTATTGTTCTTCTCATTTGGGGATGTTCTGAAAACCAATTTTTCTTCTGCTTCAACGATATAATGAAGACTTCCATCAATAAGAAGAAAAACTGTGCTTTAGTGCATATGTTCTTGTGCATGATTTTGAAAACGTTGGGTATATTGATTGGTGTTATAATATGTCTTCTGCTATGTCTTATTATTGTATTTGAATGTTTTTTGGTTATATATTACATTATGAATTATTTTTGTAGTAAAAATATATATTTGCACAATGTTTGTAATTTAATAGATCTAGTATTAATGGATAATATAATATTGTTAATGTTTATCACTTTTGGTAGACATCTTTTTTATATGATTGAGCACAGTTCACTTTATACGGTTTAATGCACGGGAATGTCTTTGGTCAGCATTGATTGATTTTCCTAGGAGCGCGCCCATTCTTTTGTCTGCTGCATGACTCTGATTTCTCCGGCCAGACGGTGAGTGCGGGCATGCACGTGTCTATTACTATGGCCACCTGTATGCTTGCGTCTCACAG
Organism: Dendrobates tinctorius; assembly: GCF_039654945.1. Taxonomy (NCBI): domain Eukaryota; kingdom Metazoa; phylum Chordata; class Amphibia; order Anura; family Dendrobatidae; genus Dendrobates; species Dendrobates tinctorius. Next base: position 27,303,587 of record NW_027361741.1, on the reverse strand, counting down.
ACCGGGGCTGAAGAGTATTTTGTATAGGCAGCGGCTTTAGGATGTGGTGCACCACAATAAGGAGCATCATTCTTGATTGACTTGGGCTGTGCAGCCTTACACCTATTGGTGCTGCACGGTTTAAAAGACCCGCTTTTTTCCTGTCTTTGTTACACGCCCCCTGAGGAAGAGGATGAAACGCGCGTCGGGGAGTGGGACACGCAGCTATTCACATCCATGTAAGCATATTGTGCTATAATTGTTGCCGATCGCGGGTGCAGCGTGATCTGCAAACACGGATTTCCACATAGTAGTGCTATTAATTTTGTTGGGGCACTCTTTAATAATTGTGTTGCAAGAATCGCTACCTAGCGGTAACGGACAATTGAAGGGAGAGTGAGTTTTGCTTTGTTTGGTATGGTGTTCATGGGGAGCCTATTTTTGAATCAGTATTACCATGATTGCTATTTTGAGCTATAGGTGCATATTCATTTGGCTTATTGCATGGTAAAAAAAATATTTTTTTCATAGGCTTATTTTTTCCATAGCATTTTCATCCATAGTATAGCATTTATGATCTCTCCATTGTCCAATATTATTGATTTCTTGGATTTATATAGCTATGCACGTGTCTTATAACAGAGGTTTTCCATGTTTGTCTGTTTTTTACTATTTATCAATAAATGAATGATTTTTTTATTGTTTGTACATAGTGCCTTTTCTGTCTTGGGGCTACCTACGCCTAAGCCTGAGCGCTAGCAGGCTAGGCTGCACAACACATGCGTACCAAGGGTAGGGATTTCTTAATGAGTCATTCACCAGAGACATTCATACGTGCATACATCACTCACTCCACATAGTCTGTAAATACAGTCTATACTAGCGCATGGGAGAGCGGCCATGCAAACCGTTTATAGCCACGGGCGTCTGGGACCTTCCTGGCTTCTCGGATGGGCCAATCCGAACACGAGCAGGACCTGAGCACGTGACCCTCGATCTCCAGTGGGAGATCACTCCACGGGCATGCTCAGTGGCCCAACATGAGGACTTAGTCCCTGGAGAATCTCGCTGCTGAGCAGCATGCATTGTCATAGCTGTGCCAGAGGTGGCAGCAGCAAGCAAACCCATGGAGTTGGCCTGGGCAGAGCGCCAGGACCGACGAATCTGCTGAGCAGGCTCCACTGCGGCTGGAGAAGAATGGGAGACCGCTGGGTGCAAGGCTCTGGATTCCTGCTGTGCAGTGGCAGGAACCTGACGCCTAACAGTTTGTGTGTGACTCCGTATATAAATACAGAGATTTAAATTTTCCCCTACACTGTATACAGCTGTACGCTCCTCATACAGTACCGTATATCTGCTGTTTGTATTACGGTCAAATCCATACTGAGTGAATGTCTGTGTGTGACTCGGGAAAAAATACGGAGATTTAAATTTTCCCCAACACGGTATACAGCTTGTCACGTGGACCCTTCCTGTGTGACGCGACCAGCAGACCGGTAACTAAAACAACAGGATGCGGCACGTGATACTGTCCTGTGTGACACGGCTCGCAGGCCGGTAACTAAAACAACAAGACAAGGGGTAGGGAAACAGTTACAATGGTGGGCCCTGCGACAGGGAAAGGGCACGTTGAGATCTCCTGCACTCCCCTGAGTTAGTGTCCCTACCGCTCCTAACGTTCTCTATGCCGGTTCCGCACCGGGCACCGATCAGGAACCTGTCATCCTAGCACACCCTACACCTATCCCTTGCTAGGGAGCTGGGTGGCGCAGGCACTGGCCCCACCGCTGTACTAATACACACTAAAGAAAAAAAACAAACGAGGAAACACAACTTAGCTTTACTCTGTTGCACTTGCTCCTAGCAACAGAGTCCACCACCAGCATGCAGCTCTCCTGAATCACAGCCACCAAGATCTGTCAGAGCTACAAGGAAACCCCCTATTACTCCTTTCACACCAGGGCTAAGACAGTGCTGCAAGGAACGCTCTCCAGCTCCTTCCTCCACCATGGATGGTTGAAATGAACACTATCACCAACACTGATTGCAACACCTGTGACTCTTTTATAGCAGAGCCAGATCACACCTGCATTATAATCATATGCACTTAACTAAAGAAACTAGAGTGCAATGATGCTCACCACCACCGGGGGCAAATTTAGAACAAACTACTCCACAGTGCAATACTCCTAATGGCCACCGGGGGAAAAACCAAACTTAAGCACAGCTTAGGGAAAAAAAGGTTACCTGTGCTTTTTATCAGTCCTGATCCAGCATGGATCATGACACAGCTGTACGCTCCTCATACAGTAATGTATATCTGCTGTTTGTATTACAGTCAAATCCATACTGAGTGAGCGTCTGTGTGTGACTCCGGAAATATATACAGAGATTTAAATTTTTCCCTACACCGTAATACAACTGTATGCTTCTGATATAGTACCATATATCTGCTGCTTGTATTAAGGTGAAATCCATACTGAGAGAGCGTCTGTGTGTGACTCCAGAAATAAATATGGAGATTTAAATTTTCCCCTACACTGTATACAGCTGTACGCTCCTCATACAGTACCATATATATGTTGGTACTTTTGGTACATTTTCCCAAACATGAGGAAGTATGGTGGAAGAGGCCACGGAAGTGGGCTGGGGGGGCCAGCTGGTACTGATGGTGGTGGTGGTGCATCTGCTGGTAGTGCCAAAAGCACAATAGCACCTAAGGCAGGAGGTGTTGAGCCTGTGTCATCGTCTGGCTCCAGAAGGCCTGGAAGGCTCCCTTTTCTGGGAGTAGGTAAACCGCTTTTAAAGCCAGAGCATCAGGATCAGGTTTTGGCTTACTTTGCCGAAACAGTCTCCAGCTCTATCGCCTCCTCTTCTGAAATTTCAAAAACTGCAAGCACTGAGTCATCAGTACAGGCTCCTGGTCAGGAACAACACCTTTCCTTGTGTCCTTCACCCCCACCAAAAGTGAAGTATGCGGCAGGCCACACTTCAGATTACTCCCTGGAGCTCTTTTCACATACCATGCCTAAGTTATCAAGTGAAATCCTGAATTTCCCAGTCCAAGATGAATATGACATGGAGTGCACTGATGCACAGCCAGTGCTATATGATTCTGCTGGTACATACACCCAGAGCACTGCAATGCCCTCGCAGTCTACTGAGCCAAATTCTGACCCTGATGAAACTCAGGTGCCCCTTCCCGCTTACTATACCACCTTACACGGTGACACAGAGGAAGGTGCATTTGAAATTGAAGAGGAGGTGGTGGATGACCCAGTTGTTGACCTGGATTGGCTTCCATTGGGGGAAGAGGGTGCTGCTGGCAATAGCTCAGAAGAGGAGGAGGATCCGCAGCAGGCATCGACATCGCAGCTGCGGTTATCTGGCAGGCCCGTAGCAGTCCAAAAATGTGTTAAAAAAGCAGAAAGGGTTGCAGGACAGCTTGGCCAGACGGTCAAATTAGCACAGCGTGCAAGCCCTGAAAATTTTTCCCATAGTAGGAAGAGTGCAGTGTGGCACTTTTTTGACCAAAATCCTATTAATGAGGCAAAGGTTATCTGTAGCCGAAGGAAAAATCTCCGAAATTTGAATACCAGTTGCATGCTTAGACATGTAAGCATTTGCAAGCGTGGATGGACTACAAGACCTCAGGTAGCACACGTGCACCTGCTCCGACTAAAGGTAGCCAGCAACGCTACATCGCTTCCCCCACTGTAAGCCCACTGGTTAGCACACCACCAGCAAGAAATGTTGAGGTGTCGTCGCAAGGCCAAAGCAGTCAGGGAATCATAATGTTTTTCCAACAAGACTGCATCTAGGCCAGCGGTTCTCAACCTGTGAGTCGCGACCCCGGCGGGGGTCGAACGACCAAAACACAGGGGTCGTCTAAAGCCATCGGAAAATACATATTTCCAATAGATTTAGCCGCTGAGAAGTCGTGCTACCGACTGCAGCATTGCTATTCAGCTAGAACGCACGCCGTTATGGATGCGGGTTCCAAACTGAATGCCTGCGTGCATGCGCAGACATGATTGCATCATCCGTCCAGGGCCTAAGGGGCGGGGGAAGCGGGGGAAACGCTCCACAGTCCATAGCAGTGCATTACGTGTGTCCGGTGCTTGCTGACGTCATCAGTGGGCGGACGCAGCAAGCGCCAGAAGACAGAAGCCTAGGAGGCGGAGAGGCAAGAGGCGGAGAGCCAAGAGAGCCTGGGAGACAGCCTACTGGTCTGGTCTGCTTGTCTCATGACAATGGATTGTGTAGACAATGAGAATACATAATGCATATCAGGTATTTACATTCGAATCATAACTGTAGCAAAATTACAGTTTTAAAATAGCCACCAAAATTATTTTTTGGCTTGGGGTCACCGCAACATGAGGAACTGTATTGCGGGGTCACGGCATTAGAAAGGTTGAGAACCACTGATCTAGGCCATCACCACCGCCACCACCAACCCCCTCTCAGTCCACCATGTCCACCATATGCAGCTCTCAAGTCTAGCTCACCCTAGGAGAGACTCTGAGTAGGACAAGAAAGTACTCATCCTCTCATCCGCATACACTGGCTTTGAACACCTACATTGCCAAACTGATCTCATTAGAGATGATGCCCTTCCGTTTGGTTGAAAGCGCAGCGTTCTGAGAGCTCATGGCCTACGCTGTCCCACGCTATGACCTACCCAGTCGGCACTTCTTTTCTAGAAAAGCCATCCCTGCCCTCCACCTGCATGTGAAAGACCACATTGTCCATGCACTCAAACAATCAGTGAGTGGAAAGGTGCACCTCGAACAGATGCATGGGCCAGTAGGCATGGCCAGGGCCATTACGTGTCCATCAATGCCCACTGGGTGAATGTGATGGATGCAGGGTCCACAGGGGACAGCGGCGGTGGGACAGTGCTGCCTAGCCCACGGTATAGGCAACAGTTGGCTGTTGGCATTCGACCCTCCGCCTCCTCCAGAAGCGAAAGCTCGTCGACTGAGCGCAGTCGCACGAGCACTCCATCCGCAGCTGCCAGTGTTGCACACGAGGTGTCCCACTGTCGAACAGCTAGTGGTAAGCATCAGCAGGCTGTTTTAAAGATGATGTGTTATGAATGGGTCACCGAGGAGGATGGCAGGAACAGGCTAAGAGACCAGAAGACCAGAGAGGTTGGTAACTAAGCAGATTGCAGACCCCTGATCCTATCCGCACAATGAGCAGTAGCCGTGGAGCGTTCCTACGATGCCCTAGATGCTTCATCACAGCCAGAGGGCTAACTAAGCCTAAAGACAGAAAGATGAAATCTAAACCCCAGAGCAGATCCCCAAAGGAATAGACAGCCCCCAAACATATATTGTCGGTGAGACAAGATGAGACACAAACACAGGCAGAGAACAGACTGAGCAAACGGTGGGGCCCAAGCTGTTTAGACAGGACAGGACAGAAAAAGATACTGTCTGCAATCACGCACAAAACCCTGAAAAAGTCCAACACTTCTGATATACAAAACAACCTGAGATCACACGATCTCACCACCGCTAGATCAGCACTCTGGTATAAATTGGCAGCAAGCAAAAAGATACTAACATAACAGGGGACTGAACAAGCTGAAACATATGAAGCAGGGCCCAGCGCTGCCCCCAGCAGGGAGAACGTTGAACAGCAAAACAGAAAGCAAAAAAAGACACAACCAGATTAAATGCAAAGGATTAGCAAAATAATCACTTAGCTAAACATGCAGATCAGGCAGGGGACAAAAGAGCTCCAAATGCACACAGAGGAAAAAAATCACCAGCAACCTTCAAGAGCAGCCAGCTCCATTATATGCTCCCAGCCTGCAATCCCAGATTCCCAATTATCATCGCCAGGTGGAGAACCACCATCCACCTGGCCAGCTCCACTACTCTCAGTAACCACAGAAGGAGCTTCGGCTCAGAAATACGAGCAAGGGAGTTCACAACAATGATGTGTTTGGGCGACAACAGACACACCGCGGAGGTAATGGCCGACTACTTGCAGCGAGAAACTGAGTCATGGCTGGGCAGTCTACATCTTGAGCCAGGCAAGGTAGTCAGTGATAACGACACTTTCCCGCCTCCTGCTTCGCGACAAGTTTTCGGGTGACAGCTCCTGTAGGGGATTCGTGAGCCAGTGCTCTATTTAGCTCGAGTTACTGGCTGCACGGTTTCCTACAGAGCGGGCTAAGGTGGGGTTTATTGTGTCACTCTTGTCTGGCCAGGCATTACAGTGGGCTACACCATTGTGGGAACGTGATGATCTTGTGGTTCAGGGTGCTGCTCAGTTCCTCGCGGCCCTGAAGCAGGTCTTCTTGGGACCACGGGTCACGCACGACACCTCTCTCCAATTACTATCCCTAACACAGGGGTCACTCTCGGTCAGCCACTATGCCGTCAAGTTCCGGACATTGGCTTCCGAATTGGAGTGGCCGGACAAAGCTTTAGTCCCGGTGTTTTGGAGAGCGTTAGCTGAGCACGTTAAAGATGCTCTAGCTACCAGAGAGGTTCCCGCAAGTCTGGAGGAATTGATTGCCACCTCCACCCGCATTGACCTCCAGTTTACGGAGCGTGGGCTGGAACGGGCACAATCCAGACGTAGGGTTAACTTGGCTCCCACATTCACCGAGCCGCTAACATACCCCGCACAGGAGCTTTCACCCTCCGAATCTATGGAGGTGTCTCGCACCGGCTCAAAGCCACGGCCGATGCGAAGCTCTGTACGTTGCTTTCAGTGCCGACAGTTTGGTCACCCGGCCAGCATGTGTCCTCTGCGGGCGAAAAAACATCCACGGCCAGTGGCCGTAGGTGGTGGGCAGTCCAATATGAAACCCTTCTCAGCCAAACCAATGTTCCGGGGCACCTTAGACAGTGGGTCCTCCACCTGGGAGGCAGAGGTTACCGTGGATTCCGGGGCCGAGGGGAACTTTATGTCTTCTACCTTTGCCCAGAAACACTCCATACCCCTGGTACTATTACCACAGCCTCTGACCATCAGGGTGGTTAGCGGAGCCCCGTTACCCTCTCAAGTGACTCATCAGACAGCTCCACTTGGGCTCACTATCTCACCCTCTCATCATGAGACTCTGTCCCTGCTAATCCTACCAGATGGCATCGATCAGGTGCTGCTTGGGGTTCCCTGGCTTCGTTGCCACTCTCCTCATATCGAGTGGGCGACAGGGAAGATACTGGCCTGGAGCAAGGACTGTGAGGGGAGATATCTGAGGGGCAGTCTTCAGGTGGCTTCCACTGAAGTGCCTGCGGATCTCTCCACGCTACCTAAACCCTACCACCAATACGCGGACGTCTTCTCCAAAAAAATCTGCGGAGACGCTCCCGCCGCACCGTCCATACGACTGCCCGATAGACTTCATGCCAGGCACAGAACCTCCTAGAGGCTGTGTGTATCCACTATCTCTCCCAGAGACAGAAGCTATGTCACAATACATCCAGGAGAACCTGGCTAGAGGCTTTTTCAGAAAGTCGGTGTCGCCGGCTGGTGCAGGGTTTTTCTTCGTTCAGAAGAAGAGCAGAGAGTTACGGCCCTGCATTGACTACAGAGGTGTCAATGCCATCACGGTTAAAAACAAATACCCTCTACCGTTGATCTCTGAGTTGTTTGACAGGTTGCGAGGGGCCCGGATCTTTACTAAGTTGGATCTGCGAGGGGCATACAACCTGATCTGCATTCGCGAAGGAGACGAATGGAAGACAGCTTTTAAAACCAGGGATGGCCATTACGAATACCTGGTCATGCCCTTTGGCCTTTGTAATGCGCCAGCTGTCTTCCAGGATTTTGTTAACGACGTCTTCAGCAACATGCTCTCTATCTCGGTGGTGATCTATCTGGATGACATACTCATCTTTTCGCCGGATTTGACCACCCACCGGAGAGATGTCTGCAGGGTCTTTGACCATCTGCGGGCAAACTCTCTTTGCCAAGCTGGAGAAGTGTCAGTTTGAGCAGGAGTCCTTGCCGTTCCTGGGCTATATCATCTCGGCCCAGGGACTGGCCATGGATCCTGCCAAGCGGTAATGGACTGGCAGGAACCCCATTCACTCAAAGCAGTGCAGCGCTTTTTGGGGTTCGTGAATTATTACCGCCAGTTTATACCACACTTTTCTACATTGGTGGCTCCCTTGGTTGCTCTCACCAAGAAAGGAGCTAATCCCAATGCTTGGTCTGAACAGGTCTCCAAGGCCTTCTCGGCCATAAAATCTCATTTTTCTAGCGCTCCCATTTTACACCGTCCCGATGTGAATAAACCGTTCATTCTGGAGGTAGACACCTCTTCCGTCGGTGCAGGAGCAGTCCTTTTCCAGAAGGATGCTCAAGGTCGGAAGCATCCATGCTTCTTCTTCTCAAAGACCTTCTCACCAGCGGAGAAGAATTACTCCATCGGTGACAGGGAGCTGCTAGCCATGAAGTTGGCCTTTTCAGAGTGGAGACATCTCCTGGAGAGAGCTCGCTTTCCCTTCCAGGTATATACTGACCATAAAAATTTGGTCTACTTGCAGACAGCCCAGCGCCTGAACTCTCGTCAGGCTAGGTGTTCGCTTTTCTTTTCTCGCTTCCGCTTCACCCTGCACTTCCTATTAGGGGAAAAGAACGTCCGTGCTCGATGCTCTCAGCGGAAGAAAGAGAGGCTGAGCCCCGGCTAATTCTCCCGCCGGAGAGTTTTACGACCGTGGCTCCAGTCGCTCTCAAGTCAGTGTCACCAGGCAAGACCTTGGTGCCTCCTCAGCTATGGCCGGAGGTTCTCGCCTGGGCACACGCCTCCAGGGTAGGTGGTCATTTTGGCAATAAACGGACCACCGAACTCCTGGCTAGGTCATATTGTTGGCCACATATGGCTCGAGATGTTAAGGAATACGTGCAAGCATGCATCTCGTGTGCTCGGAACAGACCCTCTAGGCAGAGGCCAGCGGGGCTGTTGTATCCCCTGCCAGTGGCAGATAGACCATGGGAGATGGTTGGCATGGATTTCATAGTTGGCCTGCCCAAGTCTGGTAGCAGTACGGTCATCTGGGTGGTCACCAACCATTTTTCCAAAATGGTACATTTGGTGCCACTCGCACGCTTGCCTTCCGCTCGTGGTCTTGCCAATCTGCTCATTAAGCACGTATTCTGTTTGCATGGCATGCTGGACAAAATCGTGAGTGACCGAGGTCCCCAATTTGCGTCTCGGTTTTGGAGGGAGCTCTGCAGCTTACTCAGCATCGAGCTAAATCTGTCCTCCGCTTACCATCCCGAGACGAATGGCTTGGTCGAAAGAGCCAATCAGACCTTGATCACCTACCTACAGCATTTTGTTTCTGCCAGGCAGGATGACTGGGCATCCTTGCTACCTTGGGCTGAATTTGCCCTAAACAATGCGGTGGCTGACTCCACTGGTCAGACGCCCTTCCTCCTAAACTACGGCCAACATCCACGCGTCCCTGTCCCGATGCCAGTGTCCTCCACTGACTCCAGGGTGGCAGACTGGGCAGTGGAGGCCCGGGACATTTGGGATCGCACTCAGGATGCTATCCATGCATCTAAGGAAAGGATGAGGGCGTCCGCCGACACGCATCGGCGACCCGCTCCTAGTTTCTCTCCTGGCGACTTGGTATGGCTCTCCACCCGAAGTATCAAACTACGGGTCGAGTCCCCTAAGTTCACGCCATGATATATTGGACCTTTCAAGGTCCTCGAGCGAATTAGCTTGGTGGTCTACCGCCTGGCTCTTCCTCCACATTTAGCCTTTTTGGATGTGTTTCATGTGTCCCTCCTCAAACCAGTCCTCATGGCCTGGTTTTCCGAGTCATCGGCCGGGTCGTCAGACTTGTCATCTGACGAGTTTGAGGTTAATGCCATCGTAGGGTGCAGGTTTGTCCATGGCAAAAAATTTTATTTAGTGGATTGGAAGGGTCATGGGCCCGAGGCTCGGACCTGGGAGCCGGTGGAAAACATCCACGCACGGCTCCTGATTGCGGCTTTTGAGCGCAGTGAAGAGGGGGCCTTAGGAGGGGGGGTAATGTTAGGCATCAGATTCCTGACACTGCACAGCAGGAATCCAGAGCCAGACATCCAACGGTCTCCCATTCTCCTCCAACCGCTCCGGGTGCTGCTCAGCAATCACGGTGAGCCAGGCATGTTGCTCAGACTTGCTCTGACAGCCTGGATGTTGCTGCCACCTCTGGTGCAGCAATGGTAGCGCAACCTGCTCTGCAAGGAACAGCTCCAGAGGCTAAGTCCTCGTGCCGTGCTACTGGGCATGCCCGCAAGGTGATCTCTCACTGGAGAGTAGGGGTCACATGTTCAGGTCCTGCATCGGATCTGATTGGTCCTTTCCAGGCTACTAGAAGGTCCCGGAAGCGCATGGCTATAAAAAGCCCGCATGGCGGCTCGGCCATGCGCTAGTGTAGCATATTATGCTGTGTGTATGGTGATGGATGCATGGACTGGTGACTGACTTATTAAGAAACCCCTTCCCTCTGATAATACAAATGGTGACAGAGTGTTGGTTAATCAGCACCAGTTTGTGGCAAGCTACACGCCACTGTGCCTCCTGCACTGCACACTAGCGTCTGACGCTGTCCGGCCTTCCGGCGCCGCCATCCTGCGGCTATAGTTATTGCCGCGCTGCGGTAGCAGCGTCCAGTGGTGGTTGCAGCTGCAACGCCACCTGCTGGTCATCCTGTGAAACTAACAGGGCCAGCGTGCTTACATTCTTTTGTAAGGTGACTCTGTGTCTTAACAGAGCCGCTCTTAGCGTTCGGGTGACGTTAACTCGAGCACAGTACTTCACCTTTTGGTGCATCTGCCATTGTCCAGCAGCGGTCTTATCTACCGCATGGTGGACCCTGGGAGGCGAATGCACCTTCTATTATTTATATCTGGTGCGTTCCGCTGACCCTAACAAAGGGTTTGTGCATGACTAGAGGGATGTGGATTTGGCAGAAAGTGCTCCTCCACCCACCACTGGCAGTGCATCATTGACACCTGGAACATTGGCCCACATGTGTGATTATCTCTTGCGGATCCTAAAAAGGGACCCCCGCATTGCCAAAATTATGAAGGATGATGACTAATGGTTGGCCAGCATCCTCGATCCACGCTATAAAGGCAAATTACAGAACATCATGCCACAGGAGAACCTAGAGCTAATATTGGCGAACAAACAAGCAACTCTGGTAAACCGTTTGTTAGAGGCATTCCCAGCACACAGCAGTGGTGCAGGTTCCACCATGAGCCGTACTGGGCAACATGGAAGAGGTGTTCATGGTGCACACAGCTGAAGTGGCGTTGGAGACAAGGGTTTCATGACCATGTTGTGGACTGATTTCTAGAGTACCGCTCACACAACTGTTAATACTGAACTGATTGCAACAGACAGGAGACAGCAGTTGTCAACTATTGTTCAAAATTTCCTCTCCTCCTCGATCGATGTTCTCCCTCACAGTTCATTCCCCTTTGACTACTGGGCCTGTAAACTGGACACCTGGCCTTAATTGGCACAATATGCCTTACAGGAGCTCGCTTGCCCTGCTGGTAGTGTGCTATCAGAAAGAGTCTTCAGTGCTGCTGGATCAATCCTGACAGAAAGAAGGACCCGGCTGTCGACCCAAAATGTAGGTGATCTCACCTTCATTAAAATTAACCATGCCTGGGTTTCAAAGGATTTTGTACCACCTTCCCCTGATGACACATAGGTTCCAGCAAAATGGCTCGCTTATCCTCCTCTTCCTCCGACTTCTCCAATTCCTCCATTTGCAGCTGCTGAACGTCCAGCCTACACCTCAACATATTCCAGTTTTTCCACCTCCCTAACTGGGCTGTACCCCCCCACCACTTTAGCCAAATAACCCCAAGTTTTCAATGCATTACTATTATAAAGTAAATTAAGGTTGACAAGCTTAAGTAATAAGAATTGATTTCGTTGCCATTGAAATGGGCACTCTAGGTGTGTTTACTCTCCTCCCGACTTTTATTCCCCATTAACTTGCATTGGGGTCGAGTTTCGGTCGGAACTCCGACTTTTGCCTATAGTCGGCCGATTTCGTTTGACTCGACTTTTGGTAAATTTGGGTGGTCCGAAACCTGACTCGGCCCTCCCGGAGGCAAAGCCACTCATCTCTAGTCTTCATGTCTCCGACAGTAGCTTCAGCTACATAGCATATTCAACTTCATTTTCATCCAATCCAGACAACAGTGGTACAGGTACTGGCAAGGAACCATCATATGGAACTGGCCTAATCACAGATTCAAGTTCAGGGCAACTAATCTTATATTTGTTCTTTGTAGAAAAGCCCATCAGTTTGACAAAACAAAAGTAGCAGACATCACTATGATTTTTGGGTTCTCTCCAAATCATGGGAACAGCAAATGACTTAGCCACTTTCCTCATATTCAACCAGTTGAACAACTTAGGCATATTGCATGAGGGGCCCAGCTTTTGTCTTGATCACCAAGTGGTCACTTAAAGTACATCTGGTACATCTTTTTATCATGAGTGACTGAACGTACTTGGCCTTTTGATGTAAAAGAACCACACACATAGCAGAATCTGTTTGAATGATTGATAAACTGTTACGGCATTTTTCTCCTTTAAATCAGATCAAACAGTAGGGTAAGTTCAGTTCAGTGGTGGTGACAAACTTAAAAAAAAAAAATGCGATGAGCCGACCGACTATATGTAGATATTTCCCCAGAGATGACAGAGGCAACTTGTATTTAGAACTGATTTTACTGGAGGTAATCTGGTAGATAACTATATACAGTTGTGAGGTAAACGGGTCAGCCTATTCCTTACAGATGAACATTTGCAGACAGGCAGTTTCTCAGTGTGAAATTGGCTGCTTTCAGGTTCTCTCTCTGTGGAGCCCCTCACTCAGTTATACCTCAGTGTCTGAGCTGTTTTCTTCCCTGTGAAGCGACTTGCCTTCCAGAAATGCAGTGAAAATCCTCTCACAATGGCGGCGGTCCAATGCCTTCCCTTCTATCTCCCTGTGGCAGAGCTCAGATCCTTGTAGAGGCCTGTCTCCTGTCAGTCTCACATACCAGTCGTTGCTGCCATCACCATCCTTTTCTGACTGACTCAAATCTTACCGCCTCGTACCAATTAACTCCTCCCCATAACATGTGACTTTCCAAGAAGCAGTCTGTTACGGTTGCTGTAGCAGAGAGGGAAGGAGCAGCAACCCGGAAGTGGACCCTCTGGGTCACGGCTCCAGAGCCCCCGAGGGCGAGTGCCCATCCTCTATACAGGGAGTGTTAGGGGCAGACCCCAGGGGATGGAACCGCGACAGCCAGAACCAAAGGGACGACTGGGGCTTAAGAGCGGAGTGGAGGCACAGGCAGGTCCATAGAGAGAGCACAGAGCACCACAGAGATCGCGGATAATGGGCAGGAAGCAGGACCGGAGCGCAGCGGGTGGCAAGAGCCGGAGACTGCAAAAGAGGAAGCACAGATATAACACCGAGTGAACAGCAAGGCAGACAAGCAGGAAAGATCAGAGGAAAGGACGGATGGACGGACGGACGGAGCAGGACAGGGAGGCTACTAGGACCCAAGGAGGCAAGGAAAGGCTGGAGCACAGGGGAAGAGTAATCTGAGGCAGCACTAGCAGCGGCAAGGCAGACAAGCAGAGACACAGAGGAAAACGCAGACAGAAGAGCAAGCGACACTACTCTGTCCTCCTTCTCCTGGACCTGTCCTCTGCCTTCGACACCGTAGACCATTCCCTCCTGCTACAGATTCTCTCATCTCTTGGCATCACAGACTTGGCCCTATCCTGGATCTCATCATACCTAACGGACCGTACATTCACTGTCTCCCTCTCACACACCACCTCCTCACCTCGCCCCCTATCTGTCGGTGTTCCCCAAGGCTCTGTCCTAGGACCCCTACTATTCTCCATCTATACCTTCGGCTTGGGACAGCACATAGAATCCCACAGTTTGCAGTATCACCTCTATGCCAATGACACACAGATCTACCTATCTGGACCCGACCTCGCCTCCTTACTGACTGACATCCCACAATGTCTGTCTGCTATCTCAGCCTTCTTCTCTGCTCGCTTTCTCAAACTGAACATGGACAAAACAGAATTCATCATCTTTCCCCCCCATCTCACTCTACCCCTCCACCAGACCTATCCATCAATGTCAACGGCTGCTCTCTTTCCCCAGTCCCGCATGCCCGGTGCCTTGGGGTGATCCTCGACCCTGCACTCTCTTTCAAACCACATATCCAAGCCCTCGCCTCCTCCTGCTGCCTCAAACTCAAAAATATTTCCCGGATCCGCTCTTTCCTCAACCACAAAAACACTAGTGCACGCTCTTATTATCTCCCGCCTCGACTACTGCAACCTCCTACTCTCTGGCCTCCCCTCTAGCACCGTTCCAGTCCATCCTACACTCTGCTGCCCGACTAATCCACCTGTCTCCCTGCTATTCCCCAGCCTCCCCCCTATGCCAGGCCCTTCACTGGCTTCCTATTGCCCAGAGGATCCAATTCAAAACCCTAACCATGACATACAAAGCCATCTACAACCTGTCTCCTCCATACATCTGTGACATGGTCTCTAGGTACCTACCCGCATGCAACCTTCGATCGTCCCAAGATCTCCTTCTCTACTCCCCCCTTATCTCTTCTTCCCACAACCGCATACAAGACTTCTCCCGTGCTTCCCCCATACTCTGGAACTCCCTACTGCAACACATCAGACTCTCACCATCAACAGAAACCTTTAAGAAGAACCTGAAGACCCACTTGTTCCAACAAGCCTACAGCCTGCAATTATCCTCGGTCTACTGAACCACCGCACGACCTGCTCTACCCTCTCCTACTGTATCCTCACCCATCCCTGTAGACTGTGAGCCCTCGCGGGCAGGGTCCCCTCTCCTTATGTACGTGTGTGTCCCTTGTCCCTTGTCTTACACCTGTATATTACTCTTGTATATATTACACTTGTCTATATTTACCCTTTTCACATGTAAAGTGCCATGGAATAAATGGCGCTATATAAATGCATAATAATAATAATAAGCGTTAGGATGGGGGGCCTGACACACAGAGACCGCTGTCAAGAGACAGTGTCACCGAAATCGTAGACAGGCGTCTTACCAGTCCATACGCCGGCCATAAGTAGCGATGGGCGCCGCCATGTTGGAGGCGGGGCCATGTGCGTCACACAACCCAGGAGGCTGCGGGGCAGGAGGACGGTAGTGCGCAGGTGCCCGACGCCGAGGGAGCCAGAGGCCGGGCGCGGGGATGCGCCAGAGAGCAGGAGTGCGCCGGGAGGTGCCCGCAGGGGGAGAGGTAAGGGCTGGGGCCGTGACACAGTCATTGGTTGACTGCACTGTCAATACTCCTTCCCATAAAACTCACTAAAACCTTTACTGATGTTTTCCCTGTAAGAAAATTCACAATTAAGTAAGACAAGCAAATAAATGGGAATAACATAGGAAAAAACACATACATTCAAAATGCAAAAATAACGTAATAGCAAAAATACTTCTATCTCAGAAACTTTATGTGATAGAGCAATACTAAGCATATTTTTGGAATCAGCACATCAAACTCCATAAAACAGACACATTACCATTGCTGATGATTTTTCTGTGTTAACGAAAACCACCTGCAAAGGCTTCCTAAGCATTTAAAAAGGTGCTTTAGTCTGTTTCAGTAGACTTCACAATCATGGGGAAGACTGCTGAATTGACAGATGTCCAGAAGGCAGTCCACAAGGCGGGTAAGCCACAAAAGGTCATTGCTGTATCCAACCATATTAATGGAAAGCTGAGTGAAAGGAAAAAAAGAGTGGTAGAAAAAGGTGCACAAGCAACCGGCATAATTGCAGTCTTGAAAGGATTAAGAAAAGGCCATTCAAAAATTTGGGGGAGATTCACAAGGAGTGGATTGCTGCTGGAGTCATTGCTTCAAGAGCCACCACACAGATATATCCAGGACATGGGCTACAAGTGTCGCATTCCTTGTGTCAAACCACTCATGACCGATAGACAACGCAATAATCGTCTTACCTGGGCCAAGAAGGAAAAGAACTGGACTGTTGCTCAGTGGTCCAAGGTTTTGTTTTCAGATGAAAGTAAATTTTGCATTTCATTTGGAAATCAAGGTCCCATAGTCTGGAGGAAGATTGGAGAGGCACACAATCCAAACTGCTTGAGGTCTAGTGTGCAGTTTCCACAATCAGTGATGGTTTGGGGAGCCATGTCATCTGCTGGTGTAGGTCCACAGTACTTTATCAAGACCAAAGTCAGCGCAACCGTCTAACAGGAAATTTTAGAGCACTTCATACTTCCCTCTGCTGACAAGCTTCTTGGAGATGGAAATTTCATTCTCCACCAGGACTTGGCACCTGCCCACACTGCCAAAACTACCAATATCTGGTTTAAAAATAACAGTATCGCTATGCTTGATTGGCCAGCAAATAAGCCTGACCTTATCCCCATAGAAAATCTATGGGGTATTGTCAAGAGGAAGACAAAAGACTCCAGACCCAACAGTGCAGACAAGCTGAAGGGTGCTATCAAAGCAACCTGGGCTTCCATAACATAAATGTCATATTGATGCAGTGATGCAGTAAATTATGAAAAAGGACCCCCAACCAAGTATTGAGTGCATTTACTGATCATACATTTCAGTAGGCCAACATTTTGGATTTTAAAATCATTTTTCAAGCTGGTGTTATAAAGTATTCTAATTTACTGAAATAATGACTTTTGGGTTTTCATTGGCTGTAAGCCATAATCATCAACATTAACAGAAATAAACACTTGAAATACATCACTCTGTAATGACTCTATAAAATATGAGTTTCACTTTTTGTATTGAAGAACTGAAATAAAATATCTTTTTGATGATATTCTAATTTTGTGAGAAGCACCTGTATTAACACATACTACACTACATGCACATATACACAGATTTAGGAAATAAAAAACTTCATGAGAGGGCTTCCTTAAAATTGTAATTTATTTTATGTAATCTCCTGACCAACAATTCCTTGTGTTTATAGTCACTCAGCACAATGGGGTTCCCTGAGAAGTAACAGTGTGGCCGTAGCCTTATATCAGTATTTTGTCAGTATTTCACATCAGTATTTATAAGCCAAAACATGCAGAATTGATGCACTTGTTTCTATTATACCTTGTCCTCTGATTGTTGCTCACCTGGATTTGGCTTACAAATGCTGAGAAAAAAATACTGAACAAATTCTGATAGTGTGGCCGAAGCCTAACAGTTGCTTACGCAAGAAACTATCACAACTGAGTAGTTCTATAAAATAACTTTAATGTGTTACTAATAGAAGGCTCTTGAGAAGGAGAAAAATGTTGGAAGAAAATATATAAGGTGAGAAATAAATGGCAGTGTTCCCCTGGTGAGGTTGTGCTAACTGAGGCACAACACTAGGTATAAGTAGCTAAATTTGCAGCCGAACCTGAGGAAGTCTGTTCTCAGCCGAAACTTGTTGTGTGAGTGTAAGGGGGTGGCAGGTCCCCTCAGTTGCGCCTTCTCCTTCTTCCAGAAGACACCCTGTGCACGATATGTAGATATGTTCTGCACCTGCATGCTTTCTGTGTTTATCTCGCCTTATTGTAATATAATCTGATGAATATGCTGTATTTGTATTGTGAATATTTCCCTTTAATTGACTGTGTGCTAGAGTTAGGGACAGAAACAGTTAATTAAGGGGCTGGGCCAGCAGCAGCCACAGTGCCAGAAAGCTGCTGCTTAAAAAGAACTGCCTGGGACTCTGACTAGAGCAGACTTATATGACCCAGGGCACTGCCTGACCCACGGATGGGAGAGGTCAGTAGCCCTGGAACCAATGACTGATCCATAAAGACAAAGGACTGCAGTACAGGCCCCAGGACTCTGGTCAGGCCTCCGCTGGAGGGGTGTGAGATACGCAGGGCTGCCATTAGGGCATTACTGCCCTGACTGGCGTATGGGGCCTGGTTGGCAGAGGGGGCCCACATCATGCCCCGTCACTTTCGACCATCGGGCCCCACTGCCCATCAAATAACTAAACCTGCGTCCGAGACCCAGGCTCAGTTACTTTATTGCCCTGCGCAGTCCCGCGCACGGCAATAGTTAAAGATGCCAGCCATCGGAGGCTGGCAGCTGACGTCAGTGTGCATGCGCCGGCGTCTGATGTCATTGTCAGTCGCCAGCAATGCGCGCTACAATGGAGGGCAAGCCGGGGGCAGAATGGATGACACAGGGGGCAAAATGGAGGCACGGGGGCAGAATGGTCACAGGAGGGAAGAATGGACACAGGGGGGCAGAATGGACACGGGGCAAAACGGATACAGGAGGGCAGAATGGACACAGGAGGGCAGAATGGACACAGGAGGGCAGAATGGAGACAGTGAAGCAGAATGGAGACAGTGAAGCAGAATGGACACAGGAGGGCAGAATGGACACAGGAGGGCAGAATGTAGGCACAAGGCAGAATGGACACATTGGTGCAGAATGGACACAGTGGTGCAGAATGGACACAGTGGTGCAGAATGGACACAGGAAGGCATAATGGACACAGTGGGACAGAATGGACACAGTGGGACAGAATGGACACGGGACAAAATGGACACGGGGGACAAAATGGACACAGCGGGGCAGAATGGACACAGGGGGGCAGAATGGACACAGGGGGGCAGAATGGACACAGGGGGGCAGAATGGACACAGGGGGGCAGAATGGAGGCGTGGGGCAGAATGGACACAGGGGGGCAGAATGGACTGGGGGCAAAATGGACACAGGAGGGCAGAATGGACACAGGAGGGCAAAGTGGAGGCACAGGGGCAAGAATGTACACAGGTGGGCAGAATCGAGGCACAGGGGCAGAATGGACACAGGAGGGCAGAATGGATGCACTGGGGCAGAATGGATACAGGAGGCAAAATGGAGGCATGGGGTTAGAATGGAGGCATGGGGTTAGAATGGAGATGGAGCAGAATGGACACAGGGGGCATGTATTTTAACTGTTTTTAAATAAATCCTTCTGAATTCTGTGGAGGAATAGGACTTTGCCTCTGTCATCACAGTGAAAGTGCCATTTTCCTGGATTTTTTGCATTTAATGTGTTAATGAAATGTTATAATTTCAAGCCTACACTTCTGGTGTCAGCGGTCTTGTGGTTTATACTGCTGAAACCAGTGATGTAGCAGTGGTCATGTGGGTCACCGCTGCTGCAGCCAAGGTAAACAGATCACCGGTGTGGAGAATCTGGGATATGGTGATGATATCAGTATGTACTTTTCACGTGATTTAGCTGTATTGCTGCCGTTATTTTAATCCTTTCCTCTGTATTGACTGGATCTGTGTATCATTCTCCCTAAAATAATATTTTTAAATTCCTAACAAATCTTGAACAATTTCACTTACTGTGGTAGGTGCATTAATAATTGATAGATTATATCCATATTGAAATGCTCCTCCAATCCCTACTGCACAGACCGCCCAAAAAAGTTTGTTTGTTGGGATCTACGGAGACACAAACCAAAATGTTATTTACATTCAGTTCTAAATTCTCACAATTACTTCAAAAAGCCCGAGGAATGTTTACTGTACAATAGCGATGAGCAAGCACTAAAATGCTCGGTTACTCATTACTCGAGTCGAGCAAACCGTAATGCTCGGGTGCTCGACCTGAGTAACGAGTATAATGTAAGTCAATGGGAAATTTGAGCATTTTGCCAGCGCCCCCACCACCCCCACTGGGCTCTTGGGGGGGTCTAAAAATTGCTCAAATCTATGGAAACAGCACTGAAATGGCATGGGAGCAGCATGGGGAAGGCCACTGGAAGCATCTCTTTATCCCAGATTGCTGCTGGGAACAATGTTGTCAGCGTATTACGCCACTTTTACAGACTGATAAAACATACAAAACCGAAGATAAAATGGATTTTATTGGAAAAAAATGTTAAGAAACATTCTTTCCAGGATAATGACTTGTACATAAAGTAAAATAAATAAGAGGAAAAAAATTCTCCTCCACACCTTGGGCTATGTTCACATGCAATGTTTTTGCTGCTTTTTTGCACGTCTTCATTGGTAAAAAACATTTACCGGGAAATGTAATTTTATCATTTTAACACCTTATCTGGCAATGTGGTGTGTTAGACCAGATCAGACACATCCTGCTTAATTTATAAAGGAGGGACTCTGCAAGTCACAATTTTTTTTTCACTATTTGTAGAGGGCCAGCAGGTGGCCCTCACTATTGTCAGACGGCCATCAGGCAGCCCCCACTCTAATTTTAGAGGGCCAACAGCGAGCCCTCTCTAAGCATTTTTGAAGGGCCAGCAGATTGCTATGCTTTGCATAGCTGTATATTGCTACTGCAATATCATTTATCCATCTGAGGTGGGCAAATTTTCTTTATCGTATTAATGCTGTAAAGTTTAAAACTTGGAGGTCCAGCAGCCAGCCCTCACAATTTATAGAAGGCCAGCAGGTGACCCCACTGTTTTCAGAGGGCCAGCAAGCATCTTGTGGACACATGAGAACAAGATAGAGTTTTTTGGTAAAGCCTATCATTCTATTGTTTACTGTAAATGAAATGAGGCCAACAAATAAAAGAATACAGTAGTTACAGTCAAATATGGTGGAGGTTCAAAGATATTTTGGGGATGTTTTGCTGCCTCTGGCCCTGGGTGCTTTGACTTTGCTCCAGTCATCAACAAATGTGAAAATTTCCAAAGTATTTTAGGTCGCAATGTAGTGCCCGGAGTAAGAAAGCTGGGTTTGCATCCTAGGTCATGGGTCTTTCAGCAGGACAATGACCCAAACATACTTGAAGAAGCACCCAGAAATGGCTAAAAAAGTTATTCCAGCTCCAGTAGCATAAAATCTTCAACCCCTACCTCTTACATACAGATGCTACATAGAAACTGCGAATGGACACATTAAATCAGTTAATTTTGCCTGCTTTGATGAATTTCTGAGTACAGAATACCGTAAAAAAAGTCAGTAAGTGCATGGACAAAACCAGCAGCAAGGCTCATAATTTATAAGGCAATAATCCCTGACTGATGCCTGTCATACGCTACCCCTACTGCCACAGCTCGCCATACTCAAATTGCAGTTAGGAATGGTGTTATTGTAGAATTATAGAGGGGATTTGAACCGGCGCTGAAAAGATATTTTCTTGTACGTTGCAGCAACAAACTCTGGAGGAATGCAAGTAACACTGATGAATTTTTGAGTACAGATCACCATATAAAACACAAATCCGTCAATGAGTGCATGGAAAAAAGCAGCAAGGCTTAGAATATACAAGGCAATAATCCCAGACTACATGCTTGTCATACGCTATCATTACTGCCACACCTCACCATAGACTAATTGCAGATAAGGGCAGTATTGTTATAACAGAATAGCATCTGAAAGAGCACTGAAAAAAGCTATTAGTTTAATGTAGCAGCATCAAGGACTGTTATTTCATCAACCCTGCTTGGGAATATAGTGGAGCCTGTCACATCTACTCAGCCTGATATGGAGGAGACCAGGATCTTCTTTACTTACTATACAAAGTCTCCTGTTCAGGTTGTGAAATCCTGTATGCAGTGTAAAAACTCCCTATGTGATGAATACCTATGACCCCACAATAAGGCAATGTATCATATACTAATAGAACCCACCGGCTCTTTTTGCTTCCAAAAATGTTCCTTCAACTAGAAGGTGTACCTTAGGCTAGGTTCACATTGCGTTAGGGGCATCTGTTTAGCAGATTCGTTAAACAGATGCGCTAACACTGATGTCATTTTTGCCATCTTTTTAACCCCTGTCGCTAATGTATGCACTAACGCATGGTAGCATTTTGTTATCATGCATTAGCCATACAGGTCTATGCACAGCGAACGCGTCTGTTCACTGTGCGTTAGACCAAACACACCCTAAAATGCAGTAGACCACGTTCCAGGGTGCGCCACAAAGTAACGCATCATCGCTAACGCATGCCGAATTTGGCATGCGGTAGGATGCGTTACTATAATGGCAGCCAATGGGTGCGTTAATGCATCCGTTACAAAGCATTAGTGCCGCTATGTAACGGATGCATCAAATGCATGGCCAAAATGCGATGTGAACACAGGCTTAGAAAGAAAAGCATTTTTTTCCTATGTGAGGTAGCGCTGTCATTCATGGTTGGGGGACACTCGCTTGGCAGCGATAAACAGTTCCGGCACAGGTTTTCATCAACCATAACACAGTCCTTTCGGTTTATTAATCCTCATAAACCTGGACAGCAACAGAAAGTTCACTTAACAGCACAATCAGCATAGCGTCCATGTTAGCAATGTCCTATAGTCACATAAGCTGTGCAGTATTCAATGTGCAGGGTTCCTAGCCCCAAGTTATCTCACCCACGTCCAGGTAACCTCACGGTTCCTTTATCATGCAGCAGGCATTCATTCCCTCCAGGGAACTAACAGGTGCTGGCAGCCATTACACACAGCGTCCACACGTGCTGTCAGGCAGGATGCCCCATCTCAG
Organism: Dendrobates tinctorius; assembly: GCF_039654945.1. Classification (NCBI taxonomy): domain Eukaryota; kingdom Metazoa; phylum Chordata; class Amphibia; order Anura; family Dendrobatidae; genus Dendrobates; species Dendrobates tinctorius. Next base: position 27,281,099 of record NW_027361741.1, on the reverse strand, counting down.
CGGGACCTTCCACACTGGACCAACCGGGTCCAAGCATTCACTACCATGTGACCAGACCTAGGTACCTTATATGGTCCATAACCACACCCACAGGTGATCACATGGCTATGACCTCACTAAAAGTCCTATTGCACACAGCCACACACAGGCTTCCCTGACACATTGTAACGGAACCGTCAGCAGTACCTCTGCTGACCATTATGATCATTCAGTATCCTACACCTATTAGGACAATGGAAATAAGATAAGATAAGATAATCCTTTAATCATCCCACCATGGGGGAAATTCAGAGCATTACAGCAGCAAGGCAGGAACAAGTACAGATACAGATGCATAAAGGCATTACATTGACAGTAGGTAGGTACATATAAGAAAAAAAAGGATATAACCGGACTATCACAACTTTGGATCTATCAGTTCACTGTTTGGGTCGTTCTCCGTTTTGGACAGTGCTGTTTATACAGCCTAACTGCAGCAGGAAGGAAGGACTTTCGATAGCGCTCCCTCTCACATTTAGGATGAAGTAGCCGGTCACTGACAGTACTGCACATCTTTGTCACGGTCTCATGCATGGGATGGGAATCATTCTGCACCATGTAGCTCACCTTGGCCAGTATCCTCCTGTCGCCTACTTCCTGAACTGGATCAAGGGGGCATCCAAGGACAGAGCTGGCCCTTCTAATCAGTTTGTCCAGCCTATTCCTGTCCCTGGTTGATATGCCACTACCCCAGCACGCCACACCAAAGAAGATGACTGATGCTACAACAGAGTTGAAGAAGGATGCAAGGAGTGCCCCCCTAACTCCTGAGGCTCTCAGCCTTCTGAGCAGATAAAGCCTACTGTGGCCCTTCCTGTACACTGCATCCAAGTGATGGGCCCTGTCAAGCTTATTATTGAGGATCACACCAAGGTACTTATAGGTGTTGACTATCTCAATGTCATTTCCCTGAATGTTCACCACTACTGGTGGATTTTTTCCCTTGCGAAAGTCCACCACCAATTACTTGGTCTTCCCGGAATTAATCCTAAGGTGGTTCCTCTGACGCCACTCCACAAAAGCTTGGTTAGTATCTCTATACTCTCTTTCATCTCCTCCTGTGATGAGGCCTACTATTGCAGAGTCATCAGAATACTTCTGCAAGTAGCAGCTAGATGAGTTGCACTTAAAATCCGCAGTGTACAGTGTGAAGAGAAAAGGGGAAAGAACTGTACCTTGAGGTGCCCCTGTATTGCAGATCACCGTGTCTGACACACTGTCCCGAACCTTTACAAACTGAGGTCGGTTCGTGAGGTAGTTAAGGATCCAGGTGGAGAGTTGGAGGTCCACGCCAACAAGGCCCAGCTTGTCTCTCAGTAGACCTGGCTGTATGGTATTAAAAGCACTAGAGAAATGGAAGAACATTATTCTCACAGTGTTCCCAGGTTTCTCCAGGTGAGAGAGAGTCCTATCTAGAAGGTGGATAATGGCATCATCCACACCAATGCCCGGCCTGTAGGCAAACTGGAGAGGGTCCATATCCGAGCTCACTAGAGGACGGAGACGTGTGAGAACCAATCTCTCTAGTACCTTCATCAGGTGTGATGTCAATGCTACAGGTCTATAGTCATTAAGGTCTTTCGGATAAGGTTTCTTCGGAACTGGTATCACACACGATAATTTCCACAGTTGTGGTACTATACCTATTCTGAGGCTCATATTGAACAGATATGTAATGATCTCACTCAGCTGGTACCCGCAGGTTTTGATTAGCCTTGCACTGATGCCGTCAGGACCTGCAGCCTTCAAAACTTTGACCTTATCCAGTTCTTTTGCAACCTGGGTACTTGTGAAGAACAGACCCTGGCTCAGTTGACAAGTTGCAGCAGGGGGTGAGGTTATTGTAGCAAAGAGGTGTGAATGGTATGCAGGGGCAGGAGCAGCCAGTGTCTGATTAAATCTGTTAAAGAATAGATTAAGTTCATTAAGCCCCTCTTTATCTACAACCATCCTGGAGACAGTCTGTCTATGCCCTGATATAGACTTTAGACCCTCCCAGACTTCATGAATCCTTTTCTGTGACAATTTCAGTTCAATCTTTCTCTTATAATTAGCCTTTCCCTGCCTGATTAGATTCTTCAGATCTTTCTGCACCTCTCTCAGCCAGCCCTTGTCACCTGATCTGAAGGCCAACTTCTCTTTGAGAAGAGCCTTTATTCCGGGGCTGATCCATGGTTTATTGTTAGAGAAGCACCTCACTACTTTTGTGGGTACCATGTTGTCTACACAGAAATTAATGTAGTCTGTTATACAGTGTGTGAGGCCATCCATGTCATCACCATAGGAATCTTGCAGCACATCCCAAGTGGTTGTTTCAAAGCAGTCTCTCATAGCATCATCACTCTCCTCAGTCCATATCCTCACTGTGCGAGTGACAGCAGGTTCTCTCTGTACAAGTGGCTTGTACACGGGTTGGAGGTGCACTAGGTTGTGATCCGATCTTCCAAGGGGTGGTAGGGCTGACGAGGCATATGCCCCTCTCACATTGGCAAAGAACAAGTCCAATATTTTGTTGTCTCTATTGAGGAAGGTAACATACTGTGTGCAACCGGGTAGTATGGATGCTAGAGACACATGATTGAAGTCTCCTGAAACCAGAAGGAGTGCTTGGGGGTGAAGGGACTGCATCATGCTCACTGTGGATTGTAGGACCTCAGTGGCGGCATCAGCTATCGCAGAAGGGGGGACATATGCAGCTATCATGATTACATGCGATAGTTCCCTCGGTAAATAAAAAGGTCTCATGCCCACAGCTAAAGCTCAATGTCCTTACAGCATGTTTGCTCTTTGACCACGATGTGCCTAGAGTCACACCATCTATCATTCACAAATATCGCCAGCCCTCCGCCTTTCCTCTTACCGCTCTCCCTTGTCCTGTCCGCGCGAATGAGTTTAGAGCCATCCAACGAGACAACGGTGTCCGGAGTACCTTCGGTGAGCCAGGTCTCTGTAAACAGCAACATACTGCACTCCCTTAATTCCCGATGATGTCTGGTCAGCGCCGACAGTTCGTCCATCTTATTCCCTAGTGACCTCACATTGCCCATAATGACGGAGGGAAGAACAGGTCTATAGCGCCTTCTTCTAGCTTTCCTGAGGACTCCAGCTCTGCAACCTCTTCTCTTAGTCCTCCTTATTTCTGGTAGAATGTCCTCTGGTCTATTAGCAGCATGCTGCCTTGCTGCATCCCTAAGCAGCAGTATAGCTTCTCTGGAGTAGACAATAGGGTCTTTTTCAGTTCCTGGATTTCCCAACACTATAGATCCAAGTAAAAACAAGGTAAAAAGTCCATCGAAGGTCCAGGTCCTCTTATGGTTTTCCATAGTGCAATGTCCTTTCGAGTAACAATAAAAAAGAGAAAGGAAAAATAGAAAAAAATAGAGAAAAAAGGAGAGCAAAGAAGGAGCTACTGTAACAGGCTGCCACTCCAGCGGCGCCAGAATGTGAATAATGCTTATACGGCTGTCCTGGGACACCCACACAGTGCCCCCTAGCTGACACAGTGGTCACTACACCACATACCTCCCCCCTATGTTCAAACCTGTGGGGTTGAACACACATTGCCTCAATATCTCGCGACCGGGCACTCATTACACCTTGCCCTACCGGTTGAGAGAACCGTCTCTGTCCATCATACGGTCTTTTCTCTACGTTAGGCCTCCCCCACCCCCAGCGGTCAGAATAACGGCCTTGGTCTTTGGCCCTCCAGTCAAAGTCAGTCAGCGTGACCAGACACTCTTTAGTCTCCATCTGTCTGCAGTGCGCTTTGTCACCTGATCTTTCTCTCTTTGACCATCTCTCTCGGTTGGTGCAGTCATAAGTCTTAGTCGAGCCTGTTGTCTGGCCTGAGTCTGACTCAGTCTGCGTCTCACAGGAACTACGGTCTTTCAACGTCACCCTGCCAGTTGAACTACCACTTGTTAACACTCTTTGGCCATCTGCCATGTCCCTTCTTGGAGGAACCGTTCGGGACCTTACATCTTGTTGGGTTGCAGGCGGCCGCCACCTGTTATTCCGTACTTCTTTATTAATTTGCCAGCGGTCCTGCCTCAACTGCTCAATCTCTTGCAGGTACCCCACTCGATACTCCAAGAGCATCCGAAAGTCTCTCAGGCTCTCCACGGAGCCAACCACCAGGATGGGAATCCTACCCCCCTCACTGGATATTTGGTCTTCATCATCAGGAGGGATCCTCACTCTCACCACACCGGAGATATTCACAAGGTCTTGCATTACCTTCCCGAATCTTCCAATGATTCTTCCAATCAGTTTTGGGTACCGGAACCACACCTTTCCGCAAATCCAGCCGATCCATAGCCTCCTTCGCTAACTCTAGGCGTCGAGCAGCCTTCATATTTCTCTGCCTGACCAACTGTTTGGCGTGGAGACACTGCAAATGCATCTCTTTTAGGACAGCTACCCGGTTTGCTGTATCTTCTCTGGCTGATATTATCACCAACTGCCGAGTCTCAGGTGCCCAGTGCACCTCACACGCCTTGACCGCCTCTTTGAAAGCCTCATGTACACCTTCCTCAGCACAGGCTTCTGCATGTCTTCTGGTACATCAAATCACCAACCTCAAGGTCGTGGCGTTGCTCTCTTCCTGGACCGAAGGCTCTAGCTTTACCACGGACACTTCCCTCACTACAGTGGACCCGACCGGGTGACTGTCGTCTTCGGCTCCTTGCTTACCAACTTCAGGAGATATTATCTCTTCACGACCCTTTGTCAAGATGGGTACTGGCAGTTCCATTTTATCATCAGTCGGGCCCGGCCGCTGTAAATCTTCGTCCAACTTCTTCTCCCACAGAAGACCTTTTACTACTCCTTGGAGTTCTTCCATCTCCTCCTTAAGGCTCCTGTTCACACTTTGCCAGGTGGACAGGTGACCTCTGAGCTCCAAGACTTCTTTCTCGAGCCCCTCCACCTTGTGCTCGGCCAACTGTCTCAAGATTCTTTCTTGTTTGACATGTTCTTCCACTGTCTCTTTTATTAACTGTATCTCCTGATCTTGTTCTCTTTTGGCCAGCACGTGTCGCACCACTAATTCTTTAATTATATTGTCAAAGGGTACCCCTGGGTTAATCCCGTCAGTCGAGTGAACCCCCTGGTTACCCTCTGACCGTGTTTCTACTCCCGTTATCTTCTCGATCAGGTTACCGTCAGTCTTGTCACGAGTTTCAGTCAGCACAGCACTAGATTCTGTCCTAGTGGTGGCCACTGGCAACAACACGTCACAGTCACACCACATCGTACGGTGAACCCCCAAGACACTCTCTATCCCTGTGTCAGCTCCGCTCTTTTCGTTTACCACACCATTCTCATTCACACTGTGGTACCCTTCAGGTGACGTCAGGTCAGTAAATTCGTCTGACGCAATTCTTTCTCCGCTCGCCCTTACGTCTGGCCTGTCCACGTTAGGAAGCGTCAGCGCCTCAGTGTCTGCTAGCCCTACAGAAGAAACGTCTCTATCCTCCTGCCCCCCATCTTTAAACATGACAAAGTCCCGGCGCCTCTCAAAGGTATGCACTAAGTTTGGTGGCATACTACCCCCTTGGCACTCCCCCTTTGTCATCCCAATTAGGACTCTGTACACCTTATAATTCACAATTACCCCGTGGAGGCAGCGAACTCTGACGTTTTTTCTCAGTCAGAAATAAAACGAGCGGAGTTCCTGTTAGAGTCAGCTGACTCTTTGAGTCCAGCCTACCAGGGACTCCTTCCCGGTGCAGCATCACGGTACACACCTGTGGCCCATCATCACTATCACTAACCAGGGGAAGAGTCTTGAGGAGATCATTTGCATATTCCCAGTGCCTTCTAGGATAAGTGAAGAGTCTCCGCGAGCTCAACGATCACTGGGTTTTGGCCGTTGCAGCTGAAAAGAGGAAATCGGAAAACCAGGGGAAGAGTCTTGAGGAGATCATTTGCATATTCCCAGTGCCTTCTAGGATAAGTGAAGAGTCTCCGCGAGCTCAACGATCACTGGGTTTTGGCCGTTGCAGCTGAAAAGAGGAAATCGGAAAACCAGGGGAAGAGTCTTGAGGAGATCATTTGCATATTCCAAGTGCCTTCTAGGATAAGTGAAGAGTCTCCGCGAGCTCAACGATCACTGGGTTTTGGCCGTTGCAGCTGAAAAGAGGAAATCGGAAAACCAGGGGAAGAGTCTTGAGGAGATCATTTGCATATTCCCAGTGCCTTCTAGGATAAGTGAAGAGTCTCCGCGAGCTCAACGATCACTGGGTTTTGGCCGTTGCAGCTGAAAAGAGGAAATCGGAAAACCAGGGGAAGAGTCTTGAGGAGATCATTTGCATATTCCCAGTGCCTTCTAGGATAAGTGAAGAGTCTCCGCGAGCTCAACGATCACTGGGTTTTGGCCGTTGCAGCTGAAAAGAGGAAATCGGAAAAACCGCGCGCCTATCGGCGCGCAAATTTTGGCTCATCTTTCATCGTTTCTAAGAAATCTCAAGATGGAAGAGGCCAGGAGCCATTTGGTGAGCTGCATTTCTTGCTACATGTTCACAGATTTACCAGTGGAAAAGCCAAACTTCACCTGCCACAAATGCAAGCTTGTGTCCCTGTTGGAGAAAAAGTTGCAAAATCTCGAAGAGAGGTTAGCTACATTGAAGATCATTAAGGACGGTGAAGAGTTCTTAGACAGAGCAGAATTATCTCTTCATGTTACAGAAAGAGAAGAAATTCGAAGTGCACCTGAAGAAACAGAGGAATGGAGACATGTGACCCAGAGAAGCAGGAGGATCAGGAGGCAGTCAGCACCCATACTGCTCAGAAACCAGTACCAGGCTCTCACGCAGGAAAACGATGAAGAAATACATCAGGATAAGACTTTGCCAACAAACAACAACCATGTACGCCTTCAGAGTCCTCCCGGATGGAGAAAGAAGAAAAATGTTGTGAAGAAGAAACGGAGAGTGGTGGTCATGGGGGATTCCCTGTTGAGAGGAACAGAGGCCGCTATCTGCAGACCGGATATAACTTCAAGAGAAATGTGCTGTCTTCCAGGTGCAAAAATTAAAGATGTGTCTGACAGGATATCAGGACTCTTCAGACCTACAGATGACTACCCATTCCTGCTACTACATGTGGGGACAAATGACACCGCAAGAAACGACCTGGAAACCATCTGCAGAGACTTTGAAGACTTAGGCAAGAAAGTGAAAGAACTGGGAGCGCAGGTGGTCTTCTCTTCCATCCTCCCAGTGGATGGCCATGGAACAAGGAGGTGGAATAAGATTCTGCAGGTGAACAACTGGCTACGTCGATGGTGCCGTCAGCAACGATTTGGATTTCTGGATCACGGAGTGAACTACTTATACGATGGACTACTTGCTAGAGATGGGGTGCACCTTACGAAGACTGGAAAGTATGTATTTGGAAGTCGCCTTGCTACACTTGTAAGGAGAGCTTTAAACTAGAACAACATGGGAAGGGAAGCAAAAGACCAGAAAAAGCCATACACCTGACAAATGCTATTGAGAACTCTGCTATTAGAAGTGGAAAGGAAGAACAGGAAGAACAAAGACGAAAGAATCTAATTAATAAAAATATTGGAGAAAGAGAAACCAATCACAAACTAAAATGTTTCTATACTAATGCACAAAGCATGGGCAACAAACAAGGAGAATTGGAACTACTAACACAGGAAAATAAATATGATGTCATTGGAATCACTGAAACTTGGTGGGACAATACACATGATTGGAATACAAGACTAGAAGGATACAACTTATTTGCAAGAAACAGACTTGATAAACGAGGAGGAGGTGTCGCATTGTATGTTAGAAACGCGTATGTCTGCACAGAGATTGAATCTTCAGAGACTGGGAGTTCTGTGGAAACTGTTTGGGTAAGAATACAAGGACAGAACAATGGAAAGGACACCATCGTAGGCATTTACTACAGGCCGCCTGTGCAAGCTGAAGATATGGATGAACTCTTTATGCATCAAATGGCCAAGTTCTCCAAAAAATATGACATAGTTGTCATGGGAGATTTCAACTATCCAGACATTTGTTGGGAATCTCTCTCAGGCAAAACTAACAGGTCAAGGAAATTCTTATCCTCTCTTGCTGACAACTTTATCTTCCAAAAGGTAGGGGAGAAAACAAGGGGAACTGCTACCTTGGATCTAATCCTTATAAACAGGGAGGAAATGGTTGAGGAGGTAAAAGTGGCTGGGACCCTAGGAGGTAGCGACCATGCTATTTTAGAATTTTGGATAACTAGAGGTGGAAGACCTGTGAAGACTCAGACGTCAAGGTTAGATTTCAGAAAGGCAGATTTTAAGGGATTCAGAAAGAGAATTGGAGGGATCCAATGGCTGGATATCCTAAAAGACAAAAATGTCCAGGAGGGATGGGAAATCTTGAAAAATGAAATTCTCAAAGCACAGTTGTTAACAATTCCGAAAAGAGGGAAGAATAGGAAGCATTTAAGGAAACCAGGATGGATGAACACAGAACTTAAGCACATGCTAAAAAGGAAGAAAAAAATGTTTATAAAATGGAAAGAGGGAGGCATATCTAAAGAAGAATATAATGCTGTCTGCAGAACCTGCAGGGCACAAATCAGATTATCTAAAGCTGAAAATGAATTGAGGCTTGCAAGAGATGTCAAAAGCAATAATAAAGGATTTTGGGGATATGTCAAAAGTAAAAGAAAAGTCAAAGATGCTATAGGATTTTTACAGGATGAAAATGATGAAATGGTAAGACAGGATGTTGAGAAGGCTGAACTTTTAAATTCCTATTTTGCATCTGTTTTCTCTCAGAAAGGAAATGTAACATCAACTGTTATTCACTGTCCTATTAAGGGAATAGAAGAATCCAGGATATCTATAAACAGAAAGATTGTGAGGAAACACTTAGCTAACCTAAATGAATTCAAGTCTCCAGGTCCAGATGAATTACACCCCAGAGTACTGAAGGAGATAGCAGAAGAAATTTTTGAACCCCTCTCCATAATCTTTGAAAATTCTTGGAGATCAGGAGAAGTGCCAGAAGACTGGAGAAGAGCAAATGTTGTTCCTATCTTCAAAAAGGGGAAGAAGGTGGACCCAGGCAACTATAGGCCGGTGAGTCTGACTTCTATACCAGGAAAGATCTTTGAACAAATTATTAAACAACATGTATGTCAATACCTGGATAAGAATGAAGTGATTAAACAGAGTCAGCATGGGTTTGTAACTAATAAGTCATGTCAGACTAACTTAATTTCCTTCTATGACGGTATCACTGATTGGGTGGATCAAGGAAATGCTGTAGATATAGTATATCTTGACTTCAGCAAAGCATTTGACAAAGTCTCTCATACAATGCTTATTGAAAAAATGACTAAGTATGGAATGGACAAGGCAACTGTTAGGTGGATTCATAACTGGCTTAGTGATCGGACCCAAAGAGTGGTCGTAAATGGCTGCACATCCAGTTGGAAGAATGTCTCAAGTGGGGTACCACAGGGCTCTGTCCTGGGCCCTGTATTGTTCAACATCTTTATCAACGATTTAGATGAAGGAATTGAGGGTAAACTGATTAAATTTGCTGATGACACAAAGCTAGGAGGGATAGCTAATACTAGAGAAGAGAGAGAGAGGATTCAAAAAGATATAAATAAACTGGAGAAGTGGGCAGCAACAAACAGAATGGTTTTTAACAGGGAAAAATGCAAAGTACTACATCTGGGCAATAAAAATGAAAAAAGCATATATAGAATGGGAGGAATAGGGCTAAGTGACAGCACATGTGAAAAAGACTTGGGTATACTAATAGATCACAGACTGAATATGAGTCAACAGTGTGATGCAGCAGCAAAAAAGGCAAATGCAATTCTAGGATGTATTAACAGAAGCATACAGTCTAGATCACGTGAAGTCATTATTTCCCTCTACTCCTCTTTGGTCAGACCTCATCTGGAATATTGTGTCCAGTTTTGGGCACCACATTTTAAAAAAGACATCAACAAACTGGAGCAAGTTCAGAAAAGAGCGACCAGAATGGTGACCGGTCTGCAAACCCTGTCTTATGAGGAAAGGTTGCAGGATTTGGGAATGTTTAGTTTGCAAAAGAGAAGACTGAGAGGAGACTTAATAGCTGTCTACAAATATCTAAAGGGCTGTCACATTGTAGAAGGATCAACTTTATTCTCATTTGCACAAGGAAAGACTAGAAGCAATGGGATGAAACTGAATGGGAGGAGACACAGATTAGATATTAGAAAAAACTTTTTGACAGTTAGAGTGATCAATGAGTGGAACAGGCTGCCACGAGAAGTGGTGAGTTCTCCTTCAATGGAAGTCTTCAAACAGAGGCTGGACAGACATCTGACTGGGATGATTTAGCGAATCCTGCTTTGAGCAGGGGGTTGGACCAGATGGCCCAGGAGGTCCCTTCCAACTCTACGATTCTATGATTCTATGATTCTATGATTCTATGATCTGGAAAGGATATCCCACATTCTGACCAAGTCATACACACACACACTGCGGTACTCCAGACATACCCACTGAGTCACCCAGCGCTGTCATTCCTTCAAACTTGGCCCCTTTCTGGACCACCACCTCACTTTGTGTTGCTGCCCCCTCCCGGGACTCCACCCCTTTTGGGTTACCACCCCGCTTTGGGTCACCGCCCCCTTCTGGGACTCCACCCCCTTTCGGGATCTCCCCATGTCCGTTAAAACGGTCTTCTCAGACCACAGTTCATGCCTTAACGATACCACACAAGTCCTTGTAGGCAACACCACAGCTCCTGCTGTCACCGATCACCGACACCACCGGCTGCTGTTCACACACACAGCGGTTGGAGTCACTGCAGCTCCTGCTGCGCCGTCTTTGTGGACCCGCTGATCCACCGGAAGCCGCTTGTCACCTTCGTAACCCCGCCGGGTTACCGGAAGCCGCTTGTCACCTTCGTGACCCCACTGAGCCACATCAAGCCGCTTGTCACCTTCTTGACTCCCACTGAGCCACCGCCGGCTGAGTTGAGAAAAGAAGAAAAGAAAAACACCACACAAAAAACTCACGTGTCCTTTCTGTGCGCTATTCAGGACATACCGTCCAACACACAGGGCACACCGGGTGCTATTCAGGGAGCCGACCCTCCTCCCAGGGTCTCCCAACACACTGGCCTCACCTGGTCCAGGTCATATCACGTGTTCCAGGGATCCGATTCCTCTCCCAGTACCTCCCAACACTGACCCTCCAGGACCTTGCTCACTGACCCAGGTCAGTACCACACGAACACCAGTCCGTTGCCTGTGTCGGCCACACAGGTCCTTGGATACCTCTTCTCCTCAGAGGCACCCTATAGCAATCACCAGTCTCTTTCTCATTGATCCTGGTCAGTAAACACGTTTTTTTTTTTCTCACGACCGTCACCTGCTGGCCGCGCAGGTTCTCGGACCCCTCTACAGCAGAGTATTGTAGTAAACACCAGTCTCTTTCCCCTGGGAAACGGCCGCACTGGGCTCACCAATCCGGACAGTGCCTAACTCACTAGGCCGCCCCCACGGTTCCAGAACCACAGCCAGGCAGTGGCTTCTCCAACCGTCAGCCTTCCTGGCTCAGCGTTGCCAGCACTGCAACATGCGTTTTTTGGAAACCGTTGCCCTTAGCAACCGACTTTGCAGTCCTCTTCCGTTGCTCCCAGCAATAAGGCTACAACATTGCCCATAGCTTTCTCCACCATATGTGAGGTAGCGCTGTTATTCATGGTTGGGGGACACTCGCTTGGCAGCGATAAAACAGTTCCGGCACAGGTTTTCATCAACCATAACACAGTCCTTTCGGTTTATTAATCCTCATAAACCAGGACAGCAACAGAAAGTTCACTTAACAGCACAATCAGCATAGCGGCCATGTTAGCAATGTCCTATAGTCACATAAGCTGAGCAGTATTCAATGTGCAGGGTTCCTAGCCCCAAGTTATCTCACCCACGTCCAGGTAACCTCACGGTTCCTTTATCATGCAGCAGGCATTCATTCCCTCCAGGGAACTAACAGGTGCTGGCAGCCATTACACACAGCGTCCACACGTGCTGTCAGGCAGCAAGCCCCATCTCAGCGGGACCTTCCACACTGGACCAACCGGGTCCAAGCATTCACTACCATGTGACCAGACCTAAGTACCTTATATGGTCCATAACCACACCCACAGGTGATCACATGGCTATGACCTCACTAAAAGTCCTATTGCACACAGCCACACACAGGCTTCCCTGACACATTGTAACGGAACCGTCAGCAGTACCTCTGCTGACCATTATGATCATTCAGTATCCTACACCTATTAGGACAATGGAAATGTTTATACGGCTGTCCTGGGACACCCACACAGCACCCCCTAGCTGATACAGTGGTCACTACACCACACCTATTACTAAGGAGTGGGCCTCCTACACTGGTAAAGCGTATGCAGTAAGTGTAAGTGATGCCAAAAATTAGAAGGCGGCACTAAAATACCCCTTTGAAAAGATGTAGTAATAATAATAATAATAATCTTTATTTATATAGCGCCAACATATTCCGCAGCGCTTTACAGTTGAACAGTTTCAAACACAACAGTCATAAGTAACAACGTTAACAATACAATAATTAAAGCGAAATAAGACTACCCTGCTCGTGGGAGCTTACAATCTACAATGAGGTGGGGGAGATACAAAGCACAGGTTTGTATTTACAATGATGTATTTACAATGATGGTCCAGCCATCTTCAGGGAGTGGGGGTTAGATGGAGATAGTGAATGGGCTACACACACAAACATAACATGACTTTGATTACTGAATGTGATAGGCCGCTCAGAACAAATGTGTTTTGAGCGAGCGCCTAAAACTATGCAAATTGTGGATGGTCCTAATATCTTGGGGAAGAGCATTCAGTAGAGGGCCTCAGAAAACATTTATTTGCCATTATTAAGGAGTAGGTATCCTAGACTGGTAATGAGCATGCACCAAGTGCATGGGCTGAAAAACATTTACCCCTGGAGGACAAACATATATGTCAAAGAATGTTATAGCTAGGCCTCTCAAAATTCTTAATGCGGGCATCATAAATACCATTAAAAACTTTATAGCGAGGATAGCATGATCACCCTGTTGATATAGTGGTGGAGGAAGACAACACAAAAAAATACAAAATCCTGAAGCGTTACTCATGTTTGGGTGGGAATGGGTGCATGGGAATAGACCAGAAAAAGAATGGATTTGAATTTATGCTGTTATTTGGTGGTGTTGAGAAGTCTAGGCCAATCCAACCCTTGTTCATTTTGACAAGAGTCAGCCTATCATTAGTTTCAGTTGACAGACAGGTGCTCCTATTGGTTACAATACCCCCGGCTGCAATAAAAACTCACTCTGACCAAACACTAGGGGTAGGGCAAGCCAGGACCTTCAAGGCTTAGAGAGAAAATTCATGCAAAGTGTCTAGCTTGGATACGCAATAGTTGTAAGGTACAGCGGAAACACGGAGGCCGCTGGTACAGTCGGCAAGGTCAGCATCTTTCAAAACTTTTCCCTCCTTGTCAGAGTACCCTCCTCATAAAGGACAGGGCACTGGAAGGGTCTGATAAAACTGTCTCAGACTTTTGAGACTATTCCCCTGCCTTTGCTGCACCTGGTTTGTCTCCTTCGCCTCCACTCCTTGATTGTCCAAGGAACTGTGACCTCTGCCGCCAGCATTGTCAGTTGGGAATTTTTTTTAATAATTCTTCAACTAAGGCCTTTGGGTACTGCAACATTTTATTACATCTCTTCTTCGCGTGGTGAAGAGGTCTAAAAATCTTCTTGTAGTGTGGGTCTAGAAGGGTGACCAACCAGTAATTTGTGTTGGCCAAAATGCGTACGTGGCGCCCCTGAGGGTTCAGTCACCACAGAGGTACTGCACCTCCTCCTGAGGTGTAGTATCCCACTCTCCAGGTAAGATGGAACACCTGTCCAGCCTCCAACACCTGCATCCCACACAAACACAGTAGTGTAGCAGAGCAACCTTTGTGGCTCCCTGCTTGGAAAACGAAGAGTGCTGAGAGGTGGGTGGAGCTGATATTGCACAAGAGAGCGGGAGAATGTTAGGAAGTAGTCAGTCTGTGAGAGAAGATCCCCAGAGAGGGATGGAATGAAGGAGGTGCTGCAGCAGACTTCAGTGACCTGGAGCTGATGGCACGGGAAAGAGCAATAGAAAGCCTGATTCTTCAGAAGGAAGAAAAATTAGCGCGGAACGTAAGGAGAAGAGAACTAAGGACTAGGGTCAGATCAGAGCCCTTCCACAAGTTTGAAGGGCATGGCCGGGGTCCGGTCCCCGAGGCTATTTGTGAAACTAATGTTCCAGCAGCAGACACTGGAGGAATAGGAGCTGTGACCACTCTATTCCCACAAAAGACTCGAAGACACGATGACAACCTAAGTGTGAGCCAGGACATGACGGATGGAGTCCCCGAAGCAGGCTACAGTCAATTGTCATGCGAGTAGCGTTCCAAGGAACATCTGAGAGGAGGAACTTGGGTTTAACACACAACTACAAGTACTTCAGTTTAAGTGCTAGTGAGGAGACGTTCAGAACAGGCACAGGAAAGGGAGAGCTGGAAAGGTTAATTCCATCTGCCTGGGAGTTGGCTGAGCCTCTGATCTGGAGACTGCAGCACTGAAGCGGGCACCTGTCTGTGCCAAGAACGTGAGTAAAAGAACTGGAACTGCATTCATCTGTCTCATTGCCTTCTTCCTGCGCCAACGCACTCAGCACTGCTAAATCTCTGTGCCTAACACTGCACCATCTACTTCTCCTCACTATCTCCTCATTTGCCAACCTCATCTACTCTGCCCTGGGACTACAGCCCTACCTGTAGAGGGCTACAACATCATTGCTGCACCACACCATATGTCCCAGAGAAGAAACCCTGCAGTGCTAGGTCAAACTGACCAGAAACCACAGGTGGCGTCACGAATCATCCCCATCACACTACCCCTTTTACATTGACCGCCTGAGGCCACGGGCCGGGTCACCACCACTGTGACATCTCCCATTGAAATCAAGGGGCCCGGCACCGAGTACCCCATGGCCTCTGGGGGCGAGCCACGTACAACGTGAGGGTCATGGGAAAGGCAGAACATAAACTCAGACATGTGTGCCAGACTGCCAAAAGGTAAGACTTCCCTGTCCCCACCAAGAGGATGACTGTCCATGTTGTCCTCCGCCTCGTCTTCAGGCCATTCACACTGAACAGATGAATGTGGTATGGGTAGTACCATTTGTAGGGCAGGCAATCAGCTCCTGTTCCTCCTCCTCCTAATCATTATCACCCATTCCACGTTGATAAGATGAGATGAGGCTGAGCTGTGTAGCATCACACAGTAGTTTCATTCTCAATCTCAACTTGCTCCACCTGCAAAGCCTCCTCTTTAATTATGAGCAGCAAGCATTTTAGTAGACAGAGATGTGGGATGGTGATTCCGATTATGGCATCATCGCCACTCACCATTTTGGTTGAGTCCTCAAAGTTTTGGAGAACTGCACAGATGTCAGACATCCATGCCCACTCATCAGCCCTTATGTGCGGAGGCTGACCAGAATACCAATGGGTATGGTGTAGCTGTTATTCAACTACTGCCCTCTGCTGCTCACAAAGCCTTGCCTACATATGTAACGTTGAGTTCCAACTTGTGATGACATCGCACACCAGTCAGTGAGCTGGAAGTTGCAAACACTGCTGCAGCCCTGCCAGGGCGGCATCAGCTTTAGCTGACTTGCGCAAAAGGGCACATATGCGGTATACTTTCACAAGTAGCTCAGGCAGATCTAGGTAGGTTTTCAGAAACCGCTGAACCACTAAGTTGTGCACGTGGGCCAGGCATGGTACGTGTGTGAGGTTGCCAAGCTTCAAAGCTGCTACCTGGTTATGGCCATTGTTACACATGACCATGCCTGATTGTAGGTTCAGGGGCGACAGTCACAGATCAGTATGGTCTGTTAGACATTCCAACAACTCTGCTGTGCTGTACGGTTTGTCAACTAAGCAGATTAGCATTAGCAGAGCCTATTGCAGCTTGACCGAGGCAGTGCTTCCAGCTTATGACTGATGTTGATGTTTCAGAGATAGAGGGTGAGGAGGAAGAACTGGAACTGCTGTAGAAGGTGGGGGCAACCCTGAGGTCCCACAATCCTCGGTGTTGGTAGCACATGTTCAGTCACAGGGTCCGACTGGGTCCCGGCTTCTACAATGTTCACCCAGTGTGCCATCAGGGAAATGTAGCATCCCTGGCCACAAGCACTTGACCACGTGCCCGTGGTTAAGTGGACCTTTCCAGTAACTTATTATGATAAGTGTTTGTGTAAGGCGAGGATGGCACATCGGGAGAAATAGTGGCGGAAGGGACCGAGTACCGAGGGACAGCCACACCCATAAGGTTGCGGAAAGCATCCGTCTCCACAAGCCTAAATGGCAATATTTCCAGGGCAAGAAGTCTGGAAATGTGGCCATTTAGTGTTGTGGCATGTGGTGAGTGGCTGTGTATTTACACTTGCGTTCCAAGGACTGGGATAGGGACAACTCAACGTTGCGCTGAGACAAGGACATGGTTGGTTGCAAGTGTGCAACGACAGGTGCAGCGTGGGAAGCATCTTCACCTACATCATGGACAGGGGATTGACTTGCATGTAGAACAGGGGAAGAGGCAGTGGTGTCACCCGCAGACACTGTTTCTGGACCTGGTGTTTGGCCCAAGTAGTCTGGTGCTTTGCTTGCATGTGCCTGAGCATGTTGGTGGTTGTCAGGCTGGTATTTGTGCTGCCATTGCTGATGCTGGCATGGCAGATGTTGCAAATGGCCTTTTTTGGGTTAACTGGAAAGTCTTAAAAAAAGCACCAGAATCGGGAACACCTATCACTTGGCATGGAAACTTCACCAGTGTTGGTGCTCTAGGGAACAGTTGCCCACCTTGTGTCAGTGGCCACCCCACTGCCTCTCCCTGCCTATTGTGGTGCTGAGGATCCCTCCTGCTGTGCATTGCTGTCCTTGCTCTGCATGTCCCCTTCCCAGGTAGGGTCAGTAACTTCATCGTCCACCACCTAGTCTTCCGCACCCTGGTCCTCCTCCTGACTTGCTGACATAACATCACTTGTTGGCAATTGAGTCTCATCATCATTCACCTCTTGTGACAATAATTGCATTTTCCCACCATTGTTTTCTTGTGAGCGTGGCTGCTCAAATATTTGGGCATCACTAAATGTGATCTCCTCATGTCCTGCTTAAAGTGGGCAGGGTGAGAGGTCAGAATCTATAAATGGAAATGTGAACAGCTCTTCAGAGTCTCCAAGTGTGGGATCACTTGTCTCTGGGCACTAAGTATGGTGAGAGGAAGGAGGACAAGGTTGAGGATTATGTGGTCCAGAAGCACGGCTACTGAGACTGGACCATGTGGAAGACAGGGTGGTGCTGGCAAAGTGACTGGAAGAATTATGTGCTATCCATCCAACAACCTTTTCACACTGGCCTTGTTTCAAGAGTGGTGTTCTGTGCCCCCCTACGAAGTGGGACAGGAAGATAAGTCTACATGATATGTCTTTGCTGTGCTCATGTGGCAGGCACAATTCACCTTGCACACGGCCTCGGCCTCTGCGCTCACTCTCAGCATCACATCCACTTCCCCATCCCTTACCACTCCTTGCCAATGCTAAATTATGTATCATATAGCCCTGTTGAGAAAACTTTACAGTATAACTATCGCAGGAAAATTTGCCCATCTCAGATGGACTTCTTTCACTGAAGTATCAATATAGCAAAGCTATTTCTAACCAACCAAGTCTGTCTTTTTTACTTTGATGACCAACTGGTGCAGTATAAATGGCATATAATATTTGTCTGCTGTAGAAAATTGGCAGGAATTCTAGCAGAGGAAAATTTGCCCACCTCATATGGAATTGTAACTGTGCCGGAGCAGTACAACTGGTGCAGTATAAATGGTGTATAATATTTGTATGGAGAAAAAAATTGTCAGGAATACTAGAACACACAAATTTGTCCTCCTCACATGGACTTGTTACTGGGCCAGAGCAATAAAGCAATACTAATTTTAAAAAACAAACAATTCTGGCTTTTTTTATTTTAATTGCACAATTCGTGCAGTATAAATGGCGTATAATATTTATATGTTGAAAAAAAATTTCAGGAATACTAGCACAGGTAAATTTGCCCACCTTATAAGGAGTTACTACAGTGCCGGAGCAATATAGTGATACTAATTCTAAAAAAAAACTCTGGCTTTATTTTGATGCACAACTGGCACACTATAAATTCCGTACAATATTTCACTGCTGAAAAAACTGCATTATTACTATAGCTGGAAAAACGATGCTTTTGGAATCCAATCAAGTCTGGCTGTTTGCTTTTGACACACAGCTGCTGCGGTAAAACTGGTGTATTATATTTCCCTGCTCAGAACAACTTGCAGGATTAAGGGTAAGTTCCCACTAGACTTTTTTTCAGCATTTTATATTTTCTGCAGCAAAACCTGATCTCTTGGCAGGAAAGAAAGCTGCAGAGAAAAAGCAAGTTTTCTTTGTTTTTTCTTGCAGTTTTTGCTATGTTTTTTGCTGCGGTTTTGGCATGCAAAAAACTCTTGTGCATGCTGATAAAGTTTAGTGCTGAAAAAAAGTCCTATTCTATAGAATCAGGTTTTGGCATAAAAAACGCAGCAAAAAAAACTAAAAATTCATTTCAATGGGTAAAATAACGCTGAAAAAACGCTGAAAGAAGTGCTCCATTGTGCAAAAAAAAATGCAAAGCACAAAATCCTGAAGACAAAAAAAACTAGCTGTGTGCTGAAATCTCATAAACTTTGCCAGTACTATAAAACGCAGTTAAAAATTTGCATTAAAAAAATGCTGCAGAAACGCCTAGTGTGTACTTAAGAGCAAAAATAATATTAGCTCTGAGAAGGGCTTCTGGTATGAATTGCAGCAAATGGAAGTGCAATTATCCCTATTCTTTACTACAATATCCCTTCACCATAATTTCTCCCTAAAGCCGGGGTCACATTGCATTATGGCAGTCCGTTAGAAGGACTGCGTTACACCACGGCATAGCACGGTGTAACGCAGTCCGTTAACGCTGCCATTGACCCCCATTATTGGACGCATCGCGACGCATGCAGTAAAGCGGCATGCGCTCGCGATGTGCCATCATCTGAAACATCTGCGCTAGCGGGTATAGCATAACGCGATCGCGTTATGCTATACAGTTAATGCAGCCCGTCAACGCTATGTGTTGAACGGGCTGGGTTAACGCAATATGAACCTGGCCTAACTGCTGCTAACAGCAGTATTAATATTATTTGTAATTAATCCTAAGAAGTACTGTTGTAATAACTGAAAGAAATATAAATGTGGTTGAATCCCTGCCTATACGCAGCTACTATTCTGTCCCTTGGTCATCAATACCTCTGCCTGTTTCCATGTTACAGGCTGCTGAGCATAGCGTCACGGGTCTTATATAGACCCGATGATGCTATGCGGCTAGCCAATCACAGTAATGCCACAACAAAGATGGCTGCTGCATTACAGTGAGTGATAGGCAATCCCTGCATGTTTATTGGCTGTCTATAAAGCACCAAACATGCTGGGCGGGGACTGAAGCTTCCGCTCGAGCATTAAAAAAATACTTACCATGTAAAAAGCATCCCAAACACACTGATGCTCGAGTGAGTAACAAGTAGTGACGAGCACGCTCGCTCATCACTACTGTACAACCATTAAGCTTGTTTCCTCTCTGGTAGACTGGTAGCCTTCTCCCGAATTTAAATGTAGGGGGGGGTCTCATGGGAACACAGACCTTATTTTAATTATTCTGTCATTTTGGGGTTGTGTTAATGATTTTTAAATCGGTTTCCTGATGTTCAAACTGAGGTCAAAAGGTCATTCTGGTAAGCTGTGGAGTCACGAGCAGGTTCATTCCAGTTATTTCCAGCTGGCGAAAATTTAGAAAATGTCGCAATTTTTCAACTTTGAATTTTCATGCCCTTAAATCACAGAGATATGTTATTAACATTTTCCACATGTTTACTTTACATCAGCACAATTTTGGAACCAAAATTTTTTCTGTTAGGAAGTTATAAGGTTTAAAGTCACTTTGAGGGGTCGATATGATAGAAAATACCCAAAAGTGACACCATTCTAAAAACTGCACCCCTCAAGGTGCTCAAAATCACATTCAGGAAGTTTATTAACCCATTAGGTGCTTCACAGGAAATTTTGGAATGTTTAAAAAAAATGAACATTTAACTTTTTTTCACAAAAAATTTACTTCAGATCCAATTTTATTATTTTACAAGGGTAACAGGAGAAATTGGACCATAAAAGTTGTTGTACAATTTGCCCTGAGTACGCTGATACCCCATATATGCAGGTAAACCACTGTTAGGGTGCATGGCAGAGCTCGAAAGGGAAAGAGCGCCTTTGACTTTTTCAATGCAAAATTGGCTGGAATTAAGATTGGACGCCATATCGCGTTTGGAGAGCCCCTGATGTACCTAAACAGTGGAAACCCCCCCACAAGTGACACCATCTTAGAAACTAGACCCCCTATGGAACTTATCTAGATGTGTGGTGAGCACTTTGAACCCACAAGTGCTTTGCAGGCATTTATAGCGTAGAGCCGTAAAAATAAAAAATCATATTTTTTCCACAAAAATTTTTGCCCCCAATTTTTTATTTTCCCAAGGGTAAAAGAAGAAATTGGACCCCAAGAGTTATTGTGCAATTTGTTATGAGTACGCTGATACACCATATGTGGGGGTAAACCACTGTTTGGGCACATGGCAGAGCTCAGACAGGAAGGAGTGTCAGATTTTACTGTTATGGTTTGCAAGTGCCATGACCCACTGGGAGAGCCCAAGAGGTGCTAAAACAGCTGATCTGACAGAGTGCTGTCCAAACTGTCAGATCAGCGATCTGACACAAGACAGTGATGTCCCCCCCTGGGACAATATAATAAAGTAAAAAATAAAAAAAACACTTGTAAAAATAATTTTAAAAAACTTCCTTAATAAATTAAAAAAAAATATATATATTCCCTCTAAATTCTTTTTTTCTAAATTAAAAAAAGCAATAAAAGTACACATATTTAGTATCGACGCGTCCGTAATGACCCGCCCTATAAAACTGTCCCACTAGTTATCCACTTTAGAAAACCCCTTCAAAATAAAAAAAAGCAAAGCAAAAAACAATGCTTTATCATCATACCGCCGTATAAAAAGTGCAATAACGCGCGATCAAAAAGACGGATATGAATAAACATGGTACTGCTGAAAACATCATCTTGTCCCACAAAAAATGAGCTGCCACACAGCATCATCAGTGAAAAAATAAAAAAGCTATAGCTCACAGGAATAAAGCCATGCAAAATAATTATTTTTATATAAAATTGGTTTTATTGTATAAAAGCACCAAAACCTAAAAAAGACATAAATGAGGTATCGCTGTAATCATACTGACCTGAAGAATAAAGCCCCTTTATCAATTTTACCACCCGCAGAATGGTGTAAACGCACCCCCCAAAAGAAATTCATGAAATGTTGATTTTTGTTCATTCTGCGTCACAAAAATCAGAATATAAAGCAATCAAAAAAGTCACATGCCCGAAAATGGTACCAATAAAAACGTCAACTCGTTCCGCAAAAAATAAGACCTCACATGACTCGGTGGGTCAAAATGTGGAAAAATTATAGCTCTCAAAATGTGGTGATGCAAAAACTATTTTTACAATAAAAAGGGTCTTTTAGCATATGACAGCTGCCAAACATAAAAACCCACTATAAATAGTAAATCAAACCCTCCTTTACCACCCCCTTAGTTAGGGAAAAATAATATTATTTAAAAAAAAGTATTTATTTCCATTTTCCCATTAGGGTTAGGGTTGCGGATCGCACTAAATATAAAATATGAGAAAGTGCGATCGCAAAACGGGGTCCACCGTGCAGAGGTGGTATACTGCTGCTAGGTAATGGCGGACACAATATGGCGGTATAAAGGAGGAACACACGTGGGTTAGCGTCACCCGGTGTGTACACGGCTAACTCTGTTACCTCACAGAGCCACACTACCGCAGAACATAAATGCCGGAGCCTGTTTAGCTCACAGAGCTCAGCAACGGAGCGAACAGAATGCAGTCACAGAACTCTACCCCAAGGACATGGGGTCAGAGTCCCCTCTAGACCTTCTGAGCGTGTGGCGTCGCACCTGCGGACGCCACTATAGGCGCTGACTATAGTGGAGTGTCGAGCACGTGCACCATGGCGTGCAGGGCCACCGGTGGACACTGATGCCAGTCTCAGACTCTGCCTCTACCTACACCTAAGCCTGGGCACTTAACAGGCTAGGCTGCACAACACATGCGTACCAAGGGTAGGGGTTTCTTAATGAATCATTCACCAGAGACATTCATACATGCATACAACACTCACTCCTCATAGTATGGTAATGCAGTCTATACTTCACCCTACCCCTGATGAAGCTACAAGACGTAGCGATACGCATAGAGACAGGCAGTACAGTACTATAACCTTTGGTGAGTATGGCTATCTTTGCATCTATGCAATTCACGTAGGATCTTATAGGGCCACATCATTATTAGCTCACTATTATGGTATTGCTGGTGTTGAGCAAATATTCTTTTACCACCATGGGTGAAATAGTGTAACATATGTTGACAAGCTTATTTACATCTTTTTGTCATTATGGTGATATGTCTTTATTAGTAGAGACTCATATACATTGAATGTATGGTTGTTGTATTGTAACCGTTATATTTTTGCCACATTCTATGACTTCTATGCAGATTATTTTGATTGTCAACATATGTCCGTTATATGTACTACACAGTTTATCACTGATTTTAGTGGTTTAAATGTTTTTAACATGTGTGTGCATTTTTTGTTACAATAAAGCTTTTTTCACTTTTTCTCTATTTGGTGTGTGCGCCCTGGTGTGCCGTCTTTTTCCTTTTGTTTATTCATCTTGTTTTTTGGCACACAGGCAGCACCCTATATATTGGATATTGCATTTATGTGGTGGTGCCCGCCTTTTTCTCTGTTCATTTCATAATGCAGTCTATACTAGCGCATGGCCGAGCGGCCATGCGACCTTTTTATAGCAGCGTCCTTCAGGGACCTTCCTGATGGTCCAATCCAAGCTGGAGAAGCACCTGAGCACGTGACCTCCAATCTCCAATGGGAGATCGCCAAACGGGCATGCTCAGTGGACCGAATGGAGGACTTAGTCCCTGGAGTAGCTCGCTGCTGACCAGCATGCGTTGCTATAGCTGGACCAGAGGTGGCAGCAGCAACCAAACCCACATAGCTAGTCTGGGCAGAGCGCTGGGACTGCCAAGTCTGCTGAGCAGCCTGCTCTGTGGCTGAAGAGGAATGGGAGACCGCCGGAAGCAAGGCTCGGGATTCCCGCTGTGCGGCAACAAGAACCAGATGCCTAGCAAGGGCTAGGGTTAGGGCTAGGGCAGAGATTAGGGTTAGGGGTATGTTGGGGTTAGGGCTGGAGTTAGAATTGGGGGGTTTCCACTGTTTGGGCACATGAGGGGCTCTCCAAACGCAACATGGCGTCTGATCTCAAGTCCAGCCAATTCTGCGCTGAAAAAGTCAAACGGTGGTCCTTCCCTTCCAAGCTCTGCCATGTGCCAAAACAGTGGTTTACCCCCATGTATGGGGTACCAGCGTACTCAAGACAAATTGGACAACAACTTTTGGGGTCCAATTTCTCCTGTTACCCTTGGGAAAATAAAAAATTAGGGGCAAAAATATCATTTTTGTGGAAAAATAAAAATATTTTGTTTTATTTGTATAGCGCTACGTCTTAAAATTCTGTGAAGCACTTGGGGGTTCAAAGTGCTCACCACAAATCTAGATAAGTTCCTTGGGGGGGTCTAGTTTCCAAAATGGGGTCACTTGTGGGAGGTTTCCACTGTTTAGGCACATCAGGGACTCTCCAAATGCGACATGACACCCGCAGACCATTCCATCAAAGTCTGCATATCCAAAACGTCACTACTTCCCTTCCGAGCCCCAACGTGTGCCCATATAGTAGTTTTCTCCCACATATGGGGTATCAGCGTACTCAGGACAAATTGGACAACAACTTTTGAGGTCCAATTTATCCTGTTACCCTTGGGAAAATAAAAAAATTGGGGACTAAAAGGTCATGTTTGTAGAAAAAATATGATTTTTTATTTTCACACCCAGGCGTTATACTTCTGTAAAGCACTTGGGGGTTCAAAGTGCTCACCACACATCTAGATAAGTTCCTTGGGGGGTCTAGTTTCCAAAATGCTGTCATTTGTGGGGGGTTTCCACTGTTTAGGCACATAAGAGGCTCTCCAAATGCAACATGGCGCCCAATCTCAATTCCAGCCAAAAAAAGTCAAATGGCGCTGCTTCCCTTTCGAGCTCTGCTATGCGTCCAAATAGTGGTTTACCCCCACATATGGGGTATCAGCGTACTCAGGGCAAATTGCACAATAACTATTGGGGTCCTGTTTCCCTTGGGAAAATAAAAATTGGGGGTGAAAAGATCATTTTTGTGGAAAAAATATGATTTTTTGAATTTTACAGCTGTACGTTATAAACTTATGTGAAGCCCATGGGGATTCAAAGTTCTCACCACACATCTAGATAAGTTCCTTTGGGGCTCTAGTTTCCAAAATGGTGTCATTTGTGGGGGGTTTCCACTGCTTAGGCACATCAGGGGCTCTCCAAATGCAACATAGCGTCCGATCTCAATTCCAGCCAAAAAAGTCAAATGTCGCTACTTCCCTTCCAAGCTCTGCCATGCGCACAAATAGTGGTTTACCCCCACATATAGGGTATCAGCGTACTCAGGAAAAATTTCATAATAACTTTTGGGGTCCTGTTTCCCTTGGGAAAATAAAGATTGGGGGTGAAAAGATCATTTTTGTGGAAAAAATATGTTTTTTTAATTGTATGGCTGTACGTTATAAACTTCTGTAAAGCACTTCTGGAGCAGGGTGGATGGCCCACGTAACCCCGGCCAGCGGAGTCATCAAAAAGCAGAAGTGACTGCTGCATATCTAGGAGCTCAGACTGCTTGTCTGACTTGCAAGGGGAATAAGTGGAAGACAGATGCTCATGGTCCGCAGGTGCCAATGCTGTGCTTTCAGCAGTTAAAAGGGGGAAAGCAATGTGAAGGAAATGTTTCATTGTGAAGAGAAAGAAAAAATAGTATGGCACTCACTGTTCATGTGAATCAAATCACTTTATTTCACATACACAAGGCATCGGCATAGGCACGGGAGCAATGTGCTGGAAGATGGACAACAGCCGTTTCGCGATCAATACGCTTCAACAGGTCCTATGCTCAGAATACAGGTAATGCAAATAAAACACGTGTGAATAATGGTTATTTATGTGTGAGATAAAGTGATTTGATTCACATGAACGGTGAGTGCCATTCTATTTTTTCTTTCTCTTCACAATGAAATGTTCTGTTTTTTCAACATGGGATTGAGCACCCGTTCCAAATGGGATTAAGGTGTTTTTTTATTAATGCGAAAAATATATGTGCAGACATCCAGGGTATTTTTCCACACAACGGTGCCGGATATCTATTTTCTCAATTTGTGGACAATGTGAAGGAAATGTAGACACTCTCAGCCATCCAATCTAAAAACACATAAACATGTTCTGACCTCACCATATTCGCCCAGCTGTACAAAGGCTTACGAAATTATGCAGAATGTTCTGTCACCTGTGTGCATCAGAGGAAGGCGTTTCATTTGGGCAAGTAGCAGGCACAGAATGACCACATCCTCTCCCTGTTGCAGCCACATCACCACCAACAGTACCACGGTGACGTCCATGTCCCTTATTTGATGCTCTTCTCATTTTTTGTACCTCAAAAGAGTAAACAATAGAGAAGAGAAAGTGCCCAGCATATTATTACACTCTTAGGGTACTCTGCACCAGGCTGTGTTAGGGAACTCTGCACCAGGCTGTTGGGGCACTCTGCACACCGGGCAGCTGGGGCACTCTGCACACCGGGCTGCATTAGGCTACTCTGCACCAGGCTGCGTTAGGCTACTCTGCATCGGGCTGCTTTAGGCTACTCTGCACTGGACTGCATTAGGCTACTCTGCACTTGACTGTGTTAAGCTACTCTGCACCGGGCTGCACTAGGCTACTCTGCCCCGGGCTGCACTAGGCTACTCTGCCCCGGGCTGCGCTAGTCTACTCTGCAATGGGCTGCGTTAAGGCACTCTGCATCAGGCTGAACATAAAAATGGCAGTGTAACCCCTAATCCGGCGTTTATACAGACCGGGTCACGTGTCGTGCCTGCCAATCACAGACATACCAATACTCGGCATGGCTGTAATGGCTCTAGTAGTGTCAACAGCCTAGGAGTTTGTTGATTGGCTGTAGTGTAGGGAAGTGGACTGACCTATGGACCTATCTGAAGAGGAACAGTGAATGTGAAGATGGGCAGTAAATATACTTGACGTGAATTTGTATATACGTGTGGGGAAACAGCTGGAATTAGGAAGAGATGTGGTAGGACTGGGTTTGGCCACTAGGGGGAGACAAAGAATTGCAGGAGAAGGAGATGGTGCAGTACTGAGGTTTGACCACTAGAGGGAGACAAAATAAAGCAGGGAAAGGACTCAGCAGCTAATGGTTAAGATACCGCATTGTCATGGTGGGCGGAGTTACGAGGACTCGAGAGGGGAATTCCAAGGCAGGAGAATAAAAAGGGAGAGAGAGAGCCCCAGGGGAGCCAGTCCAGGAGGAGGAGTTCAGCGCAGGAAGAATCTGAAGAAGGATGAGCTCCGGAAGGGACTGGAAGGAGAGACAGTCAGGGGGGTGGCCCTGACAGGATAGCCGCAGGACATAGGATGCCCCGGGGGGTACCAGACAGATGGACTCGGCTAGGGGAAGTGCTGTGGTGGTGGGCCTAAGGCAGCCACAGTGACAGAACCGTGAGGGACATTGCTTTAAGGGAAAGGCAGGAGGTGAAAGGTACCCGGGCCTGTGCGTAGAAGCTGTCGTGGTGCTGTTGTCGTCGGAAGGACGGCCAATAAAGAGGACCTGTTTGAACGCACGTTGGTTTCCGTCTCCAGTCTGTTCGTGGCAAAGGACCACCCCCAGTCAGCACTCATACCTACAGTAGTGCAGCCTTTCAACAAAGTTTATTCGGCATCTGAACCCAAACAGTATAATGTATTTCTGAGACAAGTTTGTGTTTGGAGTTCATCACCGGATATTAGGTGTCCGGTATGAATCCCAAACTTTACATTTCGGGTGCGCTCATCTCTAATACTGACCTAGCAGTGTTTCATTGCTGATCTCCATGCATCTATGACATCAATGCTGCATCCTCCCAATGTGCATTATAGCCCCAATTTGACCAGAATGGCCACATGAGATGAAACATCACAATGGAGGTTCAGACTGCACAAAGACCGCTTGGAAACATGGATATCACCTAAGAAATCAATAGCCAAGGTAAGTATCATGTTAAATTTTTTCTTTGTGTTTTCTTTATTCTGTAATTGAGGATTTTGGAGGTGAAATGCAAAACATGAGTTTTATTGTGGATTTTAACTTTTCCATTGAACTCAAAGGGGAAGGTCTGGAAAAAAAACACAACTATTGGGCAGTATAAAATAACATGCTGCTGATAAAAAAAATCCACACCTTTTGGTTATTATTTTTAGAAGAAAATACAGTGTGTGATAATTAAGTCCATATTGCTAATATTCGACATCTGGATGGAAAATCTGCATTTACATTGGAGAGACGCAGATTCATTTATTGCACAAACTACTACTACAGCTTCTTAGAGAACACATACAGTCATGTCCGAAAATGTATTTCTCCCATAAAATTAATGCAATTACTAGAGTTGAGCGACTTTTGTTTTTTTAGGGTCGCGTTTCGTTTCGTGAAACCCGACTTTTCCAAAAGTCGGATCGAGCAAGATCGTCCGATTATAGGGAAAAGTCGGGGTCGTCCCGAAACACGAAACCCAATGTAAGTCAATGGGGAATAAAAGTCGGCAGTGAGAGGAGGACAGGAAACACACCTACAGTGCCCATTTGAATGCCAAAAGCATCAATTCTTCTTACTTAAGCTTGTCAACCTTAATTAACTTCATAATACAAGTTACGCACTGAAAAATGGGGGTTATTTGGCTAAAGTTGTGGGGGGGGAGGGCTGGCTGCAGGTTTTCATGTGCCCTGGGCGAAAGAGCGCCCCTTTAACACATACCACTAGAGTTGAGCGACTTTTGGTTTTTTAGGGTCGCGATTCGTTTCGTGAAACCCGACTTTTCCAAAAGTCGGGTCGAGCAAGATCGTCCGATTATAGGGAAAAGTCGGGGTCGTCCCGAAACACGAAACCCAATGTAAGTCAATGGGGAATAAAAGTCGGCAGTGAGAGGAGGACAGGAAACACACCTACAGTGCCCATTTGAATGCCAAAAGCATCAATTCTTCTTACTTAAGCTTGTCAACCTTAATTAACTTCATAATACAAGTTACGCACTGAAAAATGGGGGTTATTTGGCTAAAGTTGTGGGGGGGGGGGCTGGCTGCAGGTTTTCATGTGCCCTGGGCCAAAGAGCGCCCCTTTAACACATACCACAACTCATCGTGCTCCGATACGGCAGATAAATAGCGGTATAGTACAATGAAAAATACCTCACTTTTTACATCTCATGACGAGGCCCATCTATTTCTCCATACAGAATCATTGGTCCCATATAATGTTTGAAACAGTATATGATGAGCTCCACATAATGCTACAGTATATGTTGGTCCCCATGGATGAAGCTCCACTGTCTTATGGGCCCAAATAATGCTCCAAACAATGGGCCCCAATTCTAATGCTCTAGTGTATAATGGGCCCTGTAAATGCTGCTCCAGTGTCTGATGTCCACCTTTGGAATGTTCCAGTGTATGGTGGGCCCCATCTATCATTCTCCAGAGTATAGTGCTCCCCAAAAATTGCTGTCCCAACATTGAAAACAATCAAATAAGTCTCCTCGCTAGGGAATCCCTGTACTTGTCTGGACAGGTGCTGTAGCTTGCTTAACAGCTCGCCAGCCGTTCTCACGCCCAGTATGGATTGCACGTGATTGCACAAAGGTTAGAAAGGGTACCGTATCCCTGGATAACATGTATGGATAGCGTACACATTGAAAATATATGTCTCAGGAGGCAGGCTCAGACGGTGTCAGGCCCAGTATGGATTGCATGTGATTGCACAAAGGTTAGAAAGGGTACCGTATCCCTGGATAACATGTATGGATAGCGTACACATTCAAAATATATGTCTCAGGAGGCAGGCTCAGACGGTGTCAGGCCCAGTATGGATTGCACGTGATTGCACAAAGGTTAGAAAGGGTACCGTATCCCCGGATAACATGTATGGATAGCGTACACATTCAAAATATATGTCTCAGGAGGCAGGCTCAGACGGTGTTAGGCCCAGTATGGATTGCACGTGATTGCACAAAGGTTAGAAAGGGTACCGTATCCCTGGATAACATGTATGGATAGCGTACACATTCAAAATATATGTCTCAGGAGGCAGGCTCAGACGGTGTCAGGCCCAGTATGGATTGCACGTGATTGCACAAAGGTTAGAAAGGGTACCGTATCCCTGGATAACATGTATAACATGTATGGATAGCGTACACATTCAAAATATATGTCTCAGGAGGCAGGCTCAGACGGTGTCAGGCACAGTATGGATTGCACGTGATTGTACAAAGGTTAGAAAGGGTACCGTATCCCTGGATAACATGTATGGATAGCGTACACATTCAAAATATATGTCTATACAGCATGAGGCAGGCTCAGACGGTGTTAGGCCCAGTATGGATTGCACGTGATTGCACAAAGGTTAGAAAGGGTACCGTATCCCTGGATAACATGTATGGATAGCGTACACATTCAAAATATATGTCTCAGGAGGCAGGCTCAGACGGTGTTAGGCCCAGTATGGATTGCACGTGATTGCACAAAGGTTAGAAAGGGTACCGTATCCCTGGATAACATGTATGGATAGCGTACACATTCAAAATATATGTCTATACAGCATGAGGCAGGCTCAGACGGTGTCAGGCACAGTATGGATTGCACGTGATTGCACAAAGGTTAGAAAGGGTACCGTATCCCTGGATAACATGTATGGATAGCATACACATTCAAAATATATGTCTCAGGAGGCAGGCTCAGACGGTGTTAGGCCCAGTATGGATTGCACGTGATTGCACAAAGGTTAGAAAGGGTACCGTATCCCCGGATAACATGTATGGATAGCGTACACATTCAAAATATATGTCTCAGGAGGCAGGCTCAGACGGTGTCAGGCCCAGTATGGATTGCACGTGATTGCACAAAGGTTAGAAAGGGTACCGTATCCCTGGATAACATGTATGGATAGCGTACACATTCAAAATATATGTCTCAGGAGGCAGGCTCAGACGGTGTTAGGCCCAAGTATGGATTGCACGTGATTGCACAAAGGTTAGAAAGGGTACCGTATCCCTGGATAACATGTATGGATAGCGTACACATTCAAAATATATGTCTCAGGAGGCAGGCTCAGACGGTGTTAGGCCCAGTATGGATTGCACGTGATTGCACAAAGGTTAGAAAGGGTACCGTATCCCCGGATAACATGTATGGATAGCGTACACATTCAAAATATATGTCTCAGGAGGCAGGCTCAGACGGTGTCAGGCCCAGTATGGATTGCACGTGATTGCACAAAGGTTAGAAAGGGTACCGTATCCCTGGATAACATGTATGGATAGCGTACACATTCAAAATATATGTCTCAGGAGGCAGGCTCAGACGGTGTCAGGCACAGTATGGATTTGACGGCCCAGATTACACAGCGGAAGAGCAGGGAGAGGTAAAGATTGCAAATGCTGGGGCCCTGCCCAAGCAAGGGGGGCCCACTCGTGGGCGTCGGTACTGGCACTGGGCCCCTCATAGTACAGCAGTGTGTCTGACGGCGGGTGTGCACCACCACCGTCAGAGACACTTGATTGCACTATGAGGGACCCTGTGCCAGTGCCTGCGCCCAAGAGTCGGCCTACCCACCTGTCCAGGGCAACGGCACTCGCACGGTGTCGTGCGCTAGGTGGTGACCCCGGCCATGGGGGGGAGGCAGCACAGTTAGGGAGTTTTAGAAAGTGGCATATGTTGATGTTGGACATTCAGCTGATGCAAAAGGCAAAATAGGTGAAGTACCAGGAAGAGGTGGACCAAAGCAAGCCATTTTTCTGTCACCCTATGTGTCATCAGGGGAAGGTGGGACAAAATCCTTGGAAACCCATGCGTGGTTCATTTTAATGAAGGTTAGATCATCCACATTTTGGGTTGACAGACGGGTCCTTTTTTCTGTCAGGATTGATCCAGCTGCACTGAAGACTCTTTCCGATAGCACACTTGCAGCTGGGCAAGCGAGCTCCTGTAAGGCATATTGGGCCAATTCAGGCCAGGTGTCCAGTTTAGCGGCCCAATAGTCAAAGGGGAATGACCTGTGTGGGAGAACATCGATATGGGAGGAAAAGTAGTTTGTAACCATAGTTGACAACTGCTGTCTCCTGTCACTTTCCATCGATGCAGTATTACCAGTTGTGTGAGCGGTATTTGAAAAATCAGTCCACAACATTGTCATGAAACCCCTGTCTCCAACGCCACTTCTGCTGTGTGCACCACGAACACCTCTGCCAAGCTGCCCCCGGCCCGTACGGCTCGTGTGAGAACCATCACCGCTGCTGTGTGCTGGGAATGCCTCAAGCAACCGATTTACCAGTGTTGCTTGTTTATTATCCAATATTAGGTCAAGGTTCTCCTGTGGCATGATGTTTTGTAATTTGCCTTTATAGCATGGATCCAGGATGCTGGCCAACCAGTAGTCGTCATCGTTCATCATTTTGGCAATGCGGGGGTCCCTTTTTAGGATCCGCAAGGCATAATCTGACATGTGGGCCAATGTTCCCGGTGTCAATGATGCACTGCGAGTGCTGGGTGGAGGAGCACTTTCTGGCAAATCCACATCCCTCCAGTCATGCACAAACCCTGTACCAGACCTTGCCACGCCAACATTTTCACTTGCCCCACGAGATGCATCCTCCTCCCCTAAGTAATCATCCCCATCATCCTCCTCCTCCTCCTCTTCTTCCTCCACCTCGTCCAGGACAGGTCCCTGAGCAGACAATGGCTGAATGTCATCAAGGATTCCCTCCTCCTCTTCCTCCTCATCAACATTGGCTGCAGACGCCTGCTCCTTAAGGTGCGTCAAAGTTTGCATGAGCAGACGCATAAGTGGGATGCTCATGCTTAGGATGGCGTCGTCTGCGCTTACCAGCCGTGTGCATTCCTCAAAACACTGAAGGACTTTACAAAGGTCTTTCAGCTTCGACCACTGCACGCCTGTCAACTCCATGTCTGCTCTCAAAGTGCCTGGCCGTGTATCCTCCCACAAATGCATTATGGCCTGCCTCTGCTCGCACAGCCGCTCCACCATGTGCAGGGTGGAGTTCCACCTTGTTGCAATGTCGATAATGAGGCGGTGGTTGGGAAGGTGGAGCAATCGCTGCAGCTTCTGCATACGAACGGAGTGTACAGGCGACCGGCGGATGTGCGCGCACAGTCTTCGCACCTTCTGGAGCAGGGCTGTTAACTCCGGATAATTTTTGAGGAAGCACTGCACCACCAGGTTCAAGGTGTGAGCCAAGCAAGGTATGTGGCTGAGTTTTGAAAGGGCTATGGCTGCCACAAAATTACGGCCGTTATCACTAACTACCTTGCCTGCCTCAAGATGTACACTGCCCAGCCATGACTCAGTTTGTCGCTTCAAGTACTCGGCCAGCACCTCGGCGGTGTGTCTGTCGCCCAAACACATCATCTGCAACACAGCCTGCTGACGCTTTCCACTAGCTGCTCGATAGGGGGACACATCGTGTGCAACAGTGGCAGCTGCAGATGGAGTGCTCGTACGACTGCGCTCTGTGGACGAGCTTTCGCTTCTGGAGGAGGAGGAGGAGGAGGAGGAGGGTCGAACGCCTACAGCCAACTGTTTCCTATACCGTGGGCTAGGCAGCACTGTCCCACCACCGCTGTCCCCTGTGGACCCTGCATCCACCACATTAACCCAGTGCGCAGTGATGGACACGTAACGGCCCTGGCCATGCCGACTGGACCATGCATCAGTTGTGAGGTGCACCTTTCCGCTCACTGACTGCTTGAGTGCATGGACAATGCGGTCTTTCACATGATGGTGGAGGGCTGGGATGGCTTTGCGAGAGAAGAAGTGGCGACTGGGTAGGTCATAGCGTGGTACTGCATAGGCCATGAGTTCGCGGAAAGCTGTGCTTTCCACCAACCGAAAGGGCATCATCTCAAACGAGATTAGTTTGGCAATGTGGGCGTTCAAACCCAGTGTACGCGGATGAGAGACTGAGTACTTTCTTGACCTACTCATAGTGTCTGGGAGGGTGAGCTGGACTTGAGAGCTGCATATGGTGGAAGTAGCGGTGGACAGGGCGGACTGAGAGAGGGTTGATGATGGTGATGGAGTTGGTGTTCTTTCTGATGGCCTAGAATCAGTCTTTCGTTGATATAACAGTGGGATTCCCTGACTGCTGTGGTCTTGCAACGACACCTCAACATTTGCTGCTGTGCTAACCGGTGGGCTTACAGTGGGGGAAACAATGTAGCGTTGCTGACTACCTTCGTTGTGATCAGTTGCACATGTGGCACTTGAGGTTTGGTGTTGTGTCCACGCTTGCAAGTGCATGCTGGTTAAATGTCTAAGCATGCAACTGGTATTCAAATTTTTCAGATTTTTCCCTCGGCTAAAGGTCTTTGCGCACTTCTTACAGATAACCTTGGCCTGATCATGAGGATTTTGGTCAAAAAAGTGCCACACTGCACTCTTCCTACTTTGGCAGACATTTTGCGGCCTAGCACGCTGTGATCTTTTGACCCTCTGGACAAGCTGTCCAGCAACTCTTTTGATGTTTGGAACCTGTCTTTGGAGTGCTCCGGGCCTGCCAGATAACAGCTGTTGCGATGTCGATGTCTGCTGTGGATGCTCCTCATCTGAGCTATTGGAAGCAGCACCCTCTTCCCCCAATGGATGCCAATCTGGGTCAACAACTGGGTCATCCATCACCTCCTCTTCTATGTCATGTGCACCTTTCTCTGTGTCACCGTGTATGGTGGTATAGTGTGCTGGAAGGGGCACCTGAGTCTCATCAGGGTCAAAATCTGGCTCTGTACACTGCGAGGACAATGTAGTGCCCTGAGTGAATGTACCAGCAGAATCATCCATCAGCGGCTGTGCATCAGTGCACTCCATGTCAGATTCATCTTGGCCTGTGTAATTCACCATTTCACTTGATAATCCAGGCATGGTATGTGAAAACAGCTCCATGGAGTAATCAGTAGTATGGCCTGCGTCATCCTTCAATCTTGGTTGGGGTGAAGGACACAAGGAAAGGTGTGGTTCATGAACATGAGCCTCCAATGACGACTCAGTGCTTTTACTTTTTACAACTGAAGAAGAGGAGGCGATAGAGCTGGAGGCTGAGTCAGCAATGTAAGACAAAACTTTTTCCTGATGCTCTGCCTTTAAAAGCGGTTTGCCAACTCCTAGAAAACTAAGCGTTCGAGGCCTTATGTAGCCAGACGATGACGCAGGGTCAGCACCTCCTGCATTCGGTCCTATTTTGCTCTTGCCACTACCATCAGATCCACCACCAACACCATCATTACCAGCTGCCAACCCCCGCCCAATTCCACGGCCTCTTCCACCAGCCTTCCTCATTTTTGGTAGAAATGTAGACAAAATCCAACAAACTATATAGTAATGTAAAACAAGGTACAAGGTGTCTATAGGACAGGGGAGATTTAGAATTTCTGCACACACTTGTGGACAGTGGACACTTTTGGATTGTGTGAGGCCCACTGATATCTGAGCGCTATGTGACAGGCTCGATGGCACAGCTGCCTGTGACCAAAGTGACGAGAGGATAATGGAGATTTTGAATCTCTGCGCACACTTTTGGACACTGGACACTTGTGGATTGTGTGAGGCCCACTGATATCTGAGCGCTATGTGACACGCTCGATGGCACAGCTGCCTGTGACCAAAGTGACGAGAGGATAATGGAGATTTTGAATCTCTGCGCACACTTTTGGACACTGGACACTTGTAGATTGTGTGAGGCCCACTGATATCTGAGCGCTATGTGACACGCTCGATGGCACAGCTGCCTGTGACCAAAGTGACGAGAGGATAATGGAGATTTTGAATCTCTGCGCACACTTTTGGACACTGGACACTTGTGGATTGTGTGAGGCCCACTGATATCTGAGCGCTATGTGACACGCTCGATGGCACAGCTGCCTGTGACCAAAGTGACGAGAGGATAATGGAGATTTTGAATCTCTGCGCACACTTTTGGACACTGGACACTTGTGGATTGTGTGAGGCCCACTGATATCTGAGCGCTATGTGACACGCTCGATGGCACAGCTGCCTGTGACCAAAGTGACGAGAGGATAATGGAGATTTTGAATCTCTGCGCACACTTTTGGACACTGGACACTTGTGGATTGTGTGAGGCCCACTGATATCTGAGCGCTATGTGACACGCTCGATGGCACAGCTGCCTGTGACCAAAGTGACGAGAGGATAATGGAGATTTTGAATCTCTGCGCACACTTTTGGACACTGGACACTTGTGGATTGTGTGAGGCCCACTGATATCTGAGCGCTATGTGACATGCTCGATGGCACAGCTGCCTGTGACCAAAGTGACGAGAGGATAATGGAGATTTTGAATCTCTGCGCACACTTTTGGACACTGGACACTTGTGGATTGTGTGAGGCCCACTGATATCTGAGCGCTATGTGACACGCTCGATGGCACAGCTGCCTGTGACCAAAGTGACGAGAGGATAATGGAGATTTTGAATCTCTGCGCACACTTTTGGACACTGGACACTTGTGGATTGTGTGAGGCCCACTGATATCTGAGCGCTATGTGACACGCTCGATGGCACAGCTGCCTGTGACCAAAGTGACGAGAGGATAATGGAGATTTTGAATCTCTGCGCGCACTTTTGGACACTGGACACTTGTGGATTGTGTGAGGCCCACTGATATCTGAGCGCTATGTGACACGCTCGATGGCACAGCTGCCTGTGACCAAAGTGACGAGAGGATAATGGAGATTTTGAATCTCTGCGCACACTTTTGGACACTTGTGGATTGTGTGAGGCCCACTGATATCTGAGCGCTATGTGACACGCTCGATGGCACAGCTGCCTGTGACCAAAGTGACGAGAGGATAATGGAGATTTTGAATCTCTGCGCACACTTTTGGACACTGGACACTTGTGGATTGTGTGAGGCCCACTGATATCTGAGCGCTATGTGACAGGCTCGATGGCACAGCTGTGACCAAAGTGACGAGAGGATAATGGAGATTTTGAATCTCTGCGCACACTTTTGGACACTGGACACTTGTGGATTGTGTGAGGCCCACTGATATCTGAGCGCTATGTGACACGCTCGATGGCACAGCTGCCTGTGACCAAAGTGACGAGAGGATAATGGAGATTTTGAATCTCTGCGCACACTTTTGGACACTGGACACTTGTGGATTGTGTGAGGCCCACTGATATCTGAGCGCTATGTGACACGCTCGATGGCACAGCTGCCTGTGACCAAAGTGACGAGAGGATAATGGAGATTTTGAATCTCTGCGCACACTTTTGGACACTGGACACTTGTGGATTGTGTGAGGCCCACTGATATCTGAGCGCTATGTGACATGCTCGATGGCACAGCTGCCTGTGACCAAAGTGACGAGAGGATAATGGAGATTTTGAATCTCTGCGCACACTTTTGGACACTGGACACTTGTGGATTGTGTGAGGCCCACTGATATCTGAGCGCTATGTGACACGCTCGATGGCACAGCTGCCTGTGACCAAAGTGACGAGAGGATAATGGAGATTTTGAATCTCTGCGCACACTTTTGGACACTGGACACTTGTGGATTGTGTGAGGCCCACTGATATCTGAGCGCTATGTGACAGGCTCGATGGCACAGCTGCCTGTTACAAAAGTGACGAGAGGATAATGGAGATTTTGAATCTCTGCGCACACTTTTGGACACTGGACACTTGTGGATTGTGTGAGGCCCACTGATATCTGAGCGCTATGTGACAGGCTCGATGGCACAGCTGTGACCAAAGTGACGAGAGGATAATGGAGATTTTGATTCTCTGCGCACACTTTTGGACACTGGACACTTGTGGATTGTGTGAGGCCCACTGATATCTGAGCGCTATGTGACACGCTCGATGGCACAGCTGCCTGTGACCAAAGTGACGAGAGGATAATGGAGATTTTGAATCTCTGCGCACACTTTTGGACACTGGACACTTGTGGATTGTGTGAGGCCCACTGATATCTGAGCGCTATGTGACAGGCTCGATGGCACAGCTGTGACAAAAGTGACTAGAGGATAAGGGAGATTGGATTGCGTTTAAAAAAGCAGTTTGCGGAGCAGTGGGTAAACAGCAATGCCAGCGTGTCAGGAAGCCTTAAAAGGCAGCCCAACAACCAACACCACTGATACACCACAATATAGCCTCCCCTTGCACTGCACACACAGTGACTTGTGTGTTGTGCAGGCCAAATCGCTAGCAGCAGAAGCAGTTTTTTTGTCTTCTTCCCTGCCTAACGCTCTCCCTACAGAATCAGCAGCAACCTCTCCCTATACTAAGATCGGCAGAAGTAAGATGGCGGTCGGCGTGCACGCCCTTTTATACCCCCTGTGACACCCACCAAAGCAAGCCAATCACTTGCATGCCCTTCTGAAAGATGGTGGTGACCCGTGCCTAGGTCATCACGTTGCCCACAGTGTCCGTGGATCCTGATTTGCTGAAAAAGAGCGCAAAACAAACTTTTGAAACGCGACTTTGGCGCGTAAGTCGCCGACCTCGTGGCCGACCTCATCCTAGGGTCGGGTTTCGTTTCATGAAACCCGACTTTGCCAAAAGTCGGTGACTTTTGAATTTTTTCGACCCGTTTCGCTCAACTCTAGCAATTACACATTTTTTGTTATACACATGTTTATTTCCTTTGTGTGTATTAAAACAGAAAAAAGGCAAATTGGAAACAATTTCACCCAAAACCCCAAAAATGGACCAGACAAAATCATTCACAGCTTTCTAAAATTGTGGGTAATCAACTTTGCTTCAAGCATGAGATGCTCATTCAAACTCATCTATAGCAAGTAACAAATGTGGACAATATGAAAATCACACCTAGAACCGGATCAAAAGGGGAGACTTATGAATGGGTCACTGAAGAGGATGGCAGGAACAGGCTAAGCCACCAGAAGACCAGAGAGGTTGATAACTAAGCGGATTGCAGACCCGTGATACTATCCGCACAACTAGCAGTAGCCGTGGAGCGCTCCTACGATGCCCTAGACGCTTCATCACAGCCGGAGGACTAACTAAGCCTAAAGACAGAAAGATGAAATCTAAACTGCCCCAGTGCAGTACTGAACAAGCTGCAACATATGAAGCAGGGCCCAGCGCTGCCCCCAGCAGGGAGCACGCTGAACCCTAACAGCAAAACAGAAAGCAAAAAAAACACAACCAGATTAAATGCAAAGGATTAGCAAAAGAATCACTTAGCTGAACATGCAGATCAGGCAGGGGACAAAAGAGCTCCAAATGCACACAGAGGAAAAAATCACCAGCAACCTTCAAGAGCAGCCAGCTCCATTATATGATCCCAGCCAGCAATCCCAGATTCCCAATTATCTTCGTCAGGTGGAGAACCTCCATCCACCTGGCCAGCTCCACTACTCTCAGTAACCACCAGAGGGAGCAGAGGGAGCTTCGGCTCAGAAATCCGAGCAAGGGAGTTCACAACAGGAGACGTTGACCAAAAATTTGCATTGTGTGTATGTGTGCTACAGTAAGGCTGGAGACACACTTGTGATTTTAAAATCAGTCCGATTTTGATGCAGGAGAGTCCAACAAGTGTAATGCATGTGTCATGCGAGTACAATCCGATTTTTCCACCTAGCTTCCGATTTACATCCAATTGCAGTGCAATTGCTATCCGATTTGTCAGGAACACCGTATTTGCACTTGCTCACTGAGCCAGTGCGCGTGTCCTGAGTAAGACAAACTGTGCTCAGAGATACCTGTGGAGCGGGCAGCAGCAGAGAAGATGCGTGCTTCAGACCCGCAGGACCTGAAGCACGTGACTGCTGGGGGCGTGGCCTAAACTCCAGAGAGCTAGGAGCTGCAGGAAAACTTCTAGAATGGTAACTACGGAACAAAGTTACTAATAGGCATAGACAGGGACATAAACCAGATCAGGCCGGGGTCAAAGCACGAGGTAACACGACAATTACCAAAGGGCTAGACCGAACAGATAGTCAAGATGTAGCCAAGAAGTCAGAAACCAGAGAAGCAGATATACAGTACAGAATCAACAGGCAAACTCACAACGGGGGACAGAACCGGATCAGAACCATATAAGCAAGCTATAAGACAACGAACAGGCACACAGGGGTCAACACACTCTGCCAAAGGCAAAAGTATAACTGACAGGGATTGGAGTTTCTCAGGGCTATAAAAAGCTCTGCCTGAACCAAAGAGAGGCCACAATAATTAACCCCAGGCATGCTGGTCAATGCCTGCACTGAGCTCAAGACATTAACCCCTGACGTGCATGTTAAAACCTGCACTGGGAT
This sequence comes from Dendrobates tinctorius, assembly GCF_039654945.1. Lineage (NCBI taxonomy): Eukaryota > Metazoa > Chordata > Amphibia > Anura > Dendrobatidae > Dendrobates > Dendrobates tinctorius. Next base: position 27,241,219 of record NW_027361741.1, on the reverse strand, counting down.
CATGACACGATTGCAATGCGATTTTAACATGAGCTTTTACATAGAGGAATTCTCTGTAATTTACATATTGTTTCCAAAGATATATAGATGTAATTGACACACACATATATATATATATATATGTATTTATATTACATAGATGGATAGAAGAAAATCCGGTAATTCATCTGCCGTGTTCTGTAAAATCACTGCAGGAGCCAACAGGATAGAAGAGATGGATTACATATGTAAATACAAATGGAATAGATAGATATATAGATGTCAGTGACAAATACAATTAGTATAGTGTGTGCAAATTACTGAACATGTATTTAATTATTAAAAGATTAGTTTTCGGAAAAAAATGGTGTGGGTTCCCGTGCAATTTTTGTAACCAGCAGAGGGAAAGCTGATGGATGGGGGCCAATGTTTATAGCCTGGAAAGGGGGTAATACCCATGGAGCTTCCGAGGCTATTATTATCATCGCACAACTGTATACTCAGCCTTTACTAGCTATTAAAATGGGGGACCCTAAAAAAATTACGTAGGGTCCCCCTATAATTAATAACCAGCATAGACTATGCAGACAGCTGCGGGCTGATATTAATAGCCAAGGAAGGGACCATGGATACTGACCCCCCAGGCTAAAAAACATCAGCTCTAAGCCGCCCCAGAAAAGGCACATGTCTAAGATGAGCCAATTCTGGCACTTAGCCTTGCTCTTTCCAGTTGCCCTGTAGTGGTGGCAAGTGGGTAATAGTTGGGGTCTTGATGTCACCTTTGTCTGGTGACATCAAGCGCCGAGGTTAGTAATGGAGATGTCAATAAGACGCCCCCATTACTAACCCCATAGTCACATTGTAAGAAAACACCGACACGCAGAAAAAAGTCCTTTAATTGAAAGAAAGACACAGACTCCTTTAATAATCCAGCGAAGCCCTCGATCTCCTGTAATAAAAGTAAAATAATAGAACAACAATATACCATACCTCATATATTCCAAAGCCAACACCCAAGGAAATAGTATCAATAAAGAATCAATGTGGAGTGGTGTGAGGATATATATAACTAGTTCAGTGCAAAAATAGTGAAACTCATATAAAAAAATAAAAGAGCACCATAAAGAACCATTATACCAAAAAACAGCTCTTTCATCTATGTGTATGCTCGTATAAGTTCTTTGGGCATGTGCCTGATTCAATATTCTGGCTATTCTAGCCCCTTTTTGCACTAGTAGCTATATTTTACATCTATATTTATAAATATATATGGCACATGTTTATGCACTTTGCACTATGCACTTTTGAGCTGTCTATACTTTGATTACTGTGCCTTGTTTGCTCTTCCTACCATAACGTGGTCCATCATTTCTTTGGCTTACCATTGTCTCATTCCCTGTTCACTTTTTAATTGTGTTTTCACTTGTTCTTATCATTATTCAATAAAGTATATATGTTTTGGTATAATGGCTCTTTATGGTGCTCTTTTATTTTTTGATATGAGTTTCAATATACTATACCTGTCCGTCATTCTGTCCCATGCCGTAATCCATATCTAAGGGAGAAATCATTTTCAACCTGGACGGTGCCAAGATGCGACTGTCTCAGCTGAAAATCACTGGTGAATGAGCTGCTGGGAGCGCAGCTTTATTGACTAGCGGTCACGTCACTGAGGCTGCGCTCCCAGCCAGCCTGAACTGGGGTGACCTCTGGCCCGTGGGAACATGCCAGTCATGAGGTCACCACAGTTCAAGCTCATTGTCGTCACAGCTTTGGCCGCATTCATGTTTCCTTCAATTGCAACGAGTCATCCTGTCCCTGCAGCTGAAAAACACCCCCATAGCATGATGCTGCCACCACCATGTTTCACTGTTGGGATTGTATTAGGCAGGTGATGAGCAGTGCCTGGTTTTCTCCACACATACCACTTAGAACTATCACCAAAAAGGTCTATCTTCGTCTCATCAGACCAGAGAATCTTATTTCTCATAGTCTGGAAGTCCTTCATGTATTTTTTAGCAAACTCTATGCAGACTTTCATATGACTTGCACTGAGGAGAGGCTTCCGTCGGGCCATTCTGCCATAAATGCCCGACTGGTGGAGGGCTGCAGTGATAGTTGACTTTGTGGAACCTTCTCCCATCTCCCTATCTCCCTACTGCATCTATGGAGCTCAGTCACAGTGATCTTGGGTTCATCTTTACCTCTCTCACCAAGGCTTTTCTCCCACGATTGCTCAGTTTGGCTGGATGGCCAGGTCTAGGAAGACTTCTGGTGGTCCCAAACTTCTTCCTTTTAAGGATTATGGAGGCCACTGTGCTCTTAGGAACCTTGAGTACTGCAGAAATTCTTTTGTAACCTTGGCCAGCTCTGTGCATTGCCACAATTCTGTCTCTGAGCTCCCTGGCCAGTTCCTTTGACCTCATGATTCTCATTTGGTTTGACATACACTGTGATCTGTGAGGTCTTATATAGACAGGTGTGTGCTTTTACAAGTCAAGTCCTATTAGTTTAATTAAACACATCTAGACTACAATGAAGGAGTAGAAACATCTCAAGGAGGATCACAAGGAAATGGACAGCATGTGACTTAAATATGAGTGTCTGAGCAAAGGGTCTGAATACTTATGACCACATGATGTTTCAGTTTTTCTATTTTAATGAATTTCCCAAAAATTCTACATTTCTGTTTTTTTCAGTCAAGATGGGGTGTAGAGTGTATATTAATGAGAAAAAAATGAACATTTTTGAATTTACCAAATGGCTGCAATGAAACAAAGAGTGAAAAATTTAAAGGGGTGTGAATACTTTCTATACCCACTGTATGTATTCTATGTGTATATATATATATATATATTCTATCTATTCTAACCTGTCACTGTGATCTTGCTGTACCCGCATATGAATTGCCGGCTTTTCAAATGCGATCAGTGTGTAAAAATCGGACAGCACTCTCATGGACTGAGTGCTGTGTGATTTTTTTCTTGCACCCATCGACTTCTATTGCACGATGCAATCTGAATTCCGATTACAATTGCAGCATGCTGCGGCTTTTTTCCAGTCCGATCGTGATCCGATCCGAGCAGGAAAAAAAATGCAAATGAAGACACAACATAGAATAGCATTGGTCCGAATTCAATCCGATTTTTTATCGCATTGCATTCGTTCGATTTCATCGCAAGTGGGAATGAGTCCTAAGCATGGAAAACAAAAAGATGAGAAGAGAATTGTCTGAGGACTTGAAAACCAAAAGTGTTGAAAAATATCAGCAATCTCAAGGCTACAAGTCCATCTCCAGAGATCTTGATGTTCCTATGTCAATGGTGTGCAATATAATCAAGAAGTTTACAACTCATGGCACTGCAGCTAATCTCCATGGACCTGAAATTGATGAAAGGATGTTTTCATGATAGTCCAGATGGTGGATAAGCTGCCCTAATCAAGTTCCAAAGAAATTCAAGCTGTCCCACAGGATCTAGATGAATCAGTGTCAGCGCAAACTGTCGACATTTGAATGAAATTAAATGAAATGCTATGGCAGGAGACCCAGGAGGACCCCACTGCTGACAGAGACATACAAAAGCTAGACTGCAGTTTGCCAAAATGTACTTTTTTGACCCTGTGGCTGGAGCTCACAAAAGATGATCAATTCTGCTACACATAACAGGGCTTCAGTCCTGCTATGTGTAGCACAAGCGATCAGACGATCGCAGCTTCAAGTCTCCTATGGAGACTATTGTAGCAAGTATAGAGTAGAAAAACAATGTTTTTAAAAATATAAAAAAAATTAATAAAAGATCAAATCACCCCCCTTTTGCCCCATTCAAAATAAAACAAAAAATTTTTAAAAGTACACATTCAGAAACGCTTGATCAAAATATAAAAAGAAATAATCAGATCGGTAAATGACGTAATGTGAAAAAAAATCAAAACGTTACATTAAAATGCAATAACAGGCGGTCAAAATATCATATCTAGCCCAAAATGGTATAGTTAAAAATGTCAGCTTAGAGCACAAAAATAAGCTACAGGTCTCGGAAAATGGCTCAATTTTTTTAACAAACTTTGGATTTTTTTCTCACCACTTAAATAAAAAGGAATCTATACAGTTTTGGTACCAGTGAACTTATAATGACCTGGAGAATCATAATGGCAGGTCAGTTTTAGTATTTAGTGAACATGGTCAAAAAAAACAAAAAACAAATTGTGGAACTGCAATTTTTTTGCAATTTTACCGCAGTTGGAATTTTGTTCTGATTTTCCAGCACATTTAATGGTAAAATCAATGGTGTTGCTCAAAAGTACAACTCCCTTAAAAATGGAAAAATAAAAATGTTGTGGCTTTGGGAAAAAGGGGAGCGAAAAACGAAAAAATGGAAAATGGCATGTGGTGAAGGGGTTAAAACTGCTGTTGGGAGAAGGCACCCTTCAAATATGAGCAACCTGGAGCAGTTTGCAAAAAAATTCCAGTTGCAAGGTGTAAGAAGCTTGTTGATGGTTATAGGAAGTGATTGTTTTTTTTAATTCAATGGGTGTGTGATCAAATATTAAGTTGAGAGTGCTAACAATTTTGTTCGTCCCATGTTTTTTTTCTCGTGAAATTATGTCCAGTTTGTCTTTTTTCTCTGTTTTTTTTGTGTTGTTCCAATACACAAAAAGGAAATAGACAAGCGTTTAACAAAACATGTAACTAAAAATTTTCTAGGGGAAATTATTCATTTTCTGGAACAATTTCAACAATGTCAACACTTTCAGCTGTGAATGTATGTAGGAAATGATCACCAACTCTAGCAAGCAGCAAACATCAAACAACAAAGTTTCCAGTTAAATGTCTCCATTATTATTTTTATTAGATTGCTGTTGATGAATTGTAAAAGCTTCTTTCTCATATCCTATGACTATCACATGTATGACAGAAATATAACAAAACTATGCTCCCAAGTACTACAAAGAGAATATGGAAAGGTAAGATGCATGATTATTTGGTATTTTAGCCTGAAGGCACACAGCTATAAATCAGAAGGCTGCTATGAGATGGAGACATAAATGCAGCAGAAAAGAAAGGAGTAACTTAATTTTTTACAAGAAATACTGCTGTGCATATATGACAGCTTTGAGATTAATATAGAAGAGAAATATATACAGTTGCTCAGTATGCTATGTAGCACACCACTTTTAAAATGTGAATATTATCACTGTGTGTATGAATGTATACAGACATGAGCCTTAACATTGAAATTGCAACACCAAGGAGTAAAAGTTGTGGCATTATGTAATTCAGAGGAACAACTGACTTGTTAATGATATGCAAATGATGAAAAAATATAAACCAAATTTTAAAAACTCAATTTTTTTCATTATCAAGTATAAGCGCAAAAATACATGCCCTAGCTGCTATCAATGAGGTTATTAATGGTTGAGCATTTTCTGCACTCTAAATGCACTTGGGCATCAAAATTCACTTCTAGCAGCTCCCTTTGAAATTATTGATCAATGACATCTCAGATATGTACAATAGGAGACAAGTCTGGAGATGCTGCAGTCCATTGTAGCAGGTTTTGGGCAAGCAGGATGCTCATAGTAGCATGAGCAGCATGGGGCTGACACGCTTGAGGATCGTGGACCCACTGCTTCATGGCCCAGGGAGAGGTGTAACTAAGCGTCCAACTGAGTTTTCACTAGAGCCCCTGATGGTGGAGTTAGTCTTGGGCCCAGATGGATGCCAGGTGCTACTCCAGGAGAGATCCTGGTACTACGGCAGTTGACACCACGGATCAGGACAGTAGAATGGACTAGGAGTTTAATCCAGAACTGGACATAGATGTAGCCACTCATTCAGATGAAACGCTGATTCAAGTATTACAGTACCCTCCCTTACGCCCCCCTCTTCTTTAAGTCTGCCAAGAATCTTTCCAGAAAAAATGGAGCATGGATGTTCTCCTTGGAGTCCCACAACGTCTCTTCAGGACCGACCCCCTTCCAACCCACAAGAAAAAAAGGACACCCGCTCACCTTTTTTGTGGCCAAGATGTTCTCAACCTCATGACATACTGTACATTCAGGAAATACTGAAGGAAATTAAATAGAATCTGGTTGACTCGCTCCATTTGACTGTTGGACTGAGAATGGTATGCTCAAGAAAAGTCCAAGAACACATTCAAGAATTTGCAGGTAGTTCTCCAGAACTTGGCTGTAAACTGGACACCCCTGTCAGACACAATGTGATCGGAAACTCATGAAAATGGAAAACGTGCTGTATAAATCTCTCAATGAGCAGGCAACAGATGGGAGACCAGTAGAGTTGAGCGATACCGTCCGATACTTCAAAGTATCGTATCGGATGGTATCGGCCGATCTTTAAAAAAAGTATCGGTATCGCCGATTCCGATACCGGAAGTCCCATTCAAGTCTATGGGACTTCCGGTATCGGAATAAGAAAAACCCTTTCCTGCCCTTGTACAGCCTCTCTGGGGTCTGTACGGGCCTTTCGGGGGGCTGTGCCGGCCTGCCAGGGGGTCTGTGCAGGCTCCGGTGGTCTGTGCCGGCCTGCCGGTGGTCTGTGCAGGCTCCGGGGGGCTGTGCCGGCCTGCCGGGGGGCTGTGCAGGCTCCGGGGGGCTGTGCCGGCCTGCCGGTGGTCTGTGCAGGCTCCGGGGGTCTGTGCAGGCTCCGGGGGTCTGTGCAGGCATCGTCCGATGGGACTACAAGTCCCATCGGGCGATGCCTGCTACCATGACAGTGATTGACACATTAGCCAATGATGGGACAGTAGTAGTCCCATCATCCGGCTAATGTGTTAAATGTAAAAAAAAAAAAAAAAAAAAAAAAAATTACATGCTACATACATACAACATGCATGCTACATACATGCTACATTCATACTGCATGCTACATACATACTACATATATACTACATACATACTACATGCATGCTACATGCATCATACATAACACATATATACTACATGCATGCTACATACATACTACATGCTACATACTACATATATACTACATGCATGCTACATACTACATGCTACATACATACTACATATATACTACATGCATGCTACATACATACTGCATGCTACATGCATGCTACATACATACTACATACATACTACATATATACTACATACATACTACATACATACTACATGCATGCTACATACATACTACATGCATGCTACATACATACTACATGCATGCTACATACATACCACATACATAACACATATATACTACATGCATGCTACATACATACTACATGCTACATACATAACACATATATACTACATGCATGCTACATACATACTACATGCTACATACATACCATATACATACTACATACATACTACATTCATACCATATACATACTACATGCATGCTACATACATACTACATGCATGCTACATACATACTACATGCATGCTACATACATACCACATACATAACACATATATACTACATGCATGCTACATACATACTACATGCTACATACATACCATATACATACTACATACATACTACATACATACCATATACATACTACATGCATGCTACATACATACTACATGCATGCTACATATATACTACATGCTACATACATACTACATATATACTACATGCATGCTACATACATACTACATGCTACATACATACTACATATATACTACATGCATGCTACATACATACTACATATATACTACATGCATGCTACATACATACCACATATATACTACATACATACAATACATTCATACAATACATACATAGACATACAGTACATATAACATAGAGTAACATACTTACCAATACTTGTCACATTGTTCCCCGAAGCCATTGTCTTTCCGGAATAAATATTAACATAACAAACCACAAAAATACTCACCCACGATCCGAAGCAGTCCACGAGTGTGTCCCACGACGATCTTGGGTAGAGAACTGCAGCATCAGCTGTTGCTGCCGTTCTCTACTGGCTGCAGGAATCCAATGACGGAAGGTAGGTATCCTTCCGCACTGTATTCCTCCGCCACTTAAAAAAAAAAAAGTCCCTAGTCTCACTTTATGCCATTGCTGTGTGGGAAATTCCCACGCAGCAATGGCATAAAGTGAGACTAGGGACTTTTTTTTTTTTAAGTGGCGGAGGAATACAGTGCGGAAGGATACCTACCTTCCGTCATTGGATTCCTGCAGCCCGTAGAGAACGGCAGCATCATCTGATGCTGCAGTTCTCTACCCAAGATCGTCGTGGGACACACTCGTGGACTGCTTCGGATCGTGGGTGAGTATTTTTGTGGTTTGTTATGTTAATATTTATTCCGTAGACGACAATGGCTTCGGGGAACAATGTGACAAGTATTGGTAAGTATGTTACTCTATGTTATATGTACTGTATGTCTATGTATGTATTGTATGTATGTAGTATGTATGTAGTATGTATGTAGTATGTATGTAGCATGCATGTAGTATATATGTAGTATGTATGTAGCATGCATGTAGTATATATGTAGTATGTATGTAGCATGCATGTAGTATATATGTAGCATGTATGTAGTATGTATGTGGTATGTATGTAGCATGTAGTATGTATGTAGCATGCATGTAGCATGCATGTAGTATGTATGTAGCATGTAGTATGTATGTAGCATGCATGTAGTATGTATGTAGCATGTATGTAGTATATATGTAGTATGTATGTAGCATGTAGTATGTATGTAGCATGCATGTAGTATATATGTAGTATGTATGTAGCATGTAGTATGTATGTAGCATGCATGTAGTATGTATGTAGTATTTTTTTTTTTTTTTTTTTTTTTTTTTTTAACATTTAACACATTAGCCGGATGATGGGACTACTACTGTCCCATCATTGGCTAATGTGTCAATCACTGTCATGGTAGCAGGCATCGCCCGATGGGACTTGTAGTCCCATCGGACGATGCTTGCACAGACCCCCGGACATCAGCACAGCCCCCCGGCAGGCCGGCACAGCCCCCCGGCAGGCCGGCACAGACCCCCACAGGGTGCACAGACCACCGGCAGGCCGGCACAGCCCCCCGGCAGGCCGGCAGAGACCCCGGGCAGTCCACACAGCCCCCCGGCAGGCCGGCACAGCCCCCCGGCAGGCCGGCAGAGACCCCCGGAAGGCCCGAAATGACGGCGCATCATGATGCGCACACACCGCGCATCATGATGACGTCAGGCCGTCAATCAACTGAACTTCCGATTCCGATGCCGAATTCCGATATTGAAAAAATATCGGAAGTCGGTATCGGAATTCCGATACAGCAAGTATCGGCCGATACCCGATACTTGCGGTATCGGAATGCTCAACACTAGAGACCAGGCAATGGAGTGAAATGAGCCATCTTTGAGAAATAGTCTACCACGACCCAGATGACATAGCAATCGGAGGACAAAGCGAAGTCCGTAATGAAGTCAATTGCGATGTGCTGCCAGGGAGCTGAGGGAACAGGAAGTGGTAGCAGCTTCCAGGACCGCAGCTGGTTAGGAGTCTTGTTTTGAGCACAGGAGGCACAGACAGAATCATACTTCAGAATTTGTCTTGACATTTTTGTCAGCCTGCCGGAAATGTAAGAGGAAAGAAAAGAACAGCAATCACCTAGCTTGATGCGGATACAGCCTTTGTGCGTACTGCAGGTAAGCAAAGTTCTTATGGTTATTGTATAAGACGACCAGACTAACTGCCCCTTTGAGAAGGTAATGCCACTCTCCTAGACCATCTTAATTGCAAAGAGCTCTCAGTCGCCAATCAAGTAGTTGCATGTAGGAGCAGAGAAAGCCTTGGAAAAGAAACCGCAGGTCACCATGCGCACAATGGAAGAGTTTAGCATAAGAACTGCTACTGCCCCAAAGGCTGAAGCATCCGCTTCCAGAAAATAACTGTTTATTGATTTCGGGACCTACAAAATACACGAGCAGTGGCCAAGGCCTGCTTGGGGGTCACAAAAGTGTTCTCAGCCTCTGGAGTCCATACCTTTGGATCAACACCCTTACGGATCAGCACCAAAATGGAGGTGGTTAGAGAGAAGAAATGAGGAATAAATTGGCACTAGTAATTGGCAAATCCCAGGAAGCACTCAATTGCCTTAAAGGGAATCTGTCACCTATTTTTGGGCCTATAAGCTGCCGGCACCGCCATCAGGGGCTTATCTACAGCATTCTGTAATGCTGTAGATAAGCCCCCGATGTAACCTGATAGAGAAGAAAAATGAGTTATATTATACTCACCCTCGGGCGGTCTGGGTCCAGTTTTGGTCCGATGGGTGTTGCGGTCCAGTCCGGTGCCTCCCATCTTCTAACAATGACGTCCTCTTCTTTGCTTCCCATCGCGGCTCTGGTGCAGGTGCACTGCTCTGCCCTGTTGAGTACTGCATTGCTCTGCCCTGTTGAGTAATGCAGTACTTTGCTCTGCCCTCAACAGGGCAGTGCAGTGCGCCTGCGCTGGAGCTGGGACGGGAAGCAAAAAAGAGGACGTCACTGCATAAAGATGGAAGGTGCCGGACCAGACCACGACACCCTCTGGACCGGACCCGTACTGCCCCTGGGTGAGTAAAATATACCTCTTTTTTCTTATCTTTCAGGTTACATTGGGGGCTTATCTACAGCATTCTGTAATGCTGTAGATAAGCCTCTGATGGCGGTGCCGGCAGCTTATAGGCCCAGAAATAGGTGATAGATTCCCTTTAATGCCATCAGCATGCGACCACTTGAGAACGGAAGACACCTTCTGTGGATCCATCCTCAGACCCATATCCAAGATAATATACCCTAGTAAGGGCAGGGTAGGTCTGCTCATATATGCATTTCTCATACTTAGCATACAGGCAATTTTCTTGAAGTCATTATAAGATTAGATTGACATTTTTCCTATGTGACGACAGGTCAGGAGAGAAAACCAGGATATTGTCCAGGTACACCAAAACACAGGAGTAAAGGAGATTTTGAAAGACATCATTCACAAACTCTTGGAAGACTTCTGGGGCATTTCTGAGCCTGAATGGCATCACACAGTATTCGTAGTGACCAGTAGCGTAGCAACAGGTGGGCAGAGGGGGAGGTCGCCCTGGGTCCATGCTCTGAGGGGTCCACCTGGAGCTACACTACACATAAATACACTCACTGGCCACTTTATTAGGTACACCATGCTAGTAAGGGGTTGGACCCCCTTTTGCCTTCAGAACTGCCTCAATTCTTCGTGGCAGAGATTCAACAAGGTGCTGGAAGCATTCCTCAGAGATTTTGGACCATATTGACATGATGGCATCACACAGTTGGCGCAGATTTGTCGGCTGCACATCCCTGATGCGAATCTCCCGTTCCACCACATCCCAAAGATGCTCTATTGGATTGAGATCTGGTGACTGAGGAGGCCATTTGAGTACAGTGAACTCATTGTCATGTTCAAGAAACCAATCTGAGATGATTCGAGCTTTATGACATGGCGCATTATCCTGCTGAAAGTAGCCATCAGATGTTGGGTACATTGTGGTCATAAAGGGATGGACATGGTCAGCAACAATACTCAGGTAGGCTGTGGCGTTGCAACGATGCTCAATTGGTACCAAGGGGCCCAAAGAGTGCCAAGAAAAAATTCCCCACACCATGACACCACCACCACCAGCCTGAACCGTTGATACAAGGCAGGATGGATCCATGCTTTCATGTTGTTTACGCCAAATTCTGACCCTACCATCCGAATGTCGCAGCAGAAATCGAGACTCATCAGACCAGGCAACGTTTTTCCAATCTTCTACTGTCCAATTTCGATGCGCTTGTGCAAATTGTAGCCTCAGTTTCCTGTTCTTAGCTGAGAGGAGTGGTACCCAGTGTGGTCTTCTGCTGCTGTAGCCCATCTGCCTCAAAGTTCGACGCACTGTGCGTTCAGAGATGCTCTTCTGCCTACCTTGGTTGTAACGGGTGGCAATTTGAGTCACTGTTGCCTTTCTATCAGCTCGAACCAGTCTGCCCATTCTCCTCTGACCTCTGGCATCAACAAGGCATTTCCGGCCACAGAACTGCCGCTCACTGGATTTTTTTTCCTTTTCGGACCATTCTCTGTAAACCCTAGAGATGGTTGTGCGTGAAAATCCCAGTAGATCAGCAGTTTCTGAAATACTCAGACCAGCCCTTCTGGCACCAACAATCATGCCACGTTCAAAGGCACTCAAATCACCTTTCTTCCCCATACTGATGCTCAGTTTGAACTGCAGGAGATTGTCTTGACCATGTCTACATGCCTAAATGCACTGAGTTGCCGCCATGTGATTGGCTGATTAGAAATTAAGTCTTAACACACAGTTGGACAGGTGTACCTAATAAAGTGGCCAGTGAGTGTATATCGGTGTGTGCAGCACACTCATACAGTTAAACTCTGAGGCAGACCAGGGAATCTTGATCTCCCTGCATTGCCACCCGGCTGCTATCGAGCCCGTGAGCAGGAGTCAGCACCAGGTCCCTGCCCATCATCTCAAGTTCAACTTTACGATAGGACATAATTCTATCCTGCTGATCATGTTGCCGGATCATCTCTTGGAATAACTTTGAGAGCGGAAATGTCTTGTGATCAGCGGGGTCACACTTGTGGATTGTGGACCCACTTCTGCAACGATCCGGGGAGAGCCTGGAGAGTTGTAACTAAGCGCCCACCAAATTTCACTAGAGCCCCTTATGGTGGAGTTAGACTTGGGCCCAGGTTGACGCCAGGTGCTACTTCAGGACAGATCCCAGTACTGCAGTAGCTGACCCCATATGTCAGGACAGTACAACAATAAACTAGGCACTCAACTTAAAGATGTATTTTTTTGTCTCTTAATGTAGTCAAGGCAAAACGTTTCGGCTGCTTTTGGCCTTTATCAATTACTACAGAACAGAAAAAAATAATAAATAGTCATTATTAAATTCATAATGAGAACAGCAAAAATAAAGTATATACAAAGATGGGTAATATTGGTCCAAGTCAGATAAATATAATAGTACCAACATATAGAAGTCCAAAATACAATGCTCAACTTTATATCTCATTATATCAGTTAAAGGAGGAAAGAGGAAGAAACATACCAAACTATACAGGCGTGTCAGGGATTCGTGGGAATCCTGTGGATATTTAGTGAGGCACATCTCTATGGTGGGATAGAGAAATAATTTCTATTATATGGTGAATAAGTGGCAAAGTCCCTATAGTGAGAGAGAAATATGTAAGAATGCCTACCAGTATGGTCACTTTCACAAGAGTATGGAGCGTTAAAAGAGGAAAATCCCCAATGGTAATAAGCCTCCTTTAACTGATATGAGATATAAAGTTGAGCATTGTATTTTGGACTTCTATATGTTGGAACTATTATATTTATCTGACTTGGACCAATATTTCCCATCTTTGTATATACTTTATTTTTGTTGTTCTCATTATTAATTTAATAATGATCATTTATTATTTTTTTCTGTTCTGTAGTAATTGATAAAGGCCAAATGCGGCCGAAACGTTTTGCCTTGACTACATTAAAAGACAAAAAAAATACATCTTTAAGTTGAGTGCCTAGTTTATTTTTATTACTTTATGGTGTGGGGTCCTACTACGGCACCTTCCTTAGTAGTGCACACGGTTCTCTACTAGGACAGTATAACAGACTGGGAGTCCAATGCAGGACCGGATACAGAGGATATACATGTCATGATCCCAGTGCAGGTTTTGACAGGAGTTAATGTCTTGGGCTCAGTGCAGGCTTGACCTGCATGCCGGGGGGTTAATTATTGTAGCCTCTCTTTGGCTCAAGGAGGGCTTCTTATAGCCCTGGGAGACTCCAATCCCTGTCAGTTATACTTTTGCCTTTGGCCGAGTGTGGTGACCCCTGTGTGCCTGTGGATTCTGACTGTCTTCTAGTTTGCTTATATGGTTCTGACCTGGTTCTGTCCCGTTGTGAGTTTGTCTCTTGATTCTGTACTGTTTATCTGCTTCTCTGGTTTCTGACTCATTGCCTATGTCCTGACTAGTCTCTGATTGCCCTTCTTGTACTGTGCTGCTGTATGACTCATTGCTTACGTTCTGACTACTCTCTGTTTGTCCCTCTGGTACCGCGCTGCCCTCTCTGTGTATGACCCCCGTTTGTCTGATTTGAGGATCCCTGTAGTAGAATCCTGCACTTATCTCCAGCAGCAGAACGCTAAGCCCCGCCCCCTGCAGTCACATGATCGTAGCTCCTTCACTGCTTTCTACCTTCAGTGACACAGGTCCTGTGAGCCTGGAGCACACATCGTCACCACTGCTGCCCCGCTGCACAGGTATCTTTGGGCACAGGTTTGTACTCAGGACATGCGCGCTGGCTAAGTGAGCAAGTGTAGTGCGGTGTTCCTGACAATACATGTAGCCACCAATTCAGATGGGACAGATACTGGAACTTGTACTGACAGCTTGGAATTCAGGCTCTGGTACTGCCGGAGCGGTTTCAAGGTTAGATACCGCCAGAGTAGTTTTCGGATTGAGGTAGCTCTGGAGCAGTTTTGGGTTCAGGTATCACTGGAGCGGTTTTGGGTTCAGGTACCATACAGACAGGAAGAGAACAGCAAAGTAGAACTGATTCTGGTACAGATTAAACAGGACTGGTACAAGGACCTGATCACTAGCTAGAAGCTTGCACATGGACTAACTACAATTGTTGCTCAGGCATCTTCTAACAGGTGGAGGTGCCTTAAGTACTAAGTGCCTCCCAGTTGTAGGCTGAGAGCACAATAGGATTATGCACACTGTCTCTTTAAAACACAGGAAGTGCATACGTGTGCACTAAGCGTGCTGCCAGAGGATCTGTGAGGTGCACGCCCACTCTGATGCACAGGAGCCGCAGTGGAAGCAGGAGAGCAGCAGGGGCGGTGAGTGTCTCTGCAGAGACACCCGATACAGGTGTAACATCAGCCTAATGTCGTTGTGTTGAATGACTGCTAATGAAACACTTTGGAGATATAGCCATACTATTGGTTTCACAACTAAATCATTGTAACACCAAGCTGTTAGTGTACCTGGAATGAAGACTAGAGGGGCTTGGCTATAGTACATTATGTCGCCCCTTTTCATAGTACAACTAGTGTGACATTACCTTATGAAAGCCTCTTTATGGCATTGCCCACATAGTTTCCAGAGAAATCTCTGGTTATTACTGCGTCCAAAACCAAAGCTGGACTCAACGTTGAAAAGGAATATATATCATATATATCATTTAGGTTAAAGATATTGTGTGTTCCCTATACTTCTTTTTGCACTTTTCATACCAGCAGTGAACTCACTATAGGTTGTTTTTTTACCTTTGATTTCTAGAAATCCATTGAAATTGCCCAGTGTACACTATGGACATAATTAGTAGTCATCACTATTGTAAAGCAAAATTTCAACTCTTCTTTATAAAGCTGAGACAGATAAAGTAGGATCCACTACTGAAAGTACTGGTAGGTGATACTTCAGATCTTCCTCCATTATACTCTTTCCCTGAACAGCGATTACTGCCCATGACTCGCTTGTGTCTTTGTTAAAGAGTCATTTTCCCAGTTTTCTTATGTCAGATGCTTGTTGAAAAGTCAATCTGTAGAGCTGTGCCAACTATTACAGCAGTCAAGAGTCACTTGGAAAAATGCACCCCAGGACAGTCTACTACTAAAGCCCATGCTCGTGCAGATCAAGAGGATTAGTCTGACTGAACAGGCAATTAATTGAATTCAGGGCTTTACTAGCTGTTTAAAGATCAAGCACGATAACAGAAGTCCTGTTCATTTACTCAGAACAGATTTTTTTTTATAAATCTTAAGTAAATGAAAGTGGGAAAATTAAATGTGTTCCACAGCTAGAAATAATGAATCACTCTCTTTAAAAATGGCTTGCATTGCCCCCCACAGTTGGTCTCAACTTGATATTTTTGCTTCATTCACACTAACTTTTCATATTACAGACAAGTGCTTCTCACAAAATTAGAATATCATCAAAAAAGTTAATTTATTTCAGTGCTTCAATACAAAAAGTGAAACTCATATATTATATAGAGTCAATACAAACAGAGTGATCTATTTCAAGTGTTTATTTCTGTTAATGTTGACAATTATGGCTTACAGCGAATGAAAACCCAGAAGTGATTAATTCTGTAAAATAGAATAATTAACAAAAAACACCTGCAAAGGCTTCCTAAGCGTTTAAAAAGGTCCCTTAGTTTGTTTCAGTATGCTCCACAATCACAGGGAAGACTACTGACTTAACAGATGTCCAGAAGTCAGTCATTGACACCCTCCACAAGGAGCGTAAGCCACAAAAGCTGGCTGTTCAGAGTGCTGTATCCAAGCATATTAATGGCAATTTGAGTGGAAGAAAAAAGCGTGGTAGAAAAATGTGCACAAACAACCAGGATAACCACAGCCTTGAAAGGATTGTTGAGAAAAGGCCATTCAAAATATGGGGGAGATTCACAAGGAGTGGACTGCTGCTGGAGTCATTGCTTCAAGAGCCACCACACACAGACGTATCTAGGACATGGGCTACAAGTATCACATTCCTTGTGTTAAGCCACTCATGACCAATAGACAACGCCAGGAGCGTCTTATCAGGTCTAAGGAGAAAGAGAACTGGACTGTTGCTCAGTGGTCCAAGGTGTTGTTTTCAGATGAAAGTAAATCTTGCATTTCATTTGGAAATCAAGGTCCACAATCCAAGATGCTTGAGGTCTAGTGTGAAGTTTCCATAATCAGTGATGGTTGGGGGAGCCATGTCATCTGCTGGTGTAGGTCCACTGTGTTTTATCAAGACCAAAGTGAGTGCAGCCGTCTACCAGGAAATTTCATGCTTCATGCTTCCCTCTGCCGACAAGCTTTTTGGAGATGAAAATTTCATTCTCAGGCAGGACTTGGCACCTGTCCACACTGCCAAAAGTACCAATACCTGGTTTAAAAACAACAGGAGACACCAGATCCAACAATGCAGACGAGCTGAAGGCTGCTATCAAAGCAACATGGGCTTCCATAACACCTCAGCAGTGCAACAGGCTGATCAAATCCATGAAACGCCACATTGATGCAGTAATTGATGCAAAAGGAGCCCTGACCAAGTATTGAGTGCATTTACTGAACATACATTTCAGTAGGCCAACATTTCGGATTTTAAAATCATTTTTAAAGCTGGTGTTATAAAGTATTCTAATTTAATGAGATCACGACTTTTGGGTTTTAATTGGCTGTAAGCCATGATCATCAACATTAACAGAAATAAACACTTGAAATAGATCACTCTGTTTGTAATGACTCTATATAATACACCATGTTCCAAATTATTACGCAACTGATATTTTTCTCTGATTTTCCTAAATGGTCGGTGCAAATGACAGTCTAATAAAAGTCATAATCCGTTAGAGTATACACCGAATTTTATTGAAGAAACCTCCCAATGATAACAGTATAATCTCCAAAATGAATAAAAACTCAAAATGCACTGTTCCAAATTATTAGGCACAGTAGAATTTCTAAACATTTGATATGTTTTAACCCCTTCACCCCCAAGGGTGGTTTGCACGTTCATGACCGGGCCAATTTTTACAATTCTGACCACTGTACCTTTATGAGGTCATAACTCTGGAACGCTTCCATGGATCCCGGTGATTCTGACATTGTTTTCTCGTGACTTCATGTTAGTGGTAAAATTTCACTCAAATAACTTGCGTTTATTTGTGAGAAAAACGGAAATTTGGCGAAAATTTTGAAAATTTCGCAATTTTCCAACTTTGAATTTTTATGCCCTTAAATCACAGAGATACTGCACACAAAAAACTTGATAACTAATATTTCCCACATGTTTACTTTACATCAGCACAATTTTGGAACCAAAATTTTTTTTTATTAGGAAGTTATAAGGGTTAAAAGTTGACCAGCGATTTCTCATTTTTACAACACCATTTTATTTTTAGGACGACATCACATTTGAAGCCACTTTGAGGGGTCTATATGATAGAAAATACCCAAAAGTGACATCATTCTAAAAACTGCACCCCTTAAGGTGCTCAAAACCACATTCAAGAAGTTTATTAACCCTTTAGCTGCGTCACAGGAATTTTTTTGAATATTTTAAAAAAAATGAACATCTAACTTTTTTTCACAAAAAAAATACTTCAGGTTCAATTTTTTTTATTTTACCAAGGGTAACAGGAGAAATTGGACAGCAAAAGTTATTGTGCAATTTGTCCTGAGTACGCTGATACCTGATATGTGGGGGGGAACGACTGTTTCAGCGCATGGCAGAGCTAAGAATGGAAGGAGCGCCGTTTGACTTTTTCAATGCAAAATTGGCTGGAATTCAGATCGGACACCATGTCACGTTTGGAGAGTCCCTGATGTACCTAAACAGTGGAAACCCCCTATAAGTGTCCCCATTTTGGAAACTAGACCCCTCAAGGAACTTATCTAGATATGTGGTGAGAACTTTGAACCCACAAGGGCTTTACAGAAGTTTATAACGTACAGCGGTACAATTAAAAAATCATATTTTTTCCACAAAAATGATCTTTTCACCCCAATTTTTATTTTCCCAAGGGTAACAGGACCCTAAAAGTTATTGTGCAATTTGTCCTGAGTACGCTGATACCCCACATGTGGGGGTAAACCAATATTTGGGCGCATGGCAGAGCTCGGAAGGGAAGCAGCGCCATTTGACGTTTTTGGCTGGAATTGAGATCGGACATCATGTCGCGATTGGAAAACCCCTGATGTACCAAAACAGTGGAAACACCCCCCACAAATGACACCGTTTTGGAAACTAGACCCCCTAAGGAACTTATCTAGATGTGTGGTGAGAACTTTGAACCCCCAAGGGCTTCACAGAAGTTTATAACATACAGCCGTACAATTAAAAAATCATATTTTTTCCACAAAAATTATCTTTTCACCCTAAATTCTTATTTTTCCAAGGGTAACAGGACCCTAAAAGTTATTGGGCAATTTGTACTGAGTACGCTGATACCCCACATGTGGGGGTAAACCACTATTTGGGCGCATGGAAGAGCTCGGAAGGGAAGCAGCGCCATTTGACGTTTTTGGCTGGAATTGAGATCGGACTCCATGTCGCGATTGGAAAACCCCTGATGTACCAAATCAGTGGAAACCCCCCCACAAATGACACCATTTTGGAAACTAGACCCCCTAAGGAACTTATCTAGATGTGTGGTGAGAACTTTGAACCCCCAAGGGCTTCACAGAAGTTTATAACATAAAGCCGTACAATTAAAAAATCATATTTTTTCCACAAAAATGATCTTTTCACCCTCAATTCTTATTTTTCCAAGGGTAACAGGACCCTAAAAGTTATTGTGCAATTTGTCCTGAGTACGCTGATACCCCACATGTGGGGGGTAAACCACTATTTGGGCGCATGGCAGAGCTCGGAAGGGAAGCAGCGCCATTTGACGTTTTTGGCTGGAATTGAGATCGGACACCATGTCGCGATTGGAAAACCCCTGATGTACCTAAACAGTGGAAACCCCCCACAAATGACACCATTTTGTAAACTTGACCCCCTAAGGAACTTATCTAGATGTGAGGTGAGCACTTTGAACCCCCAAAGGCTTCACAGAAATTTATAATGCCAGGGCATGAAAATAAAAAAATTGTATTTTTTCCACAAACATGATCAGTTAGTCCCCAATTTTTTTATTTTCCCAAGGGTAACAGGAGAAATTGAACCCCAAAAGTTGTTGTCCAATTTGTCCTGAGTATGCTGACACCCCATATATGGGAGAAAACTACTGTATGGACACACGTCAGGGCTCGGAAGGGAAGTAGTGACGTTTTGGAATGCAGACTTTGATGGAATGGTCTGCGGGTGTCATGTTGCCTTTGGAGAGCCCCTAATGTACCTAAACAGTGGAAACCCCCACAAATGACCCCATTTTGGAAATGAGACCCCCTAAGGAACTTATCTAGATGTGTGTTGAGCACTTTGAACCCCAAGGGCTTCACAGAAGTTTATAATGCCCGGGCATGAAAATAAAAAAATCGTATTTTTTCCACAAACATGATCAATTAGTACCCAATTATTTCATTTTCCCAAGGGTAACAGGAGAAATTGGACCCCAAAAGTTGTTGTCCAATTTGTCATGAGTACGCTGACACCCCATATGTGGGAGAAAACTACTGTATGGACACACGTCGGGGCTCGAAAGGGAAGTAGTGACGTTTTGGAATGCAGCCTTTGATGGAATGGTCTTCGGGTGTCATGTTGCCTTTGGAGAGCCCCTAATGTACCTAAACAGTGGAAACCCCCCACAAATGACCCCATTTTGAAAACTTGACCCCCTAAGGAACTTATCTAGATGTGAGGTGAGCACTTTGAACCCCCAAAGGCTTCACAGAAGTTTATAATGCCAGGGCATGAAAATAAAAAAATCGTATTTTTTCCACAAACATGATCAACTAGTACCCAATTTTTTTATTTTCCCAAGGGTAACAGGAGAAATTGAATCCCAAAAGTTGTTGTCCAATTTGTCCTGAGTACGCTGACACCCCATATGTGGGAGAAAACTACTGTATGGACACACGTCAGGGCTCGGAAGGGAAGTAGTGACGTTTTGGAATGCAGACTTTGATGGAATGGTCTGCGGGTGTCATGTTGCCTTTGGAGAGCCCCTAATGTACCTAAACAGTGGAAACCCCCCACAAATAACCCCATTTTGAAAACTAGACCCCCTAAGGAACTTATCTAGATGTGAGGTGAGCACTTTGAACCCCCAAAGGCTTCACAGAAGTTTATAATGCCAGGGCATGAAAATAAAAAAATCGTATTTTTTCCACAAACATGATCAATTAGTACCCAATTATTTCATTTTCCCAAGGGTAACAGGAGAAATTGGACCCCAAAAGTTGTTGTCCAATTTGTTATGAGTACGCTGACACCCCATATGTGGGAGAAAACTACTGTATGGACACACGTCAGGGCTCGGAAGGGAAGCAGTGACGTTTTGGAATGCAGACTTTGATGGAATGGTCTGCGGGTGTCATGTGCGTTTGGAGAGCCCCTGATGTATCTAAACTATTGAAACTCCCCACAAGTGACCCCATTTTGGACACTAGACCCCCCACCGGAACTTATCTAGATGTGTGGTGAGCACTTTGAACCCCCAAGTGCTTCACAAAAGTTTATAACGCTCGGACGTGAAAATAAAAAAATCATTTTTTTCCACAAAAATGATATTTTTGCCCCCAATTTTTTATTTTCCTAAGGGTAACAGGAGAAATTGGACCCCAAAAATTGTTTTGCAATTTGACCTGAGTAGGCTGATACCCTACATGTGGGGGTAAAACACTGTTTGGGCGCATGGCAGAGCTTGGAAGGGAAGGAGCACCATTTGACTTTTTCAACTCAGAATTGGCTGGAATTGAGATCAGACGCCATGTTGCATTTGGAGAGCCCCTGATGTGCCCAAACAGTGGAAACCCCCAATTCTAACTCCAACCCGAACCCCAACACACCCCTAACGCTAATCTCAGCCCTAACCCTAACCCTAGCCCTAACCCTAGCCCTAACCCTAACCCTAGCCGTAACCCTAACCCTAATGGAAAAATGGAAATAAATACATTTTTTATATTTTATTATTTTTCCCTAACTAAGGGGGTGATAACGGGGGGTTTGATTTACTATTTATAGCGGTTTTTATGTTTGGCAGCTGTCGCACGCTAAAAGACGCTTTTTATTGTAAAAATAGTTTTTGCATCACCACATATTGAGAGCTATAATTTTTCCGTATTTTGACCCACCGAGTCATGTGAGGTCTTATTTTTTGCGGGACGAGTTGACGTTTTTATTGGTACCATTTCCGGGCACGTGACATTTTTTGATCGCTTTTTATTCCGATTTTTGGAGCGCAGAATGAACAAAAACCAGCGTTTCATGAATTTCTTTTGGGGGGGTGCGTTTACACCGTTCTGCGTGCGGTAAAATTGATAAAGCGGTTTTATTCTTCGGGTCAGTATGATTACAGCAATACCTCATTTAGGTCATTTTTTTATGTTTTGTCGGTTTTATGCAATGAAAACTATTTTATATAAAAAATAATTATTTTTGCATCGCTTTATTCTGTGAGCTATAACTTTTTTATTTTTTTGCTGATGATGCTGTGTGGCAGCTCATTTTTTGCGGGACAAGATGGTGTTTTCAGCGGTACCATGGATATTTATATGCGTCTTTTTGATCGCGCGTTATTACACTTTTTGTTTGGCGGTATGATAATAAATCATTATTTTTTGCTTTGTTTTTTTATTTTTATTGTTTAAGGGGTTCGATAAAGGGGTTAACTAATGGGACAGTTTTATAGGGCGGGTTGTTATGGATGCGGCGATACCTAATATGTGTACTTGTATTGTTTTTTGTTTTTTTTCCAAAAAATGGATTTATTTGGGGGAATATTTTTTTTTTTTTCTAATTTATTTGGCGATTTTTTTAAATTTATTTTTACACTTTTTTTTATTTTTTTTTAACTTTATTAAATAGTCCCAGGTGGGACATCACTGTCCTGTGACAGATCGCTGATCTGTCACATCACAGATCACTGTGACAGATCAGCGATCTGTCACAGGCAGTGCAGAAGGCTTCCTCATGCCTGCGCTTTGCAGGCACTGAGGAAGCCAGCTTCCTGCAGGCCCCCGAAGGCCCCCGTCGCCATCTTGGATTCGGGGGCCTGCAGGAAAGGAGCCCCCCGCAGCAGCGCTGCACATTGCGCTGCCGTGGGGGGCTCAGGGAAGCACGGAGGGAGCCCCCTCCCTGCCGATGCTTCCCTTTAACACCCGGTACACCGCGATCAAACATGCAAGGGGTTAACGTGTCGGGGCGGTCCGTGACCGCCCCTGACACATTGTGCCGGGTGTCAGCTGTGATAATCAGCTGACACCCGGCCGTGATCAGCGGCGCTCACCACGTGGGCGCCGCTGATCGCGGTAGACGTACTATCCCGTCCATGGGCATAGGGGCCCGGGTACCATGGACGGGTACCAGATCCAGAAAAAGGATCCAGAAAAAGAGGTTAGTTAAAAGCGCACCATGCTAGCCGTCATAGCAATTATAGATATTATTCCCATATTTTAACTGGTAATTTTTCTTGTGACATGAATATACAGTATCAAGGGTGGTTTGCTTATTAATGACGGCCAATTTTTACAATTCACTGTCCCTTTATGAGATAATAATTCTGGAACACTTCCATGGATCCTGGTGATTCTGACATTATTTTCTCGTGACATATTGTACTTCATGTTAGTGGTAAAATTTCTATGATATAACTTGCGTTTATTTGTGAAAAAGCGGACATTTGGCGAAAATTTTGAAAATGTTGCAATTTTCCAACTTTGAATTTTCATGCCCTTAAATCACAGAGATATGGCACACAAAATACTTAGTAAGTAACATTTCCCACATGTTTACTTTACATCAGCACAATTTGGGAACCAAAATTTTTTTTTTGTTAGGAAGTTATAAGAGTTAAAAGTTGACCAGCGATTTCTCATTTTTACAACACCATTTTTTTATGGACCACATCACATTTGAAGTCACTTTGAGGAGTCTATATGATAGAAAATACCCAAAAGTGACACCATTCTAAAAACTGCACCCCTCAAGGTGCTCAAAACCACATTCAAGAAGTTTATTAACCCTTCAAGTGCTTCACAGGAATTTTTTGAATGTTTAAAAAATGAACATTTAACTTTTTTTCGCAAAAAAATTAAATCAGGTCCAATTTTTTTTATTTTACCAAGGGTAACAGGAAAAATTGGACCACAAAAGTTATTGTGCAATTTGTCCTGAGTACGCTGATACCCCATATATGGGGGTAAACCACTATTTGGATGCCTGGCAGACCTCGGAAGGGAATGAGCGCTGTTTGACTTTTTCAAAAAAGAATTGGCTGGATACCATGTCACATTTGGAGAGCCCCTGATGTGCCTAAACAGTGGAAACCCCCCACAAATTACACCATTTTGGAAACTAGACCCCCCAAAGAACTTATCTATATGTGTGGTGAGAACTTTGAACCCACAAGGGCTTCACAGAAGTTTATAACGTACAGCTGTAAAATTAAAAAATCATATTTTTTCCACAAAAATGATCTATTCACCCCCAATTTTTATTTTCCCAAGGGAAACACGACCACAAAAGTTATTGTGCAATTTGTCCTGAGTATGCTTATACCCCATATATTGGGGTAAACCACTGTTTGGGCTCATGGTGGTGCTCGAAAGGGAAGGAGCGCCGTTTGACTTTTTCAACGCAAAATTGGCTGGAATCGAGATTGGACGCCATGTCATGTTTGGAGAGCCCCTGATGTGCCTAAACAGTGGAAACCCCCCACAAGTGACCCCATTTTGGAAACTAGACCCCCCCAAGGAACTGATCTAGATGTGTGGTGAGCACTTTGAACCCCCAAGTGCTTCACAGAAGTTTATAACTTAGAGCCATAAAAATAAAAAGATCATATTTTTTTCCACAAAATGATATTTTTGCCCCCAATTTTTTATTTTCCCATGGGTAACAGGATAAATTGGACCCCAAAAGTTGTTGTGCAATTTGTCCTGATTAAGCTGATACCCCATATGTGGGGGTAAACCACTGTTTGGGCACATGGCAGAGCTTGGAAGGGAAGGAGCACCGCTTGACTTTTTCAACGCAGAATTGGCTGGAATTGAGATCAGACGCCATTTTGCGTTTGGAGAGCCCCTGATGTGCCATAACAGTGGAAACCCCCCAATTCTAACTCCAACCCTAACTCCTCTAACCCCTAACCCTAATCCCAACCCTAATCCTAGCACTTATTGGAAAATGGAAATAAATACTTGTTTAGATTTTATTATTTTTCCCTAACTAAGGGGGTGATAAAGGGGGGTTTGTTTTACTATTTATAGTGGGTTTTTATGTTTGGCAGCTGTCACACGCTAAAAGACGCTTTTTATTGCAAAAAATAGTTTTTGCATCACCTCATATTGAGAGCTATAATTTTTCAATATTATGACCCACAGAATCATGTGAGGTGCTATTATTTGCGGGATGAATTGACGTTTTTATTGGTACCATTTTCGGGCACATGACATGTTTTGATCACTTTTTATTCCGATTTTTGGGACGCAGAATTAACAAAATCTAGCAATTCATGAATTTATTTTGGGAGGGCTTTTACACTGTTTTATTCTTGAGTCAGTACGATTACAGAGATACCTCATTTATATTTTTTTTATGTTTTGGCGCTTTTATACAATAAAAACAATTTTATATAAAAAATTATTTTTGCATCACTTTATTCTGTGAGCTATAACGTTTTTATTCTTTCACTGATGATGCTGTATGGTGGTTTGCTTTTTGCGGGACAAGATGATGTTCTCAGCTGTGCCATGTTTATTTATATCCGTCTTTTTGATTGAGTGTTATTGCTCTTTTTGTTCGGCAGTATGATGATAAAGCATTGTTCTTTGCCTTGCTTTTTTTTTTGAAGGAGGCTCACTAAAGGGGTTAACAAATGGGACAGTTTTATAGGGTGGCTCATTATGGGTTTTTTTTATTTACAAAAAAAGAATTTATTAGGGAATATTTTGGAATACTTTTTTTCTTTATTTAGGAATTTTTTTAAATTATTTTTACGCATTTTTACTTTATTACATTGTCCCAGGGTGGGACTTTACTATATAAAGTCAGATCGCTGATCTGACACTTTGCACTGCACTGTGTCAGATCAGCGATCTGACAGGCAGTGCAGGCGGCTTTTCAGCCACTTCCCTGCAGGGAGGCCACCTCCCTGCAGGACCTGGAAGGTCCGCGCAGTCATCTTTGATCTGGGGGCCTGCAGGGAGGAGGCCATCGGAACAACGCGAGCACATCGCATTGTTCTGAGGGTCTCAGGGAAGCACATAGGGAGCCCCCTCCCTGCGAAATGCTTCCCTGTGCCCCTGGAACACTGCGATCATGTTTGATTTTCCTAACTGTGTGGGGGCTGTGGACGGCAAACACATTAGGATTATGAAACCATCTGGAAGTGGAACAGAGTACTTCAATTATAAAAAATATTTTCCATTGTTCTAATGGCTATTGTGGATGCCATTTGTAGATTCGCTGCCGTGGACATTGGCTTATTTGGATGAGGCAATGACACTCAGATATTCAAAAACTCAGACATGGGCCAACGTCTGTATGGGAATGATTTTTAATTTTCTGCCTCCACAACCTCTGCCCAACACTGATGCAACCGCCAAAGCCTTTTGCTGTTGTTGGTGATAAGGCATTCCAAATGTGTGCCAACCTCATTAAACCATACTCAAGTCGGAACTTAAATCACACAAAAAAATTTCAACTACAGACTGACAAGGGCACGAAGAACCGTGGAGTGTACATTTGGATTGCTGGTATCGAAATGGCGCATTTTGTGCACATCCATTAATCTAAAAATTGACAGTATTGATGAGGTTGTGAAAGCATGTGTAGTTCTGCACACGTACATTGTAAAAAAGCAACCAAGCTTACAACCTGAGGAACCCGTTACATTGCATGATTACCAATTTCACCCTATGAGAACCACAGTGGAAGTTGCCCAGATGAGGGATAAAGTCAATATAGAATCACTGCACACGTAAATTATGCTAAAGTGAGCTTTTTATTATTTAATTGATGGCGATGAAGCGACAGCTGACGTTTCGGCCTAACAACGGCCTTTATCACATAGTCGCTGAAAATAAAAGAATGTACAATAAGAATTCAAAATAATTATATACAAATTATACAGAATATACAAAATATAGGAATTATATCCGAAGAAGAGACACTATTGAAGGCAAATGTCTTAATGTCATAGGATCAATTAAAAAGCATAGAGACTCAGCACAATTGAAGGGAAACAAGGAGGTGGCAGATATAACAAAGTATAGTTAAAGTGAGCTCATACCCCTTTTGAAGTAGAGTTTTGGTAGTCACCGGTTGATAGTTTATCACTGCTAGGCAATATTTAAAAAAAATGCGGATTATCCTACATGTAGAGGTAAAAGGGAGTGTGATTAGATAAAAGTATATGTATATATATATATATATATACACATCTACACCCATAGTATATCTAATTGCAATCATAATGAAGTATATCTATGAAGAAACCATATATCCATCTAATGTGGTCTAAGAAAGTTATATTATACCTATGCTGCGGCATTTGTGCAATAAAAAAGGTCTTAATAGCTGACTTGATTAAATACCAATATAGCCAATAGTCCAGGTGCTAGAGGAGCAGAGATCCTGTTGGTATGGCAAAACTGCAGTAAAGCAAACAAAAATGTCCAGATGAATATACAGGAAAAAATTCTCAGGACTCAGTAGTGATCGCATAGTTAAACATTACTTACAAACATTGGTGGCGCAGTGGGGGATGCAGGCACCACCGTGCCTCAGCAGTGAATGAGGCATGTTTCCCACATACTGGTTTCCCGCGCCGTCTTTTTGGTGGTTTCACCACCTGGGCGACAGTACAGCCTCTGAGCGCGCTCAGTCCAGCGTCTGACATCACTTACGGTCATGTGACCGGTTCACACATGTATATAAAACAGTGAGGGACGGGTGAGGCTGATCCAGCAATATCGGCAGGAGGCCCAAGCCGAGCAGGAGGCCAAGAGAGCCGAAAGAGAGGCCGAAAGAGAGGCTGAGAGAGCCGAGCGCACAAGCGCAGAGGGCCCATGAACTGGAGGTGCTCCAGCAGGGGGGAATGCCCCTGCAGCCCAAAGCAGTGAGCCCAGCAGCATCCAGAGTCCTAAATCCTGGCAGAGCATTTTCCCATGATGGAAAAGGACGGGTACTTGGACACTTTTTTGCGAGCCTTTGAGAAAGCCTGCCGACAGTACCAGCTCAATAAGTTCCAATGGGCCAGGTACTTGACCCCAGGGCTAAAAGGCAAAGCTCTGGAGGCGTTTGCTCTCTTCCGCTAGAAGACGATGATGACTATGACGCCATAAAGCAGGCCCTGATCGCCAAATACCGGCTGACACCTGAGGTATACCGAAAGAAGTTCCGGAACCTCCAACGTGGCCCACACGATAGCTATAGCGATGTGGTGCAAGGACTCAGGACCCACTTTGACCAGTGGATCCTTGGACTGCCCATTGATTCCTTTGAGCTGCTATGGGACCTGATGATCAAAGACCAGTTCCTGCATCTTTGCCCAGCTGAGGTCCGACAGTTCATCCTGGAACGTGAACCAACGAATGCGGACAAAGTGGCGCAGATCGCCGACAACTATGAGGCCAACTGGAAGCCACAGACGCGGACGCCAGTCACCACCAGCTGGAGAGGGGGTAAGCCTGCAAGCAACCCCAGTGCCCCAGCTAGCCGTCCCTCCGGAGGCCCTGTCCCTGTTGCTAACACCAGGCCTACTTCTGACAATTGCCAGTGTTACAACTGCAATCGGACTGGTCACCTCCGTTTCACCTGTCCGGAAAAGCCAAAGAACCCCCCAGCCAAGGCCCCTGGGCCCAACGCCTCTGTTCTGTTGGTAGGAGGTGTGGTTGGGAGGATGGACGACAATGTTCAACCCGTCCAGGTGGGGGCCCGTCTTGCTACAGGCCTCAAGGACACCGGGGCTGAACGAGCCCTCATCCGTCCTGGACTGGCGGCCCCTGAAGAGTTTGTTGAGGGGAAAACCCTGACTGTCACCGGGATCGAGGGTACCCGCTGTCCTTTGCCAACGGCCTGGGTATTCCTTGATTGGGGTGCTGGGAGTGGGTTGAGGGAAGTGGGAGTGTCTGAAAACCTGCCCACTGATGTTTTATTGGGGACTGACTAGGGGAGGATGGTTGCATACTACGTCCCTGACACCCCTTCCCAGTCTGATAATAAGGGTAACGTTAACCCTGGTGATGATGATGATGATGATGGGAAACTGAATGTGTTACCTGCTAATGACTTGATGAGTAATGATGCAACTAACAACCATTCTTTCCCCAGGAATGATGCTGATGGTGATGTAAATGTACCAAAGAAATCTGATAACCATTCTTTTCCTAGGAATAATGATGATGATGTATCTGTGCCGACTGAACCAGTTAACCATTTCTTTGAAATGGTAGGTGTGTCCACAGGTACAGAAATGTTCAGCCCCATCATTCTGTGGAGTGAGACGGCTGAGGAATCCTTGGCAGGAGCAAGCAATGGTGCTCAAGGAAATGGGGAGGTGCATGGAAACCATGAGGAAGGTAATGCCATGCAACTGACCAGTGCCACCGAGGAAGGTAACTGGCCCATAAGTAGCACTGCTCCTGAAGTGTTGGGGGTGGATAGGGAGGTAGGGCCCATAGCAGCACTGACTGGTGGGTCTGTAGAAAGCCCCAGGGAGACAGCATACGTAGCAGCTGTCACACGCAGTCAGAGTGCTCAGATCGCAGGTAGCTCCCTGTCTTCTGGACCTTCTTCTGCTACAGGAGAGTCTGAACCAGAGGTGATCCCAGAGCAGGTTCCAGAGGGTCCCAGTAAGGAAGGAACCCTGATGTCACTTCTGGCTGCCTCCAGCCAGGAGTTCCAGGCTGCTCTGCACTCAGATGTGAGCCTGGAGAAATTGAGAGGCCTCGCCGAGACGCCCACCTCCGAGTCTGATAAGGAGAGGGTGTTCTAGGAACGAGGAAGGTTGTACCGGGAGACAGTACCCGGAGATTCCCAAAAGAAGTGGTTGAGGGAAAGACAGCTGGTCGTCCCCCTACAGTTCAGAACTGAGTTGTTGCGGATTGCCCATGAGATTCCACTCGCTGGATACTTGGGGATCAGCAAAACAAAGGCACGGCTGTCTCAACACTTCTATTGGCCCAAGATGGGGACAGATGTAACACAATACTGCCGCTCCTGTAGCACCTGTCAAAAAGTGGGCAGGCGGGGCCTGCTCTTAAGGCTCCCCTTATTCCTTTGCTGGTGATAGAGGAGCCTTTCCAGAGAATCGCGGTGGACATTGTAGGCCCGCTGGCCATCCCCAGCAGCTCCGGAAAGCAATACATTCTCACCGTGGTAGACTACGCTACCCGGAACACAGAGGCCGTAGCTCTGTCTTCAACCAGGAAAGATAAGGTGGCTGATGCACTGGTGACCATCTTTTCAAGGGTAGGATTTCCCAGGGAGATGCTTACCGATCAAGGGACCCAATTCATGTCTCGCCTAATGGAGGCTCTCTGTGAGAAAATTCAGATGAAGCACCTGGTATTGAGAGCGTATCACCCACAGACTAATGGTTTGTGTGAACGCTTCAACGGTACCCTCAAACAGATGCTCCGCATGCTGGTTGAGACCCAAGGGCGTGACTGGGAGCGGTACCTCCCACACCTGCTGTTCGCTTACAGAGAAGTTCCTCAGGCCTCGACCGGGTTCTCCCCCTTCGAGCTCCTGTATGGCAGGTGAGTCCGGGGACCCCTTGGGTTGATAAGAGAATCCTGGGAAGATGAGCTAAACCCCACAGAAGTGTCCATCGTGGATTGTGTCATGCGCTTCCATGACAAGATGCAGACCTTGACGCAGTTGGTGCATGACAACATGACGCAGGCTCAGGCTGACCAGAGGCACTGGTACAACCAGAACGCCCGGGAGCGGATCTACCAAGTGGGTCAAAAGGTGTGGGTGCTGGTCCCCATACCAACGGATAAGCTTCAAGCAGCCTGGGAAGGCCCATACGTCGTCCAGCAACAGCTCAACCCGGTCACCTACGTGGTCACGCTTGACCATGCTCGGGGTAGGCGCAAGGCCTTTCACGTCAACATGCTGAAGGCGCACTACGAATGTGAAGCTTGTGTCCTTCCGGTCTGCAACCTGCCCGAGGATGGGGAGGAAGATCCCCTCCTGAACATGCTGGCCCAAGCCAAGGCCAATGGGTCCATTGAGGACATGGAGATAAGTGGTTTGTTAACCGTATCCCAGCGGTCGCAGTTGGTGGCCACCCTGGAACCCTTCCGGGCCGTGTTCACCAACCGACCTGGGAGGACGGAGTTAGCGGTTCATGAGGTGGACACCGGGAGTCACGCCCCACTACGGCGAACACCTTATCGGATCTCTGAGGTGGTGCAACTGGTCATGCGCCAAGAGATTGATGAGCTGTTAAGGCTGGGGGTGATTCGATGGTCAAAAAGCGCGTGGGCTTCACCTGTAGTTCTCGTGCCTAAAAAGGATCAAACCACTCGGTTCTGTGTGGACTACAGGGGGCTCAACGCCATCACAACCTCTGATGCCCACCCGATGCCGCGCATCGAGGATCTGCTTGAGCGGTTGGCGAAAGCAAGGTACATATCCATCATGGATTTGAGTCGGGGATACTGGCAGATCCCCCTGAGCCCTGAGGCGAAGGAGAAATCCGCCTTTATCACCCCCTTTGGACTGTACGACTCCACAGTCATGCCCTTCGGCATGAAAAATGCCCTGCCACTTTCCAGCAGATGGTCAACCACCTGCTTCGGGGACTGGAGGAGTATGCGGTGGCGTACTTAGACGACATCGCCATCTTCAGTTCCACCTGGGAGGAACACCTTCAGCATCTCCAGGAGGTGCTCAAGCATCTTCACCAGGCAGGCCTGATTATCAAGCTGGGAAAGTGCCAGATGGGCATGAGCGAGGTCCACTACCTGGGGCACCGGGTAGGCGGGGGTTTCATGAGTCCGGAGCTGGGAAAAGTGGACGCAATTGTGTCCTGGCCCACCCCCAGGACCAAGAAACAGGTGAAGTCCTTCTTGGGCACTGCAGGGTACTATAGGCGGTTCGTGCAGGAATATAGCACCCTTGCAAAACCCTTGACTGACCTCACCAAGCAGAGGCTACCCCAAACAGTCAACTGGACAGATGACTGTGAAACGACCTTCCAAGCTTTGAAAACAGCCCTGTGCAACTCTCCAGTGTTGAGAGCAATCGACAGCAGTCTCCCATTTCTGGTACAGACCGACGCCAGCGAGTTTGGCCTCGGTGCTGTGCTCAGCCAGGTCGACTCGGGGAACCAGGAGCACCCCGTGTTGTACCTGAGCCGGAAACTTTTGCCAAGGGAAGTGGCATACTCCACCATCGAGAAGGAGTGTCTGGCCATAGTGTGGGCACTGCAACGTTTGCAGCCCTACCTGTACGGGTGCACCTTCACGGTGGTAACCGACCACAACCCTCTGAGCTGGTTGCTCACAGTGTCCGGAACCAATGGAAGGTTGCTCCGCTGGAGCCTTGCCCTTCAACAGTACGACTTTACTGTACAACACAAAAGGGCAGCGAACATGGTAATGCTGATGGGTTGTCCCGCCGGGGCGAACCTGCTGAGGTGCGCATGTCGGATTACCGTCAGGTTATGCCTCCGTAGCACCCTCTAAAAGGGGAGGTGTAATATAAAATGTCTGTAAGGTATGACTTCTAGAATCTTCCCTTCCT
This sequence comes from Dendrobates tinctorius, assembly GCF_039654945.1. Taxonomy (NCBI): domain Eukaryota; kingdom Metazoa; phylum Chordata; class Amphibia; order Anura; family Dendrobatidae; genus Dendrobates; species Dendrobates tinctorius. The sequence continues at coordinate 27,208,832 of NW_027361741.1, read as the reverse complement.
CCACACACAGCTATCTGCCTGCAGCTGTGAAGCCTGAAACTCCAGTGTAGATTCTCTCTTCCCACCTTTTTCCTCCCCCCTCCCTGCACAGCTAAGTGGAAGAATTTATTTTGTTCTCAAGCATGCGGCCGAATGAAAACTATGGGAGATATTAAACTAAGCTAGCATGGGCCCCGGTTGCGGCAGAAAAATGAAACGGAAATTTCTATGATCTGAGTGGACCCGGCTTCGCTATGGTGGCTCCTGCAAAGTTCTTGGACCTCCAGAAACTGAGATATAGATTGCTCCCAAATGGAGTGTCCTATCTAGTGCATGTTTGATGTTGTCTTGTTGGGTTCGATGAACTACAACCAATGATACCATATGTGTGTTTGTGCGAGCTTCCCTCGTTAAGATATTGTTATTATAAGTTTTTAGATAAACTGCAACTTAGAGAGTAGGGGGGTTGGATCTCACCAGACTGCCCATTTCGTGAGGTCACAAACCCAAAGGGATAAGGTATTCCCTCCCAAAATTCAGTCAGTTTGAGCTCCAGATTGTTGGTGACAAGACCTACCCAATGTCTTGGGATGTCTGGCTGCTGCCCATCCCCTGAGCCACATGGGATTGCCTAATACCAACTAAGCACATGTAAGTGTAATTTCAGTCCTTTCATCCATGTTATTTTTGTATATTCGCATTGTACATATTTAATGTCTCAATTTATAGCAACTTTTACCTATGTAATCACTACCCACATTTTGGGAATAAATTATAAAATTATCAGTCTGCCTTCATGCTCTAAGAAATGAACTATGCGCCTTTTTTAGATAATCGCTACTAATTTGGGGGTTTGCCACGGACCCTCTTAATTAACTCTTTGATTAAGTGAATCGTGGCTGGTGGCAGCATGGTGTGTACGGTTGGTTGGGCTAGTTGGCAGTATGGAAGTGCCTTATATGCTGAATAAGGGGGGCTGCAGCCACAGCATTGTTAATTCCCTTACTGCAGTAGTCTAATTGCCCGTGCACAACAAGCAGTCCATCCGGCAACTAATTATCCTAGGTGCAGTTCCCTGACTGACCTGAGGGAAAGGGGGAGCCGGAGAGCTGCGAGTTCCAAAGTGGAACTGAGAAAGTGGGATATACATAAATCCCCGCAGTTCTTGGAAGGTTGTTAGCAGTGGTGGGGCACCCAAAATACCCCCCCTGCGATAAATTGTTAGGGCAAGATTAGCTTGCTGTATATTTTTGTCACATGGTGCCGATGGTGGGATAACTAAGATAAGCCCCCACTGTGCCTGTGATAGCCGTGTGCCAGCAGTGCGTCACATCCCTCCGTCCGCTGACATACCGGTGTCAGTGGTGGGATCGTCACATATTGGTGGCACAGGGTGCTTTTCGTCACATGCTGCATGGCATAGTCCCAACCAGGCAGGAGCAATGTTGCCACTTGTTCCCAGAGCCGTTGAATCACCACATTGTTGGAGTGCTGATGGTCACGGGTGTCCCACAACGGTACTCGCTCTTGCACAAGGTGGATTAGTTGTTCGTTGTCTATATCCAGTGTGGCTTCTTCCCGTTGTGAAACCTATAAATAAAATAGAAAAAAAGAATCTTAAGTAAAACTGAAAAAAATTGTATTACAACTCTTATGAAAGGAATGCTTACACCCCGTCTACCCTCCTGAGACAAAAGAGCCCGACGACCCTTGGAAGAATCCTCTTCATCACTGCCAGGGACCTGTAAAGAAATTTCATGATTTAACACATGTGGAATATTGCCAGTCAATACATACAAATCAGTATAGCAAATGTGATTACATAGTCTTTGTCTGGTCCACCCTGGGAAGAAGTCTGTTCTTCAGTTGAGGACATTTTGAAGAGCAGGCAGCAGTCAAGAGAAACACTACAGAAAAGAACAGAAGAAAAATTAAACTTGTAAAGATCCAAAAACAATGTAGACCAAAAAAAAAAGGACAACAATACTTACATTACAGGCAGTAGTCCAACACCACAGCAGTCAGCACAGGTCAGGGACAGACGGCAGCAACAGAATCCAACCACAGCACCAGGAGACGACCACAAGAAAACCGCTGCACCAGGAGACACCCACTGCACCAGAGAGAATCGACCAGTCTACAAGGAACAGAAAAAAGCATTCAGAGAGACATACATTTCCAAAACTTCTATACTTACATAGACAGTGTTGTCCTCACAACGACAAAAAGCAGCAACAGGAGACGGAATGGAAAACCCGCTGCACCAGGAGCCAAACAGGAGCCAACAACTGTACCAGGCCAGTCAACACATCTAAAAGTAAACAGAAAAAAAATTACTACAAAGTACAAACAGCAGTGAGGGAGGATGACATTTTCTAAGGTTCTATACTTACATAGCTAGTGTTGTGGTATCATCCAGAGTCCAGAGAGTAATGGCCTTGCTGTGTCCACAATTCCTTTTATAGGGCTCTCAATTATCAGGTGGATGAATCACTTCCTGGACCAACTCATTCAGAAAACGCATGCGTATAGAACGCATGTGCGTACAGAACGCATGTGCGTACACATGTCCTTGCGTATGCATGCATTCCCATAGACAGTAATGCATTTATTTGGCGCACTCATCTGCATGCGCAAGACTACGCATATTTGATGGATTTTTGCCGCTTCCAAAAATCCAACATGTTGCGTTCGCCGGTCCCCACCGCACACTGAAAAACAATGCATGCATACGCTGACGTATGCGAACTGATGCAAATGCATGCCCCTGTGTACACCATGTTAAAGATAGGGAAGCATGACACAAACGGATTGCTGTGGATGAAACGCTGTGCAAACAGACGCAAATGCGAAAGCAGCCTTAGCTATGTGCGACCTATGCGTTCCCACAGGGTGTCAACCAGCAGCTCGCAGTGGGGGTGACTCCCCCCTCCCTCTGGGCTCCTACACACTCTGCTGTTAACTCCCAGTTACCAGAGAGTGAGGGAAGTGCGCCTGAGCAGCACTGAGGAGTCTCTTGCTCCTCTCAGCTGGTCTCTGTGCACATACACAGAGACAGGAGACATAAATAAAGCTAGCACTGATTGCCCGAGCATTGGCCAATCAGTGCTTGCCTTGCTTTCTGCAGTAGCCTTTGAGCTCTGCTAGTCTAGGCTGCCAGCAGCCTCCTAACATGAGGAGGAGCCTAAGTCAGGGATCATGTGCTGTACCTGAAATTACAAGGGGGCACAGGGGCAGCAAAAAATTGTGGAGACCCTCAGATGGAGAAGATAGTCGAAGCATAGTGCAAAGGTGCATGGCTCTCAGCTTGAGCTGGCAGATACTACAGCAGAGGTGCCCATGGCCTGTAAGACTCCAGCCTGCAGCCAAGAACCAGAAGTCTATGAAAGAAAGCAGATAAGTATAAGTTTGTGATCTCCTGTGTGTCATTGCTGTTGTAAGAGGGGGACAGTAGTCGTGACCGTGGACACCAGGGCCTTGGTGTCCTGACCTCCTCCCACAAAAAAATTATCAGCTTCTACCAGCGTACCTGTTCGTGGTCCTAGTTCACCGTCAGGGATTCCACAGCAGTGTTGCACAGCTCCTGTACACTCAGGTTCATTACATAGAGTTGAAAGAATGGACACAGGTACCGGTTCAGATGCCAAACCAATGATTTTAATTTTCTCTTCAACGGTCCCAGACACATCAGTTACATTACAGTCCACACAGCATTCCTCCTGCACTTTCCCTTTCTTGCTTTCTTTGTCCTCACGCACATTACGGGGTAGTAGCACCCTTGGCGGTACCGAAGCATCACTTCTGTAGGACCTCAAGACATAGGGGATCCCATTCATCCGTTTTGCGTAGGACTTACAAGCTTCAGCCCTATTTAAGATCTGCCTCATGGTGAATACTCTGCGCCCTGCAAACTTTTGGACCACGTGTTCCTTTCCGCTCCTGCTGCTGTCATAAACTGCAATTTCCCGGGTGCTCCGGTCTTATCCAGGACCCGTCTGACTGTGCTTTTCTTCTTGAAAACGTTGCGCAACTGCTATGGCATCCTGGGCCTAGAGCCCTTATGGACTTGTCGGGCATGCTCTCCCTTCTGACCTGTTCCTATCTCCTACACTTACTTAACCCATATCAGCTCCTCCTACAATTAACCCTATATGAACTTTATATCAGCTATACCTAACAATGCCCACTAGTATACCCCCATCTAGTGGCCCACTGCAGAACTATACTTACCCATATCTATGAACTCTATGCTAATAGTGCCCTCCTCTAATGACCCCAAGGGATGCACCAGCTTACCCTAATCTATACATAAATATACAGAACATAATACAACACAATATATTACAATCTGTACAGCATGGTAACACATATACGATGTGGCAGTACCAATAAGGCAAATAATGGTAATACACTATAAGCGTAGCAGTACCAGTAATTATGACATATATATTAGGATTTCTTAAAGGGAGCTCACCTTAAAGGGGATGTCCTACTTCACTCCCCTACACTGTCTGCAGTGTGTATTCAGTGTAATTCCATTGTATAAGTGAAATATGTGCTTATGTCTGAGTAATATGTGTGTCATTTGTCTGATATATTAGTGACATTAGTGTGCAAGTGTGTGAGTGTTGTGTACGATATACGGCCAGCATGTGAGGGTTGTGTATGGTATACAGCCAGTGTGTGAATGCTGTGTGCAGTATACAGCCAGTGTGTGAGTGCTGTAGGTGGTATACAGCCAGTGAGTGAGTGCTGTGTACGGTATACGGCCAACGTGTGAATGCTGTGTGGGGTATACGAGCTGTGTGTAAGTGCTGTGTATGGTACAGTATACAGTCAGTGTGTGAATGCAGTGTGCGGTATACAGCCAGTGTGTGAGTGCTGTGTGTGGTATATGAGCAGTGGGTGAGTGCTGTGTACGGTATACAACCAGTGTGTGAGTGCGGTATGCAGCCAGTGTGTGAGTTTTATGTCTGCAGAGTGGGGAGTGGCATAGACCACCCGGCAGGATAATCATATTTTACTTCACTCTCCACTAAAGTGGAGTAAATTACACGAGAATGGCTAAAGTAACATTTCTGGTGGAGCAGTAAAGCAGTTTCAGAATGTGCCTTAGTCACTAAGATGCACATACTTCTAATGAGGTTGCTCCATTACTTTTTCTGTTATCAGATAGGTGGGGTTCCGACCCCTAGCACCGCCACTGATCAGCTGTTCTTAGTGCCACTGGCTGTTGGCAGCTGTGGAGCAAAGCAGCACAGCTCCATCAATTCAGTAAGGACTGCTGCTAGGTACTCCATTTAGAATGAATAGGAGTGAATCTGCAGTGCTTGGCCATGGTCACTACACAGGTGATGTAGCTGTGCTGCTTTGATCGGCAACTGCCAACATCCGGCTGCGACCAGTGCTGAGAACAGCTGATCAGTGGGGGTGCTAGGTGTCCAATCCTCAATGACCTGAGAGCATTAGAATAGATCATCAATTTAAAACTAGTGGAGCAACCTTTTAATGAATTAGGTGCATTGTACTCCAGTTCTTTCTTAATTAAAGGCGTTATCCACTACCTGGACAGCCCCTTATCAATTGCTATATTCCCTCTTATAAAATACAAACAGCCTGTACTCACCTCAGGTTTTGGCGTAATTCTGGTGATGATGGCATCTGCTCTCCTGGGGATTGCATGATGCTCTTATGCCACATGAGCCCTGCAGCCAATCAGCAGCTGTTTCATTCTCATTTCCTTTGGACAAAACTAACACCCGGAAGAAGTGAAAGCTGCTGATTCTCTCTGACTTCCTCCAAATGGCATTTTCATCTGCAGGAAGTGTGATTGGTTGAAGGGCTCACGTGGCATAAGAACATCATGTTATCCCCAGGAGAGCAGGTGCCATACTTTATGTGGGCTCAATCTATATGGAGCATTATATGGGGCCCATTCTGTATGTAGCATTATATGGGGCCCATTCTGTATGTAGCATTATATGGGGCTCATTGTCTATGGAGCATTGTATGGGGCCCATTCTGTATGGAGCATTATATGAGGTCCATTTTGTATGGAACATTACATGTAGCCGATTCGGTATTGGGGAATTATATGGGGTCAATTCTGTATGGAGCATTATATGGGTCCATTATTTTGCATGGAGCATTATATGATGCCCATTATTCTATATGGAGCATTATGAGACCAATTATTCTTTATGGAGCATTATATTGGGCCCATTAGTTTGTATGAAGCAATATATGGGGTTCATTATACTTTATGGAGGACTGTGTGGTGCCCATAATACTGTATGGAGGACTATACTGTCCGGTTTAAAATAAAAACTTTTTAATCCCCTGAGGGCACGCCACTGTGCGCTGCGAAGATTCACTGGTTTCTGAGCTATTGTAGAATTTACAATAGATATCACTGTAAGAAGTGAAATCTTTGGCATTGTACTATATATATCTGTGCCTCATCAATCGTGATATTTGATAAAAGGGGCCCATTGAGACTCTTTTGCCCGGGGCCCACAAAAACCTGGACTTGGCCCTGCATAATGGTGTACATTACCATTAATGTACACATATACATAACATTGGATCTGAAAGGTGGTCTTTAGTTGATGACAGTATGTGACCATCACATGTTGGTTAGACATAGAAATAGGAATTCAAAATCATTTTATGTTAATTGATAGTAGACAGTAGTTTGGCAGTTTGCTAATCAAAACTTTCCTTTCTGGAAAATAGCCATTAATCCTGAAAGCCAACTTATTAATGAAATCTTTGTCAATTCACCCAGGATTTTATCAAATCATCTGATTCTCCCAAGACCAAACAAAAAGCAATTTGTATAAAGGGCAATACATTTTCCCCGTGGTTAGTCATTCGTGTGTTAGTTCAAAGCTATTAATCATAGACACTTGCTCTCACTTTAGAAATCAAAATAACAAGTACTCTCATTATTCAATTTTTTTTCTTAAACCCCTTTCCAAGTTCTACTATGCATGCACAACAAAAGTCAGAAGGAACCTTATGAAGTATGGTCATGAGCTTAGTCCACTCCAGGAGCAGCAGGTGCTGGCTGTATTATACAGTTTATACCTTCCTGTGCTGCTGAGATAAGAGAACTCCAAACCTGGTAGTATAAACACTTAAAAATCCAAGTCAACAATCACAATAATATTTAAGCAATTAGGCAAAGAAGAGGGGTTATGCATGTGAATCTGTATTAGGCCGGCGTAACACACTATAGAGAAATACAGACGAGTGAGAGACGCTAAAACTATGCATTGCACACGGACCAATGTTTCTCTATGGGGCAGCTCCCATCAGCCGTATATTTCTTGGCCGTTTTTTATGGGCCAAGACAATTGCAGCTCGCTGCGATTGTCAGCGTATTACAGGCAAAATACGCCAATGCAAGTCTATGCACACAGTAATCTCTAGCGATGTCAGGCAGGAAGGTAGTTATAAAAAATATTCCTTTATTTCTTTTTGTTAAAAGAACATGTTACAGGTAGTGGATACCCCAGTAGATGGTAAAAAAATCCAACGCGTTTCAACTCAAAAGAGTCTTAATGATGGATTACAAATTCTGACAAAATGTGACATTTAAAAAGTCTCCAGACAGGAGTGAGGAGGTGGTAGGCAATACCCTCATTAGCATGTTTAACTGATGTATCCAGTTATCCACACCCAACTTCCAGATGCACATTATTCTGACCGGGCCAGAAAAGAGGCGGCATGGAGGCGCATCTGGGGGCAGATGTTTCCTGAGTTTATGGAACGTCCATGTGAGGAGCAGCAGCAAATGAGTAAGTTAGCTAATTTTTTAACAATCATGTTAAATGCAAGAAATTTTAGTTTTTACCAGTAGCCTCTAACATCCTATATTGTGTATTTTGGGATCATTGCTTGTAAGCAAGAATCTGTGTTTAAAATGACACCCTACTACTCCACATGACTATGTGAAATGTTTACTTTAGAAAGTGTTTTGTCAAATTTCAGCAACGTAATTTGCAATTTTTCTGTCACATTGCAGTTGAAGATGTGATGAGACGCTGGCGCGCATCTGCGACCAGTACCAGCGGGAACGTCAGCAGCGGGCCAGGAGTGGGGCTGCAGCACAGACAAAAGGAAAGTACATCCATTTTGACCGCCTTGCTTTTTTGGCTCCGATTATGGATCTCAGACCATAAGTACAAACATCACACCACATTACACATGGTGTTTAGGGTCAGATCTCCAACCTTTTTTTATTTTGATTACATTTCCTAACAGAACTCAGTCCAAACTCACTGAGAGGAACACAGGGTCGGATTCTGAGGTCATTATAGACCCGGTCTGGGGAGGTGAAGAGGTGGCTGGCCCATCTTCTGAGCCTTCCAGCTGCAACCCCCAAGTTCCACCTGCACCAGCACCCGGCAGCCTTGAGGAACCAAGCAACAGCAGCAGCCCTACTGTTCTCTGGATGGCTCCCCCCAATCTGCTGCCATATCCCGCCGTGGGAGACGAAGGCAAGAGATCCCTGCCTCTGATACACGGAGGCATGTTGACATGGGGGTGCTCAATTACCTGTCCAGGGCTGCCCTGGATGAGGATGAAGAGGCATATTCCCGCAGCCTGGCCTGGTACCTCCGTCCCCTAACCCGTGAGGTGAGGCTACGTGTGCAAGGATCCATTCAGGTCCTAATTGATGCATGCACACACCCCAATACCACATATGAGGTATTTGAGTTCCTGGAGAGGTGGCAGATCTCAACCCGTAACCTTCTCCGCCTTACCCCCCACCCAGATGTGCATGCTCAATTGGGATCTGAGGTACCTCCTGCACATGCTCCTACACCTCAAACCATTCCCCTCCAAAACAACCTTGGCCACAAAAGGGCCAAAAGGCGGCCTATAACCCACCTGCCCAATATGGCAACTTGTACAGACCCGGTGTTGGAGGCTGGCCCCAACCTGGATTTGGATGATATGGCCATATCGGGGGGTATGATGCACGTGGCTACAATAATCCACAGGAGTATAATCTCCATTTTCCTTATGGTCATTTTGCCGCTCAGCAACCTGACCCTGACCACATCTTACCTCAGGGCCCAGATTATCCACCCCAACAGGGTGATGGTCAAGCTGGTCACCCAAGCCACCAACATAGAGAGGCTGCTCTCCCGCCCTCACCTCCACCAACTTACCAACAATTGTAAATAATGTTATATTTATCTGTATTTGCTTTAGCAAATGTTTTTTGATTTTGTCATATTTGGTTGTACAAATCTTATGCCAAAAAAAGTGCCCAAAATTTTAGGTCCCAAAAATCCATATGAAAAAAATATGGTAGGCAGTATCCAAAGATACCTGTTGGCTTTATAAAAAGCTTAAAAATGCCAAGTTTGGACTCTTCTTTCATTAATTCCTTAAATAACCCAAACCAAAAGTCTATAAGCAAAAAAATAACACAACACACAAAACAACTTAAATGAAAAAATTATATTTATATAGAAACACATAAGAACATTACAACATAGATACAGCTTGATCTTTCAGGTAGTAGCACCCTGAGGTGAAACAAAATACTGTATGAGCACATCACGGACTTTGAGTCCTGAGAGCGTACGACGTAAAGGGATCACATGTGGGCTAGGCCTATCCCCATTGTCCACCACACCTTCACCAACATCATGTTAGGCATCGGGTTCCTGTTGCTGCACAGCGGAAATCCCGATCCCTGCTCCCGGCAGTCTCCCATTCCTCCCCAGCCGCAGAGGAGGTTGCTCAGCAAACTCATCGGTCCTGGCGCTCTGCCCAGACCACCTCCGTGGGTTTGCTTGCTGCTGCCACCTCTGGCACAGCTATGGCAATGCAGGCTGCTCAGCAGCGAGATTCTCCAGGGACTAAGTCCTCATGTCGGGTCACAGAGCATGCCCGTGGAGTGATCTCCCATTGGAGATCGAAGGTCTCGCGCTCAGGTCCCACTCCTGTTCGGATTGGCCCATCTGAGAAGCCAGGAAGGTCCCAGACGCTCGCGGCTATAAAAGGTTCGCATGGCCGCTCGGCCATGCTCTAGGATACACTGTATTTTCAGACTATGAGTGAGTGATGTATGCACGTATGAATGTCTCTGGTGACTGACTCATTATGAAACCCCTACCCTTGGTACGCATGTGTTGTGCAGCCTAGCCTGCTAGCGCCCAGGCTTAGGTGTAGGTAGGGCAGAGTCGGAGTCAGGCATTAGTCCCCATCAGTGACTCGGCACGCCTCAGTGCACGTGCTCCACACTCCGTAGCCAGCGTCTATAGCGGCGTTCGCGGTAGCGACGCCGTGCGCTCTGATGGCCTAGAGGAACTCTAACCCTGTGTCCTTGGGGTAGAGTTCTGTGGCCGCTGTCTGTGCGCTTTTTGGCCGGGCGAGCTAAACAGGCTCCAGTATTTGCGTTCAGCGGCTGTGCGGCTCTGTGAGTCAACAGAGTTCGCTCCTGTTCACACTGGGTGATGTAACCCACGTGTGACAGTTTTCACGCCGCTCTATTCTTCCGCCATTACCTACCAGCAGTGTACCACCTCTGCACGGTGGACCCCGGGCTGCGAACGCACCTACTATTATTTATAATTTGGTGCGTTCCACCAGCCCTAACACATCAGATGAGGAACAATCATGCATCTAGTGAAGTTATAGAGGACCACACAAGCTTTGATGACCTCATTGACGCTGGCTTCACTCAACTGAATGGCTGACTGGAGGACCCGCCATTTGGCACAAAGAATGCCAAAGGCGCACTCCACCAGTCGTTGGGCATGTGATAGGTGCAAGATAAAGATCCTGCGTTGGTGGTCAAGGTTTCTGCGCGGATATGGCCTCATTTCATAGACTGTAAGCTTGTGAGCAGGGCCTTCATTCCTCTTGGTATTTGTTATAATCTATGTGATTATTGTTATGCTGTAATGTCTATTGTCTGTACAAATCCCCTCTGAAATGTAAAGTGCTGCGGAATATGTCGGCGCTATAGAAATAACATTTATTATTATTATTATTATTATTATTATTATTATTATTACATGCCTGGTCAATTGAAAGGCCTCATCCCCCACTAGGACATAAGGCACAGATTCTTGATTGGAGCCTGGAAGCTGACGTGGTGGTGGTAGGTCCAACTGGTTATTGCACAGCCGCCGACCCATAATGGAAAAATTGAAGACTCGAGAGTCTTCAGTTCTTCCATAAGCCCCAATGTCTACAATTATAAACCTGTAGTTACTGTCAATCAGAGCAAACAAAACTACAAAAAAATATATAATGTTTATAATTATAGAATTGGGACCCTGAGTTCGGCGGCTTATGCACACGGATGTGCTTCCCATCCAGTGCTCCAATACAATTGGGAAATTGGCAGTGCTCCTCAAATCCCCTGGCAATTCTCAACCAGTCTCCCATCTTGGGCTCAGGCATGACCACTTGATGAAGTCTGATCCAGAATTGAGAACATGTAGCCCAGACTATGCCAGATATGGTAGATCTCCCAATCAAAACTCAAAATGGATTGCGACATATGAAAGACCAGTTGTGAGGAACCTACAATTAAACAAATGTAGATAAATAAAACATTACAACATGTGAAAGGTTTCACAAATTACATATAGATCACCTGAACAGTGTGTAACTAACAATCAAGGCAAACACTGCATACAGACAAGTCAAAGGGCTATGTGAATTTAACATAAACATCATAGTATTCTTACTTAGAGCAGAGATTTGGGATATATTAAGAAGATAATTCACCAAAAGGGGTCACTGACAAAGAGAATTCTTGTGAAAACGCATCATCAACATACCTTATGTAGCTGAAGAATGCATACCGTAACATAAGGAGAAGGCGCTCCTCAGCAGAAATACATTTGCACATCCTGGTGTCCTAGAAGGTGATTACTGGATGCACTGTCTCCAACAAAACATCGAAGGTGGCAATGCTCATATGACAATATAGGAAAAACTTGTCGGGATGTGTCCGAAGAGATGCATAAAGCTGGTGAAAATGGCCTTTATTGATGTGTTGCCTCAAATGCGAATGCACCCACATTCGTCTCCTCCTCCCCCACAATCACTGGGTATGGCTGGCAAAAGTGGCAGGACAAAACCCAGTTGTAGAGAACATGGTCATTTGGGGTGAACTGAAGTGTGTATGACATGTTGACAACCAACCACCAATACTCCAACACAAGCACAGCACCAAATTGGCCAGATTGGGGGCTGGCACCTGTTGTAGAGGTAATAAATAGGGTTGCTGATGATGATTTAAATTATTTTGAGGCCTCAAAACCGTTAAATGTCCATTTTTGCAAGGTTGCGAGAAAAAAACGCTATACGGATGCCATACGGATTACATACGGATGCTTAAATGTGCAGAATACGCGGCCACACCTTGACAACAGATGACATACGGATCACTGTTCAGGGAACATTTCTGCGTATTACGACCGTACTATACGGTCCGTATTTTTATACGTTAAGTGTGACTCCAGCCTTAGAGGGGTAACAATTAAAGGAAAGTTTAACGTGGACACTCATCTCCCTGCAATGTCATTGAGATTTACATGACTTGTTGTGTCATGCGCCAGCTGCAGCCAATAAATGTTAGCTGCAGATCATCAATATTCCATCAGGTTAGACATCCAAACTGACAAAATAGTAAAGACTACAGCTGACGAACGGCCGCTCATTTGCTGCTGCTGGAACATGATGCAATAAGTCCTGTCACTCTCCGGGAACAGTGACAACGACATAGGTAAGGATACAATGTTTTGAACTACCTATTTATGAGGTTTAAAAGGTCCTTTGAGAACTTTGCATGTCTATTGATTACTTAGGCTATGTGCGCACATTGAGTATTTGCTTGCAGAAATTTTTTCATGCGTTTTTGTACAATCATGAATGCTTCGAGCTAAATAAAGATATATACAGTTGTGGCCAAAAGTATTGACACCCCTGCAATTCTGTCAGATAATACTCAGTTTCTTCCTGAAAATGATTGCAAACACAAATTATTTGGTATTATTTTCTTCATTTAATTTTTCCTAAATGAAAAAACACAAAAAGAATTGTCCTAAAGCCAAATTGGATATAATTCCACACCAAACATAAAAAAGAGGGTGGACAAAATTATTGGCACTGTTCGAAAAATCATGTGATGTTTCTCTAATTTGTGTAATTAACAGCACCTGTAATTTACCTGTGGCACCTAACAGGTGTTGGCAATAACTAAATCACACTTGCAGCCAGTTGACATGGATTAAAGTTGACTCAACCTCTGTCCTGTGTCCTTGTGTGTACCACATTGAGCATGGAGAAAAGAAAGAAGACCAAAGAACTGTCTGAGGACTTGAGAAACCAAATTGTGAGGAAGCATGAGCAATCTCAAGGCTACAAGTCCATCTCCAAAGACCTGAATGTTCCTGTGTCTACCGTGCACAGTGTCATCAAGAAGTTTAAAGCCCATGGCACTGTGGCTAACCTCCCTAGATGTGGACGGAAATGAAAAATTGACAAGAGATTTCAACGCAAGATTGTGCGGATGTTGGATAAAGAACCTCGACTAACATCCAAACAAGTTCAAGCTGCCCTGCAGTCCGAGGGTACAACAGTGTCAACCCGTACTATCCGTCGGCGTCTGAATGAAAAGGGACTGTATGGTAGGAGACCCAGGAAGACCCCACTTCTTACCCCGAGACATAAAAAAGCCAGGCTGGAGTTTGCCAAAAGTTACCTGAAAAAGCCTAAAACATTTTGGAAGAATGTTCTCTGGTCAGATGAGACAAAAGTAGAGCTTTTTGAGTAAAGGCATCAACATAGAGTTTACAGGAGAAAAAAAGAGGCATTCAAAGAAAAGAACACGGTCCCTACAGTCAAACATGGCGGAGGTTCCCTGATGTTTTGGGGTTGCTTTGCTGCCTCTGGCACTGGATTGCTTGACCGTGTGCATGGCATTATGAAGTCTGAAGACTACCAACAAATTTTGCAGCATAATGTAGGGCCCAGTGTGAGAAAGCTGGGTCTCCCTCAGAGGTCATGGGTCTTCCAGCAGGACAATGACCCAAAACACACTTCAAAAAGCACTAGAAAATGGTTTGAGAGAAAGCACTGGAGACTTCTAAGGTGGCCAGCAATGAGTCCAGACCTGAATCCCATAGACCACCTGTGGAGAGATCTAAAAATGGCAGTTTGGAGAAGGCACCCTTCAAATATCAGGGACCTGGAGCAGTTTGCCAAAGAAGAATGGTCTAATATTCCAGCAGAGCATTGTAAGAAACTCATTGATGGTTACCGGAAGCGGTTGGTCACAGTTATTTTGGCTAAAGGTTGTGCAACCAAGTATTAGGCTGAGGGTGCCAATACTTTTGTCTGGCCCATTTTTGGAGTTTTGTGTGAAATGGTCAATGTTTTGCTTTTTGCTTCATTCTCTTTTGTGTTTTTTCATTTAAGACAAATTAAATGAAGATAATAATACCAAAGAATTTGTGACTGGAATCATTTTCAGGAAGAAACTGAGTATTATCTGACAGAATTGCAGGAGTGTCAATACTTTTGGCCACAACTGTAATTAAAGATAAAAAAAAGAAAGAATTGTGATGTAATTTCCTTGTTCAACCTCTTCTTTTTCATTGTCCATTTTGGAATTGAAGAGGAGCACACAGCAACCATTACGGCTCAGCAGGCCTTATCAAAACCTGCTGTTAATTACAGTTTTAAATATACTGCGTCGTTGCAGAGAGCAGGTAAGCTATAGTATATATAAATAATATTTTTCATGTCTCTATCTTTTTTTCCCCTGTGTTGTGCAGTGATTAGATTAAAATAATACAGATACCAGAGAACACCAAAATGCATACAGGAGAAACAATTAACCCCTTTACCCCCAAGGGTGGTTTGTACGTTAATGATTTGTGGTTTTGTGGTTTTGTGATTTTGTGGTTTTGTACGCCAATTTTTGCAATTCTGACCACTGTCCCTTTATGAGGTAATAACTCTGGAACGCTTCCATGGATCCTGGTGATTCTGACACTGTTTTTTCGTGACATATTGTACTTCATGATAGTGGTAATATTTCCTTGATATAACTTGCGTTTGTGAAAAAAATGGAAATTTGCCGAAAATTTTGAAAATTTTGCAATTTTCCAACTTTGAATTTTTACGCTCTTGAATCCCAAAGATATGGCACACAAAAAACTTAATAATTGGCAACAAAAATCCCTTAAACATAATGTGGCGTAATGGAGATGGGGAAGAGCAACCCAAACACCAGCGCCAATTGCACAAGCTCAAAATGCACTATAAGAACCAGGAGAAAAATTGGAGCATGCAGTAAATAGCATATAAAATGATCAAATTTTATTAGAATAGAGTACTACAATTAATACAAGTGTAACAATGTGCTAACCAGACAAAATAGACGGTATCAACCCAAAATACCCTACTCCTCCATCAAGGTGGAAAAATAGCCCCAGAATGCATTCCCATACGAGCCCATGTCCTACAAGTAATAGTATGAAAAAAGCGCCCAGACAATAGGTCACCCCCGACGCGCGTTTTGCAGCGCCTCAGGCCTCTTGATAAAGCGGCCTGAGGCACCGTGAAATGCGCATCGGGGGTGGCATAGCCTGGTTCCCCCTCTCCTCCTTGTCCCGGTAAGCTCCTCTGTGGTCTGTCTTCTATCTTACTCCGCTGCACTTTGCAGCGGGCTATTATATTACACTGGTGCCCTCCCTCACTATATCTATATGATGTCTAATTTTGGACCTATTGTCTGGGTGCACACCAGAGTACAAGGCAGAGTGCAGGTTCAGAGCATGTGCCAGGAGACACAACAGAGTACAGGGCAGAGTGCAGGTTCAGAGCGTGTGCCAAGAGGCACAGCGGAGTACAAGGCAGAGGACCCGAATACAGCGCACAGCCAGGCAGGGACACGGCAGACCAAGCCAGGAAGCACAACAATAATCAGGCACCTCCCATAGGAAGAAGTAGCCTGATATAGTACATGATCACTAGGACTTCCGAAACAAGTCCCCCAATACCATAGAGAGGACGGACCTGGAGACAGAGCTGAGAGGAGCACGTGTGCACACAGAACATGGTGCAAACATGAACCTAAGTACGATAGGTGCGGGTGCACCCCCGGAGTGGCCGCGACTCCGGAAGAGATGACGTTGGGACCCCAGGTGAGCGTGGCGTGACAGGCGGCATGACACTAGCTACAAGAAAAAGTAAGACAATGAGAAATAAAAATAAATGCCTGGGTCCTGAAGACCCAAATGGCTGTTTGCCCTCAAGGGGTTGCGTAAGCTTTCAGTAAATGTTAGGTTTCTTTTGTAAAATAATGACTTAATAGGCTTTATTCATATTTTTACCCAATATTTCATATATACGCTCTTGGATATATGCTGTACAAATCTATGTCCTTTAATGGATAGACTTATGGTCTGTTCACATGTTGCCTTTTTGTAGAATTTTGTTCTACGTGTTTTTGCCATGAAAAATACAGCATTTTACTGTCCCAGCAAAGTGATTAAGATTTCTAAAATCTCATTCACATATACAGGGTGATGCACCTAAATAAAATGGGAAAGGTTGGTGATATCAACTTCCTGTTTGTGGCACATTAGTATATGGAAGGAGGGAAACTTTTCAAGATGGGTGGTGACCATGGCGGCCATTTTGAAGTCGGCCATTTTGGATCCAACTTTATTTTTTTCCAATGGGAAGAGGGTCATGTGACATATCAAACTTATTGAGAATGTCAGAAGAAAAACAATGATGTGCTTGATTTTAACGTAACTTTATTCTTTCATGAGTTATTTACAAGTTTATGACCACTTATAAAATGTGTTCAAAGTGCTGCCCATTGTGTTGATTGTCAATGCAACCCTCTACTCCCACTCTTGACATACTGATAGCAACACCACAGAAGAAATGCTAGCACAGGCTTCCAGTATATCTGTTGTTTAAGATACTGCACATCTCATATCTTCATAGTGTGGGGAGGTTGAGCTGATGGACAGGTCTGTCTGTAGTAAGAGACAGAGAGATAGCGCAGTGTAGGCTGAGATAAAGAGAAAAGGGTGTTATGTGGTAGTTTGACCATTAGAGGGCAGTGGGGAGTATAGGCAGGTGACTGTGTAACTGACTGTGTAACTGCCATTGGTCAAAGGTTGCTGTCAGGTGATGGTGGGCGGAGCTACTGGGACTGGGAGTATAAGAGGTAAGGGAAGGTTCTGGAAGTTCCAGTCAGCCAGGGGAGCTCACAAGAAAGGAGGGTCTGCTGTGAGGAGAGGCAGCAGAGAACCCTCAGAGAGAGAGCCTGACAGTGGAGACGGTCACGGGGGGGTGACCCAAAAGGACAGTGGCTGCGGACAGAGACAGACTGTGAGTCTCAGGTGGACTGCGTACTCTAAAGGGTGCAACGCTTTGGTGAAAGTGCCTAGGGCAGCCACAGCGGGAAAGAGCCATAGAGGACGCCACGAACGGTAATACAAGGAAGAGAAAGTACCCGGGTCTGTGTAAAAAGTGAATTCTGGACTAATCCTGTGATGGAGTATGGTGGTCGTCCAGAAAACGGCCAATAAAATCTGAACTGTTGGACACAACCCTTGTCTCAGTCTCATGTCTGCCGGCGCCATAAAGTGGGTCACCCCCCAGTCCTGTTGGATCAGCATCGCCTAATCGCCTCCCTCAGCCCGACCCCTACAATAGCATAGACAATTGCCTTCAGATGACCCCAAAGATAAAAGTCTAAGGGGGTCAGATCGGGAGACCACGACGACCAATCCACTTTATCACCAACCATTCCCATTTTATTTAGGTGTACCCATATAGGTGTATCCATATAGATGGCCCACCCTGCAGTTTATTTTTTCATTGCAGATTTGAAGCAGCTTCTAATCTGCAGCATTCCTATTCTTTCAGCACTTTTTTTTCTCATTCTAATGTATGAGGAAAAAACAAAAAATGCGACAATACAAACATTTTGAAGCAGAAATACCTGCACCAAATGCTGAATGCGAGCCCATACCCTTAGGTATGCTAAAAAGCAGGCCTTTATACCGGAGTCACACTAGAATACGGACGAATGCTATGCGAGAAAACATAACTCTGCAAAGGAATATGTGGATTTTGTCCGCGCTGCCCAAATGATGAAATTCCAGAAGGTTAGTAAAGTTTGACAGTGGTTTATTCTACGCGTTTCAAGGTTTTTTGCAACCTTTTCTTCCTGAAAAGATTTTGATTTCAAATTATTATTTTAAAATAAAATCTTTTTTACGAACCTTGTCAATGTCTGGACTAGATTTTTAATTCATTTGGCAACTCATTTGTTTAATAAAAGTATGAGTTTTCATGGAAAACGCAAAACTATCTGGGTGACCCCAAACTTTTGAACGATAGTGTATATATATATTTATATTGCGTAGATAGAAGAAAAGCCGACAATTCATCTGCCGTGTTCGCTAAAATCACTGCAGGAGTCTACAGGATAGAAGAGATGGATTACATACGTAAATACAAATGGAATAGGTAGATATATAGATGTCAGTGACAAATACAATTAGTACAGCGTGTGTGCAGTGTGTGCAAATTACTGTACATGTATTTAATTAATAAATTATTATTTTTCAGAAAAAATGGAGTGGGCTCCCAAGCAATTTTCGTACCCAGCAGAGGGAAAGCCGTTGGCTGGGGGCCAATGTTTATAGCCTGGGAAGGGGATAATACCCATGGAGCTTCCCAGGCTATTAATATAAGCTCACAACTGTATACTGAGCCTTTATTGGCTATTAAAATGGGGAACCCTCCAAAAAAATGACGTGGGGGTCCCCTATAATTAATAGCCAGCAAAGGCTATGCAGACAGCTATGGGCTGATATTAATAGCCTAGGGAGGTGCCATTGATACTAACACCCCCCGGCTAAAAACATTAGCTCGCAGTCGCCCCAGAAAAGGCACATCTCTAAGATGCGCCAATTCTGGCACTTAGCCTCACTCCTCCCACTTGCCCTGTATAGGTGGCAAGTGGGGTGATAGTTGTGGGGTTGATGTCACCTTTGTATTGTCAGGTGACATCAAGCGCCGAGGTTAGTAATGGAGAGGCGTCAATAATGGAGTAATGGAGTAATGGAGAGGCGCCAATAATATGCCCTCATTACTAACTCCATAGTCGCATTGTAAGAAAATGCAGACACCAAGAAAAAAGTCCTTTAAATTGAAAGAAAGTAACAGACTCCTTTAATATTCTTAATAAAACAATACTTACGACCTTGCCCATTCCCCCAATGCCCTCATCATGTGCAAAAGAGGTAAAAAAAACAAACAACAGTATTCCTCACCTTTCCGCAGAGATGCTTTTAATCCATTAGTCCCATGAAGGGTTCAGCTGTGCTACATCTAGATGGCAGGCTGCATGGTACGACCATGCATTCTGTCATCCAGCATAGAAACTGAGCACCGTGTGTTCAGTGTCTCTCTGTGAACTGCTATTCCCTGTCTGACAGCACTGCGAGCATGAGAAAGTTCTCCTGCTCATCACGGTGCCATTTGACAGGTCCTGCGAGTTCACGGCCAATTAACTCACTTCACCTTTCTGATGTCAGCGCGAGCACCGTGGGAAAATTTATCTAAAATTTCCCACGGTGCTCACGCCGACATCACATACGCGAAGTGAGTTCATTGCTCATGAACTCGCAGGACCTGTCTGATAGCACCGCAACGAGCAGGAGAACTTTCTCACGCTCGTAGTACCCTCAGTCAGGGAATAGCAGTTCACAGGGAAACAATGTGCACACGGTGCTCAGTGTTTACTGGATGACAGGCTGCATGGACGTGTAAGGAGGTGGCCAGTCCCCTCAGTTGCACCCTCTCTTTCTGCCGTGTGACCTCTGTGCACTTCCTATGTATATATGTTTTATGCCTTATTATGTTGAGCAGTGTTTGTTTGTTCTTAATGTAATGCACCTGCTGTATTTGTACTGTAATATGTATGTTGCCCCTGTCTAGTTCGGGACAGGATCAATTAACAGGGGGGCTGGGCCAGCAGCAGTAAGGCCACAGGAAATTGCTGCTTCCCTCCAGATGTTGGACAGGGCAGACGTACATGGACACAGAGCACTGCCAGGCCTCAAGAACAGGACGGAACTGTTGCCCTGGATTCCCAAGGACTACGGAATAAGGAAAGGCTAAGGACTGCAATACGCGCCTCAGGACTCCCGAAGGGCCCCCGATTCTGAAGGGTTAATTCTGCACGTGAAGTTCCCCTGAACTTTGGCTGCTTCAGCTGCTGTGGGTGTGGCTGGAGAGTGTGACAGGGACAGAGCAGGAAAACCAGTATTGTACTAGTGTCTTCTTCCTATTTTACCACCATCCAATAAAAGTTATTTTCCCCGTTGGAAAGCTGCTGCATTCCTGGATCCTTTATTTCCAGGACTGCTATGGCTGGAGAAAAAACAAGGTACATCATAAGGAAGATTGTGTTGGTCCCAACTGTCTACAGTTAGGTCCATATATACTTGGACAGAGACAACATTTTTCTAATTTTGGTTCTAGACATTACCACAATGAATTTTAAACAAAACAATTCAGATGCAGTTGAAGTTCAGACTTTCAGCTTTCATTTGCGAGTATCCACATTAAAATTGGATGAAGGGTTTAGGAGTTTCAGCTCCTTAACATATGCCACCCTGTTTTTAAAGGGACCAAAAGTAATTGGACAATTGACTCCAAGGCTATTTCATGGACAGGTGTGGGCAATCCCTTCGTTATATCATTCTCAATTAAGCAGATAAAAGGCCTGGAGTGGATTTCAGGTGTGGTGCTTGCATTTGGAAGGTTTTGCTGTGAAGGAACCATGCGGTCAAAGGAGCTCTCCATGCATGTGAAACAAGCTATCCTTAAGCTGCAAAAACAGAAACAACCTATCCGAGAAATTGCTACAACATTAGGAGTGGCAAAATCTACAGTTTGGTACATCCTGAGAAAGAAAGAATGCACTGGTGAACTCATCAATGCAAAAAGACCTGGGAGCCCACGGAAGACAACAGTGGTGGATGATCGCAGAATAATCTCCATGGTGAAGAGAAACCCCTTCACAACAGCTAACCAAGTGAACAACACTCTCCAGGAGGAAGGCGTATCAATATCCAAATCTAGAAGACTGCATGAAGTAAATACAGAGGGTTCACTGCACGGTGCAAGCCACTCATAAGCATCAAGAATCAAAAGGCTAGACTGGACTTTGCTAAAAAACATCTAAAAAAAGCCAGCACAGTTCTGGAAAAACATTCTTTGGACAGATGAAACCAAGATCAACCTCAACCAGAATGATGGCGAAGGAGTGGTACAGCTCATGATCCAAAGCATACCACATCATCAGTAAAACACGGCGGAGGCAGTGTGATGGCTTGGGCATGCATGGCTGCCAGTGGCACTGGGTCACTAGTGTTTATTGATGATGTGACACAGGACAGAAGCAGCCGAATGAATTCTGAGGTATTCAGAGCCATACTGTGTGCTCAGATCCTGTCATGATCTCAGTGCGGGTTTGACTCGCACATGTGGGGTTAATGTCTGGAACCAGTGCTGATGACTGGCACTTCTGGGGTTAAATGTTATGATCCCAGTGCAGGCTTACCTGCACACCTAGGGCTTATTATTGTGGTCTTCCTGGTTTTTTGAAAGCTTTTTATAGCCTCAGGACGCTCCTATCCCTGGCAGTTATACTTTCGCCCTTGGCAGAGTTGTGTTGACCCCTGAGTGTGTTTGTGCTGTGTTCTTGTTTGCCTGATACTTTGTGTACGACTCGGTCTGTTCTCTGGATACTGCTTGTTGGATTCTGCTTGGTACCTTCTATGTCTGTTTGGCTTTGACCACTGCCTGGCCCCGACTCTCCGTTCTGTCTCATCCCTGGTACTTTATTGCTATTTCTGTGTATGACCCGGTTTGTCTGACTTTGAGTATTCCTGTATTAACGTCCTGCCATCTCTGGCAGCAGGAGGCTAAGCCCCACCCACTTGCAGTCACATGACCGTAGGTCCTTCACTGCTCACTGACTTCAGCTCCTCCAGGTCCTGCTTGCCTGAACTGTCCGGCCGTGTCTGACCCCGGGCCCCTCTGCAGTGTGGGTGAGTCCTTGCTCAGTGGTGGCGGCACGCTGACCCTAACAGGACCGTGATATTATAACTGACCGTTAAGTTTTTGGAGTTTTTTTTTTTCAGCTGAGAACTATGGATCTCATACAATATCTGGCTGAACAGATGAAAAATCTGAGTCAGATGTTTCAGGGTTTATCTCTGGAGCAGCAAGCTCTTGCTCGTTCTGAGCAGCAGGTTTCTGAGACAGTGCGGGGGGCTTTAGCTGCTGGGTCTCTGGGGGCTGGGGCGAGTGATGTTGTTTTGGTGTCTCCAGAACTACCTGTTAAACTGCCTGACTTCTATTCTGCGAACGAAAAGGAGTTCAGGGTCTTCATGGAGGGGTGCAAACTCTTCTTTAGTTTGAGGCCACGTTCCTCTTGGGACGAAAGTCAGAAGGTAGGGGTCATTATGTCTTTATTAAGAGGGTCCCCGCAAGCTTGGGCTTTCTCCCTTCCTCCCACTGCCCCTGAGAGAGTGTCTGTGAAAGCATTTTTTGAGGCCGTCGGGCACATATATGATGAGCCGGACCGAGTGCGATTGGCAGAGGACATGGTGATGAGTGTCTGTCAGGGGAAACACTCATCTGAGTGGTTTTGTACGGAATTCCGCCGCTGTGCCGCAGAGGTCTCTTGGAACAACACCGCAATCCGAGGACTCTTTCGCAGAGGCTTGTCCAAGCGGCTACAGGATGCCTTGGCACTACATCCCCACCTAACTCACTCGAGGACGCCATGACCCAGGCCATCCTGATGGACCGCAGGTTGCGGGCCAGGGGGGTGATGCAGGTGGAAACTCCATTGTTCCCTAGTGAAAAAGAGACTGTTTCTGTGCCCTTGGACGTAGGGGCTCTCTCCCTGAAGGAAAAGGAGAGACAACGCCGGATAGAAAAGCAGTTTTGCTTCTACTGCTGTAAAACAGGACATTGGAAAAGGGAGTGTCCTGATTGATTGTCCATCCTCGACCCGATTCACGGGAAATGACTAGGTCTGGGTAGTCAGCGGGGAGACTACTCAGACCCTCAGGTACCCTTTTATTATTATTATGATTATTATTATTATTATGCAATTATATAGCGCCATTTATTCCATGGCGCTTTACATGTGAAAAGGGGAAATGTAGACAAGTGTAATTTATATAAGAGTAATATACAAGTGTAAGACAAGGGACAAGTGACACACAAGTACATAAGGAGAGGGGACCCTGCCCGCGAGGGCTCACAGTCTACAGGGATGGGTGAGGATAGAGTAGGAGAGGGTAGAGCAGGTCGTGCAGTGGTTCAGTAGACCGAGGATCATTGCAGGCTGTAGGCTTGTCGGAACAGGTGGGTCTTCAGGTTCTTCTTGAAGGTTTCCGCTGATGGTGAGAGTCTGATGTGTTGCGGTAGGGAGTTTCAGAGTATGGGGAAAGCACGGGAGAAGTCTTGTATGTGGTTGTGGGAAGAAGAGATAAGGGGGAGAAGAGAAGGAGATCTTGGGACGATCGAAGGTTGCGTGCGGGTAGGTACCTAGAGACCATGTCACAGATGTATGAAGGAGACAGGTTGTGGATGGCTTTGTATGTCATGGCTGGGGTTTTGAATTGGATCCTCTGGGCAACAGGAAGCCAGTGAAGGGCCTGGCATAGGGGGGAGGCTGGGGAATAGCGGGGAGACAGGTGGATTAGTTGGGCAGCAGAGTGTAGGATGGACTGGAGCGGTGCCAGAGTGCTAGAGGGGAGGCCAGAGAGTAGGAGGTTGCAGTATTCAAGGCGGGAGATGATAAGAGCGTGCACTAGTGTTTTTGTGGTTTTGTGGTTGAGGAATGAGCGGATCCGGGAAATATTTTTGAGTTTGAGGCGGCAGGAGGAGGCGAGGGCTAGGATATGTGGCTTGAAAGAGAGCGCAGAGCAGACTCGTTTTCTAAGGTGTTGCTTCATGCGGAACTGTTAGTGGACCGTTGTTTTTTCCCTCTACAGCCTTCGTGGGCTGCGGATCATCCATCAATCTTATTGACTCCCAATTGGTCACACGCTGTAAGATAGGGACAGTTAGACTCAAGGTTCCGATCAAGGTGGTGGCCATTGACTCCTCCCCCTCACTAAAGAGGGAATTCTCTTCATGTCTGACTTGTTTTCGCTCAGAGTGGGCGCTACCCATGTGGAAAACTTAAGTTGTTTAGTTCTAGACAATCTACCAGCAGGATTGGTGTTGGGCATGCCCTGGTTACAACACCAGAACCCAGTTATTAACTGGAAAACGGGGGAGATTGTTCAAAGGGGGTTTAATGATTCGATGTTATGTGATAAATCTGCACTACTGGTCGAACCTGTTCAATCTGTATCTGTGTCATCTGTCGAGCTGGAAGGTATTCCGGAGTACCTGAAAGAATTCGAAGATGTATTCTCTGAAAGCGAGGTCAAGACGTTGCCGCCACATAGACCCTTTGACAGTGCGATTGAGTTAGTCCCGGGGGCTAAATTGCCTAAAGACCGTCTGTTTAATTTATCTGGCCCTGAGCACTTGGCCATGAAAGATTACATTGCTGAGAGTCTTCGCAAAGGACACATACGTCCCTCAGTCTCACCTGTGGCGGCAGGGGGGTTTTTTTGTAAAGAAAAAAGATGGCGGTTTACGTCCCTGCCTCTATTTTCGTGAGCTCAATAAGATTACTGTACGGAATACGTACCCCCTTCCGTTGATTCCCGATTTGTGTAACCAACTTTCAGGGACAAAATGGTTCTCCAAACTGGATCTTCGGGGGGCATATAATTTGATAAGGGTCCGGGAGGGGGATGAATGGAAAACTGCGCTCCTCACGACCGAGAGACTGTTTGATAATTTAGTCATGTCGTTTGGTCTTACCAATGCCCCCGCCATATTTCAGAATTTCATCAACGTGGTATTCTCGGATCTCATTGGTCGTTTTGTTGTCATTTACTTAGACGATATTCTGATATACACTCCCGACAGTCAGTCTCATCTGAATCATGTATGAACCGTTCTCCAAAGACTGAGGGAAAATCATCTGTATGCCAAATTGGAGAAATGTGTGTTTTTTGTTCAAGAATTGTCTTTTTTGGGATTAATTGTGTCCTGTGAGGGTTTTCGCATGGACCCCAAGAAGGTGCAGGCCATTGCGGATTGGGTGCAACCCCGAGACCTTAAGGGTCTTCAGCACTTCTTGGGGTTTGCCAATTATTACCACAAATTTATTTGGGGGTTTTCACAGGTGGTTAAACCACTCACAGATCTTACATGTAAAGGTGCGGATGTGAAATTGGTCCTCGCTCGCAAAAGAGGCGTTTGCGACTCTGAAAAGATGCTTTATGTCTGCTCCTGTGTTAGTACAGCCAGATCCGTCCAAACCATTCGTCGTGGAAGTGGACGCCTCCGAGGTGGGGGTGGGGGTGAGGGCGGTGTTGTCCCAAGGGCCTGCCACTCTAACCAACCTCAGGCCATGTGCTTTCTTTTCCAAGAAGTTCTCTGCTGCTTAAAGAAATTATGACGTAGGCAATAGAGAGCTTCTTGCGGTCAAATTGGCGTTTGAAGAATGGAGGCACTTTTTGGAGGGGGCCAGTCACCCGGTTACTGTGATCACCGATCACAAAAATTTGTCATACATTGAATCTGCTAAAAGACTAACGCCCAGACAGGCCCGTTGGTCACTTTTTTTTCCCGTTTTCAGTTTACTATTACATTTCGGCCAGGGTCTAAGAATGTCAAGGCTGACGCCTTATCTCACAGTTTTCAGCCGGTGTCTCCCCCTGAGCCACCGTTCTCCATTCTTCACCCTGGGGTTGTGTTAGCAGGGGTCTTGTCTGAATTGGAACGAGAGATTCAGGGCGCCCAGTCGCTGGCTCCGGCGGCCAAGCCTGGGGGTAAGTTGTTTGTCCCAGAGCAACTTCGCCTGAAACTCTTGCAGGAGTTCCATGAATCCAAGCTGAGTGCTCACCCTGGTATATCAGCCTGGCGGTGGCTAGGATCTTTTGGTGGCCTACCTTTGGTTCAGACATAAAAAAATTAATTTCTGGTTGTGGCGTCTGCGCTTGTTCTAAAAACTCTCATAGTCGTCCGGCAGGGGAGCTGATGCCCTTGGCAGTGCCTGAAAGACCATGGACTCACTTGTCCATGGATTTTGTTACCAATCTCCCTCCATCTAAGGGTAATACGGTGGTATGGGTAGTGATGGACAGATTTTCTAAGCAGGCTCATTTTGTACCCCTGTCCGCACTACCATCGCTGAGACTTTATCCAAATTGTTTGTGCAGCATGTGATCCGGTTGCATGGGGTACCCCTGAATGTGGTGTCTGATCGTGGTGTGCAGTTTGTGGCTAAGTTTTGGCGTGCTTTCTGCAAAAAATTAGGGATGTCTCTTTCCTTTTCGTCTGCATACCATCCTGAGAGTAAAGGTCAGACGAAACGCACTAATCAGTCCCTGGAACAGATCCTTAGGTGTCTAACTTCTCCTAGACAGAATGACTGGTGCGATGCACTGCCATTGGCTGAATTTGCCTTCAATAGTCGGGTGAGTCAATCCATGGGTATGACTCCTTTCTTGAAAAATTGTGGGTTCAGTCCTCATTTTGGGGAGTTTTCACGTCTGGACTCGGGGTGTCCCGGGGCTGAGGGCTCTGTTCAGCGATTAATGAATACGTGGGCGGAAGTCCAGCCGAATATATCTAGGTCTCAGAGCAGGTATAAGTTTTTCGCGGACACGAAATGAACACCAGGTCCCACGGGTCAGGTTGGAGAGAAGGTTTGGCTCTCCATGCGAAACATTAAGTTGAAGGTTCCTTCAGCCAAGTTGGGGCCCAAATTCATTGGCCCATACAAGATTGTGGAAAAAATCAATCCAATGGCGTACAGGCTGTGCCTTCCACCTTCTATCAAAATCCCTAACGTCTTCCATAAATCTCTACTGAAACCTTTTGAAGCAGTCCAGGGAGACTCCGAGTCCGCTGCTCTTCCTGTTTTGGTTGAGGGGTAGGTGGAGAACGAGATTGGTCATATCGCAGATTCCAGGTTGGTATGGCGATTGGTACAGTACCTGGTTCATTGGAAGGGGTATGGACCGGAAGACAGGTCCTGGGTGCCGGCCCGGTTGATGCATGCAGATCGCCTGGTGCGGGCTTTCCATGCTAAGTACCCGGACAAGCCTGGGGAACCAGAGGCCCCCCCGTTGAGAGGGGGGTACTGTCATGATCTCAGAGCGGGTTTGATGCGCACATGCGGGATTTATGTATGGAACCAGTGCTGATGACTGACACTTCTGGGGTTAAATGTTATGATCCCAGTGCAGACTTACCTGCACACCTGGGGCTTATTATTGTGGCCTCTCCCTGGTTCTGGGACAGCTTCTTATAGCCTCAGGAAGCTCCTATCCCCGTCAGTTATACTTTCGCCCTTGGCAGAGTTGTGTTGACCCCTGAGTGTGTTTGTGCTGTGTTCTTGTTTGCCTGATACTTTGTGTACAACTCGGTCTGTTCTTTGGATACTGCTTGTTGGATTCTGCTTGGTACCTTCTATGTCTGTTTGGCTTTGACCACTGCCTGGCCCCGACTCTCCGTTCTGTCTCATCCCTGGTACTTTATTGCTATCTCTGTGTACGACCCAGTTTGTCTGACTTTGAGTATTCCTGTATTAGTGTCCTGCCATCTCTGGCAGCAGGACGCTAAGCCCCACCCCCTTGCAATCACATGACTGTAGGTCCTTCACTGCTCACCGACTTCAGCATCTCCTGGTCCTGTTTGCCTGAACTGTCCGGCCGTGTCTGACCCCGGACCCCTCTGCAGTGTTGGTGAGTCCTTGCTCAGCGGTGGCGGCACGCCAACCCTAACAGGACCGTGACAGATCCAGCCAAATGTAGCCAAACTGATTGGTCGTTGTTTCATACTACAGATGGACAATGACCCAAAACATAAAGCCAAAGCAACCCAGGAGTTTATTAAAGCAAAGAAATGGAATATTCTTGAATGGTCAAGTCAGTCACCTGATCTCAACCCGATTGAGCATGCATTTCACTTGTTAAAGACTAAACTTCAGACAGAAAGGCCCAAAAACAAACAGCAACTGAAAACCACCGCAGTGAAGGCCTGGCAGAGCATCAAAAAGGAGGAAACACAGCGTCTGATGATGTCCATGAGTTCAAGACTTCAGGCAGTCATTGCCAACAAAGGGTTTTCATCCAAGTGCTAGAAATGAACATTCTATTTACAATTATTTAATCTGTCCAATTACTTTTGGTCCCTTTAAAAACAGGGTGACACATGTTAAGGAGCTGAAACTCCTAAACCCTTCATCCAATTTTAATCTGGATACTCTCAAATGAAAGCTGAAAGTCTGAACTTCAACTGCATCTGATTTGTTTAGTTTAAAATTCATTGTGGTAATGTCGAGAAGCAAAATTAGAAAAATGTTGTCTCTGTCCAAATATATATGCACCTAACTGTATGTACAAGGGACCAGGGGAGTGCTCGCTGACAGTTGGCTCAGTGGACTCTATTTCTGTACTGTGCTTTTAAGAACCCGGCTCTGACTACCTTCCCCTGGTCGTCCTTGCTTACCTTGGCGTAGTAGCAGCAGGATGGACCCCTCCAGCGTAAAGACTTAAGAATCTGAAATGGGTGATGTGCTGCCTGAATTGGAAGAAATGGAGCTGTCAGCTGACCGATTCTGAATTTCGTGACTGTGAATTTGGGACTTGTGCTTTATTACCGGCAGTTACAATATTGCAGGCGGATGATGGAGACTTTGAGTAGTGGACCACCGCAAAAGAAGTAAAGATGGCGGATGTTGCTGATTTATAGATGACACCGACCGCTATGGAGAAGATGGTCTTTGGCGTGAAAATTAGGGAAATTGCCGCCTTTCGGAAGCACCATGCAGAGAATTTGGCGCCAGAAGAAAATAGGCTGCACCCCATATACTCAATGTGTGCATGAGCCCTTAATCGAATGCTTGGCTTGAGAAATCGGATTGTACTCGTATTAAACTCCTGTGAGTCTCGGCAGGGAGACTCAGACCAATTTTCCATACGTTAAGTGTGATGAAATATTTGGATGGTATGCTTTGACTTTAATTTTTTTTTTATTCAACTTCTGTCTTCGATATAAAATGGGCTGCAAAAGGGTCTAACATGTAATATATTCTATTACAGTGGGCTGTGTAGGGTGTACTGTTCTGTTTGTTGGAATTTTGTTTTCTTTACTCTATACGTCCATAGATTTTTTTTTTCCAGAGAAGTAGTACACTAAACAGCTACAGCCTATATTCACACTTGTGTTGAATCTGATGCAAATAAAAGCAGAGGGACTCCATTGATTATTATGGCTTCCATCTGGGTTCCGTTATGTGTATAGTTTTAGAAGAAAAAGCGCATCATGTAGAACTTTTTTTCCATTGGAAAAACTGACAAATAATGAAGCACAGACGGACCCTGTCATAAGCAGTGGAATCCCTCTTCTTGCGTTTGCATTTGCTATGCAAAGGATCTGTAGTGAATATTTTCTTCTACTATGTAGTTCAGTATTTGCAAAACAAACAGGGGTCTTTAGCAGGCTAAAAATATGCAAAAAAGTTTAGTGTCTGCTCACCTCCTTCTGGAGCGCACAGATCCTGTTGGGCGGCAAGTTTTCAGAACTAAGAAAAAATAAGTCCATGGACTTACAGCGCTGGACTTATTTTTTCTAAGTCCTTTAGCAGGCTCCCCAAAATAATGTGGACAATTACAGTGAAAGCTGCCCTGTGATAAATGAATACATAATGTTAATGTCCAGCTACTATAAGCAAATATGAAATAAGATGTCCTCAGATTTTTATATTTCTAGGGGGCTTTCAAACTGTTATATGACAAAAAAATAGCAGTAAGGTAGCATGGGCAACATTGTGGCTCAGTGGTTAGCACTGTAGTTTCGCAGTGTTGGGGTCCTGGCCATAAATCCCACCAAGGACACCATCTGAAAGAAGTATGTATGATCTGCTTGTGTTTAGGTGGGTTTCCTACAACATGGAAAATATATACTGTTTGAGAATTTATATTGTGAGCCCCAATGGGGATAGGATGATAACATCTTTAACCCCTTCCTGACATGAGATGTACTATCCTGTCCATGGGACTCGGGCCTCTATGCCCATGGACGGGATAGTACGTCTAGCGCGATCAGTGGCGCTCACGGGGTGAGCGCCGCTGATCGCGGCCAGGTGTCAACTGATTATCACAGCTGTCACCCGGCAATATGTGTCAGGGGCGGTCATGGACCACCCCTGACACGTTAACCCCTCGCACACTGTGATCAAACACAATCGCAGTGTACCGTGGGTTTAGGGAAGCATCGGCAGGGAGGGGGCTCCCTCCGCACTTCCCTGAGCGTGATGTGCAGCGCTGCTCTGGGGGCCTCCTTCCCTGCAGGTCCCCGGATCCAATATGGCGGCGGGGAGCCGGTTTCCTCCTGCCTGCAAAGTGTCGGCATAAGGAAGCCTCCAGCAGTGCCTGTGACAGATCGCTGATCTGTCACAGCGATCTGTGATGGGACAGACCAGCAATCTGTCACATGACAGTGATGTCCCCCCTGGGACAGTATAATAAAGTTAAAAAAAAAAAAGTGTAGAAATAATTTATTTAAAAAAAATCGCTAAGTAAATTTAAAAAAAAAAACAAATACCGGACTATAAGATGCACCCCAATTTTCAGAAGGAAAATAGGGAAAAAAATAATAATGTGTCAAATGGGGGTCCGTCTTACAGTCCGAATTCAGCTTACCTGGGAAGGGATCCGGCACAGGTGGAGGAGTAGTCACAGGAGTCATTCAGTGGTCCAGGCTCGTGCGGTGGCGGCTCTGTGCTGGGGCAGGTTGGTTGTGCTGGGGCAGCTGCGCTGGGGCTGGGGCAGCTGTGCTGGGGCTGGGGCAGCTGTGCTGGGGCAGGAGCAGCTGTGCTGGGGCAGCTTTGCTGGGGCAGCTGTGCTGGGGCTGGGGCAGGTGGGCTGTGCTGAGCTGGGGCAGGTGGGCTCTGCAGTGCGGGGGTGGCGGCGGGCTGTGCTCCGGTGCAGGGGCAGCGGCTCCGTCGGCATATCCTCGCAGCCCGGAGGCCCCCGCACATCCCTTGCTGGCCGCCGCCATGTTGCGGTGGTCTCCGGGAACATGGACGCCGGGAAGATGGCAGCCGGTCTGGGGACGGCGCATGCGCAGGTTCAGATCTTGTCCCAAGATCTCGGGGGGGCGAGATTCAAATCTCGGCAACGAGATCTCGTCCCTCGAGATCTCGGGACGAGATCTGAACCTGCGCATGCGCCGTCCCCGGACCGGCGGCCATCTTCCCGGCGTGCATGTTACCGGAGGCCACCGCAACAGGGCGGCGGCTAGCAAGGGATGTGCGGGGGCCTCCGGACTGCGAGGAAATGCCGGCGGAGCTGCAGCCCCTGCACCAGAGCACAGCCTGCCACCACCCCCACACCGCAGATCCCCGCCCGCTGCCACCACCGTACTGCAGAGCCCCGCCCGCTTCCACCACCGCACCACAGAGCCCCGGAGGTTAGTATATTGCGACCATAAGACACACCCCCCACTTTCCACCAAAATTTTTTTGGGGAAAAGTGCGTCTTATGGTCGGAAAAATACGGTATTCCCTAATAAATTCATTTTTTGGAAATAAAAACAAAACAATAAAAGTACACATATTTAGTATGGCCACGTCCGTAACGACCCGCCCTATAAAACTGTCCCATTAGTTAACCCCTTTAGCGAACCCCTTAAAAAATAAAAATAAAAAACAAAGCAAAAAATAATGCTTTATTATCATACCGCCGAACAAAAAGTGCAATAACACGCGATCAAAAAGACGGATATAAATATCCATGGTACCACTGAAAACGTCATCTTGTCCCACAAAAACGAGCCACCACACAGCATCATCAGCAAAAAAATAAAAAAGTTATAGCTCTCAGAATAAAGCGATGCAAAAATAATTATTTTTTATATAAAATTGTTTTCAGTGCATAAAAGCGCCAAAACATAAAACAAGACATAAATGAGGTATCGCTGTAATTGTACTGACCCGAAGAATAAAACTGCTTTATCAATTTTACCGCACGCGGAACGGTGTAAACGCACCCCCAAAAGAAATTCTTGAACTGCTGTTTTTTTTTCATTCTGCGTCACAAAAATCAGAATAAAAAGCGATCAAAAAATGTCATATGCCCAAAAATGGTACCAATAAAAACATCAACTCGTCCCACAAAAAATAAGACCTCACATGACTCGGTGGGTCAAAATATGGAAAAATTATAGCTCTCAAAATGTGGTGATGCAAAAACTATTTTTACAATAAAAAGCATCTTTTAGCGTGCGACAGCTGCCAAACATAAAAACTCACCATAAATAGTAAATCAAACCCCCCGTTATCACCCCCTTAGTTAGGGAAGAATAATAAAATTAAAAAAAATGTATTTATTTCCATTTTCCCATTAGGGTTAGGGTTAGGGCTAGGGTTAGGGTTAGGGTTAGGGCTGAGATTAGGGTTAGGGGTATGTTGGGGTTAGGGTTGGAGTTAGAATTGGTGGGTTTCCACTGTTTGGGCACATCAGGTGCTCTCCAAACACAACATGGTGTCTGATCTCAATTCCAGCCAATTCTGCGTTGAAAAAGTCAAATGGTGCTCCTTCCCTTCCAAGCTCTACCATGCGCCCAAACAGTGTTTTACCCCCACATATGGGGTATCAGCCTACTCAAATTGCAAAACAACTTTTGGGGTCCAATTTCTCCTGTTACCCTTAGGAAAATAAAAAATTACGGGCAAAAATATCATTTTTGTGGAAAAAAAATATGATTTTTTTATTTTCACGCCCGGGCGTTATAAAATCTGAAGCACTTTGGGGTTCAAAAGTGCTCACCACACATCTAGATAAGTTCCGTGGGGGGGTCTAATTTCCAAAATGGGGTCACTTGTGGGGAGTTTCAACAGTTTCGGAACATCAGAGGCTCTCCAAACGCGACATGACACCCGCAGACCATTCCATCAAAGTCTGCATTCCAAAACATCACTACTTCCCTTCTGAGCCCCGATGTGTCCCCATACAGTAGTTTTCTCCCACATATGGGGTATCAGCGTACTCAGGACAAATTGGACAACAACTTTTGGGGTCCATTTTCTCCTGTTACCCTTGGGAAAATAAAAAATTGGGGACTAAAAGATCATGTTTGTGGAAAAAATATGATTTTTTTATTTTCACGCCCGGGCATTATAAACTTCTGTGAAGCCCATGGGGGTTCAAAGTGCTTACCACACATCTAGATAAGTTCCTTGGGGGTCTAGTTTTCAAAATGGTGTCATTTGTGGGGGGTTTCCACTGTTTAGGCACATCAGGGGCTTTCCAAACGCGGCATGGCGTCCAATCCCAATTCCAGCCAAAAAAGTCAAATGGCGCTGCTTCTCTTCTGACCTCTGCCATGCACCCAAATAGGGGTTTACCCCCATATATGGGGTATCAGCGTACTCAGGACAAATTGCACAATAACGAAAAGATCATTTTTGTGGAAAAAATGTGATTTTTTAATTTTACGATTATGTTATAAACTTCTGTGAAGCCCTTGTGGGTTCAAAGTTCTCACCACATATCTAGATAAGTTCCTTGGGGGGACTAGTTTCCAAAATGGGGTCACTTGTGGGGGGTTTCCACTGTTTAGGCACATCAGGGGCTCTCCAAACGTGACATGGCGTCCGATCTGAATTCCAGTCAATTTTGCGTTGAAAAAGTCAAACGGCGCTCCTTCCATTCTGAGCTCTGCCATGCGCCGAAACAGTGGTTCCCCCCCACATATCAGGTATCAGCGTACTCAGGAGAAATTGCACAATAACTTTTGCAGTCCAATTTCTCCTGTTATCCTTGGTAAAATAAAAAAAATTGGACCTGATGTAATTTTTTTGTGAAAAAAAGTTAAATGTTCATTTTTTTAAACATTCAAAAAATTATTGTGAAGCACCTGAAGGGTTAATAAACTTCTTGAATCTGGTTTTGAGTACCTTAAGGGGTGCAGTTTTTAGAATGGTGTCACTTTTGGGTATTTTCTATCAGATAGATCCCTCAAAGTGACTTCAAATGTGATGTGGTCCGTAAAAATAAAATGGTGTTGCAAAAATTTGAAATCACTGGTCAACTTTTAACCCTTATAACTTCCTAACAAAAAAAATTTTGGTTCCAAAATTGTGCTGATGTAAAGTAAACATATGTGAAATGTTACTTATTAAGACTTATTAAGTCTTTTGTGTGCCATATCTCTGTGATTTAAGGGCATAAAAATTCAAAATCGGAAAATTGCAAAATTTTTAAAATTTTCGCCAAATTTCTGTTTTTTTCACAAATAAACACAAGTTATTTGAATGAAATTTTACCACTAACATGAAGTACAATATGTCACGAGAAAACAATGTCAGAATCAGTGGGATCCATGGAAGTGTTTCAGAGTTATTACTTCATAAAGGGACAGTGGCAAGAATTGTAAAAATTGGCCCGGTCATGAACGTGCAAACCACCCTTGGGGGTAAAGGGGTTAAGGTGCAGAGGAATTGCTATGTACCATAAGTGATTAAAATAATAAGGTAGACATTTTTCTGTTCCTGGCCACAAATGACCACCTTTGCTCATCAAATCCATCAGAATCATGTCTAATGAAGGTGCTTCTTGTTATGTTAATAATTACAACTTCATTTTCCTTGGTTTTTGTTATGAACTAAAAATGGTATCCTTAGTTTTTTGTATCTGCCTGTACAGAACTTTGGTTACCATACTTGTCCATAACGCCAGCTATGATGGACTGTGTATTCTGCTGACTGTCATCCCTGTCCAACTAACACAAGACTTTGCTTGCTACGAGTAACCACTCATTCCACTATCTTTTTCTGCTTTTCTTCAGCCAATAGCATTCAAAGAATTCCTTGGATAATCACCACATACTGAAGAAGAAAGTATGGCCCAGTTTTATTCTTTCTCTGACTCAAACCAGCCTTTTTTACCAAAAATATCCACAACTGGAACCCACTTGATGATCGTTAAGGTGACCATACACCTTCAGTACATGTCAGCTGAAAACTTCCCATTTACATGCAGCCAAGTGTGTATGTGTCATGAGTAGAGATGAGCGACTTTGCCTTTTTTAGGGTTGAGTCGGGTTTCATGAAACCCGACTTTCCCAAAAGTTGAGTCGAATGAAATCGGCCGACTATCGGGAAAAGTCGGAGGTCCATCTGAAACACGAAACCCAATGCAAGTCAATGGGGAAGTGTCACGGGGTCCTTCTCTGGTATCACACAATCAACAGAGCATTCAAAGAGTGAACAATTCCAAGACCTTTATTCATGCAAAATTATGAAAAGGTCCATATTCAGTCCACCACACAAAGGATAAGATAGTCCAGAATAAGAATGCAGTCCAGTATCAGGATAAAATGTCCAGGGAAACGAGATTCCAAAACTCTAGCACAAGAGGATAAAAATGAGTCCTTCTCTCTGAAATGCAGCCTTTTCACCATCTTGTCTCTACCGGAACTGACTTGTCCTTCAGACATCTGCCGTTCTTCCCCCCACCCCCTTCCTTGTCCAGGGGTAGTCAAACAAGTTGCCTCCCAGAGGAGAACAAAAGGCCTTAGGGATTAATGCACTACAGGGGGTCATCAAGAGACAGATACAGTGAGGCTGTAGACTTACAATGTAATAAGAAAAACACTATGAAAATAACTGGAATTGTTAAAAATAGGAATATACAAAAAATGACATCCACATAACATATCACACCATCACAGGAAGCAAAGTAGTCAGGGAGTGGAGGACAGTAAACACACCTACAGTGCCCATTTCAATGCCAATGACATCAATTCTTATTACTTAAGCTTGTCAACCTTAATTTACTTTATAATAATAGTTATGCATTGAAAACTAGGGGTTATTTGGCTAAAGTTGTGGGGGGGTAGGGTTGGCTCCAGGTTTTCGTGTGCCCCGGGCGAAAGAGTGTCAGTGGGCCCCTTTAACACATACCACAATTCATGATGCTCCGATACGGCAGAGAAATATTGGTATAGTGCAATGACAAATACTTCACTTCTTACATTACATAATAATAATAATAAATTTTATTTTTATAGCGCCGACATATTCCGCAGCACTTTACATTTCAGAGGGGATTTGTACAGACAATAGACATTACAGCATAACAAAAATCACATACAGTAGATTATAACAAATAACAAGAGGAGTGAGGGCCCTGCTCGCAAGCTTACAGTCTATGAGGAAAGAGGTAGGCACGAAAGGTGGGTGGTAACAGTTGCTCTGATTGTATGGACCAGCCATAATGTTAAGTGTGTAACAGTACAGACACAGAGGGCTAATGGATGCATAAAGCATGTGGGAACATGATGCTGGGAACCTGGTTATGGTAAAACTTTTGGCTCTGCCACACAGGGATAGGTTAGGTTAATGTGTTGAGGCGATAGGCCAGTCTGAATAAATGCGTTTTCAGGACACGCTTAAAATTGTGGGGATTGGGGACTAATCGTATTGACCTGGGAAGTGCATTCCAAAGAATTGGCGCGGCACGTGTAAAGTCTTGGAGACGGGAGTGGGAGGTTCTGACTATTGAGGATACTACCCTCAGGTCATCAGCAGAACGGAGGGCGCGGGTAGGGTGGTATACTGAAACAAGGGAGGAGATGTAGGGTGGTGCTGAGCCATGGAGGGCTTTGTGGGTGAGGGTAATAAGTTTATACTGAATTCTGGAGTGGATGGGTAGCCAGTGTAATGACTGGCACAAGGTAGAGGCATCGGTGTAACGATTGGTGAGGAATATGATCCTGGCTGCAGCATTCAAGACAGATTGGAGAGGGGAGAGTTTGGTAAGAGGGAGACCGATTAGAAGAGAGTTACAATAGTCGAGACGAGAATGAATAAGAGAAACAGTAAGAGTTTTTGCAGAGTCAAAAGTAAGAAAAGGTCGAATTCTAGAAATGTTTTTGAGGTGCAGATGACAAGAGCGAGCCAGTGATCGAATGTGGGGGGCAAAGGAAAGCTCGGAATCAAGTATGACCCCAAGACAGCGGGCATGTTGCTGGGGAGTAATAGTGGAACCACACACAGAAATAGCAATGTCGGGTATAGGTGCATTAGTAGCGGGAGGAAACACCAGGAGTTCAGTCTTTGACAGGTTCAGTTTCAGATATAGTGAGGACATGATATTAGACACAGCGTTTAGACAATCGCCAGTGTTTTCTAGAAAGGCTGGCGTGATGTCAGGAGAAGATGTTACATGACTGATATCTATTTTAAATTCTACAATAGCTCAAAAACCGGACAGTATATTCCTCCATACAGTATTATGGCCACCACATAGTGCGCCATACAGAATAATGAGCCCCATATATTGCTCCATACAGAATAATTGGTCCCATATAATGTTCCATACAGTATATGATGAGCTCCATATAATGCTACAGTATATGATGGTCCCCATATAATGTGCCATACAGTATAGGACGGTCCCCATAGAGTAGAATGAGCCCCACATATTGCTCCATACAGTATAATGAGTCGCATATCAAGCTCTATACAGTATATGATGGGCCCCATACAGTATATTGCTCCATACAGAATGGGCTCCATATAATGCTCCATACAGAATAGGCCCCATATGTGCTCCATATAATGCCTCATACCCTATATGATGCCCTATAAATAATGAACCCCATATAATGCTCCAGTATATGATGGGCCCCATGGATGATGCTCCATTGTATAATAGGCCTATATAATGCTCCATATATAATGGGCCCCATATGATGCTCTAGTATCTGATGGGTCCCATATGATGCTCCAGTATATGATGGGCCCCATTATTAATGGAGGCAAATGAGTATTTTGATCACATCATCTTTTTTATACATGTTGTCCTACTCCAAGCTGTATAGGCTTGAAAGCCAACTGCCAATTATGTAAATCAGGTGATTTGCATCTCTGTAATGAGGAGGGGTGTGGTCTAATGACATCAACACCCTATGTAAGGTGTGCATAATTATTAGGTAACTTCCTTTCCTTTGGCAAAATGGGTTAGAAGAGAGATTTGACGGACTCTGAAAAGTCAAAAATTGTGAGATGTCTTGCAGAGGGATGCAGCAGCCTTGAAATTGCCAAACTTTTGAAGCATGATCAATGAATAATGAAGCGTTTCATGGCAAATAGCCAACAGGGTCAAGTGTGTTGATAAAAAAAGGCTCAAAATAACTGCCCATGAATTGAGGAAAATCAAGCATGAAGCTGCCAAGATGCCATTTGACACCAGTTTTGCAATATTTCAGAGCTGCAACGTTACTGGAGTATCAAAAAGCACAAGGTGTGCCATACTCAGGGACGTGGCCAAGGTAAGGAAGGCTGGAAAACAACCACCTTTGAACAAGAAACATAAGATAAAACGTCAAGATCGGGCCAACAAATATGTTAAGAGTTAAGACAGATTTTTGTAAGGTTTTATGGACTGATGAAATGAGAGTGACTCTTGATGGGCCAGATGGATGGGCCCTAGGCTGGATAAGTAAAGGCCAGAGAGCTCCACTCTGACTCAGACACCAGCAAGGTGGAGGTGGGGTACTGGTATGGGCTGGTATCATCAAAGATGAACTTGTGGGACCTTTTCGGGTTGGTACAGTGGTACAGGAAGAAGTCGGTATCGTTCAAGAAAAACATGATTTTCATGCAGGACAATGCTCCATCACATGCATCCAAATACTCCACAGCATGGCTGCCCAGTAAAGGTCTAAAAGAAGAAAAAAGTAATGACATTGCCCTCTTGTTCACCTGATCTGAACCCCATAGAGAACCTGTGGTCCCTCATAAAATGTGAGATCTACAGGGAGTGAAAACATTACACCTCTCGGAAAAGTGTCAGGGAGGCTGTGAAGGCTGCTGCACGCAATGTTGATCATAAACAGATCAAGCAACTGACAGAATCTATGGATGGAAGGCTTTTGAGTGGCATCGTACAGAAAGGTGGCTTTGTTGGTCCCTTTTTTTTGGTTTTGAATGTCAGAAATGTTTATTTCTAAATTTTGTGTTGTTATATTGGTTTACCAGGTGAAAATAAACAAGTAAGATGGGTATATATTTGTTTTTTTATTAAGTTGCCTAAAAATTCTGCACAATAATAGTTACCTGCACAAACAGATATTCTCCTAAGATAGCCAAATCTAAAAAAACCCCACTCCAACTTCCAAAAATATTAAGCTTTGATATTTATGAGTCTTTTCGTTTGATTGAGAACATAGTTGTTGTTCAATAATAAAAAGAATTCTCCTCTGAAATGCAACTTGCCTAATAATGATTATGCAAACAGTGTATAATGCTCCATATATAATGGGCCCCATTTATAATGCTCTAGTGTATAATGGGCCCCATTTATAATGTGCAGGTGTATGATGGGCCCCATTTATAATGCTCCAGTGTATGATGGGCCCCAATTATAATGTGCAGGTGTATGATGGGTCCCATGGATGATGCTCCAGTGTACGATGGACCCCATTTAAAATGCTCCAGTGTATGATGGGCCCATATAATGCTCCATATATAATGGGTCCCATATGATGCTCCAGTGTATAATGGGCCCTATCTATGATGCTCAAGTGTATGATGGGCACAATATACATTATAATTCTCCAGTGTATAATGCTCCCCATATATTGCTCCAAACATTTAAAAAATTAAATACCTCTCCTCGCTGGGCACTGCTCTACTCTAGACTCCTCATCGTCACCATCTTCCAGCTCTCTGCACTTGGACTGTTCAGGCAGAGGGCGTACAGACATGGCGTCATCACGCTCTCTGACCTGAATGTCACTGTCAGGAAATGCGGAAGAGGTCACAGCGGTGGAGCAGGGAGAGGTAAGTATTGCAAGTGCTGGTGCCCTGAGCAAGCAGGGGGGCCCACTCGTGGGTGACGGCACTGGCACAGGGCCCCTCGTAGTACGACGGTGTCTCTGACGGCGAGTGGACCCCCCCACAATCAGAGACACTTGCGGACTGTGAAGGGCACTGTGCCAGTGCCATCGCCCACGAGTGGGCTCACCCACCTGCTCAGGGCCCCGGCACTTGCCCGGGTGCGCCAGGTGCTGACGCCAGCACTGGGGGGTACAGCCCAGTTAGGGAGGTGGAAAAAATGGCACATCTTGAGGTGTAGGCTGGACGTTCAGCAGCTGCAAATGGAGGAATTGCACAAGTCGGAGGAAGCGGAGGACAAAGCGAGCCATTTTGCTGGCTAGGTTGTGTCATCAGGTGAAGGACGTACAAAATCCTTTGAAACCCAGGCATGGTTCATTTTAATGAAGGTGAGATCACCAACATATTGGTTCGACAGCCGGGTCCTTCTTTCTGTCAGAATTGATCCAGCAGCACTGAAGACTCTTTCTGATAGCACACTACCAGCAGGGCAAGCGAGCTCCTGTAAGGCATATTGTGCCAATTCAGGCCAGGTGTCCAGTTTACAGGCCCAGTAGTCAAAGGGGAATGAACTGTGAGGGAGAACATCGATAGGGGAGGAGAGGTAATTTTGAACCATAGTTGACAACTTCTGTCTCCTGTCTGTTGCAATCAATTCAGTATTAACAGTCGTGTGAGCGGTCCTCGAGAAATCAGTCCACAACATGGTCATGAAACCCCTGTCTCCAACGCCAGTTCGGCTGTGTGCACCATGAGCACCTCTTCCATTTGGCCCAGTACGGCTCGTGGTACAACCTGCACCGCTGCTGTGTGCTGGGAATGCCTCTAACAGTTTACCAGAGTTGCTTGTTTGTTCGCCAATATTAGCTCTAGGTTCTCCTGTGGCATGATGTTCTGTAATTTGCCTTTATAGCGTGGATTGAGGATGCTGGCCAACCAGTAATCATCATCCTTCATAATTTTGACAATGCGGGGGTCCCTTTTTAGGATCCGCAACAGAAAATCACACATGTGGGCCAATGTTCCAGGTGTCAATGCTGCACTGCCACTGCTGGGTGGAGGAGCACTTTCTGGCAAATCCATATCCCTACAGTCACGCACAAACACTGTACCTGACCTTGGAACGCCAACATTTTCTCTTGCCCCCTGAGAAGCATCCTACTGCCCAAAATAATCATCCCCCTCATCCTCCTCCTCCTCCTCTTCCTCTTCTTCCTCCACCTCGTCCAGGACAGTTCCCTGAGCAGACAATGGCTGACAATCATCAAGGCTTCCCACCTCCTCCTCCTCTTCCTCCTCCGCTGCAGACGTCTGATCCTTAATGTGCGTCAAAGTTTGCATGAGCAGACGCATAAGTGGGATGCTCATGCTTATGAAGGCGTCGTCTGCGCTTACCAGCCGTGTGCATTCCTCAAAACACTGAAGGACTTTACAGAGGTCTTTCAGCTTTGACCACTGCACACCTGACAACTCCATGTCTGCCCTCTTACTGCCTGCCCGTGTATCCTCCCACAAATGCATTACAGCCTGCCTCTGTTCACACAGCCTCTCAACCATGTGCATGGTGGAGTTCCACCTTGTTGCAATGTCTATGATTAGGCGGTGCTTGGGGAGGTGGAGCAATCGCTGCAGCCTCTGCATACGACTGGAGTCTACGGACGAGTGACGGATGTGCGAGCACAGTCTTCGCACCTTATGGAGCAGTGGTGTTAACTCCAGATAATTATTTAGGAAGCACTGCACCACCAAGTTCAAGGTGTGAGCCAGGCAAGGTATGTGTCTGAGTTTTGCAAGGACTATGGCCGCCACAAAATTATGGCCATTATCACTGACTACCTTGCCTGGCTCAAGATGTTGTCTGCCCAGCCATGATTCAATTTCTTGCTGCAAGTACTCGGCCAGTACCTCTGCGGTGTGTCTGTTGTTGCCCAAAGACATCATCTTTAAAACAGCCTGCTGACGCTTACCACTAGCTGTTCGATAGTGGGACACCTCGTGTGCAACACTGGCAGCTGCGGATGGAGTGCTCGTGCGACTGCGCTCTGTCAACGAGCTTTCGGTTCTGGAGGAGGAGGAGGGTCGAACGCCTACACCCAACAGTTTCTTATACCGTGGGCTAGGCAGCACTGTTCCACCACTGCTGTCCCCTGTGGAGCCTGCATCCACCACATTAACCCAGTGCGCAATGATGGACACGTAACGGCCCTGGCTATGCCTACTGGCCCATGCATCTGTTATGAGGTGCACCTTTCCACTCACTGATTGTTTGAGTGCATGGACAATGCGGCCTTTCACTTGCAGGTGGAGGGTAGGGATGACTTTTCTAGAAAAGAAGTGCTGCCTGGGTAGGTCATAGCGTGGGACAGCGTAGGCCATAAGCTCTCAGAACACTTCGCTTTCAACCAAACGGAAGGGCATCATGTCTAATGAGATCAGTTTGGCAATGTAGGCATTCAAAGCCAGTGTACACAGATGAGAGGATGAGTACTTTCTTGTCCTACTCAGAGTGTCTGGTAGGGTGAGCTGGACTTGAGAACTGCATATGGGGGAACTAGCGGTGGACCTGACGGACTGAGAGGGGGTTGGTGATGGTGGTGGTGGTGATGGTGGTGATGGCCTAGATTCAGTCTTTCGTTGTAAAAACATTGTGATTCCCTGACTGCTTTGGCCTTGTGACGACACCTCAACATTTCTTGCTGGTGGTGTGCTTACCGGTGGGCTTACAGTGGGGGAAGCGATGGAGCGTTGCTGGCTACCTTCAGTCGGAGCAGGTGCACATGTTCTACCTGAGGTTTTGTAGTCCGTCCACGCTTGCAAGTGCATGGTGATTAAATGTCTAAGCATGCAACTGGTATTCAAATTTCGGAGATTTTTCCCTCGGCTAAAGGTCCTTCTGCACTTCTTACAGATAACCTTTGCCTCATCAATAGGATTTTGGTCAAAAAAGTGCCACACTGCACTCTTCCTACTATGGTATAAATTTTCAGGGCTTGCACGCTGTGCTAATTTGACCGTCTGGCCAAGCTATCCTGCATCTCTTTTAGTGTTTTTACCACATTTTTCGACAGCTACGGGCCTGCCAGACAACCACTGCTGTGATGTCGATGCCTGCCGCGGATCCTTCTCCTCTTCTGAGATATTGCCAACGGCCCCCTCTTCCCCCAATGACTGCCAATCCGGGTCAACAACTGGGTCATCCATCACCTCCTCCTCAATTTCATCAGCACCTTCCTCTGTGTCACCGTGTAAGGTGGCATAGTATGCGGGAAGGGTCACCTGAGTTTCATCAGGGTCAGATTCTGGCTCAGTAGATTGCGAGGGCAATGTAGTGCTCTGGGTCAATGTACCAGCAGAATCATCTAGCAGTGGCTGTGCATCAGTGCACTCCATGTCAGATTCATCTTGGACTGGGGAAATCAGGATTTGACTTGATAACCCAGGCATGGTATGTGAAAAGAGCTCCATGGAGTAATCTGAAGTGTGGCCTGCTGCATCCTTCACTTTTGGTGGGGGTGAAGGACACAAGGAGAGGTGTTGTTCCTGACCAGAAGCCTGCACTGACGACTCAGAACTTGCAGTTTTTGAAACTTCACAAGAGGAGGCGATAGAGCTGGAGGCTGTTTCGGCAATGTAAGCCAAAACCTGTTCCTGATGCTCCGGCTTTAAAAGCAGTTTACCTACTCCCAGAAAAGGGAACCTTCCAGGCCTTCTTGAGCCAGACGATGACGCAGGCTCAACACCTCCTGCCTTAGCTGCTATTGTGCTTTTGGCATAACCAGCAGATGCACCACCACCACCATCAGTACCAGCTCCCCCCGCCCACATCTGCGACCTCTTCCACCATACTTTCTCATGTTTGGGAAAATGTACCAAAAATACCAGCAGATATATGGTACTGTATGAGGAGTGTACAGCCGTAAAAGGTGTAGGGAAAAATTTAAATATCCGTATATATTTCCTTAGTCACACACAGACGCTCTCCCAGTATGGATTTGACTGTAATACAAACAGCAGATATACGGTACTTTATCAGAAATGTACAGCTGTATACGGTGTAGTGGAAAATTTAAATCTCTGTATTTATTTCCAGAGTCACACACAGACGCTCTCCCAGTATGGATTTGACCGTAATACAAACAGCAGATATTCGGTACTGTATCAGAAACGTACAGCTGTGTATGGTGTAGGGAAAAATTTAAATCTCCGTATATATTTCCTTAGTCACACACAGACGCTC
Source organism: Dendrobates tinctorius (assembly GCF_039654945.1). Classification (NCBI taxonomy): domain Eukaryota; kingdom Metazoa; phylum Chordata; class Amphibia; order Anura; family Dendrobatidae; genus Dendrobates; species Dendrobates tinctorius. Next base: position 27,164,529 of record NW_027361741.1, on the reverse strand, counting down.
TCCCAGTATGGATTTGACCGTTACACAAACAGCAGATATATGGTACTGTATCAGAAACGTATAGCTGTATACGGTGTAGTGGAAAATTTAAATCTCTGTATTTATTTCCGGAGTCACACACAGACGCTCTCCCAGTAAGGATTTGACCGTTATACAAACAGCAGATATACAGTACTGTATCAGAAACGTACAGCTGTATACGGTGTAGGGGAAAATTTAAATCTCTGTATTTTTTCCGGAGTCACACACAGACGCTCTCCCAGTATGGATTTGACTGTAATACTGTAATACAAACTGCAGATATATGGTACTGAATCAGAAACGTACAGCTGTATACGGTGTTGTGGAAAATGTAAATCTCCGTATTTATTTCCGGAGTCACACACAGACGCTCTCCCAGTATGGATTTGACCATAATACAAACAGCAGATATACGGTATTGTATCAGAAACGTACAGCTGTATACGGTGTAGGGGAACATTTAAATCTCCGTATTTTTTTCCGGAGTCACACACAGACGCTCTCTCAGTATGGATTTGACCGTAATACAAACAGCAGATATACGGTACTGTATCAGAAACATACAGCTGTATACGGTGTAGTGGAAAATTTAAATCTCCGTATATATTTCCTTAGTCACACACAGACGCTCTCCCAGTATGGATTTGACCGTGATACAAACAGCAGATATACAGTACTGTATCGGAAACATACAGCTGTATATGGTGTAGGGGAAAATTTAAACCTCCGTATTTATTTCCGGAGTCACACACAGATGCTCTCCCAGTATGGATTTGACCGTGATACAAACAGCAGATATTCGGTACTGTATCAGAAACGTACAGCTGTGTATGGTGTAGGGAAAAATTTAAATCTCTGTATATATTTCCATAGTCACACACAGATCGTAAGCATGTATTTGTCCATGATACCAGCCGGTACACGATAGTGTGTGAGGAGCGTACAGCTCTATACGGTGTTGGAAAAAATGAGCGGTCGGTAACTGTGCAGAAAAAAAGAATAAAAGTATTAGTGCTGTGTAAAAATCAGTCTGCACAGCAGTGTATACACATCAATGCAGCTATCAGGCAGCCTAATAACCAGTGCTGCTGAACACAAGAAAATCCTCCCCTGTCACTGCACACTAACTGTACAGCACAAGCACAGAATCACTTTTCTTTCCTACCTAACTCTCTCCCTACTGAGATACAGCGGCAGCAACCTCTCCCTACGCTAAGATTGGCAGAAGTAAAATGGCAGTCAGCGGACAGGGCTTTTATAGCCACTGTGACGCCACACAAAGCAAGCCAATCACTGCAATGCCCTTCTCTAAGATGGTGGTGGCCGCTGCCCATGTCATCTCATTGCCCACAGTGTGCGTCCTTGCTCATTGGCTGAGAAAAGGCACCTGCAAGCATTATGGGAAACACGACTTTGGTGCTCGGGTCGAAGACCGCATGGCCGACTTCACGCTATGGTCGGGTTTCGCTCGGCGAAACCCGACTTTGGCGAAAGTCGGCGATTTTTTAATCTGACCGACCTGTTTCGCTCAACTCTAGTCACGAGCAAAGGGAAACAGGTCACTGCCAGATATCTCTGGTCAATACTCATCTCCCATGTGAACAACATCACCAGAAGACATATAACATTTTAGACTGGTGTCTAGAATCAAAAACAATTTGGTATAAATCAAATACAACTAAAGTATCATACTAACAAATCATTATGATGGTAGGGAAGCTTTTAGAATCTTGATAACTTGCTACAAATGCACTTGACCAGAAATCCCTCACATTTTTTCATAATTCAGTCAACACCTTGTCCTGAGTTTACCTCTCTGAACTGATTAGAAGGATTGTGAAAAGCCAACATATTAGCTACAAGAGAGGAAATCTTACTGCTCTGTAAGAACAACAACACACAACCCCTATGGAAAACAAACACCCAAGTAAAACAAGAAATAAAAAATACCAATACACAATCCCTATGGTAAACAGACACAAGAGTACAAGAAATAAAAAAAAACACCAACACACAACCCCTATGGTAAACAGAAAGACAGACACACAAGTAAAGGGCCTGTCACACTAGCGATATCGCTAGCAATATCGCTATAACCTCACTGTTTTTTGTGACGTTATAGCGATATTGCTAGCGATATGGCTATGTCTGATACTTACCTCCGACCGCTCCCCCGCTGGCTATCGCTGATCGCGCGAGAACGTCCTGGACCATTTCTCGTCGTCAGCTTCCTGCTGGGGCTTCCTGCTGTGGAGACGAGCGACGCGTGGACGCGAGCGGGAGGACGTCAGGATCGCCTCGTCTGACAGGTAAGTAGCGACCCCCGACCCCTGCGATGTCGCTGGTGAGATCTGCCTGTGTGGCAGCTCACTAGCGACCACTTAACGATGCACCAGCGATCCTGACTGTGTCATATCGCTGGTCGGGATCGCTGGTGCATCGCTAAGTGTGACAGTACCTTAAAATAAGAAATAAAAAACACCAACATACAACCCCTGTGGTAAACAAACACACAAGTAAAACAAGAAATAAAAAACACCAACACACAACCCCTATGATAAACAGACACACAAGTATAACAAGAAATAAAAACACCAACACAAAACCCCTATGGTAAACAGAAAGACAAACACACAAGTAAAACAAGAGACAAAAAACATAAGCTTTGATGATTAGCTTCCTTTGAAATGTGTTGGATAATCTGTGCACAAGGACTGATGTAAATGGATGATCTGTATAGCACTATGGAATATGTCGATGTTATATAGTAAATGGGTAATACATAACAATTATATAAACAATGCTATTTAGGCAGCAGAAGCAATAAAATATATACGCACACTCGTTCACTGTGATATCGGCTTCCCATGGATTATAAGAACACAGCCCTCATTTGAGGAACACATCTGCGTGATGTATAGGATTTTGCCTGACTCCAGTTACAGCATTTAGAATAAATAGTTTCTCGTGAACACAAATCATTCATTCATCCATCCATTCACATTACCAAGAGGTCCCGGCCACTTACCCTGCTTTCACTCCTCCTGTGTATTAGGGGCTGATATTCCACTGCTGTCGCCAACATTGCTGTTCCTCTAGCTAACCGAAGATATGTCTTTGCCCTTCTCTGTCTTTCTCTCCCTTTCACTTAGTCAAAACAATAAACTGCATTATACTATCGAAATAAACCATGTCAATTAAAATGGATCATGCAGACATAATTTAATTCAGGCTGCTTTCACAGCTACAACCTACGCATGTTATTTTTTAGATCATTTGAGTATATAGGCTATACGGTTAATCAGTTCCAAAAACTTGAAACGTACCTTGAAGATTTCCATCTCCTTTCGCTCTGGATACGGGAAATTTTATCCTTTATGGCACATGTGGAATTTTCATGTGACTGACCATGGAGAGATTTTTTTTTCCTACGTCTATTCCTAAACCCGGTCTTGCCTTCTCAGTTTCAAAGTTCACACTGAGAGGAGCGAGGGAGCCATTTTATTCAATACCCCCTAATAATTCCAGATTGCAGTGATAGGTAAGAATTGCATAGAGAGGACAATCACTTTGGCTATGTATCAAAACACGACTATATAAAAAATTATATACTTAAATATCAAAACCAGCGCTTACTACAAATAACCAGAATTTTAAACTATACGTAAACTGTACCTTTTGTTAAAACTTTTTTTACATCATTTTAAAGGGAATCTGTCGACAGGATTGCATCCTCGAGGTATTTATATGCACATGCAGCTCTTCCAAAGACAAGTTCAGCAATACCTTTATATGGCCAGTCTATTCCTCCATTACTGAGAAATCAGCTTTTGAATTGATATAGAAATTAGGCTGTAGAATAGTGATGAGCGAGAATACTCTTTGCTACGGTTTTCCTGAGCATGCTCGGGTGTTCTCCGAGTATTTTGGCGTGCTCGGAGATTTAGTGTTTGTCGGCGCAACTGCATTATTTCTGGCTCCTAGACAGGCGGAATACATGTGGGGATTGCCTGTTTGTTAGGAATTTTACACGTATTCACACTGTCTAGCAGTTATGGCGACAGAAACTAAATCTCCGAGCACGCCAAAATACTCGATCACCAAAGCATGCTCGGGAAAACTTGAACAACGAGTATACTTGCTCATCACTACTGAAGAATTATGATGGATCTGAAGCTTCTGTCACTCCAGCTCTATTTCTCGCCCAACACCGATGCCTCCTGCTTGATTGCCAGCCTCTATGCTGCGTGACTTCAGGTAAAGAAGCCGTCAGTCCAGCAGGAGGAGGTATCGCTGGGTGAGGAATAGAGCTAGAGTTACAGTGGCTTCAGATCTACCATAGTCCTTCAGCCTCATTTGCATATCTACTTTATACAAAAGCTTTAATCTCAGTAAGGTAGAAAGGGACTAGCCATGTAAAGGTGTTTCTTTGAATGAGCTACATGTTCCTATAAATTTCTTGGGATGTGAAATCCTGCTGCTAGATTCACTTTTAAACTCTTATTCCTCTTGGTTTTCCAGGAAGCCTCCCAGTAAGGCTAGGGTCACACTTGCAAGAAACTTGCACGAGTCTTGTGTCTCAATAACCAGCACAGCCGCCGGCACTCGGGACTGGAGTGTGCGGCTGCAAGTATTTCTATGCAGCTGAGCGCTGTGGTCCGAATGCTGACGGCAGTGCCGGGTATTGAGACTCGTGCGAGTTTCACACAAGTGTGGCCCCGCCCTAAGGCAGTGTTTCATACAGACAATAGGTGTGGCACCATTCTGCTGTACCTTAAGTATCCATGATTATGACCACTAGCATCTAGCTAACTGTCACTATATCAGTGGTCATAACCATGGATACCTAAGGTCCTGCAATGCCTGCATAAGATGAAAGAGACATAGCAAATTAGAAAAACTATACTGCAATTCTAACTGGAGGTATTTGCTAATATTATTATTATACCTACTACATATTGGGATAGGATCTTGGAGATGGGAATACCCTTTTAAGTACTGTTTAAGCGCACTGTGTCTACTCTTAAGGGAGAATTTTAGTAATCTTAAGATATAGTCTCAATCTGTTTATTGGTGCAGTGGGGTGGTCCAAAGTCAAACTAATTCAAGTCTAAATCCCTACCCACTTAGTGCCATAATCTAAGCTATTGCACGCAAAAGAATAGTGCCGCCCCACAGGTAACGTCACTGGTCTCTGCATGCCGGGTATTCTGATACTGTTCTGTTGCTGGCTGATTATTTACTGATCTGAGCACAGCCCCTGAAACAAACATCACTGATGACCCTTGGTTTCAGGGAGGGGACAGGTGCTGTGACAGTGACTGCAGCCTCTGCTCCCTGCTCTGATGACTCTTTGTTTCAGTATCCCAATATGCACTGGGATTCTCTAACAAATAGACATCACACAGGCCATAGGAACTAAATACAATAGCAGTTAGTGTAGTTAGGGAATGATATTTAATTTTTAATACAAGTATATTAGAAAATAGCTTAGATTACAGCACTAAATATATAGGCATTTAGTGTCACGAGTGTGTCATGTCCCCCTGGAAGACCTAGAGTTAGACGGTCACGGCAGATAATGAATTGTGGGTCTTCTTTAGAGATGGTGTTGGGTCGCCCTCCCAGGGCTGTGGGGTACTCGGTACCGGGCCGGTGTCAGGGGAATGCGTCACAGCGGCGGTGACCCGGTCCGTGGCCCTGGGCGGCCAAGTAATGGAGAAATGTAGTTAATGAAATGGAATAGTTTGTGACGCCACCTGTGGTGTTCGGCAAGAGAGGTGTTAAGCTGACGCTGCAGACAGCTCCGCTGGCTCAGATGGTGTGGTGCAGCAGTGATGGTATAGCCCTCTACAGGCAGGGCTGAGGTCCCAGGGCAGTGTAGTTGTAATGGTTGTGGGGAGGCGCAGGCAGTGTAAAGGATGAAACCCATATGTAGCAGTGCTGAGCAGGTTGGCGCAAGAATGAATGGAGGACACCGAAGCTTGCAGTTCCAAGGCTTTACTCACAGTCTGCGGTACACAAGGGTGCCTGCCTCTGAGCTGTGTCCTCCGGGTCAGAGACAAAGCCAACCACCAGGCAAGATGAAAAGCTCCTCTCCAACACTCCACCAACATGTACCTTTCCTGAACGACTCCTCTATTGCGCCTTAAGGTGTGAAGATCTCCAGTACCGTGGTACCCTGTAGTTCCTCTTTACAGATGTTCCGAAGAACTCTACTTGTATGGCAGACAGCCGCAGCCTGTTCGGGGACTCCCTTCTCCTGAGTCCCGGCTCTCTAATCGGTTGCTGCCGTGCCCCAAGTCCCAGATGGGAACAATGCATCCACAGCCAACCACCCCACCGGCGTCTGCCGCAGAACCACAAGCGTCCACACAACCTCGGGGACTGGGCCCCGGCCCTGCGCTGAGAACCTATAGGCAGGGTTCCTCTTCCAACCCACGTCCTCTCTGTTCTCCTACTCCTTCATTCCGTACTAATCTTTCTCTCTCTTATGGAAGCTTAGGTTGCAGTTCTACGTCTTTCTCCTTCTGTTCCTTTCCCGTGCCAGCTGGCTCAGATCACTGAGGCAGCTGCAGCACTCCTTCCTCCAACCCTTCTTCCAGGGATCCCCACTCCTGTCTGAGTGGCTTCCTTCCTCACTGACCTCCCGTCAGACTGACCTGTCTGACTGACCTGTAATCCTACACTTTCCCACTCTTTTATATATCCTAACTCCACTCACCTCCCAGCACATCCAGTGTTCTAAGCAGGGAACCACCAAAGGTGCTCTGCCACTCTCTAAGCACTGAGCCGCAATGTGGTTGTGCAGAACTACCCTGTTGTGTGGGGTACGAGTGTTGGAGCGTGGAAAGGAGTTCCCACCTTAGGCCGGTTTCACATTAGCGCTTTTTAAGCGCACGCACGGCCGGGGGTAGCTCCGCCCCCGAGCCGGCTCTCTGCCCGGCGTGCCCGCCCCTTGCTTTTCGGATTTTGGCGCGCACGGCGCACCGTCAAAAGTGCGCAGCGCAGGTCAAAGCGCAACTACGCACGGCCTGCGCACGATCTGCGCACCCTATGCTAAAGATAGGGTGCGCCGATCGCAGGCGCCGCTGTGCGATAGGAGGCGGCGCCACAAGCAAGGGGCGGGCACGCCGGGCAGAGAGCCGGCTCGGGGGCTAATGTGAAACCGGCCTTACCTGGACGGTGGGGCACTACACCTTAGGAGAAGGTGCAGTACCTCTGTGGCGACTGAGCCTCAGGGGCGCCACAGTGTGATTCATGTCCTATTTTAAATGGATTTCCTTTCCTTCGGTGCTGATAGGGTTAAAGACTCTTTCCATGCTGGCTGAGACCATGCAGGTGCAACTGCTTATCATTTACTCCCTTTATTTATACTAGCTCTGGGCGTTTAGGTCCTGCCAGTGAAAGATTCATCTTCCTGTGCCAAGTGCTAAAGCTAAGTGGTTGGAGTGGAGTTGTAGCAGTGATCTGTAGTTTGCTTTAGTATGTGTGTTTATCTCCTGGTCCCTATTCCCATTTAGTTTATTCTTCCCTCTCCCTAGCCTCCTCCCTATTGTTGGTTAGTGCTTTTGTATGATAGATATTTTCTGCTATCCCTGTTTGTCTTTGTGTCTTGTTTACCTTACATTTCTGTCCCATGCCTCATGGGGTGGGCGAGGGGACAGATTAGGGTGTAACAGGGGCATAGTAGACTCCGGCCTCTCTTCCTTCAATAGCACCCCCGGGACTGGGATAGTTAGGGTCCCAGTTCCAGGGAGAGTGTAACAATTATGTAGGTACTATGGGAGTCTGATTGTGTGGGATAAAGTGAATCTGAGACCAAAGTTGAGACAAATAAACTGTATTTAAACAAAGTAAGAAGTACAGCACACACTAACATAAACTAACAGAGACTTTCCTGTAATTACAGCGAAATGCACAGCACAAAACCGAAATGTCTAACAAACATAATTGCGGGGCACGACCGCTAATACAAACAAGTCCAGCAGTAATATGAAGCAAGAGTGCGAACAGCACTTATATGTGGAAGTCCAGCAGTAATAAGAAGCAAGAGTGCGACCGGCACTTATACGTGGAAGTCCAGAACTATGCAGACAGAGAAGCCGACACCTTTCATGGAAGTCCAGAAATACATGGGTGGAGCACAACAAAGAGAAGGTCTCTAAGTGTACCTTTTGGGCTGAAAAATCCTGCTCAAGTCCAGCACCGCAGCCCACACACACACAGTCCAAAAGGTAATAATAATGTCAGAAATTCTTACAGACCACAGCAGTCCCAGAAATGTATAGCTCTTCACTTAGAAGTCTGGACAATAGGTAACCCCAGCCAGAATCCAGAAGCAGCACAGAGGACTGAAGGCAGCTGGAAGTGATGAGGCAGAGCACCGAGTAACAAGCAGCAGCAGGAACTCCAGAAGCAAGCCAGAAGGACGCTCAGAAGCCAACAGCAACAAAATACTCAGGCACGGAGGATCTCCTGACCCAGACTTAAATAGCAGGACAGACAGGAAGTTCACTGACAGGGAAAAGTACCATACTCTATCTTGGACAAGAGCAAAACAGGCTCCATAGAACATCTGGCAACTTTACAGACAGATTGAGGCCCCTCTCCCTTACCGATGACCATCACAGCCTGACATTTAGAATTAAATTTAGTTTGACTTTGGATCACTCAACACTATGCCATTGTTTATAGGGAGTGAGATTGGGCATTGCACTTTTAGACACTTTGGGCCTGATTCATCATTGAATTTTCACCAGTTTTTTTGTGTGAAAACCTCTAAATTAGTGACATTATTTTATCTGTAACAAATTTTTTAAACAATTTGCGCTTTTTTAAAGTTGTCTTTTGTTGTTAAGTTAGTTTTCTCATTTCAGTGTGGCTTTTCCAAATGTTTTAGACAGATTGATTAATTTGGACAGTTTTTTGAAATGTTGTAAAATTTGGCTCAAATATACTCCAGTGTCTCGACACCCACACTTGAAGTGATTTTATGTATGCAAGTTGTTTTGGTGCCATTTTGCACCACTATGCAAAATATGAGACTTTTTGAGCTAAAAAGTAATGAAACAGGTCAAAGACAAAAATATAGATTATTTTCGCGTTTGCTCTAAATTCATGAACTGTGTGCGCCATTTTGAAAAGTTAGATAAAAGATAAAAACAGTGACTTAAATAAAACACAAAAGATGAATTGAGGCCTTATGTGGGATACATTATGACACAGTTCATGTGATCTACATAGTGTTCATGGGCTGGTTTGAACTTTTTGTTATTGTGAAAACTGTGCCATAGATTCTGGGGATACTCACAGGGCCAGATTCATAATTTGCGTGTTTTTTCCTTCACTTTTTGTTTTTTTAAACTTGTGGTTTTTGCTGACATTTTTTAACCAAATTGGGTACGATTAATGAATTTTGTCCAAATCCCAAAATTATCTTTTTTTCATTCTTTAATTGCTTTTTTATGGCTTTAACAGGAAAAGTTAGCGAGACATCGACAAATGTCGTAAACATGTGACAAAATAACTGGTGTACTGAAAATCGCTCAAGGGGAACACTGGAGTAGAGTTGCGCTAAATTATTCGACTTTTTAAAAAAGTCCCATTTCAGGAATATATCTAAAACATCTGGAAGAAACCACATTTACGTAAAAAGCAGAAAAATTAACTAAATCAAAAAAGACAACTTTAAGAATGAAGGAAATAGTTTCATGAATTTGTCACAAATTAAAAAGTCACTAATTAAGAGGTATTCATGCCAAAATACTGATGGAAATGCAATATTGAATCGGGCCCATGGTCTATTTTACTCTGGATTGGTTCCAGGGACAATGTTAAAAGCTCCAAGATTTTCTCAGTTGAGTCCTTTATTTTATCATATCAGAAATTGACACAAACAGTGATGTTCTGATCTCAAGCAGCCACAATAAAAAGCAGACTGTTATTTTGATTTTAAAAAGTCTGTTTGAAGCCGAAATGTCACTGTTTGCGCCAACATGACAAAATAAAGGACTCATTTGGGAAATTGTGGTTTCTAGACATTTTCTACATTGAATGGATATTTTGTGGTACCGGAGGAGTTCTTCAAAGGAAGCATGGACTGGTGCATGTGAATTCTAGGTCGGTTCTAGGGGCACTTAGGCATGAGTTATTGGGCACTATAATTCTGCTGATGGGTGCACTCTTATTTTGTATATGTAAGAAATCTGGCTTTTAGGAAGCATTAGGCCGGGTGTACACGATCTGGAAGTGGCAGCGCTTTGAACACAGCGCATGTCTGCTGCGTCCAAAGTGCTGCCATCTATTGAACGCAGGTGAATCCACAGATTTTCACTGAACCGTGCGGATTCACCGAATCCAATACATTGTATGGGGGAAATTTCTCTTGCTAGGGTCTCCACAAGAGTAATTGACATGCTGGAGTCTGGACAAACATGCCGCATGTCCGTCTCCGTGGGTGAGTCACGGGTGTCTGTTGATGCATAGTGGATCCACTATGCTGTAACATCTTGCCGCTGCGGGTTAGACGCAGCACAAGTATGCAGCGTGAAACCCGCAGCGATTACTGATCGTGTGCACATACCCTTATAATACTATGTATAGTCCTGGGTATTGTTTATCATGTTTCTCTATAATATAACAATTACTTCCACTCAGACGTCTGCTTTTAGGATTTCAGATTTTCGTGGTGTTCTGTGCTATAAAAAATAATACTGTCAGAATTGTTGGAATATTGGATATAGATTAAAGAAGGTTTACTTTATTTCCTTTAATATATTACTATTATCATTACTAATAATAAATCTACTTCTAATACAGCTGGATGATTGTAATAATACTATTAATAATAATCTTGCCATTATCCAGGTCTATTAAAAGTAGCTTTTATTTAAAAAATAAAAGATGAAACTACATCCAAGACAATATTTTTTTTTCTGTTTTAAAAAAACCCCAAGCTATACGTGGAATGTTGTTTGATTTGGAATATAGCATAAAAAAAGATAATGATAGAAACCTTTAAAAATTGCAGTCTTAGCGCAATTGAAATCCATTTTATATTAGTGCTTTTCACAGCATTTGGTTTGTATCCTCCTCAATTACCACTGTGCCTGGCAGTAGAATGCACTTAGCATTTGAGCTTTGGGTATTTAAAAAGACATTTTCCAGATTCCAGAATATATGAATAGCAGTAACTTTTACAAGCAATGTGTCCAACAATGCTAATATGACATGTGTTTTTTTTCCTCCTATGACTTGACCAGACCATGTGGCTAGTATTTCTCTGCTTACAGAGCTGATCACATGGCACATGTTAACACCATTCCAAAACTGTCATTATTGTGAGAGACACATTTGTACATACCTCCTTAGTCTGCAAAGATCATAGTTCCCCTCGGGATCAATTAAGAGTATTGTGTCATAGATGTCTGTGTACTTTAGTAGTCACTAGTGATATGGATGATTGGTCAATAGATATCCAGAATCTTTTGAGTCCAAGGGACTCATGAACTTATGTGCCCTTGTGGGGGAAGGGTGTTCTCAAAAGTTGCACAGCTCCTGTCTCCTTTATCATTAAAGCTACAGCTGCTACAACTGGTTTAGATGTAGATGACTCAGTTTTAGTAATCCTGGTTCAAGCACACTTTTTAGGGTGTCCACCCAGAGGTAGTAATGAGAGCAATATGAGATGTATAGTTTTAAGCAACATAATAAAAATACATTGTTTTTCAACATAATAAATGTAATCCATGACAAATATGATGATGTTAACTAAACAAATGCTATCTGTGCGTGCAATGTTTTATTAACCTAAAACAATGAAAAAATACAGTTCTGGCAAAAAATTAAGAGACCACTGCAGTTTTATAAAAATCTGCTTCTCTACAGCCATTCCATTCCAGTGTCAGTTGAATTCCAACCAGAGTACACCTCATTCAAGTTAATGTGCTTCTGATTAGGTGATCACCTGAACCAAATCTTATTTAATGAAGGAAAGTATAAAAAACCCTGCTGTGGTGTTCACAATCCTCTTGCAATAGGACAAGCTGGATGGCAAAACAAGTGCTAGTAATATCCCAAAAGTAATAGGAATGAAAAAATAACTTTTAACCATGCCAAAGGAGTTGAAAAGAAAAGTCTTGAGTGAGGAAAAGAAGGGCACAATTCTGGCTTTACTAGCAGAGGGATACAGTGATCATCATGTTGCCTCCATCCTTAAAATTTCTAAGACGGCAGTCCATTACAACAAGGTCAAGCAGCAGATATTGGGGACAACAAAGCTAGAGACCGGCAGAGGGCGAAAACGACTCTCCACTGACCGGGATGACCATCATCTTATTCGAATGTCACTCAGCAATCGCAGGATGACATCAAGTGACCTAGAAAAGAAATGGCAGCTGGGGTAAAGTGCATGGCAAGAACAGTTCGCAACAGGTTCCTAGAGGCAGGGCTCAAGTCATGTAAAGGTAGAAAAAAGCCTTTCATCAATGAGAAGCAAAGGAGAGCCAGGCTGAAGTTTGCCAAAGACCATAAGGATTGGACCATAGAGGACTGGAGTAAGGTAATCTTCTCTTATAAGTCTGATTTTCAGGTTTGCCCAACACCTGGCCGTCTAATGGATAAACGGAGACCTGGAGAGGCGTTCAAGCCACAGTGTTTTGCACCCACTGTGAAATTTGGTGGAGGATCGGTGATGATCTGGGGATGCTTCAGCAATGCTGGAATAAGGCAGGTTACTCTTTGCGAAGGACGTATGAATCATGCCGCATACAAGGTTATCCTGGAAAACAGTTGATTCCTTCTGCTCAGGCAATGTTCCCCAACTCTGAGGACTGTTTTTTTCCAGCAGGACAATATGCCATGCCACACAGCTAGGTCAATCAATGTGTGGATGAAGGACCACCACCACATCAAATCCTTGTCATGGCCAGCCCAATCTCCAGACCTGAATCCTATTGAAAACCTCTGGAATGTAATCAAGAGGAAGATGGATAGTCACAAGCCATCAAAGAACTGCTTAAATTTTTCTACCAGGAGTGACATAAGGTCACCCAAAAGCAGTGTGAAAGACTGGTGGAAAGCATGTCAAGACGCATGAAAGCATGCCAAGATGCACACAGCTAGGTCAATCAATGTGTGGATGAAGGACCACCACCACATCAAATCCCTGTCATGGCCAGCCCATTCTCCAGACCTGAATCCTATTGAAAACCTCTGGAATGTAATCAAGAGGAAGATGGATAGTCACAAGCCATCAAAGAACTGCTTAAATTTTCGTACCAGGAGTGGCATAAGGTCACCCAAAAGCAGTGTGAACGACTGGTGGAAAGCATGCCAAGACGCATGGAAGCTGTGGTTTAAATATCATGGTTATTCCACAAAATATTGATTTCTGAACTCTTCCTGAGTTAAAATATTAGTATTGTTGTTTCAAAATGATTATGAACTTGTTTTCTTAGCATTATTTGAGGTCTGCAAGCACTGCATTTTTTTGTTATTTTGACCATTTCTAATTTTCTGAAAATTAAATACAAAATTTAGTGCTTGGAAGTTCGAAGACATGTTGTCAGTAGTTTATAGAATAAAAGAGCAATTTACATTTAACTCAAAATTATACCTATAAAGAAAAATTTCTGACAAACTGAAAATTTTGCAGTGGTCTCTTAATTTTTGCCAGAGCTGTATAAGAATGGTATAAGAATCTTCTTTGAAAAAGTGTGAAACCTCTTTCCTTCTATCATGTGCTGAATTCATATTCCCCTTGTTTTCTAAACATGTCCTACATATACGAGCTGGTAACCCAACATGCCTGTCAGGGGTATTTGTAGAGCCATATTTGGCATTCACGCTGTCATAGGCGGGTCCGGAACTATCGGGGCTGTCTTCTCTGTTGTCTGGGGAAAAGAATAAGAGACCCGACAAATCTTGTCACCTGGAAGCAGGGGGTGTAGCAAAGCAGCAGCATGCGTGGAAGCAGTCAGTTTGGGTGCGAACATGCAGCATGCGGCAGGCTGAGCAGAGTCCTCCTTCTCCTGAGCACCGGCGCTGTGAAGGGCTTTGTGCGCCAGCTCATACTGCTACCGGCGGGATTGTTAAGAAGCAGGGTGTCATGCGCTCCAGGACTGTGAACACAGCGGATGCGCAAAGTAGAGAAAGCCAGGTACCGGACTTATGCCTACGATCCTCCTTGCCAGTAAACTCTGACAGATCCAACTTGGACTTGAGAGACACTGCGGCCCTGTTTGCTCCAGCCACAGTAATTCATGGACTAAGGGCTCAGCGGAAGGTACCGGACACCGACTGCTGCCGCCAGAAGACCGACCGTCGTGTAAAGAACCTCCATTTGGACATCGTTTCAGCCGTTGCTGATGCTGCAAACCCCGCAGGATCATCTGCTGTGGAGGAGCACAAAGGACACAATAAGTTCTTTCTAAAAAGACTGTTCTTATTCTGTGCTTATTGTTCTGCACATTTCCCCATTAACCATTTGTCTCCCTGTGAGTAGTTAATCCCTTGTTAAATTAAACTGTTAAATTTGTTAACCCTTGCTCTGCCTTCTGTCTATCACTGCATCCCGCAACCTGCTAACATTTGGCGTAGTCGGCGGGATGCAGTCCACAAGCACAGAGGTGACAGACCAAGCAGCCGTGGGTGTCCCAAGGGCCAGCTTACCGCTTTGGGCCATGCTTAGCAACCTCCCAAAGTTCACAGGGAGCAATTCTTTGCTATGGGACTGGACTGAGTGGGTTAAGGGTATGTTGAGAATGCAACCCTTGACTCCCGCGATGCAGGCAGAGATTGCCATGATGGCCCTGGATGGAGAGGCGAGGTGCTCCATCATGTTCCGGCCACCGCATGAGCGAACCACTTTCACCAAGGTATTACAAATCCTAGAGGAGAAGCATGGGGACCCCACGGACGTCAGTGAAGTGCGAATGCGCTTGTTTAGCTGTGTCCAAAGGAAGGGGGAGTCTGTGACCCAATACATGAACGCACTGCAAGAGATCTACACTGCAATCACTAAGCGGAATAATGTGGGCATAGAGCCTCCTGATGTAATTCTGAGAGACCAGCTAGTGGCAGGCTTTAGAGATACGCTGCTTAAACAGGCCTTACGGGAGCGCTTGCGAGTTAATTCGCATATGTCTTTCCTGGAAGTTGGGGCAGAAGTGTGTGTGGGCAAGAGCAGGGGATGACAGCCACGATGGGGAAAGTTCGGAGCTGGGAGGTATCTGTTCCACTTACAGCTCCAGGACATGAAATCCAGGACATGCGAGAAGAATAGTTCGACTTAAGGAAGAAACCTGCAGTAACCCTGAACCCCTCTGGAGGCAGAACGGATCCCGAGCCACACCAGGAAATGAGACAACCTCACGCAGAAAGATGACCAATTTGCTTTATATGTGGAGACGCTGGACATTATGCGCACGACGGGGGAGACCCCTTACCCGAAGCCCGTTAAGCTAGCGGGCTCCGTGGTTTGGGCCTGGAGCCTGAGCAGCCAAGAAGGAGAGAAGGAAGTCCCATAAGTTTGGTTTCTCCAAGTCCTCTTGTATGGGCCGAAATGGATGGTCAGGCCATCCGCTGTCTAATCAATACCAGCTCTGAAGCGACCACTATGCCCGAGAATTATTTAAGATGTCATTTCCCCGAGGCATTGCGGCCTGAATGAGGCCTAGTGACCAAATTAACAGCGGTCAATCAGTTGCCCATCTCGGTTGCAGGGGTGGTCTGGATGCAAATCACTGTGTGCAACAAACATGTAGGCTGGAAAGGAGTCTTATTAACCGCCGGGGACCCTGGCAATGGCCTCACTGTAACTTTAGGTATGAACGTGTTGAAGGAACTCGGGAACATCCTGGTCAGTGAGTCACCAGATGCGTTTCTAAATCGATGGAGTCCTCACACCCCTCAGAGAAAACTGTTCCAACAGGCCCAAGAAATGTTAAGTGAAGGAAAAGTCTTGGGGAAGGTGGTAGTCCCGGCCGCAGCCAAACTCGTTTTACCACCAGGTCAGACTGTGCTCACTCTGCCTGTACGAGCCTGCACACCTCTTTAAGGGGTAGAAGTTCAGATAGAGCCAGCTTTAGTGGATCAACTACCTCCAGGGCTCTTCATTGCATGGACGTTAGCCACCATTCATGACGGTAACATACTGGTGCGGTGTGTCAACCTAGGAGAGGACAGTCTCACACTCCTGCCCGAAAGTGAAGTGGCACAGATAATGATGCCTGAAGAACTTATGCAACCAGAGGCCATTCAGTTGGCAGTGAAACAAGGAGATCCATGTACAGTGGCCGTTACCGTGCCCTCTGAGGCATCACCTAATAATCTAAAGGAAGGGTGCCGGATCCTGGAGCAGATGCGGGCTGAGCTAATAGAACTCTCAACACAACAGCTACAACAAGTGGAAGCGGTGCTGGAGCGTTACCAGGACATTTTTGCTCATCATGACGATGATTTTGGGTGCACCACAGCCATCACCCACGAGATTCCCACGGGAAGCACCGCACCCATTCGGGAACAATATCAACAAATCCCACCCCAAATGTATCAAGAGGTGAAAGAGATGGTGGAGTATATGCTGCAGATTAGAGTCATCCGAGAAACCCAAAGTCCGTGGGCTGCTCCCATCATCTTAGTGTGGAAGAGTGCAGAGCGGCCTGGAAGTCCTGGCTGTAGGCAGCCAGAAGTGATGTCAAGGTCCCTTCCTCACTGGGACCCTCTGGAACCTGCTCTGGGTTCACCTCTGGTTCAGTCTCTCTTGTAGCGGAGGAGGGTCCAGAAGGCAGGGCGCTACCTGCGTTCCGGGCACTCTGACAGCGGGTGACAGCGGTTACGTATGCTGTTTCCCCAGGGATTTCTACAGACCCATCAGCCGGTGTTGCTATGGGTGCTACCTCCCCATCCACCCCCAACACTTCAGGAGCAGTGCTACTTATGGGCCAGTTACCTTCCTCAGTGACACTGGTCACTTGCATTGCATCACCTTCCTCATTTCCTGTAGCACCGACGCTTGCTCCTGCTAGGGGTTTCCTCAGCCGTCTCACTCCGCAGAGCGATGGGGCTGAGCACTCCTGTACCTGTGGACACATCAACCTTTGCAGAAAAATGGTTATCTGGTTCAGTTGGCAAATTTACATCATCATCATTCCTAGGGAAAGAATGGTTATTAGTTGCATCATTACTCATCAAAGCATTGGCAGGTAACACATTCAGCTTCCTATCATCATCATCATCATCATCAGGGTTAACGTTACCCTTATATTCAGACTGGGGAGGGGTGTCAGGGATGTAGTATGCAACATCCTCCCCAAATCAGTCCCCAAAAAAAATCAGTGGGCAGGTTTTCCGACACCCCCACTTCCCTCACCCTGCTCCCAGCACCCCAATCAAGAAAAACCTGGGCCATTAGCAAGGGACAGTGGGTGCCCCCAATCCCGGTGACAGTTAGTGTTTTCTCCTCAATAAACTCTTCAGGGGCCGCCAGTCCAGGTCGGATGAGGGTTCATTCAGCCCCGGTGTTCTTGAGGCCTGTAGCAAGACGGGCCCCCACCCAGAAGTGCTGCACGTTATCATCAATCCTCCTAACCACACCACCCACCAAAAGAACAGAGGCATTGGACCCGGAGGCCTTGGCTGGGGGGTTCTTCTGTCTCTCTGGATGGGTGGCAGTAAGATGACCAGTCCGATTGCAGGAAAAACACCTGCAAGGGTCTGATGTAGGCCTGGCATTGGCAAATGGGACAGGGCCTCTGGAGGGATGGCTGGCAGGGGCGCTGGAGTTGTTTGCAGGCTTACCCTCTCTCCAGCTGGCTATGACTGGCTTCCGTGTCTCCTGCTGGCCTCATAGTTGTCGGCGATCTACGCTGCTTTATCCGCATTCGTTGGTTCTCGGTCCAGGATGAACTGTCGGACCTCAGCTGGGCACAGATATAAGAACTGGTCTTTGATCATCAGGTTTCAGCAGTTAAAAGGTGGTCACTGACAGTCCGTGGATCCACTGGACAAAGTGGGGCCTGAGTCCTTGCACCACATCGGTATAGCTGTCTTGTGGGCCACGTTGGAGGTTCCGGAACTTCTTGCGGTACACCTCAGGGGTTAGCCGGTATTTGGCGATCAGGGCCTGCTTGATTGCGTTATAGTTGCCATCTTGTTCTGACGGGAGAGAAGCAAATGCCTCCAGAGCTTTGCCTTTTAGCCCTGGGGTCAAGTACCTGGCCCATTGTTTCGTAGGCAGCCGGTACTGTCTGCAGGCTTTCTAAAAGGCCTGCAGAAACATGTCCAAGTCTCTGTCCTTTTCCATCATGGAAAAATGCTCTGGCCGGGGTTTAGGACTCTGAGCGCTGCTAGGCTCACTGCTCTGGGCTGTGGAGGGTGTTTCCCTCAGCCGGGCCAGCTGCAGTTCATGGACTCTCTGAGCTTGGTGCTCAGCTCTCTCTTGAGCTTCCAGGATCAGCTGTAGGCACCTGTCCGTATCGTCAGCAGAGATCTGTTGCAGGGTCATTTGCAGATAGCGGTCCACGACTTCCTGGCTGCCGGTGAGGACGGCCTGCACCAGCTGGACCTCTGCAGCGGCACCATCGGCACTGGTGCTGCCTGCTGCACCCTGGCTCTCATCCCATTGCACTAGAGCCGCGACTAACTGGGCTTTGGTCTTGTCGGCAGCGTCAATCTGGTTTGCCTTGCACAGGGCCCTAAGGGCGTCCTTGTTAAGCTGCTTATAATGAGATTCTCCCTGCGTAGCCATGGTTGCCAAATAAAAGATAGGATAGAAAAACAAAGAGAAGGGAGAAGGTAATTGCAAATACACACAATTGTCTCAGAAATAATAGACACTGAGTTTCGGTCTCCAAAACTTTGGCTGCAGGGTCCTCGGAAGAACCGTGCAAGTCTTTAGCGAGAGGAATGATTGCTCAAACCAGATCACTAATGCTTTTATGATCCCACCGCTCAGCCATGTGCAGCCAAAGGTCACACCCCCTGATCATGACATATTGGTGGCAATCACAGGCACAGGGGGGCTTATCTTAATTATCCCACCACTGGCACCATGTGATAACAAACAGCAAGCTAGTCTTGCCCTTAAAATTTACTGCAGGGGGGTTTATTTTAGTTATCCCACCACTGCCACAATATGTTACAAGCTGTTGGGATTTATGGATATCCCACTTTCCAGTTCCACTTTGGAACTTGCAGCTCTTCCGCACCCCCCTTACCCTCAGGTCAGTCAGGGAACTACACCTAAGATAATTAGTCACCGGACGGGCTACTTGTTGTGCACTGGCTATTAGGCCGCTGCAGTGAGGGAATTATAAATGCTTTGGCCGCAGCCACACAATCAGCTTATAAAACTCGCTCAGTCACTGCCAGCACTACCCACCTTGCCAGAACACACTTCGCTGCCACCAGCTTCAGATTTCTCTTATTAATATTTAAAATTAATACAGGGATTCAAAGCAAAGCCACATTAGTAGCCTAATTAGCTTTTTGGCACGTGAATTCATCACAGAGCAAAGAGGCAGAACTAATAAAGTTTATAGTTTATTCCTAAAAGATGGGCAGTGTTTACAGAAGATAAAAAGGTCTTATGATATGAGACAATAACAGTATGTACAATGCAACTACAAATAAAAGGGATTTAAAAATAACAGAGATACACTTACATATTGCTTAGATCATTTCAGGCAGAACCATGCGGGGAGGAGGAGCCAAACGTCACCATTAATTTGAGATCTTATTGCCATGGCATCCCAGGCTAGGATGAGGGAGGGGTAGCGGAAAATGCCTCATTCCTTTGGCTTTGTGACATCACCAAAGGGGCTGGCTTGTGACAGTCCTCCCCTTTCTCAAAGTACAGATTTGGGTTCTGAAAACTTATAACTGTCATATCTAGGCTTGAGAACCTAGCAGAATTTCAGCAGAACCATCATTCATCTTGTATTGAAATTAGCTTGTAATGACATCAAACACTAGCTGTCTATTCTGCTCTGTTCAGGAGAAATCCATTTCTCTGGTTCTGTTGGTGCTAGAATTTTGCAAGAACCACTGTAGTGAAGCCTGATCTGCGCACGTCCCAATGTGTCATTTTCATATTCCTATTATAATCTGGCGGCGTTCTATGACCACATGAATAGATTCTCATTATTGTCTATGAGAGTAGCTTCACATGGTGGAAAAGAGACAAAGGAATTCTTTCTGCTAATTAAGACATTCCTGAGGAAGGAGGGGGGACAGGAAAGAGTGAGTGGATCACACACTGGAGTCTCACATTGCAAGCAGTGAATCCGGAGAGATGCAAGCAGAGGAGACACAAAGCTGCAATGTGTGACAGGCACACAGGGACAAGAACTGGGCAGCTATGCATCCTTCTAGAAAGTGTAGGGAATGGAAGATTCTGTAATGTTCCGGAGAAATCATACATGATATTTTACATTATCGTTACAACTCCTGCTCAAACACACACTTCTCCAACTTGGCGTAGAGGGAGTTCACCCGTAGGAGGTCGAAAACTTTGCGAACATCTCTCCAGTGAGAGTCAATATCTGGAGAGTAGATGAGGATATCTGTTATGAATGAGTCACCGTAGGAGGCAAAAACAGAAATACTAGCTAAGTCCAGAAAACCAGAGAAGTTGGCAGCTATCGGATTGCAGACCCCTGAACCTATCAACAACAACTAGCAGTAGCTGTGGAGGGTTCCTACGGTGCCCAATCATGCAAAACACAAGCCGCGGAGACACCATCACATGTTTCTCAACGCAAGCATGACTAGCCAGGTCTTTCCCCGGGAAGGAACAACCACGGGAAGGGGAGTCTCCAATGAAGGAAACCACCTATGCCAAAACATGGTATCCATCCACAGACAGCTGTTTCGGGGTATTGCCCCTCATCAGTGTGGAGTAGGAAACTGGCTAGTAGGAGCAATGCCTAGTAAAAGACTGTGAAAAATGAGGATGAATGAACTCATGGAGATCAACATCCAACACTACGGAGACACCATCACATGTTTCTCAACGCAGTGATTCTAGAGCAATGCCCCCATCCCTTATGGGAAATATGCAAAAGCATGCAAAATATTATATGTTGGGGGCTGCCTATTGCTTTGGGGTCTGCTCTGGGGCAGTTTAGATTTCCCTTTCTGTCTTTAGGCTAATTAGTTCTCCGGCTGTGAGAACTAATTAGCTGGGGTGAGCTGAATTCCTTTTTGCTCTGTCTTCAGAAGATACCTGAGTGCTGATATAGTCTTTTTGAAGCCTAGCGTCTTCAGGGCCTTTTTCACTATCAGCCTGTTGGCTCTTGTTATGATAGGGTTTTGGCAGATTGCAGACAGCAGCTTTTCTATTCTGTCCTATTTAGTTAGCTTGGGCCCCATCATTTGCTCAGCTTATCTTTCTATCTGTGTGAGTGTTTTTTCATCTTGCTTCACCGTCATTATATGTTGGGGGCTGCCTATTGCTTTGGGGTCTGCTCTGGGGCAGTTTAGATTTCCCTTTCTGCCTTTAGGCTAATTAGTTCTCCGGCTGTGATCGAGGGGTCTAGGGCACCGTAGGTTGTGAAAAATGAGGATGAATGAACTCATGGAGATCAACATCCAACACTGCGGAGACACCATCACATGTTTCTCAACGCAAGCATGACTAGCCAGGTCTTTTCCTGGGAAGGAACAACCACGGGAAGGGCAGTCTCCAATGAAGGAAACCACCTATGCCAAAAAATGGTATCCATCCACAGACAGCTGTTTTGGGGTATTGCCCCTCATCAGTGTGGAGTAGGAAACTGGCTAGTAGGAGCAATGCCTAGTAAAAGACTGTGAAAAATGAGGATGAATGATCTCATGGAGATAAACATCCAACACTGCGGAGACACCATCACATGTTTCTCAACGCAGTGATTCTAGAGCAATGCCCCCATCCCTTATGGGAAATATGCAAAAACATGCAAAACACAAGCCGCGGAGACACCATCACATGTTTCTCAACGCGTATGTTTTGGCATAGGTGGTTTCCTTCATTGGAGACTGCCCTTCCCGTGGTTGTTCCTTCCCAGGAAAAGACCTGGCTAGTCATGCTTGCGTTGAGAAACATGTGATGGTGTCTCCGCGGCTTGTGTTTTGCATGTTTTTGCATATTTCCCATAAGGGATGGGGGCATTGCTCTAAAATCACTGCGTTGAGAAACATGTGATGGTGTCTCCGCAGTGTTGGATGTTGATCTCCATGAGTTCATTCATCCTCATTTTTCACAACCTACGGTGCCCTAGACCCCTCGATCACAGCCGGAGAACTAATTAGCCTAAAGGCAGAAAGGGAAATCTAAACTGCCCCAGAGCAGACCCCAAAGCAATAGGCAGCCCCCAACATATAATGACGGTGAAGCAAGATGAAAAAACACTCACACAGATAGAAAGATAGGCTGAGCAAATGATGGGGCCCAAGCTAATTAAATAGGACAGGATAGAAAAGCTGCTGTCTGCAATCCGCCAAAACCCTATCATAACAAGAGCCAACAGGCTGATAGGGAAAAAGGCCCTGAAGACGCTAGGCTTCAAAAAGACTATATCAGCACTCAGGTATCTTCTGAAGACAGA
The DNA here is from genome assembly GCF_039654945.1 of Dendrobates tinctorius. Lineage (NCBI taxonomy): Eukaryota > Metazoa > Chordata > Amphibia > Anura > Dendrobatidae > Dendrobates > Dendrobates tinctorius. Next base: position 27,141,919 of record NW_027361741.1, on the reverse strand, counting down.
GCAAAAAGGAATTCAGCTCACCCCAGCAGGGAATGGCAGAAATCCAGAAAAACAAGGCAAAACAAAACCAAAACACAAATGCAAAAAGCAGAGCAGAAAACTTAGCTTTTGAGGAGCAGGAATCAGACTGGTCTCCTAGAATCCCTCAGAGAGATCACCAGCAAGGCAGAAGGGCGTCGGCTGCCTTATATCCAGTCAGCAATTCCCGTCACCCAGTCATCATCATCCTGCTCAGGTGCTTGGTAATCAGCCTCACTACCTTCCTTCACCAGAAGAGGGAGTTCATCAGACCTCAATGGTGAAGGGGAAAATGAACTCACAACAGTACCTCCCCCTTGAGGAGGGGTCACCGAACCCTCATCCACGCCACTAGGGCGATCAGGGTGAGCCCGATGAAAGGCACGCACCAATCTTTTGGCATGAATATCAGAGGCAGAGACCCAGGAATTATCCTCCTGACCATAACCCTTCCACTTAACCAAATACTGGAGTCTCCGTCTAGCCAGACGGGAATCCAGTATCTTCTCTACCTCATATTCTATGTTACCTTCAACCAATACAGGGTCCGGAGGTGCCACCCCAGGAACTACTGGTTCAACAAACCTCTTCAACAAGGACTTATGAAAAACATTATGGATTTTAAATGTGACAGGAAGAGCCAAACGAAAAGAGACCGGATTAATAATCTCCAAAATCTTGTAAGGTCCAATAAATCTAGGCTTAAACTTAGGAGAAGCCACCTTCATAGCGATATTTTTTGATGATAACCAAACCATATCACCAACCTGTGGACCAATGGTCCTATGTCGGTTGGAAAACCGCTGGGCCTTTTCCTGGGAGAGAGATAACTTATCCACCACTTGGTTCCAGATCTGGTGCATTCTCTCCACCACAGTGTCAACACCTGGGCAGGCAGAAGGCTCCACCTGCCCTGAAGAAAATCGAGGATGAAACCCAAAGTTACAAAAAAAGGTGACATCAAAGTGGCAGAACTAGCTCTATTATTTAAAGCAAATTCGGCCAAGGGCAAAAATGAAACCCAATCATCCTGATCAGCGGAAAAAAAACATCTCAAATATGACTCCAAGGTCTGGTTTGTTCTCTTCGTCTGCCCATTGGTCTGAGGGTGAAAAGCAGAGGAGAAGGACAACTGAATTCCCAGCTTGGAACAGAAAGTCCTCCAAAATCTAGACACAAACTGAACTCCTCTGTCAGATACAATGTTCTCAGGAATCCCGTGCAAGCGAACCACCTGTTGCAAAAACAGGGGCACCAACTCAGAGGAAGATGGCAACTTAGGGAGTGGTACAAGATGAACCATCTTAGAGAACCTATCACAAATCACCCAAATAACAGTCATTCTCTGAGAGACAGGCATATCAGAGATGAAATCCTTTGAAATATGGGTCCATGGCCTCCTGGGGACTGGCAAAGGCATCAACAACCCACTAGAGCGAGAACAAGGTTTAGACCGGGAGCAAGTCCCACAGGACTGCACAAAATTCCTGACATCACGAGACAAGGCGGGCCACCAAAAAGACCGACTCACCAGATCTCTAGTACCAAAAATACCTGGATGACCAGCCAATGCAGAGCAATGAACTTCAGACATCACTCTCTTCTTCCACTGGTCAGGAACATACAACTTTCCACTGGGACAACGCTCAGGTTTGTCCTCCTGGAACTCTTCAAGAGCACATCTCAAATCGGGCGAAATGGCAGAAAGAACTACCCCTTTGCCTAAGATGGTAGCAGGCTTGGTCACCACAGGAGAATCAGCAAAGAAGCTCCTAGAGAGAGCGTCAGCCTTGACATTCTTAGTGCCAGGAAGAAAAGAGAGCACAAAATCAAAACGTGTAAAAAACAAGGCCCACCTAGCCTGTCTAGGGTTCAAGTGTTTGGCCGACTCCAGGTAAATCAAATTCTTGTGGTCAGTGAGGACCACGACTTGATGTTTACCTCCCTCCAACCAATGTCTCCACTCCTCAAATGCCCATTTCATGGCTAACAGTTCCCGATTCCCCACATCATAGTTACGTTCAGATGGAGAGAACTTTCGGGAAAAGAAAGCACAGGGATTCATTTTAGATGTTACAGGATCCTTTTGGGACAAAACAGCTCCTGCACCAATCTCAGAAGCGTCCACCTCTACCTGGAACGGGAGTGAGACATCAGGTTGCCGCAAAACCGGGGCAGAAGTGAATCTTCACTTCAGCTCCTGAAAGGAAGAAACAGCCTCCGGAGACCAATTCAACACATCAGCACCCTTCTTAGTCAGATCAGTCAATGGCTTGGCAATACTAGAAAATTTTGCTATAAATTTCCGATAAAAATTAGCAAAACCCCAAAACTTCTGGAGGGCCTTCAAAGAAGTGGGCTGAACTCAATCATAAATGGCCTGTACCTTGGCCGGGTCCATTTCAATAGTTGACGGAGACAAAATAAATCCCAAAAATGAAATCCTCTGTACCCCAAAAAGGCATTTCGATCCTTTGACATACAGGGAATTCTCCCTCAAGATCCGGAACACAGTCCAAACATGTTCCACATGAGAATCCCAATCCTTGGAGAAGATCAAAATATCATCCGGATAGATAATCAAAAATGTATCCACAAAGTCTCGGAAAATGTCGTTCATGAAGTACTGGAAGACAGAAGGGGCATTAGTGAGCCCAAGGCATCACCAGGTACTCAAAATGTCCCTCTGAAGTATTAAACGCCGTCTTCCATTCATCCCCATGCTTAATGCGGATAAGATTATACGCCCCCCTGAGGTCAAGCTTGGTAAACCAGCAAGCACCTTTAACTCTGGAGAATAGATCCGAAATCAGGGGTAACGGATACTGATATTTAATAGTAATTTTGTTGAGGGCACGATAATCAATACAAGGCCTTAATGAACCATCCTTTTTGGCCACGAAAAAACCCAGCACCTAAGGGTGAAGAGGATGGTCTAATATGACCCTTCTCCAACGCCTCCTTAATATAGGACCGCATAGCCTCGTGCTCGGGTACAGATAAATTGAAGAGCCGACCCTTGGGAAATTTACACCCCGGGCTTAGTTAATTGAACAGTCATAACTCCTATGAGGAGGCAAGGACGCAGACTCATTCTCACTAAATACATCATAAAAGTCCGCCAAATAGTCAGGAACATCATGCGACTGAGGAGAGGTGGAAAAAACCAGAGCCTCACTAAGGGCACACCGACAACCCCAACTCACCACAGACACAGATTTCCAGTCCAAAACTGGATTATGAATTTGCAACCAGGGAAACCCCAGAACAATGGTATCATGCAAATTATGCAACACCAAAAATCTGCAATTTTCTTGATGGTCTGGGGCGACCCGCATTACCACCTGGGTCCAAAACTGAGGTTTATTTTTCGCCAAAGGAGTAGCATCAATCCCCCTCAAAGGGATAGGCGTCCGCAGAGGTGTCATTGGAAATCCACAACGTTTAGCAAAATCCAAGTCCATTAGGTTCAGGGCTGCTCCCGAATACACAAAAGCCTTGGCGTAAAATGTGGACAGGGAGCAGATCAGAGTAATTGCCAGAAGAAACTTAGGTTGAACACCACCCACAGAAAACGTGTGTGCAAAACGTTTCTCTTGTTTAGGACAGACAGAAATAATATGCGAGGCATCTCCACAAAAAAAACACAGTTTATTACACCTTCTGAACTCCTGACGTTGCTCCCTGGACAAAACTCTATCACATTGCATAGGATCAGACACTTGTTCAACAGGTGGCAACAACTCTCGTGCAATCTTGCGTTCACGTAAACGCCGATCAACCTGAATGGCTAATGACATAGAATCGTCAAGACCAGCGGGAACATGAAATCCCACCATAGTATCTTTTATGGCTTCTGACAAACCCTTCCGAAAGAGAGCTGCCAAGGCATTATCATTCCAGGTAGTAAGGACCGCCCACTTTCGGAATTTTTGACAGTACAATTCTGCAGAATCTCGACCCTGGCTCAATGCCAACAGGGTCTTTTCAGCCTGATCAATAGCATTAGGTTCATCATACAACAACCCCAAGGCTTGAAAAAATGCGTTCACATTAGTCAGAATAGGATCATCTGGTTTCAAAGAAAACGCCCAATCCTGGGGATCGCCACGCAGCAAAGAGATGACAATTTTAACCTGCTGCGCAGAGCTCCCTGACGAGTTAGGCTTCAAGGCAAAAAATAATTTACAATTATTTTTGAAATTCAAAAATTTAGACCGATCCCCAAAAAACACATCAGGAGTAGGGATCTTTGGTTCAGCAGCATGTGAATGAGCAAGGTAGGCGGAAATTCCCCGCACTTCCGCAGCGAGCTGCTCCACACGATCAGACAATTGCTTTATCTCCATTGAGAGAAAAAAAAATTCCCCTACGGCCTCAGAGATATAGAGGAAAAAATATACACAAAGAAATTCTGACACCTTTTCTTTTTTTTACAATTCTTTCCTTCTATTGAGTACCCTAGGATCTGTATGGCTGGTGATTCTGTTATGAATGAGTCACCGTAGGAGGCAAAAACAGAAATACTAGCTAAGTCCAGAAAACCAGAGAAGTTGGCAGCTATCGGATTGCAGACCCCTGAACCTATCAACAACAACTAGCAGTAGCCGTGGGGGGTTCCTACGGTGCCCTAGACCCCTCGATCACAGCCGGAGAACTAATTAGCCTAAAGACAGAAAGGGAAATCTAAACTGCCCCAGAGCAGACCCCAAAGGAATAGGCAGCCCCCAACATATAATATTTTGCATGCTTTTGCATATTTCCCATAAGGGATGGGGGCATTGCTCTAGAATCACTGCGTTGAGAAACATGTGATGGTGTCTCCATAGTGTTGGATGTTGATCTCCATGAGTTCATTCATCCTCATTTTTCACAGTCTTTTACTAGGCATTGCTCCTACTAGCCAGTTTCCTACTCCACACTGATGAGGGGCAATACCCCAAAACAGCTGTCTGTGGATGGATACCATGTTTTGGCATAGGTGGTTTCCTTCATTGGAGACTGCCCTTCCCGTGGTTGTTCCTTCCCAGGAAAAGACCTGGCTAGTCATGCTTGCATTGAGAAACATGTGATGGTGTCTCCGCGGCTTGTGTTTTGCATGTTTTTGCATATTTCCCATAAGGGATGGGGGCATTGCTCTAGAATCACTGCGTTGAGAAACATGTGATGGTGTCTCCGCAGTGTTGGATGTTGAACTCCATGAGTTCATTCATCCTCATTTTTCACAACCTACGGTGCCCTAGACCCCTCGATCACAGCCGGAGAACTAATTAGCCTAAAGGCAGAAAGGGAAATCTAAACTGCCCCAGAGCAGACCCCAAAGCAATAGGCAGCCCCCAACATATAATGACGGTGAAGCAAGATGAAAAAACACTCACACAGATAGAAAGATAGGCTGAGCAAATGATGGGGCCCAAGCTAACTAAATAGAACAGAATAGAAAAGCTGCTGTCTGCAATCTGCCAAAACCCTATCATAACAAGAGCCAACAGGCTGATAGTGAAAAAGGCCCTGAAGACGCTAGGCTTCAAAAAGACTATATCAGCACTCAGGTATCTTCTGAAGACAGAGCAAAAAGGAATTCAGCTCACCCCAGCAGGGAATGGCAGAAATCCAGAAAAACAAGGCAAAACAAAACCAAAACACAAATGCAAAAAGCAGAAAGCAGACCAGAAAACTTTGCTTTTGAGGAGCAGGAATCAGACTGGTCTCCTAGAATCCCTCAGAGAGATCACCAGCAAGGCAGAAGGGCGTCGGCTGCCTTATATCCAGTCAGCAATTCCCGTCACCCAGTCATCATCAACCAGCTCAGGTGCTTGGTAATCAGCCTCACTACCTTCCTTCACCAGAAGAGGGAGTTCATCAGACCTCAATGGTGAAGGGGAAAATGAACTCACAACAGATATCATCCAGATAGACTACAACTGAGGTGGTGAGCTTACCCTGGAAGATGTCATTCACAAAGTCTTGGAAGATGGCTGGAACATTACAGAGCCCGAAGGGCATCACCAGGTCTTCATAGTGCCCATCCTTGGTGTTAAAAGCCGTCTTCCATTCGTCCCCCTCCGGGATGCAAATCAGGTTGTAAGCCCCCAGCAGATCAAGTTTAGTAAACACTCTCGCTCCCCGTAACCTATCGAACAGTTCCGATATAAGGGGTAGAGGATACTTATTCTTAACGGCTGATAGCGTTAAGACCCCTGTAATCGATGCTGGGACGTAGTTCTCCATTCTTCTTCTGGACGAAAAAGAATCTCGCCCCCGCTGGTGACACCAACTTCCTAATGAATTCCCTTGCCAGATTCTCCCTGATATACTGAGACATGGCCTCTGTCTCCGGGAGAGATAGGGGATAGACTCGACCCCAGGGAGGCTCAGCACCAGGCAAGAGGTCAATAGGACAGTCGTAGGGGCGATGAGGCCTAAGGGTCTCCGCCGCCTTCTTAGAGAACATGTCTGCATACTGTCGATAGTATTTGGGGAGAGAAGAGATCTGAGGGTACTTCAGTGGAGGAAACCTGAACGCACTCCCTCTGACATCTACCCTCACAGGATTTACTCCACCCGAGAATTCTCTATATGTAGATGTAACCAGGGAACCCCTAAGAGGACCTGGTCGTTACCCTCGGGCATGACAAGGAGAGATAGCATCTCCTGATCGGAAGGAGATAGCGAGAGTATCAGTGGGTCAGTCTAGTGGGTGATCTGAGAGGGTAGTGTCGCTCCATTCACCACTCTGATGGTGACTGGCTGAGGTAGTAAAACCAGAGGAATTGCATGCCGTTGGGTGAAGGCAGTCAACATGAAATTGCCCTCCGCCCCAGAGTCCACGCAAACCTCCACCGCCAGAGTGGAAGAGTCAAACTCAAGTGTCCCCTCAAAGGACAGCTTAGAGGAAAACGTTGCTGTATCTAGTAGGCCTCCTCCAACAGCCACTAGACACAAGTGTTTTCCTGGCCACTGTGGGCACCTGTTGGCAGGGTGACCAGACTGCTGGAAAATGTGACATCCCACGGGTTCTCGCGCAGACCGGGACCTGGATCCTGCGCGAGAATTCCCCATGTCCTCTTGGAGCTCGGACGCCTGATCGGGAGGTTCCAGAGGTTTAGCAAAACTGAGTGCCAACCTAAACCTCTGCCTACACTGGGACCGCTCCAACCTTTGCTCCGAAAAAACGAAGGTCTACGCGGGTGGAGATGGTGATAAGCTACTCCAGTGTGGTGGAAATCTCCCTGGTGGCCAGGGTGTCCTTTACATGGTTAGCCAGACCTCTCCAGATCACCGGAATGAGGGTCTTATCTGACCACTCCAGTTCTGAAGCCAGTGTCCGGGACTGGATGGCATAATGGCTGACCAGAGACAAGCCCTGCGATAATGCCAGCAGCTGGAGCGCGGTATCATGGGTGACTCGCGGTCCCAAATAGACCTGCTTCAGAGTGCCCAAGAACTGCGAGGCACTCTGCACCACATGATCACCACACTCCCACAGCGGTGTGGCCCACTCCAGAACCCTGCCTGACAAGAGGGAAATAACAAATCCCACTTTAGTCCGCTCGAGGGGAATCGTGCAGCTAGCAGCTCCAGCTGTATGGTACATTGGCTCACGAAACCTGTTGTGAACACTTTTGACCTGGCTTCTGAGTTTGGGCTCCCTCTGGTGGTTGCTGCTGGTAATAAATCTGGTTTGGCTGATAGAAGTCAATCACCTGAGGATGGTGATTAGAGGTCAGGCGTTACAGACTAGAGAAATTAAAGTGAGCAACCTTCCCTCAGTTGTTGCCGGTGACTTGGTTTGCTTCCTGAGCATTTTGGAAGTCTGCTAGCCTCCTGCTCTGTCCTGCATCTTTCAGATAAGTTATTTGTCTTTTTGAATCTTTTTGCATTGTGATTCATTTTTGCTTTTCTCTGATTTTTGCTTTGCTGCTGTGAGTCAGCATGGTTCCCTGCGGGGACCTGTGCTGAACTCTGTTTCATATGCCACAGCTTATGTCCAGTTCACACCAGAGTTCTGATTTAGTGGGGGAGAGGTCATGTGGCCTCAGTATTTTTGCATATCAGACATGTTGGATTTTTCTTAGGGTTTTTTGCATGATTGCAGACAGTATCCTTTCCTGTCCTGTTCTATCTAGACAGTTTGGGCCCCATCATTTGCTTACTCTATTTTCTGCCTGTGTTTTGTGCCTCATCTTGTTTCACCGGCATTATATGTTTGGGGGCTATCTATTCCTTTGGGGTTCTACTCCGGGGCAGTTTAGCTTTCTCATTTCTCTCTTTAGGCTTAGTTAATTGTTTGGCTGTGCTGAGGCGTCTAGGGCATCGTAGGTACGTCCCATGGCTAATTCTAGTTGTGTTGTCAGTGTTGGGGTCTGCAATCCGCTAAACTACCAACCTCTCTGGTTATCTGGCTACCTAGTCTATTTACCTGCTATCCTCCTCGGTTACCTAATCATAACAGAAACCCCTCCAAGAAGCACTATCGCCCGAGAACTTCTAGGGCAATGGGAAGCGGGACAAAGTCCGGGCAGGGATGGCAAAGGATACACGGGAGACAGCTTCTGTGGCTGCCTGAACAGCGACTGTGGTAACATCCACAGCCGAGGCTGAGCGCTCGAGAGCCGGCAAGCTGCCCTCCTACTGCTGGATGTACCGCATCAGTCGCTCTTCGTCCACCATTACTAGCCAAACCCTGGCGCTAGTATACTGTTAGGGTTGTGGATCGCACTAAATATAAAATATAAGGAAATGCAATCGCAACCCGAGGTCCACCGTGCAGAGATGGAAAACTGCTGCTCAGTAATGGCAGAGCACTCACTAAACACCGGCAGGTTAACCACTGACTCGGGGTCCACACGAGCGAACTCTGTTACGTCACAGAGCCGCTGGAACAAGTGCCAGAGCCTGTTTATCCTCACAGGACTCAGCAGGCGAGCACTAGTGCTAAAGCATAGGACTTAACCCCAAGGGCACAGGGTTAGAGCCCCTAAAGCCCCACTAGCGCTCAGCACCACAACTGCGATTCCTGGACAGACACTTATAGAATGCTGTGCCCTGTTAGCAGTCACAGGGTGCAGCTGAACATTTGCTTACTGCACTATGTGTGTACAGCGCAGCTCTGGAGGACGCCACTAACCAGCCTAAGTTCAGGACTGGAAAGCGCATATGACGCACACGGCGCCGCTCTAACAGATGCTGCCATACCTGTGGTAGCGTAGTGCCTTAGGTAGAGTGGCGCACACTGGGGCTAGCATGTGTGAGGAGCTGGGAGCACTGCGGCGCTAGGCAGTGCCACAACTGGGCGCTGACTCTGAACTCTAAACGCTACTAACATGCGTAACAAATGGAAGGGGTTTCATAATGAGTAATTCAGCAGTTCACAAGCATCCATCATCACACACATCACCACCAATTACTGTCTATACTAGCGCATGGCCAAGTGGTCATGCGAACCTTTTATAGCAGCTTCCTTCTAGGACCTTCCAGATGGTCCAATCTGAGCTGAGACAGGACCTGAGAATGTGACCCCGGGCCTCCAATGAGAGGATGACCCGCGGGCATGCTCAGTAGCCCGAAAGAAGGACCAGTGCAGGCTGCTATAGCTGACCCTGAGATGGCAGCAGCAACTGAACCGACAGCAATGACCTGATCAAGACGCCGGGAACGACGTCTTTGCTGAGCAACCTCTTCTGTGCCCGGGACTCAATGGGAGACTATGGAAGGCTAGGGTCCACACAGTCCATGTTGTTAGCGCACACAGGCAGAGACACATTTGTAATGTCCACAAGGTATAAGGAATTCAAGAGAGAATGCTTTAACTGTACTTTATTCTTCTCCTTCTTCCTCCAGCACACAGCATCACATTTCCCTCATCAGGCTAAACTGAAACTGAAACTCCCCTAACTCACTTCCTGTCTGTAACCTTCTAGCCACAAGACTTCCTTTTCTTAAAGAGACAGGTCAAATCATTAAACATTACATCATCCCTCTTTTTTTTCTTTTTTTTTTACAAACTAACAACCTCAAAAAAAAGGGAAAAAAAGAAAAAAAGAAAGAAACATCCAAGAAAAGACATATGTCTGTATTATTTTATTTGTTCATTTGCAAATCAGACATTTTAATTACATCTCTTCAATAAGTCTCGATGGATGGAGTGCTTCTTTCCCTGAAGGGTAATGTCTGGGTTCATTGGGGCATTCATTGCTGACGAATCATCTACCCCCTGTTGGCCCTCTCAACCATCGGGTACCAAATCTTCCACCGGTGGGAGTTCATTACCATTGTTCAGCGGTATGATTTTAAAATGTGAGGAATTTCAGGTTATAGAGTGTCCATCTCACTCAGCCATGACCATGTTGCCTCTTCTCTCAGTAACATTATATTTTGCCGGACTATATATAGCTGAGGTTTTGTTGGTTGATCTTTGACCCACAACAACGACATCACCTCTTTTGATGGCACTTGGCTGTGCCCTTTGCCTTCTATCGGCATAATGCTTCATGGCTAGCTTGTTAGAGAAATCTGTTCATCGCACTGAAGAATCACTTGATAGGGGATGGCTGGTCACATCAAGGATTCGTATACGAAGAGTTCTGCTGAACATTAGATGAGATGGAGCAGCATTAGTGGTGGAATGTGGCCTATTGCGGTAATAGCGCAAGAATTTGTATAGTGACTGTTTCAGTGGGGTCTGCTCCAGACTAGCTGCCTTGATTCGTTTTCCCATAGTGCGCATGAAACGTTTTACAATTCCATTGGCTTGAGGCCAGCAAGGTGTGATTTTCCTGTGGCTGAACCCTAAGTATTCAGAAAACTGTGTGAACATATGTCCATTGAATGGAGGTCCATTGTCTGTTTTAACCACTTTTGGAATGCCATATGCAGATAATATGTCGTCCAGTTCTGGTATGACACTACTAGCAGACGTTGAAGAGATGAACGAAATAACAGGGTATCTAGAATATTCATCAATTGTTACTAGAATGTATTGGTCACTTGGTAATGGTCCATATATATCGACTGCCACTTCCTCCCAGACAGCAGTGGGTAAGGGAGACTTTTGTAGTGGCTCTAAACTTGATGATGGAGTAATTAGATGACAAGTGGAGCAGTGTCTAATCTTCTCTTCCACCAATTGATCCATATTTGGGAACCACACTTTTTCTTTAAGTAACTTTTTTGTACCAACAATTCCTAGATGACCTTCGTGTGCTATCTGTATGACTAAGTTGCACAAGGGCTTAGGTACAAACAGTTTGGTACCTCGAAGGATAAGGTGCTCTTCAGTGACTGACAATTCCTCACGTACATTTGAAAATAGTTTTAATTCCTTCAGATCAATCCCAGAATCAGGAAATTTTTCCTTTTGAATTTCATGCCACCTTCGATTTTGGATGATTTGCATTAAGGAACAGAGTGCCTTGTCACTTGTTGTTGTATTCACAAATTGATCAACAGAAAGTGCTTTTGGCACGGCGTAAGCTGCAACAAATCGTATGTATTCTTCCATGGAGGAATGCCCAGGTATATCATCATTTACAGGATGTCTTGAGAGATAATCAGCAGGATTGCTATATTTTCCAGGTTTGTGAACAATTTTGTAATTGTAGTCCTGTAGACGTAGACCCCTTCATTCAATCCGTGCAGGCATTTTAGCTTGACCTGTGACAATGGTAAAGGGAGCTCTATAGAGAAATAAGTGAAAGTGTTCACATCCCCAGACAACTGGCAAGCTTTCTTTTTCAGGTTGTGAATATTTTCTTTCAGTGCTTGTTAAGCTTTTGCTTGCATAAGAAATGATGTGGGGACTTTGATTGTCATCCTTGTATTGCGCTAAAATAGCACCCAGTCCCACAGGATGGGTGTCCACAATGAGTTCAGTTTGAAGAGCTGGGTCAAAATAGGCCATGGTGGTTGTTGAGCATAGTTCTTTTTTGATTGTTTCAAAAGAGGCCTGACAGTCCTTGGGCCATTGAAAGACACAATTTTGTTTTGTAAGTTCCCTTAATGGAGTGCTGATTGTTGAAAAATGTTGAATATATCTAGCACAGTAGCTGGCCATTCCAAGAAAAGAGCGCACTTCACTGGAATTCTGTGGAATTGAGGCTGCTCTGATGGATTCCACTTTCTTGGGATCAGGTCATACTCCTTCTGCCGAGAAGATGTGACCATAGAACTCCAATGAACTTTTATCAAATTCACATTTCTCTTTGTTTAAAGTAAGTCCAGCAGAATGTGTTGAATGACACTCCTTATCGTGTCTTGAAAAATTTCCGCTGCTGAGCATACCCCAAAAGTCAATCTTTTGTACCTTCTGAGACCCACATGGGTGGAAAAGGTTGTCAAGTATCTGGATTCAGGACTCAATTCTAATTGATGATAGCCCTTATTGAATTCAAGCTTTAAAAAAATGGTTGCTCCATTTAATAAATGAATGATATCATCAATTGTAGGTGAGATATGTCTTTCTCTCTGAATAGAGGTGTTGGGCAGACGCATGTCAACAGACAATCTCACCTGCTCTGGAGTCTTTGGAACTACCATAAGTGGAGAGACCCACGGAGTGGAACCAGTAAGGGTGTGTGCACACGCTGCGGTTCCGCAGAGGATTTGGCCACTGCGGATCCGCAGCAGTTTTTGCTGCGGTGTACAGTACCATAATATCCTATGGATATTAAAAACCGCAGTTCAGATGGTGCGGATTGTTCTGCCCGGTTTTCCTGCGGCTCCAAAACCACAGAAAGAATTGACATGTCAATTCTTTCTGCGGATTCCGCTGCGGTTTGCCATCTCCATTGTGGAGATGAAAAACCGCAGGGCAAAACCGCAGGCCAATCCGCAGGTAAAACCGCAGGTCTTTTGACCTGCAGATTTACTTGCGGATTTTACAAAATCCACGTTGCCAAATCCGCACCCCATTCCGCAGCGTGTGCACGTACCCTAACAGTTTCAATAACGTCCTCATCCATGAGCAATTGGAGTTCCTTTTCTACCTTCTTTCTCAGGTGAAATGGAATACGCCTGTGAGCCTGGGCTACTGGATGAACACTGTCATCTACATGAAGATGCACTTGAGGGTTCTTTAGTTTTCCCAAACCACTAAATAAAGAGAGAAAGCTGTTCACCATGGCCTGTACATCCAGATCCGCAGGGTCGGTTATAGTATGAATGATCTGAATGAATCCTAGCTTCAAGGCAGTATGATAGCTGAGAAGACAGCCTCCCGATCCTTGTAATGTGTGAAAAGTGGTTTTCTGCTTATTTTCTTTATAGCTAAGTTCAGCGTCAAATTGTCCCATTGTAGTTAGAGGTGTTTTAGATCCATATGGAAAGATTTTAGTATGCACTTCCTGTAAGACTGGCTTTGTTTTCAATTATTCATATGTATTGCTGTCTATGATATCCACTGAAGTTCCCGCATCTATTGTAAAGGTGATATCCGTGTCGCAGATGGTGAGCGTGATACAGTGAGACCGCACTGAGCCAGTGACAGTGGTAGTGATTGAACACATAATTCTTAGCCACAGACATTTCTTCTGTATCCTGATTTACCATTTTTATGTTTGCATGTTTTGTCATAGACAGAGGAGACTTGTTGTGCGCTGATTTGCAGACAGCTGCAAAATGGTTTCCTTTTCCACATTTACTGCATGTTTGTCCAATATAACAACAAATAAAGCAACCAAGAGTATAATCCAAAAATATAAATATTTATTCAAAAAATACATGAAATAAAAAAATTCATCATATAACAGAGGCCACTATACTACAAAAATATGACAATACCACTGGCGTATATACAGCTAGGTCCATATACAGTACAGACCAAAAGTTTGGACACACCTTCTCATTCAAAGAGTTTTCTTTATTTTCATGACGATGAAAATTGTAGATTCACTCTGAAGGCATCAAAACTATGAATTAACACATGTGGAATTATATAATTAACAAAAAAGTGTGGAACAACTGAAAATATGTCTTATATTCTAGGTTCTTCAAAGTAGCCACCTTTTGCTTTGATTACTGCTTTGCACACTCTTGGCATTCTCTTGATGAACTTCAAGAGGTTGGTCATCCAACAGTTTTGAAGGAGTTCCCAGAGATGCTTAGCACTTGTTGGCCCTTTTGCCTTCACTCTGTGGTCCAGCTCACCCCAAACCATCTCGATTGGGTTCAGGTCTGGTGACTGTGGAGGCCAGGTCATCTGGCATAGCACCCCATCACTCTCCTTCTTAGTCAAATAGCCCTTACACAGCCTGGAGGTGTGTTTGGGGTCATTGTCCTGTTGAAAAATAAATGATGGTCCAACTAAACGCAAACCGGATGGAATAGCATGCCGCTGCAAGATGCTGTGGTAGCCATGCTGGTTCAGTATGCCTTCAATTTTGAATAAATCCCCAACAGTGTCACAAGCAAAGCACCCCCACACCATCACACCTTCTCCTCCATGCTTCACGGTGAGAACCAGGCATGTAGAGTCCATCCATTCACCTTTTCTGCATTGCACAAAGGCACGGTGGTTGGAACCAAAGATCTCAAATTTGTACTCATCAGACCAAAGCACAGATTTCCACTGGTCTAATATCCATTCCTTGTGTTCTTTAGCCCAAACAAGTCTCTTCTGCTTGTTGCTTGTCCTTAGCAGTGGTTTCCTAGCAGCTATTTTACCATGAAGGTCTACTGCACAAAGTCTCCTCTTAACAGTTGTTGTAGAGATGTGTCTGCTGCTAGAACTCTGTGTGGCATTGACCTGGTCTCTAATCTGAGCTGCTGTTAACCTGCAATTTCTGAGGCTGGTGACTCGGATGAACTTATCCTCCGCAGCAGAGGTGACTCTTGGTCTTCCTTTCCTGGGGCGGTCCTCATGTGAGCCAGTTTCTTTGTAGCGCTTGATGGTTTTTGCCACTGCACTTGGGGACACTTTCAAAGTTGTCCCAATTTTTCGGACTGACTGACCTTCATTTCTTAAAGTAATGATAGTCACTTGTTTTTCTTTACTTAGCTGCTTTTTTCTTGCCATAATACAAATTCTAACAGTCTATTCAGTAGGACTATCAGCTGTATATCCACCAGACTTCTGCACAACACAACTGATGGTCCCAACCCCATTTATAAGGCAAGAAATCCCACTTATTAAACCTGACAGGGCACACCTGTGAAGTGAAAACCATTTCCGGTCCTACCTCTTGAAGTTCATCAAGAGAATGCCAAGAGTGTGCAAAGCAGTAATCAAAGCAAAAGGTGGCTACTTTGAAGAAGCTAGAATATAAGACATATTTTCAGTTGTTTCACACTTTTTTGTTAATGATATAATTCCACATGTGTTAATTCATAGTTGTGATGCTTTCAGAGTGAATCTACAATTTTCATAGTCATGAAAATAAAGAAAACTATTTCAATGAGAAGGTGCGTCCAAACTTTTGGTCTGTACTGTATATTTGTACAGAGACAACATTTTTCTAATTTTGGTTCTAGACATTACCAGAATGCATTTTAAACAAAACAATTCAGATTTAGTTGAAGTTCAGACTTTCAGCTTTCATTTGAGGGTATCCACATTACAATTGGATGAAGGGTTTAGGAGTTTCAGCTCCTTAACATGTGCCACCCTGTTTTTAAAGGGACCAAAAGTAATTGGACAGATTAAATAATTGTAAATAAAATGTTCATTTCTAGTACTTGGTTGAAAACCCTTTGTTGGCAATAACTGCCTGAAGTCTTGAACTCATGGACATCACCAGACGCTGTGTTTCCTCCTTTTTGATGCTCTGCCAGGCCTTCACTGCGGTGGTTTTCAGTTGCTATTTGTTTGTGGGCCTTTCTGTCTGAAGTTTAGTCTTTAACAAGTTAAATGCATGCTCAATTGGGTTGAGATCAGGTGACTGACTTGGCCATTCAAGAATATTCCACTTCTTTGCTTTAATAAACTCCTGGGTTACTTTGGCTTTATGTTTTGGGCCATTGTCCATCTGTAGTATGAATCGACGACCAATCAGTTTGGCTGCATTTGGCTGAATCTGAGCACACAGTATGGCTCTGAATACCTCAGAATTCATTTGGCTGCTTCTGTCCTGAGTCACATCATCAATAAACACTAGTAACCCAGTGCCACTGGCAGCCATGCATGCCCAAGCCATCACACTGCCTCCGCCGTGTTTTACAGATGATGTGGGATGCTTTGGATCATGAGCTATACCACGCCTTCGCCATACTTTTCTCTTTCCATCGTTCTGGTAGAGGTTGATCTTGGTTTCATCTGTCCAAAGAATGTTCTTCCAGAACTGTGCTGGCTTTTTTGGATGTTTTTTAGCAAAGTCCAGTCTAGCCTTTTGATTCTTGATGCTTATGAGTGGCTTGCACCGTGCAGTGAACCCTCTGTATTTACTTTCATGCAGTCTTCTCTTTATGGTAGATTTGGATATTGATACGCCTTCCTCCTGGAGAGTGTTGTTCACTTGGTTGGCTGTTGTGAAGAGGTTTCTCTTCACCTTGGAGATTATTCTGCGATCATCCACCACTGTTGTCTTCCGTGTGCGCCCAGGTCTTTTTGCATTGATGAGTTCACCAGTGCTTTCTTTCTCAGGATGTACCAAACTGTAGATTTTGCCTCTCCTAATGTTGTAGCAATTTCTCGGATGGGTTTTTTCTGTTTTTGCAGCTTATGGATGGCTTGTTTCACCTGCATGGAGAGCTCCTTTGACCGAATGTTTCCTTCACAGCAAAACCTTCCAAATGCAAGCACCACACCTCAAATCAACTCCAGGCCTTTTATCTGTTTAATTGAGAATGATATAATGAAGGGATTGCCCAAACCTGTCCATGAAATAGCATTGGAGTCAATTTTCCAATTACGTTTGGTCCCTTTAAAAACAGGGTGGCACATGTTAAGGAGCTGAAACTCCTAAACCCTTCAGCCAATTTTAATGTGGATAACCTCAAATGAAAGCTGAAAGTCTGAACTTCAACTGCATCTGAATTGTTTTGTTTAAAATTCATTGTGGTAATGTCTAGAACCAAAATTAGAAAAATGTTGTCTCTGTACAAATATACAGTACAGACCAAACGTTAACAATGTTTCAAAGTATTGCACAATTCCCTTTCAGTATATATGTGCAAAATCTGCAATTATAATAAGGTATCTGTGCCACAAAAATATCTTATTTTAAAGACATGGAAGATGAAAAAATATATAATTTAAAGTCTCATACAAATATGTAAATGCATAGATAAAAAAAACCCTTATAATAAATAATAATGACAGGTGCATAAAGTTATTAATTATGAGACCAAATTAGATGCATGTGCAAAAGTGCAAATTACCTAAATATATATGCAAAAAAAACTTGCCAAATATACCCAAAGTAAATAATATACCCACCAAAGTGGAATAAGTAAAAACTGGACACCAATAAGAAAGTAAGGGGCGAAAATCAATCCCATACATGTAGCAGCATTTGTAAAACAAGACTTACATCTAGCCAGTGGCTGTCAGAATCACCCCAACGCACGTTTAATGTCTCACTTCATCACACCTCCTGATAAAGTGAGACACGAAACGTGCGTTGGGGTGATTCTGACAGGCACTGGCTAGATGTAAGTCTTGTTTTACAAATGCTGCTACGTGTATGGGGTGAATTTTAGCCCCTTCCTTTCTTATTGGTATCCAGTTTTTACTTATTCCACTTTGGTGGGTATATTATTTACTTTGGGTATATTTGGCAAGTTTTGCATATATATATTTACAGAAGGTAATTTGCACTTT
Source organism: Dendrobates tinctorius (assembly GCF_039654945.1). NCBI lineage: Eukaryota > Metazoa > Chordata > Amphibia > Anura > Dendrobatidae > Dendrobates > Dendrobates tinctorius. Next base: position 27,124,146 of record NW_027361741.1, on the reverse strand, counting down.
TGCACATGCATCTGTTTTGGTCTCATAATTAATAACTTTATGCACCTGTCATTATTATTTCTTATAAGGCTAAGTGCACACGTACCGGAACTCTCGCGGAAATTACCGCGAGAATTCCGGAATTCCAGTCCGCGGGAAAATCGCATTTTAAATTCCCACGATTTTCCCGCGGAAAAACTAGCATTTTGCAAGCGTATTTAGCTTGCAAAATGCTAGCGTTCTCCAAGCGATCTGAAACATCGCTTGGAGAACTGATTGACAGGTTGGTCACACTCGTCAAACATAGTGTTTGACGAGTGTGACCAACTTTTTACTACTGAGGCCGCCTATGCAGCATCAGTAGTAAAAGATAGAATGTAAAAAAAAATAAAAAATAGTGTTATTCTCACCCTCCGACGTCCCGCGCATCCGTTCCCAGTAATCCTTTGCGAAAATGCCCGCGATGACGTCAGTTCTCGCGGGATCGCGACGTCTCGCGGTAATTCGCGATGACGTCGCGCGAATGACCGCGAGACTTCGCGATCCCGCGAGAAGGGACGTCATCGCGAGCATTTTCGCAAAGGATTACTGGGAACGGATGCGTGGGACGTCGGAGGGTGAGAATAACACTATTTTTTATTTTTAAATTCTATTTTTTACAGGGCTATGGTACCCAAAGCTCGGAGGACAGTCTCCTCTCCTCCGGACCATGGGTACCATCCGCAATTGTTCTGCTTACTTTCCGCATGGTGTGCACAGCCACATGCGGGAAATAAGCGGAACAATGCATTCCTATGGGTGCGGGATCGCCGCGATTCCGCAAATTAATGAGCATGCTGCGGTTTTTACCACGAAGTGATTCCGCCGCGGTAAAAACCGCAGCATTAGCACAGCATTGCGGAATCCCATAGGAATGCATGGGATGCTTATTTTTCGCGTTTTCGCGGCAAAATCGCGCGGTTAAAACCGCAGCGGAAACGCGAAAAAAACGCCACGTGTGAACTCAGCCTAAGGGTTTTTTTTAATCTATGTATTAAATTATATATTTTTTCATCTTCCATGTCTTTCACCCCTTAAGCCCCAAGGGTGGTTTGCACATTAATGACCGGGCCAATTTTTACAATTCTGACCACTGTCCCTTTATGAGGTAATAACTCTGAAACGCTTCCATGGATCCCGGTGATTCTGACATTGTTTTCTCATGACATATTGTACTTCATGTTAGTGGTAAAATTTCATTCAAATAACTTGCGTTTATTTGTGAAAAAATGGAAATTTGGCAAAAATTTTGCAATTTTCCAACTTTGAATTTTTATGCCCTTAAATCACAGAGATACGGCACACAAAAACTTGATAAGTAACATTTCCCACATGTTTACTTTACATCAGCACAATTTTGGAACCAAATTTTTTTTTGTTAGGAAGTTATAAGGGTTAGAAATTGACCAGCGATTTCTCATTTTTGCAACACCATTTTATTTTTACGGACCACATCACATTTGAAGCCACTTTGAGGGGTCTATATGATAGAAAATACCCAAAAGTGACACCATTCTAAAAACTGCACCCCTTAAGGTGCTCAAAACCACATTCAAGAAGTTTATTAACCCTTTAGGTGCGTCACAGGAATTTTTTGAATGTTTAAAAAAAAATGAACATTCAACTTTTTTTCACTAAAAAAATAATTCAGGTTCAATTTTTTTTATTTTACCAAGGGTAACAGGAGAAATTGGACTGCAAAAGTTATTGTGCAATTTGTCCTGAGTACGCTGATACCTGATATGTGGGGGGGAACCACTGTTTCAGCGCATGGCAGACCTCAGCAGGGAAGGAGCGCCGTTTGACTTTTTCAATGCAAAATTGGCTGGAATTCAGATCGGACGCCATGTCGCGTTTGGAGAGCCTCTGATGTACCTAAACAGTGGAAACTCCCCCAAGTGACCCCATTTTGGAAACTAGACCCCTCAAGGAACTTATCTAGATATGTGGTGAGAAGTTTGAACCCACAAGGGCTTCACAGAAGTTTATAACGTACAGCGGTACAATTAAAAAATCACATTTTTTCCAAAAAATGATCTTTTCACCCCCAATTTTTATTTTTCCAAGGGTAACAGGACCCTAAAAGTTATTGTGCAATTTGTCCTGAGTATGCTGATACCCCATATGTGGGTGTAAATGACTATTTGGGCGCATGGCAGAGCTCGGAAGGGAAGCAGCACCATTTGACATTTTTGGCTGGAATTGAGATCGGACACCATGTCGCGATTGGAAAACCCTGATGTACCAAAACAGTGGAAACCTCCCACAAATGACACCATTTTGGAAACTAGACTCCCCAAGGAACTTATCTAGATGTGTGGTGAGCACTTTGAACCCCCCCAGTGCTTCACAGAAGTTTATAACGCCGGGCGTGAAAATAAAAAAATCGTATTTTTTCCACAAACATGATCTTTTAGTCACCAATTTTTTCATTTTTCCAAGGGTACAAGGAGAAATTGGACCCCAAAAGTTGTTGTCCAATTTGTCCTGAGTACGCTGATACCTCATATGTGGGAGAAAACTACTGTATGGGCACACGTTAGGGCTCGGAAGGGAAGTAGTGACGTCTTGGAATGCAGACTTTGATGGATTGGTCTGCGGGTGTCATGTGCGTTTGGAGAGCCCCTGATGTACCTAAACTATTGAAACTCCCCACAAGTGACCCCATTTTGGAAACTAGACCCTCGACGGAACTTATCTAGATGTGTGGTGAGCACTTTGAACCCCCAAGTGCTTCACAGAAGTTTATAACTCCTGGGCGTGAAAATAAAAAAATCATTTTTTTCCACAAAAATGATATTTTTTTCCCCCAATTTTTTATTTTCCTAAGGGTAACAGGAGAAATTGGACCCCAAAAGTTGTTTTGCAATTTGTCCTGAGTATGCTGATACCCTATATGTGGGGATAAAACACTGTTTGGGCGCATGGCAGAGCTTGGAAGGAAAGGAGCACCATTTGACTTTTTCAACGCAGAATTGGCTAGAATTGAGATCAGACGCCATGTTGCATTTGGAGAGCACCTGATGTGCCCAAACAGTGGAAACCCCCCAATTATAACTCCAACCCTAACCCCAACACACCCCTAACCCTAATCTGAGCACTAACCCTAGCCCTAACCCTAGCCCTAACCCTAACCCTAGCCCTAACCCTAGCCCTAATGGGAAAATGGAAATAAATACATTTTTTAAATTGTATTATTTTTCCCTAACTAAGGGGGTGATAACGGGGGGTTTGATTTACTATTTATGGCGGTTTTTATGTTTGGCGGCTGTCGCACGCTAAAAGACGCTTTTTATTGTAAAAATAGTTTTTGCATCACCACATATTGAGAGCTATAATTTTTCAGTATTTTGACCAACCGAGTCATGTGAGGTCTTATTCTTTGCGGGATGAGTTGATGTTTTTATTGATACCATTTTCAGGCACGTGACATTTTTTGATCGCTTTTTATTCCAATTTTTGCGACGCAGAATGAACAAAAACCAGCGTTTCGTGAATTTCTTTTGGGGGGGTGCATTTACACCATTCCGCGTGCGGTAAAATTGATAAAGCGGTTTTATTCTTCGGTTAGTACGGTTACAGCGATACCTCATTTAGGTCGTTTTTTTATGTTTTGTCATTTTTTTGCAATGAAAACCATTTTATATAAAAAATAATTATTTTTGCATCGCATTATTCTGCGAGCTATAACTTTTATATTTTTTTGCGGATGATGCTGTATGGCAGCTCGTTTTTTGCGGGACAAGATGACGTTTTCAGCGGTACCATGGATATTTATATGCGTCTTTTTGATCGCGCGTTATTGCACTTTTTGTTCGGTGGTATGATAATAAATTATTATTTTTTGCTTCGTTTTTAATTTTTATTTTTTAAGGGGTTTGCTAAAGGTGTTAACTAATGGGACAGTTTTATAGGGCGGGTCGCTACGGATGCGGCGATACCAAATATGTGCACTTTTATTTATTTTTTTTTTTCAAAAAATGAATTTATTGGGGAATATTTATTTTTTTTTACTAATTTATTTAGCGATTTTTTTTAAATTATTTTTACACTTTTTTTTTTTTTAACTGTGTCTGAAGTCAGCTCCCTACAGGCCCTCGTCGCCATCTTGGATCCGGGGGACTGTAGGGAAGGAGTCCCACGCAGCAGCGCTGCACATTGCGCTGCCGTGGGGGCTCAGGGAAGCACGGAGGGAGCCCCCTCCCTGCCGATGCTTCCCTTTAACCCCCGGTACACCGCGATCGTGTTTGATCGCGGTGTACAAGGGGTTAACGTGTCGGGGCGGTCCGTGACCGCCCCTGACACATTGTGCTGGGTGTCAGCTGTGATAATCAGCTGACACCCGGCCGCGATCAGCGGCGCTCACCACGTGGGCGCCGCTGCTCACATTAGACGTACTATCCCGTCCTTGGGAATTAAGTCCCAGGGCAAATGGACGGGATAGTACGTCTATTGGCAGAAAGGGGTTAAAATAAGATATTTTTGTGGCACAGATACCTTATTATAATTGCAGATTTTGCACATATATACTAAAAGGGAATTGTGCAATACTTTGAAACATGGTTAATTATATACGCCAGTGGTATTGTCATATTTTTGTGGTATAGTGGCCTCTGTTATATGATGAATTTTTTTATTACATGTATTTTTTTAATAAATATTTATATTTTTGGATTATACTCTTGGTTGCTTTCTTTGTTGTTATTTAACAAGTTTGAGTTCTCTGTCCAATTGTATTGTTTTGTGGACAATATTGTAAAATGTTTGTCCTATAGCTGGACATTTGTTCAGGTGGTGAGGGAAATTTTGTCCACATCTATAGCATCTTTTCTGTTTCGGGGCTTGCTTGTCTTGTGTACTTTTATGTTTGAGATTATGCACTTGTAAATTATCCCCATTCTCCATTGCGGTGGCCTGATGATCTGCTATCTCTATAGCACGGGCCATCTTGAGTAAATCATGCAGAGATAGATCCTGCTGCCGAGCTTTACGCCATATGTTATTAGACAAGCAGGTGACAATTACTTGAGTTAGGATTTCATCATCTACATCCGTAAAAGCACATCCATGTGCTAGCTCTTTTAGCCTTGTGACATAGGTGTCTATGGATTCTTTTGGAAGCTGCTTAGCAATCCTGAACTTGTATCTTTCATATCTGATGTTCTGTTTGGGGTTGAAGTAGTCAGTGAGAGATTTGGTGCAGTTGTTGTACGTGTCTGTCTCTGCTGCAGGTAACGTGCTGTATATGTCATAGACTCCTGTGCCCGCGCAGTGCAGGAACACGGCTCTCTTTCTTTTCTCCTCTTTTATGTCCATAGCTTCCAGGAAGTTCTCAAATCGGTTTAGCCATTTTCTCCAGTTATGAGAGAGATTAATGACATCAGTCATATCAAACTGTGGGAACGTGTGCAAGTAGTCAGCCATGATGGAGTCTCTCAGTGGAACTGGCGTGTGAAGCAGTAAAGCAGGGGTTAGTACTCACAGCAGCAGGTGATTGCTTCCCATCCTCGTCGCCAGTTGTAATGTCCACACGGTATAAGGAATTCAAGAGAGAACGCTGTACTTTATTCTTCTCCTTCTTCCTCCAGCATACAGCATCACATTTCCCTCATCAGGCTAAACTGAAACTGAAACTGCCCTAACCCACTTCCTGACTATAACCTTCTAGCCACAAGACTTCCTTTTCTTAAAGAGACAGGTCAAATCATTAAACATTACAACATTCACCTCGAAAGCCACCCTGCAATACTCAACGGGTGCAACGTCCCAGCCGCTGTGAGCTACAATCAGGGTCACCGCCTTCAGAGTATCAGTGCACACCGCCACCGGCCACATCTAGCTCCGTCGTGTAAAATGGAGTTGCTCCTGTGAGGCATGACATCAAGGGAAAGGAGGCTCATGGATTGCACCACTGTGATCATAACAGGAAGTTGCTGTGCACGTGTGAGGTGAAAATGAGAGGAGTGAGGGGAAAATAGTGGAGTGAGGTGAAAATGAGAGGAGTGAGGGGAAAATGAGAGTAGTGAGGGGAAAATAGTGGAGTGAGGGGAAAATAGTGAAGTGAGGAGAAAATGAAGAGGTGTGAGTGGAAAATAAAGAGGAATGAGGGGAAAATGAGAGGAGTGAGGGGAAAATGAGAGGAGTGAGGGGAAAATAGTGGAGTGAGGAGAAAATGAAGAGGTGTGAGTGGAAAATGAGAGGTTTGAGGGGGTGGGGAATGAGAGGATTTTGGGGGAAAATGAGAAATATAAATTTGTTACAACTAAGGCCTCTTTCACACTTCCGTTTTTTACAATCAGTCACAATCCGCCAGGTTTTGAAAAAAAACGGATCCTCAAATTTTTTTTGAGGATCCTTTTTTTCCCATTGACTTGCATTAATGGCGGATTGTGACGGATTGCTGTCCGTTGCATCTGTTTTTTGTGAGGATCCGCCAAAAGTTGCTGTCCGTCACCATCCTCAAAGATTTCAAAACGGAGCTTGTAACGTTTTTTTCTCTGGCGGATCCTCCAGACACTCATTTAACCCGAAATTCTTTCTGGGTGCCGGACAAAAAAAATTCTCTCTCTCTCTCTCTCTCTCTCTCTCTCTCGCCAGCGATTCCTTTAAATTTCTTCATTTTCAGGATCCGTCTGAAAACGGATCCTGTGCCATCCGTTCACATCAGTTGAGAACGGATCCGCTTGTCCGCCTTTTTGGCGGATTATAACTGATGCAAAAAAACTGAAGTGTGAAAGAGGCCTAACCACAGTTAGTTACTATGCCTGGGCAATAACAGCTAGTACAATATAATAAAAAAAATCAATAATCTTTTATGTGTTACGTGGTTGTGGTGTAATTTCATCTGTCTGCACATTATTCACACATAAGAGTTAGATCCTAAACTGAAAATCTGCATCAATTGATATGGATATAATCATGCACATTATAGGAGACTGAGAACTAAGAACAGCTGTCAGAAGATATCTGCAGCATAGTGCAATATGTCACCTTTAAAGTGGAGAAAACATTCTAAAACTGTATCCAGCATTGCCACAGTTTTGGAAAGTGATCACAGTGATCCTTGTGTTATGATTCTTCCATGTGCAAAGTTGCCAAGAGTGGTAGTCATGACCAAGCCACTGTCCAGCGTCACGCTGGCACTTTACAGGAAACAAGTGTCCTTGTCCCAGTGTGCTGTCACGTGCATGGTGCATCACACTCAACGACCTCCTCCTTTTATAGACATTACTCTTAGTAATAATATGTCTACATACATTACAGTAGCCCCTTAGAGGAAAAACATGGCCACAAATTCAACTCTTTTAGCTTCGTCATGTCATTCTAAACAAGTGATCAAAAATATACCCGTAGGAGAATTAATACGTATTAAACATAATACTACAGTAGATAAAAAAAATTTAGAGAAGAAAATTCACTCATGAAACAGAGACAAGGAGAACGAAAATATCCTGATTGGATGTTAACACAGGTAGTTGATGATATTCGAAGATAAGATATTCTTATGAATAAAAAACATAAAACATATTCTATTTATAGTAAAGATATTACCGTATTTTTGCACTATAAGACGCACTTTTTTCCCAATAAGAGTGTGTCTTATAGTCGGAATGTACTTACAGATAACATGATCGTAGCAGGAGATGGGCGATTCTTCCGGTGGTCCGACGCTGCAGGGCGATGATCTCACTCCTATTCCAGCCTGGTGTGGCTGGTGCGGCAGTTTCAGCGGTGCTTCGTGCTGTGAGGGGCTTCAGAGACATGGTGCAGCAGTTTCAGCGGTGCTCGGTGCTGCGGGGGGGCTCCGGAGACATAGTGCGGCATTTCGACAGTGTTCGGTGCTGCGGGGGGGGCTCCGGCGACATCATGTGAAAGCCCGAAGCCCCCCGCAGTTCTATTGCCTTGATGCTATGGCCTCCGGTAATATGGCCACCGGAGGCGGCGCATGTGCAAATTGAGATCTCAGCTCCCGAGATCTCAGGACAAGATCTCGTTGCAGACATCTCAATCTGCACATGCGTCGCCTCCAGTGGCCATTTTCCCAGAGGCCACGGCATCAAGGCAAGGCAATAGAACTGCGGGGGCTTCGGGCTTTCACATAATGCCGCACCATGTCTCTGGAGCCTCCCGCAGCACTGTGCACCGCCGAAACTGCGGCACCATGTCGCCGGAACCCCCCGCAGCATCGTACACCCTCGAGACTGCCGCACCAGGCTGGGATGGGAGCGAGATTATCACCCTGCAGCGTCGGACCACTGGAAGAATTGCCCGACTCCTGCTGCCACCAGCGCTGCCGATCCCCCATGAATTCAGGACGGACCCCATTTGACGCATTAATTTTTTCCCCATTTTCTTTCTGAAAATTTGGGGTGCGCCTTATGGTCCGCTGCGTCTTATAGCTTATAGTCCGAAAAATACGGTACATTCGTATCTAGTTATAGCCCTCAATTTTCAGCAAAAAAACAAATTCTAAATAGACATCTACCTATGTTTTATCAGGATGAAAAATTAAAACATATCCTAGATAACCCTTTTAGATTTTTGGCTAAAAGAGCACCTACCTTGGGGAATCTATTATCTCCAAGCGTATACTTAAATCGAAATACTTCTGGGAATAACACATAGCTTCATACAACATGATTTTATAAATGTGGACATAATATCTGTAACTGCTGTAGACATGTGAAATTACCTTTACCTCTTTCGATCACGAAAGAAGGTCCAGCTCCATGATATCCATAAAAAAATTTTTATTCAAAATTCAATAAAAAATCTTTAAATAAATGTAACAAGCCCCCTATGGGGAGGTGTACCGTAGCAACGCGTTTCAAACCTTGTTGTTCTTAATCATTGCATGCTATACACACACAATCCTCAACCTTATATAACTCACCCTGTTAAGACAAGTGACCAAGGCAACCTATCATTAGTGCCTGATCGCAGCTATTAAAAGAAACTCATTAAAACACAATTAACAATGTCTTCAAAAACTTATAGTCACTTCATTTAGGAAAAGTGCAACCACTAATTCCACACTTTATGCTACATCACTCAAAACAAACAATAAAAAATATCCCACTGGGCGAATTTATCCACACTAGGAGAAATACTTCTCAGGATGTCACCTTCAATCAGGAAGCTCTTAAAGTGAACAACAGACTTAGGGAACGTGGATACGCCCAGTGGATGATGGACAGGGCAAGAACTGAAGTAACCCATAGCAACAGAGACAATTTGTTGAAAGAGTAAAAGATAAAAACTACAAAAGAAAATTACTCTGTTCACCATCCGGTTTCATTTGTTACACAGTATAGCCCACAGTTCTCAGAAATTAAGGAGATTATACAAAAATACATCCCCATTTTATACCAAAATGAAAAATTAAAGAAAATACTTAATAATCCTGCCAGATGGGCACCTACTCTGGGAAATCTCCTATCCCCTGGTCTATATTTAAACAAACAGATAGATATGGATAAAACTTGGCTACATACAGTGGGTTCTTCTAAGTGTGGACATATATGTACATGCTGCAATCATATTATTAGTATTATTATTTATTATTATAATATGGTAAATACTAAGGAATTTTATTCTACAGTTACAAATAAATCATACGAAATTAATAAATGTATAAATTGTAACACTAAGTACGTTATATGTGTAATAATTTGTACATGTTGTAATTTAAAATATGTTGGCGGTACAACAAATCAACTTAAAGTGAGAATAAACTTTCCTTCCTCGCCATCACCGAAACCTGGCTCACCCCTTCTGACACAGCCTCTCCTGCTGCACTTTCATATGGTGGCTTCCAATTTTCCAACTTTGAATTTTTATGCTCTTAAATCACAGAGATACGGCACTCAAAAAACTTACTAAGTAACATTTCCCACATGTTTACTTTACATCAGCACAATTTGGGAACGTTTTTTTTTGTTAGGAAGTTATAAGGGTTAAAAGTTGACCAGCGATTTCTCATTTTTACAACACCATTTTATTTTTAGGGACCACATCACATTTGAAGTCACTTTAAGGGGTCTATATGATAGAAAATACCCAAATACCATTCTAAAAACTGCACCCCTCAAGATGCTCAAAACCAGATTCAAGAATTTTATTAACACTTCAGGTGCTTCACAGGAATTTTTTGAATGTTTAAAAAAAATGAACATTTAACTTTGTTTCACAAAAAAAATTACTTCAGGCTCAATTTTTTTATTTTATCAAGGGTAACAGGAGAAATTGGACTGGAAAAGTTATTGTGCAATTTGTTCTGAGTACACCGATACCTGATATGTGGGGGGAACCACTGTTTGGGCGCATGGCACAGCTCGGAAGGGAAGGAGCGCCGTTTGACTTTTTCACTGCAAAATTGTCTGGAATTCAGATCGGATGCCATGTCAAGTTTGGAGAGCTCTTGATGTGCCTAAACAGTGGAAACCCCCCACAAGTGACCCCATTTTGGAAACTAGAACCCCAAGAAACTTATCTAGATATGTGGTGAGCACTTTGAACCCCCAAGGGCTTCACAGAAGTTTATAACGTACAGCTGTACAATTAAAAAAATCATATTTTTTTCCGCAAAAATGATCTTTTCATCCCCTTTTTTATTTTCCCAAGAGTGACAGGACCCCAAAAGTTATTGTGCAGTTTGAACTGAGTACGCTGATACCCCATATGTGGGGGTAAATCACTATTTGGACGCATGGCAGAGCTCAGAAGGGAAGCAGCGCCATTTGACTTTTTTGGCTGGAATTGAGATCGGACGCCATGTCGCATTTGGAAAGCCCCTGATGTGCCAAAACAGTGGAAACCCCCAATTCTAACTCCAACCCTAACCCCAACACACCCCTAACCCTAACCCTAGCCCTAACCCTAGCCCTAATGGGAAAATGGAAATAGATACATTGTTTTTGTTATTTTATTATTTTTCCCTAAGAGGGTGATAACGGGGGGTTTGATTTACTATTTACAGCGGGTTTTTATTTTTGGCAGCTGTCGCACGCTAAAAGACGCTTTTTATTGTAAAAATAGTTTATGCATCACCACATTTTGAGAGCTATAATTTTTCCATATTTTGACCCACCAAGTCATGTGAGGTCTTATTTTTTGCGGGACGAGTTGATGTTTTTATTGGTGCCATTTTCGGGCACGTGTCATTTTTTGATTGCTTTTTATTCCGATTTTTGGGACGCAGAATGAACAAAAACCAGCGTTTCATGAATTTCTTTTGGGTGGTGCGTTTACATCGTTCGGCGTGCAGTAAAATTGATGAAGAGGTTTTATTCTTCGGGTCAGTATGGTTACAGCGATACCTCATTTATGTCTTTTTTTGTGTTTTGGCGCTTTTATGCAATGAAAACAATTTAATATAAAAAATAATTATTTTTGCATCGCTTTACTCTGTGAGCTATAACTTTTTTATTTATTCACTGATGACGCTGTGTGGCAGCTCGTTTTTTGCAGGACAAGATGACGTTTTCAGCGGTACCATGGTTATTTATATCTGTCTTTTTGGTCGCGCGTTATTGCACTTTTTGTTCAGCGGTATGATGATAAAGCTTTATTTTTTGCTTCGTTTTTTATTTTTATTTTTTAAGGGGTTCAATACAGGGGTTAACTAGTGAGACAGTTTTATAGGGCAGGTCGTTACGGATGCGGTGATACCAAATATGTTTACTTTTTTTTTTTTTTATTTATTTTCAAAAAATAAATTTATTAGGGAATATTTTTTTTTTATTATTTATTTAGCGACTTTTCATAAATTATTTTTACACTTTTTTTTTAACTTTATTACATTGTCCCAGGGGGGACATCACTGTCATGTGACAGATCGCTGATCAGTCACATCACAGATCGCTGTGACAGATCAGCTGTGAGCGCAGCTGATTGCGCTAGACGTACTATTCTGTCCTTGGTACTTAGGTCCTAGGTCACATGGACGGAATAGTACGTCTAATGTAGGAAAGGGGTTAATGTTAGTGCAGCATGCACCTATTCACACTAAGGAGGTGCTTATCAAGTTTTTCAGTATAGATAACAGATAGATATAGAAAGAACCTGAAGACCTACCTCTTCCGACAAGCCTACAACCTGCAGTAACCACCGATCCACCAAACCGCTGCACGACCAGCTCTACCCTCGCCTACTGTATCCTCACCCATCCCTTGTAGATTGTGAGCCGTCGCGGGCAGGGTCCTCTCTAATCCTGTACCAGTCGTGACTTGTATTGTTTAAGATTACTGTACTTGTATGTATTATGTATACCCCTCCTCACATGTAAAGCGCCATGGAGTAAATGGCGCTATAATAATAAATAATGATAATAGACATAGGCACACAGAACCCTTTTCCCAATGTACCATCTGTAGAAGCACAAAGTGCCATATGGAAGACATTTTCAAACTAAATTGTGCCAAGTGATTGATCAAAGCAGTGATGCTCAAGATTGCGTCCTAAAGTAGATAGAGAGTGAGAGTCCATGGCCTTTTAATTAGTGTTTGTACCATAGAGGTGATGACCTAGGGAGATAAGTGTAGACAGACTTCTGAAGCATCATAAACATAAATCCATGGGCTAAAGTGAGGTCTGTTTTTAGAGTGTCAAGCTATGTGATAAATGTATGTCGCCATACCCTTTTCTCTTTCTTTCTGAGAGCATTCCAATGACTTGTACTATAAATCTTCTTTCCAAAAGGCATAATTCTTCCTATTGTTCTTTATGCGTTAAAGGAAATTCATTCCTATTCTGGGATTTGCTCTATTTAGTGTTTTGTGTACAATATCAAGGATGCAGCCATCAAATAGGCAAACTAGACTTGGGCCCATGGTAGCATAGTATAATGGGGAACAAGAAAATGTGACAGCTTTGCATTCTTTTATTCTGTCCTCATTTGTCTATTGACAATCATTTATTGAAAGGGAGAAAAGGAGTATGGTAATGGGGGGTAATATTTAGGATATTACACACTAGGGACACACTAAGGTGTATATATATTTATTATTATTATTTATTCATCTTTTGAGCAGCATTTAACGTGTGTGTGGGCCAATGGAAGAGGAAACCCTATTCTTTAGGCCGAGGTCAGACTTGCGAGAAACTCGGACGAGTCTCGCACGTTAATACCTGGCACTGCTGCTGGCACTCGGATCGGAGTATTCAGCTGCATGTATTTCTATGTAGCTGAACGCACCAATCTGAGTGCCAGCGGCAGTGCCGGATATTGACGTGCGAGACTTGTCCGAGCTTCTCGCAAGTCGGCCTTTTACTGAAGAATATAATGTGGCCCACACTTACCAGCCATGGGAGTGAGGGTAGAGAGAGAATGGTGCTGCTGCACCAACCACTCACTGTTGCAGATAATAGCTCCTGCTATAGTCAGAGTCAGCGCCCACATTGAAGTACTGGACAGGAATATACAGCATGGTGGGGTCATACCAAGCACAGGGTGGACAGGAGAAGGAAGTCGTTTCATCCAAACCCACTCCACTGTGCCTTGTACTAAACAGTGGCCATCATAGTGAGAGAGGTGATGTAGGGGCCATCATACTGAATCGGGGACTGTGGGACCCATGATAATGAGAGAGTGGTTATGGGGGAAATCATAATGAGTGTAAAGATATGACAGCCATCATAATGAGTGAAGGGATGTGGAGGCCATCATAATGAGTGGGTGACTGCGATGACAGTCATACCGAGTGGGGGACAATGGGAGCCATCATACTGAGTGAGGGACTGTGGGGGCCAACATACTGAATGGAGGCCATAATACTGATTAAAGGGAACTTGTCAGCAGGATTGTGCACAGTAACCTACAGACACTGTCAGGTCAGCGTCATTATAGTTATTAATATAAAACCTGGGTTGATGAAATCCGTCTTGAGGTTCTTGTTTAATCTTTATTTTCAGTTTTGTGTTAATGATATGCTCGTGCTTCGGGGCGGGGGTGTCGGGGTCTTCATGTAGTGCTCTGATTATGTATTCATGTGTATGGCTTCTGAAAGGTCACTGATCCCTCAGTATACAAATCAAAAAACTGACCGTCACATCCAAACATGAATTAGGTGTGAACAGGTGCCTACCTAGAGTCGCCAACTCATATACAATCAAACAAACAAGGCAGCACACTGCAGTGCTATAGCATGCAAAAATTAAACATGAAAATTGAATTGCATTACTGCACTAGAAATATGAAAAATTGAGAATGCTTAGCGCATAAATTGGCAAATTCATGTGTACCTAGTAGCCATGATGAGGCGATTCTCGTATACCAGGATCTAACAATGCCAGTCCTCTCTTAGACAATCTACAACTCTATTGGAACCTAATGTGAATTATCTCCTAGACTAAAGTCTAATATCTCTGTGGAGGGATAGTGATCCTGCTGTGATTAAAAACGCCTGAGGCTAAAGGGCGGAGTGTTCGGTCAGAAGGCCAATACATGCAAATCAAAAGACTGACCGTCACATCCAAACATGAATTAGGTGTGAACAGCTGCCTACCTAGAGTCACTAACTCATATACAAACAAACATGGCAGCACACTGCAGCTTAGCGTGTATGAGAATCGCCTTATTGTGACTACCAGGTACACATGAATTGGCCAGTTTATATGCTAAGCATTCTCACTTTTTCATATTTCTAGTGCAGTAATGCAATTCAATTTTCATGTTTCATTTTTGCATGCTATAGTACTGTAGTGTGCTGCCTTGTTTGTTTGATTGTATATGAGTTGGCGACTCTAGGTAGGCACCTGTTCACACCTAATTCAGGTTTGGATGTGGCAGATTTTTTTTTGTTTGTATGCATTGGCCTTCTGACTGAGCTTTCCGCCCCTTAGCCTCAGGCGTTTTTAATCCCAGCAGGATCACTACCCCTCCACAGAGATATAGACTTTAGTCTTGGAGAGAATTCACATTAGGTTCCCATAGAGTTGTAGACTGTCTAAGAAAGGACTGGCATTGTTAGATCCTGGTATATGAGAATCGCCTTATCGTGGCTACCAGGCACACATGAATTGGCCAATTTATGTGCTAAGCATTCTCAATTTTTCATATTTCTAGTTCAGCAATGCAATTCAATTTTCATGTTTCATTTTTGCATGCTAAATTGCTGCAGTATGCTGCCTTGTTTGTTTGACTGAACCCTCAGTGACCTGCCCCCAGTTTGCATAATGAATACCTGTGCATACTGAAGAAAAAAAATGCTTTTGCAGGCAGGTGCCGGCCGTGGCACCTGCTCTGCAGCATAATCACATCTTTAGTGTCCAGTTAATAACTATTCTTGATGTTAATGAGCAAATAAAAAAAATCAATTTGAAAATGGCGCCTGCTGCGCCAGCGCAGTAGCAGCTATCGGTGTGTATAGAGATCCAATAGCTGCCATTGCTGAAGAAGAAAAAAATTCTCCTCATCCAAGATGGCACCACCCGTGCCTGCGGAGTAGCAGTTCTTGGCGATTTTCAAATTGATTTTTTTTTTACTTGCTCAATAGCATCAAGAATAGTTATTATCTGCACATTAAACATGCGATTATGCTGCAGCGCAGGTGCCACGACTGGAACCTGCCTGCCGAAGGGTTTTTTTTTCCCCCTCAGTAAGTATAGGTATGCATTATGCAAACTAAGTGGCAGGTCAGTGAGGGATCAGAGACCTGTCAGCAGTCTGCATTATGAATACCTAAGCAGAGCACCACATAAACTTCCCCCTCGCAGGCTGCTCCGGGGTATGGGCACATCATTTACTAAAAACTGAAAATAAGGATTAAACAACAACCACAAGACGGATATCAACCAAGGTATCATTTTAATCAGTATAACGGCGCCGACCTGACATTGTCTGTAGGTTACTGTGCACAATCCTGCTGACAGGTTCCCTTTAAGGGGATGTGGGGGATATCATACTCACTGAGGGGTTGTGGTGTTATCATACTAAGTGGGAAGGTTGTGTGGGCCATCACACTAAGTGGGGGACTGTGGAGGTCATCATAGTGAGTGGGGGACCGTCATACTGAATAGGGTCTGAGGGAGCATCATACTATATGGGGGTCTGTGGGTGTATAATACCAATTGGGATCCATTATACTGACTGGTGGTTGTGGGAACATCATACTGAGTGGGAAGTCATCATACTCTATAATTACCATGAAAGGGTACTGTGGGTGAGAACACTGAGGTGTTTCAATAGGGGCATAATTACTTTGCCCCTCTCCTGGTTTATAAAAGTTGGGAAATATGATGAATATTTTTTGGGTGGGAGAAGGATGGGGGGGGGGGCAATTAGTACTTTTCCTATGGAACACTGACTGAAAACTGAATAGAACACAAGCTATAACGGTAATTTAACTCAAGCAGTTTATATATTTGGTAGTGATATGTACTAATGTGCCATTTTTGCCATTTTCTGGCAAAAATGTAGCTTGTTTTTATCAGAGTCCCCGGACTTGGGGAAGAGTCTTGCTCCAGTTATAGAGCATTTTGCACTTCTCTCATCTTTTTTTTAATGCTTTATGAGCGAACACATTAAACAAATTGAAATTATTGGTTCAGTTTTGCTCCAGGGAAGCCGCCATATCTGATTATTCTACTTTTCATTAGTGCATCTTTCCCAAATCTTTTTCAATTTGCAATGGACATGCCAAAAAACTGGCTTTTTATTAAACCGCTGATAATAAATTCTCCCTTATATTTTTATAGGTTTGTACTTACTTGCTTCACAAAATATTTTAGTATTTTTTAGCACCAGCTGCAAATAAATTGTACAGTAAAATATACATCACTATTAATTCTTTTAGAGTAATGAAACAATGGAGCTAGAGTCTCACTTTACATGGTGTAGCCAGCAGGTGGCAAACTTGTATAGTTTTACAGCACACAGCACCTTTTACTGTCCTGTGAATAATATGGTATTAGACACAGTTGAATGGTGTAATAATAATATTTGGGGAAGTAATTAATATTGCGGTATAATTGAAGATGCACAAATCTGAAACAAACATTTCTGAAGTAAATTTCCAGCTTCACTTTTTGTGCGATAGTTTAATTTTTTTTCTTATAAATATCCCTTATATGTACAGAAAGCTACACAAAAGAGCCCAACTCTACAAACCCTTCCCAAAAAATATTATATAATGAGACGTGCCAGGTACGAAAACATAATTTTTTACACTCATAGTCCAGAATATTTTAATTCTGCCGCCTGCAGAAAGCCAAATGTTGCAGTCTTACCATGTAGTCCTCGACTTAACTTTTTCATGGTTTTCATTGCGATTGTATACAAATTACTTTGTTCCATATATCATGTGTGACAGCCATTTCTGTTCCTATAATTACCAAGGTAAAATTATATTTGGATGGGTTCCCAACTTAATTGAAAAAGCTTGTTCCAGTTGAAAACCCTCTCCTCAGCTGATCACCATTGGTCTGGCTATATCCCCCCACCTGACCATCAGCTGTTATCTCAAGGGGAAGCTGCAGGCGCTGCAGGAGAAATGAAGTTAAAAGGTGCTCATTCATGTGGTAGCAACAACCTCTTTAATATTATAGTATGTTTTGCTTTGCCACTATACCTCTGGAGCTGTTGGCTTGCAGAAAATCTACTTGTCACCTCAAAGTGGCTGTCGATTTTTAATTAAGAAAGCAGTAGACAGCCACACACTAATTATGTAAGTATAACAAATTTAAAAAAATTGACCAAATCTGTTCCTAAGCGATTTTAAATGAAGTTGACTCTTCAACAAGAGTAAGATCCCAACTTTCGGAATGTGGGTTCCCAGCATACTGAAGAACATCATACAATCCTCCACTTCTGCAGTCAGGACAACAGAGCTCATGAGTTAGCACAAGAGGTCACACTTTTTATTAGAAGTGCGCTGTTTGCGCAAATAAAATAGCAGCTACTGATCTATAACTGGTGTAATAAAGTTACCGATTCACTAACTGCTGTTTTATTTATGTAGGCAGGACTGCTGTAGTCAAAAGCACAAGATCTAATGTTCTGACAGCAAATGTGACAGTGGAAGGTTGCGGGATACTGCTCAGCATCTCCAAATTTCACAACCCGAAAGCTCGGACCTGACTTATGCTGGAGAGACAGGTCATTTAGAAACTGCTTAGGGATAGGGATGGGTGGATCCGTGGATGTTCAGGTCTGTCAGGTTTGGCTGAATTTTATAAACATGTTTGGTTTGGGTACCAGAACAGTGCCCGAACTTGATCCCGAACCTGGATCCCATTCAAGTGAATGGGAGGACCGAACATCTGTTTGTGACAGCACGGGAAACACAGGCTCTGATTGGCGTCGGCTGATTACTACTGCTCGCACACGTGTCCTTCTGGTCTCGCTAATATAAGCGAGAGTAGGCGACACTGATGAGAGTATTCACCAGCCAGAGCTTTTGCATAGTAAGAAAGATGTCAGTGTGATATATAATTAGTGCAGTGCGTGTAGCTTATTCTACAGGTATTTAGCTAATAAAGAAATAAAAGAAAAATGGCTTGAGGTCCCCCTTATTTTTAATACCAGCTGAAAGAAAGTAGACAGCTGGGGGCTGGTGTTATTATTCTGTGAAGGGGCCACTATCCATGGATCCATGGAGCTATTAATATCAGCTCGCAGCTGCCTGCATAGGCTTGACTGGTTATTAAAAGGGGGAACACCCCCAAAAAATTGACATAGGGTTCCCCCTATTTTTATTACCAAGCAAAGGTTAAGCAAACAGCTGTCTGCTGATATTAATAGGCTGGGAAGCGGATATTGGCCCCATCTAGACTAATAACACCAGCCCTCCTCTACCCTAGAAATGGCACATCCAGTGGAGGGTTGTCTGTTTACCTGAATTTGTTAACAAAAATAGAGGGGACTCCAAGTCTTTTTTTTTAATCTATTTTTTTTTTCATGGTTCACCGGCCAATCACACTCATGACAATACTTGACATGGCTGTGATGGGAAAACAACAACTTACATGAGACTAGTTCACTATAATGAAACAAAATTAATTATGGATATTCACACAACACAATAATGATAAACCTATTCAGAAATAAGTGAATAAACCCAAAAGAAACAAAAAATAATGAAATATATCAAATTTTATTAAATCATGATATTAAAAACATAAAATAGGGGCGAACAGGGAACAATGTTAAAAACCATTGTACAGAGAAAATCATAAATGGGAACACTGACCAAACAACATAATTAGATACTGTATAATGAAAATCCCATATAAATACACTGTGCAGTGTAAAAAAATATTTTAGACAGACATGTCCAAAAGTAAAGTGCATAAAGAGAAGGGATATAGTGTATTAATATCTACCAGTAGTCAGTAACCCGTAGCTCCTGTGACTCCAACTTACATTTTGCTAAGTGGCTTTCTCTCCTTCTCTCCACATGATGAGAGCATTATACTGCCTCTGTACAAATCCCTGGTTAGACCGCACATGGAATACTGTGTACAGTTTTGGGCATTGGTGCTCAGGAAGGATATAATGGAACTAGAGTGAGTACAAAGGAGGGCAACAAAATTAATAAAGAGGATGGGGGAACTACAATACCCAGAGAGATTAGCAAAATTAGGATTATTTAGTCTAGGAAAAAGATGACTGGGGCGGCGATCTAATAACCATGTATACAGTTGTGGCCAAAAGTATTGACACCCCTGCAATACTGTCAGATAATACTCAGATTCTTCCTGAAAATGATTGCAAACACAAATTCTTTGGTATTATTATCTTCGTTAAATTTGTCTTAAATGAAAAAACACAAAAAGAATTGTCCTAAAGCCAAATTGGATATAATTCCACACCAAACATAAAAAAGAGGGTGGACAAAAGTATTGGCACTGTTCGAAAATCATGTGATGCTTCTCTAATTTGTGTAATTAACAGCACCTATAACTTACCTGTGGCACCTAACAGGTGTTGGCAATAACTAAATCACACTTGCAGCCAGTTGACATGGATTAAAGTTGACTCAACCTCTGTCCTGTGTCCTTGTGTGTACCACATTGAGCATGGAGAAAAGAAAGAAGACCAAAGAACTGTCTGAGGACTTGAGAAACCAAATTGTGAGGAAGCATGAGCAATCTCAAGGTTACAAGTCCATCTCCAAAGACCTGAATGTTCCTGTGTCTACCGTGCGCAGTGTCATCAAAAAGTTTAAAGCCCATGGCACTGTGGCTAACCTCCCTAGATGTGGATGGAAAAGAAAAATTGACAAGAGATTTCAACGCAAGATTGTGCGGATGATGGATAAAGAACCTCGACTAACATCCAAACAAGTTCAAGCTGCCCTGCAGTCCAAGGGTACAACAGTGTCAACCCGTACTATCCGTCGGCATCTGAATGAAAAGGGACTGTATGGTAGGAGACCTAGGAAGACCCCACTTCTTACACCGAGACATAAAAAAGCCAGGCTGGAGTTTGCCAAAACTTACCTGAAAAAGCCTAAAACGTTTTGGAAGAATGTTCTCTGGTCAGATGAGACAAAAGTAGAGCTTTTTGGGCAAAGGCATCAACATAGAGTTTACAGGAGAAAAAAAGAGGCATTCAAAGAAAAGAACACGGTCCCTACAGTCAAACATGGCGGAGGTTCCCTGATGTTTTGGGGTTGCTTTGCTGCCTCTGGCACTGGACTGCTTGACCGTGTGCATGGCATTATGAAGTCTGAAGACTACCAACAAATTTTGCAGCATAATGTAGGGCCCAGTGTGAGAAAGCTGTGTCTCCCTCAGAGGTCATGGGTCTTCCAGCAGGACAATGACCCAAAACACATTTCAAAAAGCACTAGAAAATGGTTTGAGAGAAAGCACTGGAGACTTCTAAGGTGGCCAGCAATGAGTCCAGACCTGAATCCCATAGAACACCTGTGGAGAGATCTAAAAATGGCAGTTTGGAGAAGGCACCCTTCAAATATCAGGGACCTGGAGCAGTTTGCCAAAGAAGAATGGTCTAAAATTCCAGCAGAGCATTGTAAGAAACTCATTGATGGTTACCGGAAGCGGTTGGTCGCAGTTATTTTGGCTAAAGGTTGTGCAACCAAGTATTAGGCTGAGGGTGCCAATACTTTTGTCTGGCCCATTTTTGGAGTTTTGTGTGAAATGATCAATTTTTTGCTTTCTTCTTCATTCTCTTTTGTGTTTTTTCATTTAAGACAAATTAAATGAAGATAATAATACCAAAGAATTTGTGTTTGCAATCATTTTCAGGAAGAAACTGAGTATTATCTGACAGAATTGCAGGGGTGTCAATACTTTTGGCCACAACTGTAAGTATATAGGGGAACAATGCAAATATCTCCGAGGATCTGTTTATACCAAGGAAGGTTAGGGTCACAAGGGAACATTATCTGCGTCTGGAGGAGAGAAGGTTTTTCCACCAACATAGAAGAGGATTCTTTACTATTAGGGCAATGAGAATCTGGAATTCCTTGCCTGAGGAGGTGGTGATGGCGAACTCAGTCGAGGGGTTCAAGAGAGGCCTGGATGTCTTCCTGGATCATATATATATATTATGCAGCACTATGGCAGGCACCTCTGCATGGTGTCCCCTTCTCACTCCATGGGAGTGGTTTCCCATCATGTTCCTGCTTTCTGCTCTAGTATGCGTGCTCCCCTGATCTTAAAGGGGCAGCGCACATATAGTAAATGCCCTCAGCTTGTAGCTCAGAGGCATTTATTATAATTAGTACACCTGCTGGATGGTTCTCAGCCTATTGCAGGGAGTCATCCTGTATAAAAGACTCCTCCCTTAGGGAGTCACCAAGCAATGAGTTTAGTTATTAGGTAGTGTGGTGTTCTACCAGCACAGTTGCGAAGTCCCCTAGTCCCGATGTGGCCAGTGTCCTGAACCTGAATCCTTGATATCAATTCGGCCAGTACCTGTACGTTGTTCCTCGGTCCAGGTGCGGCCAGCAGTGAATCCGAAGTCCCCTGATCCCGATGCGGGCAATGCCTGAATGTTGTCCCCTGGTCCTGGTGTGGCCAGTCCTGCTTCCACAGTCCCCTGGTCCCGGTGCAGCCAGTCCTGTTCCAGAAGTCCCCTGGTCCCAGTGTGGCCACTGACTGAACACTGTCCTGCCGTCCATGTGCGGCCAATCCATGATCCAGTAACCTAGACCGATGTGTCTAAACCTAGATCTAGTCCGTGTAAATGAACCTCAGCAGCTGCAGAACTGGAATCTGCCTAGTAGTGGTACCTGGCGGCTATCTGCAGCCCAGTCTGACTTCACCATTAGGAGCTCCGGTGAATATCTGGTAGATGCTTAGCTATACCAATTCCTAGGCAGGCCCAGGCTCTGTGGCACAGTGGGTCCACAAATTAGCAATAATAAACTGATTCAGACCTTTTGTACTGAAGCATCTAATGAGCCTATGCAAAGGTCATGTTGAAAACCGGGTAGGGTTGTGTACAGTACAGTACACACATATATGGTCTGCAGAAAGATATGTAAAACTAATATTACCATTAAATGGTCACTGTATAGTGGTATTATCAGTCCTAGTACAGTGGTTTTGGTTAATAATCAGTATGTTGGTAGTATCTGTACTGTATACGTTGATAAAGTTTGGTTACGATCTTGTGTCATATAGCGGTATTATTGGAAATATAGTCATTGAGGTAAATCTCGATTTCTTCTAGGCAGGATAATATTAGAGATCTCAATCTGGAAAATGGGGAGTAGACAGCATGGGCCGTGTGCTTTCAAGTGCCAGGGCTGAATTTAGCTCCAGTTTGTCCCTGGTGATCAGCTAGACATAGAGATGTTATCAGTCATTTATACCCTAGCTCTGAAGATAATGAGCCTTCTGAAATCTCTTCCTGAAAGACTTTTTTGAAATGTGCTGCTGTCATCAATTTCAATTAAATGAAATTGAAAATATCTATCTTTAAACTTCTGATCTATGTTCTATGTTCTGTTGTGAATAAAACAGAGCTTCCCAACTCCAGTCCTCAAGAGCCACCAACAGGTCATGCTTTCTGGATTTCATTAGTATTGCACAGGTGATGGAATTATTGCCTGTGCAGGTATTGCAATGATCACCTGGGCCATACTAAGGAAATCCTGAAAGCATGAACCGTTGATGGTTCTTGAGAACTGGAGTTGGGGAACACTGGAATAAAATATGGCTATAAGAGATTTCCAAATCATAGTATTCTTGTTTTCTTTGCATTTTACAAAACATACTAATTGTTGGAGAACTGGGATTGTACTATTTCACTTTCTGTCTTGTTCAGTTACATGATGCAACAAACAGATGATGAGTTCTGATGTTGTTATTATTGAGGAGCTCTAATGTCATCACCTCAGTGTTAATTATGAAAGGTACTATAAGGCATAATGTGCTGCAGATTGTAACTGGCATGTCGCACTACAACAAGACAGCTAGCATTTCTGTGCAAAACCATCTGTCCTCCTGTCCTTGTTTTCAAGCATTCCTAGAAGTCCCCAGAGGCTTAAAATACTATCATAATTTACACTACAAAGAGAATTACATGTACTTAATATGCAAGTGATCCTGATATGTAATAGACAATTAACACTAGCGCCTAATGGGTTCTTACAATTTTATTGTAAATAGTCACCAGGGGATCAGGCAAGAAACCTGTACGGTAAGGGATAATTGCTTAAAGTGGAAGTGTCATATTTTATGGACAATGGTGAAATGGTTGTCTTGGTTTGTAGCTCGGTCAAGAACTTATTACCGGTATGCCCAGTACTGGGTTGTTGCCTGTCCTGCAATCCCCTGACCAAAAGTGCATTGAAAAAAAAGGTGAGTGGAGCGCCCGCCGGGGGGGGGGTACTCGGTATTGGGCCGGTTCTTAAGGTGATGTGTCACGGCAGCAGTGACCCGGTCCGTGACCCTGTGCATCCAAGGAAAATGATGATAAAAGGGGAATAAAGTTTATAAGATATAGTTTGTGATGCCACCTGTGGTACTCGGCAAGTAAGATGTTAGCCGATGCTGTAGGTTCAGTCCACTGGGGTAGTTGTTGATGCAGCAGAGTTGGTACAGCTCTCCACAGGGAGAGCTATTCCCCAGGGCAGATATGGTGTAATAAATGGTGGTGATGATGTAAAGGTTGTAGTGCAGGGCAAGTGGCGCAGTAATAAATTGGAGGACACAGCAGTGTGCAATCTTCACAGATTTTACTCACAGTTCAGATATTACTATCCCCAGCCGGGATGCTGTGTCCTTAGGGTCCATGGTCCAGTCAGCTCGCAGGTAAATTGGGGTACACCGTGTCAGAACCCCCTTCAGATGTTCCTTTCCTGGCCGTCTCACTATGCTGGCTACCACCTTTCATGCCCTGCACCTTCACGCACAGTGTCCCAAGCCAGCAGACTCAGATCTTGGTGACGTTGGTCAGACCCCTGGATCCTATATGTCTGCCTTTTCAGCAAATGTGTGCGGATGTGGCTGTAGCACTTGCAATGCCTACTGCCTCCAGATTGCTAGCTGAGTCCTTAGTTCCTCCACTAGCTGGGGCTGGTCCCCTAACTGCGACCTGGTCCCTCCACCGACCACGCCGGTGGATGAGGGCCCCATGGATGGATCTCTCACTATCCGTACCCCTAGGACCTGTCATGATCCCAGTGCAGGTTTTTGAGCTGCACATCGGGGGTTAATGTCTGGAGCTCTGTGCAGGTTTTGACCTGCACACTTGGGGTCAATGATTGTGGCCTCTTTCTGGTTCTGGGAGAGCTTCATAAACCTCTGGGTAGCTTCAATCCCTGCCAGTTATACTTTTGCCTTTGGCCTAGTGTGCTGACCCCCGTGTGCCTGTATATTGCTATAGCTTGTTTATATGGTTCTGACCCGATTCTGTTTCCCGTTGTGAGTTTGCCTGTTGATTTTGTACTGCGTTATTATCTGTGTATGACTCATTGCCTGTGATCTGACTACTCTCTGCTCGCCCCTCTTGTACCCTGCAGCTATCTCTGTGTATGACTCATTGGCTACGACCTGACTATTCTCCCTGTCTATGCCCCTTGGTAACTTTGTCTCGCAGTTACTCTGCTAGGAATTGTCTTGCAGCTCCTAGCTCTGTGGAGTTTAGGCCACGCCTCTAGCAGTCACGTGCTTCAGGCCCTGCAGCTCTGAAGTACGCATCTATTCGGTTGCTGCCCGCTCCACAGGTATCTTTGAGCACGCTTTCGCTTTACTCAGGGCACGCACACTGGCTCAGTGAGCAAGTTCAGTGCGGTGTCCATGACATTATAACTGGCCTACAATTTTTTTTTCTCTCCTCACTTCTGCAGCATGGACCCAATGTGTGCTTTATCTGAGCAGGTGAAAAGCTTGACTCAGTCACTGCAGAAGCTTAGTTTGGAACACCAAGCTCTGGCCCAGTCCCAACGGCGGGTTGAGGACTCAGTTCAGGGGGTACTTTCCGCTGGCTTCCAGCAGGTGGGGAATAGAGATGTCATTTTAGTCCCACCTGAATCCCCGGTTAAATTACAAGATATGTTTTCTGGTAACAAGGATGATTTCAGGGCATTTAAGGAGGGCTGTAAGCTTTTTTTTTCTTTGAGACCCCGCTCCTCTGGGGATGAGAAACAGAGGGTGGGGGTGGTGATGTCCCTGCTTAGGGGGTCCCCACAAGCCTGGGCGTTCTCACTTTCCTCTTCTGCCCCTGAGAGAATGTCTGTGGATGCATTTTTTGAAGCCTTAGGGCTTATTTATGATGAGCCTGATAGAGTGCGGTTGGCTGAGGACAAAGTGATGAGTGTCTGTCAGGGGGAGCACTCGGCCGAATGGTTCTGTACTGAATTCAGACGTTGGGCAGCGGAGATTTCCTGGAGTGATGCCGCCCTTCGGGGGCTGTTCCACAGAGGCCTGTGTGAACGTCTGAAGGATGCTTTGGCACTCCATCCTCCGCCTGACTCCCTGGAGGATGCCATGGACCAAGCGGTTCGCATGGATCGCAGGCTGCGGGCTAGAGGCATTATGCAATGGGAAACGCCCTTATTCTTCAGTGGAGATGAGACCCAGACTCTTCCTATGGCTATGGAGGTGAACGCTGTCACCTGTGAGGGAAAGGAAAGAAGACGCCGCCGGGAAAAGCAGTTGTGCTTCTATTGTGGGAAATCTGGACATTGGAAGAAGGCCTGCCCCTCCTGTCCGTCATCCTCCAAGATGGCGGGAAACGACTTGGTCTGGGTAGTAATCGAGGAGGCTACCCAGACCTTCAGGTACAATTTTCCTCATGTGCAAAAATGGTGCTGCAGGTGGAACTGGAACTTGGTTATGGTCCTGTTCAGACTACTGCTTTTATTGACTGCGGTTCGGCTGTGAACCTGATTGATACCAAGGTTATGACTCTTTATAAGATAGGGACAGTCAGGCTTCACGATCCTGTTAAACTTGTGGCAATTGACTCATCTCCTCTTACCCAAAACGGTATCTGTTGCAGGTCTGAACTTTTTTCTCTAAAAGTGGGTTCCACTCATGTGGAGAAACTAAGTTGTCTGGTGGTAGATAACTTGCCTGCAGGACTGGTACTGGGGATGCCTTGGCTTCAACGCCATAATCCTTCCATTGATTGGGTTACAGGGGAAATCACTCAATGGGGATGCAATAGTAAATGTGGTAACCGGGGACATCTTGTTAACGCTGTTAAATCAGTGTCTGTGTCATCTGTCGACCTGGAAGGTATTCCGGAGTACCTGAAAGATTTCAAAAACGTTTTTTCCGAAAGTGAGGCTGAGGCGCTGCCACCACATAGACCCTATGATTGTGCCATTGATTTAATACCCGGAGCCAAGTTACCTAAGGCTCGATTGTTCAATTTGTCTGGGCCTGAGCGCCAAGCCATGAAGGAGTACACAGCTGAGAGTCTCCGCAAAGGGCATATCAGGCCTTCTGTGTCACCTGTGGCAGCAGGGTTCTTCTTTGTGAAGAAAAAAGATGGTGGTTTGCGGCCGTGCCTCGACTTTCGGGAACTGAACAAGATAACGGTTAGGAACTCTTACCCGCTTCCCCTCATCCCAGACTTATGTAACCAGTTAGCTGGGGCCCAATGGTTCTCCAAGTTGGATCTGCGGGGGGCCTACAATCTGATAAGGGTTCGGGAAGGGGACGAGTGGAAAACGGCATTCCTCACATCAGAAGGACTCTTCGAGAACCTGGTAATGCCATTTGGGTTAACTAATGCACCCGCTATTTTCCAAAACTTCATCAATGTTGTGTTTTCTGATCTGATAGGCCGTTTTGTTATTATTTATTTGGATGATATTTTGGTGTATTCCCCGGACAGTCAATCTCACTTGCAACATCTAAAGACAGTTCTCCAGAGACTCAGGGAGAACCAATTGTTCGCCAAATTGGAAAAATGTTCGTTTTTTGTACAGGAGCTGTCTTTTTTGGGGTTGATTGTGTCCTGTGAGGGGTTTCGTATGGATCCTAAAAAGGTGCTGGCGATCGCTGACTGGGTTCAGCCTCGAGATCTCAAGGGGCTCCAGCGCTTCTTAGGATTTGCGAACTATTACCGGAGATTCATTAAAGGTTTCTCACAAGTGGTTAAACCACTCACGGATCTTACCCAGAAGGGAGCTGATGTAAAAAATTGGTCTGTACTCGCTAAGGAATCCTTCTCAGCTATTAAGAAATGTTTTATGTCTGCCCCGGTGTTGGTGCAACCTGACCCGTCCAAACCATTCATTGTGAAGGTGGATGCTTCTGAAGTGGGGGTGGGGGCTGTGCTGTCCCAGGTTCCGGCCACCCTTACCAATCTCAAACCCTGTGCCTTCTCCAAGAAGTTCTCTTCAGCTGAGAAAAACTATGATGTAGGCAATAGGGAACTTTTTGCGGTCAAGCTGGCATTTGAGGAATGGAGGCACTTTTTGGAAGGGGCGGCTCACCCTATCATGGTTGTCACGGATCACAAAAATTTGGCATACCTTGAATCTGCTAAGAGGCTTACTCCTAGACAGGCCCGTTGGTCACTTTTTTTTCACGATTTCAGTTCTCAATTACTTTTCGACCGGGATCCAAAAATGTTAAAGCGGATGCCCTGTCCAGAAGTTTTGATCCAGTGTCTCCCCCTGAGCCGCCATCCTCCATTCTTCCCCCAGGGGTGGTAGTGGCGGGGGTCTCAACTGAGTTGGAACAAGAAATCCTAAGGGCTCAGGCCCTAGCTCCGGCAACCAGGCCAAGCGATAAACTGTTTGTTCCTGATTCATTGCGGCCTAGACTTCTGCAGGAGTTTCATGATTCTACGCTGAGTGCTCATCCAGGTATCACGGCCACTAGAGAGGCAGTAACCAGGGGTTTTTGGTGGCCTTCATTAAGGTCCGATGTCAAGGAATTTGTTTCTGCTTGTGGCATGTGTGCCCGTTCCAAAAGCTCGCATAACCGACCGGCTGGGGAACTCATACCTTTACCGGTTCCTGATAGGCCATGGACTCATCTTTCCATGGATTTTATTACCGGTCTTCCACCTTCCAGGGGCAATACCGTGATCTGGGTGGTGGTGGACAGGTTTTCTAAACAGGCCCATTTCATTCCCTTGGCAGCATTACCTTCAGCAGAAACATTGTCAAGGTTGTTTGTGCAGCATGTAGTCCGATTGCATGGGGTACCCCTGAATGTTGTGTCTGACAGAGGTGTGCAGTTTGTGGCCAAATTTTGGAGGGCGTTCTGTATGAAATTGGGCATCTCACTCTCCTTCTCGTCAGCATATCACCCAGAGAGCAATGGTCAGACGGAACGCATAAATCAATCCCTGGAACAAATTCTCAGGTGTCTGACCTCCGCCAGACAGGAGGATTGGTGTGATGCGTTACCGTTGGTTGAATTCGCTTTTAACAACCGGGTGAGTCAGTTCACCAACATGTCCCCATTCCTGATTAACTACGGCTTTAATCCGCATTTTGGGGAGTTTTCTCGGGTGGATTCCGGTTGTCCAGGAGCAGAGGGGTCCGTTCAGCAGTTAAAAAACCTCTGGGCTGAAGTCCGGCGTAATATCTCTCGGGCCCAGGGGAGATACAAATATTTTGCGGACAAAAAGAGAGCCTCGGGAGACATGTTTCAGGTGGGAGAGAAGGTTTGGCTCTCCACGCGTAACATCAACTTAAAGGTACCATCAGTTAAGTTGGGACCAAAGTTCATTGGTCCGTACGAGATTATGGAGATAGTCAACCCTGTGGCATATAGGTTGCGTCTCCCCGCCTCCTTAAATTATCTAATGTGTTCCATAAGTCTCTGTTGAAACCAGCAGGATCTGTCAAAGAGAACTCTGAGACTGTTGTTCCTCCAGTGCTGGTGGAGGGTCAATTGGAGTATGAGGTCAGACATATTGTGGACTCTCGGCGGGTGCGCCGCTCTTTGCAGTACCTGGTCCACTGGAAGGGATATGGACCAGAAGAGCGCTCGTGGGTCCCTGCTCGTTCGGTACATGCAGATCGCCTGGTTCGGGCTTTCCATGCCAAGTACCCGGGGAAGCCTGGGGGTCCAGAGGCCCCCCGTTGAGAGGGGGGTACTGTCATGATCCCAGTGCAGGTTTTTGAGCTGCACATCAGGGGTTAATGTCTGGAGCTCTGTGCAGGTTTTGACCTGCACACTTGGGGTTAATGATTGTGGCCTCTTTCTGGTTCTGGGAGAGCTTCATAAACCTCTGGGTAGCTTCAATCCCTGCCAGTTATACTTTTGCCTTTGGCCTAGTGTGCTGACCCCCGTGTGCCTGTATATTGCTATAGCTTGTTTATATGGTTCTGACCCGATTCTGTTTCCCGTTGTGAGTTTGCCTGTTGATTTTGTACTGCATTATTATCTGTGTATGACTCATTGCCTGTGATCTGACAACTCTCTGCTCGCCCCTCTTGTACCCTGCAGCTATCTCTGTGTATGACTCATTGGCTACGACCTGACTATTCTCTCTGTCTATGCCCCTTGGTAACTTTGTCTCGCAGTTACTCTGCTAGGAATTGTCTTGCAGCTCCTAGCTCTGTGGAGTTTAGGCCACGCCTCTAGCAGTCACGTGCTTCAGGCCCTGCAGCTCTGAAGTACGCATCTATTCGGTTGCTGCCCGCTCCACAGGTATCTTTGAGCACGCTTTCGCTTTACTCAGGGCACGCACACTGGCTCAGTGAGCAAGTTCAGTGCGGTGTCTCTGACAGGACCCCTTCTTCCTTTCCAGCTGTGGAGCCTCTCTCTCTTCCGTCCTTCTTCACTTCACT
The DNA here is from genome assembly GCF_039654945.1 of Dendrobates tinctorius. Taxonomy (NCBI): domain Eukaryota; kingdom Metazoa; phylum Chordata; class Amphibia; order Anura; family Dendrobatidae; genus Dendrobates; species Dendrobates tinctorius. The sequence goes on along the minus strand of NW_027361741.1, from coordinate 27,093,946 downwards.
CTCTATAGTCTGGGGACAAGCTGCTCTCAGCTTCAGCACCCCTGTACACTGACTCTCTGGTCTCTGAGACCACTGCATACCACTCTCTGACTCCTCCTCTTTCTCTACTTTCTCCACCCACACCCTCTACACAGCTCTTCCCATCGACTGAGAGATCTGATGTTGGATGCAAGTGTGTGGGTTCTGGGTGATGGAAGATAGATTACATATATACATGTAGAATAGGTGTATATATATATATGTCAGTGACACATTATACAGTATATATATATATACTGTATATACTGTATATATATATACTGTATATATGTAATCTATTTATAGTGCATAGAGATATAGATAGAAATTTAGCCATTAATTCATTTGTCGGCTTCTGTAAAATCAATGCTGTAGCCGACAGGATAGGAGACATGATTTACATACAGTAAACACATGCAACATGCATAAAAGTTTCATATATACTGTAGATGTCAGTGACCAATATAATTAGTATATTGTGTGTGCAAATTATGGGACTTGTGTGTATTTAATAAAAGAATCTTTTCGGGGAAAAAATTGCGTGGGCTCCCCTTCAATTTTCTGCACCAGAGAGGGAATGCTAGCGACTGGGGACAGATATACATAGACTAGGAAGGAACCATGGTTATTGCCCTGCCCCTGACCACAAACATCTGCTCCCAGCTGCCCCAGAAATTGCGCATCTCTAAGATACGCTAATTCCGGCACTTAGCCATTCTCTTCCCCCTGTCCTGTAGTGGTGGCATATGGGGTAATAGTTGGGGGTTGATGCCACCTTTCTATTATAAGGTGATATCAAGCCCGGCTTTGTAATGGAGAGGTGTCAATAAGATACCTATCCATTACTAATCCTAGAGTTGTTAAATGGTTAAAAGAAAACTCAGCCATAATAAAGTCTTTTAATGAAATAAAACAACACAGTTTGCCATCTTTATTGTTCTGCTAATCCAACTATTACCCTATATGCCACCGCCACAGGGCAGTGGGAAGAGAGAGGCTAAGTGCCGGATTGGCGCATCTTAGAGTAAACCATGTTTGCTATCCTGTCAGCTCCTGCATTGATTTTACAGAAGCCGACAAATGAATTAATGGCCATTCTATCTTTCTTTGCAATATAAATACATACATACTGTATATATATATATATATATATATATATATGTGTGTCAGTGACTGAATATATATACAGTATATATATATATACACACACACCTATTCTATGTGTATACTGTATATATAGTCTATCTATTCATTTCTACCCTGTCAGTGTGATTTTACTTTATGCTGATGACACACAACTATATACATCATTCCCCGACCTTACCCCCGCTGTACTACAGAACGTCAGTGACTGTCTGTCCGCAGTCTCCAACATCATGCCTGCTCTCTATCTGAAACTCAACCTCTCCAAAACTGAACTTCTTCTGCTCCCGCCGTCTACTAACCTCCCTAAATCTGACATTTCCCTCTCCGTGAGGGGCACCACAATAACACCCCGGCAGCAGGCGCACTGTCTGGGTGTTATGTTTGACACCAATCTCTCCTTCACATCCCATATACAATCTCTTGCCCGTTCTTTCCACTTACGCCTAAAGAACATCACTAAAATCCGCCCTTTTCTCACCATGGAAACAACAAAAACCCTCACTGTGGCATTGATCCACTCCCACCTGGAATACTTCAGCGCTCTATTAATTGGCCTCCCCGTTACTCGACTCATCCTTCTCCAGTCCATACTTAATTCAGCAGCCAGGGTCATCTATATGGCTAATCGGTACTCGGACACGTCCGCTCTTCGCCAGTCCTTACATTGGCTGCCCATTTATTATAGGATCCAATTCAAAGTACTTGTTCTTACCCACAAAGCTCTCCACAGTGGGGCACCCCCCTACATCTCCTCCCTCATTTCTGTCTATCGGCCTAACCGACTGCTGCGCTATGCAAAAAACTTTCGACTAACCTCTGCACTAATCCGTACCTCCCACTCCCGACTCCAAGACTTTTCCCACTCTACCCCAAGAAATTAGGACTATCCACAATTTGCATAGCTTCAGGCGCTCACTCATAGTAACATAGTAACATAGTTAGTAAGGCCGAAAAAAGACAATAGTCCATCCAGTTCACACTCAAAACACATTTGTTCAGAGCGGCCTATCACGTCCACTAATCAAAGTCATTCTATGTGTAAGTGTGCATGTGTAGCCCATTCACTATCTCCATCCATCCCTCACTCCCTCAAGATGGCTGGACCATCATTGTAAATACATCATTGTAAATACACACCTGTACTTTGTCTCTCTCCCACCTCATTGTAGATTGTAAGCTCTCACGAGCAGGGTCATCTTATTTTGTCTTATTTTGCTTTAATTATTGTATTAATGTTGCTACTTATGACTTGTGTTTTGAAACTGTTAAACAGTAAAGCGCTGTGGAATATGTTGGCGCTATATAAATAAAGATTATTATTATTACTGTATAGCCGCATATGAATTGCCGGTTTTTCAAAGGGCACTGGTGCGCAAAAATCGCACAGCACTCGCACCATATGATATTTTATTGCACCCATTGACTTCTATTACGGGATGCGATCCGATTCTTGCTGACAATCGCAGCATGCTGCGATTTTTTCCAGCCCCTTCTTGATCGGATCCGAGCTGGAAAAAAAATCACAGATGAAGACACCTCATAGGTTAACATTGGTCCAAATTCAATCCGATCTTTTATCGGATTGAATTTGTCCGATTTCATCACAAGTGAGCATGAGCCCTAAATCGGATGCTAGGTGTGAAAAATCGGATTGTACTCGCATAAAAAGCATGACACTCGCATGACAATTGCATTACACTCATCCGACTTTCCTGCATCAAAATTGGACCGATTTTTAAATCGCTAGTGTGTCTCCAGCCTAACTCTTTTAATGTATATTCCGTTCTAAATAAGTTATTACCAGACTGGTGATAAATGATTAGTGTAGGGCTTATTGCCAGGACCCCAAATTATCACCAGAATAAGAAACGCATGTCTCTTGTTCTTCTTTTCAATGTCTGAAGCACTGAAGATGCAAAGACAGCAGAGAAAGTAGCAGAGCTTGGCTGCTTTTTTTAGTGCCATGAATTGAGAGGCAGGGACATTCCTCCATTAAACTCCTCCTGGCTGCAGACTTGCAGTCTTAGGAATGTGGGGAATGCAAGCCCCCTGTTCTAGTGATCAGTGAGGGTCCCAGAGATGAGATTTATGGGATCTCAAAATTATCACCTATCCAGTGGATTGGTAATAAATTGCTTAGACAGGAATACACCTTGAAGACTTGGAAGGCAGATCAATGTTCTCAATCATAATAGTAATTAATAAAGGAAACTTTTCTTAATATAGCAATGTACAAAATAGGTAAATAACATGACAAATACTGACTGGTTTTGGAGAGATTGGCCAACTATTCTATTTGTATGGGAGTGTGCCAACCATGACTGAGCGATCTGGAGAAAAGAGTCATTTCAGCATAATTTCGCCTGGGAAAAGCCATTGCCATGGCATCTTGCAGTGGCTTATTTTCTCTTTCTCTGATCACAAGCTTACAATCAATGAAGAAATAGGGGTAACACCAAAGGTAAAAATAAAATGCTTGTCATGTAAGGTCACACCATCAATATAAGGCCTACGTCACACATCAATGTTTTCAGTGCGCAAGGTATCCTTTTTTTTCATGGATACCACACATACCCATTATAAGTACCCTATAATGCTATGCATATGTCCGTGTTTTTACACAGACAGTGTGTCTGTGCAAAACATATGGAGACATGTCAGTTTTTTCTGGCAGCACGGATGATAAGGTCCAATGTAAGTTTATGGTTCCATAAAAAACATGTGCAGTACACAGATAGCATCCATGTGCCATTCATGTGCTGACTGTGTTTAACATTGCAAAATATAGGTAAAGCTTTGTATTTTTTTCTTTTTTTATTGATACCAGAAAAACACTGATAACACACTGATGGTAGTAAAATCAGACTCACGGATGACATACTGATGACACACTGATGATAGTAAAATCAGACTCACGGATGACATACTGATGGTAAAATCAGACTCACGGATGACATACTGATGACACACTGATGATAGTAAAATCAGACTCACGGATGACATACTGATGGTAAAATCAGACTCACGGATGACATTCTGATGACACACTGATGGAAAACACTAATGACACGGTATAGTTTTTCACAAACGTGTTTTATACGGATGTGAGAAGGAAGCCTAAAAAATGGGGGCATTCAAATAACACTGCATGAACCAGTCACCAGCCAGAATCTGTACAAGTACATGTACAAAGTGCTATGGAGTGCATGGAAGAGAGAACAAAGGATATTGTTAATTTCAATAGTAAGGTGAGGTGAAAGGCAAGTCAAAAGAAATCAGTTTTTAGGGAACTCTTGAAAATGTGAGCATTGGGAATTAACCGAATTGTCTGTGGTAGCGCATGCCAGGAAATTGGTGCAGCTTGAGAGAAGTCCTGGAAATGGGAGTAGGATGTTTGGATTATAGAGAATATTAGTCTTAGCTCATCAGCAGAACAAAGAAGACAGGTAGGGTGATAGACGGAGATGAGGGAGGATATCTAGGTCAGTGCAGAATTCTAGAGAGCTTTGTGTGTAAGCATGATAAGTTTATATTGGATTCTGTAGGGGATAAGCAACTAGTGCAAAGACTGGCACATGGTGGCATCAGTGTAGCGGTTGGACAGAAATATGATCCTGGCTGCTTTATTCATGACAGATTCGAGAGGAGAGAGTTTAATAGCAGGGAAACCAATTAGCAGAGAGTTGCAGTAGTCCAGGCGAGAATGAATCAGAGCAACACATTACAGAATATGCACACTTGACTAATAAATAATAATAATCTTTATTTACATAGCGCCAATATATTCGGCAACACTTTACAATTTAACAGTTCATGCACAAGTCATAATAAAAAACAACATTCAAAATAATACAATAATTAAAGCAAAATATGTTTAGGATAAATGTCTTTACGAGAGTCTGGAAGAATAGCACTAGGCCACAGGTTTTGAAAGAGAATGGTCACCTTACATAGAACTGCATTATCAGACTCCACAAAAGGTTCTTTTGTGGAGCTGAGCAAAAAGGTCAGTACTGCCCTGATCCAGCATCCTGTCTGGTTCCACATGTCATTTGGGCCACGGCAGTCTTCAATTCTGCGACACTCATCATCACCCTGAAAGCTTGCTAGGCCACACAAAGTCATGACGTCATGTGAGGACATGTCAGTAAACTCCATGCATCATCATGACATGAGTCTCACCACAACGTCATGATGACGTGGGACCTAAGAAACGCAAGAGGCACCCAGGATGTTGGGCCAAGAACACCAACTACTGAGGTGAAAACTGCCATGGCGAGGCTGCCAAAAATTACCAGAAAGTGTGAATCTTTTTGCTCAACACTACTCATTTTTAGTCTTCTGTGTTTGCATAAGAGCAGCATTCAGAAAACCATGGGATAGTTTTAATCAAATGATTTCCAAACTTGATTCATTTGTATTAAAGCAATAAATGCACATAAAGTGGCATATAAACAATTCTACAAGAGATGCAATTATTTGGCAATGAAAATAAAAAAAGAAATGACCTATTTTCAAACACCGGAAAATGAAGAGAGAGAATGTAGTATCATTGTATAGTACATCCAAGTGAAACAATTTGATTAAAAATGGATACATTAGCTGTTCTCAAAGAACACGTTATGGATTTAATATTCCCTGGGTGTTACAGCGATCCTCAGCATGTCCGGAGAAAGTAATGATATAGATGACTTTAGACTGTTTACCTGATGATAGGCTAAACTTACTCCTCAGAGGTTTAAGACACAGGAGCGTGAATAAATCATTTCTCTGACATGGGGCAAAAACAAATATAATATAATAAAAGACAAAACAGTGTAACTGGGAAGTGAAAGTGTTGATATATTTACTTAAAGTAAGAAAGTACAATAAAGTAGACCAAAGTGACTGCTGTTGTGAGTTCATTTTCCCCTTCACCATTGAGGTCTGATGAACTCCCTCTTCTGGTGAACGAAGGTAGTGAGGCTGATTACCAAGCACCTGAGCAGGATGATGATGACTGGGTGACTGGAATTGCTGACTGGATATAAGGCAGCCGACGCCCTTCTGCCTTGCTGGTGATTTCCCTGAGGGATTCTAGGAGACCAGTCTGATTCCTGCTCCTCAAAAGCTAAGTTTTCTGCTCTGCTTTTTGCATTTGTGTTTTGGTTTTGTTTTGCCTTGTTTTTCTGATTTCTGCCATTCCCTAATGGGGTGAGCTGAATTCCTATTTGCTCTGTCTTCAGAAAATACCTGAGTACTGATATAGTCTTTTTGAAGCCTAGCGTCTTCAGGGCTTTTTTCCCTATCAGTCTGTTGGCTCTTGCTTTGATAGGGTTTTGGCGGATTGCAGACAGCAGCTATTCTATCCTGTCCTATTTAGTTAGCTTGGGCCCCATCATTTGCTCAGCCTATCTTTCTATCTGTGTGAGTGTTTTTTCATCTTGCTTCACCGTCATTATATGTTGGGGGCTGCCTATTGCTTTGGGGTCTGCTCTGGGGCAGTTTAGATTTCCCTTTCTGTCTTTAGGCTATTTAGTTCCCGGCTGTGATCGAGGGGTCTAGGGCACCGTAGGAACCCCCCACGGCTACTGCTAGTTGTTGTTGATAGGTTCAGGGGTCTGCAATCCGATAGCTGCCAACTTGTCTGGTTTTCTGGACTTAGCTAGTATTTCTGTTTTTGCCTCCTACGGTGACTCATTCATAACAGAATCACCAGCCATACCGCAGATCCTAGGGTACTCAATAGCAGGAAAGAATTGTAAAAAAAAAAAAAAAAAGTGTGTATATTTTTTCCTCTATATCTCTGAGGCTGTAGGGGGAATTTTTTTTTCTCTCAATGGAGATAAAGCAATTGTCTGATCGTGTGGAGCAGCTCGCCGCCTACCTTGCTCATTCACATGCTGCTGAACCAAAGATCCCTACTCCTGATGTGTTTTTTGGGGATCGGTCTAAATTTTTGAATTTCAAAAATAATTGTAAATTATTTTTTGCCTTGAAGCCTAACTCGTCAGGGAGCTCCACGCAGCAGGTTAAAATTGTCATCTCTTTGCTGCGTGGCGATCCCCAGGATTGGGCGTTTTCTTTGAAACCAGATGATCCTATTCTGACTAATGTGAACGCATTTTTTCAAGCCTTGGGGTTGTTGTATGGCGAACCTAATGCTATTGATCAGGCTGAAAAGACCCTGTTGGCATTGAGCCAGGGTCGAGATTCTGCAGAATTGTATTGTCAAAAATTCCGAAAGTGGGCAGTCCTTACTACCTGGAATGATAATGCCTTGGCAGCTCTCTTTCGGAAGGGTTTGTCAGAAGCCATAAAAGATACTATGGTGGGATTTCCTGTTCCCTCTGGTCTTGACGATTCTATGTCATTAGCCATTCAGGTTGATCGGCGTTTACGTGAACGCAAGACTGCACGAGAGGTGTTGCCACCTGTTGAACAAGTGTCTGAACCTATGCAATGTGATAGAGTTTTGTCCAGGGAGCAACGTCAGGAGTTCAGAAGGCGTAATAAGCTGTGTTTTTTTGTGGAGATGCCTCGCATATTATTTCTGTCTGTCCTAAACGAGAGAAACGTTTTGCACACACGTTTTCTGTGGGTGGTGTCCAACCTAAGTTTCTTCTGGCAATTACTCTGATCTGCTCCCTGTCCACATTTTCCGCCAAGGCTTTTGTGGATTCGGGAGCAGCCCTGAACCTAATGGACTTGGATTTTGCTAAACATTGTCGATTTCCGATGACACCTCTGCGGACGCCTATCCCTTTGAGGGGGATTGATGCTACTCCTTTGGCGAAAAATAAACCTCAGTTTTGGACCCAGGTGGTAATGCGGGTCGCCCCAGACCATCAAGAAAATTGCAGATTTTTGGTGTTGCATAATTTGCATGATACCATTGTTCTGGGGTTTCCCTGGTTAAAATTCATAATCCAGTTTTGGATTGGAAATCTGTGTCTGTGGTGAGTTGGGGTTGTCGGTGTGCCCTTAGTGAGGCTCTGGTTTTTTCCACCTCTCCTCAGTCATAGAATCATAGAATCGTAGAGTTGGAAGGGACCTCCTGGGCCATCTGGTCCAACCCCCTGCTCAAAGCAGGATTCGCTAAATCATCCCAGTTAGATGTCTGTCCAGCCTCTGTTTGAAGACTTCCATTGAAGGAGAACTCACCACTTCTCGTGGCAGCCTGTTCCACTCACTGATCACTCTAACTGTCAAAAAGTTTTTTCTAATATCTAATCTGTGTCTCCTCCCATTCAGCTTCATCCCATTGCTTCTAGTCTTTCCTTGTGCAAATGAGAATAAAGTTGATCCTTCTACAATGTGACAGCCCTTTAGATATTTGTAGACAGCTATTAAGTCTCCTCTCAGTCTTCTCTTTTGCAAACTAAACATTCCCAAATCCTGCAACCTTTCCTCATAAGACAGGGTTTGCAGACCGGTCACCATTCTGGTCGCTCTTTTCTGAACTTGCTCCAGTTTGTTGATGTCTTTTTTAAAATGTGGTGCCCAAAATTGGACACAATATTCCAGATGAGGTCTGACCAAAGAGGAGTAGAGGGAAATAATTACTTCACGTGATCTAGACTGTATGCTTCTGTTAATACATCCTAGAATTGCATTTGCCTTTTTTGCTGCTGCATCACACTGTTGACTCATATTCAGTCTGTGATCTATTAGTATACCCAAGTCTTTTTCACATGTGCTGTCACTTAGCCCTATTCCTCCCATTCTATATATGCTTTTTTCATTTTTATTGCCCAGATGTAGTACTTTGCATTTCTCCCTGTTAAAAACCATTCTGTTAGTTGCTACCCACTTCTCCAGTTTATTTAAATCTTTTTGAATCCTCTCTCTGTCTTCTCTAGTATTAGCTATCCCTCCTAGCTTTGTGTCATCAGCAAATTTAATCAGTTTACCCTCAATTCCTTCATCTAAATCGTTGATAAAGATGTTGAACAATACAGGGCCCAGGACAGAGCCCTGTGGTACCCCACTTGAGACATTCTTCCAACTGGATGTGCAGCCATTTACGACCACTCTTTGGGTCCGATCACTAAGCCAGTTATGAATCCACCTAACAGTTGCCTTGTCCATTCCATACTTAGTCATTTTTTCAATAAGGATTGTATGAGAGACTTTGTCAAATGCTTTGCTGAAGTCAAGATATACTATATCTACAGCATTTCCTTGATCCACCCAATCAGTAATACCGTCATAGAAGGAAATTAAATTAGTCTGACATGACTTATTAGTTACAAACCCATGATGACTCTGTTTAATCACTTCATTCTTATCCAGGTATTGACATACATGTTGTTTAATAATTTGTTCAAAGACCTTTCCTGGTATAGAAGTCAGACTCACCGGCCTATAGTTGCCTGGGTCCACCTTCTTCCCCTTTTTGAAGATAGGAACAACATTTGCTCTTCTCCAGTCTTCTGGCACTTCTCCTGTTCTCCAAGAATTTTCAAAGATTATGGAGAGGGGTTCAAAAATTTCTTCTGCTATCTCCTTCAGTACTCTGGGGTGTAATTCATCTGGACCTGGAGACTTGAATTCATTTAGGTTAGCTAAGTGTTTCCTCACTATCTTTCTGTTTATAGATATCCTGGATTCTTCTATTCCCTTAATAGGACAGTGAATAACAGTTGATGTTACATTTCCTTTCTGAGAGAAAACAGATGCAAAATAGGAATTTAAAAGTTAAGCCTTCTCAACATCCTGTCTTACCATTTCATCATTTTCATCCTGTAAAAATCCTATAGCATCTTTGACTTTTCTTTTACTTTTGACATATCCCCAAAATCCTTTATTATTGCTTTTGACATCTCTTGCAAGCCTCAATTCATTTTCAGCTTTAGATAATCTGATTTGTGCCCTGCAGGTTCTGCAGACAGCATTATATTCTTCTTTAGATATGCCTCCTTCTTTCCATTTTATAAACATTTTTTTCTTCCTTTTTAGCATGTGCTTAAGTTCTGTGTTCATCCATCCTGGTTTCCTTAAATGCTTCCTATTCTTCCCTCTTTTCGGAATTGTTAACAACTGTGCTTTGAGAATTTCATTTTTCAAGATTTCCCATCCTTCCTGGACATTTTTGTCTTTAAGGATATCCAGCCATTGGATCCCTCCAATTCTCTTTCTGAATCCCTTAAAATCTGCCTTTCTGAAATCTAACCTTGACGTCTGAGTCTTCACAGGTCTTCCGCCTCTAGTTATCCAAAATTCTAAAATAGCATGGTCGCTACCTCCTAGGGTCCCAGCCACTTTTACCTCCTCATCCATTTCCTCCCTGTTTATAAGGATTAGATCCAAGGTAGCAGTTCCCCTTGTTTTCTCCTTTACCTTTTGGAAGATAAAGTTGTCAGCAAGAGAGGATAAGAATTTCCTTGACCTGTTAGTTTTGCCTGAGAGAGATTCCCAACAAATGTCTGGATAGTTGAAATCTCCCATGACAACTATGTCATATTTTTTGGAGAACTTGGCCATTTGATGCATAAAGAGTTCATCCATATCTTCAGCTTGCACAGGCGGCCTGTAGTAAATGCCTACAATGGTGTCCTTTCCATTGTTCTGTCCTTGTATTCTTACCCAAACAGTTTCCACAGAACTCCCAGTCTCTGAAGCTTCAATCTCTGTGCAGATATGCGCATTTCTAACATACAATGCGACACCCCCTCCTCGTTTATCAAGTCTGTTTCTTGCAAATAAGTTGTATCCTTCTAGTCTTGTATTCCAATCATGTGTATTGTCCCACCAAGTTTCAGTGATTCCAATGACATCATATTTCTTTTCCTGTGTTAGTAGTTCCAATTCTCCTTGTTTGTTGCCCATGCTTTGTGCATTAGTATAGAAATATTTTAATTTGTGATTGGTTTCTCTTTCTCCAATATTTTTATTAATTAGATTCTTTCGTCTTTGTTCTTCCTTTCCACTTCTAATAGCAGAGTTCTCAATAGCATTTGTCAGGTGTATGGCTTTTTCTGGTCTTTTGCTTCCCTTCCCATGTTGTTCTAGTTTAAAGCTCTCCTTACAAGTGTAGCAAGGCGACTTCCAAATACCTGCTTTCCAGTCTTCGTAAGGTGCACCCCATCTCTAGCAAGTAGTCCATCGTATAAGTAGTTCACTCCGTGATCCAGAAATCCAAATCGTTGCTGACGGCACCATCAACGTAGCCAGTTGTTCACCTGCAGAATCTTATTCCACCTCCTTGTTCCATGGCCATCCACTGGGAGGATGGAAGAGAAGACCACCTGCGCTCCCAGTTCTTTCACTTTCTTGCCTAAGTCTTCAAAGTCTCTGCATATGGTTTCCAGGTCGTTTCTTGCGGTGTCATTTGTCCCCACATGTAGTAGCAGGAATGGGTAGTCATCTGTAGGTCTGAAGAGTCCTGATATCCTGTCAGACACATCTTTAATTTTTGCACCTGGAAGACAGCACATTTCTCTTGAAGTTATATCCGGTCTGCAGATAGCGGCCTCCGTTCCTCTCAACAGGGAATCCCCCATGACCACCACTCTCCGTTTCTTCTTCACAACATTTTTCTTTCTCCATCCAGGAGGACTCTGAAGGCGTACAAGGTTGCTGTTTGTTGGCAAAGTCTTATCCTGATGTATTTCTTCATCGTTTTCCTGCGTGAGAGCCTGGTACTGGTTTCTGAGCAGTATGGGTGCTGACTGCCTCCTGATCCTCCTGCTTCTCTGGGTCACATATCTCCATTCCTCTGTTTCTTCAGGTGCACTTCGAATTTCTTCTCTTTCTGTAACATGAAGAGATAATTCTGCTCTGTCCAAGAACTCTTCACCTTCCTTAATGATCTTCAATGTAGCTAACCTATCTTCGAGATTTTGCAACTTTTCCTCCAACAGGGTCACAAGCTTGCATTTGTGGCATGTGAAGTTTGGCTTTTCCACTGGTAAATCTGTGAACATGTAGCAAGAAATGCAGCTCACCAAATGGCTCCTGGCCTCTTCCATCTTGAGATTTCTTAAAAACGATGAAAGATGAGCCAAAATATCGGCGCGCGGTTTCTCCGATTTCCTCTTTTCAGCTGCAACGGCCAAAACCCAGTGATCGTTGAGCTCGTGGAGACTCTTCACTTATCCCAGAAGGCACTGGGAATATGCAAATGATCTCCTCAAGACTCTTCCCCTGGTTTTCCGATTTCCTCTTTTCAGCTGCAACGGCCAAAACCCAGTGATCGTTGAGCTCGCGGAGACTCTTCACTTATCCCAGAAGGCACTGGGAATATGCAAATGATCTCCTCAAGACTCTTCCCCTGGTTTTCCGATTTCCTCTTTTCAGCTGCAACGGCCAAAACCCAGTGATCGTTGAGCTCGCGGAGACTCTTCACTTATCCCAGAAGGCACTGGGAATATGCAAATGATCTCCTCAAGACTCTTCCCCTGGTTGATGTTCCTGACTATTTGGCGGTCTTTTATGATGTATTTAGTGAGAATGAGTTTGCGTCTTTGCCTCCTCATAGGAGTTATGACTGTGCAATTGAACTGAGCCCGGGGTGTAAATTTCCCAAGGGTCGGCTCTTCAATTTATCTGTACCCGAGCACGAGGCTATGCGATCCTATATTAAGGAGGCATTGGAGAAGGGTCATATTAGACCATCCTCTTCACCCATAGGTGCCGGGTTTTTTTTCGTGGCCAAAAAGGATGGTTCATTAAGGCCTTGTATTGACTATCGTGCCCTCAACAAAATTACTATTAAATATCAGTATCCGTTACCCCTGATTTTGGATCTATTCTCCAGAGTTAAAGGTGCTTGCTGGTTTACCAAGCTTGACCTCAGGGGGGCGTATAATCTTATCCGCATTAAGCATGGGGATGAATGGAAGACGGCGTTTAATACTCCAGAGGGACATTTTGAGTACCTGGTGATGCCTTTTGGGCTCACTAATGCCCCTTCTGTCTTCCAGTGCTTCATGAACGACATTTTCCGAGACTTTGTGGATAAATTTTTGATTATCTATCTGGATGATATTTTCATCTTCTCCAAGGATTGGGATTCTCATGTGGAACATGTTCGGACTGTGTTCCGGATCTTGAGGGAGAATTCCCTGTATGTCAAAGGATCGAAATGCCTTTTTGGGTAAAGAGGATTTCATTTTTGGGATTTATTTTGTCTCCGTCAACTATTGAAATGGACCCGGCCAAGGTACAGGCCATTTATGATTGGGTTCCGCCCACTTCTTTGAAGGCCCTCCAGAAGTTTTTGGGTTTTGCTAATTTTTATCGGAAATTTATAGCAAAATTTTCTAGTATTGCCAAGCCATTGACTGATCTGACTAAGAAGGGTGCTGATGTGTTGAATTGGTCTCCGGAGGCTGTTTCTTCCTTTCATGAGCTGAAGCGAAGATTGACTTCTGCCCCGGTTTTGCGGCAACCTGATGTCTCACTCCCGTTCCAGGTAGAGGTGGACGCTTCTGAGATTTGTGCAGGAGCTGTTTTGTCACAAAAGGATCCTGTAACATCTAAAATGAATCCCTGTGCTTTCTTTTCCCGAAAGTTCTCTCCATCTGAACGTAACTATGATGTGGGGAATCGGGAACTGTTAGCCATGAAATGGGCATTTGAGGAGTGGAGACATTGGTTCGAAGGAGCTAAACATCAAGTCGTGGTCCTCACTGACCACAAGAATTTGATTTACCTGGAGTCGGCCAAACGCTTGAACTCTAGACAGGCTAGGTGGGCCTTGTTTTTTACAAGTTTTGATTTTGTGCTCTCTTTTCTTCCTGGCACTAAGAATGTCAAGGCTGACGCTCTCTCTAGGAGCTTCTTTGCTGATTCTCCTGTGGTGACCAAGCCTGCTACCATCTTAGGCGAAGGAGTAGTTCTTTCTGCCATCTCGCCCGATTTGAGACGTGCTCTGGAAGAGTTCCAGGAGGACAAACCTGAGCGTTGTCCCAGTGGAAAGTTGTATGTTCCTGACCAGTGGAAGAAGAGAGTGATGTCTGAAGTTCATTGCTCTGCATTGGCTGGTCATCCAGGTATTTTTGGTACTAGAGATCTGGTGAGTCGGTCTTTTTGGTGGCCCGCCTTGTCTCGTGATGTCAGGAATTTTGTGCAGTCCTGTGGGACTTGCTCCTGGTCTAAACCTTGTTCTCGCTCTAGTGGGTTGTTGATGCCTTTGCCGGTCCCCAGGAGGCCATGGACCCATATTTCAATGGATTTCATCTCTGATATGCCTGTCTCTCAGAGAATGACTGTTATTTGGGTGATTTGTGATAGGTTCTCTAAGATGGTTCATCTTGTACCACTCCCTCAGTTGCCATCTTCCTCTGCGATGGTGCCCCTGTTTTTGCAACAGGTGTTTCGCTTGCATGGGATTCCTGAGAACATTGTATCTGACAGAGGAGTTCAGTTTGTGTCTAGATTTTGGAGGACTTTCTGTTCCAAGCTGGGAATTCAGTTGTCCTTCTTCTCTGCTTTTCACCCTCAGACCAATGGGCAGACGGAGAGAACAAACCAGATCTTGGAGTCGCATTTGAGATGTTTTATTTCCGCTGATCAGGATGATTGGGTTTCATTTTTGCCCTTGGCCGAATTTGCTTTAAATAATAGAGCTAGTTCTGCCACTTTGATGTCACCTTTTTTTTGTAACTTTGGGTTTCATCCTTGATTTTCTTCAGGGCAGGTGGAGCCTTCTGCCTGCTCAGGTGTTGACACTGTGGTGGAGAGAATGCACCAGATCTGGGACCAAGTGGTGGATAAGTTATCTCTCTCTCAGGAAAAGGCACAGCGGTTTTCCAACCGAGATAGGACATTGGTCCCCAGTTTAAGGTTGGCGATATGGTTTGGTTATCATCAAAAAATATCGCTATGAAGGTGGCTTCTCCTAAGTTTAAGCCTAGATTTATTGGACCTTACAAGATTTTGGAGATTATTAATCCGGTCTCTTTTCGTTTGGCTCTTCCTGTCACATTTAAAATCCATAATGTGTTTCATAAGTCCTTGTTGAAGAGGTTTGTTGAACCAGTTGTTCCTGGGGTGGCACCTCCGGACCCTGTATTGGTTGAAGGTAACATGGAATATGAGGTAGAGAAGATACTGGATTCCCGTCTGGCTAGACGGAGACTCCAGTATTTGGTTAAGTGGAAGGGTTATGGTCAGGAGGATAATTCCTGGGTCTCTGCCTCTGATATTCATGCCAAAAGATTGGTGCGTGCCTTTCATCCGGCTCACCCTGATCGTCCTGGTGGCGTGGATGAGGGTTCGGTGACCCCTCCTCAAGGGGAGGTACTGTTGTGAGTTCATTTTCCCCTTCACCATTGAGGTCTGATAAACTCCCTCTTCTGGTGAAGGAAGGTAGTGAGGCTGATTACCAAGCACCTGAGCAGGATGATGATGACTGGGTGACTGGAATTGCTGACTGGATATAAGGCAGCCGACGCCCTTCTGCCTTGCTGGTGATTTCCCTGAGGGATTCTAGGAGACCAGTCTGATTCCTGCTCCTCAAAAGCTAAGTTTTCTGCTCTGCTTTTTGCATTTATGTTTTGGTTTTGTTTTGCCTTGTTTTTCTGATTTCTGCCATTCCCTGATGGGGTGAGCTGAATTCCTTTTTGCTCTGTCTTCAGAAAATACCTGAGTACTGATATAGTCTTTTTGAAGCCTAGCGTCTCCAGGGCTTTTTTCCCTATCAGTCTGTTGGCTCTTGTTTTGATAGGGTTTTTGCGGATTGCAGACAGCAGCTTTTCTATACTGTCCTATTTAGTTAGCTTGGGCCCCATCATTTGCTCAGCCTATCTTTCTATCTGTGTGAGTGTTTTTTCACCTTGCTTCACCGTCATTATATGTTGGGGGCTGCCTATTGCTTTGGGGTCTGCTCTGGGGCAGTTTAGATTTCCCTTTCTGTCTTTAGGCTATTTAGTTCTCCGGCTGTGATCGAGGGGTCTAGGGCACCGTAGGAACCCCCCACGGCTACTGCTAGTTGTTGTTGATAGGTTCAGGGGTCTGCAATCCGATAGCTGCCAACTTCTCTGGTTTTCTGGACTTAGCTAGTATTTCTGTTTTTGCCTCCTACGGTGACTCATTCATAACAGACTGCCTTGTGGCCCCCAAAAAGAGGGAGCCCATTGCTGTTTCTTTATTTTATTTGGCATTGACACCATGTATAGGAAAGTGTAAAATGCTGAATTATTAGTACACAAGGTGGCAGAGAACGTTCAAGATGGTGACTAGAGGTAGGTAGGCATCAAGCCTATATGGCATGAGAATACACTTATCTGAACTTGGCCTTTGGCCGATTTCTTGTGGCCGTATTTCACAGTCCATATATGAACCAGATTGCCCAAATGAATTGTGTTGTCTTCTGACCTGAACTTACTGTCTCATAGGCACATATGAGGTTGCAGATTCAGGTCAAAAGACATACTATCAGTCTGGGCGCTGCGGTTAGTATATGGACCATAAAATATGGCCATCTGAGCCAAGTCTTAGACTATATTCATATGGACTTATTTTTAATCCGTGTGTTGTCCAAGTGCACAACAGACTATACATGGACAGCACACAGAGCAATGTTGGCCTACATGCTACTGCACATGAGTGACCTAAGGTCTGTGTGGAAAAAAATGGAATCATGCTCAGCACATGTCACCGGCAAGCAGCTCCTGCACCCATCTGCCTTGTGGGCAATTACACAGGGTTGATAATTATGCAGCCAGTCATTTAGTTAATTTGCTTCAATCTGTACATAGCCTAGGCTGAGCTCAGATGACCATGTTTTCAGTCTGCACACTGTGTGTAAAACGGTTAGCGAGTTCAGATGAGTGTTCTTCCACATGAATTGAGAGTCCTTATCAATGCAGTGTATAATTTCTGAGGTCATTAGGGACAGTAGATTTAGGTCTGGTTAAGAAGAACATATTATACGGACATGTTTTGTCCGATTCCAAATTAGACAGCAAACCAGTGTAATTCAATAGGGCTATTCAGATGACAGTTTTTTCACAGGGACCCAGTGACAATGTGGATAAAATTGCAGCATGCGCTATTCTCTTCCATATCTCTGATGAAACTTGTCCATTCAAATTTATGAATACGCAAAAAAATTTGGATCCCATATGGATTGTGCTGATCGCATTTGATTTTCAAAGATACATTGCAATTCTTAACATCTGAAATTCTATTTGATCATCTACATTTTTACCCCTAAGGATGGGGTCACTTTGTTAGTTAATGACCGAGCCTCATTTTTCCTCTGACATGCGCTACTGTATGTGGCAATAACTCTGGAACGCTTCATTTAGTTATAACACACAAAATAGTTAATAAATAATTTTACCACATGTCTTCTTTATATCAGCATCATTTTTTAAACATTAATTTTTTTGTTAGGAAGTTACTTTTTAGGGACCACAGCACAATTGAAGTGACTTTAACTGGCCTATATGACAGAAAATACCCAAAAGTGATATCATTTTAAAAAACTGTACCCCTCAAAGTGCTCAAAACCCCATTCAAGACGTGTGTTAACCATTTTGGTGCATCACAGGAATTAAAGCAATATAGAAGGAAAAAAAATGTGAACATTCTAATTTTGCCACAAAAATGTTGCTTTAGTCCCAAATTTTTCATTTGAACAAGGGTAATAGTATAAAATAGACCATACAATTTGTAACATAGTAACATAGTAACATAGTTATTAAGGTTGAAGGGAGACTTTAAGTCCATCTAGTTCAACCCATATCCTATCCTAACTTGCCCTAACATGTTGATCCAGAGGAAGGCAAAAAAAACCCATGTGGCAACAGTAAGCTTCACATTGGGGAAAAAAATTCCTTCCCGACTCCACATACGGCAATCAGACTAGCTCCCTGGATCAACGCAATATTAAGGAGACTAGTGTATATACCCTGTAATATTATACTTTTCAAGAAAGGCATCCAGTCCCTTCTTAAATTTTAGTAGTGAATCACTCATTACAACATCATATGGCAGAGAGTTCCATAGTCTCACTGCTCTTACAGTAAAGAATCCGCGTCTGTGAGTATGCTTAAACCTTCTTTCCTCCAGACGTAGAGGATGCCCCCTTGTCCCCGTCACAGGTCTAAGAGTAAAAAGATCATTAGAAAGGTCTTTGTATTGTTCCCACATATATTTATACATTGTAATAAGATCACCCCTAAGCCTTCGATTCTCCAAACTAAATAACCCCAAGTGTAATAACCTGTCTTGGTATTGCAGACCCCCTAGTTCCCTAATAACCTTGGTCGCTCTTCTCTGCACCCGCTCCAGTTCAGCTATGTCTTTCTTATACACCGGAGACCAGAACTGTACACAGTATTCTAAGTGTGGTCGCACTAGTGACTTATATAGAGGTAAAATTATGTTCTCCTCATGAGCATCTATGCCTCTTTTAATGCATCCCATTATTTTATTTGCCTTTGCAGCAGCTGATTGACTCTGGCCACTAAATGTGAGTTTGTCGTCCACCCATACACCCAGGTCTTTTTCAGTGACTGTTTTGCCCAGTGTTTTACAATTAAGCACATAATTATACAACTTGTTCGTTCTACCCAAGTGCATGACCTTACATTTATCCCCATTAAAGCTCATTTGCCATTTATCAGCCCAAGCTTCTAGTTTACATAAATCCTCCTGTAATATAAAATTGTCCTCCTCTGTATTAATTACCCTGCAGAGTTTAGTGTCATCTGCAAATATTGAAATTCTACTCTCTATGCCCCCTACAAGGTCATTAATAAATATGTTATGTTATGTTGCATTTGGAGAACCCCTGATGTTCTTAAACACTGGAAACCCCCCATGAGTGACCTCATTTTGTAAAACACACCCCTCAAGGAATTTATGGTATCTAGAGCTATGGTAAGCACCTTGAACCCACAGGTGCTTAACAGAATTGTATAATGTTGAGCCGTGAAAATTGAAAAATTCCTTTTTTCCACAAAAATGTTGCTTTAGCTTCAAATTTTTCATTTTCACAAGGGTAACATGATAAAATAGACCCCAAAATGTGTTTTTCAATCTCTCCTGAGTACATCGATACCCCATATGTGGTGGAAAACTACTGTTTGGGCACACAGCAGGGTTCGGAAGGGAAGGAGCACTATTTGACTTTTGAAGAGCAAAATTGGCTATAATAGACTGCAGATGCCAAGTCGCATTTGCAGAGCCCCTGATGTGCGGAAACCACCACAAGTGACCCAATTTTGGAAACTATACCCCTCCAGGAATTTATGCAGTGGTGTGATGAACATTTTGAATCCACATAGGCTTCACAGAATTTTAAAACACTGAACAGCGAAAATTAAAAATTAAGTTTTTTCCCAAAATATGTTGTTTTAGCCCCAAATTTTCCATTTTCACAAGGCTGAAAAGAGAAAATGAACCACATAAATTTTGGAATGCAAATTGGCTGGAATAAATTACGGACCCGATGTCGAATTTGGAGCGTTGGCGGGATTCTAGAACAGCAGAAAGCCCCCAAAAAGGAATTTATCTAGGGGTGTGTTAAGAATCTTGAATCCATTTGTGCTTCACAAAATTTTATAATATTGGGCAGTGAAAATTAAATATGTTTTCTCAATGAAAATGTTGATGTAGGTTCACATTTTTAATTTTCAGAAGGGTAACAGGAGAAAATGAACCGCATAATTTGTTGTGCAATTCTCATGAGTACAGGGATATCCCATATGTGGTCTGAAATTCTTGTTTGGGCACATAGGAGGACTCGAGGGGGATGGAGTGTCATTTGACTTTTGGAGCAAAATTCTTCCTAGAATAGATTGCGGACTCCATGTCACATTGACAGAGTACCTGAGATGCCAAAACAGCAGAAACCCCCATAATTGACCCCATTTTGGAAACTACACCTCTTTAAGAATTCTTCTAGGAGTGTAGTGGATGCATTTAAAACCTAGTGGTAGTGTTCACTGGTGGTACCGTGCAAGAAGCTTTGTACGGCGTATACAGTGTGTGCATGTGTGTGGTGCGTACGGCATATACAGAATGTGTGTGTGTTGTGTACGGCGTATACAGTGTATGTGTGTGTGATGCGTATGGCATATCGCATATACAGTATGTATGGCATATACAGTGTGTGCTTGTGTGGTGCATACGGCATATACCGTGTGTGTTTGTGTGTGTGTGTGGTGCGTACGGCATATACAGTGTGAGTGTGTGTGTTTGTGTGTGTGGTACAACCGTGTTCCTCTGGTGGTACCGCGCAAGAGGCTGGCACCACCAGCATTTTCCAAATTAAGAAACCCATCACTTGGGTGTCCCAATATGGCGGTCGGTGAACTTTCGCCACTTGGAATTCTGGGATCCGGACACATCTGGACAGAACAGGATGTGAAGACATTACAAGGTAAGTACATATTAGATTGGACTATGAAATTGAAAAAAATAATTTTTTTACACTAGAATTATATTTTGGGCTCAAGTTTTTAATTTTCAAAAGGGTTAATAGGAGCAAATGGATCATAAAATTTGCTAAGCAATTTCTCCTGAGTACGGCAATAGCCCATGCCCAGCCTCTGAAGTGTCGGGACAACAGGACCCCCCATAAGTGACCACATTTTACAAACTTCAGCTCTTAATTACCGTATATACTCGAGTATAAGCCGACCCGAGTATAAGCCGAGGCCCCTAATTTTGCCACAAAAATGGGTAAACTTATTGACTCGAGTATAAGCCTAGGGTGGAAATTGCAGTAGATACGGGTAAAGTTAAAAAATAAAAATAAATACCAATAAAAGTTAATTGAGACATTAGTAGGTTAAATGTTTTTGAATATCCATACTGAATCAGGAGCCCCATATAATGCTCCATACAGTTCATGATGGCCCCATAAGATGTTCCATACAAAATACGCCCCATATAATGCTGCACAAAGGTTAATGATGGCCCTATAAGATGCTCCATACAAAATACACCCCATAAAATGCTGCACAAAGGTTAATAATGGCCCCATAAGATGCTCTATAGAATAATATGCCCCATATGCTGCTCCATAAATTTTAGGGCCCCATAAGATGCTCCATAAAGGTTATGACCCCATAAGATGCACCATTGAATAGGCCCCATATAATGCTCCATAAAGGTTATGGCCCCATAAGATGCTCCATAAAGGCTATGGCCCCATATGCTGCTGCGAATAAATGTGCTCCGCTCTGTCTTCCGGGTCATCTGTCAGTGACTGTAAAGGCAGCAGAGGGTGCGCACTAACTACGTCATCGCACCCTCTGACCTGAACGTCACAGTCAGAGGACGCAGAGGACAGAGCGGCGCTGTTGTAACGGGGACAGGTGAATATAGCATGGCTCCCCCCGTCATATTCATGACTTTAATGAGCGGTACCATGTGACCACTGAATGCAGGAAGAGCTGCGTGCTGGAGACCATGGGAGAAGCAGGGGCTACAGAGACCATGCCAGGAGGGGGTGAGTATGATCTGACAGCCGTGCTCCCCCTCCCCCGCCGCCCCCCTGGTACATGACTCGAGTATAAGCTGAGAGGGGCACTTCCTGCCTTAAAAAATGAGCTGAAAATCTCAGCTTATACGGTACATCATCTAGCGGTGCAATGAACATTGATACCACATGTGCTTCACAAAATATGATTGGGTGGTGAAGAAAAGATAATTACATTTTTACTATCAAAATGTTGTTTTAGCCACAGATTTTACATTTTCAGAAGGGGAAATATGTAAATGTGAACTGATCTATAGCTTACTTATATTTCTACTGTTGGAACTATACAGGGGCATGTTTTTTGAAAAACAATATGACATACAGTAGGTGAGGGTAGAGCTGTTCGTGCAGCAGTTTGGTGGTTACTGAAGGTTGTAGGCTTGTCGGAAGAGGTAGGTCTCCAGGTTCCTTTACATAGCAATACCATTTTTATTTAAATTTGTCTTTTTGATCATATTTTATTCCACTTTTTTAGGCAGTGTGATGAAAAAACATTTTTTGCCACTTTTATTTTTTTACGGTTTTCACTGTAGGGGTCAAATAGTGTGACAGGTTTATAGATTGGATTATTCTGGATCTGGCGATAACAAATATGTGTACTTTATTTGTTTATTTTTGGTTTAATTTTTGTTGCATAATCAGGGAATGTCGATGGAAGCTCTGGACTGCAACAGATCTGCGGGACCCTTATTTTCTAATAAATCGGTGAACAAGGAACAGTATCTTGTTTTTATTTCTCTCTACTTATGTTTTTCAGGTTTACATTTGTGTACTATGCCAGACCTGCATGTTTTAAATACAGTATACAGTCATATGTTAAAGTTTGGGCACCCCTATTAATGTTAACCTTTTTTCTTTATAACAATTTTGGTTTTTGCAACAGCTATTTCAGTTTCATATATCTACTAACTGATGGACTCAGTTATATTTCTGGATTCAAATGAGGTTTATTGTACTAACAGAAAATGTGCAATCTGCATTTAAACAAAATTTGACCGGTGCAAAAGTATCGGCACCTAAACATAAAAGTGACATTAATATTTTGTAGATCCTCCTTTTGCAAAAATAACAGCCTCTAGTCGCTTCCTGTAGCTATTAATGAGTTCCTGGATCCTGGATGAAGGTATTTGTGACTATTCCTGTTTACAAAACAATTCCAGTTTAGTTAAGTTTGATGGTCGCCGAGCATGGACAGCTCGCTTCAAATCATCCCACAGATGTTCAATGATATACAGGTCTGAGGACTGGGACGGCCATTCCAGAACATTGTAATTGTTCCTCTGCATGAATGCCTGAGTAGATTTGGAGCGGTGTTTTGGATCATTGTCTTGCTGAAATAACCATCCCCTGCGTAATTTCAACTTCGTCACTGATTCTTGCACATTATTGTCAAGAATCTGCTGATACTGAGTTGAACCCATGCGACCCTCAACTTTAACAAGATTCCCGATGCTGGCATTGGCCACACAGCCCCAAAGCATGATGGAACCTCCACCAAATTTTACTGTGGGTAGCAAGTGTTTTTCTTGGAATGCTGTGTTTTTTAGCCTCCATGCATAACGCATTTTTGCATGACCAAACAACTCAATCTTTGTTTCATCAGTCCACAGGACCTTCTTCCAAAATGTAACTGGCTTGTCCTAATGTGCTTTTGCATACCTCAGGCGACTCTGTTTGTGGTGTGCTTGCAGAAACGGCTTCTTTCGCATCACTCTCTCATACAGCTTCTCCTTGTGCAAAGTGCGCTGTATTGTTGACCGATGCACAGTGACACCATCTGCAGCAAGATGATGCTGCAGGTCTTTGGAGGTGGTCTGTGGATTGTACTTGACTGTTCTCACCATTCTTCTTCTCTGCCTTTCTGATATTTTTCTTGGCCTGCCACTTCTGAGCTTAGCAAGAACTGTACCTGTGTTCTTCCATTTCCTTACTATGTACCTCACAGTGGAAACTGACAGGTTAAATCTCCAAGACAACTTTTTTTATCCTTCCTCTGAAAAGCTATGTTGAATAATCTTTGTTTTCAGATCATTTGAGAGTTGTTTTGAGGAGCCCATGATGCCACTCTTCATAGGAGAACTACTTGCAAGTGGCCACCTTAAATACCTTTTCTCATGATTTGATACACCTGGCTATGAAGTTCAAAGCTCAATGAGGTTACAAAACCAATTTAGTGCTTCAGTAAAAAGTAGTTAGGAGTGTTCAAATCAAGAAAATGATAAGGGTGCACATACTTTTGCACCTGTCAAATTTTGTTTAACTGCAGATTGCACATTTTCTGTTAGTACAATAAACCTCATTTGAATCCAGAAATATAATTGAGTCCATCAGTTATTAGATATATGAAACTGAAATAGCTGTTGCAAAAACCAAAATTGTTATAAAGAAAAAAGGTTAACATTAATAGGGGTGCCCAAACTTTAACATATGACTGTATATGTGTGTGTGTATGTATATACACTGCTCAAAAAAATAAAGGGAACACTTAAACAACAGACTATAACTCCAAGTAAATCAAACTTCTGTGAAATCAAACTGTCCACTTAGGAAGCAACAATGATTGACAATCAATTTCACATGCTGTTGTGCAAATGGAATAGACAACAGATGGAAATTATTGGCAATTATCAAAATACTAGATGGTGGCCCGATTCTATCGCATCGGGTATTCTATAGTCTCTGTTAAACTAAAAACTAGTTGTATTATATTCCTGTTACAGCCAGAGCTGCAGTCACTGTTCAGATCTTACCAAATGTATAGTACTCAGGTTACACCCAGAGCTGCAGTCACTGTTCTGCTCTTACCTAATGTATTGTATTGTACTCCAGTTACACCCAGAGCTGCAGTCACTGTTCTGCTGTTACCTAATGTACTCCTGTAACACCCAGAGCTGCAGTCACTGTTCTGCTGTTACCTAATGTAGTGTACTCCAGTTACACCCAGATCTGCAGTCACTGTTCTGCTGTTACCTAATGTATTGTACTCCAGTTACACCCAGAGCTGCTGTCACTGTTCTGCTGTTGCCTAATGTATTGTACTCCAGTTACACCCAGAGCTGCAGTCACCGTTCTGCTGTTACCTAATGTACTCCTGTAACACCCAGAGCTGCAGTCACTGTTCTGCTGTTACCTAATGTAGTGTACTCCAGTTACACCCAGAACTGCAGTCACTGTTCTGCTGTTACCTAATGTATTGTACTCCAGTTACACCCAGAGTTGCAGTCACTGTTCTGCTTTTACCTAATTCATTGTAATCCAGTTACACCCAGAGCTGCAGTCACCGTTCTGCTGTTACCTAATGTAGTATACTCCTGTTACAGCCAGAGCTGCAGTCACTGTTCTGCTCTTACCTAATGTATTGTACGCAAGTTACACATCCAGAGCTGTAGTCACCATTCTGCTCTTACCTAATGTCCTCCTGTTACACCCAGAGCTGCAGTCACTGTTCTGCTTTTACCTAATGTATTGTAGTCCAGTTACACCCAGAGCTGCAGTCACCGTTCTGCTGTTACCTAATGTATTATACTCCTGTTACAGCCAGAGCTGCAGTCACTGTTCTGCTCTTACCTAATGTATTGTACGCAAGTTACACCCAGAGCTGTAGTAACCGTTCTGCTCTTACCTAATGTCCTCCTGTTACACCCAGAGCTGCAGTCACTGTTCTGCTGTTATCTAATGTATTGTACTCCAGTTACTCCCAGAGCTGCAGTCACTGTTCTGCTTTTACCTGATGTATTGTAGTCCAGTTACACCCAGAGCTGCAGTCACCGTTCTGCTCTTACCTAATGTATTATACTCCTGTTACAGCCAGAGCTGCAGTCACTGTTCAGATCTTACCTAATGTATTGTAATCCAGTTACACCCAGAGCTGCAGTCACTTTTCTGCTGTTACCTAATGTATTGTACTCCAGTTACCCCCAGAACTGCAGTCACTGTTCTGCTGTTACCTAATGTATTGTATTGTACTCCAGTTACACCCAGAGCTGCAGTCACTGTTCTGCTCTTACTTAATGTATTGTATTGTACTCCAGTTACACCCAGAGCTGCAGTCACTGTTCTGCTGTTACCTAATGTACTCCTGTAACACCCAGAGCTGCAGTCACTGTTCTGCTGTTACCTAATGTAGTGTACTCCAGTTACACCCAGATCTGCAGTCACTGTTCTGCTGTTACCTAATGTATTGTACTCCAGTTACACCCAGAGCTGCTGTCACTGTTCTGCTGTTGCCTAATGTATTGTACTCCAGTTACTCCCAGAGTTGCAGTCACTGTTCTGCTTTTACCTAATGCATTGTAATCCAGTTACACCCAGAGCTGCAGTCACCATTCTGCTGTTACCTAATGTAGTATACTCCTGTTACAGCCAGAGCTGCAGTCACTGTTCTGCTCTTACCTAATGTATTGTACGCAAGTTACACACCCAGAGCTGTAGTCACCATTCTGCTCTTACCTAATGTCCTCCTGTTACACCCAGAGCTGCAGTCACTGTTCTGCTTTTACCTAATGTATTGTAGTCCAGTTACACCCAGAGCTGCAGTCACCGTTCTGCTGTTACCTAATGTATTATACTCCTGTTACAGCCAGAGCTGCAGTCACTGTTCTGCTCTTACCTAATGTATTGTACGCAAGTTACACCCAGAGCTGTAGTCACCGTTCTGCTCTAACCTAATGTCCTCCTGTTACACCCAGAGCTGCAGTCACTGTCCTGCTGTTACCTAATGTAGTGTACTCCAGTTACACACAGATCTGCAGTCACTGTTCTGCTGTTACATAATGTATTGTACTCCAGATACACCCAGAGCTGCTGTCACTGTTCTGCTGTTATCTAATGTATTGTACTCCAGTTACTCCCAGAGCTGCAGTCACTGTTCTGCTTTTACCTGATGTATTGTAGTCCAGTTACACCCAGAGCTGCAGTCACCGTTCTGCTCTTACCTAATGTATTATACTCCTGTTACAGCCAGAGCTGCAGTGACTGTTCAGATCTTACCTAATGTATTGCAATCCAGTTACACCCAGAGCTGCAGTCACTTTTCTGCTGTTACCTAATGTATAGTACTCCAGTTACCCCCAGAGCTGCAGTCACTGTTCTGCTGTTACCTAATGTATTGTAGAATATGTATAGGACTGTGCCTGTGTAATGAGCGATGCAGCAGTGATGCCTTTAACGGCTGTAATGTGCCTGTACAATAAGCAATGCAGCCGTGTTGCCGCGATGACTAAGCAACTGTCGCTGATTGGTCGCGGCCTAACTGCCGCGACCAATCAGCAGGGCAGGATTTCCATTACAGACAGACAGACAGAATTAGACAATTATATAGTAGATTCAGAATTGAGAGTCCTCAGTGGTTGATACCTTTTAATGGCTACCTGAAAAGATGGTAATACATTGCAAGCTTTCGAGACTACTCAGGTCTGGGAGTACAAGCTCATGACGACCTTTGACACTTTCAGTGCAGGAATGAATGTGTCGCATGGATTTATGTCTTTTTACATCAATTAAGGAATTTGCTCCTAAAACCTTGTGGGGGCATCACAACATATTACCAGACCCCAATCAGAGGGCAATAAAACTCACACCTTATCTATGAACTGGTCCAATATTTATGGCAATAACTGTCTATCACTCCCCATAATGATAGTTCTGCTTCACATCAATTGTCTTATCTATTGCATTTTTTCTGTGCTGTGTTGTGCATAAATATGTGATTCTTCAGATTTTGTACTAGTCAATGCCTGATGAAGAGACCTGAGTAGTCTCGAAAGCTTGCAATGTGTTACCATCTTTTCAGTTAGCCATTAAAAGATATCAACCACTGAGGACACTCAATTCTGAATATTTTTCTATCTACTGGCTAACACGGTACAAAGATATACATCTTTCCTGTATGGCAATTATCAAGACACACTCAATAAAGGAGTGGTTCTGCAGGTGGGAAACACAGACCACACCTCAGTACCAATGCTTTCTGGCTGATGTTTTGGTTACTTTTGAATGTTGGTTGTGCTTTCACACTTGTGGTAGCATGAGACAGACTCTACAACCAACACAAGTGGCTCAGGTAGTGCAGCTTATCCAGGATGGCACATCAATGCGAGCTGTGGCAAGAAGGTTTGCTGTGTCTGTCAGCGTAGTGTTACTGAGCATCATTTCCTTGTCTTGAGGCATTTCCAGTGAAGTTGGATCAGCCTGTAATTTGATTTTCCACTTTGATTTTGAGTATCCTTCCAAATCCAGACCTCCATGGCATGCAAAATCAAAGTGGAATATCAAAGGGTTGTGAGGTTGTGAAATTATATATCTAAAATCTATTCTGAGGGTTCTGGCTGTCAACTTCCTTTGCTTGGCTGAGGAAATTTCCTGGCTCCTTAGAGATCTGTGCATAAAAATCGGATGGCACACGGATGGTCTGTGTGCCATACGTTTTTTTCTTGCACCTATAGACTTTTATTGGCAAGTCTTGTCCGATATACGAGGCCATATGCAGAATGCTGTGATTTTTTTTGCTCAGCACAACTTCAGCTGAGGGAAAACTCGCAGATAAACTCTGCCTCACTGAATAACATAAGTGCCAGTCCAATTATATTTTTTATGACATTACAGTTGGTGTATTTATACGTAGATATGAGCAAACGCTACGGATAGGTCTAACAGGCCACAATACCTGGCCCATCCGGGGGTCATTGTTTGACCTCCGGGTGCCATGAAAACCATCGGCTCTGCGTGATTTAGTCGTGGGGGTGCCGATGGAGGTTAGAAAGGGAGCCTCCTCCCTCTCACAACCTTCTAAATGCCACAATTGCTATCTATCACAGCATCTGAAGGGTTAATCAGCCAGATTACTGTCATCTAAGCTCCCGATGGTGATTGTGCAGCGAAGGGAAGTGCTGATGTTTCAGCACCTCCTGACAATTATATGCTGTGATCGGTTAGTCAGATTGACTGACTGATCACAGTGATCAAACAGCGGGGAACGCTGTAGTTGGTTTCCCGGCAGAGGCATCACTAGGGTTTTGGTTCAAAGGGGGGTGGCAAACTTCTGAATGGAACCCTAACTAGGTAAACCTGATTCCAAATATGGTGGCGCACCCTAATAGCGGATGTAGGAGAACTTCAGAAGATGACCACGCTGTTAATAAAAATCTCTATACAAAGACTAACACTGATATTACCACCAAATAGTGACCATATAGTGGTAGATACCAGTGTTGCAGAACATATAAGAGATTACAGTAGAGTTATATACAGTAATTTACAGATGACGTTCTTTCTGATGAAGTTATTCACTTTACCAGTCTTTTCACCTGGTCCAGACCAACATGACAATTTCTCCAGCCAGGACTCAGCTTCAGAGATTATAGCAAAGACACATTTGACTTCTCACATTTACAGCCCTGTCCCCATCTATTCCCAACCTGCACAAACTCCTCATCCTGTTGATATCCCAATACTGAGCTGCTCTCATATATGTCCCTAGTACAGTACCTACTGTGTGATATTGTGTGCCCTCTACATGATAAAACAAACCTCTAAAATATATAAATGTCTTGTTCAAGTCCCCAAAAAAACAGTGTCTACATTATGTCCCATAGAAAGTACAGTTGTGGCCAAAAGTATTGACATCCCTGCAATTCTGTCAGATAATACTCAGTTTCTTCCTGAAAATGATTGCAAACACAAATTCTTTGGTATTATTATCTTCATTTAATTTGTCTTAAATGAAAAAACACAAAAGAGAATGAAGCAAAAAGCAAAACATTGATCATTTCACACAAAACTCCAAAAATGGGCCAGACAAAAGTATTGGCACCCTCAGCCTAATACTTGGTTGCACAACCTTTAGCCAAAATAACTGTGACCAACCGCTTCCGGTAACCATCAATGAGTTTCTTACAATGCTCTGCTGGAATTTTAGACCATTCTTCTTTGACAAACTGCTCCAGGTCCCTGATATTTGAAGGGTGCCTTCTCCAAACTGCCATTTTTAGATCTCTCCACAGGTGTTCTATGGGATTCAGGTCTGGATTCATTGCTGGCCACCTTAGATGTCTCCAGTGCTTTCTCTCAAACCATTTTCTAGTGCTTTTTGAAGTGTGTTTTGGGTCATTGTCCTGCTGGAAGACCCATGACCTCTGAGGGAGACCCAGCTTTCTCACACTGGGCCCTACATTATGCTGCAAAATGTGTTGGTAGTCTTCAGACTTCATAATTCCATGCACACGGTTAAGCAGTCCAGTGCCAGAGGCAGCAAAGCAACCCCAAAACATCAGGGAACCTCCGCCATGTTTGACTGTAGGGACCGTGTTCTTTTCTTTGAATGCCTCTTTTTTTCTCCTGTAAACTCTATGTTGATGCCTTTGCCCAAAAAGCTCTACTTTTGGCTCATCTGACCAGAGAACATTCTTCCAAAACGTTTTAGGCTTTTTCAGGTAAGTTTTGGCAAACTCCAGCCTGGCTTTTTTATGTCTCGGGGTAAGAAGTGGGGTCTTCCTGGGTCTCCTACCATACAGTCCCTTTTCATTCAGATGCCGACGGATAGTACGGGTTAACAATGTTGTACCCTCGGACTGCAGGGCAGCTTGAACTTGTTTGGATGTTAGGCGGGGATCTTTATCCAACATCCGCACAATCTTGCGTTGAAATCTCTTGTCAATTTTTCTTTTCCGTCCACATCTAGGGAGGTTAGCCACAGTGCCATGGGCTTTAACCTTCTTGATGACACTGCGCACGGTAGACACAGGACCATTCAAATCTTTGGAGATGGACTTGTAGCCTTGAGATTGCTCATGCTTCCTCACAATTTGGTTTCTCAAGTCCTCAAACAGTTCTTTGGTCTTCTTTCTTTTCTCCATGCTCAATGTGGTACACACAAGGACACAGGACAGAGGTTGAGTCAACTTTAATCCATGTCAACTGGCTGCAAGTGTGATTTAGTTATTGCCAACACCTGTTAGGTGCCACCGGTAAGTTACAGGTGCTGTTAATTACACAAATTAGAGAAGCATCACATGATTTTTCGAACAGTGCCAATACTTTTGTCCACCCTCTTTTTTATGTTTGGTGTGGAATTATATCCAATTTGGCTTTAGGACAATTCTTTTTGTGCTTTTTCATTTAAGACAAATTAAATGAAGATAATAATACCAAAGAATTTGTGTTTGCAATCATTTTCAGGAAGAAACTGAGTATTATCTGACAGAATTGCAGGGGTGTCAATACTTTTGGCCACAACTGTAATAATGCTCTTTGTACCACTTTGACAGTCACAATAACCAGAGTGCCGCTAACACAATAAGTGCCCACATAACATTTAATAATGTTCTGAGTTCTCCCCATATATCTCCCCTCTACACAGTATGATGCTCTCCTATACACAGTGTAATTCCACCACACAGTATACTGACCACGTAGTAGTCCGCAAACTGTTTGATGGCTCCAACACTGTATAATGGCCCCTACACTGCACAAAGACCAAACATTAACTCCCACACTGTATGATAGCCTCACTGTAATCCCTACACTGTATGATGGCCCCCTCATTGTATGATGACCGCCTAAATAGCGTCTACATAGTATAATGCACCTCATAGTCCTGCATATAGTATATAGCACTCCTCAAAGGCCTCTATATAGTATAATCCACTCTCCATAGGCCTCTCTATAGTATGATGCACTCCCCATAGGCCTCCATATAGTACAGGGGTCCTCAAACTACGGCCCGCGGGCCGCATGCGGCCCTCCAAAGACTTTTATCCGGCCCCTGGCCAGGCCGACTTTGAGCTCATGAACTGCACTGCAGTTCAGTGTTGGCGGGCCGTGTAATTGCGGGTGGGACGAGGCGCCGAGGAAAGGCGTTGCGCAGCCCTCCCACAGCACAGTGCACAGAGATGACGTGATTGTCATCACGCCGCCTGCGCGGTCTGATGATGTCACTCCATCTGTGCCTGTGCTGGAAGAAAACGGAGACGAGCGGGCGCCTCTTCAGAGCAGTGCAGGGACATAGGTGAGTACTTTTTTTTTTTTTTAATGCCGGGTCCTATTGGGGTCATTGTTCTGCCTAGTGGGGATCTGCGCTACCTATTGGGGACATTTTTCTGCCTAGTGGGGACATTTTCCTGCCTAGTGGGGACCTATGCTACCTATTGGGGACATTTTCCTGCCTAGTGGGGACATTGTTCTGCCTAGTGGGGATCTGTGCTACCTATTGGGGACATTTTTCTGCCTAGTGGGGACATTGTTCTGCCTAGTGGGGACCTGTGTTACCTATTGGGGACATTTTCCTGCCTAGTGGGGACATTGTTCTGCCTAGTGGGGATCTGTGCTACCTATTGGGGACATTTTTCTGCCTAGTGGGGACATTGTTCTGCCTAGTGGGGATCTGTGCTACCTATTGGGGACATTTTTCTGCCTAGTGGGGATATTTTCCTGCCTAGTGGGGACATTGTTCTGCCTAGTGGGGATCTGTGCTACCTATTGGGGACATTTTTCTGCCTAGTGGGGACATTGTCCTGCCTAGTGGGGATCTGTGCTACCTATTGGGGACATTTTTCTGCCTAGTGGGGACATTGTTCTGCCTAGTGGGGACCTGTGCTACCTATTGGGGATATTTTCCTGCCTAGTGGGGACATTGTTCTGCCTAGTGGGGATCTGTGCTACCTATTGGGGACATTTTTCTGCCTACTGGGGACATTGTTCTGCCTAGTGGGGATCTGTGCTACCTATTGGGGACATTTTCCTGTCTAGTGGGGATCTGTGCTACCTATTGGGGATATTTTCCTGCCAAGTGGGGACATTTACCTGCCTATTGAGGACATTTACCTGCCTATTGGGGACCTGTGCTACCTATTGGGGACATTTACCTGCCAATTGTGGACCTGTGCTGCCTATTGGGGACATTTACCTGCATATTGGGGACCTGTGCTGCCTAATGGGGACCTGTGCTGCCTATTGGGGACATTTACCTGCCTATTGGGGACATTTATCTGCCTAATGGGAACATCTACCTGCCTATTGGGGACCTGTGCTGCCTAATGGGGACCTGTGCTGCCTAATGGGGACATTTACATGCCTATTGGGGACCTGTGCTGCCTAATGGGGACCTGTGCTGCCTATTGGGGACCTGGGCTGCCTATTGGGGACATTTACCTGCCTATTAGGGACATTTACCTGCCTATTGGGGACCTGTGCTGCCTAATGAGGACCTGTGCTGCCTAATGGGGACATTTACCTGCCTATTGGGGACCTGTGCTGCCTAATGGGGACATTTACCTGCCTATTGGGGACATTTACCTGCCTAATGGGGACATTTATCTGCCTATTGGGGACATTTACCTGCCTAATGGAGACCTGTGCTGCCTATTGGGGACATTTACCTGCCTATTGGGGACCTGTGCTGCCTATTGGGGACATTTACCTGCCTTTTGGGGACCTGTGCTGCCTATTGGGGACATTTACCTGCCTATTGGGGACCTATGCTGCCTATTGGGGACATTTACCTGCCTTTTAGGGACCAATGCTGCCTATTGGGGATTCTTGCACCACACCAGTCTGAGCCTGAGGTAAAAGTGGAGTTCCACCAATATGGGCATTGGTGAGGCTGCATTGATAGGCACTGATCAGGCTGCATTGATGTGCACTGATCAGGCTGCGCTAATGGGCAATGATCAGGCTGCATTGATGGGCACTGATCAGGCTGCATTGATGGGCACTGATCAGGCTGCATTGATGGGCACTGATCAGACTGCATTGATGGGCACTGATCAGGCTGCATTGATGGGCACTGATCAGGTTGCATTGATGGGCACTGATCAGGCTGCATTGATGGGCACTGATCAGGCTGCATTGATGGGCACTGATCAGGCTGCATTGATGGGCAGTGCAGTCTGTATGTCTCTGTGTGGGCAGATTTATTGCTGGTATATTGTTTTTGTAGCGCTGTATATATGTTGGTATTTTACTAATAGCAATTTTGAATCCCTAGGAAACAATGATATCAAGAAAGAGAAAAAATTGACTCGAAGTGTAGGATATTCCAAGAACCCAAAAAATCGGTAAGTTTGATGATTTAACTTCATTTTTAATATTGTATTTGTTCCTATTTTTGTTTTATTACTTCTAAATAAGATATGTGCAGTGTGCACAGGAATTTATTCATAATTTTTTTTAAACTATATTCCGGTCCTCCACCGGTCCGAGGGACCGTAATCTGGCCCCCTGTTTAAAAAGTTTGAGGACCCCTGATATAGTATAATGCACTCCCCATAGGCCTCCATACAGTATAATGCACTCCCTAAAGGCCTCTATTTAGCATAATGCATTCCCCATACACCTTTATATACTGTAGTATAATGCACTCCCCAAAGGCCTCTATATAGTTTAATTAACTTATCATAGTCCTCCATACAGAATAATTCACTCCCCCCCAAAAAAACCCAAAATACAATACTCACCAGTCACCTCTCCTCCTCGTTCCTCAATCAAACAAAATAGGATCTGACACTCTTTCAGAAGCGTAGAATATATTTATTATTCAATTAAAGCAATCCCACAAGAAATGTATAATGTTTCAGTCATAAATCATAGACCTTCATCAGACTGGGACATGAAATGAAAAATAAATACATTTAACATAAAAGCAAAAAATTATGGAGGTTATATATAGACAAAACTCAGAGTAAAAGTGTCAAGAAAATTATTTCATAATAATAGACATACCATATATACTCGAGTATAAGCTGAGTTTTTCAGCACATTTTTTGTGCTGAAAACACCCCCCTTGGCTTATACATAGTAACATAGTAGCATAGTTATTAAGGTTGAAGGAAGACTTTAAGTCCATCTAGTTCAGGGGTCCTCAAACTTTTTAAACAGGGGGCCAGATTACGGTCCCTCGGACCGGTGGAGGACCGGAATATAGTTTAAAAAAAATTATGAATAAATTCCTGTGCACACTGCACATATCTTATTTAGAAGTAATAAAACAAAAATAGGAACAAATACAATATTAAAAATGAAGTTAAATCATCAAACTTACCGATTTTTTGGGTTCTTGGAATATCCTACACTTCGAGTCAATTTTTTCTCTTTCTTGATATCATTGTTTCCTAGGGATTCAAAATTGCTATTAGTAAAATACCAACATATATACAGCGCTACAAAAACAATATACCAGCAATAAATCTGCCCACACAGAGACATACAGACTGCACTGCCCATCAATGCAGCCTGATCAGTGCCCATCAATGCAGCCTGATCAGTGCCCATCAATGCAGCCTGATCAGTGCCCATCAATGCAACCTGATCAGTGCCCATCAATGCAGCCTGATCAGTGCCCATCAATGCAGTCTGATCAGTGCCCATCAATGCAGCCTGATCAGTGCCCATCAATGCAGCCTGATCAGTGCCCATCAATGCAGCCTGATCAGTGCCCATCAATGCAGCCTGATCATTGCCCATCAATGCAGCCTGATCATTGCCCATTAGCGCAGCCTGATCAGTGCACATCAATGCAGCCTGATCAGTGCCTATCAATGCAGCCTCACCAGTGCCCATATTGGTGGAACTCCACTTTTACCTCAGGCTCAGACTGGTGTGGTGCAAGAATCCCCAATAGGCAGCATTGGTCCCTAAAAGGCAGGTAAATGTCCCCAATAGGCAGCATAGGTCCCCAATAGGCAGGTAAATGTCCCCAATAGGCAGCACAGGTCCCCAAAAGGCAGGTAAATGTCCCCAATAGGCAGCACAGGTCCCCAATAGGCAGGTAAATGTCCCCAATAGGCAGCACAGGTCTCCATTAGGCAGGTAAATGTCCCCAATAGGCAGATAAATGTCCCCATTAGGCAGGTAAATGTCCCCAATAGGCAGGTAAATGTCCCCATTAGGCAGCACAGGTCCCCAATAGGCAGGTAAATGTCCCCATTAGGCAGCACAGGTCCTCATTAGGCAGCACAGGTCCCCAATAGGCAGGTAAATGTCCCTAATAGGCAGGTAAATGTCCCCAATAGGCAGCCCAGGTCCCCAATAGGCAGCACAGGTCCCCATTAGGCAGCACAGGTCCCCAATAGGCATGTAAATGTCCCCATTAGGCAGCACAGGTCCCCATTAGGCAGCACAGGTCCCCAATAGGCAGGTAGATGTTCCCATTAGGCAGATAAATGTCCCCAATAGGCAGGTAAATGTCCCCAATAGGCAGCACAGGTCCCCATTAGGCAGCACAGGTCCCCAATATGCAGCACAGGTCCCCAATATGCAGGTAAATGTCCCCAATAGGCAGCACAGGTCCACAATTGGCAGGTAAATGTCCCCAATAGGTAGCACAGGTCCCCAATAGGCAGGTAAATGTCCTCAATAGGCAGGTAAATGTCCCCACTAGGCAGGAAAATATCCCCAATAGGTAGCACAGATCCCCACTAGACAGGAAAATGTCCCCAATAGGTAGCACAGATCCCCACTAGGCAGAACAATGTCCCCAGTAGGCAGAAAAATGTCCCCAATAGGTAGCACAGATCCCCACTAGGCAGAACAATGTCCCCACTAGGCAGGAAAATATCCCCAATAGGTAGCACAGGTCCCCACTAGGCAGTACAATGTCCCCACTAGGCAGAAAAATGTCCCCAATAGGTAGCACAGATCCCCACTAGGCAGGACAATGTCCCCACTAGGCAGAAAAATGTCCCCAATAGGTAGCACAGATCCCCACTAGGCAGAACAATGTCCCCACTAGGCAGGAAAATATCCCCACTAGGCAGAAAAATGTCCCCAATAGGTAGCACAGATCCCCACTAGGCAGAACAATGTCCCCACTAGGCAGAAAAATGTCCCCAATAGGTAGCACAGATCCCCACTAGGCAGAACAATGTCCCCACTAGGCAGGAAAATGTCCCCAATAGGTAACACAGGTCCTCACTAGGCAGAACAATGTCCCCACTAGGCAGAAAAATGTCCCCAATAGGTAGCACAGATCCCCACTAGGCAGAACAATGTCCCCACTAGGCAGGAAAATGTCCCCAATAGGTAGCATAGGTCCCCACTAGGCAGGAAAATGTCCCCACTAGGCAGAAAAATGTCCCCAATAGGTAGCGCAGATCCCCACTAGGCAGAACAATGACCCCAATAGGACCCGGCATTAAAAAAAAAAAAAAGTACTCACCTATGTCCCTGCACTGCTCTGAAGAGGCGCCCGCTCGTCTCCGTTTTCTTCCAGCACAGGCACAGATGGAGTGACATCATCAGACCGCGCAGGCGGCGTGATGACAATCACGTCATCTCTGTGCACTGTGCTGTGGGAGGGCTGCGCAACGCCTTTCCTCGGCGCCTCGTCCCACCCTCAATTACACGGCCCGCCAACACTGAACTGCAGTGCAGTTCATGAGCTCAAAGTCGGCCTGGCCAGGGGCCGGATAAAAGTCTTTGGAGGGCCGCATGCGGCCCGCGGGCCGTAGTTTGAGGACCCCTGATCTAGTTCAACCCATATCCTATCCTAACTTGCCCTAACAAGTTGATCCAGAGGAAGGCAAAAAAAAACCCATGTGGCAAACAGTTAACTTCACATAGGGGCAAAAAATTCCTCAAGTGAGGTGTCCAGAAGATGCAGGGTGAGCGGCAGTGGCGAAGCAGCGGGTCACAGGAGGCAGGAGCTTGCTGCAGCGGCTAACTCCTGTGCTTGCTGCTAAACAGAAATTAATATTCACTGCACTGGCAATGAATATTCATTTATTTGTAATAGCGCGCACAGTGTCAGACGCAGCAGCCGGCTTCTGCAGCAGCCAGGCAGTCACGTGTGCCCGATAATTAAAATAAATTAATATTCACCTCTCTCCATACCCATGGACTGACACTGTGCGCCCTACTTAATACTCACTGCCCTTCACGCACATAGTTCTGGCGTGGAGAGCGGTGAGTATGCTGCTGGCACCAGAACAAGACACTGCAAGGGAGTGCAGGAAGTCAAGTGAAATGATTTATTTTTTTAATGTTTTTTGATGGAGAACAAGCATACCAGGACAAGGATTGGGTCATGCATACATGGATAGGGATGGGGCCATGCACACAAGGATAGCGATAGAGCCAGGCATTCAAGGATAGGGATGGGTCCATGCATGCAATGATAGGGATGGGGCCATGCATACAAGGATAGGGATGGGTCATGCATTCAAGGATAGGGAGGAGCCCATGCATTCAAGAATAGGGATGGAGCAATGCATTCAAGGATAGGGAAGGAGCCATGCATTCAAGGATAGGGATGGGGCCATGCATACAAGGATAGGGATGGGGCCATGCATACAAGGATAGGGATGGGACCATGCATACAAGTATAGGGATGGGGTCAATCTTACCAGGATAGGGATGAGAAGCCATGCATACAGGATAGGGATGAGGATCCATGCATACAAGGATAGGGATGAGGATCCATGAAGACAAGGATAAGGATGAGGAGCCATGCAGACAAGGGAATGGATGAGGAGCCATGCCAGACAAGGAAAGGGTTGAGGAGCCGTGCATACTAGGAAAAGTATGAGGAAACATGCATACCAGGATGGAGATGAGGGTACAATGCATACCAGGCTTATACTCGAGTCAATAAGTTTTCCCATTTTTTTGCGGTAAAATTAGGTGCCTCGGCTTATACGGGTAATTATCTTTCACCATACAACTGACGCAAACAGGTCACTTGAGCAAGAGAGGCATGGAGGTAAATGTAATATCGAGACTAGGTTTCTCCTCGTTCCCCACAGCTCAAAGCTCCCACTCATCTCAGCACAGCGGGCGTCATGTACTGACGTCATCGAACCAGCTGTCAGTGTCTGTGTCATTGACGTCAGACCCAGAGGAGGAAAGATTGGATGTTCATGTTTAAATACGGATGCAACACAGATGGCACATCAACATTTTTTTGATCCAACACTCAGATCAATATCATAGAATCATAGAATGGTAGAGTTGGAAGGGACCTCCTGGGTCATCTGGTCCAACCCCCTGCTCAAAGCGGGATTCACTAAATCATCCCAGACAGATGTCTGTCCAGCTTGTGTTTGAAGACTTCCATTGAAGGAGAAATCACCACCTCGCGTGGCAGCCTGTTCCACTCATTGATCACCTTCACTGTCAAAAAGTTTTTTCTAATATCTAATCTGTGTCTCCTCCCTTTAAGTTTCATCCCATTGCTTCTAGTCTTTCCTTGTGCAAATGAGAATAAAGATGATCCTTCTACAATGTGACAGCCCTTGAGATATTTGTAGACAGCTATCAAGTCTCCTCTCAGTCTTCTTTTTTGCCAGCTAAACATTCCCAAATCCTGTAACCGTTAATCATAGGACATGGTTTGCAGACCGGTCTCCATTCTGGTCGCTCTTTTCTGAACTTGCTCCAGTTTGTTGATGTCTTTTTTAAAATGTGGTGCCCAAAACTGGACACAGTGTGATGAGGTCTGACCAAAGAGGAGTAGAGGGCCATAATGAATTCACGTGATCTAGACTGTATGCTTCTGTTAATACATCCCAGAATTGTATTTGTCTTTTTTGCTGCTGCATCACACTGTTGACTCATGTTTAGCCCTATTCCTCCCATTCTGTATATGCTCTTTTCATTTTTATTGCTCAGATATAGTACTTTGCATTTTTCCCTGTTAAAAAAACATTCTGTTAGTTGCTGCCAACTGCTCCAGTTATTTATATCTTTTTGAATCCTATCTCTCTTCTCTGGTATTAGCTATCCCTCCTAGCTTTGTGTTGTCAGCAAATTTAATCAGTGTACCCGCAATTCCCTCATCTAAATCATTGAAAAATATGTCGAACAATACAGGGCCCAGGACAGAGCCCTATGGTACCCCACTTGAGACATTCTTCCAACTGGATGTGCAGCCATTTATGACCACTCTTTGGGTCCGATCACTAAGCAAATTATGAATCCACCTAACAGTTGCCTTGTCCATTCCATAATTAGTCATTATTTCAATAAGGATGGTGTGAGATACTTTGTCAAATGCCTTGCTGAAGTCAAGATATACTATATCTATAGCATTTCTCTGATCCACAGTGATTCTGTCATAGAAGGAAATTAAGTTATTCTGACATGACTTATTATTTTCAAACCCATGCTGACTCTCGTTAATCACTTCACTCTTATCTAGGTACGTACATGTGTACGTACAACATGTACTGTACGTACATACATGTTGTTTAATAATTTGTTCAAAGATCTTTCCTGGTACAGAAGTCAGATGGCCTATAGTTCCCTGGGTTCACCTTCTTCCCCTTTTTGAAGATAGGAACAACATTTGCTCTTCTCCAATCTTCTGAGACATCTCCTGATCTCCAAGAATTTTCAAAGATTATGGAGAGTGGTTAAAAAAATTCTTCTGCTATCTCCTTCAGTACTCTGGGGTGTAATTCATCTGGACCTGGAGACTTGAATTTATTTATGTTAGTCAAATATTCCCTCACTATCTTTCTGTTTATAGATTGCCTGGATTCTTCTATTCCTTTAATAGGACAGTGACGATCAGTTGATGTTACATTTCCTTTCTGAGAGAAAACAGATGCAAAATAGGAATTTAAAAGTTCGGCCTTCTCAACATCATTTCTTACGATTTTATCATTTTCATCTTGCAAAAATCCTATAGTACAGTATCTTTGAATTTTCTTTTACTTTTGACATATCCCTAAACAGCAATAGCACAAAAAGAGGACTTGAAAATCCTCCAAAAATGCAGCAAAAAAGGCAGAGATGCTTACCTGCCCAGGCCTCCAAACAAATGCACTATCAGGATGCAGTGGACCCATACAGTTAAGATGGCAGCAACATAGGTGCAAGAATACCGATGAGACAACTGCTTATATCCTACCAATCCATGGAGGGGCGGTTGCTTGGTATATTAATGCACAATGAAGACTTTCATGTGGCGCTATTCTCTCTGCCTTTTTTGCTGTATTTTTACATATTACATATCCCAAAATACTTTTTTATTGCTTTTGACGTCTCTTGCAAGCCTTAATTCATTGTCAGCTAATCTGATGCATCCCCTGCAGGTTCTGCAAACACCATTATATTCTTCTTTAGACATGCCTCCCTCTTTCCATTTGATATACATTTCTTTCTTCCTTTTTAGCACGTGTTTAAGTTCTGTTTTCATCCATCCTGGTTTCCTTAAATGCTTTTTATTCTTCCCTCTTTTCGGAATTATTAACAATTGTGCTTTGAGAATCTCATTTTTGAAATTTCCTATACTTCCTGGACATTTCTGTCCTTAAGGATATCCAGCCATTGAATCCCTCTGATTCTCTTTCTGAGTTCCTTAAAATCTTCCATTCTGAAATCTAACCTTGAAGTTTGAGTCTTCACAGGTCTTCCTCTAGTTATCCAAAATTCTAAAATAGCATGGTCGCTACCTCCTAGGGTCCCAGCCACTCTTACCTCCTCAAACATTTCCTCCCTGTTTATAAGGATTAGATCCAAGGTAGCAGATCCCCTTGTTTTCTTCCCTACCTTTTGGAAGATAAAGTGGTCAGCAAGAGAGGATAAGAATTTGTTTGGCCTGTTAGCTTTGCCTGAGAGAGAATCCCAACAAATGTCTGGATAGTTGAAATTTCCCATGACCACTATGTCATATTTTTTGGAGAACTTATCTATTTGATGCATAAAGAGTTCATCCATATCTTCAGCTTGCACAGGCGGCCTGTAGTAAATGCCTACAATGGTGTCCTTTCCGTTGTTCTCTCCTTGTATTCTTACCCAAACAGTTTCCACAGAACTCCCAGTCTCTGAAGCTTGGATCTCTGTGCAGATATACACTTTTCTAACATACAATGCAACACCTCCTCCTCGTTTATCAAGTCTCTTGATAAGTTGTATCCTTCTAGCTTTGTATTCCAATCATGTGTATAGTCCCACCAAGTTTCAGTGATTCCAATGACATCATATTTCTTTTCCTGCGTTAGTAGTTCCAGTTCTCCTTGTTTGTTGCCCATGCTTTGTGTATTTGTATAGTAACATTTTAGTTTGTGATTGGTTTCTCTTTCTCCAATATTTTTATTATTTAGATTTGTGTGTCTTGGTTCTTCCATTCCACTTCTAATAACAGAGTTCTCAATAGTATTTGTCAGGTGTATGACTTTTTCTGGCCTTTGCTTCCCTTCCCACATTGTTCTAGTTTAAAGGTCTCCTGATGAGTGCAGCAAGGCGACTTCCAAATACATGTTTTCCAGTCTTCATAAGGTGCACTCACACCGTGATCCTGAAATCAAAATCGTTGCTGACGGCACCATCGACATAGCCAGTTGTTCATCTGCAGAATCATATTCCACCTCCTTGTTCCATGGCCATCCACTGGGAGGATGGATAAGAAGACCACCTGCGCTCCCAGTTCTTTCACTTTCTTACCTAAGTTTTCAAAGTCACTGCAGATTGTTCACAGGTACTTTCTTGCTGTGTCATTTGTCCCCACATTTATTAGCAGGAATGGGTAGTCATCTGTAGGTCTGAAGAGTCCTGATATCCTGTCAGACACATCTTTAATTTTTGCACCTGGAAGACAGCACATTTCTTTTGAGGTTATATCTGGTCTGCAGATAGCAGCCTGTGTTCCTCTCAACAGGAATTCCCCCATGACCACAACTCTCAGTTTCTTTTTCACAACATTTTTCTTTCTCCACCCAGGAGGACTCTGAGGGCGTACATGGTTGTTCTTTGTGGGCAAAGTCTTTTCTTGATGTATTTCTTCATCATTCGCCTGTGTGAGAGCTTGGTACTGGTTCCAGAGCAGAATGGGTGCTGACTGCCTCCCGATCCTCCTACTCCTCTGGGTCACATGCTTCCATTCATCTGTTTCTTTAGGTGCACTTCGAATTTCTTCTCTATCTGTAACATGAAGAGATAATTCTGCTCTGTCTAAGGACTCTTCACCTACCTTAATGATCTTCAATGTAGCTAACCTCTCTTCTAGATTTTGCAACTTTTCCTCCAATAGGGACACAAGCCTGCATTTCTGGTTTGTGAAGTTTGGCTTTTTCACTGTTAAGTCTGTGAACATGTAGCAAGAAATGCAGCTCACCAAATGGCTCCTGGCCTCTTCCATGTTCTTATTGTTAATGATATATGAAAGCGGTCAAAAACCATATTGAAAGGCACGCGGCTTACCGATGTCCTCCTTTCAGCTGCAATGGCCAAAATCCTGTGTTCTTTGAGCTCGCGGAGACTCTTCAGTTATCCCAGAATGCACTGGGAATTTGCAAATTATCTCCTCAGGACTCCTCCTTGGCTTACCAATGTCCTCTTTTCAGCTGCAATGGCCAAAATCCAGTGTTCTTTGAGCTCGCA
The DNA here is from genome assembly GCF_039654945.1 of Dendrobates tinctorius. Classification (NCBI taxonomy): domain Eukaryota; kingdom Metazoa; phylum Chordata; class Amphibia; order Anura; family Dendrobatidae; genus Dendrobates; species Dendrobates tinctorius. The sequence goes on along the minus strand of NW_027361741.1, from coordinate 27,051,045 downwards.
GAGACTCCTGACTTATCCTAGAATGCACTGGGAATATGCAAATTATCTAATCAGGATTCCTCCCCTGACAAGTCTCTGCAATTTTCTGCAATGTTCTCTGCAATTTTGCATTGATCACTTGGTCCAAAGAAAAAATCAGAATTGTGAGGTACACCATTAGACCACAGTTGGGCAATACATTTTAGAGAAGGGTCACATTACAGATTGTGACTGTTGTGGAGGGCCAAATCAATATGCTGAAATTTATTTTGCTCAATATTAATATTAAGATACTAACACCTATCCCACCTGAGACGTATAAATATGTCCCTGTGACCTTGGTCTTATTGACCTAGGACGTATGGATACGTCCCAGCGATTTTGCGCGCACACGGGCTGTGTGCGTGCGATCGCCAACTGGTCTTAGCTGATTATGACAGCTGACACCCCACTCAGTGCCTGGAGCCATCCCGCACCTCTACCAATACTTTAACCCCCTAAATTCTGCAATCGATTACAGCATTTTGGGAGCAGACAGAGGGAAGACAGCCCCACTGCTTTTGTATCGGAGATCCCGCGACGTCATCTCGGGGTCTCGATCATTGCCATGGTGACCCGATGTTGTCAAGGCAACATCCGGGTTACCAGACCTAGCAAAGATGCTGATGCTTAGAACATGATCAGCACCTTTGTCTGTCAGTGCAACTCTGACAGTTTGCATAGCACAGGGATGCTCCTGCTTCCACATGCTATATAAACGATCAGCCTGCAAAAAATAAAAGTTCCATAAAGGAACAAAGTAAAAAAGTTAAAAAAAAATTGTAAAACTATTTTAAAAAAATCCCAATATAAAGAAAAAATATATACCGGTATATTATTGCAATAAATACATTTATGTAAGAAAAAAAAAGAAAGAACATATATTTGATATCGGTGGGTCCGGAACGACCCGCGCTATAAAACAGTCCCACTAGTTAACCCCCTCGATGAACACTGTATAAAAAATAACGATGCAAAATAACAAAAAAATGCTATATCATCATACCACTGAACAAAAAGTGCAATAAAACACAATAAAAACAATAAAAAAGACTGATATAAACATAGTACAGCTGAAAACATCATCTTGTCCCGCAAAAAAAAAAAAATAATACAGCTCCATCAGTAGAAAAATAAAAAAGTTTAGCCTTCAGAGTAAAGCGATGCAAAAATAATTATTTTTTTTGCAAAATAGTTTATATTCTGTGAATGAGAAAAAAACATTAAAAAAAATCAATGGGGTATCACTGTAATCACACTGACCCGAAAAATAAAGCTGCCTTAACAATTTTACTACACATGGAAAAGCAATTCCTGAATTTCTGTTTTTTGTTCATTCTATCTCACAAGATCAGAAAATGTCATGTGCCCGAAAATGGCACCAATAAAAATGTCAACTCGTCCCATAAAAAACAAGCCCTCACATGGCTCTGTGGGTCAAAATATGGAAAAATTATAGCTCTCAAAATATGGTAAAAAATAGTTTTTGCAATAAAAAGCGTCTTTTAGTGTGTGACAACAGCCAAAAACAAAACCCAGTATAAATCTGGCATCACTGTAATCGCACCAACTTGAACAAAAAAGTTGTCTAATCATTTATACTGCACAAGGAACGGCGTAAAAAATAAAGAAAACAAATTCTGCACCTGCTGTTGATTTTTCCATTCTGCCTCCCAAAGATCGCAGTAAGGTTCAGCGCACATTAATCCTGCGCTGAGCGCTTACACTGGGGTTTCTGTGTAAATCTTTGAAATACATGATTCAGACGGAAGCTTCGACAGAAGATTCCCTATAATGAGGCAGATGGAGGCTCTATGGACACTGTCTGACCTGTGATCCGGTGGTATCTGTCTTTTCAGGATTTCATAAAAGCGCCGTCGGCTACAGTTTTGTGCACTTCTGAAAATAACAACACCACCAGAGGCCAAAAGGCCAGATGGATTCCAGAGTAACTCTGCTGCCTCATTATAGTGAATGGATCTCTCGGGTGTTTCATCTGAATCACGTCAGTCAGAGATTTATATGGAAACCCCAAAGTAAGTGATCAGAATTGAGCGCCGGATAAATTAGGTCATAAATGTTATGTAAAATGTTCCCAATAAAAGTTTCAACTCAATCCACAAAAAAAAGCAAGTCCCCACTCAGGTCCGTCATCTGTTAACAGAAATATAGGAGGCTTACACGTTACTGGTAGCACAAAGGCTCTGGAAAAGCGAAATGGCTCCTCAACCCCCAAACATATAGTGTTCACATGTTTGGCATTTAAGAAGCGATGAGAGCATGACTAACTTACGGGCGCATGTCTCCAGAAGCAAGGGCTGGGCATAACGTACAGGTCACTACAACGTACTGGTCACTACAGCGTACTGGTCACTACAATGACAGTTTGCAATTTTCACTCAGCAACATCCATTGCTGCTTGTTTCTGGAAAACACCCATGGAGTCAAAATCGTCGGCACAACTGTAGATAAATTCCCAAAGGGTTATAATTTCCAAAATGAGGTCACTTGAGGGGAATTCTGCTTTTCTAGCATTTTGGGGCTCTAGGAAAATCTGTGCTTCAGGAGGCAAATAGCACTCCGTCCATCCCGAGTCTCTCTGTATGGCTAAGCAGTACTGTACATCCACATATGGGGTATTTATATATTCAGCAGATATTGTGGGACAAATTTTGGTGCCATTTATACCAATTTCCCAATATGAAAATCTAAAGCTTGGCACTAACACTCAATCTTTATTTTTTATAATCTTTATTTTTTATATAGCGCTAACATATTCCGCAGCGCTTTACAGTTTTGCACACATTTTCATCATTGTCCCTGATGGGGCTCACAATCTAAATTCCCTGTCTTTGGAGTGTGGGAGGAAACCGGAGTGCCCAGAGGAAACCCACGCAAACACACAAACTCCTTGCAGATGTTGTCCTTGGTGGGATTCGAACCCAGGACTCCAGCGCTGCAAGGCTGCAGCGCTAACCACTGAGCCACCGTGCTGCCCTTGGTGGTAAAAATGTAGTTATTTTTTTCTTCACTGCCCAATGGTATAAATTTCTGTAACACATCTATGAGGTCAATATGATCACTGCACCCCTGATTTAATTGAGAGGTTTAGTTTGTAAAATGTGATCACTTAAGGGGGGTTCTGCTGTTCTGGCACCTCAGGGGCTCTACCAATGCAACATGGCACCCTCAAACCAGTGCAGCAAAATCTAGACTGTAATATGGCATTCCTTCCCTTCTGAGCTTTGCACTGTGCCTCAAAAGTAGTTTTCGACCACATATGGGGCATCGGTGAACTCATGATCAATTGCACAACAAATTTTGGGGTCAAATTTCTCCTGCTACCTTTGTGAAAATACAAAATTTAGAGCTGAAATAGATTTTTGTGCCAAAATTTTTATTTTATTTTCATGGCTCAACGTTATAAACTTCTGTGAAGCACCTGGGGGTTCAAGGTGCTTAATATACATCTAGATAAGTTCCTTAAGGGCTCTAGTTTCCAAAATGGTGTCCCTTGTGGGAGGGTTCACTGCTTAGGCACATCAGGGGCTCTCCAAATGTGACATGGCATCCACTAATTATTCCAGCAAATTTTGCATTCAAAAAGTCAAAAGTGATCATTCCCTTCTGAGCCCTACCGTGCACTCAAACAGTTGTTTTTCACAATATCTTTGGTATTGGTGCACTCAGGAGAAATTGCACAACAAATTATATGGAGCCAGTTCTCACGTTACCCTTATGAAAATGCAAAATTTGGAGCTAAAAAAGATTTATCTGGGAAAAATTAGATTTTTTTACTTTCACGAATCTACGTTATAAATTTCTGTGAAGCATTCAAGATGAGGATTGGGAAGAGAGTCTTGAATCTCCAACCAAGGTGTCTCCCCCGGCTAATAACAGGATGACTCAACTATATATAGTACACCAATCTTATCTGACTATGTTGTGATTATTTAGAATGGGGTGGTCTCAATCTTCAAAATGCCCAGATGTCACACAATTGATGCGGATTTTATACATGGTGTTGGGGTGCCTAATTATCCTATCCTTCTGGAAAGAGGTAATATCGTTGTTGACCTCCCTTATATGCACTCCTGTTCCTCTTAACCCCTTGGTGTGTCTGTTTGGTGTGCTAGAGGAAGAGATTCGGGGGCACCATGTTAAAAATTTTCCTATGTGAGACACTTTTTTTAGCCAGGAAGATATTGGCCTTGCATTGGATGGGTAATGCACATCCATCTCTTAGAACTTGGATTGAGTTGGTGAATTCAGTTATACCTTACGAGCGGACAATATATCAAAATAGTGGTTGCTTTGGAAAGTTTAATAAGATTTGGGACATGTGGAATATTTCTCACCTTACTATATCAACATGTAGACAATAGTTTGATACCATCATTATAGCTGGAATGAAGAATACATTGCTTCACACTTTATAGTTTCATAATGTCATTAGCATTGTGCAGGTTGTTTATGGCGGCAGGATAGCAGTAGTTTTAGATTTATGATCGATATGTTGAATGTAATGTATCACTTTGAGTGATGCATAGCCAAGCATATAGAATAATGAACAATGAACCTTTTTTTCTTCTTTTTTTAAATACCCCTTAATTGTCGATAGGCCTCACACGGGAGTGAGGATCTGTGGGATTGAAGTCTGTACAAATAGCTCATTATGCAAGCTTGTTCTTTTACCATAATGAAACTATATACATTACATTGGTTATGTTCCAAATATGTTCCCTAAGGTGCCTAGTTTCCAAAATGGTGTCACTTGTGGGGGTTTACCATTGTTTAGGCACATCAGGGGCTCTTCAAACATGACATGGCATCCGCATGCCAGCAAATTTAACATTCAAAAAGTGAAAATGGAGCTCCTTACCTTCCGAGCCCTGCCATGAGCCCAAACAGTGGTTTTCATGCACATATGAGGTATCGGCATATTCATGCACAACAAATTGTATGGAATAATTTCTCCTGTTACCCTTGCAAAAGTAAAAAAAATGAAAATTTTTGTGAAAGAAAATTAAATGTTTATTTTTCCCTTCCAAATTCCTGTGAAGCACCTGAAGGTTTGATAAACTTTTTGAATGTGGTTTTGAGTGCCTTGAAGGGTGCAGTTTTTATAATGGTGTAACTTTTAGGTATTTTCTGTCATATAGGCCTCTCCAAAACACGTCAAATGGGTGGTGGTCCCTAAAAAAATTGGATTTGCAAATCTTGTTTTAAAAATGAGAAATCACTGGTCAACTTTTAACCCTTATAGCTTCCTAACAAAAAAAAAATTATGTTTAAAAAGTTGTGCTAATGTAAAGTAGACATGTGGGAAATGTTATGTATTAACTATTTTGTGTGACATAACTCTATGATTTAAGGGCATAAAAATTAAAAGTTTGAAAATTGCAAAATTTTCAAAATTTTTGCCAAATTTCCGACTTTTTCACAAATAAAAGCAAGTCATATCAAATAAATGTTACCACTATCATGAAGTATAATATGTTCTGAAATAAATTCTCAGAATCAGTGAAATCCATTGAAATGTTCCAGAGTTATGACCTCATAAAGTAACAGTGGTCATAATTGTAAATATTTTATGAAATAAAAATATAAACAATAGAAGTACACATATTTTGTATTGCCATGTCCGGAAAAACCAGACCTATGAAAAAAATAACAAGCAAGGTAAAAAACAATGCTTTATCATCATACCTTCGAACAAAAAATGGAATAAAAACATCAAAAAGACGAATATAAAGAAACATGGTACCGCCGAAAACGAAAGCAAGCCGCCATACAGCTCCATCAGAGGAAAAAAAAAGTTTTAGCTCTCAGAAAAAAATAACCTTTAGCTCAGGCAAAACAAAGTGCAAGTGTCCAGTACTTCAGGCCCAGTCCTGGAGCCTTCCCCCCTCCCCACATACAGCCCCTGTGTTAAGCAGTAGCCTACATTTTATAGATATAACCACACCCAGGAACCTATCACATGACTAGTCATGTAACCATGACATCACCGCAGGTCCTCAAGCACATATAGAGGTATGGTGATGTCCCTACCTAGGTGTGAGGTATATGGGTAGCCAGACCCTCTCATCTCTCAGAGCTACCCATAACCCGGACCCAAGGGAACAAAACGACCCCCTTGGCGAAACATATACAGGCATACCATAAAGGAAACCTGGATGAAGTTAAATTTAAGTTAAAGTAGTTAACATCAACCCAAGAGGTGGCAACATAGATAAGGCCATCTTGAGACAAGAATGTGAGTGGATATTTAGGATGGAATCTTTAGAGCCCAAAGGTATAAATGAGCAATTGTCCTTTGCATGTTTTCTATAGGTCTAAGTAGAATTCTTAACAATAGGGACCCTTTAATTGGAAGTTAGTATTTCATTTTTTGTATAAAATTTCAAGACATGAAATTTACATCATGGGCTCGCCAAACAGGACATGTCATCCGCTAATGTTTCCTGGAAACTTTACATTCAAAAAGTCAAATCACGCTCCTTCCCTTCCGTATCCTGACGTTCACCCAAACAATAGCTTTCTACTTCATATGGGGTGTCAGCGTACTCAGAAGAAATTGTAATACAAATTGTATGGTGCAATTTCTCCTGTTACCCTTATGAAAATCTAAAATTTGAGGCTAAAATACATATTTGTTATTTTTATTTTCACGGCTTGACGTTATAAACTTCTGTGGAGCACCTGATCATTTAGCATCTACATCAGTTCCCTGAGGGATTTAGTTTCCAAAATGGTGTCACTTAAGGGGGATTTTCACTGTTTAGGCACATCAGGGGCTCTCCAAACGTGACATGGTGTTCACTAATCGTTGCAGCAAATTTTGCATTCTTAAAGTCAAATGGCGCTCCTTCCTTTCCAAGCTCTGCCATGCGCCCAAACAGTGGTTTTCCCTCAAATATGAAGTATTGGCATGCTCAGGAGAAATTGCACAACAAATTTTGGGGTCCATTTTTTCTTGTTACCTTTGTAAAAATAAAACAATTTGGGTCTAAATTATTTTTTTGTGAAAAAAGTTAATGTTATTTTTTTTCCACATTCCAAAAATTCCTGTGAAGCACCTATAGAGATAATAAACTTTTTGAAGTTTCTAGAATCCTGCCACTTTTGGATTTTTTCTATCATATAGACCCCTCAAAGTCACTTCAAATATGAGGTGGTCCCTAAAAGAATGGTTTTGTAAATTTTGTTGAAAAAAGGAGAACTGGTCAACTGATCAAATTTTAACCCTTATAACGTCTTAACAAAAAAATGCTATTTAAAAAATTATGCTGGTGTAAATTTGACATGTGGCAAATGTTATGTATTAAATACTAGCTGAAGAGCCCTGCGCTGCCCGGGCATAGTAACTAACTGTGGTTAGTTATAGCAAATTATAATTATCCTCCATCCCATAGTCCCATGCCCATATACCCATCATACATATCCTCCATCCCATAGTCGAGTGCCCAAATACCCATCACACATCCTCCATCCCATAGTCCCATGCCCATATACCCATCATACATATTCTCCATCCCATAGTCCCATGCCCATATACCCATCATACATATTCTCCATCCCATAGTCCCATGCCCATATACCCAACATACATATTCGCCATCCCATAGTCGAGTGCCCATATACTCATCACACATCCTTCATCTAATAGTCCCATGCCCATATACCCATCATACATATCCTCCATCCCATAGTCTCGTGCCCATGTACCCATCATACATATCTGCCATCTCATAGTCCCATGCCCATATACCCGTCATACATATCCGCCATCCCATAGTCCCGTGCCCATATACCCATCAAACATATCCTCCATCCCATAGTCCAGTGCCCATATACCCGTCAAACATATCCTCCATCCCATAGTCCCGTGCCCATATACATATCCGCCATCCCATAGTCCCGTGCCCATATACCCGTCATACATATCCTCCATCCCATAGTTCAGTGCCCATATACCCATCACACATCCTCCATCCCATAGTCAACCATTATGACATCATAATGAGCGGCGGGGCTTGCAACCTATGATGACATCAGCATCGCCATGGCAACCATTATGACATCATAATGAGGGGCGGTGCTTGATACGCACACAGTGTTTCCCCATTATGCAAATGGGGCATTATGACATCATAATGAGGGCGGGGCTTGACGCGCACACACTTTTTCCCCCAGTATGTAGATAGGGGCAAAATTGTTTGGTGAATTGGAAAGCGCGGGGTTAAAATTTCACCTCATAACATAGCTTAGGACGCTCTCGGGGTTCAGACGTGTGACTGTGCCAAATTTTGTGGCTGTAGCTGCGACGGTGCGGATGCCTATCCCGGACATACACACATACATACACACATACATACAGTACATACATACATACACACTTTGAGCTTTATATATTAGACTAGCTGAAGAGGCCGGCGCTGCCCGGGCATAGTAACTAACTGTGGTTAGTTATAGCAAATTATAATTATCCTCCATCCCATAGTCCCGTGCCCATATACCCATTATACATATCCACGATCCCATAGGCCTGTGCCCATATACCCATCATACATATCCTCCAACCCATAGTCCAGAGCCCATATACCCATCATACATCCTCCATCCCATAGTCCCGTGCCCATATACCCGTCATACATATCCTCCATCCCATAGTCCAGTGCCCATATACCCATCACACATCCTCCATCCCATAGTCCCGTGTCCATATACATATCCGCCATCCCATAGTCCTGTGCCCATATACCCATCACACATCCTCCATCCCATAGGCCCGTGCCCATATACCCATCATACATATCATCCATCCCATAGTCCCATGCCCATATACCCATCATACATATCCTCCATCCCATAGTCCCGTACCCATATACCCATCATACATATCCGCCATCCCATAGTCGAGTGTTGTGAGTTCATTTTCCCCTTCGTCACTGAGGTCTGGTGAACTCCCTATTCTGGTAAAGGAAGGTAATGAGCCTGATTATCAGGCACCTGAGCCTAATGAGGATGACTGGCTGAGTGGAGTCACGGACTGGATATAAGGCTGCCGACGCCCTTCTGCCCTGCGGGTGATTTCTCTGTGGACTTCTAACTTCTAGGACACCAGTCTGATTCCTGCTCCTCTAAAGCTAAGTTTTCTGCTTTGCCTGTTAGCATTTATGTTTTGTTTTTGTTTTCCTTGCTTTTCTGTATTCTGCCATTCCCTGCTGGGGTGAGCTGAATCTACTTTTGCCTGTAGCCCTGTCTTCAGAATATTCCTGAGTACTGACATAGCTTTTTTGAAGCCTAGCGTCTTCATGGCCTTTTTCACTGTCAGTCTGTTGGCTCTTATTTTCATAGGGTTTTTCACGGATTGCAGACAGCAGCCTTCTTGTCCTTTTCTATCTAGTTAGCTTGGGCCCCGTCTTTGCTCAGTCTATCTTTCTGTCTGTGTTAGTGTTTTCATCTTGCTTCACCGTCATTATATGTTGGGGGCTGCCTTTTGCTTTGGGGTCTGCTCTGGGGCAGTTTAGATTTCCCCTTTCTTTCTTTAGGCCTATTTAATTCTCCGGCTGTGATCAAGGGGTCTAGGGCATCGTAGGAACCCTCCACGGCTACTGCTAGTTGTGTTGATAGATTCAGGGGTCTGCAATCCGATAGCTGCCAACTTCTCTGGTTTTCTGGACTTAGCTAGCATTTCTGTTTTTGCCTCCTACGGTGACTCAATCATAACAGAATCACCCGCCATACCGCAGATCCTAGGGTACTCAATAGCAGGAAAGAATTGTGTTTAAAAAAAAAGTGTGTGTATATTCTTTCCTCTATATCTCTGAGGCCGTAAGGGGAATTTTTTTTTCTCTCTCAATGGAGATAAAGCAATTGTCTGATCTGCGGAAGTGCGGGGAATTTCCGCCTACCTTGCTCGTTCGCATGCTGTTGAACCAAAGATCCCTACACCTGATGTATTTTTGGGGATCGATCTAAATTTTTGAGTTTCAAAAATAATTGTAAATTATTTTTTGCCTTGAAGCCTAACTCGTCAGGGAACTCCACGCAGCAGGTTAAAATTGTCATTTCTTTGCTGCGTGGCGATCCCCAGGATTGGGCGTTTTCTTTGAAACCAGATGATCCTATTCTGACTAATGTGAACGCATTCTTTCAAGCTTTGGGGTTGTTGTATGACGAACCTAATGCTATTGATCAGGCTGAAAAGACCCTGTTAGCATTGAACCAAGGTCGAGATTCTGCAGAGTTGTACTGTCAAAAGTTCCGAAAGTGGGCGGTCCTTACTACCTGGAATGATAATGCCTTGGCTGCTCTCTTTCGGAAGGGTTTGTCAGAAGCCGTAAAAGATACTATGGTGGGATTTCCTGTTCCCTCTGGTCTGGACTATTCTATGTCATTAGCCATTGAGGTTGATCGGCGTTTACGTGAACGCAGGATTGCACGAGAGGTGTTGCCACCGGTTGAACAGACGTCTGAACCTATGCAATGTGATAGAGTTTTGTCTAAGGCGCAACGTCAGGAGTTCAGAAGGCGTAATAAGCAGTGTTTTTTCTGTGGAGATGCCTCGCATATTATTTTTGTTTGTCCTAAACGAGAGAAACGCTTTGCACACACGTTTTCTGCTGGTGGTGTTCAACCTAAGTTTCTTCTGGCAATTACTCTGATCTGCTCCCTGTCCACATTTTCCGCCAAGGCTTTTGTGGATTCGGGAGCAGCGCTAAACCTAATGGACTTGGATTTTGCTAAACGTTGTGGATTTCCGATGACACCTCTGCAGACGCCTATCCCTTTGAGGGGGATTGATGCTACTCCTTTGGCTAAAAATAAGCCTCAGTTTTGGACCCAGGTGGTCATGCGGGTCGCCCCAGACCATCAAGAAAATTGCAGATTTTTGGTGTTTCATGGTCTGCATGATACCGTTGTTCTGGGGTTTCCCTGGTTGCAAATTCATAATCCAGTTTTGGATTGGAAATCTGTGTCTGTGGTGAGTTGGGGTTGTCGGTGTGCCTTTAGTGAGGCTCCGGTTTTTTCCACCTCTCCTCAGTCGCATGATGTTCCTGACTATTTGGCGGACTTTTATGATGTATTTAGTGAGAATGAGTCTGCGTCCTTGCCTCCTCATAGGAGTTATGACTGTTCAATTGAACTAAGCCCGGGGTGTAAATTTCCCAAGGGTCGGCTCTTCAATTTATCTGTACCCGAGCACGAGGCTATGCGGTCCTATATTAAGGAGGCGTTGGAGAAGGGTCATATTAGACCATCCTCTTCACCCTTAGGTGCCAGTTTTTTTTTTGTGGCCAAAAAGGATGGTTCTTTAAGGCCTTGTATTGATTATCATGCCCTCAATAAAATTACTATTAAATATCAGTATCCGTTACCCCTGATTTCGGATCTATTCTCTAGAGTTAGAGGTGCTTGCTGGTTTACCAAGCTTGACCTCAGGGGGGGTATAATCTTATCCGCATTAAGCAGGGGGATGAATGGAAGACGGCGTTTAATACTCCAGAGGGACATTTTGAGTACCTGGTGATGCCTTTTGGGCTCACTAATGCCCCTTCTGTCTTCCAGTGCTTCATGAACGATATTTTCCGAGACTTTGTCGATAAATTTTTGATTATCTATCTGGATGATATTTTGATCTTCTCCAAGGATTGGGATTCTCATGTGGAACATATTCGGACTGTGTTCCGGATCTTGAAGGAGAATTCCCTGTATGTCAAAGGATCGAAATGCCTTTTTGGAATACAGAGGATTTCATTTTGGGGATTTATTTTGTCTCTGTCAACTATTGAAATGGACCCGGCCAAGGTACAGGCCATTTATGATTGGGTTCAGCCCACTTCTTTGAAAGCCCTCCAGAAGTTTTTGGGTTTTGCTAATTTTTATCGGAAATTTATAGCAAAATTTTCTAGTATTGCCAAGCCATTGACTGATCTGACTAAGAAGGGTGCTGATGTGTTGAATTGGTCTCCGGAGGCTGTTGCTTCCTTTCAGGAGCTGAAGCGAAGATTTATCTCCGCCCCGGTTTTGCGGCAACCTGATGTCTCACTCCCGTTCCAGGTAGAGGTAGATGCTTCTGAGATTGGTGCAGGAGCTGTTTTGTCCCAAAAGGATCCTGTAACATCTAAAATGAATCCCTGTGCTTTCTTTTCCCGAAAGTTCTCTCCATCTGAACGTAACTATGATGTGGGGAATCGGGAACTGTTGGCCATGAAATGGGCATTTGAGGAGTGGAGACATTGGTTGGAGGGAGCTAAACATCAAATTGTGGTCCTCACTGACCACAAGAATTTGATTTACCTAGAGTCGGCTAAACGCTTGAACCCTAGACAGGCTAGGTGGGCCTTGTTTTTTACACGTTTTGATTTTGTGGTCTCTTTTCTTCCTGGAACTAAGAATGTCAAGGCTGACGCCCTCTCTAGGAGTTTCTTTGCTGATTCTCCTGTGGTGACCAAGCCTGCTACCATCTTAGGCGAAGGGGTAGTTCTTTCTGCCATCTCGCCCGATTTGAGACTTGCTCTGCAAGAGTTCCAGGAGGACAAACCTGAGCGTTGTCCCAGTGGAAAGTTGTATGTTCCTGACCAGTGGAAGAAGAGAGTGATGTCTGAAGTTCATTGCTCTGCATTGGCTGATCATCCAGGTATTTTTGGTACTAGAGATCTGGTGAGTCGCTCTTTTTGGTGGCCCATCTTGTCTCATGATGTCAGGAATTTTGTGCAGTCCTGTGGGACTTGCTCCCGGTCTAAATCTTGTTCTCGCTCTAGTGGGTTGTTGATGCCTTTGCCGGTCCCCAGGAGGCCATGGACCCATATTTCAATGGATTTCATCTCTGATATGCCGGTCTCTCAAAGAATGACGGTTATATGGTTGATTTGTGATAGGTTCTCTAAGATGGTTCATCTTGTACCACTCCCTAAGTTGCCATCTTCCTCTGAGTTGGTGCCCCTGTTTTTGCAACAGGTGGTTCGCTTACACGGGATTCCTGAGAACATTGTATCTGACAGAGGAGTTCAGTTTGTGTCTAGATTTTGGAGGACTTTCTGTTCCAAGCTGGGAATTCAGTTGTCCTTCTCCTCTGCTTTTCACCCTCAGACCAATGGGCAGACAGAGAGAACAAACCAGACCTTAGAGTCGTATTTGAGATGTTTTATTTCCACTGATCAGGATGATTGGGTTTCATTTTTGCCCTTGGCCGAATTTGCTTTAAATAATAGAGCTAGTTCTGCCACTTTGATGTCACCTTTTTTTTGTAACTTTGGGTTTCATCCTTGATTTTCTTCAGGGCAGGTGGAGCCTTCTGCCTGCCCAGGTGTTGACACTGTGGTGGAGAGAATGCACCAGATCTGGGACCAAGTGGTGGATAAGTTATCTCTCTCCCAGGAAGAGGCCCAGCGGTTTTCCAATCGACATAGGACCATTGGTCCACAGTTTAAGATTGGTGATATGGTGTGGTTATCATCAAAAAATATTGCTATGAAGGTGGCTTCTCCTAAGTTTAAGCCTAGATTTATTGGACCTTACAAGATTTTGGAGATTATTAATCCGGTCTCTTTTCGTTTGGCTCTTCCTGTCACATTTAAAATCCATAATGTGTTCCATAAGTCCTTGCTGAAGAGGTTTGTTGAACCAGTTGTTCCTGGGGTGGCACCTCCAGACCCTGTATTGGTTGAAGGTAACATGGAATATGAGGTAGAGAAAATACTGGATTCCCGTCTGGCTAGGCGGAGACTCCAGTATTTGGTTAAGTGGAAGGGTTATGGTCAGGAGGATAATTCCTGGGTCTCTGCCTCTGATATTCATGCCAAAAGATTGGTGCGTGCCTTTCGTCGGGCTCACCCTGATCGCCCTGGTGGCGTGGTTGAGGGTTCGGTGACCCCTCCTCAAGGGGGAGGTACTGTTGTGAGTTCATTTTCCCCTTCGTCACTGAGGTCTGGTGAACTCCCTATTCTGGTAAAGGAAGGTAATGAGCCTGATTATCAGGCACCTGAGCCTAATGAGGATGACTGGCTGAGTGGAGTCACGGACTGGATATAAGGCTGCCGACGCCCTTCTGCCCTGCGGGTGATTTCTCTGTGGCCTTCTAGGACACCAGTCTGATTCCTGCTCCTCTAAAGCTAAGTTTTCTGCTTTGCCTGTTAGCATTTATGTTTTGTTTTTGTTTTCCTTGCTTTTCTGTATTCTGCCATTCCCTGCTGGGGTGAGCTGAATCTCCTTTTGCCTGTAACTCTGTCTTCAGAATATTCCTGAGTACTGACATAGCTTTTTTGAAGCCTAGCGTCTTCAGGGCCTTTTTCACTGTCAGTCTGTTGGCTCTTATTTTCATAGGGTTTTTCACGGATTGCAGACAGCAGCCTTCCTGTCCTTTTCTATCTAGTTAGCTTGGGCCCCGTCTTTGCTCAGTCTATCTTTCTGTCTGTGTTAGTGTTTTCATCTTGCTTCACCGTCATTATATGTTGGGGGCTGCCTTTTGCTTTGGGGTCTGCTCTGGGGCAGTTTAGATTTCCCCTTTCTTTCTTTAGGCCTATTTAATTCTCCGGCTGTGATTAAGGGGCCTAGTTCATCGTAGGAACCCCCCACGGCTACTGCTAGTTGTGTTGATAGGTTCAGGGGTCTGCAATCCGATAGCTGCCAACTTCTCTGGTTTTCTGGACTTAGCTAGCATTTCTGTTTTTGCCTCCTACGGTGACTCAATCATAACAGTCGAGTGCCCATATACCCATCACACGTCCTTCATCTCATAGTCCCATGCCCATATACCTATCATACATATCCTCCATCCCATAGTCCCGTGCCCATATACCCATCATACATATCCGCCATCCCATAGTCCCGTGCCCATATACCCATCACACATCCTCCATCCCATAGTCCCGTGCCCATATACATATCCGCCATCCCATAGTCCCGTGCCCATATACCCATCATACATATCCTCCATGCCATAGTCCAGTGCCCATATACCCATCACACATCCTCCATCCCATAGGCCCGTGCCCATATACCCATCATACATATCCTCCATCCCATAGTCCCATGCCCATATACCCATCATACATATCCTCCATCCCATAGTCTCATGCCCATATACCCATCATACATATTCGCCATCCCATAGTCGAGTGCCCATATACCCATCACACATCCTTCATCTCATAGTCCCTTGCCCATATACCCATCATACATATCCTCTATCCCATAGTCCCGTGCCCATATACCCATCATGCATATCCGCCATCCCATAGTCCCATGCCCATACACCCATCATACATATTCTCCATCCCATAGTCCCATGCCCATATACCCATCATACATATTCTCCATCCCATAGTCCCATGCCTGTATACCCATCATACATATTTGCCATCCCATAGTCGAGTGCCCATATACCCATCACACATCCTTCATCTCATAGTCCAGTGCCCATATACCCATCACAAATCCTCCATCCCATAGTCCCGTGCCCATATACATATCCGCCATCCCATAGTCCCATGCCCATATACCCATCACACATCCTCCATCCCATAGGCGTGTGCCCATATACCCATCATACATATCCTCCTTCCCTTAGTCCCATGCCCATATACCCATCATACATATCCTCCATCCCATAGTCCCGTGCCCATATACCCATCATACATATCCGCCATCCCATAGTCCCGTGCCCATATACCCATCACACATCCTTCATCTCATAGTCCCATGCCCATATACCCATCATGCATATCCTCCATCCCATAGTCCCGTGCCCATATACCCGTCATACATATCCTCCATCCCATAGTCCAGTGCCCATATACCCATCACACATCCTCCATCCCATAGTCAACCATTATGACATCATAATGAGCGGCGGCGGGGCTTGCAACCTATGATGACATCAGCGTCGCCATGGCAACCATTATGACATCATAATGAGGGGTGGGGCTTGATACGCACACACTGCTTCCCCATTATGCAAATAGGGGCATTGTGACATCATAATGAGGGGCGGGGCTTGACACGCACACACTTTTTCCCCAGTATGTAGATAGGGGCAAAATTGTTTGGTGAATTGGAACGCGCAGGGTTAAAATTTCGCCTCACAACATAGCTTAGGACGCTCTTGGGGTCCAGACGTGTGGCTGTGACAAATTTTGTGGCTGTAGCTGCAACGGTGCGGATGCCTATCCCGGACATACACACATACTGTACATACACACATACATACATACACACTTTGAGCTTTATATATTAGATTTTGTATGAACAATTTTATTTCATTGGACAGCTGTCACCTCCCTAGCTGGCTGTTAAACGTTCCAAAAAGTCAGCTCATTAGAGCTCATCGAAATTGTTCTAAATTGGAGGATTTCAATAGGGAGGCAGAGACTATGATGAAGATGTTTTGCAACAAAGGGTATGACTTTGAATCTTTACAGAAAACAAAGGAACTGGTAGGGAATATGTCAAGAGACCAACTACTGGAACAACAGAAGAAAAAAAGTGATTATTCCATCATGGAAGAAATTCCTAAAATTACGCAATATAATGCCAACAGTAAAATTTTTTAAAAAATTGTTAATAAACATTGGAACATCTTAAGGAAAGATAGTCATAGGGGAATTATTGCCACTATACCCTAGGTTTATTTTTAGGAAGGCTAATAATTTGGGTAACATTATAGCCCCTTCTATTTCTAAACCTGTAAGGACGGATACAGTCTGTTTGCAAAAATTACCTATAGGTTTCTTTCCGTGTAGAAAATGTGGACCCTGTAAAAAATTGGATCTTAAAAAACAAACGGTTATTACCAATAAATCCGTGGAGATACAGATTAGGGATTTTATGACTTGTGACACCACAGGGGTTATATATGGCATCACTTGTCCCTGTGGAAAATTGTACATTGGGCGCACTATACGTCCAATGAACATATGGATAGCTGAACATCTGCGTAATGTTGGGAACAAGTTCACAGGCCATCCCCTTTCAAACCCCTTTCTTATACATCATGGAGGCTCTATTAAAGATATTAAAGTCACCAGTAGAGTTGAGCGACTTTTGGTTTTTTAGGGTCGCGTTTCGTTTCGTGAAACCCGACTTTTCCAAAAGTCGGGTCGAGCAAGATCGTCCGATTATAGGGAAAAGTCGGGGTCGTCCCGAAACACGAAACCCAATGTAAGTCAATGGGGAATAAAAGTCGGCAGTGAGAGGAGGACAGGAAACACACCTACAGTGCCCATTTGAATGCCAAAAACATCAATTCTTCTTACTTAAGCTTGTCAACCTTAATTAACTTCATAATACAAGTTACGCACTGAAAAATGGGGGTTATTTGGCTAAAGTTGTGGGGGGGGAGGGCTGGCTGCAGGTTTTCATGTGCCCTGGGCGAAAGAGCGCCCCTTTAACACATACCACAACTCATCATGCTCCGATACGGCAGATAAATAGCGGTATAGTACAATGAAAAATACCTCACTTTTTACATCTCATGACGAGGCCCATCTATTTCTCCATACAGAATCATTGGTCCCATATAATGTTTGAAACAGTATATGATGAGCTCCACATAATGCTACAGTATATGTTGGTCCCCATGGATGAAGCTCCACTGTCTTATGGGCCCAAATAATGCTCCAAACATAATGGGCCCCATTTCTAATGCTCTAGTGTATAATGGGCCCTGTAAATGCTGCTCCAGTGTCTGATGTCCACCTTTGGAATGTTCCAGTGTATGGTGGGCCCCATCTATCATTCTCCAGAGTATAGTGCTCCCCAAAAATTGCTGTCCCAACATTGAAAACAATCAAATAAGTCTCCTCGCTAGGGAATCCCTGTACTTGTCTGGACAGGTGCTGTAGCTTGCTTAACAGCTCGCCAGCCGTTCTCACGCCCAGTATGGATTGCACGTGATTGCACAAAGGTTAGAAAGGGTACCGTATCCCTGGATAACATGTATGGATAGCGTACACATTCAAAATATATGTCTCAGGAGGCAGGCTCAGACGGTGTCAGGCCCAGTATGGATTGCACGTGATTGCACAAAGGTTAGAAAGGGTACCGTATCCCTGGATAACAGGTATGGATAGCGTACACATTCAAAATATATGTCTCAGGAGGCAGGCTCAGACGGTGTCAGGCACAGTATGGATTGCACGTGATTGCACAAAGGTTAGAAAGGGTACCGTATCCCCGGATAACATGTATGGATAGCGTACACATTCAAAATATATGTCTCAGGAGGCAGGCTCAGACGGTGTTAGGCCCAGTATGGATTGCACGTGATTGCACAAAGGTTAGAAAGGGTACCGTATCCCCGGATAACATGTATGGATAGCGTACACATTCAAATTATATGTCTCAGGAGGCAGGCTCAGACGGTGTTAGGCCCAGTATGGATTGCACGTGATTGCACAAAGGTTAGAAAGGGTACCGTATCCCTGGATAACATGTATGGATAGCGTACACATTCAAAATATATGTCTCAGGAGGCAGGCTCAGACGGTGTCAGGCACAGTATGGATTTGACGGCCCAGATTACACAGCGGAGGAACAGGGAGAGGTAAAGATTGCAAATGCTGGGGCCCTGCCCAAGCAAGGGGGGCCCACTCGTGGGCGTCGGTACTGGCACTGGGCCCCTCATAGTACAGCGGTGTGTCTGACGGCGGGTGTGCACCACCACCGTCAGAGACACTTGATTGCACTATGAGGGACCCTGTGCCAGTGCCCGCGCCCAAGAGTCGGCCTACCCACCTGTCCAGGGCAACGGCACTCGCACAGTGTCGTGCGGTAGGTGGTGACCCCGGCCATGGGGGGGAGGCAGCACAGTTAGGGAGTTTTAGAAAGTGGCATATGTTGATGTTGGACATTCAGCTGATGCAAAAGGCGAAATAGGTGAAGTACCAGGAAGAGGTGGACCAAAGCAAGCCATTTTTCTGTCACCCTATGTGTCATCAGGGGAAGGTGGGACAAAATCCTTGGAAACCCATGCGTGGTTCATTTTAATGAAGGTTAGATCATCCACATTTTGGGTTGACAGACGGGTCCTTTTTTCTGTCAGGATTGATCCAGCTGCACTGAAGACTCTTTCCGATAGCACACTTGCAGCTGGGCAAGCGAGCTCCTGTAAGGCATATTGGGCCAATTCAGGCCAGGTGTCCAGTTTAGCGGCCCAATAGTCAAAGGGGAATGACCTGTGTGGGAGAACATCGATATGGGAGGAAAAGTAGTTTGTAACCATAGTTGACAACTGCTGTCTCCTGTCACTTTCCATCGATGCAGTATTACCAGTTGTGTGAGCGGTATTTGAAAAATCAGTCCACAACATTGTCATGAAACCCCTGTCTCCAACGCCACTTCTGCTGTGTGCACCACGAACACCTCTGCCAAGCTGCCCCCGGCCCGTACGGCTCGTGTGAGAACCATCACCTCTGCTGTGTGCTGGGAATGCCTCAAGCAACCGATTTACCAGAGTTGCTTGTTTATTAGCCAATATTAGGTCAAGGTTCTCCTGTGGCATGATGTTTTGTAATTTGCCTTTATAGCGTGGATCCAGGATGCTGGCCAACCAGTAGTCGTCATCGTTCATCATTTTGGCAATGCGGGGGTCCCTTTTTAGGATCCGCAAGGCATAATCTGACATGTGGGCCAATGTTCCCGGTGTCAATGATGCACTGCGAGTGCTGGGTGGAGGAGCACTTTCTGGCAAATCCACATCCCTCCAGTCACGCACAAACCCTGTACCAGACCTTGCCACGCCAACATTTTCACTTGCCCCACGAGATGCATCCTCCTCCCCTAAGTAATCATCCCCATCATCCTCCTCCTCCTCCTCTTCTTCCTCCACCTCGTCCAGGAGAGGTCCCTGAGCAGACAATGGCTGAATGTCATCAAGGATTCCGTCCTCCTCTTCCTCCTCATCAACATTGGCTGCAGACGCCTGCTCCTTAAGGTGCGTCAAAGTTTGCATGAGCAGACGCATAAGTGGGATGCTCATGCTTAGGATGGCGTCGTCTGCGCTTACCAGCCGTGTGCATTCCTCAAAACACTGAAGGACTTTACAAAGGTCTTTCAGCTTCGACCACTGCACGCCTGTCAACTCCATGTCTGCTCTCAAAGTGCCTGGCCGTGTATCCTCCCACAAATGCATTATGGCCTGCCTCTGCTCGCACAGCCGCTCCACCATGTGCAGGGTGGAGTTCCACCTTGTTGCAATGTCGATAATGAGGCGGTGGTTGGGAAGGTGGAGCAATCGCTGCAGCTTCTGCATACGAACGGAGTGTACAGGCGACCGGCGGATGTGCGCGCACAGTCTTCGCACCTTCTGGAGCAGGGCTGTTAACTCCGGATAATTTTTGAGGAAGCACTGCACCACCAGGTTCAAGGTGTGAGCCAAGCAAGGTATGTGGCTGAGTTTTGAAAGGGCTATAGCTGCCACAAAATTACGGCCGTTATCACTAACTACCTTGCCTGCCTCAAGATGTACACTGCCCAGCCATGACTCAGTTTGTCGCTTCAAGTACTCGGCCAGCACCTCGGCGGTGTGTCTGTCGCCCAAACACATCATCTGCAACACAGCCTGCTGACGCTTTCCACTAGCTGCTCGATAGGGGGACACATCGTGTGCAACAGTGGCAGCTGCAGATGGAGTGCTCGTACGACTGCGCTCTGTGGACGAGCTTTCGCTTCTGGAGGAGGAGGAGGAGGAGGAGGAGGAGGGTCGAACGCCTACAGCCAACTGTTTCCTATACCGTGGGCTAGGCAGCACTGTCCCACCACCGCTGTCCCCTGTGGACCCTGCATACACCACATTAACCCAGTGCGCAGTGATGGACACGTAACGGCCCTGGCCATGCCGACTGGACCATGCATCAGTTGTGAGGTGCACCTTTCCGCTCACTGACTGCTTGAGTGCATGGACAATGCGGTCTTTCACATGATGGTGGAGGGATGGGATGGCTTTGCGAGAGAAGAAGTGGCGACTGGGTAGGTCATAGCGTGGTACTGCATAGGCCATGAGTTCGCGGAAAGCTGTGCTTTCCACCAACCGAAAGGGCATCATCTCAAACGAGATTAGTTTGGCAATGTGGGCGTTCAAACCCAGTGTACGCGGATGAGAGACTGAGTACTTTCTTGACCTACTCATAGTGTCTGGGAGGGTGAGCTGGACTTGAGAGCTGCATATGGTGGAAGTAGCGGTGGACAGGGCGGACTGAGAGAGGGTTGATGATGGTGATGGAGTTGGTGTTCTTTCTGATGGCCTAGAATCAGTCTTTCGTTGATATAACAATGGGATTCCCTGACTGCTGTGGTCTTGCAACGACACCTCAACATTTGCTGCTGTGCTAACCGGTGGGCTTACAGTGGGGGAAACAATGTAGCGTTGCTGACTACCTTCGTTGTGATCATTTGCACATGTGGCACTTGAGGTTTGGTGTTGTGTCCACGCTTGCAAGTGCATGCTGGTTAAATGTCTAAGCATGCAACTGGTATTCAAATTTTTCAGATTTTTCCCTCGGCTAAAGGTCTTTGCGCACTTCTTACAGATAACCTTGGCCTGATCATGAGGATTTTGTTCAAAAAAGTGCCACACTGCACTCTTCCTACTTTGGCAGACATTTTCCGGCCTAGCACGCTGTGATCTTTTGACCCTCTGGACAAGCTGTCCAGCAACTCTTTTGATGTTTGGAACCTGTCTTTGGAGTGCTCCGGGCCTGCCAGATAACAGCTGTTGCGATGTCGATGTCTGCTGTGAATGCTCCTCATCTGAGCTATTGGAAGCAGCACCCTCTTCCCCCAATGGATGCCAATCTGGGTCAACAACTGGGTCATCCATCACCTCCTCTTCTATGTCATGTGCACCTTTCTCTGTGTCACCGTGTATGGTGGTATAGTGTGCGGGAAGGGGCACCTGAGTCTCATCAGGGTCAAAATCTGGCTCTGTACACTGCGAGGACAATGTAGTGCTCTGAGTGAATGTACCAGCTGAATCATCCATCAGCGGCTGTGCATCAGTGCACTCCATGTCAGATTCATCTTGGCCTGGGTAATTCACCATTTCACTTGATAATCCAGGCATGGTATGTGAAAACAGCTCCATGGAGTAATCAGTAGTATGGCCTGCGTCATCCTTCAATCTTGGTTGGGGTGAAGGACACAAGGAAAGGTGTGGTTCATGAACATGAGCCTCCAATGACGACTCAGTGCTTTTACTTTTTACAACTGAAGAAGAGGAGGCGATAGAGCTGGAGGCTGAGTCAGCAATGTAAGACAAAACTTTTTCCTGATGCTCTGCCTTTAAAAGCGGTTTGCCAACTCCTAGAAAACTAAGCGTTCGAGGCCTTATGTAGCCAGACGATGACGCAGGGTCAGCACCTCCTGCATTCGGTCCTATTTTGCTCTTGCCACTACCATCAGATCCACCACCAACACCATCATTACCAGCTGCCAACCCCCGCCCAATTCCACGGCCTCTTCCACCAGCCTTCCTCATTTTTGGTAGAAATGTAGACAAAATCCAACAAACTATATAGTAATGTAAAACAAGGTACAGGGTGTCTATAGGACAGGGGAGATTTAGAATTTCTGCACACACTTGTGGACAGTGGACACTTTTGGATTGTGTGAGGCCCACTGATATCTGAGCGCTATGTGACAGGCTCGATGGCACAGCTGCCTGTGACCAAAGTGACGAGAGGATAATGGAGATTTTGAATCTCTGCGCACACTTTTGGACACTGGACACTTGTGGATTGTGTGAGGCCCACTGATATCTGAGCGCTATGTGACAGGCTCGATGGCACAGCTGCCTGTGACCAAAGTGACGAGAGGATAATGGAGATTTTGAATCTCTGCGCACACTTTTGGACACTGGACACTTGTGGATTGTGTGAGGCCCACTGATATCTGAGCGCTATGTGACAGGCTCGATGGCACAGCTGTGACCAAAGTGACGAGAGGATAATGGAGATTTTGAATCTCTGCGCACACTTTTGGACACTGGACACTTGTGGATTGTGTGAGGCCCACTGATATCTGAGCGCTATGTGACAGGCTCGATGGCACAGCTGCCTGTGACAAAAGTGACGAGAGGATAATGGAGATTTTGAATCTCTGCGCACACTTTTGGACACTGGACACTTGTGGATTGTGTGAGGCCCACTGATATCTGAGCGCTATGTGACACGCTCGATGGCACAGCTGCCTGTGACCAAAGTGACGAGAGGATAATGGAGATTTTGAATCTCTGCGCACACTTTTGGACACTGGACACTTGTGGATTGTGTGAGGCCCACTGATATCTGAGCGCTATGTGACACGCTCGATGGCACAGCTGCCTGTGACCAAAGTGACGAGAGGATAATGGAGATTTTGAATCTCTGCGCACACTTTTGGACACTGGACACTTGTGGATTGTGTGAGGCCCACTGATATCTGAGCGCTATGTGACACGCTCGATGGCACAGCTGCCTGTGACCAAAGTGACGAGAGGATAATGGAGATTTTGAATCTCTGCGCACACTTTTGGACACTGGACACTTGTGGATTGTGTGAGGCCCACTGATATCTGAGCGCTATGTGACACGCTCGATGGCACAGCTGCCTGTGACCAAAGTGACGAGAGGATAATGGAGATTTTGAATCTCTGCGCACACTTTTGGACACTGGACACTTGTGGATTGTGTGAGGCCCACTGATATCTGAGCGCTATGTGACAGGCTCGATGGCACAGCTGTGACAAAAGTGACTAGAGGATAAGGGAGATTGGATTGCTTTTAAAAAAGCAGTTTGCGGAGCAGTGGGTAAACAGCAATGCCAGCGTGTCAGGAAGCCTTAAAAGGCAGCCCAACAACCAACACCACTGATACACCACAATATAGCCTCCCCTTGCACTGCACACACAGTGACTTGTGTGTTGTGCAGGCCAAATCGCTAGCAGCAGAAGCAGTTTTTTTGTCTTCTTCCCTGCCTAACGCTCTCCCTACAGAATCAGCAGCAACCTCTCCCTATACTAAGATCGGCAGAAGTAAGATGGCGGTCGGCATGCACGCCCTTTTATACCCCCTGTGACGCCCACCAAAGCAAGCCAATCACTTGCATGCCCTTCTGAAAGATGGTGGTGACCCGTGCCTAGGTCATCACGTTGCCCACAGTGTCCGTGGATCCTGATTGGCTGAAAAAGAGCGCAAAACAAACTTTTGAAACGCGACTTTGGCGCGTAAGTCGCCGACCTCGTGGCCGACCTCATCCTAGGGTCGGGTTTCGTTTCATGAAACCCGACTTTGCCAAAAGTCGGCGACTTTTGAATTTTTTCGACCCGTTTCGCTCAACTCTAGTCACCAGTATAAAAGTGGTTAAAAAAAGCTGGAGAAAAGGAAACTTTATTCAACAGATGTCGAGGGAAGAAAGTAGATTGATATTTGAAATGAATACGTTGATTCCCAACGGCTTAAATAGTGAGATTGAACTCTTTGCTTTTAATGTCTGAACACAGATACAAATGACCGTGGGTATATAAGCGCTTTTCACACTCTATGGACCATCTCTGAGGAAGGAATCCAAGAATTCCGAAACGCGTAAGACATTAGTGCGGTCTATACAGCGCTCCTTAGCCAGTCACGTGACTCTACACGTGACCGTGATGTCACGCAAGGTCCTGCAGGTTTCTGCTTCACCTTGCTGGCTACAGCTCACACGCGGTGCCCTTACCGCTCCCCAACAGCGGCTGGCACGTCTGTCACCGGCCGGGACAGCGTCCAATACTCACGGTATCATCCTGTGTTCTGAGAACTTGGAAATCTGTATCCTTATCTGGACTACCGCATGTACCGGTGCCCTTCTATTGGACTCTCGCAGCTAGGAATTTTCCACTGCTCAACGCTCTGCTGAAATGAAGGTATCGCTGTGTATGTACTGTGATCCATCCTACCGCCGTCTAGGTTTTTTAGACAATTTGGAAGTTCAAAGCTTTTTTCTGCAGTTTTTTCTGTGTGTGCATCTATGTAAACCTCGCTGTTCTCTATATATACTTTATTCTATAATGCTTTCACGTCCGGATATCATGTTAGCGCAAATAGCATTTTTATAATTATTGATTTTTGTATCTTTGGGACAAATTAGGTGGTTTTGTCCATTATTTGCTGCTTAGGATTCCGGTGTATAGCGCTTAGCGCCCCTGTTATTTGTTGTATCTATTAATAGATTTTAAATTCATTTGGCAACTCATTTGATTAATAAAAGTATGAGTTTTCATGGAAAACACAAAATTGTCTGGGTGACCCCAAACTTTTGAACGGTAGTGTATATCGTATAAATTTTATCACTATCATGAAGTACAATATGTCATGAAAAAACATTCTCAGAATCAGTGGGATCTCTGTTCAACAGTTCCAGAGATATTACCTTATAAATTGACAAAGGTCAGAATTGTAAAATTTGGTCTGGTCATTAACGTGCAAACCACCTTGGAGAGGTAAAGGGCTTAGTTATAGTTATTCTATATTAATTGTATCACTTAAGCATGCTAATATCCCCCTATATACTGTATGGTGATGTGATTGCGTATGTGCTCCAGAGAATGAATATAAACTGCCCGCTGCAAAGGTACACGTGTATAATATACATGCTGCAGAGAAATACTAACATTAGATCTCTATCCACTCTAGGGCTGAAGGCCCTTTCACAGCATGTGATCAGTCACATTCTTGAAAGGAATTTAAAAATGTGGTAATGTATACAGTGGTTTTGTTTATGTATATGTTTGTATATACTTATACATATATATCTGTTTGTGTGAGTGTATATAGAGGATCTGCATTTGTTGTATATATGAGTTTTTTTATGTGTGTATGAAGGAAAACTATGTGCGTGTGGATAGCAAACAGCGTATGTATTTAT
Organism: Dendrobates tinctorius; assembly: GCF_039654945.1. NCBI lineage: Eukaryota > Metazoa > Chordata > Amphibia > Anura > Dendrobatidae > Dendrobates > Dendrobates tinctorius. The sequence continues at coordinate 27,025,140 of NW_027361741.1, read as the reverse complement.
TTTACTCATTTATATAGCGCCATTAATTCCACAGCGCTTTACAGACATTATTGGCACTGTGATGCGGTTCACAATCTAAATTCCCTATCAGTATGTCTTTGAAATGTGGGAAGAAACCCAAGCAAACACGAGGAGAACATACAAATTCCTTGCAGATATTGTTACTCATTTATATAGCGCCATTAATTCCACAGCGCTTTACAGACATTATTGGCATTGTCCCAGATGGGGCTCACAATCCAAATTTCCTATCAGTATGTCTTTGAAATGTGGGAGGAAACCCAAGCAAACACGGGGAGAACATAGAAACTCCTTGCAGATGTTGTCCTTGGTGTGATTTGAACCAAGGACTCAAGCGCTGCAGTGCTAACCATTGAGTCACAGTGCCAACATATGTAGCAGATTTGAGTGTGTGTGCATGTTTCAAAGCTGTGTTTGTTTTTTGGTAGCTGTGTTTGCTTAAGTAGAAGAGCTGTATGTGAATGTAGGGCAATTGTATATGCGTACGGGTGAGAGCTGAGTGTTATATATGAAAGGTGTGAGTGAGTCTATTCTACCCTACAGCAGTAAAGCTTGTGTTATCAAATCCTCTACAAATTTACACCTTCGGGAAATTTTAGTTAGTAAAAATATAGGAAAAACATTTTTACAACTAAGTAAACATAGGGTGGTGTTTAAAATTAAGATGTGTCTAATAGTTAGAAAACTTTGAAACTTTACATAAATTAATAGCAAAATGTTTACATTACACCTATCAAAAAAAAGCTTCCTCCATATCCCCTCCAGCTGTCCTATCCATCACCAAGATAGGTGAGTTTTCTGCCATTTAGGTAGAAGTAATCTTCAAACAATTTGCTTCTAATTTAGATAAAGTAGCTGGTAGGTATATCATGGAAACGCTACATGTGAGGTCTGCCTACTAAACACTAGTTGTAATATGTATTTACAAAACTTCCGTTTTCTCTATGCCTGACCTACACTACTTCATTTTTTAGTAGGCATTAGTATATAATGAGGTGGCATTCACCATCCATCTGCTGACATGGGCACCATCAATGGTGTTTAACGGGTCCCAAGTACTTAAGTACATCTCAATATGCCATATAAAGAGGCTGTCAGGCACATAAGCTTGCTGGAATAATATTAATATTATAGGCAAGGATGTGACATCTTATCAGTGGTAAAGGCACAACATCAGTGTTGTATATTTGAGGTTTTTTTTGTGTATCGAGGAAAGCTATGTGCGTGCGTTTAGAAAACAGTGTGTGTGTTTATTTCACTCATTTATATAGCGCCATTAACTCCACAGCGCTTTACACACATAATTGGCACTGTCCCCGATGCGGCTCACAATCTAAATTCCCTATCAGTATGTCTTTGGAATGTGGGAGGAAACCCACGCAAACACGGGGAGAACATACAAACTCCTTGTAGATGTTGTTACTCATTTATATAGCGCCATTAATTCCACGGCGCTTTACAGAAATTATTGGCACTGTCCCGATGGGGCAAACAAACTAAATTTCCTATCAGTATGTCTTTGGAGGAAACCCACGCAAACACGGGGAGAACATACAAACTCCTTGCAGATGTTGTCCTTGGTGGGATTTGAACCAAAGACTTCAGCGCTGCAGTGCTAACTACTGAGCCACCATGCCGCCATATGTAGCAGATATGTGTGCATGTTCCAAAGCTGTGTTTGGTTTTTGGGTACCTCCCTGCTCTGTCAACGCCGCCCAGGACAGAAACTGAGGAGCTCCCCTTGTTACCACAGCAGGACACAGGCTACTTCTAGCCGTTGGAGGCCGGTGTCACAATGATGTCACTGCATGGCACTGGCCAACGTCGGCTGTGAGAAGTGACAGACGAGGAGATGGAGGCTGTATTAGGGGAGTATAAGGTTTTGTATTTTTTCTTTTTGTTATTTGGCCACTGACTGGGGCAGGTCTGTGGGGACATTATATATTTGGGAACATGGGGGTCTGTGGGGGACATTATATATGGAGGTCTGTGGGGGACATTATATCATGTGGGGGACATTATATATGGAGGTCTGTGGGGGACATTATATATGCGAGTATGTGGGGGACATTATATATGGAGGTCTGTGGGGACATTATATTTGTGGGAATATTACATTATGTATGGGGGTTTGTGGGGGACATTATATATGTGGGAACATTATGTATGGGGGTCTGTGGGGGACATTACATATGTGATTATGTGGGGGACATTATATATGGAGGTCTGTGGGGACATTCTATTTGTGGGAACATTACATTATGTATTGGGGTCTGTGGGGACATTATATATGTGGGAACATTATGTATGGGGGTCTGTGGGGGACATTATATATGTATTTGGGGGACATTATTTATGGAGGTCTGTGGGGGACATTATATATGTGAGTATGTGGGGGACATTATATCACACGTAGGTCAGTGAGGGACATTATATATAGAGGTCTATGGGGACATTATATATGTGGGTCAGAGGGGGACATTATATCGTATGTGGGTCTGTTGGGGACATTATATATGTGGGAACATTATGTATGGGGGTCTGTGGGGGATATTATATTATATTTGTGGGAGCATTACATTATGTATGGGGGTCTGTGGGGGACATTATATATGTGGGAACATTATGTATGGGGGTCTGTGGGGGACATTACATATGTGAGTATGTGGGGGACATTACATATGTGAGTATGTGGGGGACATTATATATGGAGGTCTGTGGGGGACATTATATATGTGAGTATGTGGGGGACATTATATCATATGTAGGTCAGTAAGGGACATTATATATGGAGGTCTATGGGGACATTATATATGTGGGTCAGTGGGGGACATTATATCGTATGTGGGTATGTTGGGGACATTATGTTAGGGTCGACGGAACACACCAGATATAAATAATAGGGGGTGCGTTCGCCGCCCGGGGTCCACCTTGCGGTAGATGGCAAGACCGCTGCTGGTCAATGGCAGATACGCTGGAAGTGCGATACAGCGCTTGGGTTAACGTCACCCGAGAGCCTGAAGGCGGACTCTGTTTAGTCACAGAGACGCCTGAACATAAAAAAGAAGAGAAGGCTGAACCTGTTAGCCGCACAGGTCAGCCGGCGTGTGGCGTCGCAGCCGCGAACGCCAGAGGACTGCTAAGAGCAGCGCGGCGGTAACTATCGCTGCTAAACGACGGTGACGACGGGGCGGACACCGACGGGCGCTAGTGCTAGGTGCGGTAAGCACAGTGGCAATTAGCTAGCCACTACCTGGCCCTGACTATAACAACACTCGGTCACCACTCGTAATATCAGAGGGTAGGGGTTTCCAATAAGTCAGTCACCAGAACATGCGTCCATCACCATACACACATAGCATCATTGGTCTACACTAGCGCATGGCCGAGCTGCCATGCGGGCTTTTTATAGCCATGCGCTTCCAGGACCTTCCAGTACTTTGGGAAGGACCAATCAGATCCGACGCAGGACCTGAGCATGTGACCCCTGCTCTCCACTGAGAGGTCACCTTGCGGGCATGCCCAGTAGCACGCACGAGGACTTAGCCTCTGGAGCGGTTCCCTGCAGAGCAGGTTGCGCTACCATTGTTGCACCAGAGGTGGCAGCAACATCCAGGCTGTCAGAGCAAGTCTGAGCAACACACCTGGCTTGCCGTGATTGCTGAGCAGCACCCGGAGTGGTTGGAGGAGAATGGGAGACCGCTGGATGTCTGGCTCTGGATTCCCGCTGTGCAGCATCAGGAATCTGACGCCTAACACATTATATATGTGGGAACATTATGTATGGGGGTCTGTGGGGGATATTATATATGTGTTAACATTATATATGGGGGTCTGTGGGGGACATTATATATGTTTGAACATTGTACTTGGAGGTCTGTGGGGGACATTATATCATATGTGGGTCCATCGGAGACATTATATATGGGGGCCATATCATATGTGGGTCTGAAGGAGACATTTTATATGTGGGTCCGTGGGGGACATTACATTATATGTGGATCTGTGAGGGACATTATACTGTATAAGTGGTTGTTAAATAGGTTGAAAAAAGCCCACAGTCCATAAAGTTCAACCTTTCTCCACCAATTGTTCATTTTGTCACTAAATTAACTATAACCCACAATATTATATGTACTGATTAAATCATCCATACCTTTTTAAAAGCTGTTATTGTGTTTGCCATTACTACCTCTTGTGGTCGTGCACTCTTGTGGGGGCATTATACTGTTGGAGAGACTGTGGGGGACATTATATGTGAGTCTATGATGACATTATATGTGATTCTGTGATGACATTATAAGCGGGGACATGAAATAATAATATGTGGCTCTGTTTAAACTGTACACAGAGCCGTATTTGGCCCTCATGCTGCCATTGGCACTTTTCGTGATCGCACCCCTTACTGATGTCACACACTGAGTCTGTGCACACGACATCTATTTAAGGTACATCTACTCTTTAAAAAGCGCTAATTAAGCACTAAAAGAATGAACGTAAGCTTTTCAAAGTCATCAAGAGATTAAAATAGGTGACCTAACCATTGCTTCAGTGAGGAGAGGCCTAATGATATAGAGACATGCTGTCTGATCATTCACCCCTCCTCTTTACTGAAGGTGTTCAAAGGGAAGCCAAGAGCAGACAGGTAGCAGGCGTCAGAGCGAGCCTGCAGCCACATTGTGTGCACCCACACTGACAATTGCAGCGCACTGCTGCACTCACTCATCCAGTGTCGCTGGTTTCACACTTGCGTTTTTTTCAAATCAGGCAAAATCAGTTTTTTTAGCCAAATCCTTATCCTTTCAGGATCCAGTTTTTGCCCATTCACTTTACTGGTGTCAGGTAGAATCCAGTTACTTCAGGTTGCTTCCTAACACCATTAAAGTGAATGGACAAAAATTTTTAGACAGCACTCACTTTTACTAAGGGCACTTTCACACATCAGTGTCTCTGGTACGTGTAGTGACAGTTTTATCACACACCGGAGACACTGACACACGTAGACCCATTCAAATGAATGGGTCTATGCACATGTCAGCGTGTTTTCACGGACCGTGTGTCCGTGTGCAAAACACGCAGACATATCCGTTTTCACCCGAACCGCAACACGTGTTGCACACATACACACGGAGAACAGTGCACACTGTCCTCCGTGAGCACGGACGGCCACCGGGGGAAGTAGCACTACTGTAAAGTGCTGTTTCCCTGCTTGTGGTGCTGAATGTGGCTATTATTCTCCCCTGCTCTGCCAGCAACAACGCAAACAGGGTAGAATGAATGAAAAACCCGACAAGTGCAGGCTTGCTATTCTCAGACTGGTAAGGGGTCATGGATATACAGTTGTGGCCAAAAGTATTGACACCCCTGCAATTCTGTCAGATAATACTCAGTTTCTTTCTGAAAATGATTGCAAACACAAATTCTTTGGTATTATTATCTTCATTTAATTTGTCTTAAATGAAAAAACATAAAAAGAATTGTCCTAAAGCCAAATTGGATATAATTCCACAGCAAACATAAAAAAAGAGGGTGGACAAAAGTATTGGCACTGTTCAAAAAATCATGTGATGCTTCTCTAATTTGTGTAATTAACAGCACCTGTAACTTACCTGTGGAACCTAACAGGTGTTGGCAATAATTAAATCACACTTGCAGCCAGTTGACATGGATTAAAGTTGACTCAACCTCTGTCCTGTGTCCTTGTGTGTACCACATTGAGCATGGAGAAAAGAAAGACCAAAGAACTGTCTGAGGACTTGAGAAACCAAATTGTGAGGAAGCATGAGCAATCTCAAGGCTACAAGTCCAGCTCCAAAGACCAGAATGTTCCTGTGTCTACCGTGCGCAGCGTCATCAAGAAGTTTAAAGCCCATGGTACTGTGGCTAACCTCCCTAGATGTTGACGGAAAAGAAAAATTGACAAGAGATTTCAACGCAAGAGTGTGCGGATGTTGGATAAAGAACCTCGACTACCATCCAAACAAGTTCAAGCTGCCCTGCAGTCCGAGGGTACAACAGTGTCAACCCGTACTATCCGTCGGCATCTGAATGAAAAGGGACTGTATGGTAGGAGACCCAGGAAGACCCCACTTCTTACCCCGAGACATAAAAAAAGCCAGGCTGGAGTTTGCCAAAACTTAGCTAAAAAAGCCTAAAACGTTTTGGAAGAATGTTCTCTGGTCAGATGAGACAAAATTAGAGCTTTTTGGGCAAAGGCATCAACATAGAGTTTACAGGAGAAAAAAAGAGGCATTCAAAGAAAAGAACACGGTCCCTACAGTCAAGCATAGCGGAGGTTCCCTGATGTTTTGGGGTTGCTTTGCTGCCTCTGGCACTGGACTGCTTGACCGTGTGCATGGCATTATGAAGTCTGAAGACTACCAACAGATTTTGCAGCATAATGTAGGGCCCAGTGTGAGAAAGAAGGGTCTCCCTCAGAGGTCATGGGTCTTCCAGCAGGACAATGACCCAAAACACACTTCAAAAAGCACTAGAAAATGGTTTGAGAGAAAGCACTGGAGACTTCTAAGGTGGCCAGCAATGAGTCCAGACCTGAATCCCATAGAACACCTGTGGAGAGATCTAAAAATGGCAGTTTGGAGAAGGCACCCTTCTAATATCAGGGACCTGGAGCAGTTTGCCAAAGAAGAATGGTCTAAAATTCCAGCAAAGCATTGTAAGAAACTCATTGATGGTTACCGGAAGCGGTTGGTCGCAGTTATTTTGGCTAAAGGTTGTGCAACCAAGTATTAGGCTGAGGGTGCCAATACTTTTGTTTGGCCCATTTTTGGAGTTTTGTGTGAAATGATCAATGTTTTGCTTTTTGCTTCATTCTCTTTTGTGCTTTTTCATTTAAGACAAATTAAATGAAGATAATAATACCAAAGAATTTGTGTTTGCAATCATTTTCAGGAAGAAACTGAGTATTATCTGACAAAATTGCAGGGGTGTCAATACTTTTGGCCACAACTGTAGGCCCCCCAGCCTTAAAACAGCAGCCCGCAGCTGCCCAGAAAAGGTGCATCTATTAGATGCGCCTATTCTAGAGCTTTGCTGGGTTCTTCCCACTTGCCCTGTAGCAGTGGCAAGTGGGGTAATAAGGGGTTAATGTCACCTTTCTATTGTAAGGTGACATTAAGCCCCGCTTAGTAATGGAGAGTTGTCAATAAGACACCTGTCCATTACTAATCCTATAGTTTGTAAAGGGTTAAATAAATACACACATAGAAAGAATAAAGTCTTTTAATGAAATAATACAACACACATGTTTGCCATCTTTATTAAACTGCTAATCTCAGCGAAGCCCTCGATGTCCTGGAAAAAAATAAACCAACAATATACTATGCCTGTCCGGCGTACAGTCAGTCCCACGCCGTAATCCATATCTGGGGAATGTACAGTTTACAACCGGAGCGGTGCTAATGTGACCGATCGGGTTGTAAACTACTGTCCTCCGTGTTATAACCTTTCTCTCGTCTTATGGAATATTGTTGGTTTATTTGTATTTTACTTTATAGCACCAATAAAAACTATTCTATAGGAATATGCCCCCTAATCCCCATTCTACAGAGTCAGCCTCCTCCAAATCCCCAGCCTGCATATAGCAGCACCAGCCTCCCCTGTCACCATTATACAGCAGCAGCCTCCCCTGTTCACCAGTATACAGCAGCACCCTCCCCTGTCACCAGCCTCCCCTGTTCACTATTATACAGCAGCAGCCTGCCCTGTCACCAACCTCCCCGTTCACCAGTATACTGCAGCAGCCTCCCCTGTCACCAGCCTCCTCTACCACACACATAAATAGCAGCAATGAAATAATCATGAATGTCCAAAACAGACACTCTGGACCTGCATAAATATGACAAAACTGCTATGACGGCATGTATAGCATAAGATGCAGGACTTTCCAGCATCCAATGACCCATAATAAAAGACTGCTAATACTACCAATTCACTGCACAATATAGTCACCAATTATTATATGAATGGGCAAATCATACCTAAAGTGGGCACGTGGAATCCCTCGGGCGTCCATCTGCCCCGACACGCATTTCGCTGTCGCTTCTTTGGGAGGCGTGTCAGGGCAGGGGGCGTATCGGTTTAAATAGTGTGCATCAAAATAATGATTGGACGAGGTGGCAGTACAATTGCACATGCTCAGTTTTTCTAAGGTCCTACTCGCGCAAATGCAATAAGAGCTAATATGCAGACCAAAAATGGAGTTTAGTCAGTGCATGCACGAGCCAGTCAGACCCGCGTCACAAAAAAGGGGAGGTGCTAAAGGCGGTCATGTGTTCCCGACACCAGGTCATCTAAAAGATGACGTAAGTGACCGGAGAACACTATAGATCGCCGTTCGCTCTCCCAGCAGGGCCGCAGCCTGCGCATGCGCTCTACTGAAATGGAATGATGTAAACGAATATAAAGCTATGTGTTAAATGCTGAAGTGCCCTGGAACTATTGTATCAATATATGTGTGTGCTCATAATGTAGAAAAAGCATTGTGAACATGCTACTTAGTGCACAAATATGATAATAAAAAAAATTCAAAAGGGGTGTTTAATAAATAGATATAACACAAAACCGTTTAGCACAGCTATAAAGTGGTGGTGCAACAAGTAGGATCATAGTCCGTAATCATATGAATATAGAAACTTGGCACACACAATATATATGATTTCCAGTGAAAAAGTGATTTTTAATATACAGTACATACAGTATAGACGTTTCGGTCACATTGACCTTCATCACAGTACTATGTATTGTACTGCTGTCATTTGCATAATGCTCAAAAGAGGGAGAGCCAAAAGGTAAGTGGTCCCCCCGGGAGTAGGGACAAAAGGCAAAGCTTTGCAGAGTCGGTCCAGTCAGTATGCAGCATGTAGGGCAATGACACGGCATCCACCGCGGGTCAGAGGAGCCTTGAGAAAGTGAGTGAAGTCATTGCCCAGAGAAAGCGTGCCTAAACATACAGGAAACCTTATAAACACAAAACCGTTTAGCACAGCTATAAAGTGGTGGTGCAACAAGTAGGATCCTAGTCCGTAATCATATGAATATAGAAACTTGGCACACACAATATATATGATTTCCATTATGCAAATGACAGCAGTACAATACATAGTACTGTGATGAAGGTCAATGTGACCGAAACGTCTATACTGTATGTACTGTATATTAAAAATCACTTTTTCACTGGAAATTATATATATTGTGTGTGCCAAGTTTCTATATTCTTAATAAATAGATATAGGCGCCGGGAAAGGTCAGAACGGTCCGGCACCTGCACACTGCAGTACTTTACTCTGCCCTCAACAAGGCAGATAAAGTACGCCTGCGCCGGAGCTGCGGCAGAAGTAAGGAGGACAGCATCGCTAGAAGATGGGAGGCGCCGGACCCCTACACCCATCAGACCGGACCCCTGAGTGAGTATAATCTAACTCGTTTTTCTTATGTTTCAGGTTACATCTGGGGCTTATCTACAGCATTAAAAAATGCTGCAGATAAGCCCCTGATGGCGGTGCCAGCAGCTGACAGGGCTAAAAATAGGTGACAGATTCCCTTTAAATATAACTCTCATCATTCTTCCCTGCTTGCGCTGATCGCCAACAGAGCAGGGGAGAATGATGAGAGCCGTGTTCAGCACCTGGCTTCGGGGAACAGCACTTACTGTAACGCTTCTTCCCTGGCGACCGTCCTTGTGGTACTGATGCGGCACACCCATGCTGTCAGGGATTTTTTATGTTCCAATTAGAAGTCGTCCAGACCTGAATAAGTAAGATGCTTCTTTATTGGACATGCCGGCATGGAGAGAGAATGACGGCCACACCAGGTGTGGGCCGTCCTCTGTCTAACTCAATACATATTCTTAAGAGTTTAAATAGCAAAGCTGAAAGGATGTTGAAACATAATGCGTTTGCAGAAATGGCACATACAATATGCCTAGCTGTTGTAATCCTTATCTACGTTACCAGAGAAGTCACGCAAGACAAGGAAAACCAGATAACGTTCACAAAAAGTAACACCCAAAGGTAACACCCATATATACATAAGCTAAAAAGAGTTTCAAAGTCTAGGCAAAATAAATGGCATATGCAATCCTGTGTGTATACCGTATATACTGTGTATATATATCTACTCACACACATACACATATGTATATAGATATATACATATATACGCACATAAAAGGACTTTATTACAATTATTATAACATTCCCTCATCTTGTAATAAAATCATTTATCTGTACACGTTGGGGACAGATTTCTTTTTGTCAGATTTCACAGAAGATCTTCTTATAATCTAGAGGGAGAGTAATATGCTCAGTATATTTATAATAATAATAATAAATTTTATTTCTATAGCGCCGACATATTCCGCAGCACTTTACATTTCAGAGGGGATTTGTACAGACAATAGACATTACAGCATAACAATAATCACATACAGTAGATTATAACAAATACCAAGATGAATGAGGGCCCTGCTCGCAAGCTTACAGTCTATGAGGAAAGAGGTAGACACGAAAGGTGGGTGGTAACAGTTGCCCTGATTGTATGGACCAGCCATAATGTTAAGTGTGTGACAGTACAGACAGAGGGCTAATGGATGCATAAAGCATGTGGGAACATGATGCGGGAAATCTGGTTGTGGTAAAACTTTTGGCTGTGCCACACAGGGATAGATTAGGTTAATGTGTTGAGGCGATAGGCCAGTCTGAATAAATGCGTTTTCAGGGCACGCTTAAAATTGTGGGGATTGGGGACTAATCGTATTGACCTGGGAAGTGCATTCCAAAGAATTGGCGCGGCACGTTTAAAGTCTTGGAGACGGGAGTGGGAGGTTCTGACTATTGAGGATACTAACCTCAGGTCATCAGCAGAATGGAGGGCGCGGGTAGGGTGGTATACTGAAACAAGGGAGGAGATGTAGGGTGGTGCTGAGCTATGGAGGGCTTTGTGGGTGAGGGTAATAAGTTTATACTGAATTCTGGAGTGGATGGGTAGCCAGTGTAATGACTGGCACAAGGTAGAGGCATCGGTGTAACGATTGGTGAGGAATATGATCCTGGCTGCAGCATTCAAGACAGATTGGAGAGGGGAGAGTTTGGTAAGAGGGAGACCGATTAGAAGAGAGTTACAATAGTCGAGACGAGAATGAATAAGAGAAACAGTAAGAGTTTTTGCAGAGTCCAAAGTAAGAAAAGGTCGAATTCTAGAAATGTTTTTGAGGTGCAGATGACAAGAGCGAGCCAGTGATCGAATGTGGGGGGCAAAGGAAAGCTCAGAATCAAGTATGACCCCAAGACAGCGGGCCTGTTGCTGGGGAGTAATAGTGGAGCCACCCACAGAAATAGCAATGTCGGGTATAGGTACATTAGTAGAGGGAGGAAACACCAGGAATTCAGTTTTTGACAGGTTCAGTTTCAGATATAGTGAGGACATGATGTTAGACACAGCGTTTAGACAATCGCTGGTATTTTCTAGAAAGGCTGGCGTGATGTCAGGAGAAGAAGCGTATAATTGGGTGTCATCAGCACAGAGATGGTACTGGAACCCAAATCTACTGATTGTTTGACCAATAGGGGCAGTGTACAAGGAGAAGAGGAGGAGGCCTAGAACCGATCCTTTGGGGACCCCAACAGTAAGGGGAAGGTGAGAGGAGGAGGAACCGGCAAAAGATACAGTAAAGGAGCGGTCAGAGAGATAGGAGGAGAACCAGGAGAGAACGGTGTCCTTGAGGCCAATGGAACGGAGCATAGTGAGGAGGAGCTGATGATCCACAGTGTCGAATGCTGCAGAGAGATCCAAGAGAATTAGCATGGAGTAATGACCATTTGATTTAGCTGTTAGCAGATCATAAGAGACTTTAGTGAGGGCAGTTTCAGTGGAGAGTAAAGAGCGGAAACCGGATTGGAGAGGGTCGAGAACAGAGTTTTCTGAGAGATAGCGGATAAGACGGGAGTGGACCAGGCGTTCCAGGAGTTTAGAGATGAAGGGAAGATTAGAGACAGGTCTATAGTTAGCGGCACAGTTTTGGTCGAGGGATGGTTTTTTAAGTAGTGGATGTATGATGGCATGCTTAAATGAGGAGGGAAAATACTAGAAGAGAGAGAGAGGTTAAATATTTTAGTTAGGTGAGGGGTGACAGCAGGGGAAAGGGACTGGAGGAGATGTGATATTTATCATTAAGTCTAAAATTTTCATGCTTTCATTGGATTCCAAGGTCTCCATTCCTTGATGCATAGTTGTTGTTATGGCAGAGTCAATCAGTCTTTGAACAAGTTCTCTAATGCATAGAATAGCACAGCATCCACAAACAATCAGCACTCCGGCCACGATGGTAAGAGATGTCAACGCAGAAGTGAATAATCTGGACCATTTCCCAAACCATCCTTCAGTCCAGGAAGTGAATATGTCGTCATATCCAGAGTTCTCTGCTAATTCATTAGACAGGGCAGTCAGTCCATCAAAAGCTTTGGAGATACTTCAAACAGAATCTGTATTAAGGATAAAGGGTGCAACAAAAAATCCTCCAAACATTTTATATACACCTCCCTTTTCTGCTAAGATCTTGTCTAATGCCATCCTATTCTACCAAGTCATGAGAGGAGTTGGTCCTAATTGCTCAGCTGTCCCTTTAACTGCATCTTGGGTATAATTAACAAATCTCTGCTGGTTATAGTATAAGTAGTTTATCCAATCTACATTCTTTTTTATAATCACCCACCAAATTATGGATTCCCACCCGACTGCTACCTGGATCCTAGCCTTGTACTCGGTGGTCACTCCCCTGGGAACTCCAATGTCATCTCTGTAGATACTAGAATGGAAGGATCCTTGCAGAGTTTCACGCTTCTGTCTCTTCCACTATGTACCTTTGGCCATATCCCTGTTGACAACAGGTGGAACGGCATGATTAGCTGGACCACCGCACAATCCCTTCGAGAACCATGTGGTAGTCTCTCTCTTATGCTTTTATCACCGCATAACCACTATACATCCGCTCTCAGGGTAGTGTGGTCTGACCGTATGGTTGAGTACTTGGCCCTGTGGGAGACAATGATCCATTCTCTGCAAGAGTCGCCTTGGAGCTCTCCGAAGTCGTGCCCATGCCCTGGAAGACTAAAACAAGTATAGTTACCAGGATTAGCAATCACCTGTGGTGGGATATCCGGTTTCTCTAGTGGGGGATATAAAAATGATAATATTTTATATTTTCCTTCCCTTTCTGAGCAGACATAAGTTTTACTATATAACTTAATTTTTTAAACCTTTCTGCAATGTATTTAAGCCATTCTAACCATTCATTCTTCTCCTCACAGCCTCTCTCTCTAGAACTAGTTTATCTTCATAAATTAGGTTAGACAATCCAACTATGAGCCCTATGGACTCTGTTATGGTTCTCTCTGGCATACCTTCCTTCGGTCTATGTATGCTATTATTCAGAACTTCTATGTAGAAATTTCCTATTGGGTCTGTTCCTGATATATCAGCTCTTATAACCTTTGATCCCTCATCTTAGGGTTTTTTAAAAGTTCTCAGTAGCTGATTACAATTATTCTTATTTGTGTAAGGGGATCTCCTTTTTCCTAATGGAGAATCAGGCTTTAAATCTATGTAGCCATAAGGCTTATACCTATAGTCTCAGGCTACAATTGTCCATGCTGCTTTACTCCAGTCACACACATCCATCCCCTCTATTAGAGCTCATAACACAAACATACTTACCAGACTCGGCTAGTTTCACAGCTTGTTCCCTATTTCTGTATCATTTATACAACAGACAGAAATCCACTAACATGGCGGCCTCCTGCCCGATTTCAAAAGTAGGATTTAAAGTCCTAAATCTGAAACCATTCTACCACCCTGGACTTTCCTCTCCTGCTGGGTCTATTACTCTCCAATCTCCCATCACCATGGTCATGAAGAATATACATGTGACTAACCCTGATGTACACATCCTAGATCTGACCGTTTTGTCCGGGAAGAGGGGGATGAATGGGAGGCTTCACCAGTTTGAGACAAGCTTTCCCTTGTGGAAAACCTCCCTTTGTAGCTGGACTTTGACAAGCAAGTCAGATCCTACTCTGTCCCTACCTGTCTGACAAGTTTACAGTATGAGAGATGGATCCAGGAGCTGCGCTCAGCAATCTTGACCACAGTAGGAGAAGTCTACAGGACTTGGTAAGGACCTTCCCACTTAGTATGGTGCTGGTGTCTCTTCTTTATCACTTTCACAAGGACCCAGTCTGCAGGTTTCATGATCTCAGGTTTTGTTAGTGGGTTTCCTGGAACAAAACTACGAGTAGAAACTTCTTTGTGAGTTAATATCTTAGCCATATATTCTGCTAATGTACAATCAACTTCCTCATCTATCCTTCTAAAGGATTTTAGCTGAGGTAACAGAAAAGGTCTCCCGTATATGACTTCAAAGGCTGTCAGCACTACAGATGTCCATGTGACATACATATTTAGTACAACCAATAGGAAACAGTACAACCAATTTTTCCTGTTTTCTGCATGGTCTTTGTCAACCTATTTTTCAAGCTCCCACTGTGTCTCTCAACCAGTCCGGCTGACTGAGGATGACAGGCACAGTGGTTTCCCAACTCAATTGACAATGTTTTAGGTAATAATAAAATTACTTAGTTTACTATATATTTTCTGGAACCCCAAATCTGGGTATGACTTCCTTTAGAAGGGCCTTCGGTACCATTAATGCATCAGGGTGGACAGCTTCAATCCACCTGCTGAAAACATCCATAATAACAAGGCCGTACTTTTTCCCTCACACTTGTTCAATAAAATCCATACAAATGTGTTGGAATAAGTATTCAGGGTGAGGAAATTGTCCTCTCTCTGGTCTCAGATTCCCTTAGGAATTATTTTTGCACAAGTAATGCAGATTAAGCAAAAATTTTTAATAGTTAGTAAAGCCATACATCATAAATACGTAAGATATGATCTCTACCATCCCTCCTGTTGAGACATAGCTTATGCCATGGCTCAATACTGTGACATATCTTAGGAGGTCACTGGGCAGTTTATACATATAGGTCGTCTTTAAAGATAACCCCTTTTGTTACCAATTTTTTTTTTTTTTTTTTAATGCCAATAGCATGTTATCCACATATAAGAGTATCTCGCTACCTTCTGGTGACTCACATTGAGCTAGGTTAGCCGATTTACCTGGAAACAATAGTAGGTGATTCACAGTACCCTTGTGGGATTCTGGTGAATGTATACCTGCTCCCCTTTTATGTGAATACAAACCAAACCTGGCTATCTGGATGTACCAGGATGCTTAAGGAGACATTACTGAGCTCACTGTAAAGACCTTATGTTCCGGCCTCCAGTCATTCAGCAGAGTATGGGGGTCTGGCACTGTGGAGGCTCTTGGAATCACAGCCTCGTTTACAGATGGGGGCGCCCTCCCTACTGGAAACAAGGTTGTGTTACAAGGTGAGCTGGACAGGGTATAATCACCCCTATTATCAATCCCTCATCTGCAGGTCATGAGGACCACAAAAATTCTGGGTATGTGGTCAATTCTTCCTCTAATTCTAGGAAAAGATCAGCATTTCTCCACTCGTCCCCCTGCCTCGCTGCAGGTGGACACTGGGTTTAGAAATGGTGTTCCACTTTAGTACTTGTGAATATGCCTGCAGTCTGGTATTGCAAAATAAGCCATCACCCAAATCCTCCCATTGTTATTTTCCTTACACTCTTCAACAAAATCACCAAGGAATTTCCATGATCTACCTTTACATCTGGAGAGGGAAATATGTGGCACGTACAGCTAAAAATCAAAAACAACAATTTAATTTGTTCTGATAGTTTACAACTGATGACACAGTTCCCTTTATAATACCAGTATATAGTGTGCAAAGAACAATCTAGAGAATGAAAATTCCCATATTTTACATCAGGACCCCTGAAATACCTGTAGTACATGGTGCTGTGTAGTTCCTCTGGTGTATGTACATTTGTATACCTTTATCTATTGCTTCCTTGATGAAGGACTCAGTAATAAAGGATGGTCCTGCAGTTATTAGATCTAGACTGTAATAGTATCTGGATTCTCCATATCCCTGGAGCACCATTGTCTCAGCCATGGATTTCACCTATAGTCCTGCAGCAGTAGGAATTATTCCCAGGCTCAGGGCTGAATCATATCCCTCCCACACAGTTGATAATATAATTTGTATAATTACACTTTTACCTGTGCTGAGGGCCTGGTGTCTCCACAGGCATAGACAATAGTTCTGTGTGTCTTACCACTTGCTCCTTTTACCATTATGCAGGCAGCAGACAGTTCAATAGTAGGTATGGTTGAGGAGGTAAAAGTGGCTGGGACCCTAGGAGGTAGCGACCATGCTATTTTAGAATTTTGGATAACTAGAGGCGGAAGACCTGTGAAGACTCAGACGTCAAGGTTAGATTTCAGAAAGGCAGATTTTAAGGGATTCAGAAAGAGAATTGGAGGGATCCAATGGCTGGATATCCTTAAAGACAAAAATGTCCAGGAAGGATGGGAAATCTTGAAAAATGAAATTCTCAAAGCACAGTTGTTAACAATTCCGAAAAGAGGGAAGAATAGGAAGCATTTAAGGAAACCAGGATGGATGAACACAGAACTTAAGCACATGCTAAAAAGGAAGAAAAAAATGTTTATAAAATGGAAAGAGGGAGGCATATCTAAAGAAGAATATAATGCTGTCTGCAGAACCTGCAGGGCATAAATCAGATTAGCTAAAGCTGAAAATGAACTGAGGCTTGCAAGAGATGTCAAAAGCAATAATAAAGGATTTTGGGGATATGTCAAAAGTAAAAGAAAAGTCAAAGATGCTATAGGATTTTTACAGGATGAAAATGATGAAATGGTAAGACAGGATGTTGAGAAGGCTGAACTTTTAAATTCCTATTTTGCATCTGTTTTCTCTCAGAAAGGAAATGCAACATCAACTGTTATCCACTGTCCTATTAAGGGAATAGAAGAATCCAGGATATCTATAAACAGAAAGATAGTGAAGAAACACTTAGCTAACCTAAATGAATTCAAGTCTCCAGGTCCAGATGAATTACACCCCAGAGTACTGAAGGAGATAGCAGAAGAAATTTTTGAACCCCTCTCCATAATCTTTGAAAATTCTTGGAGAACAGGAGAAGTGCCAGAAGACTGGAGAACAGCAAATGTTGTTCCTATCTTCAAAAAGGGGAAGAAGGTGGACCCAGGCAACTATAGGCCGGTGAGTCTGACTTCTATACCAGGAAAGATCTTTGAACAAATTATTAAACAACATGTATGTCAATACCTGGATAAGAATGAAGTGATTAAACAGAGTCAGCATGGGTTTGTAACTAATAAGTCATGTCAGACTAACTTAATTTCCTTCTATGACGGTATCACTGATTGGGTGGATCAAGGAAATGCTGTAGATATAGTATATCTTGACTTCAGCAAAGCATTTGACAAAGTCTCTCATACAATCCTTATTGAAAAAATGACTAAGTATGGAATGGACAAGGCAACTGTTAGGTGGATTCATAACTGGCTTAGTAATCGGACCCAAAGAGTGGTCGTAAATGGCTGCACATCCAGTTGGAAGAATGTCTCAAGTGGGGTACCACAGGGCTCTGTCCTGGGCCCTGTATTGTTCAACATCTTTATCAACGATTTAGATGAAGGAATTGAGGGTAAACTGATTAAATTTGCTGATGACACAAAGCTAGGAGGGATAGCTAATACTAGAGAAGAGAGAGAGAGGATTCAAAAAGATTTAAATAAACTGGAGAAGTGGGCAGCAACTAACAGAATGGTTTTTAACAGGGAGAAATGCAAAGTACTACATCTGGGCAATAAAAATGAAAAAAGCATATATAGAGTGGGAGGAATAGGGCTAAGTGACAGCACATGTGAAAAAGACTTGGGTATACTAATAGATTAGACTGAATATGAGTCAACAGTGTGATGCAGCAGCAAAAAAGGCAAATGCAATTCTAGGATGTATTAACAGAAGCATACAGTCTAGATCACGTGAAGTCATTATTTCCCTCTACTCCTCTTTGGTCAGACCTCATCTGGAATATTGTGTCCAGTTTTGGGCACCACATTTTAAAAAAGACATCAACAAACTGGAGCAAGTTCAGAAAAGAGCAACCAGAATGGTGACCGGTCTGCAAACCCTGTCTTATGAGGAAAGGTTGCAGGATTTGGGAATGTTTAGTTTGCAAAAGAGAAGACTGAGAGGAGACTTAATAGCTGTCTACAAATATCTAAAGGGCTGTCACATTGTAGAAGGATCAACTTTATTCTCATTTGCACAAGGAAAGACTAGAAGCAATGGGATGAAACTGAATGGGAGGAGACACAGATTAGATATTAGAAAAAACTTTTTGACAGTTAGAGTGATCAATGAGTGGAACAGACTGCCACGAGAAGTGGTGAGTTCTCCTTCAATGGAAGTCTTCAAACAGAGGCTGGACAGACATCTGACTGGGATGATTTAGCGAATCCTGCTTTGAGCAGGGGGTTGGACCAGATGGCCCAGGAGGTCCCTTCCAACTCTACGATTCTATGATTCTAGGTATCTCTTCTGGATGTACTAAGGTTCTAGTGGCTCCTGAATCAACAAGAAAAGTGACCTCATGGCTTCCCACAAGGAGAGTTACTTCTGGAAATACAGTTTTTTTTATAAATGTATTTCTACTTTAGCCAAATTAAATATTTCCTCTCATTACACCTTTCTTGTACCACGTTTTTACATTTTATGATACTAAGTTTATCATCAAATACAACCCATCTGTCAAGGGACACCCTCAGCCCTTTTAGTGGTCCCTTCTATTCTCAAAACCACAAACACATTCCACAACAATCCTCATGCTCACAGCTTATCTCCCCACCTCAGGACTGTTTGCTCTGGGTGGTGCCTACTCCTAGTGTTCAAGACTAAAAAGACATTGAAAGGGATCTACAATTTTTACTTTCTATTTGTTACAATCTATAAGTTAGGCCTATAAGTTCCCAATAAGGACACATTGCACATTTGATCTGAAGACTGTTATCTCTGGGTACCTGATGAGAAAGGACCATATCCAGTCTCATTCCAGGGATACCTTCTTGGTACAATCTTAATAACTTTCCAGCCATCAGATGAAATGGTCAATAACAATCCTGCCTTACAATGAGGACAAGGTCTTAAAATATATATCTATGGGATAAAGTCCCATAATGATGTTACATAAAATTCTTAAACACGAGAAAAAGACAAACAACAAAATAAGGACCATATACAATATGAACCCTGGAGCACAATGGATTTCTACCCACTTATAAGAAGTTTGACAAATATCAGTGAAATTCATAAGTCAACAAGAAGATAAAAAACCAACAGCAACAATACAATTACTGCTACTAATATCCAGGATCTAAATAATCCTCACTGATTACACTATGTCCTAGGTATTTACCAGCTTGTATCTCTATATCTTGCCACCTCCGCCCAAAGAAGGCCTGTAGGGGCCTAGTATGACAACACAGTGTAACAAACATGAAAGTCCCCAAGGGCTATGGTCACTGATATGACAGATACATATACTCACAAGGACTTTTGACAACGTACAACAGCTTCCACAGTTAGGGACTGGACATACACACGTACACAGAGACATAAGACAAGAGATTAAAGTTCCCTCGTACTCCTATTCCTGAAGTTCTGAGATAAAGTCCAATGACACCGCCTCTTTATATACAGAGACGTTCCCGTTCTTAATATCAGGTATTCAGAGCACCACCGGCGCAGAATCTCCTCAGTGATCATTATAAGATCTTAATCTGACTTTGTGTCCACTTTTAAAACGAGGAGGGTTCAGTCACTCTGTGTTATTAAAAGAAAAACATATAACAAAACAACATAGAATATTTTCTATGGGGATCAGGTGACATGTACCTAGGTGATTTATACCACTATAATAACCTATGATTTGTCTCCAGTTCACAGATGACTGTTGACCACGCCTACTGGACTCCCTCATTTACATTCACTCAAGATAACATTCAAGGAGTCTCATGTGTAACATAAAACATATATTTATTGCGTTTTAGTTCTATAATTTTAAAAGTCAGACAAAACAGCACACTTAACAGAAAACAACATTCAACAAAGTACAGAAGACAAACAATACCGGCAAAAATTCATCTTATACCGGATTCCTTAACCCCTTAGTAGCCCTTTTTTTAAAAAAAAAAAAAAACAGCACCCCCTGACATATTGAAAACTTCTGTCAGGTAGTTTATTAACCCTTCAGGTGATTTTCAGGAATTATTGCAAAGTAGTATAGCAGGATACAGCAAGTTGTCAGCTATAGTGGACAGCCGACAGCTGCTGGATCGTCACCTGTGTGGGGATGATATTCTCTTATATCTCAGGTCAGTAAAAAGACATATTGGCTGTCATTAAGGGGTTAATCTAACGAGAATCGCCCTTGATTCTCCCATCTAGATCAATTTAACGTGCACACGGAGTTTTTTATTCCACAGTAGCCTTCTCACACTGGCTTTGTACCCATTCAAAAAATAAAAATAAAAAAAATAAAGATTACTATTATTCTTCGGAATATTTTACAAGAACAACAAACCCCATTCCTATGGAGCTTAGCAACTTACAGGAGTTCTTATAACGCCAATTGCATGTAAACTTCCAAATTACAGGAGCCTCTCACAAACCCCAATTGGAAAAGTCTACCATCACAGTCCCCATCCAATTTCAAGAATAACAGTCATAAAATAAAATTAAAAATTAAAAAAAACAAAGATTATTATTATTCTACGGAATATCTTACAAGAACAAACAAACCCCATACACTATGGAGCCTAGCAACTTAAAGGAGTTCTTATAACTCCAATTGCATGTAAACTTCCAACTTACAGGAGTCTCTCACAAACCCCAATTGGAAACGTCACAGTTCCCTTTCAATTACAAGAATAACATTCATACTGGATTAACAAGGTTACCGAATATAATGAAAATTATTAAATGTTCTTACCTGTATTCAGATACAGACGATTCCCAAAGATTCTTAAACTATACGAAATCCGTCACTTTCCCTCAGACCGGGATAACTGTTAATGCCACTGTTGACGCCTAATGTCAAGGCGGAGGACTTACTTAAGGAGTCCCAGTCTCCCCCGTGCACGGTTTACAGTACTCACCGGTGAGGGAAAGGTGCTGAATTCCCGGCCAACGCACCAAAATGTCAGGGATTTTTTATGTTCCAATTAGAAATCGTCCAGACCTGAATAATTAAGATGCTTCTTTATTGGACATGCCGGCATGGAGAGAGAATGACGGCCACACCAGGTGTGGGCCGTCCTCTGTCTAACTCAATACATATTCTTAAGAGTTTAAATAGCAAAGCCGAAAGGATGTTGAAACATATTGCGTTTGCAGAAATGGCACATACAATATGCCTAGCTGTTCTAATCCTTATCTACGTTACCAGAGAAGTCACGCAAGACAAGGAAAACCAGCTAACGTTCACAAAAGGTAACACCCATATATACGTAAGCTAAAAAGAGTTTCAAAGTCTAGGCAAAATAAATGGCATATGCAATCCTGTGTGTATACCGTATATATACTGTATATAAATATCTACTCACACACATACACATATGTATATAGATATATATATATATACGCACATAAAAGGACTTTATTACAATTATTATAACACATGCCACACATGTGCCGCAAGTATTACAGACACGGACATCTCCAGTACTGGAAATATCAGGATGTCTAATGTCAGAAATAAACTCATATCTGCAGATTAATAGGGATTTTCTGGTGACAGGTTCCCTTTAACGGTGAAAAAAATTCTGAATTGATTCTTTTTGTATATACGATTTTTCTACATTACAAAAAAATGGCATTTTAACAGGGGTGTTTAGACTTTGATCCAGTGGCCAGCAGTGAGGTCCTGACTAGTGATATGTGGCGGTGCTCGGATAACGTCTTATGCGAGAATGCTCGGGTGTTATCCGAGTATCTTGGGCGTGCTCGTATGTTTGCGTCCCTGTGGTGGCAAGATTTGTTGCTGTTAGGCTAGTTTCAAACTAGCGTTTTTCAGCGCTGCGCTTCGTGCGCAATAGAATCGCATGCAAAAAACGCATCATGCGTTTTGTATGCATTTGCTTTTTTATGCGCATGCGTTTTAACCAGTTTCTAGCCATGTTAACTCTTAAAACGCATGCGATTTTCAACGCAGGCGTGCGCATGTCCATGCGCATGCCTGCGTTCCCACAGACCGTAATGTGATTTTTTTTTGCGCTTTCCATGCGCAAGCGTGCGCATGCGTTTTTTTAAGACGGGTCAGACCAAAATTGCAACAGGCTGTGTCCGGCGCGCCTAGGCGCACACTACAAAAAAACGCATGCGCACGAAAACGCATACGAACGTGTGCATACGCTAGACCATGCGCCCCCATGTTAAAGATAGGGGCGCAGGACGCATGCGCATGGATGCGTACGAAGCGCAGCGCTAAAAAACGCTAGAGTGAAACCAGCCTTAGGGTATGTGCACACGCTGCAGATTCCGCTGCGTTTCCGCAGCGTTTTTGGCCGCTGCGGACCCGCAGCAGTTTTAGCTGCAGTGTACAGTACCATTCAAATGAATGGTAAAAAAAAAAAACCGCTGTGTAGACGTTGCGGAAAAATCCGCGCGGATTTGCTGCGGTTTTGAAACCGCAGAAAGAAGTGACATGTCAATTCTTTCTGCGGAATCCTCAGCGGGTTCCTATCTCCACCATTGTGGAGATGGTGAATCCGCAGGACCAAACCGCAGATAATCCGCAGGTCTTTTGACCTGCGGTTTATCTGCGGTTTTTGCAAAATCCGTGCGGATTAATCCGCAGCGGATTCCGCAGGGTCTGCACACACCCTTAGACAGCCTCAACACATGCAGGGATTTTGTTTCTTAGGGACGTATTTATAAGCCAAAGCCAGGAGTGGGTGATAAATCCAGAAGTGGTGTTGTGTTTTTATTACACTTTTTCCCTGATTGTTCCTCTCCTGGTTTTGACTTACAAATACTGAGCTAAAAAACTGACCAAATACTGATAGTGTGCACATAGCCTAATAGTGAGCACCAGTCACTGGTAATGACCTCCTGAGAGTAAGAATTAGGTCCTGTCAGTAAGGCCACGTGCACACATGCAGTATTTGGTCAGTATTTTACCTCAGTACTTGTAAGCCAAAACCAGGAGAGGAACAATCAGAAGAAAAGTATAAAGGAAACACATCACCGGCTTACAAATACTGAGGTAAAATAGTGACCTAATACTCAACGTGTGAACGTGGCCTTATAGTGAGCTCCAGTGAAAGGCTATAAGTTGTGGTGGCTGGCAGTGAGCTCCAGTGCCCAGCTTTAAGCTTCCGTCGCCGGCTGTGAGCCCCAGTGCCCGGCAGTGAGCTTCAGTGGCCGGCATTGGGCCTCAGTGTCCCGTTTTGAGCTTCAGTGGCCGGCTGTGAGCCCCAGTGGCTGGCACTGAACTTCAGTGCCCAGCTGTGAGCTTCAGTGGCCAGCTGTGAGCCCCAGTGGCTGGCAGTGAACTTCAGTGCCCAGCTGTGAGCTTCAGTGGCCAGCTGTGAGCCCCAGTGGCTGGCAGTGAACTTCAGTGCCCAGCTGTGAGCTTCAGTGGCCAGCTGTGATCCCCAGTGGCTGGCAGTGAGCTCCAGTGCCCAGCTGTGAGCTTCAGTGGACAGCAGTGAGCCCCAGTGGCTGGCAGTGAACTTCAGTGCCCAGCTGTGAGCTTCAGTGGCCAGCTGTGAGCCCCAGTGGCTGGCAGTGAACTTCAGTGCCCAGCTGTGAGCTTCAGTGCCCAGCTGTGAGCCCCAGTGGCTGGCAGTGAGCTCCAGTGCCCAGCTGTGAGCTTCAGTGGACAGCAGTGAGCCCCAGTGGCTGGCAGTGAACTTCAGTGCCCAGCTGTGAGCTTCAGTGACCGGCTGTGAGCCCCAGTGGCCAGCAGTGAGCTCCAGTGCCCAGCTTTGAGCTTCAGTGGCCAGCTGTGAGCCCCAGTGGCCGGCAGTGAGCTCCAGTGCCCAGCTGTGAGCTTCAGTGGACAGCAGTGAGCCCCAGTGGCTGGCAGTGAACTTCAGTGCCCAGCTGTGAGCTTCAGTGGCCAGCTGTGAGCCCCAGTGGCCGGCAGTGAGCTCCAGTGGCCGGCAGTGAGCTCCAGTGGCCGGCTGTGAGCCCCAGTGGCTGGCAGTGAGCTCCAGTGCCCAGCTGTGAGCTTCAGTGGCCGGCAGTGAGCCCCAATGGCCGGCAGTGAACTTCAGTGCCCAGCTGTGAGCTTCAGTGGCCGGCAGTGAGCTCCAGTGGCCAGCTGTGAGCTTCAGTGGCTGGCAGTGAGCTCCAGTGGCCAGCTGTGAGCTCCAGTGCCCAGCTGTGAGCCCCAGTGGCCGGCAGTGAGCTCCAGTGCCCAGCTTTGAGCTTCAGTGGCCAGCTGTGAGCCCCAGTGGCCGGCAGTGAGCTCCAGTGGCTGGCTGTGAGCCCCAGTGGCTGGCAGTGAACTTCAGTGCCCAGCTGTGAGCTTCAGTGGCCGGCTGTGAGCCCCAGTGGCCGGCTGTGAGCCCCAGTGGCTGGCAGTGAGCCCCAGTGCCCAGCTGTGAGCCCCAGTGGCCGGCTGTGAGCTCCAGTGGCTGGCTGTGAGCCCCAGTGGCCGGCAGTGAACTTCAGTGCCCAGCTGTGAGCTTCAGTGGCCTGCAGTGAGCCCCAGTGGCCGGCTGTGAGCCCCAGTGGCTGGCAGTGAGCCCCAGTGGCCGGCAGTGAGCTTCAGTGCCCAGCTGTGAGCTTCAGTGGCCTGCAGTGAGCCCCAGTGGCCGGCTGTGAGCCCCAGTGGCCGGCAGTGAGCCCCAGTGGCCGGCAGTGAACCCCAGTGGCCGGCAGTGAGCCCCAGTGGCCGGCTGTGAGCCCCAGTGGCCGGCTGTGAGCTTCAGTGGCCGGCTGTGAGCCCCAGTGGCCGGCAGTGAGCCCCAGTGGCCGGCAGTGAGCTTCAGTGGCTGGCAGTGAGCTTCAGTGCCCAGCTGTGAGCCCCAGTGGCCGGCAGTGAGCCCCAGTGGCCGGCAGTGAGCCCCAGTGGCCGGCAGTGAGCCCCAGTGGCCGGCTGTGAGCTTCAGTGGCTGGCAGTGAGCTTCAGTGCCCAGCTGTGAGCCCCAGTGGCCGGCAGTGAGCCCCAGTGGCCGGCAGTGAGCCCCAGTGGCCGGCTGTGAGCCCCAGTGGCCGGCAGTGAGCCCCAGTGGCCGGCTGTGAGCCCCAGTGGCCGGCTGTGAGCTTCAGTGGCCGGCTGTGAGCCCCAGTGGCCGGCAGTGAGCCCCAGTGGCCGGCAGTGAGCCCCAGTGGCCGGCTGTGAGCCCCAGTGGCCGGCTGTGAGCTTCAGTGGCCGGCTGTGAGCCCCAGTGGCCGGCAGTGAGCCCCAGTGGCCGGCAGTGAGCTTCAGTGGCTGGCAGTGAGCTTCAGTGCCCAGCTGTGAGCCCCAGTGGCCGGCAGTGAGCCCCAGTGGCCGGCAGTGAGCCCCAGTGGCTGGCAGTGAACTTCAGTGGCTGGCAGTGAGCTTCAGTGCCCAGCTGTGAGCCCCAGTGGCCGGCAGTGAGCCCCAGTGGCCGGCAGTGAGCCCCAGTGGCCGGCAGTGAGCCCCAGTGGCCGGCTGTGAGCTTCAGTGGCTGGCAGTGAGCTTCAGTGCCCAGCTGTGAGCCCCAGTGGCCGGCAGTGAGCCCCAGTGGCCGGCAGTGAGCCCCAGTGGCCGGCTGTGAGCCCCAGTGGCCGGCAGTGAGCCCCAGTGGCCGGCTGTGAGCCCCAGTGGCCGGCTGTGAGCTTCAGTGGCCGGCTGTGAGCCCCAGTGGCCGGCAGTGAGCCCCAGTGGCCGGCAGTGAGCCCCAGTGGCCGGCTGTGAGCCCCAGTGGCCGGCTGTGAGCTTCAGTGGCCGGCTGTGAGCCCCAGTGGCCGGCAGTGAGCCCCAGTGGCCGGCAGTGAGCCCCAGTGGCCGGCAGTGAGCTTCAGTGGCTGGCAGTGAGCTTCAGTGCCCAGCTGTGAGCCCCAGTGGCCGGCAGTGAGCCCCAGTGGCCGGCAGTGAGCCCCAGTGGCTGGCAGTGAACTTCAGTGCCCAGCTGTGAGCTTCAGTGGCCGGCAGTGAGCTTCAGTGGCTGGCAGTGAGCTTCAGTGCCCAGCTGTGAGCCCCAGTGGCCGGCAGTGAGCCCCAGTGGCCGGCAGTGAGCCCCAGTGGCTGGCAGTGAACTTCAGTGCCCAGCTGTGAGCTTCAGTGGCCGGCAGTGAGCTCTTGGCAGGGCAGAGCCTCCTCACACTTAGCAGGGCTCCTGTTGCCTTGGTTCCTCTCCTCAGAGCAGGACGTAACTAAACTCCAGCAGGGCTGAGCTCATTGTTTGAGTTTGCAGGGAAAACTGAAACCCTTTCCGCCTCTCCCTCCTCCTCCTAAGAAAAAGGGGGGAGACTTGGCTACGAGAAAAGGATGTGAAAATATGGCGAAGTTTTCCTGGGAAATGCTCAGTGCGAACCGTTACTTGTAATAGGAGAGGAGAGCCTGCCTCAGCACAAGAGCGTCTCCATTCCTGCCATGGCTTTCCCTGTCAGCACTGTGTGAGGAACAATGGAGCAACAGGCAATGAAGAGGAGAGACCGGGTACGAGGCCAAACTTCTTTGTTGACTTTGTCATTAACCCCTGTGATGCTCCCACATGCAGGCACCATTGTTATTGTGGGATGTGTTGGGGATGTGCCTGCCATTGGATCAGATGGGCAGTGTTTTATGGGGGCAGTGTACACCTTTGTGTCCTGCCCTGCAGACAATACAACTTCTTGTAACTATTTCACTGCTGGCTTCTCCCCTGTTCTCTGTGTAATCCTGTGCAGGAGGCTGAGGGTTAACTCTTTGGGGGTCTGCAGTGAAGTAGTAAGACTTGAGCTGACACTGGGCTGACTCCTGAGGTCAGGGGATGTCAGAGTAATATGGGCACATGTGGTGTAAGGCTGGTGGCGTTCACATGTGGCTGCTTTATGAAGCGATCCTTGTGGTTGCGGTATCTCCAGACCTGGCGTTTGTATGGCAGAAATACACTATATGTGCAAATAACGAATATTCCGTCTTTTCTCTACGTCCCATTCATTATATCGCACTTTTCCCATTACAGATAGTGAAGGGATGAGCAGCATGTTAAATAGGAAATCTCTAGAGCAAGTGGGGTCGTGGGGAAGGGGCATAGATGTGAGAGTAGAGGGTCATGGATAGAAGGGTGACACTGGGGGCCGCGCAGGTCCTTTTATTAGACCCCATCACTGTGTGCGACTGTCAGAAATGAGCAATTCTGCCATATCACATGGCAGATTGTAAGAGGGAAATCTGATAATTTGTGGTGTAGTTATGACATCAGCGGCTTTTTTCCAGAAGTAACGGATCCATAAGTCGTAAAATTATACATCTCATTTATAACAGAAAGCAATAATACAGTTATTACACCAACGGGATAAATAATGATAAGAAAACTGAAATACTAAATACAGTGGGGAAAAAAAGGATTTAGTCAGCCACCAATTGTGCAAGTTCTCCCACTTAGAAAGATGAGAGAGGCCTGTAATTGACATCATAGGTAGACCACAACTATAGGGCTATGTGTCCACGTTGCAGAAATGCTGCGGAATTGTCTGCAGCATTTCCGCAACTCCCTGCCAGAATTCCCATGCGTTTTCCCGCAAAACACAAGCATTTTGCAACCGATTTTAGCTTGCAGAACGCTAGTGCTTTTCCAAACGATTTGAAGCATCGCTTAGAAAAGTGATTGACAGGTTGGTCACACTTGTCAAGCATAGCGTTTGACAAGTGTGACCAACTTATTACTATTGATGCCTATGCAGCATCAATAGTAAAAGATAGTATGTTAAAAATAACAGCGGCGATCCCGGTCCTCAACGGCGCTGCCGGCAATGCTACGTCATCTGAGGTAATTCTCGCAAAGCACGCCTGGGAACGGAACTTGCCGGCAGCGCCGCTGAGGACTCTGGGGGCCAACAGAGGGTAAGTATATTTTTTATTTTAATTCTATTTTTTTACAGGATTATGGTACCCAGGGCATGGAGGAGAGTCTCCTCTCCTCCGGACCCTGGGTACTGTCCGTACATGAAGCGCTCACTTTACGCATGGTGGGCATAGCCACATGCGTAAAGTGAGCGTTTCAATGCAATCCTATGGCAGCGGAATCACAGCGATTCCGCAAAATTAATGGATATGCTGCGGATTTTTCCACTATGCGATTCCGCAGCGGAAAAATCCGCAGCATTGGCACAGCAAATGCGGAATCCCATAGGATTGCATGGGATGCGTTTTACCTAGCGTTTTTAAGCGTTTCCACAGCGGCAAAAACGCAGCAGAAACGCTTAAAAAATGCAACGTGGGCACACAGCCTGAGAGTCAAAATGAGAAAACAAATCCAGAAAATCACCTTGTCTGATTTGGCAAGATTTATTTTGCAAATTATGGTGGAAAATAAATTTTCGGTCACCTAAAAACATGCAAGACTTCTGGCTCTCACAGGCCTGTAACTTCTTCTTTAAGAGGCTCTTCTGTCCTCCACTCATTACCTGTGGTAATGGCACCTGTTTGAACTTGTTATCTGTATAAAAGACACCTGTCCACAACCTCAAACAGTCACACTCCAAACTCCACTATGGTGAAGACCAAAGAGCTGTCGAAGGACATGAGAAACAAAATTGTAGCCCTGCGCCAGGCTGGGAAGACTGAATCTGCAATGCGCAAGCAGCTTGGTGTGATAAAATCAACTGTGGGAGCAATAATAAGAAAATGGAAGACAAACAAGACCACTGATAATCTCCCTCGATCTGAGGCTCCACGCAAGATCTCTCCCCGTGGGGTCAAAATGATCACAAGAACGGTGAGCAAAAATCCCAGATCCACACAGGGGACCTAGTGAATGACCTGCATAGAGCTGAGACCACCGTAACAAAGGCTACCATCAGTAACACACTACGCCACCAAGGACTCATATCCTGCAGTGCCAGATGTGTCCCCCTGCTTAAGCCAGTACATGTCCGGGCCCGTCTGAAGTTTGCTAGAGAGCATTTGGATTATCCAGCGGAGCATTGGGAGAATGTCATATGATCTGATGAAACCAAAGTAGAACTGTTTGGTAGAAACAAAACTTGTCATGCTTGGAGGAGACAGAATGCTGAGTTGCATGCAAAGAACACCATGCCTACTGTAATGCATGGGGGTGGCAACATCATGATTTGGGGCTGTTTCTCTGCAAAGGGAACAGGACGACTGATCCGTGTACATGAAAGAATGAATGGGGCCATGTATCGTGAGATTTTAAGTGCAAACCTCCTTCCATCAGCAAGGGCATTAAAGATGAAATGTGGATGGATCTTTCAGCATGATAATAATCCCAAGCACACCGCCAGGACAATGAAGGAGTGGCTTCGTGAGAATCATATGAAGGTCCTGGAGTGGCCTAGTCAGTCTCCAG
This sequence comes from Dendrobates tinctorius, assembly GCF_039654945.1. NCBI lineage: Eukaryota > Metazoa > Chordata > Amphibia > Anura > Dendrobatidae > Dendrobates > Dendrobates tinctorius. The sequence goes on along the minus strand of NW_027361741.1, from coordinate 26,995,568 downwards.
ATCTCAACCTCATAGAAAACAGTTGGAGGGATTTGAAAGTCCTTGTTGCCCAGCGACGGGCCCAAAATATCACTGCTCTAGAGGAGATCTGCATGGAGGAATGGGCCAACATACCACCAACAGTGTGTGCCAACCTTGTGAAGACTTAGGGTATGTTCCCACGGTCAGAAAACGCTGGGGGTTGGACGCTGCGTACATCCGCACAATTGGTGGCTGACTAAATACTTTTTTTCCCTACTGTATATACGATAGTCATTAAATGGAACCTATAGAGTCCAGCAATAGGTTTGGACTCATCTGATGGCGCATAGTTGATGGCACAAAGAGGCTGTGACAATAATAGAACAAAAATACATCAATAATATATGACAATGTTTTCATAATCTGTATTTCGGATGAGACTCGATTAATCAAACCTTTGTGTGTGCAACAAAAAATATCATATCTAAAACGGATCAATATACCATATATATAACATCAGATTTGTATGTGAATATTGCCAGTATTAACATTGGAAACTGTTTATGTCTTTTACATTTTATATGCAAATTGTCTCTTAAGAGAGGAAGATTACTTGAACACTAGTGCCACCTATTGGACCTAGCCAAATCAAATCTCATACTTTGCACTGATGAGGGGCAATACTCCGAAACATCGTGTCTACAAATTGAGATTCTGATTTGGCTTTTATCCTAAGTCGTATTTCAAGGCTCGTCAAAGGGTCGATAATGACTTTGGCACTAGAGATTAAGTCCTCTTCCTCTCTGAAGTGACAATTTGCATATTTATTTTCCCAGTGGAGCATGCAAGGCGTTTAAGTCCCCTCATACTAGTCATGTCAGACCTGGCATGTGATTCTCCACAAGTAGAAACCGTACCCTTTTAAATTTTAATCACTGCTGAGGTATAAAGGCAAATACCATATGAAGGCCATACAGATTAAATAAGTAATCGTCTGTTAAAGCCCGGCTCATCCTTTTCCAGTATCGCTCCCGTCGGTCTCTTGTGAAAAGTGACTGATGGCAGCAGCTCCAGTGTTTTGTGGAGTGCGCCGGAGGTCGCAGAATTGACTTACTGCGGATTTCAAAACCACTCCATGTAGGGATGATTGGACCTGTGGAAGTTCGATCTCTGGTACCAGACCTGAACTTTATTCCAAGGTTCGGTTCGGGTACCAGAACTGTACTTGAACTTGAACAGGGCCTGGGGCCTGAACTTTTCATCTGAAAAATTCTGTCTCTCTCTCCTCCCGGACCTCCCACAAATCTCCGAACATTGCATTGGACTTCTGTGAGAAGGCCGTGTTCGGTGATTAGCACCAGACACTAACTGTACCCCAAACTTTCAAGCGCATGCTTAAATTTAGTCTGGAAGACAAAAACAAGTGTGTGCATAAGATTTCTGAACTCTCTTAGCTTTTGCTGGTGCTGTAAAATGCAGTTTCTGTTCTGCAGGGGAAAAAAAACGCTGCGTGTGAACATAGCCTTAATATATGTCTACAAAGAATAATCTGCTATGCCCTTTCCATAGCAGAAAATCTTCAGCAAGCAAATTAGCAACAAATTTGTTTAGTTGTGAAAGCGCTGTGGATTTGCCATACATTTTTCACATTGCATTTGAAAGGGTGAAATCTGTAGTAAAAATTTGTAGCCTAAATTTCCACTGAACATTTTCTCTGCAGGATGTGAAAGAGATTTCATAAGATCTATAGTAATGAAACTGGGATATGTAGCAGATTTCCCCCTGACCAACACAAACCAAAAAGTCGGACTCCAATGGTGCAGTGATACAGGGCTGGCACAGGTACAGGTATTGGGATGCTTCCATATTGGAACGTGGCATGGTGCCACAGACGAGAGCCTACCGCCCCACGCCACCTTACACATAGACAGAGCATTATGAGGATGGAGAAAATCTTGTGGTGGGCAAAGTACTGACTGGCGCACGTGCTTTTATGTTTTGGAATATCCAGCTTTGTTAAATCAATATAATTGAGAAATTAATGAGTAGAACATTAAAAACTAATTAGACGTCTATATAGAAATTTGTACTCATCCGGATACAGTATTTGCCAGTTTGGTTTATTTTTGTAGAAAACCATCTCTCACTTGATGACTTTGTAACACCTATGCACTATGCTATATTCTTTTTTAATATGAAGAATATTATGGACAAAATGAGAAAATTGTTATAGGCAAAAATTTTCTACATGTAGGCAACATTCCCACCATGAGTATTTGGTGAGGATTTTTTCCTGCTGCAGATTGTAATCAGCATTTTTGCATCTATTAAGTAAATTAGTTTATTTGCTTTTATCATTGCATTTTTCACTGCAGTGGGTTTTTTAAATCACATTTTTGCTGTGATTTTCAATTCATTTTGGTATGTCATGTTTTAATTAATGTGCTTTGTTTTCTACACTTCTTGGTATTTGGCTTTGAGAAATCTTGATACAGTCATGTGTGGATTACATGTGTTTTTAGTGCATTTTCACAAAGGAAGCTCATGCATTTTTTACCTATAGCTTTAAGGCTAAGTGCACACGTACCGGAACTCTCGCGGAAATTACCGCGAGAATTCCGGAATTCCAGTCCGTGGGAAAATCGCATTTTAAATTCCCGTGATTTTCCCGCGGAAAAACTAGCATTTTGCAAGCGTATTTAGCTTGCAAAATGCTAGCGTTCTCCAAGCGATCTGTAACATCGCTTGGAGAACTGATTGACAGGTTGGTCACACTCGTCAAACATAGTGTTTGACAAGTGTGACCAACTTTTTACTATTGATGCTGCCTGTGCAGCATCAGTAGTAAAAGATAGAATGTAAAAAAAAAATAAAAAATGGTGTTATTCTTACCCTCCGACGTCCCGCGCATCCGTTCCCAGTAATCCTTTGCGAAAATGCCCGCGATGACGTCCGTTCTCGCGGGATCGCGATGTCTCGCGGTAATTCGCGATGACGTCATGCGAATGACCGCGAGACTTTGTGATCCCGTGAGAACGGACGCCATCGCGGGCATTTTCGCAAAGGACTACTCGGAACGAGAGCGTGAAGAGAAGCGGGAAGACTGCGCGGGACGTCGGTGGGTAAGAATAACAATATTTTTTATTTTTAAATTCTATTTTTTACAGGGATATGGTACCCAAAGCCGGAGGACAGTCTCCTCTCCTCCGGACCGTGGGTACCATCCGCAAATGTTCTGCTTACTTTTCGCATGGTGTGCACAGCCACATGCGGGAAGTAAGCGGAACAATGCATTCCTATGGGTGCGGGATCGCCGCGATTCCGCAAATTAATGAGCATGCTGCGGTTTTTACCGTGAAACGATTCCGCTGCGGAAAAACCGCAGCACTAGCACAGCATTGCGGAATCCCATAGGAATGCATGGGATGCTTATTTTTCGCGGCAAAATCGCGCGGTTAAAACCGCCGCGGAAACGCGAAAAAGAGCCACGTGTGAACTCAGCCTTATGCATCCATATGGAAAATACGCACAGAAACTCAGCGCACTCCAAGAAAGAGTGACATGCTGTAGATTTCAAAGATGCAGTGCAGGTTAGTTTAAGCAATGGAAGAAAAAAAAAAAAGCACAGGATTTTTCCGCGCAGAATCTGCAGATCAACATGTCTGTGTTCTACCTGCGGATTTCTAGCAGATTACGCCTGCATTTTGACACCTGCGGATTCCTATAATGGAATAGGTGTAAAAACGCTGCGGAATCCGCACAAAGAATTGACATGCTGCTGAAAATAAACCGATGCATTTCCGTGCGGAATTTTCCGCAGCATGTGCACAGCGGTTTTTGTTTTCCATAGGATAACATGGTTCTGTACATCACTTGGAAATCCGCTGTGGATCCGCAGGACCAAAACCGCTGCGGATCCGCAGACGAATCCGCAACGTGTGCAAACACCCTTAGGGTAAGTGCACATCTTGCGGATAGTGCTGCAGATTTTTCTGCGCGGATTTGGCTAAAACTGCAAGTAAATCCGCAGCTCAAAAGACCTGCGTTTTAGCTGCGGATTAGCCTGCGGTTTGACACCTGTACAATGGACTAGGTGTAAAACCGCTGCGGATTCCGCACAAAGAAGTGACATGCTGCGGATTTGAATAAAATCAAAGCATATCCGCGCCGAAAAATCTGCAGCATGTGCACTGCGGTTTTCAGGGCCAAATCTGCTGCGGATCCGCAGCTTGTGCACATACCCTTAGACCTCTGTAAATCTTATCCACTTTGCTAAAACTCTTTAAGACACTTCGGTTTTTGAGCAGCCGAAATTTGCTGCGTCAGAAGCTTACCAAATAAACTAATTGTGGGAACTTAATTTTAGAGTTTTTTTTAACTTTAGAGAAATGCAAAAGTAAAGAAAATTGTCACAGCCATGATATCATCCTTTCTTTAATCCTGTTTCAAATTGTAGTTCAAAGGGTAAAAATAAATTTAAAAAAATGTCTTCCATATGCTGGTTCTTCATTCTTCTGGAGGCATTATTTTATTTATCCCTCCCTGTGAAATATGCCTCACATATACAGCTCTGGCAAAAATTAAGAGACCACTGCAAAGTTTTATAAAAATCAGCTTATAATAATAATAATCTTTATTTATATAGCGCCAACATATTCCGCAGCGCTTTACAGTTTAACAGTTTCAAAACACAAGTCATAAGTAACAATGTTAACAATACAATAATTAAAGCAAAATTAGACAACCCTGCTTGTGTTAGCTTACAATCTACAATGAGGTGGGGGAGATACAGAGTACAGGTGTGTATTTACAGTGATGGTCCAGCCATCTTGAGGGAGTGAGCTACATGAAAGTGTAGCTTCTCTACATGTCTGACAGCCATTCCATTCCAGTGTCAGTTAAATTCCAACCAGAGTACACCTCATTCTACTTAATGTGCTTCTGATTAGGTGATCACCTGAACCAAATCTTATTTAATGAAGGAAAGTATAAAAAACCCTGCTGTGGTGTTCACAATCCTCTTGCAATAGGACAAGCTGGATGGCAAAACAAGTGCTAGTAATATCCCAAAGGAATGAAAAAATAACTTTTAACTATGCCAAAGGAGGTGAAAAGAAAGGCTCAATTCTGGCTTTACTAGCAGAGGGATACAGTGAGCGTCATGTTGCCTCCATCCTTAAAATTTCTAAGACAGTAGTCCGTTACAACAAGGTCAAGCAGCAGACATTGGGGACAACAAAGCTACGGACCGGCAGAGGGTGAAATGACTCTCCACTGACTGGGATGACCGTCATCTTATTTGAATGTCACTCAGCAACTGCAGGATGACATCAAGTGACCTACAAAAGGAATGGCAAATGGCAGCTGGGGTGAAGTGCACGGCAAGAACAGTTCGTAACAGGCTCCTAGAGGCAGGGCTCAAGTCATGTAAAGCTAGCAAAAAGCCTTTCATCAATGAGAAGCAAAGGAGAGCCAGGCTGAAGTTTGCCATAGACCAAGGTAATCTTCTCTGATAAGTCTAATTTTCAGCTTTACCCGACACCTGGTCATGTAATGAATAAACGGAGACCTGAAGAGGCATTGCAAGCCACAGTGTCTTGCACCCACTTTGAAATTTGATGGAGGATCGGTGATGATCTTGGTATGCTTCAGGAAGACAGGAATTGGACAGGTTATTCTATGAGAAGAATGTATGAATCAAACCACATACAAGTTTATCCTGGAAAAACAGTTGATTCCTTCTGCTCAGGCAATGTTCCCCAACTCTGAGGACTGGTTTTTCCAGCAGGACAATGCCCATGCTACACAGCTAGGTCAATCAATGTGTGGATGAAGGACCACCACATCAAATCCCTGTCATGGCCATCCCAATCTCCAGACCTGAACCCCATTGAAAACCTATGGAATGTAATCAAGAGGAAGACAGATAGTCACAAGCCATCAAACAAAGAAGAACTACTTAAATTTTTGTACCAGGAGTGGCATAAGGTCACCCAGAAGCAGTGTGAGAGACTGGTGGAAAGCATGCCAAGACGCATGAAAGCTGTGATTAAAAATCATGGTTATTCCACAAAATATTGATTTCTGAACTCTTCCTGAGTTAAAACATTAGTATTGTTGTTTCAAAATGATTATGAACTTGTTTTCTTAGCATTATTTGAGGTCTGCAAGCACTGCATTTTTTTGTTATTTTGACCATTTCTCATTTTCTGAAAATAAATACAAAATTTGGTGCTTGGAATTTATGAGACAGTGGTTTATTCCGAGTCAGTAGTTTATAGAATAAAAAAGCAATTTACATGTTACTCAAAAATATACCTATAAAGAGAAAAATCAGACAAACTGAAAATTTTGCAGTGGTCTCTTGATTTTTGCCAGAGCTGTATGTTTAGGAGCCTGTTCAGCTAGAACAATTACATATATATCATCCTAAACCTATAAATCCTGTTTCTCCAGTGAATAGCTTGGTGCAACCCTTGTATCTAACCTGCTGTATTCTGGTACACTCTCTGAATTCCAATGTCCTCTTTATTGTCCACTCCAAAATACACCAGCTGTGCATTTTCTAGAGGAAATCCGTGTGTTGTTCTGCTGGAGGTGACAGCAAGGGGCCCAGTCTGTGAATCAATGCTTGTGATTCAATCTTAGGCCACATTCACAAGTTCAGTATTTGGTCAGTATTTTACATCAGTATTTGTAAGCCAAAACCAGGAGAGGAACAATCAGAGGAAAAGTATAACGTGTGAATGTGGCTTTACAATAAGAATATGTCCTGCCCCAGCAGTCTGTGAACCCACCTGTTTGCTGCTTATGACCCAAACCTAAAAAGCAGCCACAAATGGATGAGGGAGCATATATTTCAGTAATTCGTTTAGTAAGCTTGTTGTCTGTGATTTAGAGTGCATTGATGCAGAACAGCCACTTGTCTATTGCTATAATTGTATAGTTGTTATGAATGTATTATTTCATTCATTTATAGGTTTCTGTGCAAAGTAAAGGTGTGTCCGTGTGCAAAATACGCTGACATGTCCATTTTTGTGCAACAGCACGGATCACACGGACCCACCCAAGTCAAAGGGTCCGTGTAAACACGTACCGCACACGGATGGCGTCCGTGTGCCGTCCGTGTGCGTTTTTAGAAGTCATAGGGTTAACATTGAAACCAATTTTTTCAATACACGGACAGCACACGGATCACACACGGATGGTACACACGGACATACGGATAGCACACGGATCACACACGGATGGCCTACGTATCCACACGGACTCACGGATAGCTCCAGTACCAGTTTTTCCGGTACCGGAATTATCTGGACGTGTGAAACCGCCCTTAGACAGACAGCCATTTCCGCCAATATGGGCAATTTCTATCCATTTTAGGCTATCCATTTTAGGGATCATTCAGAGGTCTTATTTTCTAACATACAAGAAAAATGGATTGATTATTCTGATTAGCCTTTGATCAGAGTGTGATCCTGGTGTCATCCGTTTTTCTCATACGTGGAGACCAAAAAAAGTCTTTTACAGTCTGTGAAAATGTAACCGCACTCAGATGTCATCCAAGTGTGGGCCGATTTTTTTCAAGGAACCCTTGACTTGCATCGCCGATTTTGATGCAACCCTTGGATCAAAATCGGACATGTCCCTGCAATTTTCTGCGAAACATGGGAATGGCCCCATAGACTATCACAGGTACGATAACACTCGTACATGAAAATTGGATGTCTGAATGAGCCCTTACTGTAATGTGCATGAGGGCCTGAAAAGTTATGCTCAGATGCTGTAGTTAGGGGAACCTCAAGGCAAATGCTCCTTCTGAACGGATGCCAGCGGTCCTCAGGTTTCAGAGCTGCACGTATTCAGCTCTGCATGCCCTAATATGGCATATTTTACATATTGTCTACATCAGAATTGCTAACTTTATTTTTAATTTCTTAGTTGGAACAACTGCTGTAAACTGATTTTATAATTTCCTTAAAATGTAGAATCCTTATTTTGACATTGCTCTTAAATAGCATGAAGACTTGCTCATGCTTGTTCCATTTTCAGCTATTTTTCAACTATTCTTTAGTCTTTTTCTTATACTAAAGCCATGAACTAAAATTGATATATGACATCCATGGGATTGCTGTATGGCTGTAACATGGAGGGATCATAGTGTTAGACTGTTTCTTTTTTTCCTGTTCCCACGCCGCTCACACACTCCCTCCACTCACAGTGATGCAGAAAGAGGAAATGAAATATGTCATTCTGCTCCTGAACAAGACCTGAGCCCAAACTAGTGCACCTAGACTAGAGCTTTGGTTTTAGTAAATGTTCTCAGCTTTACAGGGAACCTGTCACTAGAGTTCTTTTTTGTAAACTACTGACATTATTCTATGAGACTTGTCAGTGACATGATTTCCATGCCCCTGTTAGGTTTAGTACAAGCCAGAAAAAGAACTTGTACAGCTGCAGTGCACCACTTACCAGTAGTCATCTTGGTGGAGCTGCAGTGGTGATTAGTCGTAGTCTCCTTGTGGGTAGACTCTGCCTTTATTGTTGTCCTGCTCAGCTACGGGTGGCATAAAACTCTGAAAAAGCGGTCAGTAAAGATCCACGAGTGCTATAGCAGCATGGCTGTAGCTTAATATCGTTAGTCAGTATCACTTAAAGGGGTTGTCCACTACTAGGACAACCCCTTCTCGATCAAAATGTTTGGCCCCCATAAAATAAAAAAGCCTATACTCACCTCCCATGCCGGTGTCGTTTCCGCGGAGTCAGCACTCCATCTCCTGGGGCTCGCGTGAGGTTGTGATACATGAAGTCGGCAGTTAAACAGCTCTGGCATCACTGTCCCCACCTTCAGACAGAGCGACCATGAAGAGGAAGTCTGGACTGCAACTGATCTCGGACTTCCTCTTCCTGTTCGACAGGAGGCTGGGACAGTGAGGCGATGACTGGGCGCCGGCATCCCATGTCACAACAACACGGGCACCCCGAGGAGAGCGAGTGCCGATACTTCAGCAACGGTGTTGGCACGGGGACTGAGTATAAGCAAGTACTGGACAACTTCTTTAATGATAGATACCTTTTTACATGACATCATAAGATTACCACTCAACAGATACGCTCTGTCTGTTATATTGTAGTCAAGACATATTGCACACATCCTTGTTACTGAAAGAGTTAAAGACTTAAACAGTGCAGGACCCATTATAGATAAAAACTACCCTCCCATTTGACATAAAAATGCTTCGTAAAGTTGCCAGTGTCCTCTTTTTCATTTCTTTTGCAGCTGATCCACTCTTTGCACCATTTCTTCACCCCAACATGTCCCCAGCTTCTCAAACTATTCAATAGATATTATTACATTTTTACTTTAAATTTGCAATATTACAATAAGAAATTCTGTAAATGTGATACAATTGGAATTTAACTCATCTATGTTCCACAAACACGGTATTGTCAAAAACTTGTTCCGGCATGCTGACTCTTAGCAGGGTGCCCCTGAAAAAAAGCTTGACATTGTTGGCAACTACTAAAACGTTTTCAAAAACCACTTGCTGTTAATCTTAAGAGTACCATAATCCCTTAACCAAGTGGACATAACCAGGGGATTATAGGTTAACACCTACACTTTAAAACATATAGCTTTGTATTCTCTTTGCAGCAAAGTTTCATTACTTCAATAACAATCTGGTCAGTTTCCCTGGCAGATCATAGTAATGGGTAGGGGGCATTTCAGAATAAATGGCGGCAATACATACACCGATGCAATCGTGCAACTAGTGTCTGCTTCATGACGTAGCTGCGCTGTATTCACGCTGAGTATGAATGGATATGTGCCCCCTTTATCAGGTGGGTTGGCAGCACAGTTCCCACTAAGTTGTACATTCTGGAAATAAAATAGTTAAAAATACCCAACAGTGTACTTACTTTCTAGTAAATGGCCCTGAGCTGCGATTCCAAGTACAGCTACTGTTACAAACATGCCCCGGTCCCTTAGATTTTCTTGTGCTCCACGTCAGGCTTTGCAAGTAGCCCAGCATCCTCTCATGTGTTATATTTCCTGGGCCTATACAAGACCTCTCAAGACACACACCTCTGTCTTAATATTGGATTATGGTCTTTCTAATAACCCTAGTAGTTGTCTGTGCAGAGTTCCAGTCCAAGGTCATCAGGACTTCTCTGGCTGGCTTTACGTCCATGAGTTCCCTGTCGGCGGCTTCCAGTAAGCGTGCTACCTCTCAGCGGTCTTTGCCTACTTGTCTGTGGTTTCCTGTGAACTTGCTACCTGTTAGTGGTCGTCAGGCCTTCACCTGCTTGTCTGCATCCAGTAACCTTGCTATCTGTCAGTGGAGGACCTCGCCTATCTACCCGTGGCTTCCATAGTTTTCAGACTTTCTAGTTACTCCAGAGTTCTGTCTGCTACCTGTTCCCGGTCTCCTAGGACCTCTGCTACATGTCTGTCAGTTTCCACGATGTCAGTGTTCATTAATTCTGCAAACTCTATGAATCTTCAGTAACTTTGCAATCTGCCTGTGATCTCCTGGACGTGTCTTGCCTACCAGCGATTACCAATATCCCTCCTGCTTACATGTGGTCTCCTAGATATCTCCTTCCTGCCAGCGACTTCAGGCATCCTGCCTGCTTGGCTGTGGTCTCCTTGATGTCTTGAGCCTGCGTACTGTTTCCAGCATACCGCTTGCTTACTTGCAGTTTCCTGGACGTTCCCCACCGGCTTGCAGTTCCACCATCCCGCCTGCTCGTCTGTGGTTTCCAGGACCCTATTAGGACTTTTAATTTGCCTGTTATATTTCCTCCTGTGGCTTCCAGGATGCTTCTTGTCCGCGTGTGGTTTCCATGACTTTATTAAAACTTTTACTTTGACTTTTACTTGTCTGCCTGCTTGCCTGTGCTCTAATGGACCTCTGCTGTTTACCTGTAGTTTGCAGTCCCTCAGCTGTCTATGTTCTGTGTGCTCCACCTAGCTACTGCACTGACGCCTGTGGTGCATGTGCCCACCTGGACATTGGACTTTGGGGATTCACCTCACCTATTGAGCCTGCATTTTATAACAGCTACAAGTACAGCTTTGAGTACAGCTACAGAGAAAAAACTTAATTAAAGATTCTATTGTGAACCCAACGCTGTTCTTTAGTGCCTCTATCCTAGCAAGTTGTATTTTCTCTTTTCCCGCCTAAGAACATCTCGAACTTTAGAAATCGCTTAAAGAAGATCAATATTGGTAAATTGTGTACTTTTTTCACATCATCATAATTTACATGGTTACACTAAGGCCCCTGCTAATAAAGGGGGTGGGGTGGCATGCAAGGTGCCTTTTTCAGGAAAAGGCAAATCCCTATTAGTGAATCAGGCAAGGCATGAAGTGGCGTGCGCCTCCATTTGTGGCTCTCGACAAATCTTACTCCAAACATGAGTACGTTTTGTGGTGTATAGAAGGCTACCACTCTTCATGAATTTGACAAGCGGGGATCATCACGGCCCCATCCAAACCCCTCTCTATTTGTTGGAGCTTGTCAAAAATTTTGATCCGTTTGATGAATCGGAGTTTAACTCCTCGTGAGTAGAGTTGCACAATTCAAGGCCTGCATGTGTACCTCTTTGATGTTAGTTGCATCCCCGCACTGCTGGACAGAAGCACATCTAATCATCTGCTACGTCTTTGTACGAAGGTCACAGACCCTACGACTACAATGAGCACTTTCCTCTGTCACCAGCGCTTTTTCTCTTTGGCTTATAATGGTGTTTCTCATGCAGTTAAAGGCTATAACTATGACAGGTGCCAGTCAGTCACCTTACTGCTCTAAGAAGTATGCACTTTACCTCAAAGCCTTTGGTCCAGGTGAGCCATTCTGATGTAGCACGGACTAATAGCAATGGTGCAGCAACTCATTGGAGCCACAGAGGCACATTTGGATGTACTGAATCAGTGGAAACTAGAATCGATGTAGCAAAGTCAATGGAATGGCATTAGGTGTAGCAGAGAGGTAATACACTAGGAAACAGTATAGACACAGTGAAGAAGAACCGATTAAGCAGAGCTGTATCTGCAGTGGTGACTCTTTGGCAGAACTGGCCCAGTCACATATCAAATTTTAACCCAGTGAGCAATTGGCATAGCAAAGTTATATTTGTAATTAAGGCAAATAGTACAGCTGGCTTAGTGATGTAGCAGAGCTGGATTTATAGTTTAGTCCAATAGCAGAATTGTCACAGCAGTGATTGATATAGCGCAGCTGGACTAGTGATGACTGATATAGCTGAGCTAGTCCTGCAGGATCTGAGCAACAATGCTGAAACAATAATATAGCAGAGTAAAACCATGATGTAGCAGAATGGAGCAGAGGTAGCCTAACAAAGTGTAGCAGAAGGACATCAACTAGCTGGAAACTTCCGAGCTTTATGGCCCAAGAAAACTGCATCAGAGGAGCAGAGAGACCCAGTGACAGCAGAAGTATCCAGCGCTAGACACTGGGTCCAGGGGTGGTGAGTAACAAGAGGTCACAGCTCATTTTTACTGGGGGCTGCTTTTCACTCAGGCATAGCATGCAAATGTGCTTGAAAAAAAGGATATTGGATTATAATATACTCTATATAATATATCTAATATACTCTACTGGCAAATTGAAATTTGAGAGTGCGGCCTCTCTGCTTTGGATTACTTTGCATTTACCACCGTGTTGTGTGCCCCATATGTGTTATAGTGAGCACGGCGAGCCGCTCCAGCCATCGCCTTGCCATAGAATGTGACTGTGTAACAGGCTCCAGTATTTGTCAACTACCAGTTTTCTCTGCATTGTAGAAAACAACTGATTGTTACACAGGATTTAGTAAGGCCATAGAGAAATGGCTTAATATACATTTTATGTTTAGTGCTGGCCTCTATTATAACTAGTGCCCCCCAACATTATTCCAGATATCAGCAGAGATCGGCCATTATTAATACTTATTACTAATTCCAACAACGTGCCCCCAGCATAATTCCGGTAATATGCCCCATATCATTGACCTCTTGGTACTGAACACTTGTGAAAGCCATCTCGGTCTTCTAATTTGAGAATGGGTACCGGCACGTTCTGACGTTATCCTGTGTAGGATAACCCCTCTGCCAAGACTAATAGTAACATGAGCAATAACAGAGGAAGCAAAGGATGTTCCAAACAAATAAGTGACAGCAGCGGTGACTGCTCTTGAGCTATTCTTTGCATAACGGCTGCTTGCTTTCTGTAGTATTTTGCGTCCCCTACCATCATTCCGACCTGAATAATCTTGTTGAGATTAATATTTAGATGATTTCCACAAGCAGCTGACATCATATAAATTCCATACAAGGAAATAATCCTTTGGTTAGGCTTCCAGCCCTTTCTGATAAAGGAGGTGAAAAAATGTTAATTCTTAATGTATCACAGCCCTGGCAAAGTCTGTACTTTTCCAGTAGCGATAGACTAACATGTAGCATGATTAACAGAAAACCAATCCTGTGGAACACACAGAAGGTAAGTGAGAGTCCGAAGTGGTAATACATTTCTTTTTTATGATACACTTCATTTTACTGTGTGCCTGAAAAATGGCCCTGCCCGAGGGAGGGAAAATGTAATATGCAGCTATCTTAGAATCAATCTACAGCAACATAATTAAGGGAAATATTATGGCAAGCTTTATTCAGGATAGTCTGATGTTCTCTATAGCTACTCCAAAGACTAACAATGAATGTTAAGGCTGTAAAGCTTAGAGTCTGAAGCACAAATGTGGCTCTTCACCTTTATGATGCCATATTGTGCTTGTGCTTTAATGCCCATGTGTTTAATTAATAGCTTAACCCACTAAGTCATTATGGTTATTAGCTTTTTAGTTATATGGAACTAGCATGTGATGCATTGTTTGACATAGAATTTATGTTTACACATTAGCCACTGCTACATGGAAGGTTTACATAGGGCAACAACTGTGATAAGATAATATGAGCAAAGGTTCCCAATCATTTTTCAGTGATTGAACAATAAGCAAGAATTTGCTCCAGTGTTGTTGATAGTATCTCTTATGATGACCAAGAATTATCATTTGTCGGCTGTACATCTATTGCTGTAAACAGGCATCCCATTACACCGTCCCAGTGTGCTGATTAGCATAAATCACCACTCACACTCCTTACCTGCTCACTAAACATACCCACAGTTGCTTTCTTGAAACTCATGATGCTCTTAGCTGTTTTCCCACAAATAGCCGCAACACTCATTGCCCACCCAGTTCACTCACCCAGTGATATCTTGAAACTTGATCTCATTTTGCTCTCCTGGATCACTGCCAGCTTATATCCTGGCTCAATGCAACTGTCCTGCAAGGCGCAGCCACACATTCATCACTTGCCTATAATTAATTCACTGCCAGCTCCAGGTTTTCGTGGGTCCCAAGCGAAAGAGTCTCAGTGGGTTCCTTTAGCCATACCACAACTCTTGATGCATAGATACGGCAGATAAATATAGGTATAGTACAATGCCAAAGTTTTCATTTACTTCTTACATTACATGAGTGATATCAATAGCTCAGAAACCGGACAGTATAGTCCTCCATACTGTATTACGGACACCACATAGAGCTCCATACAGAATAATGAGCCTCATATATTGCTCCATACAGAATAATGGACCCCATATAATTCTTCAAACAGAATATTGAGCCCCATATAGTGCACCATACAGTATAATGTGCTCCATATATTGCTCCATACAGAATAATGGACCCCATATAATGCTCCATACAGAATAGGCCCCATATAATGCTGGACCCCATATATATAGCTCCAAACAGAATGGTCCCCATATAATGCTCCATATATAATTGGCCCCATAAGATGCTCCATTTATAATGGGCCCCATATATTGCGCCATGTGTAATTAGCCCCATAAGATGCTCCATATGTAATTGGCCCCAGGAACCACGGCACCCGGTGCCACTGACGCCAATAGGTAATTACCATGGATTATACTATGGAAGTCTTTATAGTCACTGGTATGAGGGGCTGACCGGGTAGTGCTAGGTTTATGGGTGTGTGATAAGAGCTATGGCATTGCGCTGCAGGCTATATTAGGATATATTGGTGTGGCACAAACCTGACTACAGGTGGTGGCTTAGTGACTGATTGATAAATATCTTGCTGTTTCTACATGGCCACACATGGGGCACATTAGGTGGCGCTAGGCACATAATGTTGTTATAGGTTTTTATAATGTCTACTATTTTTGCTCAGTAAGATAAATATTGTGCTTTAAATCCTACTATAACACCTGTGTTGTCCGAATATTCCATCTGTGGTGTCTGTTCTCCTGGACCCGAGCGTCCTTGAGTGTTATGAGTGGTGAACACTTTGCACTTTTCTATTTGTACTAGTATTTTGCGATATGATTTTAATTTTGTACTAATAAAAATTGTATTTTTTATGCATAATTTGACTGCCTTTTGATCATCTTCTTTATGTGGTTCTTGTCTATCCAGGCCTACCTTATTATTCACCCCTTTATTCAATAAGCCTTATTTACTGTAGGTAAAACCTAACTACTCCCAGATAACTCTAACTGACCAAAAAGACGCACACATTTTTTGTCTCCTCAATTGCACTTAGTAAAAATTCCTCATTTCATTTAAATTATGTGTGGTTGTGATAACATTTTGGCCCATCCCCATTTAATATGTATTTCTTCCAAACTATTTGTTTTCAATTATTTTATCTTCATATCTTAATGCGATAAAATAATTACTAAATATATTTAAGCAGGATCAAAATCATATTTCGATTTTTTTTTTATCCATGGCATGTCCTAGAGTTGTAGAATAAGCTCCTATAATATTAAATGGTACCAGTATGCTGCTTTATTAGATCAAGCCAAATACTTGTTGCAAGAAGACTCAGACATTGCTTTTCAGTAGGTAAAAACACTTTTGGGCATTTCAATAACCTATTCAAGCAAAATGTAAGCCGTAATATTTGACTATAGTATCAGCCTAGCCCAGATAATCTTATTTAATATCACAAATGTCACTCCCTAGAGTTCCAATCTCAGCCTTTACCTCCACTATTTCTTCCCTTCTATTTGCCCGACATTGACCTTTTATCATGGGAAAATGCTGACTTGATGCTTAATTGTATAGATGATTTAATAAATTATAATTTGGTTGCATTTGAGTCTCCTGAGCATCATTATAGTATTTTCAGCAAACATTTCTCAGCTTTAATATTCATCATATTACGCATGAAGCAGACGTTACCACTCCAACACTTACTAATTCTGTTATCTTTTATCCAATATCTGAACATCTGAAAGGGGGAATTTCACATTTTTACAGTGACTCATTTTCAACTCTCCCTGAATATTAAAATGGGAGCATAATCAGTTGCTAATTAACTCTGAATGATTGGCATAGAATTCTAGCTTGGTAAGAAAGCTGGAAAATGCCTTTCTTTTATTGGCAAACCTCTATAAGTATCTTTTTAAATATCCCAGATTTTTTTTGTCCCAAGCCAATGCCTCAGTGTCTGTCCCAGCTGGAGATGATGTTGGCGCCTCTTTCCATATGTGGTCTTCGTTTCCTACCGCTTATTCATTTTGGGAAGACATTTTTGTAGTCCTAAACTCAATCTGCCACACATCACAAAAAAAACTAACCTGTACTTTGTTTTTCTGTTTCCTTAATATTTGGTCAAGTCCTAAACATTACAGAATTGTCATTATTCATATCATTTTAGCTGCTAGAATAGCATTGGCAAGAAAATGGATACTTCCAAACTTCTTCATTGATGGAAATAATCATATGTCATACACTTTCACAGTGGAACAAATGTATGCATCGTGCAATCATAGATCAAATGTTCTCATCCTAAATAGTTATTCTGTATGAAATGTCATGATTTATTTTTCAACTTGAACTGGTTGCAGATGTAAAGATGTGAGAGTCTTCATAGTATTCATTACAACCGTTTCCCCAATTCTGTCTCATTTTCATTTTCACAATATCCATGAGAAACAGAAATAACATATTTTAGTACACATTATTATTTATCATATCATTTATTCTTTGGACCCTTATTTTCTATTCTCTGTTATGTCATGATAGATGCTCACAGATATTTCTATGTTAGTGTATTTTACTCCTTATAATATAGTAACTTTGTATTACCAGTGCTTCTTTATTGTATAATTTTTTATTTAGCATGGAAAATTCTTCCAAAGTTACTTAAAAGATTGTTATATACAGTATATATACAGTCTTGCATGTGAATATTACCTATTCTTGTTTGACCACATTCATACAGCCCTACTATCCGTCTGTGGAGGAAGTGTAAACTAGATAGCATCCTCTCGTGTTATCAGGAAATCACAAAAAAATATAAAACTTTTTTGTGGGAAGACTTTTCTGATCACATATGAAAGTATCTGGCACAGGGTATATGATTGTCGGATAGAGACCTGTCAGGACTGAGTGAATGCAGTTTCAGGAAGTAGTAATACAGCCACAATTTAGGATCTCCATAGTGTATTTGTGGGTATTATATGGTGATCAGTATTTGGTCAGTATTTTACATCAGTATTTGTAAGACTTAACCAGGAGCGGGTGATAAATACAGAAGTGGTGACGTGTTTCTATTATACTTTTCCTCTGACTGTTCCACTCCTGATTTTGGCTTACAGATACTGATGTTAAATATTAACCAAATACTAAACCTGTGTATGTGGCCTAATACAAACTATAAAATGTACTGATCTAACTTTAATTTAACCTCTTTCTGACATCAGATGTACTATTCCATCCATGTGCCCTGGGCCAATTTGATCATGGACAGAATAGTACGTCTCAGCGATCGGCCACCCACATGCGTGGTGTGCGGCCGATCGCGGCCGGGGGTCAGCGGATTCTCACAGCTGACACCAGGCACTAAGTGCCAGGAGTGGTCACAGACTGCTTCCGGCACTTTAAACCCGGAATACTGCGATCAAACAGGATTGCAGCATTCCAGGAGCAGGCAGAGGGCTCACAGCCCCTCTGCCTTTGGATCGGAGACCCCGTGGTGTGATGCGGGGTCCTGATCGCTGCCATGATAACCCAATGTCGTCATGACAACATCCGTTCGGGTTACCAGAGCTAAGAAACTTCCTGGTCTTGCGCAGTGTCGGTTATTGAGACGCGATTCTGACGTATCTTTGAGCCCCTTGAACCTGTTTTAGCACTCCCTGTCAAATTTTCGGGAGAAAAAGATCAGTTCAGAATTTTTAAAGAGAGTTGTAAATTATTGTTTACCTCCCCCCCGGTCATCATGGAATGAGTCACAGCGGGTGGGAACTATAATGTCACTTTTGTTGGGGGGTCCTCAGACCTTGGCATTTTCACTACCCTCTCTTGCTCCTGAACGTCTTTTGGTGGACGCCTTTTTTTGACACTTTAAGACAGATCTATGATGAACCTGACAGGATCAAGGTGGCAGAGACAAGGATCATGAACCTGACACAGAGGAACCGCACAGCAGAAGACTATTGTACTGAGTTTTGTCAGTGGTCATCTGAGGTCCTGTGGAATGACGCAGGTCTCAGATGCCAATTCCTCAGGGGTCTTTCTGAGTCTTTAAAGGATGCTGTGGCTATACATGCTCCACCTGGTTGTTTGGTGGAGGCCATGACTCAGGCTATCCGCATGGATCAGAGGATGCGGGAGAGACACGAGCTTCAAAAATAGGTTCCATTTTGTCCGACTGGCCCGGTTCTTTCATCTGATGTGGAACCTATGGAGGTTGGTGCTGCCAGCTGAAGGATTAATGAGAGGAGACGCCGTCGGGAACTTGGACTTTGTCTCTTTTGTGGCAGAGCTGGACATTTCTTAAAGGATTGTTTGGCACGACCTGCAGCAAACAAGCCGTCGGGAAACGCTTAAGTCTGGGTGATTGTTGAAGTCACTCAGACTTACAGGTACCCTTTTACTCCTCAGATAAAGTGTTGTTGAATGCTGAACTTCTTTTTCAAGATCAATGTCTGTTCACATTTGCCTTTATTGACTGTGGATCTACTGCTAATTTCATTGATGAGGGACTATTTCTGAAGTTAGGATTAAGAACAGTTAAGCTAGAAAGCCCTGTTCAAATCGTGGCCATTGATAGAACACCATTGCTCAAAAATGTGGTTTGGTTAGTTACGGTGGAGTTCACACTCAAGGTGGGGTCTCTTCATACGGAATTAATCTCCTGCTATGTTTTTAAACCAGTCATGATTCTGTGTTTCCTCCAGAACCTCCTTCCTCCATTCTTCCTCAGGGTATTGTTGTGGCCATGGTTTCCTCTGAGCTGGAAGCTGAAATCCGTACTGCTCAGTCTTT
This sequence comes from Dendrobates tinctorius, assembly GCF_039654945.1. Classification (NCBI taxonomy): domain Eukaryota; kingdom Metazoa; phylum Chordata; class Amphibia; order Anura; family Dendrobatidae; genus Dendrobates; species Dendrobates tinctorius. The sequence continues at coordinate 26,976,242 of NW_027361741.1, read as the reverse complement.
GGCTCCTTCCAACACCCCTGAATGCAAGCTTTTTGTCCCTGTGTATCTCAGATTAGGTCTTTTGCAGGAATTCCATGATTCTGTGTTGAGTGGTCATCCTGGGGTCACTGCCACCCAGAAGGCAGTTGCTAGACTCTTTTGCTGGTCCGCTATGCATAAGGATATTAGAGATTTTGTGTCTGCTTGTGAAACTTGTGCACGCGCCAAAGTACAGCATTGCCGGCCGGCCGGTGAATTGGCTCCTTTACCAATTCCAGAGAGACCATGGACGCATTTGTCCATGGATTTCATTTCAAATTTACTGCTGTCTGGGGGGATGACTGCTATTTGGGTGGTAGTCGATTGCTTCAGCAAACAAGCTCATTTCGTCCCATTATCTGGGTTACCTAATGCTGAAACTCTATCCAAACTGTTTATTATTCATATGGTACGATTGCAAGGGATTCCTCTAAATATTATATCATTGTATTGGATAGGGGTGTACAATTCATCTTTAGATTTTGGAGGGCTTTCTGCAGAAAATTGGGGGTTGATTTGTCCTTTTCCTCTGCTTATCACCCTGAAACTAACGGTCAGACAGAGAGAACAAATCAGTCTTTGGAGCAAATTTTAAGATGTTTTGTCGCCGATCAGCAGGAGAATCGGTCATCATTTCTTCCTCAGGCTGAGTTTGCCTTTAACAGTCGGGTTAATCAGTCCACGGGGACCTCGCCATTTTTCTGTAATTACGGGTTTCATCTTCAGTTTGGTGAGTTCTTCGGGATAAGTTCTGGGTGTACTGGGGTGGTTGTCACCATTCAAGAGCTGGGGGATGTCTGGAGGAAGGTTAAAAAGAACATTGGGGTGGCTCAGCATCGGCAGAAGTGGAAGGCCGATAGGAGGTGCTCGTCAGGGGTCGCCTTCAAAGTGGGAGATAATGTATGGCTATCCTCTAAGAATATTAGATTGAAGATGCCCTTCGCTGAAGTTGGGTCCTAGATTCATAGGTCCGTATGAAATTCTGGAGGTGGTCAATCCAGTTGCCTTCTGATTAAAGCTCCCTCGGTCTTTCCGTATTCCACAAGTCATTGAGGAGTGTATTCCCCCTGTTCTGTCTTCCTCGCCCCTGTCTCCTCCGGTGTCTATTGAGGGAAGCTTGGAATACGAGGTAGAAACGATGATTGATTCCTGAATGGTCCGGAGTTCCCTTCACTATCTGGTACATTGGAAAGGGGTATGGACCTGAGGAACGGTCCTGGGTCCTAGCTCATTTTGTAAGGGCTGATCGGTTGGTCCTGGCCTTTCATCTGAGGTTTCCTGGGAAATCTGGGGGTCCGTTGTCTACCCCTTGAAAAAGGGGTACTGTCACGATCTCCACTCTGTTCCTGTCTGATATGTTACTTTTTGTTGGGGCTGTCAGTCTGTTTTGGTTTTTCTGTGTCTGTGCTGCAATCATCTGTGTTCATTTTTCCTTGATTCGTCTTCTACTTAAGAATGCTAGGTCCTGCTGCTGCTACCTGTGTAAGACTGATCCCTCTGTGCTCTGTGCCTGACCCAGCTTGACTTTATTCCCTTCCCGGACTTAGACTCCTTGCTTGTGATCTGACTTTCTCTTGTTGTACACCGCCATTTCCTGGACCTGACCTCAGATTGTTTTACCTCTCTTTACTTATTCTGTAAGTAGTATAAATTTTTACTATCTGTTATTGTAGTCTTTCTCTCCACTTCTGGGACTAATATTTACTACAATGACGTGCATCACATCAGGTCAGACAAAATGGCTAGGCAAATGGATAGTCAAAGGCAAAGGTTTGACAGCAAAAATAGAATATAAGGACTCAGAGCATAGAGCAAACACATACCACTTGAGCAAAGCTGCAACTTTCATTGTTCTACTCATTGTTAGCCATCTACTGTAAGTAGCCATGTAATCACCCAGAACGGGTAACACCTGGAGGAAACTCCACAGGCCCAGCTAGATTGGACAGCTGAGATGTCATTCACATTACTGACAGCTCAGAATACCCCTGATGCTATAGGGCGGCTGAGCTGTCACTCACAGCATCCTTAGGGTGTGTGCACACGCTGCGGATTCTGCTGCGGATTTTGCAAAATCCGCAGGTAAATCCACAGGTCAAAAGACCTGCGGTTTATCTGTGGATTAGCCTGCGGTTTGACACCTCTACAATAGTTAGGGTGTGAAACTACTGCGGATTCCGCACAAAGAAGTGACATGCTGCAGTTTTGAAACCGCAGCAAATCCGCGCGGAAAAATCCGCACTGTGTGCACTGCGGTTTTTGTTTTCCATAGAATATAAAGGTACTGCACACTGCAGCAAAAACTGCTGCGGATCCACAGGACCAAAACTGCTGCGGATGCGCAGCAGAATCCGCAGCGTGTGCACACACCCTTAGGATACTGCAAGTGGTGGAATTGTGACAAGACCCCCTCTTCTAGGTGGGCCACTGCCTCCCCTGTTTCCCAGGAAATCTGGAATGGAAGGCCATGAAAAGGCGATCTGTCTTCACTACTCAGGAAGGAACTCAGGATCTCTCTTCCGATCCGTTACCCTTTCAGTGGATGATGTGCTGAAGGGAATTTTGGGCCTTCTGAGAATCTATGATTTTCTGTACGTCATACTCTAAACGACATCATCATCGACAGAAACTGGAGGAGGTGGGGATGAGAGAGATAAACTCAAAGGCACAAACTCCTATAACAGGGATCTGTGGAAGACCTTAGGGGATGCAAAGAGGTGGAGAAAGCCACCGGATTGACCACCGCCAGAATCTCAAAGGAACCAATGAATTTAGGACCAAACTTCGCTGACTGTACTTTAAGTTTAATAATTTTGGATGACAAGCAAACCTTATCACCTACTTTAAAGACAGGAACCGCCGAACGTTTTCTGTCAGCCTTCTATTTTTTTGGCAAATCTAATCTATTGAACCTCCCTCAAGACATCCTAAAGTATCTGTATGGCAGCCCAACCCCGGGACATTCAAAACTTATCCAAGAAAATTCACTAAAATAGAGATGAAAACCATAATTACAAAAAAATGGTGAGGTTCCAGTGGACTGACTTGACTGTTAAAGGTGAACCCAGCAAGAGGTAAGAATGGAAGATCAGTCCTCCTGCTGAGCAGCAACAAAATGGCTTAAAATTTGCTCCAAAAATTGAATTTTCTTATCTGTCCGACCTTTGGTTTCAGGGTGGTAGGCAGAGAAAAAATACAAGTTAATCCACAGTTTCTTTCAAAAATTTTTCCAGAATTTGGAGACAAATTGCACTCCCCTATCAAACACATGCAATCCCATGCAATCTCACAACATGATAAATAAACAACCTGGAGAGTGTCTCAGCATTAGGTAATCCTGACAAAAGAACAAAATGAGTCAATTTAATGAATTGCTCAACCACTACCCAAATGACAGTTTTCCCACCAAACAGCTGAAATCCATATACAGATGAGTCCACTGTCTTTTTAGAATTGGCAATAAAGCCAATTCCCTGGCCGGCTGGTTATGACAGATTGTAGAGCGTGCGCAAATCTCACAAGCGGGTACAAAATCTTTAGGAGAAACTGAACTAGGTTTTCATGATAGTGTGTCAGCCTTCACATTCTTGGAACCCGACCTCAACTTGAGAAATTTAATCTAGAGAAAAATAAGGACCATCTGGCCTGTCTAGGAGTTAGCCATCTAGCTGCTTCGATATATGCCAAATTATGATTGTCAGTGGCCACAGTGAGTTGACAAACTAATCCCTGCAAAAAATGTCTCCATGCCTCAATGGCCAATTTGACAGCAAGTAATTCACGATTCCCAATATCATAATTCCTTTCAGCAGTCGTAAATTTTCTCAAGAAAAAAGCACATGGCCACAAATTAGTTATCGTTTTGGAACCCTGAAATAAAATGGCCCCTGCTCTGACCCCAGAGGTATCAGCTCCACAACAATTGGTTCTTGGAGATCAGGTTGGATTAGGACAGAAGCAGACATAAAATACTGATTCAATTTTCAAAAGCACTTATGGCATCCAGCGACCAAACCTTAAGATTCTCCCCCTTACGTGTGAGGTCAGTAAGAGGTTTAGCAATCTGGAAAAAACCCTAATTAATTTCCTATAATAGTTGGTGAATCCTAAAAACCTTTGCAGTGCTTTCGGGTCACTAGGTTGGACCCATCTATTTGAACTTTCCTACAATCCATATTAAACCCATCAGCTGATAAAATGAACCCCAGAAATGAAATTTCCTGAACAGAAAAAATAAGTTTCCCAATTTTAGCAAACAAAGGATTCTCTCTCCACCTCTCTAAAACTACGCAGACATGTTTACAATGAGAATCCAAATTATGTGAAAAAATATCACAAAGGTAGATCACAACAAATCTCCCAATGCAATCAGAAAAAATGTAAAAAAATTTGAAATGCTTCTGGTGCATTAGTTAAATAAACCCTGATATGTTAAAAACATAGTTTTCCACTCATCACCCTACTTGATGCGTTTCAAATTGTAAGCCCCTGTAAGGTCAAGGTTAGTAAACCATTTAGCCCCCATCAGCTGATTATATAGGTCGGGGATGAATGGAAATGGGTATGTATTCTTAACAGTGATTTTGTTCAGTTCTCGGAAATTGACCACCATCTTTCTTTTTTACAAAGAAAAATCCAGCATCCAAGAGGATGGATGGATTTGACCTTTCTTTAAATTTTCATTTACATTATTTTTCATGGTACGTTCATGCCTGAACAAATTGTAAAGGCAAGCTTTAGGTACGGTAAGTTGGCACCAGGAACTAGATCAATAGCATAATCATAAGGACTATGAGGAGGTAATGTCTCCGCCTCTCTTCTGAAAACACATCTCTGAAGTCTTTCAGGTACCAGACCATTCAGACTAGCAGAGCATATTTGTACAGAACTGAGACATTTCTTATGACTTTTAAAGCTTCACTTAACAATCTCCTTCTGACAGCAGTCATTAACAGTATTGTGAATAAGCAGCCATGGAAGCCTTAGCACCACCGCAGCAGGTTAAGTATCCAAGACAGAAAAGGCAATGGATTTAAAGTGAAATGCTCCCACCTGAAGTGTGAATTCCACCATTACTCATTTAACAATGTTCTGAAGTAGCAATAATTTGTCAATAGCAAAAATTTAAATGTTTTTTTCCAGACTAACTGTCCCTAATCCTAGTTTCTGAACCAGTCCCGAATTAATGAAGTTAGCTGCAGAGCTGCAATCAATGAAAGCCAATGCGCCAAAGCAGAGGAGAAAAAGGTATTTGGAAGTCTGGATGACCCCCTCGACATTCACCCAAACTTTGGCATTTCCCTGATGTCTTGTTTACTTGAGTGCAAGCTGAACACTCCTTAAAAAAATGTCCTGCAAGACCACAGTATAGACAGTTTCCAAGATTTTGGCTATGTTTTTTTCTCCACAGCACAAAAACTGGCAACTCCAACCTCCAATGGCTCCACCTTCAGTAAATGGACATGCTCCTGGGGAGTATAGTGAGCACCCTGCTGTTCACCACACCTCTCACAGCTTCTGCGGGCCATCCGTATGGGTTATGGCGTCCGCCAAAAACCAAGAGGGGGGCATGAAGAACTCGAGCATCCTTCATAGTCTGAGAAAGACGTTTGTGGATCTGGCACCTGAGAACTGCATCATTCCACAGAACTTCAGTGGGCCAATGCTGTTCTCAGTGGTGCGACTCTCCTGTGCCAAGTTCATGATCTTTGCCTTAGCAACCTGAATCCTGTCGGGTTCTTCATGGATTAAACCTAAGGCGTCAAAAAAGGCGTCAACTGAAGACCGTTCTGGGGTTTGTGGGGACGAAGAAAATGCCCATGTCTGTGGCTCCCTCGCAGTAGGGACTTTGATTACCTGCTGAAACTCGTCCCTTCAGGACTAAGGTCACAGTATAAAAATTAGCCTACAGCTCTCCCTGAACACTCTAAACTGGTTTTTCTCTCTTGCAAAATTATCAGGGAGGGCCTTTACAGGTTCGGAAGAGAGACCAACTGTACGTCAGAAGGTACAGACATCACAGCCACTGATAGCCATGGAAAGCTATAGAACTTTTCATCAAACTACCTAACCCTGCAACTAATATTACAATGACTCAAGACTCTGGTATTCCTTTGCCAGATCGTGATTTATTTGCACCAGATTCGCTACCTCATTACAGAGTGTGTGAACAGGATCCTTATTGGCAAAAAACACAAATGTATAGGCCAGTTGTAATGTGATACTGAGTCACTTCTTAGAGACAGGCTGTGAGTTGGGGAAGTCAAGGAGTCTGAGGCAAAAGACAGAAGGGTACATCATAACAGAGGGGTGAGTAAAAGGCTTAGCCAGAATTCCAAGAAGATAGTGGATCAAGACAAAGGGCTAGGCAAATCCAAGGTCAGGCCACAAAGATCAAAATATCAGAACTCAGAGCACAAAGCAAAAGGCACACTACTTAAGCTAAGCTACAACTGGCAATGTTCTAATCATTGCTAGCTAGCTAAATAGCTAGGTAATTACCCAGAAAAGGTGACACCTGGAGGAAAACCCACAGGACCGGCCAGATTGGACAGCTGAGCTGTCATTCACAATACTGAGAGCTCAGCATGCCCCTGATCCTATAGGATGGCTGAGGTGTCACACACAGCAGCCATAGGAAACTCAGAATGGTAGAATCGTGACACAAACACCTCCAATTACAAATGTAGTATAGTTCTTATGATAAGCTATATTGCTTACCCCTGCATTGCAGTGGTTTAGGTATCCATGGTAATGACATATAGTTTTGTTTGAAAGTGGTTGGAACCATGGATACCTAAGCTGCTGCAATGCCATGCATAATGTGTCAGAAGAACTGTACTACATTTTTAATTGGAGGGATTTGCTAATATTATTATTATAACTACTACATATAGGGATAGGATCATGAAGGTGGAAATACCACTTTAATGGGATCTGAACCCAGCATGGTAATGCAACAGTGCTAGCCACTTAGACACCATGCAGCTTATTCTCAAGTTACTTTTAGAGCACTTATTTAACACCTAAATTCAATCTTGATAAAATGAGTTCTGCAGTTTGTAATGGATGAGTAAAATCTATATATTTTTCCAATCTAATACCCATTGTTTTAACTTTAGTGTTTCAAGCGCATGGTACAAATCTTTCTGGCAGTCTACCAGTCATCAATCCTTTCTACTTCATCTGCGTTCCCGCATCAGTGAGGCTCAGTTCTGAATGCACTCTATATGAATTGTTTATGATACTGTATTCATCCAGTAGAATTGCACTAAATACAATAAATCTAGTACGACATAGCTATGAGTACAGCATAGGACATCACAAATCAGGAAAGCAATACTGCCATGAGACAGCCCTGACAGTGATCATTCAGACCACGAGAATTATATGTTCTTTTCATGAGCATTTCAAAGGAGAGCTTTCATTGTAGAAGATCTGATTAGGGCAGGCAGTGAAAGCATGCACGATTTCCATGTGTTTGGCAAAGCTACATTTCTTCTTCTGTGACACTGCAAACACAAAGTCATTATAAGAGAGAAGCTGAAAAACACACTCACAAATACTTTACAGAACCGCTCTGAAATCTTGCCATACCCTGGGCAAAGAACCTCCTCTGTATCACTTTCTCCTTAGTACACGTTTAGCAAAAGCAGAGAACGTTAGATGAAAAAGTAACCACTTTGTTATCCTTTACAATGAAATCTGGCAGTTGCTTTTTCTAAAAAACAAAAAAGTGGTAAAATGTAGGGAAAACAATCAAGTCATCTATTGCCTACCCTTCTTTGCTGACGAACGGCCAGCACGAGTCTTCTGCAGCCAAACAGTGGCCACTGCGACACCGTGCCATTCCACTAAGGCCTCTTTCACACATCAGTTTTTTGCCTTCAGGCGCGATCCGGCTTTTTTTGGAAAAAACGGATCTGGCAAAATGCAATGCCGGATCCGGATTTTCCCCATTGACTTGCATTAGCGCCGGATCGTGCCGGATGGCATTGCGTTTCATCCGTTTTTTGCCGGATCCGGCAACTTGTCTCATTCCGGCGTCTTGAAAAAACGTCTACTGTAACGTTTTTTGTCTCCGGCGAAAAAGCCGGAAGCGCCGGATCCGGCGCTTCCAGCTTTTTGCTACAATGAAAGTCTATGGGCGCCGGAATGCGCCGGATCCAGAAAAAGACGGATCCAGCAACCGGATCCGGTTTTTGTAAGTCTGCGCATGCTCAGATCCAATTGGCCAGCCTCCAGGAACAGAGACGGATCCAGCAAAAAAACGGATCCGTTTCTACAGTTCTCCAAAATTTATGCCGGATCCGTTTTTTCTAAAAAAAGCCGGATCATGCCTGACGGCAAAAAACTGATGTGTGAAAGTAGCCTAAGCCGTGATGTCAGAAAAGTAGTATGCAGGCAATTGTAAGGACGTGTTCACATTTGTCACCAGGTCTTTCATGTGGATTTTGAAGCGGATCTGTTTAAAAAACTGCTTCAAATGTTCTATGGATACTCTTTGATATAGATTCTGATTCTCACCAAAATTCACATAAAAACTCAAGTGTGAACATATACTTACGAGGCAATGTCTTTGAGAGTCGAGAGGAAACGTGAATGGTTATCCTTTATTACATCCACCCACAGCAATTTCTGGCAATGGCTATTGACTCTTTGATATCCCGGGTGGAGGAATATGCTGCCCAGATACTCCTGACAAGGATTATACAGTCATATGTAAAAGTTTGGGCACCCCTATTAATGTTAACCTTTTTTCTTTATAACAATTTTGGTTTTTGCAACAGCTATTTCAGTTTCATATATCTAATAACTGATGGACTCAGTTATATGTCTGGATTCAAATGAGGTTTATTGTACTAACAGAAAATGTGCAATCTGCATTTAAACAAAATTTGACCGGTGCAAAAGTATGGGCACCCTTATCATTTTCTTGATTTGAACACTCCTAACTACTTTTTACTGACTTTCTGAAGCACTAAATTGGTTTTGTAACCTCATTGAGCTTTGAACTTCATAGCCAGGTGTATCGAATCATGAGAAAAGGTATTTAAAGTGGCCACTTGCAAGTAGTTCTCCTATTTGATTCTCCTATGAAGAGTGGCATCATGGGCTCCTCAAAACAACTCTCAAATGATCTGAAAACCAAGATTATTCAACATAGCTTTTCAGGGGGAAGGATACAAAAAGTTGTCTCAGAGATTTAACCTGTCAGTTTCCACTGTGAGGAATATAGTAAGGAAATGGAAGAACACAGGTACAATTCTTGTTAAGCCCAGAAGTGGCAGGCCAAGAAAAATATCAAAGGCAGAGAAGAAGAATGGTGAGAACAGTCAAAGACAATCCACAGACCACCTCCAAAGACCTGCAGCATCATCTTGCTGCAGATGGTGTCACTGTGCATCGGTCAACAATACAGCGCACTTTGCACAAGGAGAAGCTGTATGGGAGAGTGATGCGAAAGAAGCCGTTTCTGCAAGCACGCCACAAACAGAGTCGCCTGAGGTATGCAAAAGCACATTTGGACAAGCCAGTTACATTTTGGAAGAAGGTCCTGTGGACTGATGAAGCAAAGATTGAGTTGTTTGGTCATACAAAAAGGCGTTATGCATGCGCTGTATTGTTGACCGATGCACAGTGACACCATCTGCAGCAAGATGATGCTGCAGGTCTTTGGAGGTGGTCTGTGGATTGTCCTTGACTGTTATCACCATTCTTCTTCTCTGCCTTTCTGATATTTTTCTTGGCCTGCCACTTCTGGGCTTAACAAGAACTGTACCTGTGTTCTTCCATTTCCTTACTATGTTCCTCACAGTGGAAACTGACTGGTTAAATCTCTGAGACAACTTTTTGTATCCTTCCCCTGAAAAGCTATGTTGAATAATCTTTGTTTTCAGATCATTTGAGAGTTGTTTTGAGGAGCCCATGATGCCACTCTTCATAGGAGAATCAAATAGGAGAACTACTTGCAAGTGGCCACTTTAAATACCTTTTCTCATGATTTGATACACCTGGGTATGAAGTTCAAAGCTCAATGAGGTTACAAAACCAATTTAGTGCTTCAGGAAGTCAGTAAAAAGTAGTTAGGAGTGTTCAAATCAAGAAAATGATAAGGGTGCCCATACTTTTGCACCGGTCAAATTTTGTTTAAATGCAGATTGCACATTTTCTGTTAGTACAATAAACCTCATTTGAATCCAGAAATATAACTGAGTCCATCAGTTATTAGACATATGAAACTGAAATACCTGTTGCAAAAACCAAAATTGTTATAAAGAAAAAAGATTAACATTAATAGGGGTGCCCAAACTTTTACATATGACTGTATGTGCCAATCCCCTGATGACTCAAGCTGTTGAGGAAACGCGTCGGGAGGCACATAGGGACAGACCAGGGCTAGCTGTGGACTGCCCTTGTAAGGGCGGGAGTATTGGGGTGCCAGGGTCAGCCAAATAACAGCGACTGGCAGGGACTATACAGGGATCCCAACTCCTTGAAGTCGCGGTTAAAGGACAAAAAGAAAAACAACAACTGGTGAGATTGTTCCTTTTTATTTATTCTCTACAACTTGCAACAAGTGATGTGTGGCGGATGATATATTTTTTGACATACTATTATATGTGAACAATATGGATAAAAATAGTTCACTTTTAATTCCCTATAGTGGGGTTCACAAAATATTTTATGTGGTGTGATAACTGTCTCAAACGTATGCTTCTTCCCTAACAGGGAGCTGAAATATTGGTTACTTGTTCTCAAACAGGGAGTTCAAATATTTATCTGTGTGATTTGTGTGATGGTAAATTGTTCACATTGATTTTATGGAGGCTGTAGACCTCTTTTTAGAAACTGACTAGTAAAATTTACATTTTAAAACCACAATTATTTTTGCTAATATTTCTGATTCTTCTGTGGTAGAAACGGTGAGGGAGACTTTGTCTACTATTTCGCTACATATTATTAATTAATATTATACTCAAAAGAAATTGCCCACTCAAATTATTAATCTCCAATGAAGGATGACATACCACAATACTACAATATCACCTTTATGGTAACCTAAATCAGAAAAAGGTACCACACAATGGTATGTCCATTAAACAATATTTGTTTTATTGAGCAATTAATACATGATAAAAAGAAAGCTGCAGGACCAATTTAGAGGGACCCAACACTCCATAGGTGCACCCACGACAGTTCACAGATATACAATTATCATTAAACACATAATCAATTGCATAAGGGCCTGTCACACATAGCGATCTCGCTAGCGAGATCGCTGCTGAGTCACAAGTTTTGTGACGCAACAGCGAATTTACCAGCGAGATCACTGTGTGTGACAGCGATCAGTGACCGGCGCCCCTGCCGGTATCGCTGATCGCTCTTGGAAAGCCCTGGACATTTCTTTGATTGCTGGTCTCCCGCTGGCCCTCACGCATCCCTGCGTTTGACAGGCGGGAGACCAGCGATCAGCTGGTAACTAAGGTAAATGCAGGGTTTCTAAGCACCGTGCGGTGCTTAGAAACCCTCTGTGTACCTTAGTTACCAGCGCGCTGATGCAGGGAGCTGGTAACTAAGGTACACATCTGGTTTCTAAGTGACGCACGTCCCTTAGAAACCAGATGTGTACCTTAGTTACCAGCTCCCTGCATCAGCCTGCTGGTAACTAAAGTACACAGCGACGCCGGGCGCTCGGCGTCGCTGGTGTTGATCGCTGGTGAAGCTGTCTCTTTGACAGCTCACCTGCGATCACATAGCGACTCACCAGCAATCCTGACACGTTGATATCGTCAGGATCGCTGGTGAGTCGCTATGTGTGACGGTACCCTAAGGAAAAGGCACAAAACTATTCTAGCCACCTATATTTTGATCAACTTCCCTCAGGCATGTTATACTGATGAAAAATAATGTGGGTGTCCCTCTGCCAATGGAGCTCCACCAGCCGCAGACGGTATGTAATTATGGCTAATGCCCGCATACCCCTTTTTTCATTTTGACACATTTATATATGGGAGTGATGATTGGGAATTATTGCACATTATTTTTCATCAGTATAACATGCCTGAGGGTTGTTGATCAAAATATAGGTGGATAAAATAGTTTTGTACTTTTCCCTTATGCAATTGATTATGTGTTTAATGATAATTGTATATCTGTGAACTGTCGTGGGTGCACCTATGGAGTGTTGAGTCCCTCTTAGTTGGTCCTGCACCTTTCTTTTTATCATGTATTAATTGTTCAATAAAACAAATATTTTTTAATGTACATACCATTGTGTGGTACCTGTTTCTGATTTAGGTTACCATAAAGGTGATATTATAATATTAATTAATTAAATCATAATGACAACCCAAAACATGCAAATGACCCTGATCAAAAGTTCACATATCCTGGGGATTTTGGCCTGATAACATGCACAGAAGCTGACACAAATGGGTTTGAATGGCTACTAAAGGTAACATCCTCACCTGTGGCCTGTTTGCTTCTAATCAGTATGTGTGCATAAAAGCTGAGTGATTTTCTGGGATCCAGACAGATTCTTGCATCTTTCATCCAGCCACTGATGTTTCTGGATCGTGAGTCATGGGAAAAGCAAAAGAATTGTCAACGGATCTACGGGAAAAGGTAGTTGAACTGTGTAACACAGGAAAGGGAAACAAAATATATCCAAGGAATTGATGATGCCAATCAGCAGCGTTCAAACTGTGATTAATAAATGGAAAATGAGGGGCTCTGTAAAAACAACGGTCAGGTAGACCAACAAAAATTTTGTCCACAACTGCCAAGAAAATTGAATGGGATGCAAAGAAATACCCACAAATAACATAAGCTGAAATACTGGACTCTCTGAAAACTAGCGGTGTGGCTGTGTCAAGGTGCACAATAAGGGGGCACATGAAGAAAAAATGGGCTGCATGGTCGAGTCGCCAGAAGAAAGCCATTACTTCGCAAATGCCATAAAGTATCTCCTACAGTATGCAAAACAGCACAGAGACAAGTCTCAAAACTTCTGGAACAAGGTAATTTGGAGCAATTAGACCAAAATGTAACTTTTTGGCCACAACCATAAAGGTTACATTTGTAGAGAGGTCAACAAGACCTATGATGAAAGGAACACCATTCCTACTGTAAAACACGGAGGTGGATCGCAGATGTTTTGGGGATGTGTGAGCTACAAAAGCACAGGAAACTTGGTGAAAGTAGAAGGAAAGATGAATGCAGCACGTTATCAGCAAATTCTGGAGGCTAATTTGCAATCATCAGCCTGGAAGCTGCACATGGAACGTACTTGTATGTTCCAACATGACAACGATCAAAAACACAAGGCCAAGTCGACCTGTCATTGTCTACAGCAGAACAAAGTGAAGGTTCTGGAGTGGCCATCTCAGTCTCCTGATCTCAATATCATTGAGCCACTCTGGTGAGATCTCAAGCGCGCAGTTCATGCTAGACAGCCCAGGTATTTACAGTAACTGGAGGTTTTTTGCCAAGAAGAGTGGGCAGCTTTACCATGTAAGAAAATAAAGAACCTCATCCACAACTACCCCAAAAGACTTCAAGCTGTCATTGATGTTAGCGGGGGCAATAAAATATTAAAAAATGGGGTATGTGAACTTTTGATCAGGGTCATTTAGATGTTTTGGGTTGTCATTATGATTTAAAAAGAGAAAACACAGTAGTTTAACAATAAAAGGCTTCACCCAACCACTAACCATGAGTGGAGGAAAAGTTTGTGTTATTCATATCCTCTGAAAAAAGGCCAAGAAATCAAAAATTCGGCTGGGGTATGTAAACTTTTGAGCACAACTGTATATATATTTTTTTTAGGAAAAGATTCAAGTATAACTTTTAATTTATTCATTTAAATCCCTGCTCATTCTGTTGTTAACAGGCAAATTGGTGGTCCTAATCTATCTCTGTATTCACACTTTCACCTCATTCAGATATAAGGGGTTTTTTTACATACGAGAAAAACAGACCAAGCTACATCAGATTTTCATCAGTTTTTTCACTGATGAGAAACGACAGCAGATGGTTGGCATCCGAATGCTGTCCAATTTTCTTCATAGACTTTCATTGCCTAGTTTGATCCAGCACTTGGTCCCCCCAAAAAATCTGTGACATACAGTAGCTTGCGAAAGTATTAACCTCCTTAGCTTTTAACCTATTTTGTTACATTATAACCTCTGTTTAAGTATTTTTGTAACCTGATTTGTGTGTGATGCATCAGCACTAAATAGTCTATGTTGGTGAAGTGAAGTGATAAAAATATAGGCATAATTTAAATTTATGGGATCAAATAACTAATATATTATGTGTATATTATTTTTTTTACTGAGATGGTTATTTATATCTCTGTTAGGATTTGGTTCTACTGAGCGGAACCATGTATATATTATACTAGCTGAAGAGCCCGGCGCTGCCCGGGCATAGTAACTAACTGTGGTTAGTTATAGCAAATTATAATTATCCTCCATCCCATAGTCCCGTGCCCATATACCCATCATACATATCCTCCATCCCATAGTCCAGTGCCCATATACCCATCACACATCCTTCATCTCATAGGCCCATGGACATATACCCATCATACATATCCTCCATCCCATAGTCCCGTGCCCATATACCCATCATACATATCTGCCAACCCATAGTCCCGTGCCCATATACCCGTCATACATATCCTCCATCCCATAGTCCAGTGCCCATATACCCATCACACATCCTCCATCCCATAGTCCCGTGCCCATATACCCGTCATACATATCCTCCATCCCATAGTCCAGTGCCCATATACCCATCACACATCCTCCATCCCATAGTCAATCATTATGACATCATAATGAGCAGCGGGGCTTGCAACCTATGATGACATCAGCGTCGCCATGGCAACCATTATGACATCATAATGAGGGGCGGGGCTTGATACACACACACTTTTTCACCATTATGTAGATAGGGGCAAAATTGTTTGGAGAATTGGAACGCATGGGGTTAAAATTTCGCCTCACAACATAGCTTATGACTCTCTCGGGGTCCAGACGTGTGACTGTGCCAAATTTTGTGGCTGTAGCTGCGATGGTGCGGATGCCAATCCCAGACATACACACATACATACACACACATGAGCTTTATATATTAGATTACATTATATGTCTGGTATCTATAACATCTGGTGTCTGATAAAGGATTATTCCCCCCATGATAAGGGATAATGTAATGACTTTTGGTGGACTGACCATTGGGAGCCCCAACAATCCTGAGAGCAGGACTCTGCAGCTCATCTGTGAATGGATTGGAGGGGTGCATGATTGTCTTCTACTCTATTCGTTGTCTATGGAACTGATGGAAATCGCTGAGTGCAGCGCTCAGCAGCTCTATAGATATAATGAAGAGAGCAGAGGCCGAGCATGCACAACTCTGCTCCATTCAGGACAAGACTGCAGATAAGTCACAGTTTTTAAAAACTATTATCTGTACAGATATAACAAAACCATTTATTCACCATGTAGAAATACTGTACTTAAAAATGACCTTTATTTACGTCTTAACGCCACAAGCACTGTCCACTACCACCATAAAGAATACCATGAGGTGCCTGTACCTATCACTTTACTAGACTGTTCCTACCTACCAGCGAAGGTTGGCAACCTACACCTGCACAATGGCGCCCCCGCTCACCGTTTCCTTCTAATCCTGCCCAGCCCTGTTTGGATTGGGAGAAAGGAAAGGAAAAAATAGTGTTCAACATAATTTGGATGGTAATCCACAATTATTGTGGGGAAAAATGTATATCAATAGAAATATTACTGCCCAAAAGCAGGATAAAGTGCTTTATCAACAATATTGGGTTAATGAAGGGTCAATAGTAAAAAAATTCGGGCAATGACCCTAATCTGTCTCCTGCCTGCCAGTGGAGGTTGGCACCCTAAATGATAAAAAGCAAATTCTTGCCATCCCCACTCCAGACAGCTATCTCTCCATTCCCTAAATGTTGTAGGTGTGTATCTATAGGGAACAGAACATAATGGGTAGTGAGAGGATGTTGTCTAACAACGATATACAACAATAATAAGCCCATCTCCACATATTATATCAAAAAATATCGTGCAGACAAGCTCAACAATCCAGTGTAGCTCTGTAGTATATTGTGGGACAAAAACAACCATCATCAAATGGGAGCTATTTAAATAGATGATGCCAGGCAATAATAACCAAAGCTCCACATACGATATTACACTATCCCAAACAACATTCAAATGAACTCAAAATTTTCAAATACCAAATATAGCTCCTCTATATACTCTAAAAAGCAAACATATGCATCATCAAATGAAAGCTTAGGAAAACTTAACTAAGAGCTCTAGGAGCACTCAACGCGTTTCTCCTCTCAAGGTTCCTCAGGAGTGAAAGACTATAAAGAGACTACTTAGCTGAAGAAGATTGTATTAAAGCATGATAGTGGGGTTTAGAATTCAGGCACATAAAGAACAATCCCCTCTCTTGATGTGCAGCATGGTACAATGCATGTCAGACATGTCACTGAACTGAACCACCGCCCCGTGACAAACCGCTCCCCCGGCTCTAACTGACACTGGCTCTGCATTGGGGCCAGCTGTCAGGGCTGAGCCGCGGTTTCAGTCAAGGGGGGCGCCAGCACTGGTTCAGTCACCGCTCTGAGTTTACAGAGTGGCAGATGTACAGTAACTGCGCCACGCCCCTGACTCACACTGGCTCTGCATTGGGGATGGCTGTCAGTCAGGGCCAGGAGCACAGTTACAGCACCATTCTGTAGTCTCAGAACGGTGACTGGACTTGCGCTGGCCTGTGACTGAAGCGGGAACGCTGCCAGGGGAATAAAGTTAATATTCTCCCCTCATTGTTAGGCTACATGCACGTGCCAGGCAGAATAATAACCCTATTAATCTGCAGACTAACCCCATATCTGCAGGTTTAGGCCAGGGTCACACTTGCGAGTGCAATGCACGAAACTCGAGCGAGTCTCTCGCCTCAATACCCGGTACTTCCGCTGGCGGTTCGGACCGGAGCGTTCAGCTGCATAGAAAGACATCCCGAGTGCCGGGTATTGAGGCGAGAGACTCGCATGAGTTTTGCACATGGCACTCGCAAGTGTGACCCCGGTCTTAGGCTCCTGCTCTGCTGCGAGTGGGGCCGAGTGTCAATACTGAGGATCATCTTGCATGACAGGATCTCAGCCAAGCTGTGGAGAAGACGAAGAAAGTAATTTCTCCATCTCCTCTGCTTCTGGCGTTGGCGGGAATCACACTGCACTTGGGTGATATCCGAGAGCAGTGCGATGTTTCACACGCATCCATAGGCTTTTATATGTGCATGAGGTCTGAATTTGGCATGCAATAGCAGCATACTGCACTTTTTTCCCTGTCCAATCGGAGCAAGAAAAAAAACGACATTGAGAACAGAAGCATAGGATTAAATTAGTACGAATGCAATCCGATTTTTAATCGGATTGCATTTGTCTGATTTAATTGCAAGTGGGAGTGAGCCCTCATAGCGTTTTTTTTCTGGTGACAGGTTCCCGTTAAATGTTAGAGATTGGCAGTGGCAGATAAGTGGTTAAATAGCAGCAGTATGGGCCAGTATAAGACAACGGGCACCTGCCATGCATGGAGCGAGCTCAGCTAATTCTGCTTCCTACACCCACGCCGATCAGAATAATGACGTTGTCAGTATTACATTACCCGTGTGATTATGCTGGATCTGTGATTACATCACATTCCTTCTATTTGGTTAAGTTCACATTTGCGTATATGTGCGCAGCGGATCATCTGCATGCGCAAACGCATTTCAAAACGCAGCGGTTTTTATTCGCATCAGCTTACGCATGATGCCAAAAAATGCTGCGTATGCCCAGGAGGTCCCTTCCAACTCTACGATGCTATGATTCTATGCATGCGTTTGCATGTGTTTGCGTTATTTATGCGCAGGCGTTCGATAGGACAATGCTTTTCCAGGAGAATTTCCTTGGACGTGTGGCATGGCAAGACGAAATGGTTTAAGCTGCTAAAATATACCTGTAATGTTATGTACCTGTAATGTTTGCTGACTTTAATAATAAAACACCTCCAGTGAAACACCCATTTTTACCTCAACAATATACACACGTGTGTGTTTGTGGCACATAAAGAGAGAAAGAAAACACAGTGATTGTGCAAACTAAACCACATTTTTATTGAACAATAAAAATAAATAATTAGCTTTGGGGTATGTCGGAGGGTGAGCTATTGTGGACGTGGGGGTATGAAGCTGGGATGGGTGGCTACCATGAGTGGATGAAGAAGGGGTTCCAGAGGAAGGGCCTATAAAATGCATGGGGTATGGGAGGTCATGGATGGGAGTAGACACATCAGGAGTTGAATCGTGGGAATGAAGAGACACATTGAAAGGGAGAGACACATTGGGAAAGACAAATTAGAAAACAGACTCATTGGTAGGTGAGGGTTGAGTGGGTTGGACAGTTTTGGGGCGACGTTTGGTGCTCCTAGTCTTCCTCTTCTGGCGGTGCTGAGCAGAGCTGGTACTGGACATCTGTTTCCTGCTGTTTTTCCTTGAATGTTTGGGAGTGGTGGCTTCAGGCTGACGTGCTGCAGGATTCGGCATGGTGGTGGCTTGAGGCTGGCATGCTGCAGGACGCGGCATAGTGGTGGCGTGAGGCTGGCGTTCTGGAGGACTCGGCATGGTGGTGGCTTGAGGCTGGCTTGCTGTAGGACTCGGCATGGTGGTAGCTTCAGACTGGCGTGCTGCAGGACTCGGCATGGTGGTGGCTTCAGACTGGCGTGCTGCTGGACTCGACTTCGTGGTGTAGCTAGTTAGTGGTGGAATAGCCCTGGTGTCCAGCGGTAGTGGTGGAGGATAGGTCGCCGTCTTCTGCCACTGCCCTTGTTGCTGTGTTGCAAATGCCATGTGTGGCTGCTCGTAGTACCGGGATTACTGCATTGCCTGACTGTAAGCAGCCTGGCAGGCCTGCATCACATTCAGCTGGAGTTCAGACGTAAGGTTTTCCGACATGTCCCGCTCTATAGCAGAAAAAAAATGTCGTGCCGGTCTCTGAAGTTCTGAAATGAGTACAGACTGCAGTGAGAGAGACAGACAGACATTTTCATAGCTTCTATACTCAAATCCAGAGTGAAATCCAGAGTCTTCACAGCAGATCTACTGGCTTGTAATAGCATCCAGAGGCTTGAGAGTACTGGACTTCCAGTGTCCACATCTTCTTTTCATACAGCTTTGTTTTGGGGGTGGTTGAAACCAGTTCCTGTACCTGCTCATGCTGAAGTACGCATGCGTATTGAGCGCATGCGTACGCATGTCCTTGCGTACCAATGCGTTCCCATAGACAGTAGTGCGTTGTTTTGGTGCACTTCATCCGCACTCATCCACATGCGTAAGGCTGCGCATATTTGACTCATCAAAAAATGCAACGTCTTGCGTTCGCCGCACACTGCAAAACGACGCATGCATAAGCATCTGCAAGCGAATGTATGCAAACGCATGTTCATGCGTACACCATATTAAAGATATGTACGCATGACGCATGCGGATCTATGTGGATCAAACGCTGCGCACAGATACGCAAATGTGAAATCAGCTGTAGGGAGGAGGACAACCATTAAATTAAAGTATAATAAAATACTTTACTTTAAAACTCATGCACATTATTGTACAGTATGGAAAACTCAGACGAATCCTGTAAAGTCCGACATTAAATGGTTTCAATATCTCATTACTCTGGGATGTGCCCAGTGCTCCATTTTAGTCAGAAACTGGTGAAGGTGCAACGTTTCCCAAGGTCAAAACACAGAAGAAAATGTGTAAGAATCATCAGGTCAGTGATGAAGCATGAGTATCCTTGAACTTGGGAGGGAATACAAATAGGCTGGAAGTAACCTGCAGAGTACTTGTCAGCTTTCCTAATTTTCTACTTTGCAAACTGCTTCTTTACCCTCTAGTCTGGTGTTTCTTTGCAGTTTTATGGAGACTAGTGAAAAATACTGTAAGTGTAAAATGCTTATATATTTGTAAAATGGTAAGCTAACAAAAAAAAGACAACAACAGCAAAGGATTATGGGGATGATCTGCAATATGATTTTTTGTGGGCATAGTAGAGGATTGTAAAATGATCATGTATTCTGTAATGGTGGAATTGTCGTCATGTCCAATTTTTACTTCTGTGTATTTCTGCGTGTGGCACTTATATTCAATATTGAAGAAATCAAGATTTTTTAAAATTTTAGTTTTTAATTTTTTTTTCCAGAATTTGCATACCATTAACCAGTCAATTCTGTCATTTCCATAATTCCACAATTTTTATTTCTCGCTGTTATATGTACGGTATATATGGATGCAATAAGCTACTAACCTTTCCCCCTTATATTTAATTTACTGTATTCTCCATGATCTTAACTTAAAAGAATTTTCCCTCGTCATGTACCCTGTTAGGGCATATGGGATTTTTAGATGGAGGTACTCCACTCAGGATGCCGCTGTATGAGCCAGAACGACGATCTGCTCCCATTCGGGTGACCTTTAGCTGTCGTTGTGTTACAAGGATTGCCATTCATCTAAATAGTTGCCATGTAATAAGACAAGGGAAATGCTTGGTTGGTTGTAGGTTCCTCATCTGTTTGCCAGGGATACTGGGGGTGGAACATGGTGCCTTCTTAAAGGGAACCTGTCAGGTCCACCATGCCCTCCAACCCAGCAGTATTCACCTATATATGAGCAAACTCCCTGCCTAATCAGCCCTGTATAATGGAATTCAGTTAAATAACTGTTTTAAAAAAATATTTATAATGTCTCGGTTCCAATGGTAGTTTGGAGTTTGACTAGTCAGTGAGGCATTAATTTCCCCATAATAGTCATGTTATCACGTGTGGGCATGACAGCATGATTTGCTCAAGCCGGCGTCATCATCAGCTTATGCAGATCTTGCGCATGCGTGCCGCTCATTTCGGCAGCGTTACTGCATCTCTGTAAACGCGCGAACGCATCCGACTTAAGAGCGCAATGCGCATGACCTGCAACCATCTTCTGAACTTCCGGTCATGCACAATGCGCCTCTGAAGCCGGGACATTATAAATGCTTTTTTTAAAACATTCAATTAACTGAATTACATTATACAGGGCTAGTTATGCTGGGAATTTACTAATTCATAGAAGAATGCAGCTGGGGTGGAGGGCATGGGGGACCTGATAGGTTCCTTTTAAAAGGTTTGCCTCTTATTAGACTGCCCCTCTATCCAAGTAGTGTTTTTTTTTCATATGCATGGTGAAACAAGTTGACTTAGCATGTTGACTTACAGTAAGTGTAGAGTTCTATTTCTCTTTCTTCACAGACGTTCTTTCCACATTTTTCAAATGTCTTGCCAACAATTACTATATACATATATATTTAATGAAAAAAATCTATTTAAAACTTTACTTTTGAACATTCCAGTGAGAATCTGCAATGCCTAAATAGTTTGTTTTGCCTGCTCTTGGTAAAAGCCTGCTATTTTGGGGTTATATTTATAGTTAAGTAGTAGTTTTGTCTAACCAGTGATGACATTCATCTTTGGTATTTTGCCTGTTTCCAAATGAAAGTGCTGTTTTTAATTTAGTGCTCTACTTTGGAAAAGCTAACTGTAAGCTGTTAACTTTAACCATCAGTCTACCATTAGCCATGTATTTCTCTTTTATCTGTTATCTGCTAAAAGTTTCTGTAATGGGAACTGAAAACATGCATGTAGAAATTATTTTATTGTAATTATCGTGGTTTCATATGTGACTCTATGAACATTCAAGGGCAAAAAAATATATATTTAGTGAATCAATGTCAGACTGATCTGATTTATACTGGTAAAAGGCAGAGCTTAGCTTCTCCCATAACTGGATTCACAGTTACACTGCTTATTCCTGCTGTATTCCATTGCTTGCTGCTGCTTTTTTCTGTGTACTATATAGAGAAATAACAGCAGAAATCCCTCATGTAGGTGTGTACTGTTTGTCTATAGCAGCTTGTCTAGACCTAATAGTTCAGAGAGAACTGAAACTTAGAGACAGAGCTTGTAGAGGGGAAATCTGCTGATAATTGTAGAATACAAGTCATATAATGGCCAGAAATAGTGTTTTTATTCATGTACACACACTAAAGCCTATTTTGAAAAGTTAGCTGAAATTAAGGATGTGCTTTAACCCCAATAACCCCCAAGCTGGTTTTCACCTTCACGACCAGGCCAAATTTCAGAATTCTGACTAGTGTCACTTTATGTAGTAATATCTCTGGAACACGTCAATGGAAACCACTGATTCTGAGATGGTTTTTTCATGACACATTGTACTTCATGATAATGGTAAGGCTGGGTTCACACGTAGCGGAACTCTCGCGGAAATTACCGCGAGAGTTCCGGAATTCCATTTCGCGGGAAAATAGCATTTTAAATTCCCGCGATTTTCCCGCGGAAAAACTAGCAGTTTGCAAGCGTAATTAGCTTGCAAAATGCTAGCGTTTTCCAAGCGATCTGTAGCATCGCTTGGAGAACTGATTGACAGGTTGGTCGCACTCGTCAAGCATAGTGTTTGACGAGTGTGACCAACTTTTTACTACTGAGGCTGCCCATGGGTGTTTTTTCCAGAAATAAACAGCAGTTGATATTGCTGAGTGAAAATTACAAACTGCTATTGTAGTGACCAATACGCTGTAGTGATCAGTACGTTGTAGTAACCAGTACATTATACCCAGCTCATGCTTCTGGATACATGCAACCATAAATTATGCTGTCTCTCATCGCTATGGAAATGCCAAACACGTTAACTCTAAATTTTGTTTAGGCACACTGGGGCTCAGAAGGGAGAGAAGTATTTGGATTTGGGAGCGTAGAATTTGCTGAATTTCTTTTGGGGGGCGAACAGCCATTTCACTTTTCCAGAGCCTTTGTACTACCAGTAACAAGCAGTGCCATTGACAGATGATTGAACTGAGTGGGACCTTGCTTTTTTGTGGATTGAGTTGAAGCTTTTATTAGGAACATTTTACATAATATTTTGGGATCACATTTATTCTGCTCTCTACGCTGAGCACTTACATCGAGGTTTCCATCTAAATCTCCAAGTGACTTAATTCAAATGAAACCCCCTGGGGGAGCCATTCACTACAATGAGGCAACAGAGTTACTCTGGACTCAGTCTGGCCTCTGTTCAGTGGTGTCCTGTCATTCTTTTCATGCAGTTTATGCATGTCTAGAAAGAAACCGCCGGATCACAAGTCAGACAGCATCCACAGTGCCTCCATTTGCCTTATTATAGGGAATCCTTCTGCCAGGGGTTCTGTCTGAATTATATATTTCAGAGATTAACACGGAAACCCTAGTGTTAGGGCTCAGCGTAGAGCTAAGGATAATTGTTCTCCGAGCCTTACTGCGATCTTTGGGAGGCAGAATGAGCAAATCAACATCAAGTGAGAAATTGGTTTTGTTTATTTTTTACGCTGTTTCTCGTGAGGTATAAGTGATTAGAAAGCTTTATTCTTTGAGTCGGTGCGATTACAGCTATATCAGATTTATTTCAGTTTGTTATGCTTGGCTGCTATCACACAGTAAAAGGCGCTTTTTTTTGCAAAAGCTAGTTTTTGCATCACCATATTTTGAGAGCTATAATTTTTCCAGTCATGTGAGGGCTTGCTTTTCACCGGACAAGTTGGCATTTTCTGGAACATGAAATTTTTTGTTCGCCTTCTATACCGATTTTTGGGAGGTAAAATGAACAAAAACCAGC
Source organism: Dendrobates tinctorius (assembly GCF_039654945.1). Classification (NCBI taxonomy): domain Eukaryota; kingdom Metazoa; phylum Chordata; class Amphibia; order Anura; family Dendrobatidae; genus Dendrobates; species Dendrobates tinctorius. Next base: position 26,952,431 of record NW_027361741.1, on the reverse strand, counting down.
AATTTAGAAATTTTTTTTATGCCGTTCTGCTTGTGGAAAAACTGATTAGGAAGCGTTATTTTTCGGGTCAGTACGATTAAAGCGATACCACATTCATATCTTTTTTTGTGATTTGGCAATTATATAGAATAAAACTATTTTATAGAAAAAATAATTAGTTTTGCATCTCTTTATTCTGAGAGCTATAACTTTTTTATTTTTCTTTTGATAGAGCTTTGTGGTAGCTTGTGTTTTGCGGGACAAGATGACGTTTTCAGTTATAACATTTTCATTTACCGTATTCTTCGGTCTACATTACGCACTTTTTTCCAGCAAAATTTGGAAGAAAATGGAATGGGTGCATCTTATAGTCCGGATGTACCTTATATATGTCCCCTTTGGATGGTAGCGCAGCGGTGGAGGAGCTGGTCACAGGAGGCAGGAGCCAGCTGCTGCGGCTAACACTTTGTCAGCTGCTAAAGAAAATTTATATTCACTGCTCCAAACACTCATAGTCTCTCCCACATGTATGCACTGAAGCTGGCGTCGAGAGGTGGTAGGGACTATGGGCGTGTGGAGCAATAAATATTCATTTTCTTTAACAGTTGGCACCAGGGCTGTGGAGTCGGTAAGCCAAACCTGCGACTCCGACTCCTCAATTTCCCTTACACCGAATCCGACTCCAACTCCGACTCCGACTCCACGACTCCGACTCCGACTCCCACACATATTGCTTATATTTAAGTGAAAAATTTATTGTAGTACAATGTGAACCTCAGACATTTAATCATTTTTATGATCCAATAATCAAGATATTTAGATAGAACAGAATATATATTGGTGTACTACCCGGTTTTCATTCTTTTTGGTACAGATACGATATGGATAGACAGATATGGATAAATGGATAGATAGAGCAGATTTCTAATCTGCTTTTGCTATTGAAAACATTATCTATGAGCTCAAAAACCTTTCAGGTGATGCAGTTTTTTAAAAAGATGATCAACTTTTGCAGCTGAAAAACATATCCTCAAAAAACACAGGAAAAACGCTGTGTGTGAATGTAGCCTTAGATCAGGAATAGAACAGCCATTTATAGGACATTTCATAACTTTCCCAAACTCCTATGAAAAAATATTCAGCACATCCTGCATTGAACTACTGTGCCCAATTTATTATATATTTTAGGAGTCGGAGTCGGTCCATTTTATACCGACTCCAACTCCGACTCCGACTCCACCAAAATGAGCTCCGACTCCACGACTCCGACTCCGACTCCACAGCCCTGGTTGGCACAGTGTTAGCCATAGCCGCCGGGCGATCACCTATGCCCGCTATTAAAGAAAATGAATATTCACTTCCATAATCCCGGGCGTGGAGCGCAATGAATATTCCGGAAGCTGACCTTAGCATGTGAGAGCGTATGGTAGTGACGTCATGCGCTGTTACACGCTAAAATCAGCTGCCAGCATCAGAACAAGACGCCACTGTGAGGGAGCGGAGGAAAGGCAAGTAGAATGGTTTCTTTTTTTATGTGTGCAACGTGATTGGGGTCATGTATATCATGAAGGGGAGGCCATGTATACCAGGATGGTGGATGGGGACCATATATAGCAGGATGGGGATGGGGCCATGTATACCAGGATGGGGATGGGGGCCATCAAGATGTTTTCTGACAAAACTGAGATGAGCCTTTATGTTCTAATTGATCAGCAGTGGTTTTAATCTTGGAACTTTGTCATGCAAGTCATTTTTGCAGAAAAAAGGTAACGCCAGCTCACCGTTGAAGTATGTAGAAATCCAACTTTCACGGAACCACGAGCTGACCACTCATGTTGGCAAATGTGAAAAAATCAATCTTGATAAAGAATGCGTTGCTTGCTGACCATCCTGTCCACAATGTTTTAATTGATTTTGATGGAATAAGGATCATATTTGAAATTTTACCAGAAGCTGAAACTTTTCTTCTTTTCAGGCCATTTTTGCCCATTCTTTTTCTTATGGTGGAGTCATGAACACTGCCCTTAAGTGAGGCCTGCAGTTTTTTGGAAGTTGTTGCAGGGTCATTTGGATGAGCTGTTGCTGCACTCTTGGGGTAATTTTGGTCGGCCGGCTAGCCGGCCACTCCTGCGGAGGTTTACACCTGTTCCATGTTTCTGTCATTTATGGATAATGTGGTTCACTGGAGTCCCAAAGCTCTAGAAATGGCTTTATAAGCTTTTTCAAACTAGATCTCAATTACTTTGTTTCTCATTTGTTCCAGAATTTCTTTGTATCGCGCATGATGTCTAGCTTTTTTAAAGGGAATCTCTCACCTATTTTGTCGACTATCAGCTGCCAGCACCGCCATCAGGGGCTTATCTACAGCATTCTGTAATGCTGTAGATAAGCCCCCGATGTAACCTAAAAGAGAAGAAAAACGAGTTATATTATACTCACCCAGGGGCGGTCCGGGTCTGGTTTTGGTGCGATGGGTGTCGCGGTCTGGTCCGGCGTCTCACATCTTATAACGATGACGTCCTCTTCTTTGCTTCCCGTCACAGCTCCTGTTGTGGATTGTATGCGTTTTTGCCGCAAAAAGGCTGTGAAAATGCATACAGAACGCACCCCATGCATTCCTATGCCATTCTGCACCTGCTGTGCTAATGCTGCATTTTTTTCCGTGGCGGAATCGCATAGCGGAAAAAAACGCAGCAGGCTCATTATTTGCAGAATTACCGCGATTACGCAAAGAAGCACCGCGATTCCGCACACATAGGAATGCATGAGATCCGCTTACTTTCAGCATGTGGCTATGCCCACCATGCGCAAAGTGAGCGGCTCATGTGCAGATGGCTCCCACAGTCTGGAGGAGAGGAGACTGTCCTCCAGGTCCTGGGTACCATATCCCTGTAAAAAAGAATAAAAAATCGTGATAAACTCCCCTTCCGGCGTCCCGTGCAGCGTTCCTAGGCCTCAGCGATGCTCCCGCTAACTCCTGTTCCCAGTAATGCCTTGTGGCGAGACCGCAACAGTATCGCGAGACCGCTACGTCATCAAACGTCATTGTCGCAAGGCATCGGGGGGAACGGGAGCATCGCTGAGGCCTGGGGACGTTGCATAGGCAGCCTCAATAGTAAAAAGTTGGTCACACTTGTCAAACACTATGTTTGATGAGTGTGACTAACCTGTCAAACACATTCCAAGCCATGCTTCAAATCGCTTGGAATGCACTTGAATTCCGCACGTGAACATCGTGTGAAAAACGCTTGTTTTCGCGGGAAAAATGCATGCGAATTCCATGCGTTTTTACCGTGGCGTAAGTTGCAGAAATGCTGCGGAAATTTCCGCAGCATCTCTGCAACGTGGGTACATAGCCTAAGAGTGGCTACTCTAGCACCCTCTGTGATTTGTGCTTTTTGACTGTCTTTTGTGGGCACCTTGGCTGATAATGTGGCACTGTACAGCAGGCACAGTGGCTTGCACTGGCACTTTGGTTGTCACCGCTTTGCCTGGGTTTTCACTCTGAATTTGAATTTCAATTGCGCAATCCTTATTTAGTAAAAATCATCTATCAAGGGAGAATCAAGAGTCCCCCATAGACATCAGGTGGTTGGCTGGTCTTGTCAAAATTACTGTATCAGTTTCTGACTTTTATCTAATCCGTATGTTGCAGTGTTCCACAACAGAATCCATGACAAATCTACTTGTAACTAATGCGGATTATGCTGTGAATTTGTTGCACATTTTCCCCGCTCAGGTTACTCTTTGTGTGGGTGTGAGCACTTTTATACATACTGTATCTCTGTGTCACAGACCCAGTCATATAAAACCCAAAAACTTTTTTTTTTTTTTAATAATATGGGGCTTTTTTTATCAAAACCAATAGCATGCAAACAAATAAATGTATTCTGTATCCAACCCTCTATGAATAGATCTGGTGTTTAATTGCCTTTTTGATGTATTAAACCATTGTATTTAATAACAGCTACAATCTGACAACCATACAGTGCAAATAATAATGTTTCCCCTTTCATCTCATGTATTCCTACAGTCAGCAGCCATTGCTGTGAAAGCATTTGGAGGAAAAGTGGTTGAAAACTCAATTCTCAGCAAGGAAGAATTTATTGAGAAAGTTCGTCAGAGCAACGATGCCTGTAAAAACGGAGACTTTCAGCTGGCTATTGAGCTGTACAGCGAGGCGCTGCAGGTCGATCCACAGAACTGTATACTGTATAGTAACAGGTCGGCTGCCTACCTTAAAACTACGCAGTATGAAAAAGCTCTGGACGATGCCATTAAAGCGCGACTGCTAAATCCCAAATGGCCAAAGGTAGGACTTCAATATTTCATCTGTGTATTCTTCTGAATTCTTTGAGATCAGAAAGTCTGAACAAACGTTAAAATTTCACCATCATCATTTAGTACTGCACTTGAGGCGTTTCTGATCTAGAAATTAAGCCAATACCATTGCTGAATATAAGGGACTGATAATACTTATTTTTAATTTAGTGTAGTGATAAAATATTATTTTCTACTGTCATGGTACGCAGCTTGTAACTAATCGGAATAATTTTCCTGTTTGATTGCACCGTCTACTGTACATGATTTACCCTGTCTGCTTTTGTCAATGAAATGACATCACTTCCTTTCTCAATGAGCTGCTGATTCTGGGTTCTACATGTGACATCATACATTTAACCCAACATTAATCATTGCTGTAGAGCAGTATAATAATGCAGATGCAGTAGTGCTTCAGTTCTCTGCAGCAACAGCACTGTTGTTTGCAAATATACAGTCTAATCAACTGACTGTATGTAGAGAAGGAAGCCGTACATTGCCAATCGGCAATAGAAATGAACCTTTTGGTGATAGTATTGCATTGGTCTAAATGTGATCAGATAAACTGGACACAGGCAATGGATAAAGCTACTATCAGTAGTACTTGGAAAATTCAAATAAATAATCTACAACCTGCAGTTGCAGTCCCTAAGAACAGCTCTTACAGATCACATTGTAGTCTCTTTTTTTTCAACAGTTACAGCAAAATGTCTGACAGTCAGGGTAGTGCCTCTAACATCTGCCATGAGGCACAATTGTTCCTCCTTCTCTCTCCTTAAGGGCTCATTTAGATGTCTGTTTTTTGCATACAATTTCTAAATGTGTTTGTCACAGATAAAACTTGTATATAGTCTATGGGGCTGTTCCCATGTCCGATTCTTTTACGGACTGAGCGCTCCTCACAAAATCACGGAGACATGATCCATATTGATCCAAATCTTGATGCAAGTCTGTGGGTCTGAGAAAGAATCGGACAACAGTCGAATGCTGTTACGGCGGTAGTTCAAACACGTTCTCTGCGCCATTCTACTCACTGTGTTTGCCGCTCTGCTTCTCTTCAATTCAGGCCTCTTCACTGAGTTGCCTCATGCTGCTCTCTCAGCTCTGCTGCATCTTCCTACTGTCTCCACCTGGCTATAGGGAGGCTCGGCCAGATCCTGCAGGAATTTAACCCTGCTGTGTCCTACAAGGTTTGTGGAAAAAATGAGAAAAACCAGCACCAAACAACTGAAAACATACGTTATGAAGCTTACTCGGCAGATCAGCAGTGATCGGCTTGCAAAATCACAGTTGCAACACCTGAAAAGATCAGCATCGTACAAAGTCCAGGCCAAGGAGGAAAAATAGGAGGCACTCCATGATGCAGTAAAACAGTCCTTTCTTTATTCAATGCAAGTAGTACATGGATGCAGGGGAGCAGGTGCAATGGAGGATGACGGCCGTTTCGCGTCGATCAGACGCTTCAACGGATCCAGGTATTCATACCTGGACCCATTGAAGTGTCATGGAGTGCCACCTATTTTTTTCCTCCTTGGCCTGGACTCTAGTTCTCTATCCTATCCCCTGCCAGCATTGAATTTGTTAGGTAGCTCCTCCCCCTATTCCCTAACTGAACTTAGGTTGCTGTATGTCTCCAGCAATCAGTATATGGGCTATTTTGTTTGGTCACTCTTGCTACCAGCCCACCTCGTTTACCTATTCTGTCTGACCTAGCCGCTCCTGATCCCAGCTTTGTATTGTGATCCCATGCTGCCTGCCCTGATCGTGGACTGACTGACTATGCATTTGTCTTTTCCTCCTGTGCTCCACATTCCAGCTTTGACCTGTGGGTAAGCTGCTGCAGGTCCGAGGACTGCCCTGGAGTGGCACCTGGTGACTACCTGCTGTCCAAACTTATTCTCACCATCAGAGGTGCTAGTGAAAACAGGCAGTCACTTAGTCACACCCCACCAGGGTTAGGCTACTTTCACACATCAGGTTTTCGGCGTCAGGCGCGATCCAGCGTCGTGCCGGAACGACGGATCCGGCAAATGTTTAGTAAAACCGGATGTGACGGATCCGGTTTTCTGCCGGATCCGTCTTTTTCTTGACAGACAAAACCGGATCCGTCTCATCCGGTTCATCCGTTTTTCTATCCGTTTTTCGACGGATTACGCCGGATCCGGTTTTTAAAATTGACCCTTGTGGCCTTCCGAACGGGATTGGCTACTGGAAAACTATATATAGCATGTTCCTACAGCCCTTCTTTGACAGGTTGTAGAGGAGAAAGTGCAGGTTGGAGAGAAGAGCAAGTTACTGGCGAAGATGGATGTTGTCATTGGAAATATTTTGAAGAATTTGGCGGATTTTATAGCGGAGGCGAATCGTTTGAGGGTGATTGTTCTGGAGAAGGAGAGAGCGAGACAGCAGCGCATCAGGCATCGTAGACGACGTTTGTGGATCCACCCCATCACAGCCAAGAGAATGACGCGTGGGGTCTATTCTACACTCCGCATGGACCTTCGACGAAACCCGGATACATTTTTTGGATATGTTAGGATGAAAATGGAGAATTTTGATTACTTGGTGGAGCGCATTGCACACCTCATAAGAAAAGCGGACACCTATTGCCGCTTCTCTGTTTCACCCGCAGAGCGTCTGATGGTGACTTTAAGGTAAGCCACATTTATTGGATGTGATCGCATCAGAGCACACTTTCACTGCAATCTTGTTGGTGGTAGTTTGTATCTCCAAGTGTTATAGCTCAGTTTTGGTATGTAATGCTGTGATTTAAAACTAATTTATTGTTTTTTAATTCCCCACAGATTTCTTGCAACTGGAGAATCCCTTTCGTCACTGCATTTCCAGTACAGACTCGGGATTTCCACCATATCTGGAATTGTGAAGTACACATGCCGTGCACTGTGGGACTCCTTAGCTGAAGAGTTTTTACCAGAGCCCACAACAGAGAGGTGGATTGAAATTGCTGACAAGTTTCAACAGATATGTCAGTTTCCCAACTGCTTGGGCGCTGTGGACGGGAAACATATCCGCATTGTAAAGCCAGCTGGATCGGGATCGGAATATTTCAATTACAAGAAATATTTTTCAATTGTCCTCATGGCCATCGCTGACGCGGAATACAAATTTATTGCGGTTGATATTGGGGCCTATGGCCGCTCCAATGACTCTCAAGTTTTCAAACTGTCTGCCATGGGGCGTAAACTGTATGGAAACACCTTCCAGTTCCCACCACCTAGACCGCTGCCGCAAACATCTGGTCCACCTATGCCATTTGTCTGTGTAGGGGATGAAGCCTTCCAGCTGTCAGAACACCTTTTGAAACCGTACTCTAGCAGAGGATTCTCAAGACCAAAACGCTTTTTTAATTACCGCCTCACAAGAGCAAGAAGAATGGTTGAATGTACCTTTGGTATTCTGACAGCCAAATGGCGGGTCCTATTGACTGCGATCAACCTCAAGACAGAAACTGTGGACGAGGTGATCAAAGCGTGCGTGGTACTCCACAATTTTGTTATCTGCAAGGAACCCATTTCCATTGAGGACACCTCTGAAGAAACCACCTTGCAAGATTACCATGACATTACCACTAGAAGTTCTGTGACGGATTCAGTAATGAGGGACAATTTTGCACTATACTTTATGTCACCTCAAGGCAGAGTACACTGGCAGGATGACAGAGTGTGAAAGATTTGTGCCCTAACCAAACTTGTGTACCTTCTGTACCAACAGTATATACCTTTGCCAACCAAAGTTGGCTATCTTGTCATGGTCTCTATTTTTAGCTTTAGGCCACAGGTGTGTACCTGGTTGTGTTTTATGCAAAGTATTTCACCTTTTAACAAAAGTTGTGTACATTGTTAGGAAATCACCAACAATAAACACAACTTTTTAGGTGAAATACTTTGCTTCAAACACAACCAGGAACACAACTGTGGCAAAAAGCTAAAATTTACCCACAGTTATATACCTAGTTTTGAATACCATTTCACCTTTTAAATACCCTGTATTTAACCTTTTTCGCCGCAGAAAGAAATGACAGACAACCAGTGTAAAATAATTTAACTTTTATTGAAAAATGTTTTTTTTTAGTAAACTTTTTTAAAATTTTAATAAACTTGTTTAATAAAGCTTTGAAACCATAAAACTGGTCATTTTTATTTAAATACACACATTATAAATCTGTGTAGTGTGTGGTGGAAATACTGCTGGAGGGGCTGCGGGACACTTCGACACTGGGAGTGTGGAGAGAGGACTGGGATCGTGGTGGGGAAGGAACAGTTAGAGGTGAAGGTGTGGAAAAAACTGCAGAATGGGTGGACATGTGGGAAGCAGAAGAGGTGGTGGGTGGTGGAGTGGAGGGTTGGGCAGGGACTGTAGGAGCAGATGATGTTGATGGCAAGTTGTATGGGGAAGGAGTTTGGTACGGGGCAGGTTGCTGGAAGTGGGGAGATGTCTGGTACGGGGCAGGTTGCTGGAAGTGGGGAGATGTCTGGTACGGGGCAGGTTGCTGGAAGTGGGGAGATGTCTGGTACGGGGCAGGTTGCTGTAAGTGGGGAGATGTCTGGTACTGGGGAGGTTGCTGGTACTGGGGAGTTTGCAGGTACTGGGGAGGTTGCTGGTACTGGGGAGGTTGCTGGTACTGGGGAGGTTGCTGGTACTGGGGAGGTTGCTGGTGCTGGGGAGGTTGCTGGTGCTGGGGAGGTTGCTGGTGCTGGGGAGGTGGATGGTATGTAATAGGAGGGGGAGGATGGAAAGTGGCTGGAGGGGGTGTAGATGTAATAGGAGGGGGAGGATGGAAAGTGGCTGGAGGGGGTGCAGGTGGAGGAACTACTGTGGTGGGAGGAGGAGGTTGGGAGGTAACTTGCTGGAGAGCAGCGTGGCATGAATGCATTACATGCATCTGCTGGGCAGGAGAGAGCGTTTCCATGCGCTCCACAACAGACCTGAAAAAGGTGTGGTTTGGCGAAGATCTTGCTTCTGAATGCATGGTTTGCAGAAGTGTCTTCACCTCCAGAATGCTGGAGTTGATCTGCTGATAGCCTGCGGAGATTTGCTCTGACAAGACTTTTAGACAGTTCTGGAAAGATGCATTCAGATGCAAGAATTCTGGCGCATAAGTCTTTTCCTGACCCCTCTGCCGCTGCCGCCCAGTACCCACAGGTGTACTAGAGGTGGCAGGGGCAGAAGGGTGGGGTAAAGGGAAAGCGATCTCCTCACCAGCAGCTTCATGTAATGTAGGCGGCCACGATGCTCCTGTGCTGGTGGATGGGACAGATGGGTCGAATGTGTGGGAAGGCTGGGAAGGTGCAGATGTACCGGGGCGGTCGAAGTGTCCCTCGGTGCCGGTCTCCTCAGGGATCGCCTCAGAAGGGTCCAATCGTGCAGGCTCCCGAGTGCTGCTCACCGTGCTGTGGAATAAAGAGAAAAAAAAACAATTAAAATAGTGACATGGTATGGCCCTGGCTGAAAAAAAAAAGTTACATCTAAACATTTTTTTGTCACATGTGGTGTGTAATATTTACCTTCTGGTGAGCATTGTCTCCCGGAGGAACGACAGGGCTCGTGCGTACTTGTACTTGCTCCTGCGTCCTCCAGATCCACTCGGGGCCCGCATATCTTTATTGAACTCCTTCTTGAAACGATCCCTCACAGACCGCCACCGCTTCACAATTCTCTCCCCTGAAACGAGAAAGGACAAAGTGGTTAGTATACAACATCAGTGTTTCCCAAACTCCAGTCCTCATGGTCATGTTTTCAGGATTTCCAAAGTAAATAGAAATCCTGAACACATGATCCGTGGGGACCACGAGGACTGGAGTTCGGGAAACACTGGTTTAAATCAAGCAACCGGTACTGTATATACTTACGCTCTTTAATCTGGGCCCGAGCTTCGAGGTCCTCCCAGCGGTCCACAAGGAGCGAACAGATTTCCTCCCAGAGTCGTCGGGTAACGATCAGGTCAGCGTGGCGGCGGTCAGCCATATTCCAGAGCGGCTCCCTTTCTCTGACGAGATCGATGAGGCGGTCCACATCAATCCCTCCATCCTCACCGTCAGAGTCGGGAGCACGCTGTGAAGGCTGTTAAAGAAAAAGACAAAAATAACATAATTAGCCTCCACAAAAGAAATGAAATAAAAAGTGCAAAAAAAACAAAGCAAAAATATTTATACTTACACGCTGGTGACCGCCGCGTTGCTGTCGCCGACGACCCTGGGAGGCACTGCGAGGACCTCTTGGCCGAGCACCAGATTGGGAAGACTAGAGAAGAAAACAAAAAATGTTATGTCTTTGGATGTAGGCATTTGTTTGCTGTGTGTGGTCTGCAGAACATTGTTTTCTATGTGTTGTGTGTAGTGTGATGTTGTGTTTCTGCGTTTGATGCAAAAAACTTACCAATTGTGAGCCCACTCCAAGTGTCTGTCCACCCCTTCCTTCTTCTTCTGGGAGCTCCTCTTCATCTTGTGATTCCTGTTTTGAAATAAAAGGCAATGAATACACATATATTACAGAGATGATGGATTTTGGAAATAAAAACTTACCGTCAAACGCTGACGATGCGAGGGAGGGCTCCCAGAAGATGTGCTGTCTTCCTCATGGCCAGACTCCATGGCTGTGGGTGGTGTTTCTGCTGATGCCATTGCTGCTGCTGCTGCTGCTGCATCTATTGGGCGGCTGTTGAATAAAGAGAAACAAAGGGCCAATGAATATCTTGATATTCCATAGCCCTAGTTTGGAGGAATGGGGGATTTGATAATTACCGTCTCTCATCTGCTGCTGGACTCCCCTCCCGTTGTTCAGCATGCTGCTCCATTTGGGGTGGTGCTGATGGTGCTGCTGCTGCAGATGTCTGCTGCCTTCTCCTGCTCCTGGTTCTTGGCTTGGGTGGCATGTTGGGTGTGGCTGAGGGTCCCATTGTCTTGCTTTTATATATGTCCTGTGGGCAGAGCTACTGAGCATGCTCAGACCAAAGAAACCGGATCCGGCCGCCAGATCCGGCTATCGCCGGATCATGCGCATTGCGGCGCTCATAGGCTTTCATTGTATGAAAAAGCCGGACACGCCGGATCCGGCGTGTCCGGCTTTTTCGCCGGAGACAAAAAACATTACAGTAGCCGTTTTTTCCAGACGCCGGATCGCGTCACATTGCCGGATCCGTCGAAAATCGGATGAAACGCATGGCCATCCGGCTCGATCCGGCTCTAATGCAAGTCAATGGGGGGAAACCGGATCCGGCATTGCATTTCGCCGGATCCGGTTTTAGTCAAAAACGCCGGATCGCGCCTGACGCCGAAAACCTGATGTGTGAAAGAGGCCTAAGCGTGGCCCGTGGTGCAGTGGATCCACACCAACCATCTTCACAGATACCATTTGCGTGCTATCTATTTCTCATGGACTGCTAGATAGGAGAAGATATCAAAACTTATTTATGTTTCTAGTCTGAAAATCTGATGAAACTCAGACCAAACTCTAATGAAACGCTGAACAAAATCACTGATGAAACTAGTACCATTTTTCTCATATTTAAACAAAATGATCATCTGAATGAGCCCTAACTTGTATCTGCTTCCCCTCTGCAGAGCAGTCACAGCAGGGTTTTTCTCATTTCCGCCAGTTGTCATAGCAGGACATCTGTTTTACCTTATCATTTACAGCATGGCCCTTTTTCCCATATTTACTCACCTCTGCTTGTGGGAAACCACATGATGTTGCTTGTAACTGATTTCTGCTCAAAATGTCCTTTCCCTGCTTCAGATTATTGCACGAGGAGGTCACTGTACTGTCACCCCCGACTGACAGCCATCTCTGTATAAGCTGGCATAAAAGGATGGTTGTTAGTCATTGAGTGCTGCTTCTCTCTAGACTTGTATCCATAAAGCGACCATTGATAAAAATCAATACGTTATGCTGACTCTGTTCCTAAAAATCTCTAGTTCGATTTATCCGCTTTCCTTCTGCTTTTTAACATGCAGAAAGTACAGCATGGTCACCGTGACAAAGTCTCTTAAATGTCATGAGAAAACATTCAGCTCTTCATGCTGGTCATTGGGTTTCCTGCAAGACCACACACACTATTCTCTATTTTTTATAGCGCCATCTGCTTCTGTAGCACTTTACACATTTTGCAATTTGTGTTTACACAAACCAGCTACATATGAATTATCTAACACTAGCTGTACACTAGAGATTTTGGACTGCCAAAAAGGCAGTTGTAGAACATATTTCACCTATGCTAAGAAAGGGCAGGATATCTACCAAAAAGTTGACCAGATGTGTTGGATTTTGCGACTGTCAGATTTGCATCGCCAGACTAAACCACAGATGATCGCTATGATTGGCCACAATGTGTTGTATAAACTTATGAAATAAACTTATGAAATTGTTGTCAATTAACTAAAACCTTCACAGACCAACCATGAACAACAAATCCTTCAGAAAAATGACCATCTAATAACCAGAATGTATAGTTCACTTACAACTTCCATTTTATATAATTTTCTAACTTTACAAGAAGTAATTGTAAAGCCTCCAACTTTTTATATTCACACTTGTATTGGAAATTTGAAATAAGCAATGGAAACCTATTTGGCATCTGAATCAATGAAAAATTTGGTTTATTAGGTAGAAAGGAAGCTAAGAACTTGACATACAGTATCTTTGCCTGGAGAAGTATACTACCTTGCCATGGCACTTTTGTGGTCTGCTCTTGCTCTGATGATAAGTTCATACAAAGGTGACTCGTTTTATTGCAAAATGCTGTAGATGAAGTGTTGGTATACTTTACTGCTGTGTGGAGCGTAATATTACTAGCGACATACTGGTATCATGGCAGAATAAGGCAACTGTGTAATAACTCCCAGGAGAATAGGTTTACTTTTATTTGTAAGGAATCTGTAGTTTAAATGCGTATTCCAATCTTTTACATTTGTTACATTTATGGCATAGTCACAGCATATACATACATGCATATAACTGCAACTACCTCGAGAACTTCGTCTGCTTCCAGTGTAGAAGAGTTTTGAATTCTCATACAAATTAATGCGAATTCTGATAACCTCTTCATGTCAGGGCCCCATTCTCAAGACATTCAGGTCCCATTGGAGGGTGCCGCATCGACTATATTTTTGTGTTATTCATGTTCAAAATGAGAGTACCACTTTAAAAGGTTTGCCTGGTGTTATTTTCAGAAGTATACTCGCCTCCCATCATCACCATGAATCAAGCGTAGACTATTCATATACTTGGTGCTGTCTTCAAAGGTGAAGAGATCCTCAGAGTGGCCTGGATCCACAGGTGAGGCAGGAAGTGAGTATGCTTCATTTGTTATGTCCTACGTCATCCACACAATGTTCCCTATCGCACTCCTTGGCCTTTCTCCGCGCATGCGCAGAACCGTATTTTGCTCTGCCCTCAGTAGGGCAGAGAGTTGTGCCTGCATAGGACCGTGAAGGGAAACACTGTGTGGATGATGTTGGAAGCATCATCCACACAAAGGAAAGAAGGAGGATGACGATCGCCAGAAGAGAGGAGGCTTAGGATGAAGACCGGACAGGACTACCTTGTAGGTGAGTATAGTAAGTGTTTTTTTGCCTTTCAGGGCAACTTGGAGTCATATATATTGTTTTAGAATGCTGTCACATGGGGCTGAAAGGTGGTGACCATAGGTTATGTAAGAAAACCTGGTTACAGGTTCCTTTTAACACGTTTATGGGAAAGATGGGTGGATAAAGTAGTAGAGCGCCCAGGAGGGGGCCCACACTCAAATGCAAACTGCAAAAAAAATAAATGGCCCCGAACACCTTAAAGAGAAGCTGTCAGCACGAATTTGTAAAATAAAGTAAAGACATGGCTGTAATGGAGCTGTAATATTGATTACATTGTTACCTTTGGCAAAGAAATCCACTTTGTTCTTCTTTAATAATCACAATTTGTAGTTTTCTGCTAATACAGGGGCGGACTGCACACTGGGTCTGTGACTCTCCTGCCCCCTCCATCTGCATCCAGTCTTTGAATTACCTACCTCCTCTGTTTGATATCTCAGTAGTAATCAGATGTTAAGGTTTCATTTTATTCAGCTTTCTATAACCTGCCCATATAGACAGCTTAGGAGGATTTATTCTACTGAGAGACTCCCATTAAAGTCTTCAATGCTCTCCCATAGTGGCTGATTTCAACAAGACTAGATAACAATTTAATGTGTATGCGGGTGTCCTTTTTATGAAAAGAATCTGGAATGTTGTATTTCAATGTGCCTAATTATTTGTTCTTTACAGGGGATAAACCAGGGGTTTCTGGTACTGGCCTATTCCCATTTTCCTAATTGAAAGCATATGCTTGCTCACCCTAGTTGAACAAGTTTGTGTTTTTCCAATTTATATATATGGGTCTCAATAAAATCCACTCTTTCACTTGAAATGTATATGGAATGCTGCCTTCCTTTTCCCTTTCTATGTCTATCTTAGTATCAATGTTGAATCAGACTACATACAGAGCTCTTTTCTAGTATGTAATCATAGTGACACATAGGTAGTCATGGCCAAAAGTTTAGAGAATGACACAAATATTAATTTTTACAAAGTCTACTGCTTCATTTTTTCTAATGGCAATTTGCATATACTCCAGAATGTTATAAAGAGTGATCAGCTTAACAGCAATTACTTGCAAAGTCAATATTTGCCTAGAAAATGAACTTTATCCCCCAAAACACATTTCAACATCATTGCAGCCCTGCCTTAAAAGGACCAGCTAACATCGTTTCAGTGATTGCTCCATTAACACAGGTGTGGGTGTTGATGAGGACAGGGCTGGAGATCAATTTGTCATGATTAAGTAAGAATGACACCACTGGACACTTTAAAAGGAGGCTGGTGCTTGGCATCATTGTTTCTCTTCTGTTAACCATGGTTATCTCTAAAGAAACACGTGCCGTCATCATTGCACTGCACAAAAATGGCCTAATAGGGAAGAGTATCGCAGCTAGAAAGATGATCACATCATCAAGAACTTCAAGGAGAGAGGTTCCCTTGTTGCCAAAAAGGCTCCAGGGCGCCCAAGAAAGACCAGCAAGCACCAGGACCGTCTCTTAAAAGTGTTTCAGCTGCGGGATCGGGCTACCAGCAGTGCAGAGCTTGCTCAGGAATGGTAGCAGGCAGGTGTGAGTGCATCTGCATGCACTGTGAGGCGGAGACTCTTGGAACAAGGCCTGGTCTCAAGGAGGGCAGCAAAGAAGCCACTTCTCTCCAGAAAAAAACATCATGGACAGACTGATATTCTGCAAGAGGTACAGGGAGTGGACTGCTGAGGACTGGGGTAAAGTCATTTTCTCGGATGAATCCCCTTTTCGATTGTTTGGGACATCTGGAAAACGGCTTATTCGGAGAAGACCAGGTGAGCGCTACCACCAGTCTTGTCTCATGCCAACTGTCAAGCATCCTGAAACCATTCATGTGTGGGGTTGCTTCTCAGCCAAGGGAATGGGCTCTCTCTCAGTCTTGCCTAAAAACACAGCCATGAATAAAGAATGGTACCAGAATGTCCTCCAAGAGCAACTTCTCCCAACCGTCCAAGAGCAGTTTGGCGATCAACAATGCCTTTTTCAACATGATGGAGCACCTTGCCATAAAGCAAAGGTGATAACTAAATGGCTCAGGGAACAAAACATAGAGATTTTGGGACCATGGCCTGGAAACTCCCCAGATCTTAATCCCATTGAAAACTTGTGGTCAATCATCAAGAGACGGGTGGACAAACAAAAACCTTCAAATTCAGACAAAATAAAAGCATTGATTTTGCAAGAATGGACTGCTATCAGTCAGGATTTGATCCAGAAGTTGATTGAGAGCATGCCAGGGAGAATTGCTGAGGTCCTTGAAGAAGAAGTTGTCAACACTGCAAATATTGACTTGCTGCATTAACTCATTCTGACTGTCAATATAACCTTTTGTTACTCATAATATGATTGCAATTATATTTCTGTATGTGATAAAAACATCTGACAAACACACATAAAAACCAGAGGCCAGCAGATCATGTGAAAATATAATATTTGTGTAATTCTCTAAACTTTTGGCCATGACTGTATACAAAGAAGCTATATACACAAAATTAGTATGCTTTTAAAGAGAACCTGTCAGCAGGATTTTGCTACGTAAACTACATTCATTGTCAGGTTGATAGTGTTAAACTGATTAAAATGATACCTGAGGTGAAGAAATCTGTCTTGTGGTTCTTCTGTAATCAGTGTTAGAATCTTTTGGTTAACAATATGCCAGTGCTCCACAGTGAGACTGTAGGTAGAGTCTTATCTTCCTGCTCTAGGCCAGAGAAAACAAGGAAAGACCTGCCCACTGGTCGCCCTGATGCACAAACAGTCTGTCTTTCTCTGTGTCTCTATGATGAGGAACATGTTTGTGCTTTGGGGCAGGACTGTGGACAGCTCTTTGCTTGGTTTCACTGGCTTAGAGCAGGAAGATAAAACTCTACCTACAGTCCTGTCCCAGAGCACGAGCATCTCATTAACTGAAAACTTCTAACACTGATTACACAAGAACCAAAAAACTATTTCTTCACCCCAGATGTCATTTTAATCAGTTTAACACTGCCATCCTGACAATGCCTGTAGTTTACTTAGCAAAATCCCGATGAGAGGTTCACTTTAATGAAAGCTGCTTCCAAGTTCTGTATTTTTAGTGAAGTATTCTGAGTAGTAAAAAGACATTGCAAAAGTACACATACCATGTAACTAATTTCACTATTTAATTTACATTGTATCTAACTAGATGTTGAGTAAAGCAAAATAGACTTGAGAGAGAATAGAGTGGTTTTAGGAATATTCACATGCAGCTGAGGCCTCCCCGTGATAGTAAATTAATATGCAGCTTAGTTATATGCTGGATAAAGCAGTCGAGGCTTGAAGGCCACTAGTCTACAATAGGTATGAAAGTTTCACACAGATTATTTCCATGCTGACATCTCTGGTTAGTTAACTGTTTGCAAATTCAAAGGCGCTGGCAGGAGATGTGAGCCCAGAATTCAGCTGGCGAGATGTCTGAGGGCTATTATACCGGCAGTGAAAGAGCTCTTGCACATTATTAGGTGTAATTGACAAATGTTTCACACATCATTTTTCTTTCTTTGGCTTTTGTCAGGATCAATATGACTTGAAGAGTCTAAGCCAATTTCATCTTAGCATAGCTTAAGTGTAATAAGTTACAATCTTCTGTACAATGGATGCATAATGAGTGAGCAAATGTCTAATACAACTCACTTATTGAAATTATTCGACATGTTTTCTTTATGGTTTTCTTTTTTGCACTTTAATAGGGCTATTTGAGCTAAATGCGTATCCTTTATTGAATGTGCTTAGAGGAATACAATACAAGCTGTAATCAATGTGGTTTAGTAGATGGCATTACACTGTGTGATGCTGCCGGTCTGGGGATGCACACCCTCCTTCACATATTTCCTCCCATATTGCAAATTAATGTTAGTTTGTGTTGCCCGGTAAGTTTATCAGAGGCAGGGAAATTAGATTGTAAGCTCCAGTGTCGTTATGAATGCATCATGTAATATGTAGAAATAAATATTGATCGCAGATATCTCACCTGTCATATCTCAGAATGCTCGTTGAGATCATTTTCTGTGCAATCCCCACTACTTCCACCTTTTTAATATCCTGTCCCAAAATAACAAATTCAGTTCTAAATGTCCATATTTGCATTTAATCTGTCTGATCTCCAGGGAGTGATTGTAAAGTACAACGCTGGATATTGTGCGTTAAAGTGCCAGGATGAACGGTTGTACCGTTTTATTTTTCATGTGTCATATCCTTTTTACAAAAGCATACAATAGTAATATGTAGAGAAATGAAGTTCTAGCTCTCAGAGTTCCATTGAGTCGTGACTTTCGGGTCGCTCGACGAACACTGGAGCCATCTGGGAGGTCACAACCTGCAGAAGACCAAGCGAAGCGGTGCTAGAAACAGAAGTAGACTGGTAAGTATAATCCAAGAGGCAGGAAACTTTGATTAGTTGCACCACTCCAGCATTGCAATAAAATAATCAGCTGGAGTGGTGCTTTCCATATAACAACATTTGTGTGTGTCTGCATATTTCCACCATTTCTGAGTGGGAAAATCTAACACCAAGAGTCACTTACCTTCTATGTTATTTTTAAACACTGTCAGTATTTATAGTGTCTGTGATATTCTTTCAATGTCAGATATTTCACATAGTAAACAAAGTACGATAGTCATAATAAAATTACAATTCAAAATTATGTGTTTATGATCCAACAATAGTTAGCTCTAGTTCTACTCCTTAGTGATGACTGCTATACATCCATGGCAGCTGTGCGCCATTTCGGTATGGAGCAGGCTCAGGAACTGAGCCTGTTCCATGCGGTGTGTCCTCTGGCTGTGTTACATAGTAATTAATGCTGTCAGAGATAGATTCAATCGCATCAGTTTAACCTCTTACAGTTGTGCTCAAAAGTTTACATACCCCGGCAGAATTTTTGTTTTCTTGGCCTTTTCTCAGAGAATATGAATGATAACATCAAAACTTTTTCTACACTCATAGTTAGTGGTTGGGTGAAGCCATTTATTGTCAAACTACTGTGATTTCTCTTTTTAAATCATAATGACAACCCAAAACATCCAAATAACCCTGCTCAAAAGTTCACATACCCCATTTCTTAATACCGTGTATTGCCCCTCTGACATCAGTGACAGCTTGAAGTCTTTAGTGGTGGTTGTGGATGAGGTTCTTTATTTTCTCAGATGGTAAAGCTGCCCACTCTTCTTGGCATAAAGCCTCCAGTTCCTGTAAATTCCTGGGCTGTCTAGCATGAACTGCACGTTTGAGACCTCCCCAGAGTGGCTCAATGATATTGAGGTCAGGAGACTGAGATAGCCACTCCAGAACCTTCACTTTGTTCTGTTGTATCCAATGATAGGTCGACTTGGCCTTGTGTTTTGGATCGTTGTCATGTTGGGACGTCCAAAGTACATGCCATGCGCAGCTTCCGGACTGCTAATTGCAAATTTGCCTCCAGTATTTGCCAATAATGTGCTGCATTCATCTTTCCTTCAACTTTCACTAAGTTTCCTGTGCCTTTGTTGCTCACAAATCTCCAAAATATCAGCGATCCACCTCTTTGCTTTAGAGTAGGAATGGTGTTCCTTTCATCATAGGCCTTGTTGACCTCTCTCCAAATATAACGTTTACGGTTGTGGCCAAAAAGTTCAATTTTGGTCTCATCACTCCAAATTACCCTTGTTCCAGAAGTTTTAATGCTTGTCTCTGTGCTGTTTTGCATATTGTAGGCGAGATACTTTGTGGCATTTGCGCAGTAATGGCTTTCTTCAGGCAACTCGACCATACAGCCAATTTTTCTTTAAGTGCCTCCTTATTGTACATCTTGCAACAGCCACAATGCTAGTTTTCAGAGAGTCCAGTACTTCAGCTGATGTTATTTGTGTTTTTTTCTTTGCATCTCGAACAATTTTCCTGGCAGTTGTGGACAAAATTTTTGTTGGACTCCCTGACCGTGGTTTTGTTTTTATAGAGCCCCTGATTTTCCATTTGTTAATCACAGTTTGAACGCTGCTGACTGGCATTATCAATTTCCTTTGATATCTTTTTGTATCCCTTTCCTGTTTATACAGTTCAACTACCTTTTCCCGTAGATCCGGTGACAATCCTTTTGCTTTCCCTTAACTCACAATCCAGAAAGGTCAGTAGCTGGATGAAAGATGCAAGAGTCTTTCTGGATCCCAGAAACTCACTCAGCTTTTATACACACACTGATTACAAGCAAACAGTCTATATACCGCACACGATGTGTATGACATGTATACACCATACACTACACTCTATACACCACACATGATGTGTATGACCTGTATACACCATACACTACAGTCTATATACCGCACACGATGTGTATGACCTGTATACACCATACACTACACTCTATATACCACACACAATGTGTATGACCTGTATACACCATACACTACAGTCTATACACCGCACACGATGTGTATGACATGTATACACCAAACACTACACTCTATATACCACACACGATGTGTATGACCTGTGTACACCATACACTACAGTCTATACACCGCACACGATGTGTATGACCTGTATACACCATACACTACAGTTTATATACCACACACGATGTGTATGACCTTTATACACCATACACTACACTCTATACACCGCACACGATGTGTATGACCTGTATACACCATACACTACTGTTATGAGCTCATTTTCTCCTTCACTTTTGATGTCCGATGAACTCCCTCTGCTGGTGAAAGGAGGTAGAGAAATTGATTTGGATGGGAAAAACCTGTCATCTGAACAGGTGGAGTGTGATTGGACATCCGGAATCTCTGAGTGGATATAAGGCCGCCGACGCCCTGCTGGGTTGCTGGTGATCCTCTCTGCTCTGAGCTCTGGCCTCCAGTTTAGTCCTGTCTACTAAAGCTAAGTTTTTGCTCTGCTATTGTTCCATGAGATTTTGTCTGGTTTACTTAGTGTTTGTGTTCAGCCAGCCCTGGTTGGGACTGGCTGAACTCCATTTTTGTTTCTGATCAGTTGATCTCTTTGCTCTGTTTTCAGAATATACCTGAGTGCTGATATAGTGATTTTGAAGTCTAGTGACTTCAGGGCTTTTTCTATCAGACGTGTTGGACATTATTTTTTGGCAGGGTTTTTGCGTGATTGCAGACAGTTGCGTTTCTTTCCTGTCCTATCTAGTTAGTGAGGGCCCCATCGTTTGCTCAGCCTGTCTTTCTGTCTGTGTTTGTGTTTTCATCTGTTTTCACTGTCAATACATGTTGGGGCTGTCTATTGCTTTGGGGTCTGCTCTGGGGCAGTTTAGATTTCCCCTTTCTTTCTTTAGGTTTATTTAGTTCTCCGGCTGTGAACGAGGTGTCTAGGACCACCATAGGAACACCCCACAGCTACTGTTAGTTGTTGTGAATAGGATCAGGGGTCTGCAATCCGCTAGCTACCAACCTCTCCGGTTTTCTGGACTTAGCTTGTATTTTTGTTTTTTCCTCCGGTGACTCATTCATAACACACTACACTCTATACACCGCACACGATGTGTATGACCTGTATACACCATACACTACAGTCTATATACCGCACACGATGTGTATGACCTGTATGCACCATACACTACACTCTATATACCGCACACGATGTGTATGACCTGTATGCACCATATACTACACTCTATATACCGCACACGATGTGTATGACCTGTATACACCATACACTACACTCTATACACCGCACCCGATGTGTATGACCTGTATACACCATACACTACAGTCTATATACCACACACGATGTGTATGACCTGTACACACCATACACTACACTCTATAAACCGCACACGATGTGTATGACCTGTATACACCATAAACTACAGTCTATATACCGCACATGATGTGAAAATAGCCATTTTTCATTAAGCTGGGGCTATATGTCGACTTTGGCCATGAAACAGTGGCTTCTATAATGCAGGTGAATGGGGTCGCATTGTGACCCGAATCAGAACTAGTTGGATTTTTTTTTAAACTTGATTTTCACAGTTGCAATACCTTGTGGGTCATAATGCAACCCCGTCAATGGAACAGCAGCAGCCTAGAGCAATGTTTGGCCGTTTGTGTCACAGTCAATGTCACCTTCTTTGATGTAATGGACGTGAAGGGTATATAAATGCTATTCAAAACAATGTATATATTTTATATGACATTTTCTTAGTAAATATTAATATAAAACTGATTAGCTGTGGTCCGGGGGGGGGGGGGAGCCAACTTTAGGACCCTCTTAAATCCCCAAATAGTCACTTTACATTAAGGCTATGTGCCCACGTAGCGTTTTCCATGCAGAATATTCCTGAGCGGAAACATACACCCTCCTCCCAGGAAAACGCATGCGTTTTATGAAGCGCTTTTGTAAGCATTTTTGTTAAGCGTTTTCCTATGCGTTTTTGCTATACAATTGAATGTATGCGGAAACGTGTGCGTTTCTGCAAAATTAATGAACATGCTGCGTTTTTTTCCACTTACCGTTTCCGCAGCGGAAAAAACGCACCATTAGCACAACATGTGCGGATTCCATTATGTTACATTGGATGCCTTTCTTAAGCATTTCCACAGCAGAAACGCGTGTCTAAAAGCGCTGCGGAAACGCTTAAAAAAACGCAACGTGGGCACACAGCCTAAAAGAGAGATATATGACTGAACTGCAATACCAGACACAGCCCATAGACAAGAGGGCACTAACAAAGCAGAACTTTTCACAATCCCATTAATGTGGTGACCTCATATGTGCAGCCACTGGGAATGGGGAACCTGGTACCCCATGGATGATGGGGTCCTTAAGCCTCCTGCATGACCTAATATTAGCTCAATTATTGATCAAATCTAGCATCACAAATTAGGATTTAGTTCAGAAATAGCCATAAGATGTTCTGCATCAGCTTGCACCTGCAAACCAAACCATATCACTAAGTAGAGGACATGGAGCATAGTCCTATTAGTCCAAAACTTTACCTACAACCTCTTCAACTTTTATGGGAATATTTGCTGAATATGTCAATATTGGCCAAGATGTTCTGCAGCAGCTTCCACCTTTACAAAACACACACGGTATCATCAGGTTGAGTTGAGGCCAGGCCTTATAGTCCTACTTGGTAAATTACTGCATCATTTCTATCTACACACTGTAATTGTTCAACTTCTATGGGACTACAAGTCCCAATACATCAAACACTACATGTGGCCAAGATGTTCTGCAGCAGCCACTCATCTACATTTACCAGCATGTCATAAAAAACTTGTCAACTAGACACAGGTTGCAAACCTTATAAAGTGCAACCTTGCCAAGATGTTCTGCAGCAGCAACGCAAGGTAACAATTTGTTAGCAGTCCAAAAGTTACTGTTGTGGGACTATAATCCCCAGCAGGTTTCAGGTAAAGAGTAAAAAGCTGCAGCTGCTGGAGAACTAGAAGTCCCAGCATATAAAGCTGGATTAATAGGGAATAGTAGAAGTGCCTGTGGACTACAAATTCCAGGATATCTTAGATTCACTAGATGCATAGTTTGGAGCTAACCATAGTGACCCTTGGAAGATGTTCTGCAGCAGCAGCAAGGTAGTAGTACTCACACAGCTCTGCCAGAATGTCTCCTCCAGGATCTCCTGCTGAACATGGTCCTCAGGGAAGGTGTGGGGATCTCTCGGTGCCCAGAGGTCCCCTGTCCTGCTCTCAGCTCTCTCGCTTCACACAGTCACCTGGAGGCTTCAGACAGAGTTCAGAGGCGTGTTTACATAGCACGCTGTACATGACAGCCTCTGAACCCTGTCTGAACTTCGGCGCGCTGCTGGGAGCCATAGCAACGCCAGGGGTCTCAGCCTGCTCTGCAGTGTCCCGCCCCCTGTCAGCTGTGTGTGGCCGCCTGGCCTGCCAGCCACTCTCAAAGTTCTACTTCTTTCACTGTGCGCCCCTGCTTCTAGGGGGGGCAGCTGCCCCACGGTGGGTACGCCCATGGCTGGGGTTGGGAGTTCTAGTTCTCCCTGTGCCTCTGTTGCATAGCACTTATCTGGCTGCAGGGGGCGGCGCCGCGCTGCCGCCCCCTCTCTTCAGAGACTGAGTGTCGCCCGAGCTGATTTCTCAACTTGGTTCATGGAAGATGTGGCCTTGCCGGGAGTCCACATTTCACACCCTTGTAGCCACATGACTGCTGTTCCCAGCACAGTGCGTACGCTGTAAGGATTTGCAGGTCTTCAGTCACATAGTGACCCATAGAGGGACTGCAAGCTTGTGAATTTAGACCGGACAATGCCTTTAAGGTTCATTCAGCAGTGATTTACTCCCTGTGATTCCGGAGCTCCATGCTGGTCGCTGCAGGCTCACGTAGAGTAGAGTAGAGCCCTGCCAAAAGCCTCTGCATTGTCGTGGTGACAGGCTTAAAAAATCTTTTGGTCAAAACAAAAGCTGATGACTGTGTATGTGATATGATGTTAATGTGTGTTTGGTGGTGACATGGTGCAGAAGTGGAGTTTTTCCAAGAGTTCAAGGTGGGACTGTGGAAGGTTCTAAGGGTGGAGTGGGGGTGGAGGCGGAACTGGCGGTGGAGCCTGGGCAGAGTCTCAAGGGGGCCCCAAAATTTGGACAGTATGGGGCCCCGAAATTCCTAGTGGTAGCCCTTACGAGTGCACTCGCATCATTTTTGAAGAAGGAGACACTTTAGGAAAATGATAGCAGAATCTTTTCTGACATCTTTCTGGACGTCATTGGCAACGACTTTGACAAAAAAGTAGCTTCCAGGCGGAAGCCACAAGAAGAATGAAATGGCCACTTCTTTTAGCTGCTTCACAACTTTTTACGCCTGAAGCAGTTAAAAGAATAGAAAAAAATAACCCATATGCACAGCAAGTCTTTTTTTCACATTGTTGTGCATTTTGTTAATTATTTTTATTGTTTTTTAAATAATTTTTTCAGGCAGGTTCTAAGCGGAATCCATCTGAAAAAGGAATTGTGGGCACATACCCTTAAGAGGGGGTTTTACACATAGCGATATCGCTAGCAATATCGATAAAGCGTCACCGATTTTGTGACGCAGCAGTGATATTGCTAGCGATATCGCTATGTGTGATACTTGCCTCCGACCGGCTCCCCCGCTGTCTGTTGCTGATCGCGCGTGATCAGCTGGGTCCATTTCTCGTCGGGCGCTTCTTGCTGGGCTTCCTGCTGGCGCTGACGAGCGACGCGTGGACGCAGGTGGGAGGACGTCAGCATCGCTGCGTGTGAAAGGTAAGTAACAACCGCTGCTGCATCGCTACATCGCTAGTGAGATCTGCCTGTTTGGCAGCTCACTAGCGACCATTTAGCGATGCACCAGCGATCCTGACCGGGTCGTATCGTGGTCGGATCGCTGGTGCATCGCTAAATGTAAAGGGGCCTTTAGGGATCTCTTTAAATCCAGACTGTTCGAGCAGGAGCCCGACTGTTCTTGGCCATCAAAGCACCTGCTATGCTCGCACAGGATTCCTAAAACTAATTTGCAGCGTTTCCTTATTTGTTTAGAGATCTGTCAATTAACCTGAATCTGGAAGAGAGAATCAGTAGTGGAACTGCCCAACAGACATTTCTCCATGTGCCAGGTTCTTTTAAAAACTGTGCTTTCTCTGCAACCCTGCAGGATTTCAGAGTATGGCTTCATTTAGACATTTGTATTTCACGTACGTGATCTATCCAAGTTTTTCCCAGATAGAACCCTTATCCATTATAGTCTGTTGTGGTGTTCACATATCTTTGTGTTTTTGTGGAGTTTGGCTAAAAATGGAGACATGTCCATTTTTGACCCGAGTTATGGATCAAACACTCGTATTCAAATCAATGGGCTAATAAACAATACAGACAGTGAAAGGATGCCATCCATGAGTCATTCAACTGCATTCCGTTTTTCATTATTTATTAGGTAGCAGAAACTTGGAAATGTATTTATTTTTTTGTATATGAGCATAACGGATAAAACTCTTATGGCAAAAATAGACACATGGGCAAAACATGGGTAAAATTCAGATGCACAACATTTATGAAAAATGGTCAGTTTCTTTTGTAGTAAAAAAACATAAAACAGACATCTAAATGAGGACTAAAACATAATTCTTTGTAATGAGATAGCCTGATACTGTTCCTTGCTGCCTGTGGATAGAGCAAACTAATCTAATTTCCTTTTATGATGGAATCACTGACTGGGTGGATTAGGGAAATGCGATAGAAATAGTATATCTCGACTGCAGCAAAGCATTTGCTAAGCTATCTCATACTATCCTTATTAAAAAAAATGACCAAGTATGGAATTGACAAGGCTACGGTTAGGTGGATTCATAACTGGCTCAGTGATCGTACTCAAAGAGTGGTAATAAATGGTTGCACATCTAATTGGAAGAGTGTATCAAGTGGGGTACCACAAGGCTCTGTTCTGGCCCCAGTGTTCAATATTTTTAGAAATTATCTAGATAAGGGAACTGAACGTAAACTATTCATATTTGCAGACGATGCAAAGCTAGGAGGGATAGCTAAGACTGGAGGTACCTTCAAACTCTAAGGTTGTGTTTCCACTTTCCGTATTGCCGGCGCTTTGGACGCTGTGGAAACCCCCTTTCTACGCGTGGTGGTATCACCGCATCGTATCCATGGACTGTGTAATTTATCTTGCGTAGACGGAGCATCTGCGCAAGATAAATAAACATGCTGCGGTCTAAAAAGACGTGCCCCATGTCTGTAATTTCAGGTGTGTCCCACATTCTTGCAAGCATAGTGGAGACGGAATTTCATAAAATCCCCTCCACTATGCTATAACATCTGGACGCTGCGGATTGGATGCTGCAGCTGTATGCAGCGTCCAATCCTCAGCAAATCCTGGTGTAATCCTGAACGTGGAAACATACCCTAACATTCTATGATTCTAATCTAACAGCTTCCAATTAACCAATTGTCAATAGTAGATGTTTTTTGTACTGCCTTTTGTTTTTCTGTATAAAATTGACATAGACCTTGCAGTCCTCTCTACCACATGGAAGAAAGGACAGAAACTTGATTGCCATGCATTGGAACTAGCAATCGTGAAAATCAATTTTGTGCCCTATAGATCTCCTTACACCAACCTTGCACTCTCGACAAGGATAAACTTCACCCTTTAGACCCACTATCACATATAACACACAGCACCAAGCATCCCCGTTAACAGTTTATTGGGATGGGAGCCTAATCTATGGAGTTTTCTTTGGTAGACTGCACTTTATTGTCCAATACATGGGATTTTATAATCACTTTAATGCAGCTGTAGCGTTTAGGGTCAAGCCAACATTTTCTTTGTATCTATCTACATCTTTCAATTATCTTTTATTGGTTTGTTGCTGACAAGAATGATACATACCAGAGCTGACTGTTTGTAGTTTGTCTGTGAAACATGTGATTCTAAGCTTCAGTGGAAATCGTGGGTGAAAATTTTACATTAAGAAGACTAAAATAAAGGCAGTTTTGTCAATAAAACCTGGCAGCACAGTCCATATATTTGTCTGCAAGCTGAACTATTGATCAGTCAGATCAAACTGTAACATTTCCTTTTGGGAATGTTACAATTTCCTATTTGTTCTGTTTTGTAATCTATTTTTCCTGAATAGAATTCCCATTATATGTTAGAAGAAATGCAAATAAGTTCCCAGTAAGATACAAGTAATTAACAGTGATAATTGGCTGTTTCCTAGTATCTAGATTCCCAATTCACATTACATCAACTGTTCGTCTAGTAGTTTGCTTTTTTCAGCTAGAGGAATCTAGTCACCATTTCGCTACCAGCAAATTCGTAGAAATAGGTTTTCATCATAATTTAGCTTTTATTTTATCTTGAAAGGATTGTGCTATAGTAATTTAGTAGTTGATTTGTTACAGTAATGTGTTATTTTGCTACTTTAGCACCCTCTGGTGTTTTAAATGTAGATTTACATTTTTCATAGAATTTTGGAAAATTCAGGTTGTGCTCTTATCTCTTAATTCATTTGTAAACCTCCTCTGTGCGCCGAAAGCTTGTAAATATAATTTTTCTGGTTAGCCAATAAAGGTATCACTCCTAGAATACTTTTGTCATTTTTGGGCATAAAAGTATGTACAGCTATTTCTCTGGCTGAGGCTAGTTTCACACTTGCTTTTTTTTGCAGCGCGTTTTTCCCGCAAAAAAACGCATTAAAAAAACGCATACAAATGCATACAAACGCTGCGTTTTTTTCCAGCATTTTAATGCGCATGCAGGAAAAAAACGCAGCGTTTTTGCGCGTTTGTATGCGTTTTTTGTGCGTTTGCGTTTTTTTACAGATTTTGGAAAAACCCCACAAAAAAGAAAATACAACCATTCAACAACACACAAGACCAATGGGACTTCATTGTGGGTGTGGTATGTTAATATATATAGACCTTGTCTACAGTATTCTTCACATTTGCTTGATTCTTCTCGTGACCATGGATCTGCGCTGGAAGAGTTTTCACTTCAACTTGGATTTGGACATCGCGATGGCTCAGGCGTATGCAGTTGCTTGCCATGAACAAAGGAAGAGAGAGAGGCAGCGAAGACGGCGGCGTATGTGGATACATCCGATTGTTGAACTCCGGGAGAGCCGTGGGGCATACCACACCCTCTACAGCGAGCTACGTGCAAACCCGGAGAAATTTAATGATTATATCCGGATGTCCCACGAAAGTTTCATGGATTTGCTTGCTCGTGTCCAACAATCCATCCGGAGACAGGACACACAGCTCCGTCGTGCGATTCCTCCTGAGGAACGGCTACTGGTGACATTACGGTATGTTTTAAAAACAAAGGGGTGTGGTCTGATGTTTTTTTATGGAAATTTAGTATTCAAAACCTTGGGTAATTAGTTTTCGTGAATGTACTAATATCTTATTTTATAGTTTTTAAAAATAATATACATAAATATTAATTTTACTTCTTTGTCTGTTCACAGATTCCTGGCGACTGGAGAAACCCTATCCTCACTACACTTCCAGTACCGTATTGGAATCTCTACCTTGTCTGGAATTGTTGCTGACACCTGCTGGGCTCTCTGGAATGTTCTTTGCCCAGAATTTATGCCCCTGCCCACCGCTGAAAAGTGGATGGAAATTGCTGACAAATTCTGGACAGTATGCAATTTTCCCAACTGTTTGGGAGCTGTTGATGGGAAACACATACGGATCATCAAACCCCAAAGAACGGGATCTGAGTACTATAATTACAAAAAGTACTTTTCAATAGTACTCATTGCAATTGCGGATGCCGGATGTATGTTTGTAGCAGTGGACATTGGAGCATTTGGCCGTGGTAATGACTCGCAGGCTTTTAAAAACTCAGACATGGGCCGGAGGTTGTATGGCAACCAATTTAATTTCCCTATGCCACGGCCTCTTCCTCACACCGAAGCTCCGCCACTGCCCTTTGTAATGGTTGGCGATGAGGCTTTTCAAATGTGCAGAAACTTACTGAAACCCTACTCCAGCCGGGACTTGGACCACACCAAAAAAATATTTAATTACAGGCTGACCAGGGCCAGAAGAACTGTCGAGTGTGCTTTTGGGATTCTTGTTTCCAGATGGCGAATTCTGGGCACGGCCATTAATCTTAAACTTGAAACAGTCGATGAGGTGGTGAAGGCCTGTGTGGTTCTACATAACTTTGTGATGGCTAAAGAGCACCCGACCTTTGAACTGGACGATGATGCTCCTAACCCATTGCCTGAATTCACTCAGCACACTCTCAGGTCATCCGTTGAAGTTGGCCAAATGAGGGACAAATTTGCGGCCTACTTTATTTCTGATGTAGGACGGGTGCACTGGCAAGATGAAATGGTGTAATGTTGTTGTTTATGGTAATAAAAATCCTTATTTGATACCATTACTGAGTGCACTATATTTTTTAAACTCCAATTAATTAAAAAACTTCCCATGTATAACTGAATTTTTTTATGTTCACACACCTGGGCAGGTAAATACACATATGAGTTAAAATTCAGCATTGCTAGTCTGCGTGAAATATATTGGAATGAGCAAAGCTGCAGGCCATGAATCATGAAACAATTTTTTTTTCAATCGAAAATTGTGCAACTAGTTTAAAACAAAGTATGTGATTTTCTCAAAACACAACCCTCAAAACCCAACCCAAATGAAAGTCCATGGGGAATACAAGTAAGTTACACTAGGCCTTGGAATGACTATACTAGGCCGTGGTATTTCAAATATGAGTATATTAGGCCTTGTGCCTACTAGTATATTCATATGTGAAATACCACGGCCTAGTATAGTCATAACAAGGCCACAAGGCCTACTCGATTTTGGCAAACTAGTATCTTGTTTCACAAAACTTGACAAGTTTCAACAGTTTGGTAAAACTAGAGTTATTACACTAGGCCTTGTAATGACTATACTAGGCCGTGGTATTTCAAATATGAGTATAGTAGGCCTTGGGGCTAGTAGTATAGTAATATGTGAAATACCACGGCCTAGTATAGTCATACCAAGGCCTACTGTAATAACTCGATTTTTAACAACTAGCATCTTGTTTCACAAAAAACAAACTGGTGAAACTAGAAAGAAACTTATTTTTTAGACAAGTTTCAACAGTTTGTTTTTCATGAAACCAGATTCTATTTGGTAAAAATAGAGTTATTACACTAGGCCTTGGAATGACTATACTAGGCCGTGGTATTTCAAATATGAGTATAGTAGGCCTTGGTGCTAGTAGTATAGTAATATGTGAAATACCACGGCCTAGTATAGTCATACCAAGGCCTACTGTAATAACTCGATTTTAAACAACTAGCATCTTTTTTCACAAAAAACAAACTGGTGAAACTAGAAATAAACTTATTTTTTAGACAAGTTTCAACAGTTTGTTTTTCATGAAACCAGATTATATTTGGTAAAACTAGAGTTATTACACTAGGCCTTGTAATGACTATACTAGGCCGTGGTATTTCAAATATGAGTATAGTAGGCCTTAGTAGTATAGTAATATGTGAAATACCACGGCCTAGTATAGTCATACCAAGGCCTACTGTAATAACTCGATTTTTAACAACTAGCATCTTGTTTCACAAAAAACAAACTGGTGAAACTAGAAAGAAACTTATTTTTTAGACAAGTTTCAACAGTTTGTTTTTCATGAAACCAGATTCTATTTGGTAAAAATAGAGTTATTACACTAGGCCTTGGAATGACTATACTAGTCCATGTTATTTCACATATGACTATACTAGCCCTTGGGTTTGTTTTTAACATGTATTTACCCATCAGTGTGTGTGAGCGGCGCAAACAACATTAATGAAACTTATTAATGGTGAACCACAAATGTAAATTTATTTTTTATCACAAAAATAAAACTAAAAATTATTTTTTACGGCGTTTGGGGGCAGATGGTTTCAATTTGGGGGTGTGCAGGGAATATGCAACACTTGCAGTTGAAGACGGTGTTTGAGGGGAAGGGGCAACAAAACTTGTGGGGGAAGGTAGTCCAGTTAAGGGAATTAAAGTAGGAACACTTGTAGGAGAGGAAATCTGTTCAGGTACATTAGTTGTAATGGCATGTCGCCGTAGGCTTGTGTGCCTGGACCGACTTTGGCCCAATGCCCGCCTTGATTGATTTCGCCTAGAACTAGGGGCAAATATGGAATGCAGGTCCCCCGTCTGCTGGTATGGCTGCTGCTGCTGAGGTGGCGGCTGCTGCTGAGGTGGCGGCTGCTGCTGAGGTGGCTGCTGCTGCTGAGGTGGCGGCTGCTGCTGAGGTGGCTGCTGCTGCTGAGGTTGCGGCTGCTGCTGAGGTGGCTGCTGCTGCTGAGGTGGTTGCTGCTGCTGCTGAGGTGGCGGCTGCTGCTGAGGTGGCTGCTGCTGAGGTGGCTGCTGCTGCTGAGGTGGCTGCTGCTGCTCTTCGTTGTCAGTGCTCGTCCTTGCAGGAGGACTGGTGGCGGCAGTGATGGTCCAGGTTTGCAGAGTGGTGGTGGCAGGGCTACTACATGTTGTTGTAGCGGCAGGGCTGTTCCATGTTTGCCTAGTGGTGGCTGAGCTCCACGCATGCATGGGATTGGCGGTGGTGCTCCAGACCGGAGCAGCGCTTGCCATGGTGGTGTCGGTGAAGTGACCAGCTGCACTCAGACTTGTGGTGGTGTAACGGTGGGTGTCCTGGCTTTGAAGAGAGGTGTCCGTGCAGTGGTATGCAGCACAAGTCGGTAGTGAGGTGAAGCGAGTCAATGGTGGCACAGGTGGAAAGGACACCACTGACTGCTGACCGTACCGATTATGCTGCATAGCCTGCAAGAAAGCATTGTTGCAGGCCTGCAGCACATTCAGCTGTTGATCAGGACTAAGGTGTTCCGCCATGCCCTTTTCAATCTTACTAAAAAAATGGTGTGCTGGTCTGTTGAGGTCGGCCTCCAGACGGTCAAGGCGCTGTTCTACAGAATTGAAGCGGTGTTCAAAGTGGTTAAAACCACGTTCCATCAGTGCAAAACCGCTTTCAACTCTGTCGGACAGTGACTTGAGGCTGGAATTAAATGTCTCGCTCAAATGCATAAACTCGGGCAAGACATTCCTGTCCAAGGCCCTCTGCCGCTGGCGGGTAGTGCCCGCATAACCAGTGGCAGAGACCTGGGACAGGGGAACACCTGATGGCCCAGCTTCCTGGTCACCAGCTGTGTGTGTGTGGGACCTGCAAGGTGCTTCCTGGCTGTCGGATGGCTGGGACGGGTCAGAGGACGTCCGAGGAAGGACCGCTCCAGGGCCAGGTTGCAGGGTGCTGCTCCAGGTGCTGTGGAAGAAAGGAAAATCATTACTACCATGCCTTTACAAGAAGCATCAGCTGTGGATTAGAAAAACACAGATTAATAAAAATAAAAACCCAAAATGTATAATACTTACGATCTTGTGGCAAGGACCGGTCTTAGGAACTGCAACGCGTGATAGTGACGGTATCTAGTTCTGGTCCTTGACGCAGATCCACTGCGAACCTGGCCCTCAGCACGAACATCACTGTTGAAGCGGTCCTTGATCGAACGCCAACGTGTTCGGACTTTGTCCACTGTTGATAAAAAAAAAAAACAGTGCCGTCAAGGACAACAGTCACTGCGGCACAATGTAGCAATACAATACTCAAAGCAGTCACTGTAGACCCCGACGACACTGTTGGGTTTCCTGCTAGAATACGCCTAGCACGAAACCCAACAGTGCCGTCAAGGACAACAGTCACTGCGGCACAATGTAGCAATACAATACTCAAAGCAGTCACTGTAGACCCCGATGACACTGTTGGGTTTCCTGCTAGAATACGCCTAGCACGAAACCCAACAGTGCCGTCAAGGACAACAGTCACTGCGGCACAATGTAGCAATACAATACTCAAAGCAGTCACTGTAGACCCCGATGACACTGTTGGGTTTCCTGCTAGAATACGCCTAGCACGAAACCCAACAGTGCCGTCAAGGACAACAGTCACTGCGGCACAATGTAGCAATACAATACTCAAAGCAGTCACTGTAGACCCCGATGACACTGTTGGGTTTCCTGCTAGAATACGCCTAGCACGAAACCCAACAGTGCCGTCAAGGACAACAGTCACTGCGGCACAATGTAGCAATACAATACTCAAAGCAGTCACTGTAGACCCCGATGACACTGTTGGGTTTCCTGCTAGAATACGCCTAGCACGAAACCCAACAGTGCCGTCAAGGACAACAGTCACTGCGGCACAATGTAGCAATACAATACTCAAAGCAGTCACTGTAGACCCCGATGACACTGTTGGGTTTCCTGCTAGAATACGCCTAGCACGAAACCCAACAGTGCCGTCAAGGACAACAGTCACTGCGGCACAATGTAGCAATACAATACTCAAAGCAGTCACTGTAGACCCCGATGACACTGTTGGGTTTCCTGCTAGAATACGCCTAGCACGAAACCCAACAGTGCCGTCAAGGACAACAGTCACTTCGTCACAATGTAGCAATACAACACTCAAAGCAGTCACTGTAGACCACGATGACACTGTTGGGTTTCCTGCTAGAATACGCCTAGCACGAAACCCAACAGTGCCGTCAAGGACAACAGTCACTGCGGCACAATACAGAGCAGGGAAATACTCACTAAACGCCTTTTTGGCGGATGCTGTGGCGCTGTCCCAGCCATCCATCAACGCTGCGGCCACCTCATTCCATAGCCGCCGGGTCACCACATTGTCCTTGTACAGCCGGTCACGGCTGTCCCACAACGGCGAACGCTCCTGGACCAGGCTGATGAGCTGCTCATTATCCAGGTAGACGTCTTCATCCCGTTGTGGAACCTAGACAAAACACATTCATTAGAATAATCAAATTTAAATTGACTAAAAAGTTACAAAAAAAGAAACAAAAAAAGAGTAAAAATAGAAGATAAAAAAAAAATAAAGAACATTACAAATCATTTGATACTTACATTCCGTATCACCACCGGGACTTGGCTTCGCTGCTCCTGCTCTTCGCCCTCACTATTCCCGTCCACAGATGATGATGACGATGTCTGAAAGTTGAAAAAAACGTAAGAGATTTGGAGAAGCAGCAGATATACTTACCAGATGCACGAAAATAATCACCTCACGGTCTGCTTGCGCCAATTCCTGCCGCGATGGGGAATACTCAGATTCTGAAGACATACTGCATGTAAAAATAATAAAAATCATTAGTACATACATAATTTAAAAGGACAGGCATATAATGTAATATACTCACATTCTTCGCTGATATAATGGGTTCTTGGTTGAATGTCTGCTCTTCAATCTGTCTAGTGTAGTAGTGGCAGAGTTTTGGCAGGCACCTCCTTTATATAGACTTTTTTTTTTTGACTTTAGAAGATTCTAACTAGGATAAAAAGTGGACACCACCCAAAAAACGCAGCGCTAAAAAATCGCATACCTGCGCATGCCAGTGCGCACGTATGCGCATCCATAGGCTATAATGGCCATTTTTAGCGCAAAACGTGCGCATACGTGCGCATGCGATTTTTTCAAGGACCAAAAAATGCAACATGCAGCGTCTGGAAAATACCAACGCACACCCCAAAAAAACGCAGCGCATGAAAATCGCATACATGCGCTTACAAGCGCGCAGGTATGCGCACCCATGTTAAATATAGGGGAAAAATCGCATGCGCACGTATGCGTTTTTTTCCAGCGCTAAAAAACGCAAATGTGAAACCAGCCTGACACGGTACCACAATGTAATTTTTTTATTGTACATTGTAAAAGCCAGGAAAACTTACAAATCTTACAAATCAAGCTGTAAAAAAAAGCTCCTAGGACCATACAACATAGCTCAGTTTAATCTTGATGACCCATTTAATTTAATTAATTGAGTTAAAATATTTATTACTGATGATTCGCACACGCTGCGGATTCTGCTGCGGATTGATTCGCGCAGATTTTGCAAACTCCGCAGGTCAAAAGACCTGCGGTTTATCTGCGGATTACCCTGTGGTTTATCATCTCCACAATGGAGGAGATGGCAAACCGCAGCGGAATCCGCAGCAAATCCATGCGGAAAAATTTGCACCGTCTGCACTGCGGTTTCCATTTGCCATAGGATATTATGGTACTTTACACCGCAGCGGGGGGGGAGAGGGAGAGAGATTTTTTTTGTAGGTGCGTTCCAAAAACTGCAACGTGTGCACACACCCTTATAGTTGTCTTTCTATTAGGGGTTTGAGATTTTTTTGCACTAATCTTCTCAATTATCTAAATCACTTTTTGGATTGACTCTTCAAGAGGTTTTTATAGAAATTTCCTAATAATGAAAATAATGATATTTATTTATTGAGAGGGGAGAGTTTAGTAGGGAGCATGTAAGCCTGAAAGGGCAGGGTCCTCTCTCCCCTCTGTATCAGTCTGTCATTGTTAGTTTGTTTGCTGTAAGTGATATCTGTACTTTGTATGTTGCCCCTTCTCATGTGCAGCACCATGAAACCAATGGTGCTTTATAAATAAATAATAATAATAAAAAAGAGGGAGACTGATTTAGTAGAGTTGCTGTAGTCCATATGGTGGACATACCATTGGTGCAATCTCTGTACAGCCACACAGGGACCCAAGTGGTAAGAGAGCCACTTCTACCTCCAAAGAAGGTGGGATTGTGCTTTTTGATGAGCTATTGGAGCCTCTTCTATCCACTTATGTGCTTTTTGATGAGCTATTGGAGCCTCTTCTATCCACTTATTTGCTATTTAATAAAGATTTTATATGATACTTATTCCTAGTTTCTTGAACACTAGAATCTCCCATTGATGCATTTTATGCTTATCTAGTTTTTGAGTAAATGGAGGTGGCACAAAAAGTTAGAAAGGTCTTGTATTGTATGGTTCAGTCATTTTTTATCATAAATAGGATTATAAATGTATAAGGCAGTAGGAATTGGTCAACAGTCGATATCTTTGAAGAGCTACTGAGTGAGGAAGGGAAAAACTGTTAAAAAATAACCAGGCTCGGAGGAGAAATGTAGGGAAAGAGAGATGATGTGATGTGAT
Organism: Dendrobates tinctorius; assembly: GCF_039654945.1. Classification (NCBI taxonomy): domain Eukaryota; kingdom Metazoa; phylum Chordata; class Amphibia; order Anura; family Dendrobatidae; genus Dendrobates; species Dendrobates tinctorius. The sequence goes on along the minus strand of NW_027361741.1, from coordinate 26,916,004 downwards.
ATATCTGCCTAAAAAGATGTTTTTAAGGTACCCTAAAATCTCTGGGATAGCACATTCTAGAGAGCAGAGGTGCAGCACAAGAAACAATTTGGGGGTAGAAGTTCAGATTATGGAAGATTCTAGTGAGGTCGACCGAGATGAGAGGAGATGTAGGTCTGAGTAGCACAGTGAAGGTCAGGCAATATGTAATAAACTAACCATAACTCAAATGTCAAGTCCCCCTCTCCTACAGCGACCCTGTTCTGGTGGTCTTTACATGTCTGGTAGCTGGTCTTGTGTTGTATGTCATTTATGTGACTACTTCTGCCAATTTCTGGCTTCAACACCGAGACTACTACACATGACACCTTACAAGTTGCAAAACCTACAGGGACCAGAGGAGTGGCAGCACTGAAATGGAGGAGGAATTAAAGTGAACCTGTCACCAGTTTTTTAGTACCCCAACGAATGCCAGTAACTTTTTTTTTGGCTGTTAAGAATTTCAAAATTACATTGCACCCTGACTCCCCTGTACACCTCCAAAAATACGGTCCTGTGCTGTATTTAAATGAGGCTGGTCCAGCCCTTGGGCATCTTCCTTGCAGTTTCTGTTCCTCCTCTCTGCTAGTAAAACCCATCCTCCTGCTCTGATTGATGTGGATGACATGTCCTGCGTCAACCACATAGTCGAACGAAGTCTCGCACCTGTGCAGTAGCATCGCCGGACGCGCAGGATCCCTTTGCTATTCCCTACTGTGAGCAGAACAAAGAACATCAATGTGCATTCCTGCAATAGGGCAGGGTAAAGTGCATCTGCATGGCCGGCGATGCTACTACGCAGGCGCAAGACATTGTTCAGCAATGTGGATGACGTAGGACACGTCATCCACATTAATCAATCAGAGCCGAAGGACGGCTTTTACTATCAGAGAGGAGGAACAGACAACGCAAGGAAGATGCCCATCAGACCGGGCCAGCCTCATTTAAATACAGCACGGGACCAAATCAAATGGTATTCTTGTGATGTACAGGGTTAAGCAATGCAATCATATGTGAAATGCATCACTGCAGCAGAAAAAAGTGGTGGCTTTTGTTGGGATACTAAAAAGCTGGTAACAGGTTCTCTTTAAAAAGTGAGGTATGTTTTTCTTATTATGCTATCACATTATCTGCTGATAGGAGAAGTTTATAAAATCTCTTTAATTACTGAAGGCTGCTGAATTTCTGTTTTAATGTTTTGTTTATTGAAATCTGCAAGTTACATCCGAAAGAAAGCAATCAACAGGGTAGCTTACAAAATTATTATATAACCTACAAATTCCACTTTTCGGGAGATAAACAGATAGTTTGAAATATCAATTCATGGCAAAAACTATTGATATATAGAGGTTTAAGGACACCAACAGCCTTAAAGGAACTTCCAGCAGCAGGATTATCTGGGTTCAAATCTGGGTTCTTCCCATCCACACGCCCCTGCTACATCACATATGCCATGATTTCAAACAAAGATGAAGAAGAACAAAAAAGAAGAAAAGAGAAGAGAAAAAAAAACAGTATAGGGAGTAAAGGGACAGGAGGTCAAGTAATTAGAGGAAGAAGTTGGGATATAGGGGTGGAATATAAGGGAGATAAGGGGAGGGGGGGGGGAACACCAGGCAACAAGGATTTCGTCCACTCTGATAAAGCCAAGCAAGGAGGCCACCATAGCCTTATCAACTTCTACTAATGGATCTGAATCGGGTCCATGGGTGCCATACTCTTTCAAAAGCTGAAAGTGAGCCATTCACCAAGGCAGCCAGTTTGGCTACTTGATATAGCATATCTACCTTCTCTTGCAATTGGGATATAGATGGAATGGTAGTTGACTTCCAGTTCATAGGTATCAAAAGTTTCGCTGCTGAAAGAATGTGTTGAGTCAACAGAGCAGTATTTTTATGTCCAGTCGGTGACAGAAAATTTAAAAGCACTATCTCCGGTGTCAAAGTAAGCTTTTTGCCCACAATTTCCCCGATATAATCCTCTACTAGTCGCCAGAACTGCAGCAGGGGTGGACAGGACCACCACATATGTAAGTATGTTCCCTCCGAATCACAGCATCTCCAGCATCTAGCAGAAGACCCCGTCCGCCAATAAGTGTTCTGCTGTGGTGTAATATACCATCTGGCGACTATTTTAAAGGAATTCTCTTGTGCTCTAACACATTGTGATGGGCCATGAGATGAATTATAAATGTGTGATATTTGATTTGGGGTAAACTTGAATCCCAAATCCTTTTCCCAATGTGTTATATAAGCTCTTTTGAGACAACAGTCAGTTATATTTAAAATCTGGTAAATAGACGACATTATCTTTTTGGGTTTATCCTTTGTTGCACAGAGAGTCTCAAATGCAGTCAGTGGGCGGGTAACGTCTGCTCCTAAAAGATACCGTGCCAAGGAGTCTCTTATAGAGCCGAATTGTATAAAGGTCAAGTTGGAAAGCCCTGGTTGCTTCTTCAGTTCCTGAAAGGAGGGGAGTGCCCCGTCCGCCAAGAGGTCATCAACCGCTACATTTGCCAGGGAACCGGGTTTGATTACATCATTGTCTCGGGAATAAGATGCATGTGGCATTATATCTGCCAACTTGAGTAAGGGGGACAAAGGGGGAACTAGAGTTTTCACCAATCCCTTCCATAATTTTAAGGTAGCTTTGGTGTGTATATTAGGTAGATTTTTGTTTATGTTTTTACAAGGATATGCCAAAAGGATGGATCTCAGGGGATAAGGTGCTAGGGCTTCCTCCACCTCAATCCACTGCTTATTGTTAGGAGACCGCAACAGGTCTACCACTCTGGTAAGCATTGTCGCTTGGTAGTACCTCATTATGTCTGGTGCACCCATCCCGCCCCTTGATTTGTTTAATGTTAATGTCCTGTATGCTAATCGGGGCTTTTGCTTTTTCCAAACATATCTGCGGAATAATGTATTAATTTTAAAAAGATACGATTTGGGGATGGTTATAGGGAGCATTTGGAAAATATATATAAACTTGGGTAAGATTAGGCTCTTCAGTAAATTTTTCCTTCCCATCCACGACACATACGAGTCCCTCCATGATTTCATGATGGTTTCTACTGAGGCAATTAGGGGGGGAATATTCTGTTGAAAAAGGTCTCTATCCGATCTTCCTATCTTTACACCTAAATATTTGATATATTGTTTTGGCCAGGTGAATGGGTATGTACTTTTTAGTTTAGCTAAGGTATTCGGGGATATATGTATGTCTAGCGCTTCCGACTTAGACATATTTACTTTAAAATTGGAAATTTTGCTATATTGATCTATAAGAGCCATCAATGTTGGGAGTCCCAGCAAAGGATTAGTCATCAAGACTAAGAGATCGTCCGCAAATGCCGCTATTTTATAGTGTGTCTTATTGATGCGAATACCCTCTATTCCCTCATGTATTTGTATGGCCTTTAAGAGAGGTTCCATTGCTAGCACAAATAACAACGGGGATAGGGGACAGCCCTGTCTTGTTCCGTTCTTTATAGTAAATGCATCTGTTGTAAAATCGTTAATCCTAATATGTGCTGTGGGCTTATCGTACATTGCCATTACGGCTGCTATAAACGCTTCGGGTATCTCAAACTTGATCAGCACTTCCCGTAGGTATACCCAGTCCACCCTGTCAAAGGCCTTCTCTGCATCTGTTCCAAGAAGCATCAATGGTAGTTTACGATTTTTTGCGTATTGAAGAAGGTGCAATACTTTATGGACATTATCCCTTCCCTCCCTTCCACCCACAAACCCGGTCTGATTTAAGGAAATCAAATTTGGCAATGACTTGGCCATTCTTTTTGCCATCAGCCCTGCTAGGATTTTTAGGTCCACATTAAGGAGAGAGATTGGCCTATAGCTACTACATTGTTCAGGATCCTTCCCCTCTTTGTGTATTAGGGATATTCTGGCTGTAAGCATTTGGTTTGGCAATGGGTGGCCTTGTAAAACTGCGTTGCAAACGTTCAATAAATGTGGGAGTAGGAGGCCAGAGAAGGATTTATAGTAAAGTGCTGAGAATCCATCTGGACCGGGCGCTTTCCCCTTCGGGCACTTTGACAGGGCGGACTGCAACTCCCCCAGTGAAAAAGGTCTAGTAAGATATTGTTTTTGGGAATCAGACAAGACAGGCAGATCTAAAGTGCTTAGAAAGGACCTAGTGTCCATGCTTCTTTTAAGTGCGGAATCGGCGTTATCTTCCGGACGGAGATTATATAATTTCTTATAGTAGTCAAGGAATGCCCGCTCCATGTGCTCAGGAGCTTGCGAGCTGAACCCTTGTTCATTCTTAATTGAGTTAATCAGCGTACGTGACTGCCGCTTCCTCAGTTGTGATAACATTAATTTGGATGCTTTGTCTCCATGGACGTACATTCTGTTTTTCCATGTTGCATATAGCTTAGCAGATCTCGAGTTTAATATGTCTTTAAGTTGCTGTCTTTTTTGTTGCAGCTTCTCTAAGCTATGTTGATCTATTTTATGTTTATGTGTAAGCTCCAGCTGTGATATACTATCATAAAGATCCTGGATTTCTTTTTGTTGCAGTTTATTTAGAAAGGAAGTGATAGATATCAACTCCCCTCTGACAACTGACTTATGTGCTTCCCATAGTATCTGTGAGGAAATTTCTGGTGAAGCATTTTGCTCAAAATATTGGGAGAGCACTTTGTTTATACGTGTCTGTACCTCGGTACTTCCAAGTACTGACTCATTGAGCCGCCATACTCTATGTCGGGGAAAGGCTTTAGATAATGAGAATTTTAACAAAACCGAAGAGTGATCGGAATAAATATTCGGAATTATTTTCGCCTGTTGTATATTGGCAAGCATTTTACTGGATATAAAAATATAGTCTAAACGGTGGTAAGATTTATGAGGGTGGGAGTAGAAGGTGTAGTCTCGGTCAGAGGGGTTTAGATATCTCCATGTGTCAATCAATTGTAGAGATCCCAGTTGTGACTTTATTCTGTAAAGATCTTTAGGTGAGAGCGAACTTTTCTGTTTAGTCGTGTCTAGCAAAGGCTCTAATGCAACATTCAAGTCCCCACCCACTATCAATGCACCCTCTCTAAAGCCATCAATTTTTTTCAGTGTTGAGAGTACCCATCTCAATAGTTTTTTATTTGGTGCGTATAAACTGCACAATGTTACCAGGGCACCGTTTAGTAGACCTTTGACAAAGATGTAACGACCCTGAGGGTCCGCCATAGTTTCTCTTAGCTGGAAGGGCACTCCCCTTGCCACTGCTATTGACACTCCTCTGGAACCGGACTGGGTGGTTGTCGCATGAAACCATTTATCATAAATCGAGCTTTCAAAGGAGGGCAATTTATCCGGTTTGAAGTGCGTTTCCTGAATAAGCAATACTGCTGCCTGCTGTTTTTTGAATAGTTGTAATGTGTGGCGTCTAGTGTTTGGAGAGTTCAGCCCATGTGCGTTAAAAGAGATGAATGTGTGTACCTTATCCGAATCCATCATGTTTCTGTACACAGCAGCATCCTTGCAGCTCACGACGGGGACGAATCCTTGTGCCTATAGGTGTGGGGAGGGGGTCTAGGACAAGTAGACCAGACGAAAGAAAGAAAAGGGTAGAGAAAACAGAAAGGTAAAGAGGGGGAGAACACAATATTAACATTATCCATGTTATTAAGTTGCACAATATCATTGACCAATATGCCAACGTACCATAGTTACCTACTGACATTGTTTCATAGAATGCCAGCTTGAGGAAAATTCCAATCAACCTATAAACTAAATATGAAATATGAAATGCTCCATTCTAGGAGAATGCCCAGTTTGGGCTGTAACTAAATCTAGGTTGAAACCTTACAACGAATTATTGGATAGATGTGGCAGCAGTGCTTACCCATATTTGGAAAAGCACGCCAACCCCATCAGATTTGCTTCAACCACATTCAATACCCCAACTGGGGTAGACACCAAGAAAAACTTAACTGCAAAATCTGGGTCTAACCCAAAGATCAAGTATTGTCTCTGGAGTCCTTAGGAAGCGAGGTCTTTGTCAGCCTCCTTTTCAGCCTTTGTGATTTTGGCGTCAGGGCTATCTGCCACGCCGGGTCATCTGGCAGCGGATGCAATAGGGTCGCCGAATGGAAGGACTCCAGGTCCGGGTAGGCCTCCAGCTCAATCCCCAAGGACTCACATGCCTCTTTGATGTCTTGTGATGTTCTTGCTGAGATACCTTTGTCTCCATTTGTGATATGTACTCCAAACGGGAACAACCATCTAAAACGGACGCCTTTTTTTATCAATGCTTCAGTGAACGGTTTCAAGATCCTCCGCTTCCTGAGAGTGCTGGCCGATAAATCCTGGAAAAGTTTAATTTGTGAGCCTTCATACGAGATCTCCTGCGCCTCCCGCGCTCTGCGAAGAACTAAGTCTTTTGCTCGATAATCGAGGAAGCGACAGATCACATCTCGTGGAGTTTCCCCTTGAGAAGGCCTCGGACGCAATGCTCTGTGTACTCTCACCAGTTCAATTTCCTGCGGATCTGATTCATTAAGTAGTTCTTTGAATATCTCTTGTGTTGCTTTCCATAACGCCTCAAAGGCCACCGTTTCAGAAAGGCCTTTAACTCTTATGTTGTTACGACGTTCTCTGTTCTCATGATCTTCTAGCACCGTGTGAATTGTATGTAGTTGGATTTCATGGACTTTTAAAGAGTCTAGTACAGCGTTCGAACTTTGCGTCATGGCAACTTGCGAATTTTCCAATGTCTCAAGTCTGTGGCCTTGAAGTTTTAGGTCGTGTTTTATCTCTGCAAGTTCTTGTCCTATTGGCTCAAGAGCTTTAGACAATATACGTTTGATGAACGAACGAGTGACTAAGGCCTCTCTCGCTGTGCTGCCCGTGTCAGAGTCACTCTCCGGTTCAGAATCTGAATCTCCTAATGAGGTCAAATCACGAAGCTTGGATGGTTTAAGAGAATCTAACGGAACCGTTTGTTTTGTAAGAAAGTCATCTATGTCTGTTTGCGTAGTGGACTTTGTAGGTTTGGGCATGCTTTTTTGCGTTTTTACGCTGGATCTCCCCATTTTTGCAGTTATCTAAAGCAGAGAAGAATAGAGCAGTTTGAAGATTAGAATTCCTCTCGCTGGCTATGAATTTAGCTAATGTTCCATTTTATGCCCAATCTTATAAGTGATAAACAATGGAAAGAGATGTCGTTCTGGCTCTGGTCACTAGATGGCAGTCTATAACCACTTTCTGCTGGTTTTCCAGAGAATCCTCTCTTATATTCGTACAGCTAGGTATAACATGGGTTAATTAGAAAGCAAATAAGGGGGGGATGAAAGATGTAGGGACAGCACTGGTGGGGGGGGAGCGCTTAATACAGATCTAAGGCTCCTTATATTACTCCCTTCTCTCCTCGCACCCCTCGGGTCAGACAGTCTCAGGCCCCCACTTGATTAATTGATTATCTCCTTTATTGCTACGGAGTTAGGGAGAATGACCATGCTCTCCTGGTCCTCTGTCCCCTGAATCAGACCCCTCTGCTTAAGACACTCCGTCACCTTGCTTCTGTTATTTCAATGTTACCTCAGCTCCAGGAGACGCTTGAATTCCTCAGATCTCTCTCACTGACTGCAGAGAGGGGAGGAGGCTGAAGCGTGCCGCTGCACGTCTATTCTAGGTCCCGGGCCGCGTGTCTTCTGCAAGCCCGACGGGACTATTTTCAATGCTGCGGCGTGATACACACTCTCTGTAGCCGTCCCCCAGCTATGAGAATAGTAGCGATTTTATGTGTCCTGGTCAGGGGGTTTCGCAATGGTACCTTATTTGCAGGGGAGGGTTAGCTCCGGGGTCTCTCTTATCTGACAGCCTTGGGTCAGGGGTGAAGTCCTCTACCCGAGGCGATGGTGCTGTTAGCAGTATATCCTTCCGCCACTCCGGCAATCTCCCGCCTGCAGGGCCACAGTTATATGAATCCCTTCTTTATCCCGAACGTGACTTGCCACCCAGGGTCTATGCGATCCAGTGGGGTCCTGGTTTGGGTTGTAATGCGGGGATGGTATAAAAAGAAGGCTCTGGTAATATTAGAGCCCCTTTTGGTGCATTTGTCCGGGAGCTCAGGTTTCCTGCTTCTTGCTCCACCAACGTTCAGGCTCCGCCCCCCGGCTGCTGAATTTCTTACCCTTCTTGCCCGAAATCTTCTCAGATAGCTAAACAAGTACGGGATATTTCAAGAGTTAGGCAGTCTGTTAGGGTTAAGTCTATGGCCCCAATTAATCAATACTGGTATCAGGAGTCAGATGTTCCTGATTTCTTTAGAGGCGCATGTCTCCTAAAGCGGTTGTACATAATCCCTTCTCAATATCTGTTTCCCTACAGTACTATAATAACACTTATACTCCCTTCAGATGCCTGCACCGTTCCACTGGTGTCACAACTGACTCAACCAAGGCTCGCTTGACATTGTGGCTCCACAGTGGAAAATAGGTGTTATTTTACTGGGGGGAAACAGGGATAGAGAAGGGGTTGTTCGAGTGGTGGTGAACTGCTTTGATGAATCAGGGACAAGTCTTAGGGTATGTTCCCACAGTCATTATACGCTGCCGGCTGGGCGCTACGTACATCCGCAGCGTCCAGCCCGCAGTGGCCCAATGTTACAGCATAGTGAATGGGATTTCAAGAAATCCCATCTCCACTATGCATGCACCGGCACCCGCGGCTTCCCTGCGAAGATGGACATGCGGCGCGTCTTTCCAGACCGCAGTATGTCTATTTATCATGCGGAGACACTCAGTCTCCGCAATATAAATGTCATCCGTACAATGTATTGGATGTGGTGATTCTGCACGCTTCAATGAACACATACGGAATCACCTGCGTTCAAAAGCCGGAAGCGCTTTGGCCACAGCGGACATGTGCGTCCAAAGCGCTGCCTAATACTGAACGTGTGCACCTACCCTTAACCTTCGTCCCACCCAAACTTCTTTCCAATTTAGCAGAGATGGTTGAAGCTGACATGAAAACATCAAAAGTCGTTCCATTTTTGCACAACTTCACATTACACAAAAATGTGATTTTCCAAAGCGATTTACGTAATTGCTTTATTGAATCGGGGCCTAAAATCACATATATGGACCCACATGGAAATGTAAGATGTACAGTCTGTTTAATAGTGAATCAAGTGATTTGTACATTGTCTAATCTTTCCATAAACGGTTTTCATTTCAGTTTTCATTAATGGCAGCTTGTTTTTTTTTTCTATTGAATTCTTTTTTTTCATGACTGATTTTTATGGTGGAAGTTTCTCTTTTATATCTAAGCGTCCCATCACAGCTTTATTAGATTGTCTGTACAAATGCATCAATTTAGTTTCCATAGCAACGTTTGCTTTTTCATCTCCTATCCAGTGTACTGGGAAATATTATTGCCAGCTGGCATGTGAAGTGCAAGCATTTGAACATATTTCTTCCCCCACACTGGTTGTTTAGTAACATTAGTATCCATATAAGCGAGTATGATGGTGTTTTAATAGAAGTCCTGCCATATATATTGTCTGGGGACATATTAGGATAAGTTCGCACACATAGAGTGCTCTCCGCTGAGCACTACATCAGGGTTTCTGTCCTAATCCCCGAAAAACGGTGTTCCGATAGGAACATCAGCAGAGCACTGACGGAGCCATTCACTTCAATGAAGCCGATGGAGTCACTGGACACTGTCTGGCATCCATCTTGGCAGTATTTGTTTCCATCAGACTTTCACAAAGACTTGGGTTTCTTCCAAAGACCCCAATTAATTTCTCAGCGAAGGGTATTCTATTATTGTGAGCTTAGCCTTATATTTTTGACGTTTTGAAGTATTATTATGTAAGATTATGTACCAGAAGCATCCAAACTCCTGAACCCAATGTCCAAATCAGGCCAGGATCACAGTAGCGTATAGCATCCATTGTGAGAGCATGAGCGTGAGCCGAGTGTCAGTGCTCTGTGCCCCGATCCTCTTACATGGGGGTATCGGAGTACAACTGCGGAGGAGACAAGAGAAATTAATTTCTCCATCTTCTCCATTGCCAGTCTTGGCGTGTATCAGACTCCACTCGGATGACATCCTAGTGCAGTCCAATATTTTGCACGCACCCATTGACTTGAATGGGTACGTGCCGTAGGAGATACCTACCAATCGCAACATGCTGTGATTTTTTAATAACACTGATCAAAGTGCAATGTGAGTTTTTCTCACATTGCACTCCTCCATATTGTACGCCAGTGTGAGCGAGCCCATGAGAAACTTTGATTGTGTTTAATAATTAGTTTTTTGGGGGCAATGGGATGAGATCTATTCCTGTCTGTACTGTAGTTGCTGGAAATTGATGTTCGATATATTTTCTTATTGCCTCAGTTTGCAGAATGTAACCTACAAGCTAAATAAGTGTCGACAAGAAAGATTTGAGCCTTTCATCAAATATCTAATATAAGGTTAGTACAAAGATTATATATAGTGAAAAAATAATGGTACATGGTTAATCACATTCTAGAAAACCCCTTATCAAAATCCAACTGCCAAGGTGGTTAAACGGAATAAACGGAATGACCCATGGGTGCTGAGTGGAATGGTCCTAACTTCCATACCGGGGATCCCATTAGGAGAGGCCTGGCGTCAGAACCAGAGCACTGAGTGGATTTGCCCTGACTTCCATACCAATGATCCCTTTAATAGAAGCCTAGGGTGAGAGTCAGGGCGCTGAGGGATTTACCCTAACTTCCATACCGGAGATCCCTTTAAGAGAGGCCTGGGGTCAGTACCAAAGCGTAAAGTGGATTTGCCTCAGTGGTTAGCGCTGCAGCCTTGCAGCGCTGGGGTCCTGGGTTCGAATCCCACCAAGGACAACATCTGCAAGGAGTTTGTATGTTCTCCCCGTGTTTGCGTGGGTTTCCTCCGGGTATTCCGGTTTCCTCCTACATTCTAAAGACATACTAATAGGGAATTTAGATTGTGAGCCCCATCGGGGACAGTGATGATGTGTGTGCAAAAACTGTAAAGTGCTGCGGAATATGTTAGCGCTATATAAAAATAAAGATTATTTATTATTATTATTCCATACCGGTGATCTCTTTAAGAGGGGCCTGGGGTCAGAATCAGAGCGCATAGTGGATTTGCCCTCACTTCCGTACCAGGAATTCCTTTAAGAGGGGCCAGGGGTCAGAACAAGAGCGCTGAATGGAATTGCCGTAGCTTCCATACCAATGATCCCTTTAAGAGGTCCTGGGGTCAGAACCACAGCGCTGAGTAGAACGGTCATAACTTCCATAACGGGGATCCCTTTAAGGGAGGCGTGGAATTGCCCTAACTTCCATACCGGAGATCCCTTTAAGAGGGAAGATGTGCCTATGGGATGGAGGATGTGTGATGGGTATATGGGCAGGGATTCATTTCTGTCGTGCTCTCTGCTCCTTTTTGGGGGGCAGACAATGACTGGGAGCTTATGTTTCCAGAGATGCTAGATTTCTCCCACCCTGTCACTGTCTGCTGAGGTGTTTTCATTGAGTGAGTAAATTGTTGCTCATAGCAACCAATCACAGCTCAGCTTCTTTTAAACAGCTCTGGTGAAATGAAAGATGCTTCGTGATTGGTTGGTGATACACACATACACACATTCAGTTTTATGTATATAGATGTGTGCACTATTTTTGTACCTCTTTTGCTCTCTTTGCTACCTTTATTCTCCTTGTCTTTGGTACATCAGTAGCACCTTGGTTACTTCATACCTGATTTAAGCAGTGCCCGCTACTCCTTTATTTCTCTTATAAGGATTTTAAAAGATATATTTGTTAAAAAGTTTATATATATATTTTAAACTACAAGGGTCTCTGCACACAACAACAAAGTCAAAATGCTTTTGGAATAACAAAACCACCATAAAAGATGAATATATTGCACAGTAATGTAAAAAGGACATTGCTGTGCATATCTTCGGTCTTTTGCTTCTTTTAACAGGGTTTGGTTTAAAGCAGTAGTATGTTCATTCTTTGGGTGGCTTCTAAATGGATATAAAAAGATGATGGCGAAGGATAGAGATTAAAGCTGCCAGCAAAGACATTTCAGTAAAAAAGACCACCAGCTTTTTCCTGAAATAGTGTTGCCTAGGATAAACATTGGCTTGACACTATGTGCACATAGACCAGTTTTTGGTCTTATTTTATTCCAACTGCTCCCCTGAGTATTGATTTTTTTTTTTTTAAGCCTGCCATATAATTCAAGAGATATGGATCTTTTTATATAATGGTAATTTTTATGGTCTTTACCAAGGAGGCATGGCTCACAGAATCCTCTGGGGCGTCTCTTTCTGCTGTGAGCAACGCTCCATTGGTAAAAACTATAAATAATAGGGGAATACTCAGGGGAGCAGCAGGAATGAAATAAGAGCCACGTCTCTGCTTGAGAGTGTGAGCCGGGACCCCACTCTCAAGAGAGATTCGAGTCATAGTGGTGGGTCTGACATTTATTAGACATTTATGGCATTTTATCAGTATTCCATACATGTCATAGTTCAGACAAACCCTTTAAGTCATCTGTACCAGACTCATTACTAGGTGCCATCTGACTATTGAAGTTATATGCAAAGGTTTCATTGATGGGTCTCATTTTCAGCATGTTCTTATCATGATTTTTTGCAGTTCTTCACTGTGATTTTGTCTTATGATCCAGTTTTGAAGAGCGCAGTTCTCCCAAGTCTCCCGGCTTTCTCCTTGCCAAAGGAGTGAACTCCTCATGATTTGTGGCTCAGGCCAGCTATGTAATTGCTTAAAGGGAATCTGTCACTTCATTTTTGCCCTATGAGATGCGACCACCGCCATCAGGGGCTTATCTACAGCATACAGCAAAGGTCAGAGAGGTCTGGCGCCTGCGCACTGCAGTACTTTACTCTGCCCTCTGCCGTCATCGCTAGAAGATGGGAGGCGCCGGAGCGGACACGACACCCATCGGACTGGACTGGACCCCTGGGTAGGAATAATCTAACTCGTTTTTCTTATCTTTCAGGTTGCATCAGGGGCTTATCTACAGCATTACAGAATGCTGTAGATAATCCCCTGATGGCGGTGGCCGCATCTCATAGGGCAAAAATGAGGTGACAGAGTCCCTTTAAGTGGAAGCAGCAAGCAGAGGCAACTTTAGCCCTGAAGCATTTGAGGAGCGTAGTGGCTTCAGAGCAGTGCTTCAAAGTTCTAGCCACTGTAACCGTCTATCAGTGGTGGCCGGTAGACTAGGAAATTAGCCGTGAACTATTAAATTGACAATCCCTTTGTTCTCTTCAGAAGATTTTAAATAAGAGGCAAACTGCAGAGTTGTGGTTTTTACATATACTTTGTAATTTTACCTATTTGAGTAGATGAAACAACCCATTTAACAGATTAAATGCTTTTCTCCCACTATCAGATTGTGGAATACATTCTGTCTGTATAAAATATAGAAAATAATATAAAATAAAAGTAATCTGTCAGCAAAATGTAACAATAGACATAACAGTAAATCTGTTATAAAGCTGTCAAAACCCATTTTCTAGTTTCTCTCCTTTGGTTGTCGTGATCGGCATTGATCAGGAATTCGAAGAGAATGAACCAGCGGGATGTGACTTTTTCTTTGTTTCCCGTGGCATGGTATGATGCACAGTACTTTTTGCAGAACATTCAGGCTTCTACCTGTGCCATTAATATATAACACTTGGCACAGTGGGATTAGAATTTAAAGAGCATTTTCAATTGGGGTCAGTGATCCTATAAGCCATTTCTCCTTTTATTCCTTTAAATCATTTATTCATACAGATCAGATCATATATATGGTAGCTATTTGAATATGCACCTTTGGCGGATATTTTTGAATGCAGAGGAACTAAGTGGCAGCCACATGACCGCTTATATCAGAAAATAATATTTATAGAACAGCTGAAATTCTACTTATTTATTGAAAAATTAGGAATCTATTTTATTTTCTAAGGTCATTATTTTAGAAATGGTTTTAGACCAAAACAAGTGAAAACACTCGATTAAATAAATAAAAAAAATAATCTTATTGATGGGTGACAGTAGCAGACTAAGTTTTATGTCTGTCTGAAAAGGTGATCACCACTGGCAAAAAAAGATACACAAGGAGTCCTTCTGAATGCCATTTGGGACATTGTAGTCTATTGCCCTGTCAAGGATTCTGACCGAATCACGTTTCTTTTGGAGATTCAGAAGGAATGAAGTGTGACACAGGGCCTAAGCTAGTGTAGGCAACCAAGACCAGGATCACTGAAAAGCGTAATAACAAGAAAATCATCTACAGTATTTATATTTATATAGGGCCAGGACAACAAATTTTGCTCACCTAAGCAGATTAGGCAGATTGCATCCTGCTCGAATTGAATCAGTTAAAAAGTATCCTAAGGCTGCATTCACTCCTGTGTAAAAGCTCCATCTCACATAGTGAGATCGATAGCGAGATCGCTGAAACGTCACAGATTTTGTGACGCAACAGCGACCTCGCTAGCAATCTCGCTAGGTGTGACACATAGTGGCGACCGGGCCCCCGCTGCAATCTCACTGATTGTGCTCGAATGTCCTGGGCCATTTTTTCATCGCTGGTGTCCCGCTGGCCAGCATGCATTTTTGTGATTGACTCTGACGATCGACCTCGTTGGCGACTCAGAATTCAGCGACCCAGGCGTGAGTCGTCAGAATAGCTGCTGTGTGACAAGGTCCCAACGACTGCCGAGGTCGTTATATGGATCGCCGGATCGTTGCTGCGTTGTTGAGTAGATCTGCCTGTAAAACAGCTTACTAGCGACCATGTAGCGACGCACCAGCGATCCTTACCAGGTCGTATCGTTGTCGGGATCGCTGGAGCGTCGCTATGTGTAACAGTACCTTTAGTCAGAGGCAGTAGAGGAGAACTTGTCTGATGCAGAAGAGCTGTGTTAAGCAGAAGCGATAGAGGAAAGCTTGACTTTTGTAGCACTGCTGTGTTTGTCAGAGGCTGTAGAGCAAAGCTTGACTTTTGTAGCACTGCTGTGTTTGTCAGAGGCTGTAGAGGAAAGCTTGACTTTTGTAGCACTGCTGTGTTTGTCAGAGGCTGTAGAGGAAAGCTTTTTTGATCAGAGGCAGTAGAGGAAAACTTGTCTGAAGAGGTAGAGCTGTGTTAAGCTGAGGCGATAGAGGAAAGCTTGACTTTTGTAGCACTGCTGTGTTTGTCAGAGGCTGTAGAGCAAAGCTTGACTTTTGTAGCAGTGCTGTGTTTGTCATAGGCTGTAGAGGAAAGCTTTTTTGATCAGAGGCAGTAGAGGAAAACTTGTCTGAAGAGGTAGAGCTGTGTTAAGCTGAGGCGATAGAGGAAAGCTTGACTTTTGTAGCAGTGCTATGTTTGTCATAGGCTGTAGAGGAAAGCTTTTCTGATCAGAGGCAGTAGAGGAAAACTTGTCTGATATAGAAGAGCTGTGTTAATCAGAAGTAATAGAATAAAGCTTGACTTTTGCAGCAGTGCTGTGTTTGTCATAGACTGTAGAGGAATGCTTTTCTGATGCAGCAGAGCTATGTTAGTCAGAGACAGTAGATGAAAACATGTCTGATGTAGACCAGCTGTGTTAAGCAGAGACGATAGAGGGTAGCTTGACTTTGTAGCAGTGCTATGTTTGTCAGAGGCAGTAGAAGACAACTTGTCTGATGTTGAAAAGCTGTGTTAAGCAGAGGCAATAGAGGAAAGCTTTTCTTATGTAGCAGTGCTGTGTTTGTCGGAGGCTGTAGGAAAGCTTGTCTTTTGTGCCAGTGTTTTGCTTGTCAAAGGCTGTAGAGGAAAGATTGGCTGATGTATCAAAGCTGTTTGACACAGCTGTTGACAATCTGAGTTTTGCCAATGTGAAATCTGTATTATATATAGAGTTGTACAGATATTTTTGTTAGTAAGGTCAATCATAATATTCCTGCCATTCGCTTGTAATTGACTCTACTCTGTTAGCTACCCCTTCAGTCTGCCCCCTCATCTTTTTTAATTTCTGCTTGTCAGGCAAGATAATGCAGACCCAGTGATTGCTGGGACAGTGCGAGAGTATGGGGAAGTAGGGAGTCAGTGTGTCAGGCACAGGAGGAGCAGGCCTGTAGAAGGGTACTCTATGAGAAGTGTGTGAGGAGGCAGAGGTGTGAGCTTAGGACTGACTGCAGCAGCTCCTGGGTAAAGGAGGATGAAGGAGCTGTGAGTTATGTCGGCCTCCCTGCTCTCGCTCCTCCTCTTCTAATGACCACTTTTCTCCTCATTCATGCTTATTAACGCTCTCATTGGTTTATGAGCACTTCCATCAATCAGAGCAAGGAGATGCCCAATGGACACCGTAACAGAAAATTCTTGTGTTATTTTAATTTTCAATTACCTATGACACCCTCTTCTCATCTGGTGCAAGGTGGAGGCTCTCCTACCCCTTGTCCCTGTCTTGAGCACCAATGTATTCAGTGCTAAGTAGAGGAACATGCACAAATTAGGTAGGGCATAGTATTGTGTCCATCTGGTGTTTAGTAAAGCACTAAATGAAACTGAAGTGGGAAAGAATCCCATTGTTTGAAAGGTCCAGGTTCCAGTCCAAAAGCCGGACCACAAGGATTCAAGGAACTTTGTGATCCTTCTCGGGACCAGCACCTAAGAGTAAGGACTTCTTCAGACGAGTGTATAATCGATCTGTGTATGCCACGGACCATATGCAGAGAGCACACGGACCCATTATAACCAGTGCGCCAGTGCACATGGCCGATTTTCAAGCATGTCCTACTTACACAGACACTAACTTCCACAATTTTCAGTAGTTACTGCTAATTTCCAACATGGCCATATGAACCAGGCCTAAATGTAGAAAAAGCCTTATGGCAATTAATGCATTTTTGCATCAGTCATGTTCCAGTTTTTTTAACTGGATGCAACGGAAATATGTGAAGCCAGCCGTATACTTTACAGAGTCCCAAAGTAATAATTCATACAAGAAACAAAACGACCTCACATACAAGAGTTTACAAAGTCTGACAGATTTGTATTGCAGAAATTTTTGTGGCCACATTTAGATAAGGAAAAAAAAATTGCATTTGCATGGTACATTAACATCCTCATTCTGATGTATGAAATAGATCTTCAATCATAGGCATTTCAACCCCTTAGTGATGGGGCCAATTTTTTAAATTCTGACCAATGTCAATTTATGTGGTCATAACTCTGAAACACTTCAACAAATCCCATTAATTTTGAGAATGTTTTTTCGTGGCACATTATAATTTATGATAATGGTAAACTTAGATTGATATATTTTGTGTTTATAAAAAATATCAGAAACTTGGCAAAAATGTAAAAAAAATTGCAATTTTCAAACTTTGAATGATTATCCCTTTAATCCAGATAGTCATACCACAGAAAAACATTAATAAATAACATTTCCCACATGTCTGCCTTACATCAGCATCATTTTTAAAACGCTAATTTATTTTGTTAGCCTTTTAGGAGGTTTAAAAATGTAGCAATAATTTTTCATTTTTTCAAGGAAATTTACAAAATTTATTTTTTTGAGGGACCTATGCAAGTTTGAAGTGACTTTAGGGGTGCTATATATTGGGAAACCCCAAACATGATACCATTTTAAAAACTGCACCCCCTGACATATTGAAAACTGCTGTCAGGTAGTTTATTAACCCTTCAGGTGATTTTCAGGAATTAATGCAAAATGGTATAACCGTAATGAAAAAGTGTTTGTTTACCACCTAAATGTCACTAACTTCTGAACTGACCTCTATATCCAGTAAACTGGATCCAGTAAACTATATCCAGTAAAGGGCCTGTCACACTAAGCGATATCGCTAGCAATATCGCTATAACTTGCGACGTTATAGCGATATTGCTAGCGATATTGCTGTGTGTGATACTTACCTACGACCGGCTCCCCGCTGGTTATCGCTGATCGCACGAGAACGTCCAGGACTGTTTCTCGTCGTCAGCTTCCTGCGGCGCTTCCTGTGGAGAGACGAGCGACGAGCGTGGAGCCGGGCGGGAGGACGCAGGATCGCCTAGTGTGACAGGTAAGTAGCGATCCCCGTCCCCAGCGATGTCGCTAGTGAGATCTGCCTGTGTGGCAGCTCACTAGCGACCACTTAGCGATGTACCAGCGATCCTGACCGCGTCTTATCACTGGTCGGGATCGCTGGTACATCGCTAAGTGTGACAGTACCCTAAGGCCGCTATTTGGCCATGAACTGCTATGACAAACATCAGGACCACACAATCATGATCTCGGTGTGTCAGATAGATTAAAGTGCAAGCCCCCACAATCTATTAACCATTTATTTGATGTAGTCACTTTTGACAGCAGCAACTAAGGGGTTAAACAGATATGGATGGTGCCAACACCAATCATTTGTGATACAGCAAGTTGTCAGATATAGTGGACAGCTGCTGGATTGTCACCTGTATGGGGATGCTATTCCCTTACATCTCAGGTCAGTAAATATACGTATTGGCTGTCATTAAGGGGTTTAAAGGTAGGGAATATTTGTTAGATAGACACACCTTGTACGATGTTAGGATAGCACAATCAATATTCCAGCATTAGCAGAAAGTGGTCTATTCATTTCACTGTAATTATAGATAAGGTCTGTGCATATCAAGGGGTCAACAAATATGGAGAAAGAGATGGGGCTAGTAAAACTGCGCATTAGTTAAGCCATGGTAATTTCATACATTTGTTACTTTAAAACCCTATATTCCGAGAAGCATTTCTGTAAAGGAATATATCTAGCAGAAGTATCTGAAAAAATAGTTTCATTGATTTGGAAGTATATTGAACAGCTCAACAATGAAAGTGTCTGCACCATTCTATAACCCAATTCACAAGGGGCATGCGGCACATAGAAGATGTTACTGTACGGTGAATTATTGGCTATATGGCAAGTTGGAATATTTCTGGAGGCTTGTGGTGAGGCGTCAAACCCTGCATTGTGCTGCTCTGTGTGTACGGTTATACAATTCAGTAGTGGTGCATTTATTGTATGCCTGTTTTTTAAGACTGAATGAAAAAAGACAGCGTACCAATATGTATAACGGCTCTGTACAGCCAGCTGACAGGAGCAGCAATATGGCAGTTATATGGTCCTGTGATACTCTGCGGGACAATGCTGTAACTCTATAGGCATCTTTTTTCATAAGCAACATTTTTCGGTTGAATTCCATATGAATTCTGCCAGTATTTATTTGACACAGATGTCTTCCTCTGTAAAAAGCATTATTCCTGTATTGTGGTGCCATACAGAGGCATCATATGGTGCCAAGAAAATAGCCTATGGCATTGTGCAATTGGCTCTGTGAAGGTATTTTTTCTTTGTTTGGATCCACAGGAAACAGAAAAAAACTGCACAAAAAAAATCACATTGTAAAGAAGATCAGCTCCTTGAAATTTCAAAATAAACTGATTACGAGAATAAGAGGCGCATAATCTATGTTAAGGGTTCAATTTACCTCTGAGCCCATTATCAACAAAGACCAGGGGCACTGGTGTAGTTGCAGCAATAGAGCAGCAGGGGCTAAGCAAGGCTGAATTTGTTATTTTTACACCAGCAAAGTCTTATCCGTAGAGTTGGAGCAATTCCGTTGACTGGACCAGGTCCAACAGCCTTGTCAGTGATGTTTGGGCACTGACGGGAGCCCTGAGAGCCGCCTCTCAACTAGGGGCATCCACAGTTGTTATTTTGATTAGCCAGCCTGGCTAATCAAAAGTAGAGCCACAGATGCCTGGAGGTAGAAAGTGGTTCTCCGGCTCCTTTATGACAGCCACACATTACTGCCCTGGCCTCGGGACCATGTCTTGCAAATCGATTTGCACAAACTCTACTAAGACATAAATGACACTTCCATTCAGATGAATGGAATTGGTTTTTGGTTGCAGAAATTTCTGAAATTAGACAAATACAGTGCCTATCCAGCATTTGCAATACATCTGGCTGTGATCCTGGTTTTATAACTCCATAATGTAGCTCCCATACATATATACTGTACCTCTATGTCTTTCATGTTTCTGTATGAAATTGAGATTCATAAGACTATAATATTGTCATGGATTGGGTTATGGATTAGATAAATAACATTTCTGGACACTTGATAGCATCTTCTGCTAGTAAATAATTACATTTGAGGAGCCGATGGTTCCTGGAAGAGAAAGTGGCGGTAGTAAGCAAGATGTGTGAACTGGCTGTGTGGTGCACTCAGCTCAGTGGGTAGCGCTGCAGCCTTACAGCACTGGGGTCCTGGGTTTAAATCCCACCGACAACATCTGCAGGGAGTTTGTATGTTCTCCCTGTGCGTGGGTTTCCTCCGGTTTCCTCCCACATTCCAAAGATATACTCAAAGGGAATTTAGATTGTGAGCCCCATCGGGGACAGTGCCAATCATATCTGTAAAGCGCTGTGGAATTAATGGCGTTATATAATTGAGTTAATTAAAAAAAATAAACTCATTATCAGCCTATTGCGATAGATGAGGGGACGAGTGAGTGTGAGAAGCAGAGTCCCCCTTTACAGGTGCATCCGACTCACGAGCGAGTGATGCATGTTTCAGCTAATTATAAAGCTATGTGGCTTCATATTCTGTTCTGCAGTACAGGGTCCATATTGTATTACCATGTAGTTTCCAGTTTATGTGAAGAATTATAGCTTTTATTCCTTATGTGGTGGTGGCATGTTCCTCTGTATGCCGTAACATAAAGTCACCATGGATGGAGTCACCACATTGAATATGTTATGGTCTGTTCTGCAGTCACTCTGCCATTATCAGGGTTGTCTACTTTTTTTATTTTTTAAGTATAATTAAAAAGTTCACTAAGAGGCATACAAACGCCAGAAGAAACACTGAAAACCTACAACAAAGTATTTACAAGCAAAATGAAGAAGGAGACAAAACTAGTAGTCACACAGTTGGGATTACCATAGTGTTCCAGGTGGTGTTCGGCTAATTGGCATTGTTCTGTTGCCTGATGAAGTGCTCAAATAGGTTAGGCAGGATTAGTGGTAATCTTGTTACATTGTTAAATCTCTCAGCTATTGATGTCAAATGAACTGGTGTCCTGTGGTCATTCCCAAATGTGTTACTCATATAGTTACTTGTCTGCATTAGCCAAATAGCGAGGTGAGGATCACCCTTCCAGATGCTGGGATGTGATTGATGCAGTTGTGAGCCACACTTTTCCTGTACATAGCACAAAATGTTCAGCATTCATTTATCATTGCAAGAAAAGGTTGGAAAGATGGGTCCCTCCTCCTAATAAGATGTGTTTTCACTAAATTATGGTTAATGAAAAGAAATTTACTACAAACATGGCTCATTGTTGAAAAAACTAAACGCAGCAAACTGCTATTATAAGCCACCACTAATAGCATTGCAGTACAAAGGCAAACAGTAGCCATACCCTATCCCCAAATTTTACACATGTAAATGTCATCTTAGTGTAGTTTTCAGAGATACCAGACACGGCTAGGAGTATCTGAAGAACTATATAGACGAATAAAGCACCAGGATCTCACACTGTCTATTAAGCAGGTGGATGTTTCCAGTGTGCGCAGCAAACAGTATGAAGCAACTTTGTCAGATTGCAGTAATTTGCTAGACATAATGTATGCCCATGAAGTGGGTAAAGGTTATGCTGCCAACCTAGCTAAACTGTTATCCTTCAAGGATAGTATTTCAAGCAGAGAATATGATTTCACAGACTTAATGAATTGGCTCAACTGAATGACATAGCTTGGAGTTATATATTGGGTCAGAAGAGATATGATCAGCCGCTGCGGCCTAATCTTTTTGTTCCTCATCCATTGATATATTTATTAGTGTTTTAAAATGCTCTTTTTTTCACTCTTTTGAGGAATTCTAATTGTAGTAGTGGATTTACAGTACTTGGCAGTGGTCGCTACACATGGAATGGAGGTATGCAGTGCATCCCGTTCTGTGTGTATATCTAACTGGATCCTTCACTGATCTGATATTGATAAAGATAGGTCATCAATATCACTTGATCAGAGAACCCCTTTACATTGAAATTACTTGTCCGCCATGATGAATCTGTAAAGGAAACACTGATTTTACATACAATTCATAGCTGTAGCAGGTTGTTGTGCAGGATTGCCAGCCAGGAAGAATGGCAGGCAAAGGGTAATCAGGAAGCCATGTCATAATCAGGAAGTCCAAATCGAAGGCAGAATCGTAAGGCACGTGGGTAATCAGAAGAACAGGCCAAGATCAGAAGCACTGGTAAAGAAACCAAGGTGTGTTTGCAGCTCTGCCTAGCGCCAAATGCAGTGATAGCTGGAGCAAGTTCTGCCACGGGTGTTTAGAGTGGACAAGTGGGGCCTCTGTACCCTTAAACTTAGAATTTTCAGGAAATTACTTGTGGAATGTGCAAGGACTTTTGAAATATGTTAGGTGCTCATTAGATTAAGATGTTAACTTACAGGATCTTAAGGGCCCGTCACCCTAAGCAATATCGCTAGCGATATCGCTAAAGCGTCACCGATTTTGTGACGCAGCAGCGATATTGCTAGCGATATCGCTATGTGTGATACTTACCTCCGACCGGCTCCCCCGCTGGTTATCGCTGATCGCGCGAGAATATCCTGGGCCGTTTCTCGTTGTCGGCTTCCTGCTAGCGCCGACGAGCGACGCATGGACGTGGGCGGAAGGACGTCTTCATCACCGCGTCTGACAGGTACGTCTGCTGCGTCGCTACATCGCTAGTGAGATCTGCCTGTTTGGCAGCTCACTAGCGACCACTTATTGATGCACCAGCGATCCTGACCGCGTCATATCATGGTCAGGATCGCTGGTGCATCGCTAAGTGTGACGGGGCCTTTACAGGTCTGGAAATCCCCCCCTGGGATAAAAAGTTTGGAAAATTAGCTCTCTTTCAGAAGATAAAAAAATGATAGATACTGGAGGTAGCCACACTAAAGGTACTGTCACACTTAGCGATGTACCAGCGATCCCGACCAGCGATATGACGCAGTCAGGATCGCTGGTACATCGCTGAGTGGTTGCTAGTGAGCTGCCAGACAGGCAGATCTCACCAGCGACATCGTTGGGGATGTGGGTCGCTACTTACCTATCACACTAGGCGATCCTGCGTTCTCCCGCCTGGCTCCACGCTCGTCGCTCGTCTCTCCACAGGAAGTGACGCAGGAAGCTGACGACGAGAAACAGTCCAGGACGTTCTCGCGCGATCAGCGATAACCAGCGGGGGAGCCGGTCGTAGGTAAGTATCAGACACAGCGATATCGCTAGCAATATCACTAACACGTCACAAGTTATAGCGATATTGCTAGCGATATCGCTTAGTGTGACAGTACCTTAATACTCAGTGTCTAAAGATATAAAACAAACTAGTCTCTTCCAAGAGATAAAGTCACCCTTTTGCTTGAAGACTAATTTGCATTTGAGTAAATGGGTCATTGTCTGTAGTCATTTAGTAGGATCTATCATGGCCCAATAGGATTTTTAAATTACCCTATAAAATGCCTTCATATGTTATATAGCATGCTTCTTATGTCCTCCATTATCCAATCACCAGGTCAACTCATCTGTAGAGTAAAATGTAGAGTATATAGACACAAAAAGCATCTTTAGTCCGGAATGAAAAAAAAAACCTAAAAACAGAAGGGAAATGTAATGTGGGGTGATGGTGAAATGACCTACTGCTAGCCAGCAAGAGCAGTGGGTCAGTCACACTTAGCACTAGTTGTTGCACTGCCACGTACCTTTGAGGGCTGAGTATACTCCTCACCAACCCCGATCCTGGTAAGGATGAACTTTAGCAGAGCCCTTCTCAGGCAGAGTGCAGCACGGCGACTGGTGACTGAACACACAAACAGCTGACAGGGCAAACGTACCATAGCCAAAAACCACAGTTCAACTTCAAAAACTAAGATGAATAATAAACCAAACACAGACACCGAATCATGAGCATCCTCAGTAGCACAGCAACACTGACCTTATCCACCCACCAAAACTAAGAGTAATCAGCAACAAAAGGAGGAAATGGCAGGTTTAAATCTGCCTCCCAGCAGTCACCTCACTATGCCCAATCTCCACCCCCGGACCACAAAGACATCGGAGAAGGGGAGAGAAGACTGGAAGGGACCTCCTTCCATCTGACTGCCTCTACCAGGTATCGATGCTAGGAGTGCATCTCCTAGAATGTGATATCCGGACTAAGCAAGCACCCCCAAAAGCTCATCCCTTCGGAGGTGACACCCTGCCCCTCATATTCAGTGAAGGGTGACGGGTGACACACTGGGGTCTGCCAAGGAGTGTGAGGGGCCCGCTCAGGCACAGAGTTACTATTCCTGACAGGAAGCAATGAAAACCCAATTGATAAAATATGACAATCTTTATTTGAAAATATATCAAAAAACAATAAAAAATAGTACTTATCAAAATATATTAAAAACAAGAAAAAGTACTACTTTTTTATTGTTTTTAATATATTTTCTAATAAAAATTGTCATATTTTACCAATTGGGTTTTCATCGCTTACCTTCTTTTGGATATCTATGTTCATTTGAAAGTGTCCCTTCACATATGGGCCCTGTATAGGTTTCCTTTAGTCCAGAAAAAGTGCCTTGAAAAAGTATTCATACCCATCTGTTGCTAGGTATGCAGTTGTGCTGTACTCTTTCCATTTTTGGATTATGGATTGAACAGTGCTAGGTGAGATGTTCCGAGCTTGGGCTATTTTTTTATAACCTAATTCTTCTTTCCTGTTATTTATTTATTTTACTCATTTATATAGCACCATTAATTCCACAGCGCTTTAAAAACATTATTGGCACTGTCCTCAATGGGGCTCACAATCTAAATTCCCTATCAGTATGTCTTTGGAATGTGGGAGGAAACTGTAGTACCCTGAGGAAACCTACTCAAACACGGGGAGAACATAAAAACTCCTTGCAGATGTTGTCCTTGGTGGGATTTGAACCCAGGCTAACCACTGAGCCACCGTGCAGCCCTCCAAAACTTTATCCTTGACCTGTCTGGTGTGTCCTTGTTATGACTGCACAAGCACATACACATGGGTAATGTAGAAACCAGGGGGACAAATATCTGAACCTGACAGATCCTTGTTCAAACTGGTAAAAATGCTACTCTGATCCTGGTCTGTCACTACCTGACCGTGGAGGTTGGCACCGTAAGATAATACAATGGTGCCCCCACCCAACGGTGGCTCACCCTGAATGCTCTTAACAGCTGCTAGTATAGCTATGCCTGTGTAGCAACTCGGGAAAATAGGTTATACACTAAAATCTGCAACTGACTTTGCCAGTTCCTATACAGACTAGATGTTTTGACTCTGCAGTCCCTAGTGGTACCTGCTGGTGCACAGATAGGCCTAACCACAGACTAGGAGATGGCATCTGGGGCCTAAACTGCCTAAAAGGCAGACTAGTTGCTTCATGCTACTTCAGAACCGGAGGGCAGAGCAAAGTGTGAATTACCTACAAGAGAAGTGTGCTGAACAAAGGAAAAATTCCAAAATGAGTAAAGTAAATAACGTAATACACTGCACCAAATCTGCTGCTCTGTGAAGACATCAGTGACACAGAGCTGTCTCATTCACACAGCAGAGGCTCAGCATAGATCAGTGTTCAGCGTGTGTCTGGGGGAGGATAAGCTGCTCTCTGCAGTGAAGCTGTTAGAGGGGGAGGATTTGTTACTGTGTGATGAGGGCTGCTTCATGTGGACGGGGAGGGCCTGTAGCTATGGAGGGTGGGGTTGTTGCTATAGAGGGCATGTTTGGAGTAGAGTAGGAGGTTACGACTAGTTCTTATTTCCATGCCATAACACCCCCCCTTGGACGTTCTGTTCAGAATATCTAGAAAACCGTGCAAACTAGTGACAGAAAGTAAATTACTTATTGTCATAATTCTGCAGCCCAGATATGTACTGAGATTATGTGAAAAGCCCGGACAACCCCTTTAAGCTGAGCAGACTGCAGCCAGAAAAGTAGAACCCAAACACCCAGAGAAAAGGTGTCTAAGCAGAAAGAGAAACTGACCACAAATCACAAACCCAAGGAATCAAGTCCAGGAGCAAGACAGTTCCTTGGTTTTCATGATGCTGTTTGATCCCTAGTGTTCTCAAACAAACTTCTGAGTCATTCATAGAACATGTGTAATTATATTGAGACTTAATTTGCTAATTATGTGACTTTTGGAGGCAATTCTCAGCATTTTATTTAGGGGTATCAGACTTCAGAGGGCGGAATACAAATGCACGTCACAATTTTCAGATTTATAATTTTTAAATATTTAGAAAACCACGTGTCATTTATTTGACACTTCACAAACACTTGCTACTTTGTGTTGGTATATCCCATAAAATTTAAAAAAATACACTTGCCGTAAGTGTGTGGAAAAGTTAATGGGGTATGAATACTTTTTTAAGGCACTGTATATCGGCTGATAATGTAGCATTGTACTGAAATTTCAAGCAGCTATTATGTGTAAGCATTAAACTTTTTGAACATCATGTTCTTATTGTGAATTTCTACACTGACTACATTAGAGTTTACCTCAGAAGTTCGAAGGCAAATTCTGCACTTTTTTCTATTGTTTCATTGTAAATACTCAGTGTCTGAGAGCCATGACCGAGTCCACATCTGCAACTGGTTAAGGGAGGATTCTTATGTGCTCCAAATGATATTTCGCAACTCATCAACACTATAAAAAAAGTTCTAGTACACAAAATTCATGTATCATTTTTCAGTGAGACTCAAACATCTCTACACTAATGTGTCTCCAGCTGCTTCAGGCCCTCGAAAGAGAAAGACTTAAGTTACAAATCAAGGCGGATTGCATGCTTCTTAATGATACTACAGCCCACGCTGTCACTTATTTGCTTCTTCGTTACACAAGCCCTGACTTGCAGAATTGGCCATTTGATAGGGTACTACCAAGGTAGTTAATGGCCGGCTAGAAAACGAATACGTATAAGAGCTTGTGCTTAAAAGCGTGATAATAGTATATGTAGGCTAATGTAATATATGAATTCAGTCATTAAATGTAAAATACAACAGCAATAATTTATACAATATATGATCCATGTGACGAGGTCAGCTTACGCTGTGTCGATTTCTTTAGAGTGGACCCTCTGGGTCGTGGCACCCACCCACCTAGGGTGAGCTGACCTTGTGAGGAACCACCCCCTATACAGGGAGTGTCAGGGGCAAGACCAAGAGGGTGAGCCACCACGACTGCTGGAACCAGACGGCCGGCTCGAGTAGAAACTAGGTACGAGTGTCTGACAACAAAGGACATGCAGGAAACAAGACAAGACAATACGTGAATTCAAGGTATCTTCATTAAGGCAAATTCAGGATAACATTAAGTGCAAAACATGATAACAGGCAAACACAGCAGGGTGTGTGCGTGGCACGCCAAGGTCCATGGCATGGTACGTGCCAAGAGGCAGAATGCAAGCACAGAGCGTGTGCAGAGAAGCACTACAGGGCAGAGTGCAGGGGCACAGAATACAGGGAGTGACCGAGCAGACCAAGCAGCCATGCAGGGAAGCAACACGATACTCAAACCCAGACCATAGGAAGGGGTGGTCTGATATAGGGCATTAGCACCTGCACTTCCGGGTCAAGACCAGGGGAGAACTTCCGGTACAGATCCTCCAGGATCATAGAAAGCGTTGCTAGATCAGACTGGGCTGGACCATAGAGAAGGTCACATGATCAGGGGCTCCAGGAATACAGAGAGGATTGCAGAATCAGAGCAGAGATTGATGGTTACCTAGCAATGGCATGCAGCCATGAGGTAAGGCGCGCGTGCACACTGCTCCAGGCATCTTGCAGCACAACAGTCACGAGGTGCGTGTGCACACTGCTTCCAGGGATCTTGCAGCATGAGACATAACTGGCATGAGAATTCAGTGCACGTGCAAACTGCTCCAGGGGTCATGCGGCACAACAGACATGGCGGGCATAACAGGCATAACGGACATGGCGGGCATGACAATCCACACATGCAATACTAGCAGAAACACTATAAAAATTACTGGAGCAGATTTATCCATGCTGTGCAATTCTCAGACAATTTAGACTCGTCAGTCTAAATATATATATCAAAGTGGCTTATGCCGTTTGATCAATCTGGAACATCTTTAGACTGTTTAAGTTTATGCCACATATTAGATGGCTTGCATTGTGCTAGGAATTTGCACCAACATTGTAGTGCATTTTTTTGGCTCCAGCATGTTAATTCAAGCTCCTTTCCAATAAGCCGCACCCATATCCAGTGAAGTAACCATCCTTTATTGAACTAAGCACAAAAATGTCTAAATTACATAATACACTATGTGCACAATTATTAGGCAAATGAGTATTGAGGGATGGTGTGACCTTAGGATACAAAAAACCTTCAAGTTGTGCAGAATTCTTAGGCAAACTATTTTCCTTGGATAAAATGTCCAAAAAAAGAGATTTAACAGGCTCTGAAAAGTCAAAAATAGTTACAAGTCTTACAGAGGAATGCAGCACTCTGGAAATTGGTAAGATAATGTGGTGTGATCAAAGAACCATCAAATGTTTTTTTGCAAATTTGTTGAGGAAAAAAAAAGATGTAAATTAACTGCCAACGAATCGAGAATAGAGATGGTAAAGTTCTGAGTCCGTACCGAACACCTACTGTTCGGGCACGGACTTCACCAGGACTAGGGATAATCAAAGTTTGAAAATTGCAAATTTTTTAACATTTCTGTCAAATCTCTGATTTTTTTTTATAAATACGGTAATAAATTTATAATGTGCCACAAAAAATAAATCTCAAAATTATTGGGATTTGTTGAAGCGTTCCAGAATTTTTACCATATAAAGTGACACTGATCTGATTTCAAAAATTTGGCCCGGTCACTAAAGGGGGGTTGAGATTCTATTGAAGGGAAGGAGCTGGAGGCACAACACAGACACTCTGCTGCAAGTTCTCCAGATCTGACACTAAGGCTGTGTGCACACGCTGCGGTTTTACCTGCGGATTGCTCTGCGGTTTTGCCCTGCGGTTTTTCATCTCCTCAATGGAGGAGATGGCAAACCGCAGCAGAATCCGCAGAAAGAATTGACATGTCAATTCTTTCTGCGGATTGAAAACCGCAGATAATCCGCGCGGAAAATTCCGCACCGTCTGCATTGCGGTTTTTGATTCCCATAGGGAATCACGGTACTGTACACCGCAGCAAAAGCTGCTGTGGGTCCGCAGCGGCCAAAACCGCTGCGGAACCGCAGCAAAATCCGCAGCGTGTGCACACAGCCTAATGCACTGCTCAACTGTCCCAGAGTCAGCGGGACAGTCCCAATTTGAGGGAGCAGCCGTGCGCTGTCAGTGCTTAGAACTGATTTTCACTCACTCTTTGGTCTGCAATGTCTGATCTGCTGCCGGCCAGGTTTTACAGTGAGTGTTATTGTGTTCATTGTTCAGTATTTCCTCCTCTTCCGAAAAAATGTACCAAAACCACACAGTTCAGCAGCATCTTTGGATGCACAGTGGCGACCGTTTTTATGGAATCACATCCACTTTGCTTGCACAGTTAAGCTGTGTTCACACAAAACGCATAAATAATTTTTTTTTTTGGGGGGGGGCAAAAAAAATCAGCGTTATACTGTCCAAGCAAAGGGGAAATGATTTCATGAAAAATCCTGTCCACTGTTCGTCTAAGAATGCTGTTGAGCTGTGTAGTTTTGTTGCTTTTTTCTCTATAGTGCTCTGGGGAGCCTGAGAATAATGTATGCTAAAAATCTTATAGAAACCATATAAAAAAAGCACAGTTGATTTTCTAGGTGCAGAATCAAAGCTTTTCTGTATTTAAGACTAGGGATGAGAGGACCCGTGGAAGTTCAGGTTCTGGTACCCGACCCAAACTGGAGATTTTCAGATGTCTGTGTGAACCATACGGAGACATGTTCATTTTTTTCTGGCAACACAGATGACAAAAGGTCAGTGGGTCTGTGTAAATAAGTAAACATGTCTGTGTGACATGTACTGGATGTGCAAATATAAGAAACAGGTAAATAGATAATAGGCAGATACATAAATATCTGTGGGATATATAGAATTTGTGCCTTGCATGTGTAGCCTACTGTACATCTATTACAAGTGTTTACAAGCTGTGATACTTTCAAAAATAGTGATTTTAGATACTAATCATGCAGGGTGCCCAAGCTTTTGAATCTCCCATTTTTCATTTTGCAATTTTTCAAATATAAAAGATGAAATTTATATTTATATATTGTAAGATGGTCGCACGACAGGTCCTAGAGGGGAGAGATGTGTCATCACGATTATTAGCTGTGGTGATGTGAGCTCGGAAGCATGCACCAGCACATATAGTGCTGAGTGAGTTCTTAGGCCATTACAAGGCCGTGTTTTACAAGCAGTCATTAGGCCGGTTTCACATGTCAGTGGCTCCGGTACGTGTAGTGACAGTTTCCTCACGTACCGGAGACAAATGAATGGGTCTATGCACATGTCAGCATGTTTTCACGGACACACGGTCCATGTGCAAAACACACTGACATGTCAGTGTTTGTGGGAGCGCACGGTCCGCAAAACGTGCTGAACATGTGCACACGGAGAACAGTTCACACTGTCCTCTGTGTTCACGGACGGCCACCAGGGAAGAAGCGCTACTTGTACCCGCTGTTCCCCGGCGGCAGGTGCTGAACGCGGCTGTCATTCTTCTCTCCTGCTCTGCCGGCAACAGGGAGCAGGAGAGAAAGAATTAGAAAACCCGACGTGGGGTCCCCCTCTGTTTGTGAACCAACCTGGCAAAACTCACAGCTGGGGGCTGCTATTCTCAGGCTGCTATTCCCCAGTATCCAAATAACAAGATAGGCCTTAGATTGATGGCACTTCCCACCTAATATCCAGCTCATAAAAGATGTCTTGGAAGCTTGTAGCCATATAAAAATATCATAGCTTTATTAAATCCAATACAAAAATACACATAGACAAATTTAAAAAAAGAGAGGTATACCCAATATAACACCACAGGTGACATATGCGATATGATGCTAAACAAAGATTAATGTATTAGTACTTAAAAAAGTTGCTGAGAGTGTGTAAAAAAAAAAAATATATATACACACTTGCATCATATACATAAGTCAATGCATATCATAGTCCATGCTGGAGAGAAAAAAGATTGGTCTGCAGAACATGAACCGTCATCACAGAAGTAAGTAATGCACTGGTTTGCAGGGCCAGTCTAATGTCCAACTGGCTATTAAATTCATCAAAATTGCAGGAGTAAAATAAAGAGGCTAACAGGGCTGCAGATATAATCATAAAGATGATATGCAAATAAGTATAGACAGAGAGCGCACCATGCATAGGTTAACTAATTGAATGCTCAGTGATTAGAAGTAAAACCATAAAGTGTTTGTAAAGCGCTGCTCCCATTCCCTATACACCCAACCAGAGCCATGAGAAATAGATGAAGCATATGACCTGAGTGGCGTTGTAGATCCCCGACGCGCGTTTCGTGTGA
Organism: Dendrobates tinctorius; assembly: GCF_039654945.1. NCBI lineage: Eukaryota > Metazoa > Chordata > Amphibia > Anura > Dendrobatidae > Dendrobates > Dendrobates tinctorius. Next base: position 26,884,439 of record NW_027361741.1, on the reverse strand, counting down.
GCTTTGTCCTGGGGGGTAAGTGAATGTGGTTACAGGACCACTGACACCTTATATAGGAAGCCTTTAATGTGTGTGTCTCCACCATCTGTGTGCTGACAAGGCCGCGGTGTACAGCGTGTGACGTCAATCTGAAGCACGCCCCTCGCCCGCCCAGTCACTCCCCCATCCAATACATCATGGTAGGGGAGAGGCCGGAGGAAGTCCATGATGACACGTCACCATGGTGATGCTGACCACACAAAGAAGATAGCGGACGTCCGCCCTTGTTATCTTAGCCCCTAATACGGGCGTTCCTCCATTAGGAACGCCCAGTAAGGGCGTACCTACCTCCATTAGGGACGCCTAAATTTTTTTAAATTTGTCTATGTGTATTTTTGTATTGGATTTAATAAAGCTATGATATTTTCATATGGCTACAAGCTTCCATGACGTCTTTTATGAGTTGCTATTCCCCAGTAGTTTACAGCTGAAGCGGCTGCATTAGCAGCGCATCGGCTGTAAGCTGATTAACTCCCTGAGATGGATTACGCCATGGGACGTGACTGATCACCAGATAGGTATGGATACTGTTGGTTTATTTTATAATTTTTTACAGTGGAACGATGGCATCAGTATGGAATTAGGAGTATAATAAAGCTTTAAGCACTGTGTTTAGTGTATTCTTTCATTAAAATACTTTGTTCTTATTGTGTGTGTGTTTATTTAACCCTTGAATAACACTAGGATTAGTAATGGATAGGTGTCTTATTGACACATCTCCATAACTAAGCCGGACTTAATATGACCTTACAATAGCAAGGTGACATTAACCTCTTATTAACCCCACTTGCCACCACTACAGGGCAAGTGGGAAAACCCGACAAAGCTCCAGAATAGGCGCATCTAATAGATGCGCCTTTTCTGGGCAGCTGTGGGCTGCTGTTTTTAGGCTATGGGAGGCCAAGATTAAGGGCCCCTTACCAGGCTGAGAATAGCAGCCCCCAGCTGTGAGTTTTGCCGGGTTGGTTCTCAAACAGAGGGGGACCCCACATCAAGTTTTTTCATTCATTCTCTCCTGCTCGCTGGTGACAGCAGAGCAGGAGAGAAGAATGACAGCCGCGTTCAGCACCAGCCGCTGGGGAACAGCGCTTATTGTAGCGCTTCTTCCCCGGCGGCCGTCCGTGTGATCCTGATGCGGCACACGTCTTGGTATTGCAGACCCCCCAGTTCCCTAATAACCTTGGTCGCTCTTCTCTGCACGCGCTCTAGTTTAGTGATGTCTTTCTTATACACCGGAGACCAGAACTGTACACAGTATTCTAAGTGTGGTCGCACTAGTGACTTGTATAGAGGTAAAATTATGTTCTCCTCATGAGCATCTATGCCTCTTTTAATGCATCCCATTATTTTATTTGCCTTTGCAGCAGCTGCCTGACACTGGCCACTAAATGTGAGTTTATCGTCCACCCATACACCCAGGTCTTTTTCAGTGACAGTTTTGCCCAGTGTTTTACAATTAAGCACATAATTATACATCTTATTTGCTCTACCCAAGTGCATGACCTTACATTTATCCCCATTAAAGCTCATTTGCCATTTATCAGTCCAAGATTCTAGTTTACATAAATCCTCCTGTAATATAAAATTGTCCTCCTCTGTATTGATTACCCTGAAGAGTTTAGTGTCATCTGCAAATATTGAGATTCTACTCTGTATGCCTTCTATAAGGTCATTAATAAATAATTGGCATTTGTCAATCTCTGACAGCGGCATTTAACTTGTGCTTCCATGAAGCACGTCGCTAATCCCTCCCATCGGTGACTCCGTCACATTATCGCGGTCATCGATGGGTCGGCGTGACAACCAGAGGTCTGCAGCAGACCTCTTTGGTTGTCATTGCCATATTGCTATGAGCGGCCGCAGCACTCATAGCAAGTGAACATTTGTGCTACACACAGGCGATCTGATCATCGCCTGTATGTAGCAGAAATGATCAGAGTACTGCAGCTTTTCTAGTCTCCCATGAAGACTGTTGAAGCATGCAAAAAGTGAAAAAAAAAAAGTTTTTAAAAATATGTAAAAAAAACTATAAAAGTTCAAATCACCCTCTATTCGCCCCATTCGAAATTAAACAGTAAAAAAAAATCAAATATACATATTTGGCATCGTTGTGCTAGGAATCGCCTGATTGATATGAAAAAAATTAACCCCATCGTTAAATGGCATAATGAGAAAAAAATTCAAAACACCAGATCACGAAAAATGGAGACGCTAGAGGTCTCCGAAAATGGCGCCTTTTTTTTGGTAACAAATTGTAGTTTTTTTCACCACTTAAATAAAAAAAAAAACCTATACATGTTTCATGTCTGTGAACTCATAATGACCTGGAGAATCATAATGGCAGGTCAGTTTTAGCATTTGGTGAACATGGTAAAAAAAAAACCCCAAACACTGTGGAATTGCACTTTTATTTGCAATTTCACCACACTTAGAATTTTTTTTCCTGTTTTCCAGTACATGATATGTTAAAACCAATGGTGTTGTTCAAAAGTACAGCTCGTCCTGCAAAAAACAAGCCCTCAAATGGCCATATTGATCGAAAAATAAAAAAGTGATGGCTCTGGGAAGAAGGGAAGCAAAACACGGAAATTCAAAAATTGAACTACCACTGGTTGTTAAGGAGTTAATGACATTTTAACCCCAAGTTGGGAGTTTTGCTAATGTTGTTAAGCCATTGTCACTGCTAATTGGAGTTGCGTCCATGCAATGGACATACAGTTTCACAGCGGTAAATAATCTGTACGGTGTTATTATTCCACATCAGACAATAAAAATGATTGATAACGGCTAGAAAGAGATCTTATTACCATAACACTAATTCATTAGAACTGGTGCAGGCAACGGTAATTGGCTCAATATATTAATTTTCAGAGTAAAGCGTATATACAAAGTTGCTGAATAACATGCAAACAGTTATGTGGAATAAACAAATCCTCCGAAAATCTCAGTCTACATCCTAATCAATGTAACATTAAATTCTTCCCTTTGATGGAGTATAAATAAGTGACTCTGTGGATTTACCGTGCAGCTGTCCAATTATGGAGACATTTCAACTTCCAAAGCAAAGCCTGCCATGGAAACCACTGGTTGTCCAGGTCATTAACTGTATAAATGTGTCGGCGAGAAACTATTTGAGATTCAGACACTTGAACGCGAGACGCTGCTCCTCATCCAGAAGAACATATTATCATATCGTGGCGCACAGAATTCCTCGGATTGATATTTGTACCGATTTCTGATACTACGTATAAAGCGGACTTTAAATAACATTGTGGCTCAATGAGTACTGAATAATTCAAGACGCGCTGTGTATTAAGTTCTCTGTACATCTGAAGTAGTGCCCACTGTTGCAGTCACTGGATGCATATTAAGTACAAATTCAAGGAAATGTTGATTTTCTCATAACTGTATTGTTCTGGGGCAGAAATAGATATTTCTTGGCATGCCAGGTTTCTTGGAATTGAAGTCGATCTAAGGCCTCTTTCACACATCAGTTTTTTGCCTTCAGGCGCGATCCGGCTTTTTTTTGTAAAACCGGATCCGGCAAAATGCAATGCCGGATCCAGTTTTTCCCCATTGACTTGCATTAGTGCCGGATCGTGCCGGATGGCATTGCGTTTCATCCGTTTTTTGCCGGATCCGGCAACTTGTCTCATTCCGGCGTCTGGAAAAAACGGCTACTGTAACGTTTTTTGTCTCCGGCGAAAAAGCCGGAAGCGCCGGATCCGGCGCTTCCAGCTTTTTGCTACAATGAAAGTCTATGGGCGCCGGAATGCGCCGGATCCAGAAAAAGACGGATCCAGCCACCGGATCCGGTTTTTTTAAGTCTGCGCATGCTCAGATCCAATTGACCAGCCCCCAGGAACAGATATAACCTGCTAGATGGATCCAGCAAAAAAACGGATCCGTTTCTACAGTTCTCCAAAATTTATGCCGGATCCGTTTTTTCTAAAAATAGCCGGATCCTGCCTGACGGCAAAAAACTGATGTGTGAAAGTAGCCTTAAGAAGATGAAAATACCAAATGCTGTGAAACTGTTTTTCAACACTTTAAGGAGCTGTCCCCTTTATCTTTGTTTTAGCAAACATCCATGATTTTAAGGCACTTACTAGTATATTAGTATTGTGCATTCTTCCTCACAGACTACACAGCTCTCCTGCCCATAAAATCATACCTCCCAACTTTAGAAGAACAGAAACAGGGACAAAGTGTGCAGAAAATGTTGACCACACACCTGGTCACACCCGTTTACCATTTCTTTCTACCGTGGCAGGAGGTGATGTCGGAGGGGCTGTGGCAGCGAGAGAAATTCAGCGGACGCTCAAGACTGCAAGGTGTACACCCAAATACAGGCCTGTATCCAAGACTGTTGAAACTAGAGATGAGCAGATTGCTTCACAGGACTCCGGTTCAGCGTCTATATCAGTGGTAGCTGGATGGGAGGCCGTGAATCTCTTACCTTTCTTCATCACTGGCCAGCTTTTGATCACCCAGGGCTGGCACTACGTTATCTGTGCTTCCTGCTCATCTCTAGTTGAGACTTATGGATTTATTCTTTGTTCATTCACTTTTGGAGTAGACAGAAATTTTTCATCTCACTTCACATCTGCATTTCTTCCAATTCTTAAGGAAAGGAAAAGGTGATAAAGTTTGCAACGCACAGAGCGCACCAAAGCACTTTTTAGGCCACACCCCTAATAGATAGCAACTACCTGCCTGTAAATTCTTAGCCCTTTACGAAAAAAAAGTACAAAAGTTCCGGATAATCACTTTAATTGTCCCAATTAACCAACAGCACATTATTATTTGTGCTATTTTAGTCTTAAAAGAGAGTGGACCTGTCAAAGTTATGTTCATATTGTGTTCTTGCCAGACGTCAGTTGCTCCATCAGGACTTCTGTCTAAAGACCTGAAAAATAGGATAATAAATGACTTTAACAAGGCAGATGGAGTCACTTTGTGCTTTGACTGACCTCACTTTTGAGGGGCGGACAGACGGTCAAACTTCTCGTCTGAGGATTGCAGTGCAATCCTCGGACTGACCGTCGTCTCTCCTTCCCTGACTGCTCCATAGAAATACATCATGCTGTCATGCTCAGCTCAGGAGAGGTGCCGGGCCTTTCCATGCATTGCGATGTGGCCCTCGTCTGTCTGTGCCCTTAGCAGCGTCCACCTTTCTGAGGTGTGCTCAAAAGCATGTTCGATTGCACTTTTATGCCTACCTCACAAAGGTGGACACTGATGAAGCTGAGGCCAGAGAGCACAAAGTGTCTAAAGACCCCGTCACACACAGTGAGATCGCTAGCGAGATGGCTGATTTTGTGATGCAACCGCGATCTCGTCAGCGATCTCGCTGTGTGTGACACATCAGCGACCGGACCCCCTGCGGGGTATCGCTGATCGTGCAGCAATGTACTGGGCCATTTTTTGATCGTTGGTCTCCTGCTGGCAAGCGCGCATCGCAGCAGGAGACCGACGATCAGCGAGCTCCCAGTGCTGTAAGCAGACGCTGGGAGCTGGTATCTAAGGTAAATATCGGGTAACTAATCGCGCGCATCAATTAGTTACCCGCTGTGTACCTTAGATACCTGTGTGCTCGTGCTAGGACGCTGGTATCCAAGGTAAACAGCGGGTAACTAAGTGCCGCGTGCACTTAGTTACCCGATATTTACCTTAGATACCAGCATCCTAGCGCGAGCACGTAGGCATCTAAGGTACACAGCGGGTAACTTAAGTGACGCGCGCGCTTAGTTACCTGATATTTACCTTAGATACCAGCGTCCTCGCTGGTCCTGATCATTGGTGAAGCTGCCTGTTTGGCAGCTCACCAGCGATCATGTAGCGAGGCACCAGCGATCCTGACAAGGTCGTATGATTGTCGGGATCCGTGGTGCATCGTTTAGTGTGACGGGGCTTTAAGCCCACAAAAAACACAAGCCTTTTTATAATTTTAATGTTGAGGTGCACTCTACCATCTGATAGGACATTGTGTGTGAAGAGACACAGCTGAATACGGGGCAGTAGAGTTAATTGTCCACTACTCAGACATCCCCTTCTCAATTACTATTTTCCACTTGTAAAATGATAATAGTTTATATTCACCTCTAGTGTTGGCATTGTTCCAGCATTGTTGGCGCCATGTCTCATGTGACGTTATGCCAGGTAAACAGCTATAAGACCGCTGAACTCTCACTTCCTTGGTTCGAACCTCAGACAAGCTAAGTATTAAGTGCAGCAGAGTAATAGCAGCCGTTGATTGACTGTAGGGCTCTTGTGGTTTAACGTCACATGAGCCTCTGGAAACCCGGCACCGACATCACTGGAGCAGCACCAGTAAGACGCGAGTATAGGGAATTTTTATTTTACAAGGGGGACTACTTTATTTGAAAAGGGGCTGTCTAGATAGTGGACAATCTCTATAATGTATAATAAAATTTATTTTTTGTCTTAAAGTTGTTATCCAGGCTTAAGGTTAAAGTCAGACTTTTGAATCTCACTGCGCCTGCACTTTGCGCTGTGAGGATTCTCTGGTGCCAGGAGCGGGACTGCAAGTGATTTGCAGATATGCAGTTATGCGCCATCTAGATGCGAGCGGCCTCACTCAAGGCCAGTGTGTTTCAGATTATGGTTGGAAATATGAAAATTGCTTACTAGTGGTCACATGACCGCCCGCTCTCAGCACTGGCGAATCCTCACATCATGAGGATTCACACAAGTGTGCAGTCACATAGAGTGACTGCAGACTTATACCTCAAGCCTGGATAACACCTTTAATAAAATTAATCAAAATTATAAAGAAAAGTAGATTGTGTGTATTAAATATACATGTGTATATATGTATATATATATATATATATATATAGTGATAAAACACTCCGGGATCGGCTTTGCTGGGGTCAAAGGTCACGTGCGTTCAGCATGAAACTCAGGCGCAGAGCTGGGATTCGGGTGTAACTGACCCTGGGTCAGGTTTATTAACGGTGAAAGCAATGCAAAAGGAAATAAAACATAAAACAAATCCTTGCCTGTCCGGCACTAACTAAACAAAGGACAACCTAACTACCAACTGGCGGGCTTCTCCCGTCCAGCCAAACCACAGTTGCAGTGGGCACTGCTTTCACTCACGTGTGTGTCTCACACAGACAGGCTCTCTGTGTTCCCAGGCTGAGACACTCACACAACCACCTGGCATCCTATTATATCCACCTCCCATTATTCATTAGCAAGCAGGTGCGATACTGACCAGACTAGGCCACATAGGAAAGGAATCTGGGTGAGATATACCTGCCCTCATCCACTATTCCAACATGATTCTCACATATCTCCCCCCTCTGCTCAGACCACTCCGGTCGAGCAATGACACCCGCCAAACAGTGCACTCGGGACAGGGCATCTGCATTTCCCATCTGTACCCCTGGGCGGTGCTCCACCGTAAAAGTGTAGGCCTGCAGGGCAAGGAACCACCGGGTCACCCGGCTATCCTTGTTCAAGTGCATCCACTTGAGAGGGGCATGGTCAGTGATCAGCCTGAACTTTCGGCCCACCAGGTAATATTTGAGGGCCTCTAGATCCCACTTAATGGCGAGGCACTCTTTTTCTACGACTGCATACCTTTGCTCGTGTTTATTCAGCTTCCACTTGTGAGAGTACGGCCCCGATACCGGTATCAGAGGCATCCGTTTGTACCACAAACTCGCTGCGGAAGTCCGGAGTCACCAGTACGGGCTGAGAGCAAAGTGCCCGTTTTAGGCTATGGAAGGCTTCTTCAGCTGCTAAACTCCATTTAATCATGACGGAGTCTTTCCCTTTTGTAAGATCCGTCAGGGGGGTAGCGATGGCTGCAAAATTGGGTATAAACCGGCGATAATAGCCGGCGATCCCCAGGAAGGCTTGCACCTGCTTCTTGTTGACAGGTTGTGGCCAGTCCTGAACCGCCTGAATCTTATCAACCTGGGGTTTAACAACACCCCTCCCAATTACATACCCCAAATACCGGGCTTCTTCTAGCCCGATGTGACATTTCTTGGGGTTCGCGGTTAGACCTGCCTCCCACAGGTCGTCAATCACAGCTTGTACTTTCTGGAGATGAGTCTCCCAGTCCAAGCTGTAAATGACAATGTCGTCCAAATAGGCCGAAGCGTACTGCCTATGTGGCCTCAGGACTCGATCCATCAGTCTCTGGAAGGTCGCCGGTGCCCCGTGCAGTCCAAACTGCATATACACATACTGAAATAAACATTCCGGCGTAGCAAATGCCGTCTTTTCTCTGGCAGCCTCCGCCAGAGGGATCTGCCAATACCCCTTTGTTAGGTCTATGGTCGTAATATACCGGGCTTTTCCTAACCGATCTATTAACTCGTCGACCCGGGGCATAGGGTAGGCATCAAATTTTGGGACCGCATTCAGTTTCCTGAAGTCATTGCAGAACCGGAGGGTGCCGTCCGGTGTAGGAATTAGCACAATCGGGCTGGACCAAGCACTGTGCGATTCCTCAATGACACCTAACTCTAACATTGCCTTCACTTCTCGGGAAACGGCTTCACGGCGCACTTTCGGGATTCGGTAGGGCTTTACGTGAACTGTGACACCAGGTTCCGTTACGATGTCATGTTTCATTAGCGTAGTCTGCCCGGGTTTTTCTGAGAAAAACTTTTGGTTGTGAAGTAGAAACTGCCTGACCTCAGTCTTTTGCCGCTGCGAGAGAGTCTCTGCAACCCGTACCTCCGGTACGGTATGCGAGCAGACAGGACGGGCCAGCTCCGTTGACAAGGCAGACCGATCTTTCCAGGGTTTTATCAGATATACATGATAAATCTGTTCAGGTTTCCGTTTACCTGCCTGGTATACTTTGTAGTTTACTTCACCAACTCTTTCCTTAATCTCAAAGGGGCCCTGCCACTTTGCCAGGAACTTACTGTCCACCGTGGGGACCAGGATCAACACCCTATCTCCGGGTGCAAACGTACGGATCTTGGCGGCTCTATCATAGATTCTTTTTTGGGCTCCTTGAGCCTGTATCATGTGTTCTTTGACGATAGGCATAACAGCCGCAATACGGTCCTGCATTTGTGTGACGTGATCTATCACTGTTTTAAACGGAGTGACCTGACCCTCCCAGGTTTCTTTTGCAACGTCTAACAGTCCGCGAGGACGTCGGGCGTACAATAACTCGAAAGGCGAGAATCCCGTGGAAGACTGTGGTACTTCCCTGATGGCAAAAAGCAAATACGGAAGTAAATAGTCCCAGTTCTTCCCATACTTGTCTATCACCTTTCTCAGCATCTGCTTCAGAGTTTTATTGAACCGTTCGACCAACCCGTCTGTTTGAGGGTGATACACGGATGTGCGTAACGGTTCGATTTGTAACAATCGGCAGAGCTCCTTCATTACCCTGGACATAAAGGGGGTCCCCTGGTCGGTGAGTATCTGTTTTGGTATTCCGACCCGACTAAACACATGCACCAGTTCCTTGGCAATCGTCTTGGTGGCCGTGTTACGCAAAGGGATGGCCTCCGGGTAACGAGTGGCATAATCCAAGATGACCAGGATATGTTGGTGTCCACGTGCAGACCGTGGAAGGGGCCCAACTAAATCCATCCCAATCCTCTCAAACGGGACTTCAATAATAGGTAGGGGTACCAAAGGGCTACAGAACCGGGGCTTAGGTGCAGAGGCTTGGCAGACAGGACAAGACTCACAATATACACGAATATCGTGATGCATGTCTGGCCAAACAAAACAGTGTAATATCCTTTCGGTGGTTTTCTGGACTCCCAGGTGACCTCCCATCACATGTCCGTGGGCCAGGTCCAGCACCTGCCGCCGGTAGGGTTTTGGCACGACTAATAGTTTCACCGTATCTTCCCCCTTTTTCTCTATCTGATAGAGTAAATCATTCTCCAGAACCATGTAAGGATATGCCAGCCTAGAGCCAGGTTCTACGGGTACCCCATTTATCACTTTTACATTTGTCCTAGCCTGAGAAAGGGTAGGATCCTTTATTTGCTCGCTTTGGAAGTTATCTTTTTGAACTTCTAAATCCGGCAAACGGGGAGGTGGACGGCTGTCGGCCTCCTCCTCTTCCCCGGTCTCCTCCGTATCACCCGCCATGACTGAAAACGGGAACTGCAGGTCATTTCCCGCAGACTCTTCCCCCGAGTCTTCCGGGGAGACCTCTTCCGGGGAGACCTCTTCCAGGGGTTCGGGACCCACACGAGCCCTGGGAGAAGAATCATGTTCACTATTACCCGAGGGCATCAACTGATTCTCCCACAATTGCCAGAAGTGGGGAAAATCCCGGCCCAGGATAACATCATGCAATAACGCCGGGACGAGTCCCACTTTATGTTGCACAGACCCATAGGAAGTAGTAATGCATATGACCGTGGTGAGGTACGAACAGGTGTCTCCATGCATACACGTTACAGAAAATTTGTCTGATGGTCCAGTCGGGGCTGACACCAGACTGGCCTTCACCAGAGTCACCACACTTCCCGAGTCTAACAATGCCACCACATTTTTGCCATCAACAGTTAAATCACACAAGTGTTTTTCCACATCCTTTTGACCGGCATTCACACTCACTACCCGTGCAACCATAGACATGCGGTTTTTAGAGTCTGTGACGTCGCACTGCATGGGTTCAGTAGTGACCAGACAGTTCGCAGCAATATGTCCCATCTCTTGGCAGCGGAAACACCTAACGGGCCCCTTGCTTAGACCATAGTTCGTTACTCTTGGCCTCGCAGTGCGGGCAGTCCCGTTTTCCTCCCCCACTGTTTTAGGGATTTTTCCATCTCCCTTACTCCCTGGAACAGTCTTACCGGTTCCACGTGGAGATGATGAAGAACGAGGTGGGGTAGCGTCATCTCGGAGTCCTTCCGCCACGGAGTAACGTTCCACCAGATCCACCAGTTGATCTGCCGTCGTAGGATTTCCATGGCTTACCCACTTCCTCAGGGCTGGCGGTAGAGCTCTCAGGTACTTGTCCATGATGACTCTCTGGATTATCTCTGGCGCTGTCAACACCTTGGGTTGTAGCCACTTCTTCGTCACGTGGATCAGGTCGAACATCTGTGACCGCGGTGGTTTATCCGGCTGATAAGTCCATTGATGCACTCTCTGTGCACGGACAGCGGTCGTCACTCCCAGCCGGGCCAAGATCTCGGCTTTCAATTTGTCAAAGTCCTGCGCAGCTTCAGGTTCCAAGTCATAATACGCCTTTTGGGCCTCACCGGAAAGAAACGGGGCAATCAGGCCGGCCCATCGTCCCTTCGGCCATCTTTCTCGCACCGCCGTCCGTTCAAACGTGGTCAGGTATGACTCGACGTCATCTTCGGTTGTCATCTTCTGCCAGTACCGACTCACGTGAATCACTCTCGACTCTGCTTCCAGGTTAACCTCAGGTAAGCTTGCCAGGCGCTGCGCCACCTGCTGGAGAAGCGAACGATCGGTAGCTGTCATGTCCACCAACTCCTTCAGCTGGGCCATCATCACCCGATTAGCTTCTTGCTGGACGGCGGTGGACTGTACCAGCGCTTTTACCACGTCCTCCATGCTCATGCTTGCAACGTGATGCCCGCATTCTCCACCACAATGTGATAAAACACTCCGGGATCGGCTTTGCTGGGGTCAAAGGTCATGTGCGTTCAGCATGAAACTCAGGCGCAGAGCTGGGATCCGGGTGTAACTGACCCTGGGTCAGGTTTATTAACGGTGAAAGCAATGCAAAAGGAAATAAAACATAAAACAAATCCTTGCCTGTCCGGCACTAACTAAACAATGGACAACCTAACTACCAACTGGCGGGCTTCTCCCGTCCAGCCAAACCACAGTTGCAGTGGGCACTGCTTTCACTCACGTGTGTCTCTCACACAGACAGGCTCTCTGTGTTCCCAGGCTGAGACACTCACACAACCACGTGGCATCCTATTATATCCACCTCCCATTATTCATTAGCAAGCAGGTGCGATACTGACCAGACTAGGCCACATAGGAAAGGAATCTGGGCGAGATATACCTGCCCTCATCCACTATTCCCACATGATTCTCACATAATATATATATATATATATATATATATATATATATATGTATATATACACATTTTCCACAGGATTTGTCACTAGAATGCTCATAAAAAACATCTTTGGTGGTTTTCACATTTCCCACTGCACCCTGTACCTGAGTTCTCCCTTGGAGTAGCAGTTACAGGGAGAAGTTAGTAGCAGAGCTGAACTGGTTGTGCTAGGAACCAACAGCTCTACCAGACAGGTGACCATGTGATCGCATGGTCTAAAGGGCCTGTCACTCCAAGCGATATCGCTAGCAATATCGCTATAACGTCACTGTTTTTTGTGACGTTATAGTAATATTGCTATCGATATCGCTATGTCTGATACTTACCTCCGACCGCTCCCCCGCTGGTTATCGCTGATCGCGCGAGAACGTCCTGGGCCGTTTCTCATCGTCAGCTTCCTGCTGTGGAGACGAGCGACGCGTGGACGTGGGCGGGAGGACGTCAGGATCGCCTCGTCTGACAGGTAAGTAGCGACCCCCGACCCCTGCGATGTCACTGGTGAGTTCTGCCTGTGTGGCAGCTCACTAGCGACCACTTAGCGATGCACCAGCGATCTTGACCGCGTCATATCGCTGGTCGGGATCGCTGGTACATCGCTAAGTGTGACAGTACCTTAATAGAAGCATTGGCTGATGCTTCTAATCTCTCCCTATCACTGACCAAGTAAACACAAACACCTCTAGCAGCAGCAACTGTGTCTTTTGTCCTGCTTGGTCCCAGTCCCATGTGCTTCTGCTTCTTCACTACTCTGTCTAACTGCAGACACACATGGAACTTGACCCAGCAACCGATGACGTCAGTGAGGTGACCAGAGTTCATCAGCTACGCAGTCCCCTTACTGACGTCACCGCTCGGCACTGAAGCTGCAGCTCCGTGTCTTCTGGATTCCCGGCTGAGTCGCCGCATTTTATGTGACCACTCGGCAAAGCATCCAGATGTAGCAGAGTTGGGCTCACCGCAGTACAGCGAACAGGTGAGGATTTCTTTGTTTTTTTTTCTTTGGGTATTATAAATGGGTAAAAGAAGGTGGGAGAGTTTTTATTTCAAATAAAGAACTTTGTGTGTTTGTTTCAATTATTCTGTTTTTCTTTATTACATTTGACTATGGGGTTAGTAACGGGGGTGTCTTATAGACGCTTCTCCATTACTAACCCCTGGGCTTGATGTCAGCTGATATTACAAAACTGACATCAACTTCAATACTATTACTCCACTTGCCACCACACCAGGGCAAGTGGGAAGAGCGGAGGCTAAACCGCAAAATTGGCGCATCTAATGGATGCGTCTTTTTCTGGGGCGTCTGAGGGCTGATGTTCTTAATAAACAGTAAAAGCAAAGTAGACAGCTGTGAGCGGATATCAATAGCCTGGGTGTCATGGGATTACTGCAACAGAGAGGAGCCAGAAGACCACAGCATCTGACTGCTCCTACTCCTGAGCTGAAAAGAAGCACTTCAACTTCTTTTTAAATTGTGTAAATTTCTTTTGGCAGTACAGGGGTTAATTGGCCATATTGGGAGGTCTGGATGTCTGGGCTCTCAGCATAGTATGGTTAGCCACTCATATTTCCTATATAATCTGGGTACTGACTGACACATAGTCAGACCTAGCTTATGCTGCATGGCTGAGAGGATAGGAGTTGGTGATTATATGAGAAGGTGTTTGATGAGTTTAGTAAGTGTGATAATTCCCTTTCCTTCTCCTACTTTGGTGTTTCCCCATCCTCCACTCCCCGGTGCATTCCTCTGGAATATGTGAGTGAATATTTGTATGCCTGGTATTTTCAATTGCCCCTGTTCGTATTGCCTTGTTCGTCTGGTTGGTGTACTGCGGTGCACGGCTTCTCCCCTCTTCCCTGGGTGGGGGAAGGGTACATACAAAGAGTGGATGCAGGAGATAAAGCAAGGTATGTTGCCCTGGCATCTTCACATTCAGAAGTAACCTGGGGAATAGCTGAGCATCTGTAAGATACCAATTAGTTAGGGTACAGTTCTAACTATTTCTCCCATTTTTTAGCAAACTTACCAAAATAGTTACTAGCAATTGCAAATTTTCGCTCATATGTTTTATGTAAGTTGATCCTTTCCGTGATGTCGGTTAAGTTGGGAGGGGTTGGGTTTTTCCATTGGAAAGCAATTGACTGCTTATTTACCAGGAATATGTGAATTATAATGGGTCTGACTTATTATTATTATTTTTATTATGCATTTATATAGCGCCATTTATTCCATGGTGCTTTACATGTGAAAAGGGGAAATATAGACAAGTATAATAAACATGTGTAAGTCAAGGGACACACTTTTGGACTTACCGTATTTTTCGGATTATAAGATGCACTTTTGTTCCCCCAAATTTTGGGGGAAAGAGGGGGGTGCGTCTTATAATACGAATCTGTGTGCTGCTGTGCTATAGAGTGGGGGGGCGGCTCTGCCGTGGTGTCAGGGGGCTCGGGTGGGCTGGCTGCGGGCTGCAGAAACAGTGGGAGGTCCTGTGCTCCCGCTCATTGGGCTCATGTAATATTCGCTGCACCCGCTGTCCATCACATCGGTGCTGAAGCAGCGCCAAGTTGGTAGACAGGGGAGCGGTGCATATTACATGTGCCTGCACTCCCCCCATCACTATAGTCACCTACCGATGATGGCTCCTGCTCCCAGCTCCCCCCGTGGCTTTCCTGTGTCTGCTGAAATCCTCCTCCTGCTGGGCGCGCGGCAGCAGCTGCTCATTCAGGAAGTTCATCGCTTCAGGACCTTCCATGATGTGACCAAAAGGACCTGCGGTCATGTGACTCCCAGTGTGCACTGCGAATCATGTGACTGCAGGTCCTATTGGCCACATCATGGAAGGTCCTGTAGCTACAATGAGCTGCCTGAATGAGCAGCAGCTGCCCGCACCCTCGCAGGAGGAGGATCTCAGCAGACACAGGAAAGCCACGGGGGGGGGAGCAGGAGCCATCATCAGAAGGTGAGTTAACTGTTTATTATTTTATCATGTGCTTGCCAGCAGGGGGGAAATATAGGGACGATGCCATGTGTGACAGCAGGGGGGAATATAGGGACGGGGGGAACATGTGTGCCAGCAGGGGGGAATATATGAACGAGGGGCCATGTTTGCCAGCAGGGGGGAATATAGGGACGGGGGGGACAGTGAGTGCCAGCAGAGGGAATATAGGGACGGGGGGACAATGTGTGCCAGCAGGGTGAATATAGGGACGGGGGGGCCATGTGAATGCCAGCACGGGGGAATATAGGGATGCAGGGGCCATGTGCGTACCAGCAGGGAGGCATATAAAGAGAGGGGGGCCATGTGCATGCCAGCAGGGGGGCATATAGAGAGAGGGGGGCCATGTGAGTGCCAGCAGGGGGGCATATAGTGACCGGGGGGCCATATCAGGATGGGATGGGGGGGCTATGTGCCAGCACAAGGGGGCAATGTAATAGATACCAGGATGAGGGACATATACGGTATATGATTTGAAAGTCGGACACTGGCATTATAAGACACACCTCCATTTAACATAAAAAAATGTTTTTCTCTTTTTCTTCACCAAATTTTGGAGGTGCGTCTTATAATCTGGTGCATCTTATAAAGCGAAAAATACGGTTTGTTCTCTATTTCCAATGAAAGGAGGGCCATCTGTGGGGTGAGCGTAAATTTACTATCATGTATAAGGTTAATTAAGAGGCTTTTGCCCATAGGGTTTTTATTTTGGGGCAGTCCCTCCAACACATAGGGGAGTTGTCTGGGCTTATATGCGAGAGGCGGACTGGGGTGTAGTACCACCTTGTTATTAACTTAAAATAGGATTCTTGTAATGCCATGGAGATACTTGCTGTGTAGGTAAAATGAATCACGTTTTACTATTGCTATCTGAGAAATGAGGATTTTAGTTCAGCTTCCCATTTTATATAGTTGGAAGTTTTAATAAATTCCATGTCGGTGTTTAACCACTTGTAGATATATTGATTGCTCCAAAACACCTTATGATTTACGTTGCTTAGTAAGTTGATGCATGCTTCTGAGAGCAAAGTTTTGTAGCTTAGAAAGGTTTTTATTTGATCCTTGAGTATTAAGAATTGTAGGAAGACTGATGAAGAGATGTTGAATTTTGATTTTAAGTCACTAAAGGAGGCAAAGATGTCTCCATTACGTACGTCTTTGATTTTCTTTATCCCATATTCTGCCCATATCGGGTCTAGAGTAGAATTTTGGGAGGACGTAACCAGAGATAGATGGGAATTTAATAGTAAGTTCATTTTGTTGGTGCCTTTTTTATTTTTTGATAATTTTATCCATGCTTCTATTGCCGTTGAGAAGATTGGATGATTGCAAGAATTGGGGTTTTTGTTTCTGATGAGATACTTGAAGAGTAAGTCTTTTGGATGGTTATGGTTATTTAGGGCAAGCTCTAAGTCCAGCCAGGCCAGATGATTTTTTTGGTCAACCAATGCATACTCTGTCTTAACAAGGTTAGCGTAGTAGAAAGCGGAGACATTAGGGAGGCCCATTCCTCTGAAAGCCTTACTACGGTAGAGGATGTTGGTGGGTGTCCTAGCCTTTTTTTTATTCCATATAATCATATTTATTGCTGACCCGTTGACTTTCATTGGTGAGTCCTGGCTGTTTCACGTGTCTATACACAGCAGGCTGCAAAAACCTCACAGATGAGCACTGCCTCATTGACTAATATTGTAGAGAGTGAAATGTGAGTTTTCTCACATTGTACTCACCAAGTTTAAATGCAGATGTGAGCGCACCTTTACATTGTCTATTGCGAGCCCCAATAGGGTCAATGATGATAATATTTGTAATGCGCTTTTGAACATGGTGGCACTATATAAGTGAGTAAAATAATTCCAGTGGTTTCTCCTTTAGATTTATCTAATGTAACATCTGTAGATAATCTCAATTAACAACCTATGAATATCACACCAAGGCATTGCTGTTCCCATGTTCGGTAATGGTGACATGCCTGTGAATTATCCCTTTGCCTCCCACTGTACAGGAAGAATTGCCGACTTGGTATACATCAGTGACACATGAGTTGTGTAGAAGAATAAGGCCGGGGTCACACTAGCGAGGAATACGGCCAAGTGAGAGGCGCTAAAAGCACGCATTAGACATGGACAAATTATTCTCTATGGGGTCCCTCGCACCAGCCGTATATTTCTCCTCAGTATCCTACGCTCCGTGCCACTCGCAGCATGCTGTGATTGTCAGCGTACTACGCCCGTAGTACGCCAATGCAAGTCTATGGGTGCGCAAAAAATACGGATTACACACGGACCACACATGTGACTTGCGAGAAATACGCACCCGGTGTCTTTTAGCAAAGCCGGCAATTCAGTGCGCTATACAGTAAACTCACACTGACAGGTTTAATAAAGAAACGAATGAATAGATATAGACACATAGAATACATATATATATAAATATATATATATATGCATTCTATGTGTCTATATCTATTCTTTCATTTCTTTATTAAAACTGTCATAGGGCTCCATTATATGTCCATTTTGCAAGCCTGCGAGAATATCTCGCCATACGGATGCCATACGGATTACATGCGGATGCTTACATGCGCAAAATACGCGACCACACCTTGCTTACGGATGACATACGGAGCACTGTTTAGGGGCCATTCATCCGTATTACGCATGTAAAATACTGACCGTATTTTGCGTCGGTTAGTGTGACCCCGGCCTCAAATGTAGGCTTAGGCTGTGTGCACACGTTGCCGCAGCGGTTTTGGCCCTGCGGAAACGCAGCAGTTCCGCAGACATGGTACAGTACCATGTAACCCTATGGCTTTTCAAAACCGCTGTGCTCACGCTGCGTTTTTTTCCGCGCGGTTTACAAACTGCAGCATGTCAATTGTTTGGGCGGTTTCCGCAGCGGTTTCACACCTTTAGCATAGTAGCGGTGTGAAAACGCAGGGCTAAACCGCAGGAAAACCGCTGGTCACTTTACCTGCGGATCCGCGCGGAAAAACCCGCAGGTGAATGTGCAACGTGTGCACATAGCCTTATACTTATTAGAATTAGCATAGAAATGATTTGTTAGTCTTGTATGACATGGGCTGTATGGCTTCTCCCACCTGGACAGCAGATGCTCGTACAGGAGGGAACGTTGTATACATTTTTGCTTAATTTCACTGAAGGTATCTATATACATTGCTTTAATTTTATCCTTTAACGTAAAGAATACTTTTTTTTATTCAAATACCGTGAAAACCATTGTGATTATAAAGAAAAGTTTACATTTATAGGATTTTCTTGTGGCCTAATCATTTTAACATTATTTAACAAACATTTTTTCTGTATTTGTATGTTCTTTTTACATGTAGAAATATATACAGTGAAAGTTTTCCAAAATTCTGCCTCTGGGAAGACTATTCTTTCATCTGTGACAGATTGTAGTCCCATTATAAAGAACGACCTATTTATCCAGGTCATCCCAGGAAAGTTTTATCTATACAATACATAAGTATATTAAGTCTATGGCTCAGTGCCCATACTAAGATATTATCAACTCTTCGGCCCACGGTTTTCAAATGTATACTACAGTGGCAGGGAGTGAACACCATTCACATCTGAGTGAGTCTCTCACCTAGATAGCCATATTTACAGCTATGGTGCCGCATAGAGGAACATCAGCAGACCTCTATGCTGTTACTGAGGAAAAAAGGACAATGCAAAGACGAAGACTGATATTACTACCAACTAGTGATAGGTGATAGTATGTTCTACATAATTGGTATCTAAGAGATTACAGTTTAGTTTTATATTACTAGCTATTGAACCCGTTCTATGCCCAGATGGCGAGTATTTGTATTGGTACATTTTTAATTTTACTCCATTTTTTGAAGACACTGTGTCTGCGAATTCGCAAATACAGTGTCTTCAATAAAATGCCGCCAGAGATCGCAGTATGCGTGCACTCTGACTCCGGTGCCATTTCACTGAAGGTACTTCAACAGTAATGGCGAACCTTTTAGAGACCGAGTGCCAACACTGCAATTTAACCTGAATACTGAGATTTTAGTTTAGAAAAAGCAACTCATGCAGAGAGCAGGCGGGGGCAGCAGAGAGCAGGAGGGCGCAGCAGAGAGCTAGCGGGGGCAGCAGAGAGCAGTCGGGGGCAGCAAAGTAGGCAGAGGCAACAAATTTCAGCCACAGACAGGAGCAGGGGTACCAGACTACAGAGATAAAGGAGCATGCTCCCCATCCTAGTATATGCTCCACCATCCTGGTAAATGCCCCCCTATCCTGGAGTATTTCCCCCTATTGTGATATATTCTCCCCCATCCTGGAATATGCTCCCCCCATTCTGGTCTAGGCTCCCTTATCCTGGTATAGGCTTCCCCATCATTGTATATGTCCCTCCATCCTGGTATATGCTCCCCATCCTGGTATATGCCGCCCCATCCTGGTATATGCCGCCCCATCCTGGCATATTCTCCCCCATCCTGGCATATTCTCCCCCATACTTGTATATGCTCCCTCATCCTTGTATATGCCCCCCTATCAATGTACATGCCCCCCATCCTTATACACACATGGTCAAAATTGTTGGTACCCCTCGTTTAATTACAGAAAAACCCACAATGGTCACAGAAATAACTAGAATCTGACAAAAGTAATAATTCATCAAAAATCTATGAAAATGAACAAATGAAAAAAAAAAATCAAATTCATGAAATAGGCCTGGACAGAAATGATGGTACCTCCTTAAAATAATTTGACAAAAGGGACATGTTAAATCAAGGTGTGTCCACTAATTAGCATCGCAGATGTCTACAATCTTGGAATCAGTGAGTGGGCCTGTATAAATGGCTACAGATACTCACTGTGCTGTTTGGTGACATTGTGTGTATCACACTCAACATGGACCAGAGGAAACGAAGGAAAGAGTTGTCTCAGGAGATTAGAAAGAAAATTATAGACAAACATGTTAAAGGTAAAAGTTATAAGATCATCTCCAAGAAGCTTGATGTTCCTGTGACTACAGTTACACATATTATTCAGAAACTTAAGCTCCATGGGACTGTAGCCAACCTCCCTGGACGTGGCCGCAGGAGGAAAATTAATGACAAATCAAAGGGACGGACAATACGAATAGTTATAAAAGAGCCCAGAAAAGCTTCTAAACAGAATTAAAGTGAACTTCAAGCTCATGGAACATCAGTGTCAGATCACACCATCCGTCGTTGTATGAGCCAAAGTGGACTTCCTGGGAGTCGACCAAGGAAGACACTATTATTGGAAAAAAAAGCCAGACTGGAATTTGCCAAACTACATGTTGACAAGCCACCAAGCTTCTGGGAGAATGTCCTATGGACAAATGAGACATAAATGGAACTTTTTGGCAAGGCACATCTGCTCTATGTTCACAGACGGAAAAATGAAGCATATCAAGAAAAGAACACTGTCCCTACTGTGAAACAGGTAGGAGACTCTGTTATGTTCTGGGGCTGCTTTGCTGCATCTGGCACAGGGTATGTAGAATCTGTGCAGGGTACAATGAAATCTCAAAACTATCAAGGGATTCTAGAGAGAAATATGCTGCCCAATGTCAGAAAGCTTGGTCTCAGTCGCAGGTCATGGGTCTTGGAACAGGCTAACAAACCAAAACACACAGCTAAAAGCACCCAAGAATGGCTAAGAGGAAAACATTGGACTGTTCTGAAGTGGCCTTCTATGAGCTCTGACCTAAATCCTATTGAGCATCTTTGGAAAGAGCTGAAATATGTCGTCTGGAAAAGGCAACCTTCAAACACGAGACAACTGGAGCAGTTTGCTCTTGAGGAGTGGGCCAAAATACCTGTCGAGAGGTGCAGACGTCTCATTGACAGTTACAGGTGTCCCCCATATATAGTAATAGTACCCCCCTCTAGGTTCCCCACATATAGTAATAATGCGACCTTGAGTCAGCGGTGTGGCGTGGGTGGTGCAGCATGGCACATAATCATGCCACCTGCGCAGGAACTCTGACATCCTTTGTGTGTCTCTGCCGTTCTGTAGGCCACAGGCCTAAAGCGACATGCAATCTACTGCAGGGTTTAACTATCTGCTATTCACGCCAATACAGTTAAGAGTGGTGGTCGCTTTGGGTGGGCCCCACCATTTCTGCCCTTCTGGTAGCTATGCTACTGTAGAGTAGGGTGGGGTGTGAATAATTTGGATGCTCCACTTGCATATGAAAGTGTATAATCCAACAAAAATGGATTGGTTTATTCATGGCACTAACATCAGACAGAAAAAATACTGAATTTGTGATCTTTAAAAGGGTTTAATTGCAAATAAGGGTTGTGGATTATTGTAAAATGTTGTCATTCTGTAGACAATGGTATATTACTATATATTCTGTAGTCATGGAACTCATCATTGTATAGAATGCATCATTAGTACAGCAAATCCCAATCCGAGGAGCTAGAACTCAAGTCCCAAGATTGATCCCAATGTATTCAGCCTAAGGCACGCTCTTCAGTGATCAAATTGTGCACCTGCATCTCTCTTTTGTGAACTGGGGGAAGGGATACTGGTGACAAGAGAACAGCATATTGCTGCAAATCACAAAATGGCTTTCTTTAATCAATGGAAATGAAATAAATGACATGCATTCGACTCCCAGAGGTATAGGGTAAGAGTATGTCTATAACTACAATCCCTACCGCTATGACTACAACTATAGTACAATTTCCTATACTGCACACTGGAAGGATAAGACGTGAAGTTAAAGCCCATTAGACTAAAATCTTGTCTTACATTTTACAGTATCTAAAGTCAACACTTCATTACTATAAATTATGTTGTCTAAAAACAATCCATTCTTCACAATTTAGTTTCCACCACTTTGATACTGTAATATAGTGTATGTCATCTTAAGCACGTTATTACATCTACTTCCTAAAGCTAACCTAGAGAGGTAAAAATATAACCAGTTCTTATGTCATTCTGTAAGTTGTCACAGCAAGAAAAGCACTAGAGAAAGGGGATGACTGTAAAAGTTTTTTTTTTAAGTTTAATTTTATTAAAAAAAAAAGTCTGTGTATTTTTCAATATAAAGTGTTGGTATCAGAATGTTTTCATCCAGTGCTGCCACAGGGAAAATAATCCTGCTCATGCTTTGCACTGAGTGTCCCAGTGCTGGGGTCCTTGCTAATCGCAGCTAATAAGATATTATTTATTGAACCTGGATTTTGGATACATTCAGTGTTGGACTGAGGTGTCTAAGGCCCACAGGAGGCATAGACCCTAGTGGCCTACCCTACAGCTATATGCAAATACCTGTTAGCAGTTATTCCTGGAACTGGGACACAAACTATGCCTGGCCTGGTGGTTTTCTTGAAGTTAGAGAGGCCTGAGTCTCTGACCTTACTATGCTACTGTTAATGTCTTAAGCTGTCCTCTCCCCCAGGAGGTCTGGGACAGATATGGTAGTGTACTTTATAAACACCCTGACGAAGGTAACACCAAAACGTGCGTTGGAGCGGGCACACGCACCCTGTGGACCCAGGTTGTAGCTGCACACTCTGCTCTTTATCCCCAGGTGATATATTCCTAGCCATTGTGGCCATCTCCATTGGAATAGTAATGATATGTTTGCATTGGCTTAGCACATAGTATATGGAGCGAATTCCTGTGGGAGTTACTGGCAGTGTTACTTCATCCTCACTCTATTTGACTGAATTTTTTTTCTTGTGTTGATGTGTTATGGATTCCACACTTAAGGCCCCTTTACATTTAGCGATGCACCAGCGATCCGACCAGTGATCCGACCCGGTCAGGATCGCTGGTGCATCACTAAATGATCGCTAGTGAGCTGTCACACAGGCAGACCTCACAGCGATGCAGCAGCGACGCAGCGCGCGATACTCACCTTTCACACACAGCGATCCTGACGTCCTCCCGCCCGTCTCCACGCGTCGCTCGTTGTCACAGCAGGAAGCTGACGACGAGAAATGGAGCCGGACATTCTCGCGCGATCAGCGATGGACAGCGGGGGAGCCGGTCGGAGGTAAGTATCATACATAGCGATATCGCTAGTGATATCGCTATAACGTCACAAAATCGGTGACGTTATAGCGATATCGCTAACGAAATCCCTATGTGTAAAACCCCCTTAAGTCGATATATTTATATATGATATTTGATTAAATATGGAGGATTTAGTTTTAAAAGGCAGCTTAAAGGGAACCTGTCACCCCCCAGGGCGTTTTTCAGTTAAAGAGCCACCTTCAGCAGCACTAAGGCTGCATTCTGTGAAGGTGGCTCTTCTGTTTCTGACCCCTAGAAACGCTGAAATATCGACTTTTATAACTAGCTCCTCATACCTGTAATGTGTTCCATAGGTATGGTGTGTCCCCCTGTATCAGCTGCCTACCATCCGTCCATCATGCCTCTGTCCTTTTCTGGGCGCCTCCCACCATCCGTCCATCACGATGCCCCTGTGCGTCGCTGCCTCCTCCTGTTTTGAATGCCGGCACCTGCGCTGTGACAAGAGTTCTCGGGCATGCGCAGTGCGCGCTGCCCGGGAACCGACATCAGGCTATTGCGCCTGCGTGTTGCGGAGGCCCCAGCCCCGCAGTGTAAATACATCATAACACACTGCGGGGCGGGATCTGGGGCCTCCACAACACGCAGGAGCAATAGCCTGATGTCGGTTCTCGGGCAGCGCGCA
Organism: Dendrobates tinctorius; assembly: GCF_039654945.1. NCBI lineage: Eukaryota > Metazoa > Chordata > Amphibia > Anura > Dendrobatidae > Dendrobates > Dendrobates tinctorius. The sequence continues at coordinate 26,860,640 of NW_027361741.1, read as the reverse complement.
TTGCGCATGCCCGAGAACTCTTGCCACAGCGAAGGCGCCGGCATTCAAAACAGGAGGAGTCAGTGACGCACATGGGCATGATGATGGACGGATGGTGGGCGGCGCCCAGACACGGGACACAGAGGCATGATGGACGGATGGTAGGCGGCTGATACCGTTCGGAGAATTAGGAAGTTTTATCCCTGACAGGATACTTTTATCCCCATTTTAAAATGGAGTGGCATAGGTGGGATGTCTGACCGCAGCTCCAGTCATTCTCTTTGGGGATTCAGGAAAAAAAGCAATGGATCTGTCGTCAAGTCGCACCTGCCTCTCTAATGGGGGTAAAAGCTCCACATTCTGCAGATCGGTGCGGTTCCCAGAAGTCAGACCCCCACCAATCAATAAATTATAACTTATTCTGTGGAGAGGTAATTATCTTGTTTTTACTGGAGAACCCCTTTAAGTGCATCTTGTTCCAAGTATTTAATAACTAATAGGAAAAAGAATCTTCTACTAATTAATATCCGAGAGAATAATTGACCGCCATACACCACGCAATGCACTTTACCAAGACCACATAATACCGCATACAAGGGAGAAATACCGCCACCACATGGTTACAGACTAATAGCACAAACTGTCAAACTGTTCAAAGGAGAATTATAGCCACACCGTTACCAGACGAAATATTACCAGCATATAACAAACAAATAATTCCACATACAAAGGAGAAATACCACCACACCTTGACCAGACTACATAGTGACTGAATAATGCTGCCACGCCATGACCAGAACACATATTGACCGACTAACATCACATATATTGATAAATAACACCACACCATGACCGGACCACATATTACGACATATTGACCAAATATTACAATACTGATCATTAATAGAAGCCAGAATACAAACAACACTGTTATTACCATTGAACAACATTATACAAGTAGCTCTGATATACAGTTGATAGTGTCAGCGCCCCAGAGCAGACCCCAAAGGAATAGATAGCCCCCAAACTTATATTGTTGGTGAGACAAGATGAAAACACAAACGCAGGTAGGAAAATAGGCTGAGCAAGCGATGGGGCCCAAACTAACTAGACAGGACAGGAAAGGAAAGACACTGTCTGCTATCACGCAAAAAATCCTGCAAAAAATGCCCAACACGTCTGATAGAAAAAATACTGAAGTCACTAGACTTCGCCCACTATATCAGCACTCTGGTATATTCTGAAAACAGAGCAAAGAGAGGCCAATCTAATAAGGTACAAAAACAAATTGCACAAACAGTAACATAGGAATGGAAATTCAGCACAGCCCCAGCCGGGGCTGGCTGACCACACAAAACTGAAATAGACAAAACCAAATCAAATGGGAACAATAGCAAAAGAACACTTAGCTTGAGCATGCAGGGACAGTGCTGGAAACTAAGACTTCAGGAGGCAGGAAAAAATCACCAGCAGGGATAGAGGGAGTCGGCTGTCTTAAATCCAGTCAGAAACACCCGATGTCCAATCGTCCTCCTCATTATCAGGTGGCAGGCCTCTTGTTAATTAGATCAGCTCCATTACCTCCTGTAACCACCAGAGGGAGCCCAGAAAGAACTCGTGACCCCTCTGTCAATGCAACCATCTCCACTACCTTCACCAGCAACCAGAAGTAAGCCAGAAAGTGAATTCACAACAGATGACTATGACTATGTTCTGTTCATTGCATGGGTACACACACCCGCAGACAGACACACACGCACATATTCTCTGCTTACACACATATTCTCCGCCCGCACACTTTTCCTCCTTCTGACATCATTTCTTTTGGCAATTCTGCAGCGTTTTTGGCAGCAGATCTGCAGCAAATACTCAAACCTTTTTACACCTGCATTTATGCTACAGATTTAACTGACTCAATTGAAGTCAATGAGTCAAGAACGCTGCAGAAACGCAAAAAACATTGACATGCTGCAGAAAATAAAACGCAGCAAATACGGACAGAAATTTACTGATCATGTGCACAGCACTTCAGGATTGTCATTGCATTGCCTTGCATAAGTATTCCATTGCATTTTTGAACCTTTTATGTGCATAAAAAAATGCAGCGAAAACGCATCAAAAATGCATCGTGTGCACATATCCTAACAAGTACCTCCCTTTTGTTCCCCCATGTAAAACCGTATTCTAAAAAGTAAATTCTTACAGCAGTAATAATTTCCTCTGACTGGCCCCTACATTAATTATGTCCCCCATAAATTAATGTTACTAATTTTGGCCTTCATACAGTAATTTAAGTTCCTCAACCTGGCCCCTTTAATTAATAATGTCCCCTTTCCTGGAACACTATGTTGCCCCATCTTGAGCCCCTATGTTCCCCATCCTGGTCCCTATGTCCACCATCCAGTGACCCCATGTTCCCTCATCTTGGACCCCTATATCCTTTATCCTGGCCCCTTTGTCCCTTGTGTCAGCCCCTATGCCCATTGTGACGGCCCCATGTCCCCGCATCATGCCACATCTACAGGAGAAAGAGAAGAAAAAAAATTCCTCTCATCTATCTTTGCTCCCATCGCTGTGCAGCGTCCTCTTCCTTCAGATCTGTGGCGGTCATGTTAAAATTGCCACCGACCTATCAGAGGTCGGCGGCTGACAACAGTGTGCCTGTTGCAGGCGCTGCATGACAGTGAAAAGGAGCCTTGTTCACTACTGCACCACAGTACATTTCAACTGGAAGCACATTCAGTTGAAATCAGCGGGCCCCCTCTACATCCTGCTCAGGGGCCCGCTGAGGACCGAGCCCCACCAGGGAATTGTTCGGTGTCTGGGTGCTCCAGTCAGACCCTTGATGCATTTCTCCATGGTAACTAGATCACTCCAAAGTCTTCCTTTCTAAACATAAACCCCAATTTCCAATTGTGTAATGACCGTGGTTGCAACGGTAGCCTCTAAGACCGGGCTCGGCGGGTGATGGGCCCGCTGACGCTAACCCCTACATAAGCTGAATGTGCGTACTCGTATGCACATTCATCTGAAATATATTGCAGGGTACAGAAACATTAGGTCCTTGCTCCTCAATACACACTGCTGGCCAGTCAGATCCCAGTAGATGACCGGCATGCACATGAATGGGGGCACATGGCAATGACGTTATGCGCTCACGTCGCACTCCGAAATCAGCCGCCAGCTTCAGAAGTTGACGTTGCGTGGTGTGGGAGCACTGGGAAGGTGAGTAGTTTTTTTTTCTGTGTATTGAACAACAGTGGGACCATATACCAGGATGGGGACCATATACCAGGATGGGGACCCAGGATGAGAGCCATATTCCAGGATCATACCCACGATGGGGGTTATATACCAGTATGCGCCACATATAGTATAATGCACTGCCCATCCTGGTATATGGAGGACTATGAGCTGTGCATTATACTACATGTAGGGCTATGGGCTGTACATTGCATTATACTACATGTAGAACTATGGGCTGTGCAGTACACTATACTACATGTAGGACTATGGGCTGTGCATTGCATTATGCTTCATGTAGGACTATGGGCTGTGCAGTACATTATACCGCATGTAGGACTATGGGCTGTGCAGTACATTATACCGCATGTAGGACTATGGGCTGTGCAGTACATTATACTACATGTAGGACTACAGGGGTTGGACAAAATAATGGAAACACGTAACGTTTTGGCATCATAATCTTCGAACATGTTATAAATATGCAAACCGTGACATATGGTAATGTTTTGTTGTTGATTATTTGTGTTATGTGATATGTGTATGTAAATTAACTGTTAGTTTTGCAGAATTGTAAGAACATTGATGAGAACCTGATACCACGTGGTGAGCGCCGCTGATCGCGGCCGGGTGTCAGCTGATTATCACAGCTGACACCCGGCACAATGTGTCAGGGGCGGTCACGGACCGCCCCCGACACGTTAACCCCTTGCACACCGCGATCAAACACGATCGCAGTGTACCGGGAGTTAAAGGGAAGCATCGGCAGGGAGGGGGCTCCCTTCGTGCTTCCCTGAGCCCCCCACGGCAGCGCAATGTGCAGCACTGCTGCCGGGGGCTCTTTCCCTACAGGCCCCCGGATCCAAGATGGCGACGGGGGCCTTCGGGGGCCTGTAGGGAGCTGACTTCCTCACTGCCTGCAAAGCGCAGGCATGAGGAAGTCTGCAGAACTGCCTGTGACAGATTGCTGATCTGTCACAGTGACCTGTGATGTGACAGATCAGCGATGTCCCACCTGGGACTATGTAATAAAGAAAAAAAAAAAAAAAGTGTGAAAATAATTTAAAAAAAATCGCTAAGTAAATTAGTAAAAAAAAAAATATTCCCCAATAAATTCATTTTTTGAAAAAAAAAACAAAACAATAAAAGTACACATATTTGGTATCGCCGCGTCCGTAGCGACCCGCCCTATAAAACTGTCCCATTAGTTAACCCCTTTAGCGAACCCCTTAAAAAATAAAAATAAAAAACGAAGCAAAAAATAATGATTTATTATCATACCACCGAACAAAAAGTGCAATAACACGCGATCAAAAAGACGCATATAAATATCCATGGTACCGGTGAAAACGTCATCTTGTCCCGCAAAAAACGAGCCGCCATACAGCATCATCCGCAAAAAAATAAAAAAGTTATAGCTCGCAGAATAAAGCGATGCAAAAATAATAATTTTTTATATAAAATTGTTTTATTGCAAAAAAACGACAAAACATAAAAAAACGACCTAAATGAGGTATTGCTGTAACCGTAGCGACGCGAAGAATAAAACCGCTTTATCAATTTTACCTCACGCGGAACGGTGTAAACGCACCCCCCCAAAAGAAATTCATGAAACGCTGGTTTTTGTTCATTCTGCTTCCCAAAAATCGGAATAAAAAACGATCAAAAAATGTCACGTGCCCAAAAATGGTATCAATAAAAACGTCAACTCGTCCCGCAAAGAATAAGACCTCACGTGACTCGGTGGGTCAAAATACGGAAAAATTATAGCTCTCAATATGTGGTGATGCAAAAACTATTTTTACAATAAAAAGCGTCTTTTAGCGTGCGACAGCCGCCAAACATAAAAACCGCCATAAATAGTAAATCAAACCCCCCGTTATCACCCCCTTAGTTAGGGAAAAATAATAAAATTAAAAAAAAGTATTTATTTCCATTTTCCCATTAGGGTTAGGGCTAGGGTTAGGGCTCAGATTAGGGTTAGGGGTGTGTTGGGGTTAGGGTTGGAGTTATAATTGGGGGGTTTCCACTGTTTGGGCACATCAGGTCCTCTCCAAATGCAACATGGTGTCTGATCTCAATTTCAGCCAATTCTGCGTTGAAAAAGTCAAATGGTGCTCCTTCCCTTCCAAGCTCTGCCATGCGCCCAAACAGTGTTTTACCCCCACATATAGGGTATCAGCATACTCAGGACAAATTGCAAAACAACTTTTGGGGTCCAATTTCTCCTGTTACCCTTAGGAAAATAAAAAATTGGGTGCAAAAATATCATTTTTGTGGAAAAAAATGATTTTTTTATTTTCACGCCCAGGCGTTATAAACTTCTGTGAAGCACTTGGGGGTTCAAAGTGCTCACCACACATCTAGATAAGTTCCTTGGGGGGTCTAGTTTCCAAAATGGGGTCACTTGTGGGGAGTTTCAATAGTTTAGGTACATCAGGGGCTCTCCAAACGCACATGACACCCGCAGACCAATCCATCAAAGTCTGCATTCCAAAACGTCACTACTTCCCTTCCGAGCCCCGACATGTGCCCATACAGTAGTTTTCTCCCACATATGAGGTATCAGCGTACTCAGGACAAATTGGACAACAACTTTTGGCGTCCAATTTCTCCTGTTACCCTTGGGAAAATAAAAAAATTGGAGACTAATTGATCATGTTTGTGGAAAAAATAAGATTTTTTTATTTTCATGCCTGGGCATTATATACTTCTGTGAAGCCCTTGGGGGTTCAAAGTTCTCACCACACATCTAGATAAGTTCCTTAGGGGGTCTAGTTTCCAAAATGGGGTCATTTGTGGGGGGTTTCCACTGTTTAGGTACATTAGGGGCTCTCCAAAGGCAACATGACACCCGCAGACCATTCCATCAAAGTCTGCATTCCAAAACGTCAATACTTCCCTTCCGAGCCCCGACGTGTGTCCATACAGTAGTTTTCTCCCACATATGAGGTATCAGCGTACTCAGGACAAATTGTACAACAACTTTTGGGGTCCAATTTCTCCTTGTACCCTTGGGAAAATGAAAAAATTGGTGACTAAAAGATCACGTTTGTGGAAAAAATACGATTTTTGTATTTTCATGCATGGGCGTTATAAACTTCTGTGAAGCACTGGGGGTTCAAAGTGCTCACCACACATCTAGATAAGTTCCTTGGGGGGTCTAGTTTCCAAAATGGTGTCATTTATGGGGGGTTTCTACTGTTTTGGTACATCAGGGGCTTTCCAAACGCGGCATGGTGTCCGATCTCAATTCCAGCCAAAAACGTCAAATGGCGCTGCTTCCCTTCCGAGCTCTGCCATGCGCCCAAATAGTCATTTACACCCACATATGGGTTATCAGTGTACTCAGCACAAATTGCACAATAACTTTTAGGGACCTATTACCCTTGGAAAAATAAAAATTGGGGGTGAAAAGATCATTTTTGTGGAAAAAATATGATTTTTTAATTGTACCGCTGTACGTTATAAACTTCTGTGAAGCCCTTGTGGGTTCAAAGTTCTCACCACATATCTAGATAAGTTCCTTGGGGGGTCTAGTTTCCAAAATGGGGTCACTTGGGGGGGTTTCCACTGTTTAGGTACATCAGGGGCTCTCCAAACACAACATAGCGTCCGATCTGAATTCCAGCCAATTTTGCATTGAAAAAGTCAAATGGCGCTCTTTCCCTGCTGAGGTCTGCCATGCGCCGAAACAGTGGTTCCCCCCCACATATCAGGTATCGGCGTACTCAGGACAAATTGCACAATAACTTTTGCAGTCCAATTTCTCCTGTTACCCTTGGTAAATTAAAAAAAATTGAACCTGAAGTATTTTTTTAGTGAAAAAAAGTTAAATGTTCATTTTTTTTTAAATATTCAAAAAATTCCTGTGACGCACCTAAAGGGTTAATAAACTTCTTGAATGTGGTTTTGAGCACCTTAAGGGGTGCAGTTTTTAGAATGGTGTCACTTTTGGGTATTTTCTATCATATAGACCCCTCAAAGTGGCTTCAAATGTGATGTGGTCCATAAAAATAAAATGGTGTTGCAAAAATGAGAAATCGCTGGTCAACTTTTAACCCTTATAACTTCCTAACAAAAAAAATTTTTTCTTTCAAAATTGTGCTGATGTAAAGTAAACATGTGGGAAATGTTACTTATTCAGTTTTTTGTGTGCTATATCTCTGTGATTTAAGGGCATAAAAATTCAAAGTTGGAAAATTGCGAAATTTTCGCCAAATTTCCGTTTTTTTCACAAATAAACGCAAGTTATTTGAATGAAATTTTACCACTAACATGAAGTACAATATGTCACGAGAAAACAATGTCAGAATCACCGGGATCCATGGAAGCGTTTCAGAGTTATTACCTCATAAAGGGACAGTGGTCAGAATTGTAAAAATTAGCCTGGTCATTAACGTGCAAACCACCCTTGGGGCTTAAGGGGTTAAACTAACTTTTGTTGATGTTTTCAGGTGTTTCTATTATTTTGTCCAACCCCTGTATGGGCTGTGCTGTACATTATACAACATGTAGGACTATGGGCTGTGCAGTGCATTATGCTACATGTAGGACTATGGTCAGTGCAGTGCATTATACTACATGGATGACAATGGGCTGTGCATTATACTACATTGGGCTTACACTCTGCTGCCCGACTAATCCACCTGTCTCCCCGCTATTCCCCAGCCTCCCCCCAATGACAGGCCCTTCACTGGCTTCCTATTGCCCAGAGGCTCCAATTCAAAACCATAACCATGACATACAAAGCCATCCACAACCTCTCCTCCATACATCTGTGACATGGTCTCTAGGTACCTACCCGCACGCAACCTTCGATCATCTCAAGATCTCCTTCTCTACTCCCCCCTTATCTCTTCTTCCCACAACCGCATACAAGACTTCTCCCGTCCTTCCCCCATACTCTGGAACTCTCTACCGCAACACATCAGACTCTCACCCTCAACGGAAACATTCAAGAAGAACCTGAAGACCCACCTGTTCCGACAAGCCTACAGCCTGCAATGCAAAACACAAGCCGCGGAGACACCATCACATGTTTCTCAACGCAAGCAATGACTAGCCAGGTCTTTCCCCGGGAAGGAACAACCACGGGAAGGGCAGTCTCCAATGAAGGAAACCACCTATGCCAAAACATGGTATCCATCCACAGACAGCTGTTTTGGGGTATTGCCCCTCATCAGTGTGGAGTAGGAAACTGGCCAGTAGGAGCAATGCCTAGTAGAAGACTGTGAAAAATGAGGATGAATGAACTCATGGAGATCAACATCCAACACTGTGGAGACACCATCACATGTTTCTCAACGCAGTGATTCTAGAGCACTGCCCCCATCCCTTATGGGAAATATGTACCTACGATAAAAATACAGACCTCTCCATTATTTATAGGTTTGAAAACTTGCAATATATATATATACACCATAATGAGAGACATATAAAGTATACTTAGACGGAATACATATATATCAGGGAGGGACCAGTTCAAATCAGGCCAATTTTTCTAATCATTCTTGATAGTAAAATTCCTCTAATTATTATGATCTCTCCCCCTCTTTTGGGTCATTTATTTTTTATCGCTGGTGCCCACAGTTTTGTCTTGAGTCCCATGTGTGGTCTGTTTTCTTCATGTGCATCCCTGCATTTTTTATGTCTCTCATGTCCTTATTTGCCCTGACATTAACTGCCAGCACTTAGTACAGTTTAGCTTATTATCTTCTCATAAATCCTTTTACATGTCGGCTTTATCCAAATTCCCAGTGTAGACATGTGGCTACCACATAATCATTGCATAACCTTATTTTATTATTTTCCATTTCTTTTCCCAACTTGTCAGGTTCTCCAAATTCTTTTAAATATTTCGATTACACTCTAATACTATTCCTGTCCCGTTGTTTCTACTATTCTGGATGGACACACAGAGTAATGCCATGAATAGAGAGCTTAATATAAATGCAACATCCATCATAGACGTAGCTGGTGAATGGCATGCCTCATGTATTTTCTCATGTGGCTTCTAAGAGAAATGAGTATTCTTGTTCTCGCACTATTGTGATGTCGCCGTACTTGTATGATGTTCTTGGCTCCATGCAACTGTAAATGAAGTCTCATGTGTCTCCACTCCTTGTATGGATTAGATCAAGACCTCTAAAGGGTCAAGCCTACGAGCCAAAGGTCACGAGCTGTCTACTTTATGTGGCTTTTCTTTTGTTATTATATTAATTGCCTTATTTTGACTGTCAGCCCAAGATGCTGAGTGAGAAAATTCTACCGTAATCTTTCTAGTCCAGTCTCTACTTTCAATCTCTGGTCTCTTTTTCACGTTCCGTATTCTGTAAATAATTAGTAAGATCTGCATAACAATGTAGTGCAGCAGTTGTTCCAGACCTCAGAAAACACCTCATTCCAGCTTGTATCACTGCATTATTCTTTAATCATTCATTTACACTCGTCTATAGGTTTAGCACATACATATTCAGTACAGTAGTCTACATGTCCTGGAGGATCTTCACAGAAAATGTGCTGCTTTTAGACATTTAACTTGGAAATAATTGAAACAGTGGCGAATGAATATTATTAAATCAAGAGTATAAATGTATTTGCTACCAGGTTAAATGTTCAGTAGACACGATGGGTTGTTATAACTGATAATAACCTTACAATGTATAAGTATGTGCAAAACAAGGAGAAAACTGAGTCCAAAATATGCCAAAAAAAAATAACAAAAGTTTATTAATATACATAGATTAATAACAATTTAAAAGAGTTGCAGAAAAATGTGCATGGGTTTTATCTGGGTAGATTGTGATTAAATCCGTGGGTGTGAAAAGAGGCCGAAGTGTAGGTCAGAATTAAATTTTAAGGTGCAAGCAAAAAAGAGGGGTTTTATCCCATTGTGGAGGCTAATGAAACGATATATTAAATGCCTATATACAGTAAACATCTCATATATATTGATAATAATCACATGAACAGTTATAGAGGCAAATAATACATCGTTCAATATAGCATGTCTCCGGGTCCTTTTGTTATGCGCTGTGTATATTACAAATATTGTTAGTAATACAGGGAATAATTACCCATTTCGGTAGTCCGTCCTGCCTAGACAGCGGCCACGTTCCCCAACGCGCGTTTCGCGTTAAATGTTGCTTCCTCAGGGACGGAATGTATAAGTATATTATGCAAAAAGAGGTATATATGCTCAATGATTAGTTGAAGCAGCCACACCAGAAGAGGAAAAAAGAAAATTGGGGGACCCAGGTATGTAAGATCAAGTTCACAAGAAGAACTACTCAAGTAGTATAGGGCTTTTATTTATTTAGAAACTTGTTATTAAAGTAAAATTTTGAAAATGAGAGGTTTGTCAAGCAGTCCCCCTATTGCACAGAAATATATAGACTGTTGCCAGGCAACGTTCATGAGACTTTTTGAGCATGTCCAAATTTCCTTCTTCCTCACCACATTTGCAGTATAAGGCCACATTCATACGTTGAGTATTTGGTCAGTATTTTCCAGGGGGAAAAATGCAGAAGTGATGACATGTTTCTGTTAGGGTACGTGCCCACGATCAGGAGTAGTAGCGTTTAGGACGCAGCGCATTTGCTTTCTACATTGCAAGCACAGTGGATGGGATTTATAGAAATCCCATTGTCACTGTGGTTCTATTTAACGCTGCGTAAACTCTCCCAACATGTCAATTTCTGTAACGCTAGTCTCCATTGCATATTTTGACCAATAGAATGTAATTACATGCGGTAAATCTGCGTGTACTGACAAACAAGTGCGATAATTAGAATGCATCGAAAATATGCTGCTTCCGAAACGCTACTATTCCGGATCGTGGGCACGTAGCCTTATACTTTTCCTCCGATTGTTCCTCTCCTGATTTTGGTGTACAAATACTGAACATGTGAATGTGGCCTAAAAATGATACCAGCTCTTTTAGTATCATCTTTGTTCTCCCAATATCTTCAGTATGGATGACCTCATGCTTACGGTATTTGTTTAACTAAATATAGGGCATCCAGCCAGATACGTTTATCCAAAGTGAAGATGTTTACTCTATACGCAGAATCCAATTTTAATAAAATCGTTAAAAACACTCAGCATTCCAGTCATTCCTGAACTTGAGTTTCGCCTAATGGCTTCTTCATGGGTTTTTCCCTTCGCTCAGTTATGCATTGAGGACATCCGTAATTGATATATATTTGGAGGGCAAAGTTCATATTGCCTAACAGTGTCAGTACCGGTTTTCCTTCTGCATACCGACAGTGCAAGTGTGGTGTGGATGAATAATGCAGGGGGATATTTGGATGTGCTCAAAAGATCATGGATGCGGTAACGTTCATTTTATTTAAAGTATTTATTTTTAATTGTCTTATCAGAAAAAAAATCTTACAGAACACAGGTAGCTGCCATAAGTTCTGCGCTCTACATCCTCAAGCAAACAGCTAATTCTGCCAAAGAAAGCTATGGCCACCTGGGAAATGGTAGTATTTTTTATTTTACTCTCTTGTAAAACACATCTAATTTCACAGCACTTTACAGAGATTACCATCATTGTCCCCAAAATCTAAATTTCTGTTTCAGATTGTCTTTAAAATGTGGGAGGAAGCCTGTGCAAACACAGGAGAACATACCCAGGACGCCAGCGCCGTATGTCCAACGCTGAGCCACCATGCAGCCTGTATTACATGTATTCACCTTCCTATGATGTGCAGATGCCCTAACCGGGATATGGAATTGAATTCTTTTCTTAAGACCACCACTTAAATTATAATTTCATCTCTATATTGCACTGGTGGAGCAAAAGATCAAATTCTGCACTTACCTCCTCTCTGAAATGTCCATGTTTGTTTTCCCCTGTTGGTTTTGATCATATAAAGTTCACTACTTTTTGGGTGGTCTGTGGTGAGACAGAAGACAGTTTTTGCACCCAGAATACAATGAAAGCTTGAAATGCTATACCAAAGCAAAGCATTGTTATCCTTATGATGTCTAGGCTTAAATGACTAATGAGAGTGTGAAGACAATGGGACCTGTGTCACATCTTTGACTTGTATTGGTTTCCCATTTTCTCATGTATAAATTGTGTTTTAGCTGCCCATATGGCCCTCTATTAAAATACACACCAAATTGACAGGACCTTTTGTGCAGCCGGCAGCTATGTCCATTGATAATCTAATTGCAAGGTTTCCTATTTGTCTGCTTTATTTTCGTTTTACATACTAAAATAGTAGTTTTAGAATATTCCAGAATAATATTTTTGTTCTTCAGTACTAACAGATTACATCATGGAGACTCGATTAATGGCTGTAGCCATGGTGGTTAACTTATCTCTTTATTACTTAAAGGGGTATTTTGGCAATTGAAGTTCATATCAATAGATTATGGCTTATAGGTCTTGTAGATTGGGGTCTTGCCTCTCTTTCACTGCATAAAATGTGTCATGGCAGTAGAAAAGGAATCTGGTTCTGATCTGTCTCTACTATTGTGAGTTTATATAAAATAAATTGTGTGGGGTTCAGATAGCATTGAGCCTAATGCACCCCTTTATCATTATTATTCAGTTGTCTAGATTCCCCCCCCCTTTTCCTTGTACCTACCAGGCTTGGACTGGACCACCACAGGAGAATCCTCCGGTGGGCACCTGTACAAGGGTGGACCACCACCCTCTTATCTGAGCAGTACATGGCACAATATACGAGAATCACTATGTACAGACAGAAGCATCATCGTATTCATTTAACCTCTTAACGACTGCCGATACTCCTTTTAACAGCGGCAGGGTGCTTATTCCTCAGCTCAGCTTTTTAACGGCGCTGAGAAATAATTTTATAGCGCCCTCCAGCGCTGGGAAATCTCCGGGGGTAGCTGAGACCCCGGAGAACTAGAGTTGAGCGACTTTGGTCGGATCGGGTTTCATGAAACAAAATTTGTTTCAGATGAAACTGGTCCGGCTAGGGCAAAAAAAGTCGAAGTTTCGTCCGAAACCCGACCCCAATGCAAGTCAATGGGAAAAAAAAGTCGACATTGAGCGGATGACATTCATCCACTCAATGCCGACTTTTAATCCCCATTGACTTGCATTGGGGTCGGGTTTCGGACGAAACTCCGACTTTTTTTTGCCCTAGCCGGACCAGTTTCATCTGACACAAATTTTGTTTCATGAAACCCGATCCGACCAAAGTCGCTCAACTCTACAGAGAACATGAATCGGGTCGTTTTTTACAGATCCCAATGTTGCGATCACCATTATTCACAGAATAAAGGCGACTGCAAAAAAAAAAAAGAGAGTCTGGTTTTCTATTTATTTCTCTCTCCTCTGATATGATCTAGCACATCAGAGGAGAGAGAAATGGGGTCCCCTGGGCCCCCCCAGTACCTGCAATGTCCCCTGATCCCACCGACTGTGTCCCCCAGCCCTTGGCGTCTTCTTCCTGGAAAAATTGGTGGGCGCATGCGCAGTGCGCCCATTGAGATCTGCCGGCCGACACCCGGCAGCAATAAAAGATTTCTCCTATTGGTTCATTTTGATCACTGTGATAGACCCTAGGGTTGGGGTTAGGGTTGTTTTTTGGTTAGGATTGTGTTGGGGTGTTGGGGTTAGGGCTGTGGTGCTGAGGTTAATGGTTAGGGTTGGGATTAGGGTTAGGGATGTGTTGGGCTTAGGGTTGGGGTTATGGCTGTGGGGGATTTCCACTGTTTAGGTACATCAGGATGTCTCCAAATGCGACATGGTGCTGCCATTGATTCCAGACAATTTTGCGTTCAAAAAGTCAAACGGTGCTCCCACCCTTCTGAGCCCTGCCATGCGCCCAAACAGTGGCTTTCCTCCACATACAGGGTATCAGCGTACTCTGGAGAAATTGCACAACAAATATTGTGGTCCATTTTCTCCTAATACCCTTGTGAAAATAAAAATGTTTGGTTCCAAAATAAATTTTTGGGTAAAAAATTAAAATGTTCATTTTTGCCTTCCACGATGCTTTAGTTCTCGTGATTGTGGTTTTCTGCACCTTGAGGGGTGCAGTTTTTATAAAGGTGTCACTTTTTGGTATATTCTATCATAGAGACCCCTCAGAGTCACTTCAATGTGATGTGTTCCCTAAAAAAAGTGGTTTTGTAAATTTGGTTGGAAAAATGAGTAATCGCTGGTCAACGTTTAACCCTTATAACGTCCTAACAAAAAAAAAATGTTTCCAAAATTGTTTTGATGTTAAAGTAGACATGTGGGAAATGTTATTTATTAACTATTTTGTTCGATATGATTTAAGGGCACAAAAATTAAAAGTTTGTAAATTGCTAAATTTTCTAAAATTTTTGCCAAATTTCCATTTTTTTTCATAAATAACGCAAGTCATATTGAAGAAATTTTACCACTAAAATGAAGTACAAAATGTCACAAAAAAACATTCTCAGAATCACCGAGATCCGTTGACGCGTTCCAGAGTTATGACCTCACTAAGTGACAGTGGTCAGAATTGTAAAAATTAGCTTGGTCATTAAGTACCAAATGGGCTCTGTCATTAAGGGGTTAACAATCTACGCAGATCATTGTTACATAATTTTGTGATTGAGGAAAATGTCACATTGGCATGTAGCTAAAAAGTGAGGCCCTGGAGTGGGTTCTTGTCACCTCAGTCCAACACTGGCACCTACCCTCTGTTTAGATTAAGTGCCCCAGTCATCTTTATGTGTATTCATTACCATTTTTTTTCTTTTTATTCCGATGTTGAAGATTTTTTTGGTGAATGGTGGTGGTGGGGGACCAGGATCCTCTCCTTCCATGTAAATGTATTTCAACCCCTTTTCCTGTTTCTATTGTAAAATGCGCCCTAAATGTGTGCTGCTGTCTAAATAAAGGGCGCCATTTTGTTATTGTTTACATCACTGTTAATGTGGAGGGCACAAAGTTTCCATTTTATTAATACTGATCATATTAATATGTAATATTTATTCCAAGCTTTACCTTGTTCTGAACATGATTTTTTCTGTTTGACTTGTAAGTTTCTTCATTTTCTTATTTATTCACTCAGCCTTAAATAATGATGCTTATGGCTTTGAGACCAAGCCAGAACAAAGCATCCGCGCTGTTTTGCAGTACACATTATGGTGCTTAATGAAGATGAGATTGAAGATAGTACTTCAAACCCATCTCAAGTAGTGTTCTTCCCTGGCAAGACAGCGTCTCATTCCTTTTATTGCTGATTATATTAATACGATCCTAACTTCTACATGACAATCCAAAGCAATGATCTATTTCTCCACACAGGTTGTTCTGTACAGTAATTACTGCTATATATTGCTCTAATTTATTTTTATAGATAATTAGCCATTGTACAGCCATATCAGTTGAATCATGGTTGCTCTGTAAGTGAGAGGCAAAAACATATTAAGAGGCATAACTCAGGAATTAGGTGTTGTGTCAACAAATTGTGACAGTAAAAATGTGTAGGCACAGATAAGAGTCAGACGTTGTACCTGGGTAATGTGTTTATGCATATACAAAGGATTTAATTCATATTAATCATATATATCAATGCATGAGAAACTGGCAAGTATTCTGCTCAGCTATTTATCAAAACTTGTTCTAACAAGGAATTTTATGTTAAAGGGAATCTGTTAGCAGGGTTTTGCTACCTCAGAGTGGAGCATTATGTAGGCAAATAGACCCTGAATGCAACGATGTATCTGTCACGATTCAGCAGTCAGGTAACCCTGGACCAGGGTCTCCTTCCCTGTCCCTACTACTAGGGGTTGTGCTATCTCGCCGTATTCCCCAGGATACTTCTGAAGGTGAAGATGTCGGAGCCACCATTGCCTTATCTCCTGAGTTAGCCCTCCGTCTGTTCTCTTCCCCAAACCAGGAAAGAGAGGTGCCACTGTGCACCCCAGTACACCAAACTGACAAACAAAACTGAAAATACCAAGTATACAAATATTCACTCACATATAACAGAGGAATGCACCGTGGAGAGAGGACTGGGGAAAAACCAAAGTAAGAGGAGGGAAGAGAATTATCACACTTACAAACCATGCAACAGATACAGATGACTCCTCAACCTGATATAAACACCTCTCCTCCAAGCCATACAGCAAAAGCTAAAGCGGGAGACCAGCGATCAAAAAATTGTCCTGGCTATTCCAGAATGATCAGCGATACCTGGCAGGGGGGCCGGTCGCTGGTCAGTGTCACACATAGCGATCTCGCTAGCGAGATCGGTGCTGAGTCACACGTTTTGTGACACAACAGCGATCTCACGCTCCCGCTGGCCAGCATGCATTGCTGCATGTGACAGGCAGGAGACCAGCGATCAGCCCGCTGGTATCTAAGGTAAATGCAGGGTTTCTAAGCACTGGGTGGTGCTTAAAAACCCGATGTTTACCTTAGTTACCAGCGCGCTGATGCAGGGAGCTGGTAACCAAGGTACACATCGGGTTTCTAAGTGACGCACGCCCCTTAGAAACCCGATGTGTACCTTAGTTACCAGCTGCCTGCATCAGCGCGCTGGTAACTAAAGTACACAGCGACGCCGCGGGCTCGGCGTCGCTGTGCTGATCGCTGGTGAAGCTGTCTGTTTGACAGCTCACCTGCGATCATGTAGTGACTCACCAGTGATCCTGACACTTTGATATCGTTGTCGGGATCGCTGGTGAGTTGCTATGTGTGACGGGGCCCTAACTCTGACATGGGTTTGAATCAGGACCCAGATTATATAGGGGATAGGAGTTGGCTAACCTAGCTCCCAACATAGCCGATTAACAAAAGAAATAAATATCATTTAAAAAGAAAGAGAATTGCTTCTTTTCAGTGCACGAGTAAGAGCAATCAGATGCTGGTGTCTTCTGGCTCCTCTCTGTTGCCGTAACCCCATGACAGTATCACTTACTTTACTGGGTGCACTAATGACACAATCAGAGCTTTTAGATGTAGAAAGTAGCCGAGCTAAGAAAGCTAACCCTGCCCACACCAGTCACTCTATGTACATTGTCTATTTACAGTGAGTGGCTTATTACAGGAGGGGGCGGAGTCAGACAAGCATGCACATGCTGCCACAGTCCAAGCAATGATAATCACCAGATAATAAACCCTTCAGTGTAAGTAAATGATTGAAATCTGTGCTGACATTACATAATAATGTCACATAAACTTAAGAGTCACAGTCCCAACATCACTGGAACAGTGCTGGTCTGGGAAGGGAGTATGTGTTTTATTTTATCTGAGCACTGTAGTATTTAAGAAGGGGATGTCCATTGTGGAGAACCCCCTTAAAATAAAACAGGTTTTTATAAACAATACAGTGTCAACAGTGAATGCAACTCCAGGTTTCATGCCTCTAAACTTCCAGTGGTTGTTCATGGATCTGTCTTGTGTTCTTTTTATCCATGCTGAGCATGTGCAGTAGATATAAGAGAACAGTGGGGATCATGACTATGCTCTGGGACGATGCATGCGCACTGACGCCGTCCTCACGGGACAGAGCACAGGAGGAGGCTTTTTCTCTCTACACAGTCCTTTTTGACCTTTACCCACCTTCAACAGTTGGGAACGTTTAGAGTTGGAAGCCACATTATATTCCTTCAAGGGGGTTTCCGGTCTTACTGTTGTAATGACCTAGTTTGAATAGGAGCGGATGGGCAGTACTCAAGAACAGCCACTACACTGTGAATGGCGCTATAGTTCTGTTCACCATTTACATCCAGCCACCGCCTGGTACTAAAAACCGCTGCTGAATGTTGGGCTCCACTAATCCTAAGAATAGGTCATCAATATCTGAAGCTGGGAAAACCCTTTAAATAGTGGATGTTACCATCATGTACCTATGGCCCTTTGTTTTTCCTAGATTATCATAGCAAATAAGCTAATGACCATTATTTCTGCCATCAGTTCATGTAGTAACATGGCAAGAAATGCTTTATTCCCCAAACCTGTCTAAAAGCGTATGTAATCTAAGTGCAATGAAATACTTACAGATTGCGGTCTTCCCCATTTTCTATCGCCGCTATTCTCCTCTTCTCACTCACGTGACTGAAATTCCGACTATACAGTCATGTGTGATCCAACGAGGTGGAGTTCTAGTCACGTGAATGAGAAAAGGATCAGAGCGGTGCTGGAACCCGGGGAAGACGACGATCCGTAAGTATTTTACTGCCCTTACCCTAAATGTGTATGTAATGTAGTGTATGTTCACACTAGGCGTTTTTGTGTGGAAATTTTCAGCTGTGTTTTACAGTACCAGCAAAATCTATGAGTTTTCAGATATCTCACACGCACAGCTTTGCTTTTTTGTCCTCAGTATTTTCTGCTTTGCGTGGCTTTTGCAGAATAGATCATGTCACTTCTTTCAGCATTTTTTCACTCATTGAAAGTAATGGCTGGTGAAAAAACGCAGGTATCTGGTTTGCACCGTTTTCTGTGCCAAAACCTTATGAAGAAGAATATGATTGATTGTCACTAAACGTTGTCAGCATGCACAAGAGACAAGAGTAGCATAACAAAAACTGCAGCAAAAAACGCGAGAAAAAACACCACGTGTGAACATGGCCTTAGACAGGTTTAGAGAGTAAACTGTTTCCGGGGATTGCTTCTTTCGGCATCTCCTAAAGTTCACACTTTGTGGAGAAAGCATGAACATAAAAATGCAAATCCTTAACATGTGGAGGTAGAATATGATCGAGGATAAGAAGGCACCACTCTGGGCCAGATGGCGCGTGCTGCAGATATTACAGTTCTCAGCGTGTTCTTTATATTGTGTGAATGGATACGAGTGATGTGAATCAGGTTGTCTGACCCAAAGTTACATTATCCTGTACTATAGCATGTTGTAGAATCCGGGGTTGGAATCCGCAGTGAATCCGCAGCAAATGCACAACACGTGAGCCTAGCCTAAAGGAGAATTCCAGGCGCGCTCATCAAAGCCATCCAACTTCTTCCATATGCGTAGGTAGGCATTAGATCACCAATAATATATACTTGTCTGCCTTTATTTACCATGCAAGGATTTTCTGCTGTCATTTGGGATTGTTCATCCTGGTTCTGCCTCTGCTTTTCTCAGCAGGTTACTTTCCTGTTCCTACGGCCAAGTGCACACACATACTTTCAGTATTTTACCCCAGTATTTATAAGCCGAAACCAGAAGTTGGGGATAAATCCAGAAGTGGTGACGTGTTTCTATTAGTCCGGGGTCACACTGGCGAGGAATACGGCCGAGTGAGAGGCGCTAAAAGCACGCATTACACACGGACAAATGATTCTCTATGGGGTCCCTCGCACCAGCCGTATATTTCTCATCCGTATTCTACGCTCCGTGCCAATCGCAGCATGCTGCGATTGTCAGCATACTACGGCCGTAGTACGCCAATGCAAGTCTATGGGTGCGCAAAAAATACGGATTACACACGGACCACACGTGTGACCTGCGAGCAATACGCAGGTCTTTTGGCTGGTGACAGGAAATGGGCCAATCCATCATCAGGAAGCCTAGACATGCAAATGAGCTCAAAAAGCGCTCCAGATATCCAGGAAGTACGCCTCCACGGAGTACAGCAGCAGCATGGCGTCCACTTACATTAATGTGGAAATGTTAATAGTCCTGGTGCAGGAGCGTCCCGAACTCTGGGACCAACGTGATGCCCATTATTCCAACCGGGCAAGAATGGAGGCGTCATGGAGGCGCATCTGTTGCCAGATGTACCATGACTTTGGTAATCGGCCACGTGAGGAGCAGCATAAAATTCGTAAGTACAAGCCAAAACATGAGTAACCTTAGCGCACAACAAAAAAGGAATATAGAATCTGCACCCCCCTTCCTGTGCTTGTACTTTTTTCCTCATGAGGCCGTTAGATTTGGATGTGACACGTGGATTCACACAGCCATAATTTGGGTTTAGGCCACAAGCTCCTTATCCTCCTAGACAAACCAATTATTAAGTGTAGCTATTTGATACATCAACTAAAGAGACCCTGTGTATCTGCCGAATTAGATATGCCACCGTGGGTAGAAAGCACATCCCAGAAGGCCCCATGCCTAGACTACTGGTAGCAAATGTGACCTATCAAATATGTGACTTTGACAATATTTCCTGTCACATTGCAGTGGAAGATGTGATGAGACACTGGCGAAGCATCCGGGACCAATACCGCCGGGAACGCCAGCAGCGGTCCAGGAGTGGGGATGCTGGCTACGTTAAAAGAAAATATATATATTACGACCGCCTCTCCTTCCTCTCCCCAATTCTGGATCTGAGACCGTAAGTAAATACCTCACACCACATTACACAGATACTTTACAGGGCCAAAAATAGGTATTTATTTTTGGCTCTGTTCTATTTCTTCACAGAACTCAGTCCAACCTTACGGACAGAGGCACTGGCTCAGAAACAGAGCCCATCATTGATCCTGGGTCTGCAGGGGAAGAGGTGGCTGGCCCATCTTCTCCCCCTACTAGGAGCAGGGGTGAAGACTCGAGTCAGGATGTGCCATTGCCTAGCCCCAAAGCCCACCACCAGGACCATCTGGTGCTGCTGCTGCATCAGCACCAGCAGAGGATCATGGCAATATCAGCAGCAGCCCAACTGGCCACATCCGTGGCTCCACTCAGCCTGCTGCCACATCCCGGCGAGGATCAAGCCGAAGACGGCAAATACCTGCCCCTGATACCCGCACTAATGTGGACACTGGGGTCCTGAATTATTTAGCCAGAGTTAACACTGATGATGGGGAGGAGGCATACTCTCGCAGCCTGGCCAATTATCTCTGTTCCCTTTCCCGTGAGGTCAGGCTCCGTATTAGAGGATGCTTTCAAATCCTGCTTGATGCCTGCACATACCCCAATACGCCCTACGAACTATTTGAATACATTGAGAGGTGGCAGCTTTCACCACGAAATCTCATGCGCCTTAGGCACCCCCCACAAATGCAAGCTCAAGCAGGATCTGAGGATCCTCAAATACGTGGGCCTACACCTCACCCCCTTCTTCCCACTACCCAACCTTCTATTCAGCAGCACCAAATGTCAGCCTCTAGCCAACCCCACCAATATGGCCACTTGTACCCACCCAGTGTTGGAGGCTGGTCCCAACCTGGCTGGGGACGATATGGCTATCTTGGTGGGTATGAGCCACGTGCCTACCACAGCGAACAAGATGCCCCTCCCCATCATTACTCTGGCCAGTACCCCCAACATTCCCAGGAGGCAGGACAATTCCCACATCATGGGCAACAGTATGGCCCCACACAGGGCGATGTTGGCCACAGTGTCCAGCAGCACCCACAGGCTGCTCTTCCACGTTCCCCT
Source organism: Dendrobates tinctorius (assembly GCF_039654945.1). Lineage (NCBI taxonomy): Eukaryota > Metazoa > Chordata > Amphibia > Anura > Dendrobatidae > Dendrobates > Dendrobates tinctorius. The sequence goes on along the minus strand of NW_027361741.1, from coordinate 26,839,119 downwards.
TCCCCAACCTATGAGGATTTATAAGTCTGATGGCCGTAGATGCCCAGTGCGGTTTCACTGGTGCTACAAATACAAAGGAAAAAACAGGTGGTCTCCATCACCAAACTTTGTTTAAAAATTTAACATTCAAATTTTTTAACAATGTTTTCCAATCATATTAAGAATCCATCATGACAGGCAAGGCTACCTCACGCCTTTCAGACAGATATTACATGTCTGTACAAAAGAGAATATTTAAACGCGCTATACTGTAAAGTCAAAGGAAGAAAATACACTACTCACTTGCTAATGCCTAGGAAAGGCGTGCTGGCCTTAGTGAAGTAGTCACCTTTTTTGCTAGCAATCTATAGTAACAAATCAAGGCGACCAGCCTTCAGAATATTACGCTCTCTCTATGTCTTAACAAGTGAGTTTTGTTTTTTCATCCTTTCCAGTATAGCATGGTTAAATATTCTCTGTTCTACAGACAGGTAATATCTGTCTGAAAGCCGTGAGGTAGCCTTGCCTGTCATGGTGGAATATTTCTATGATTGGAAAACATTCGGAAGAAATGTGAGTGTTATCTTTTAGCATTAATTTTGTTTATGGAGATCACCTATTTTTTTCCTTTGTATTTAAATATTCTCATGCAGCAATGTTGTTATTGCCTAATTTTTTTTTGGGTTATGTTATATAATGTTACTTTTCAAAAAAGTTTAATAATGCAAAAAGGGCAATTTTGCCCATTGCCAAACTTTTCATATGGCAAAATTATGTTTGCCTTTAAGATAAAAAAAGCAAAAAGGCAAAACTAAAAATTTGTCTACTACAGTTAACGTCTCTGTGTGATTTATCAAAAACCCTGTCAATATACTAACATACACTAACCAATGCAATGAAACAGTCATCGAATCATAAGGGGTTGAGTAATATATTTAGACACGCTTAAAGAAACAAATTATAACATAGATACAGCATGCTCTTGCCAAGAAGTTGCCCCCTCAGGTGAGATAAAGTAATTAGTGAAAATATCACGCACTTTGAGGCCAGAGAGCAGTCTACTTTGAGGGTTCATAGGTGGTCTCACCCTGCGCACATTGTCTGGCCTACGCACAACACCAGCAGAGGAGGAACAATCTTGTATCCTGGTGAAGTTATGAAGAACCACACAGGCTTTCACAACTTCATTAACATTCTGTACACTCAACTGAATGGCAGACTGGAGTACCCGCCATTTGGCACAAAGAATGCCAAAGGAACACTCCACCAGTCGCCTAGCACGTGATAGGCGCAAGTTAAAAATTCTGTGCCTGTGGTCAAGGTTGCGCCGGGGATATGACCTCATGACATTGCATGATAACTGAAACGCCTCATCTGCCATAAGGACATAAGGGACTGATTCTTCAGTGGAGCCTGGTAGCTGGCGTGGTGGTAGATCCAACTGGTTGGTGCGTAGCCGCCGAGCCATTATGGAAGTATTGAAGACTCTAGAGTCTCTCGTCCTTCCATAGGCCCCAATGTCAACAATTATAAACTTGTATTGAGGGTCTACCAGAGCCAACAATACAACAGAAAAGTATTGTTTAGAATTGAAGAATTGGGAGGCAGAGTTCGGCGGCTTACGCACCCAGATATGTTTGCCATCCAGGACCCCAATACAATTAGGAAACTGGCAGTCCTCCTCAAAGTCCCTTGATATCCTCAACCAGTCTTCCATCCTGGGCTCGGGCATGACCACTTGATGGAGTCTTGTCCAGATTTCTGAGCATGTAGACCTCACTATGCCAGAAATGGTTGATCTTCCAATGAGAAACTCATGGTGGAGGGCGGCATAAGACAGGACAGTGGACAGGAAGCTGTAGAACAACAGAAATTGATAATTTTAGAATGCAGAAAGTCAAAAAACATCAGTTACATGCCGACCAAACTTGGTAGGAATTGAGATAGAATAACACACACATATTTGGTTGCACAATGACTAAGTGATATGCAGTACATATTAGAGCTAACATTCTGGTGTGTAAGTTGAACCATATTTTGAGTAAGATGAGGGGATTAAACTTAGTCCAAGAAGGCAAAAAACATACTTTAGCCCACACATTATGAACATAGAGAATGTGGTTGTGTAGTACATACCATATTGTGAGTAGAAGTCGCTCCTCTGCAGATATAGCTTTGCGCATCCTTGTGTCCTGAAAGGTTATCCCAGGGCGCACTGTCTCCAAGAGTTGATCAAATGTGGAAATGCTCATGTGACAGTATTGGTAAAATTTCAGTGGATGCTCCCGCAGAGAAGAATAGAGGCGGTGAAAATGACCTCTTGTGAGTCGTTGCCTCAAAAGTGGATGTACCCACATGCGTCTCCTCCTCCGCGGATCCACTATCACTGGGTATGGTTGCCCAAAGCGCCGTGACAAAAGCCAGTTGAAGAGAACCTGCTCAGTTGTATTGAAACTCAGACCCTCTGCCATGTTGCACATACAACACCAACACACCTAGTGAAGGCAAGGTCACAAATGGCCAGAATGGAGGCAGCCACCTGTTCCTGAGCCAATAAATAGGGTGGAGGCTAATGATTTAAATTGTTAGCAGGCCTCAAAACCGTTAAATGTCCATTTTGCAAGGCTGCGAGAAAATCTCGCCATACGGATTGCATACGGATGCCATACGGATTACATACGGATGCTCACATGCGCAAAATACGCGACCGCACCTTGCTTACGGATGACCTACGGACCACTATTTAGAGGTCATTCATCCGTATTACGCCTGTAAACTACGGACCGTATTTTGTGCAGGTTAGTGTGACCCCGGCCTTATACTTTTCCTCTGATTGTTCCTCTCCTGGTTTTGGCTTACACATACTGACCAAATACTGAACGTGTGAATGTGGCCTTATTAGAGGACATTGGTAGGTCTTGTGAGCTTCGGTTGACACCTTTTCATTGGTGGGGTCTAAATGGCCGAGCATTATAAGGTATTGGAATATTTTACCAGTATTTATATAAGATGGCAAAACCCTTCAATAATATATCGTTGCTCCATTTTTCCTTGTATATGATCCCTACAGATTTTTTTTATTATTTAATATACAGAAACTACCGAATGCGTGCCTACGTCTTGCTTTCAAAACCTGTAGCAGCTCGTAAAAGTGGCCGATAGGTTGTTAATAGCATTCAGTAATACATAATAGCAGCATTGGGTAAATTGACCTGAAATTGCCGGGTCTGAACAGAGCCTTGTTTGTGCTGGGTTTTTTTTTTGGAGAGGAGCAATGTCAGCTTGTTACATGGCAGTCAGAATGTATTAAAGTGCATTTGTCTCTTCCCATGAATTTTAACACAAACATGTCAGAAAAGCGGCTGAAAATGTAAAAGATTAAAAAAAATCTTATATTGAAGTTGTAACTTCTGCGCCTTCATCGCTTTGGGAACATATATTATGTATTTGTAATAAAGTTCAAATTATCTATTCTAAAAGGAAAAGCGTTTCACAAACAAAATAAAAGAAAAGCAGCGGTAAAAAAAAACCTCTATTCATTAGATGTTTCCTACTGCATTATTCATTCGGAAACTAGTAGGTTGGTAAGGGTGATAAAGATTGTGCCTGGACATGAAAACACAGTGGTATGTGCTATAATCCATCCACTGTGAAAGCCGTCACTCAGATAGAAAGAGATTGCTTGCCAGGGGTTCTTGTATCACAGTAAATATTTTATACTCGCACAGTATCTCTGCTTTCCTGTCATTTGCCAGACTAGATTGTCCAATTATGCCTTTTTTTATCTGAGAAAAGTGTGACTGGTTCTCAGCCATGTAGATCCTGACTCTCATGATATACGCATAAATGCCAATGTGAGTGCAGCAGTGAAAAAGGGGCAAAATATAGTATATTCAAGTGCATGTAGAACATATCATTGTTGAGGTCAGAGCAAAGTACTGCAGTGCGCAGGCGCCAGGAAAGGTCAGAGAGGCCCAGCGCCTGTGCACTGCAGTAATTTGCTCTGCCCTCAACAGGGCAGAGTACGCCATGCAGGAGCGCAAAGCCGGGAGTGATGAAGCAAGCAGGAGGGCGGCATCGCAAGAAGATGGGAGGTGCCAGACCTGGACCTGCGACACCCATCGGAACGGACCGCATCGGACCACCCCCCCCGGGTGAGTATAATAAAACTTATTTTTCATATCTTGCAGGTCGGATTGGGGGCTTATCTATAGCATTTTAGAATGCTGTAGATAAGCCCTGAAAGGCTGTGGCCGCATCTTATAGCAGTCAAAACAGCTGACAGGTTCCCTTTAATGGGTGCTCCAACACTTTCGGCCATGACTATTATATAGATACAATTCCACTGAAGAGAGAAAACGGTTAGCACTCACCGATTTTTAAAAGTTCCACTCTTTATTCAGAACTGTTTAAAACATCATGGCCGGAGAGTGAGGACAGGAGTGTGCAGGTGCTGACGATGGCCATTTGGCGCTTGAGGCGCTTCTACGGGTCACGCAATTTGTTTCCGCGATTATACCCTTAAATTTGACCCCTAGAGTTCCAAATTTTTCCTAACACAAACTAATAAATTTAGTAAAGACTGACATATATAAATCGTTTTAATATGACATGGTTTACTATACTGTGTGTAAATCATGTGTCATATCATGTCGGGTTCTGTAATGATTTCAAAGAAGCCGGCAATTGATTTAGTGGCTATTATGCTATGTAGAACTCTATGAAATATAAATATATATATGTATATGTGTCTCAATGACATGTGTATATATAAATGTATTCTATGTGTATTTATCTGTTCTTTCGTTTGGTTTTTAACCTGTCATTGGGCTCCATTATATGTCCATTTTGCAAGCCGGCAAGAAAATCTCGGCATACGGATGCCATACGGATGTCACACGGATGCCTAGATGTGAGAAAATCGCATCCTGGCATGTCGGATGACATACGGATCACTGTTCATGAAACATTTGTACGATTCTGGTCAGTGAAAAACGGACCGTATTTTATACGTTATGTGTGTCTCCAGCCTAATAGGGAGCATCGGGTTTTCATCACATCCGGCATTTCATTGCACAACACGCAACTCGAAGGAACCTGCAATGAAGTCTTCTAGCGGAGGTGTGAACATAGCCCTACACATCCGGTGGTAAAAGTGCCTTGTAGCACATATCTTTGTTCCACGTCATAATACCTCTCCCTGGATAAGAAGATTAGTCAGCAGTAATAGGAATATTGGTGCGCTCACATGAAGACTCGCTTATCGTTCTTGTATCATGGCAGCGTAGCCTCCTTTTTGTGGCTAAGAAGTGTTTATTTGCTCTGATAATGCCGACATTTCCTACTGCAGATCTGTATGCTTCTGCACGGTGGGATCACAGGGTAAATGAAAGCAGATATTGTATAGCAGAGGCTGATCTGACTAGCAGTAAGACCCTGCAGGCTGCAGCAATGTCTTGAACAGAACAGTGCGGGCTCTGCATATACTAGAAGGGAAGGAAGTCATTAGTGTAGAGGAGTACATTTTGTTGCTGTTGCAGGATTTCCTTCCAGCATTTCCCAAGTAAAATTCCCTGTTTCTTTTTTGGTGGATTTGTTTTTGTTTCTGTTTTCAGTGTCTTATGCCGCGTGAATTGTTCACGCAGAACCTTTCCTGAAACATTCTACAAATCGAAGCCGTCAGCGGAGCCAGATTTTCTTTTCGTCTTATGGAACTGTATCCTGGAATGTACTTTTTTTGGGGGAAAGATGCAAGGAGACGGCTGGCAACCTCCGCCTGTAGCTGCCGAGCGCTCCGAGGATAGCGAATTTTAAGGGCGAGAAAGCCGAAAGGTATTCGCAACATGACAAAATCCGATGTGTGCCGTGCAGCGTGAGCGGACAGGACACTTCCACATCTCGGATTGCAGATGTGAGCATTTATGACAAAAGAGAAATTGACTAAATCCAGGGTTCAAAGGAAAACCTTTTCTGACACATTTTCCGTCAAATTTTTTCATCACGCAACCATGCATTGGATTTTCTATCTCACTCCAAATTCTTTTACTCCAGATAACCGATATTGCTGACATTTTATTTCCATTTCATTTTATTTATTATCTTTTTTTTTTTTTTTTACATATTTTTTTTTCCTAGTCGGATTTGGGTAACACGGAGCCCGAAATCAAAATCTGTTTTCCGACGCTTTGCATTTTTCTCGGGATTATGTTCCAAAAAAAAGTAAATATGCAACATCTTTAAAGGGGCAAGGAAGCATGACTATCAGCAGCTGTCCATTTCCCACGTTTACAAGTATCTCTCACATCTCTTGATGCTCAACCTTTTTCTGTCCAAATATGATGAAATGGCAGCCCAGGAAGAAGGTAAGGAGACGGAATGAGGACTGTTCATCTCTCCTCGTCACTTTACTTCTAGATACTTGTCACATATTTCGTACTAATTCTTCCATTGCAGCACTGAGCCCTGCAGTTAACTTTTCTACATTTTTCATGTCGCCGCTGGTATTATGTGCGTTGGCAGGGCAATCAAAATCTGCGCTTGTGACATTTTCAGCGTAATATCGGTGTAATCCATGTAATGCTCAGGGGTCGGGAAGGGGCGTCCAACTGCTGTTTCTACAAAAGGGATCCCGCAGTAAGAAGACCTAATCAGGGACGGATTACATGGAATTCTTGCTGGCGTTGGACGCTTCTCCTTCACTGTTTCACTCTTTTTTCTGTGCCGTGTTGTGCATAAATATGTGATTCTTCAGATGTTGTATTAGTCTAGCCTGATGAAGAGACCTGAGTAGTCTCGAAAGCTTGCAATGTGTTACCATCTTTTCAGTTAGCCATTAAAAGGTATCAACCACTGCGGACTCTCAATCCTGAATATTTTTCTCTTTCACTGTAAATTACAGAAGAGAAAACTTTGAAAGAGACTCAATCAGTATCATTGTGCCGCAGGGGCAAAATCCCTTTTTCCCTTGGCCGGACGGGAAATGATCCCTTAACCTGTTATTGGCTTACACATCTCAGCGAGAAAAGCGCTGCTTTCTCGAGAACCCACTGTGTCTTATGCAATGTATGGAGACCCTTCCCATTGTGCAGTAACCCTGCCTTAGTCGCTGCACCAACTATTTGGGGACTTTCGTAAAACAATTGCTATTGTGCATACTGATATCCTATGGCTCTACACATTAGGGCTCTATACATTAGGGCTCTACACAGTGACCCGGTGTTAAAGTGTTTATTAACTCTTTGAAAGGCGAGAGCTGAAGCAGTTAACGTGTCTCTTTCTTGGAGAGTTTCTCTCGGGGCCCACTGGGGGGCGAGCAGCAGATGTAACAATGGAACATATGTTTTCTTAATAGATCTAAAGCAAATAGTAGCATGACTAACACTTTTGGCTTACATACCAGCGCTGGAAAAAAGGTTAAATGTCTGCTTGAAAGATTCGTACTTTGTTAAGCATATGCTGTGTTATGATAGTTTTAAAACCCGATGCAAAACCAATCAGCGGCCCTAGGCTTTAGAAATGGTCTTTTGAGTGGAAAGTTATAGTATATCCAGGCTGACCACAAATACAGCTTGTGACCGATGAACTAGCCCTTGGCACATACTGCTGACTCGAAGTGTACTGCAGAACAGCATTTTGCAATAAAGCCCCCCTGACCTCAGGAGGCCCGTTCATTCTCCTCCGGAAAAATCGGCTCGGAAAACATAATATTAATTAGAGTCGTTTTCTGTTCAAGGGTTAGGAAAAGTCTATCACATATTGTCCGCTTCTATGATAATTAGGGATTGTAGGAAGAAAGAGCCGGAGCTTTCACTGCTGCAGCGGTTTATTACGCGATAGTCCACTCTGTAGCTTGTTGCTACTCTTCATTGCTACACCGTCGTGTCATTGTGGAAGGCGTCCTATGAGATGATTACCACCGTCGAACGCTATTGCCTTTTGTGTCTGATGAATGGTATTTCAAATGACATTTGCATATTTTTCAGTAATGCAATACAACCATTCTTAATTGCCTTATGAATTAGTAATTCTATATGCAGTGAATGGATTAGGCACCGTGTACAGATACTATTATATTTCTAACAGCTACATTGTATCACATGGTACACACACGACTGTACCACCATCTCCATCCTGCTAGCGGGGCTTCTAGTGGTAAGAGCTTTATTTCAGGTACAACAATAAAGTTTTCTTGCTGTTATACCCATAAAGTTGCGCGGTGTTTTGATATTCTGCATTACCGTTTTCATGTGAGTCTATGACAACACCTTGGGTTTAGTTTATAACATATTGTAATAAGCGTTACAAGGAATGAGGCGGATTCTTATCTCGAGTGGTTTCTTGAATAGTTCCAGAAATTTGGAACATTTGCCACATTGTATGTAAGTAGCCAACTTCTTAATTTCCTATCATTACATTTATCTTCTCTAAATATTGTTGTCTGATAACTGTCGGTTCAACTGGTAGGATCCTCACTAACAATGGAGCTCCCATGCCTGACTGCTGCTCCATTCACTTCTATGGACCTAACAGAAATTGCCCAGTACAGCGCTCTGCTATCTACATTAATCTCATATCCAGTGAATAGTGCATTTGTCCTGCATACACCCTAATTACTACATTCACATGGACCCCAAATGTTGATGGGGATCCAAGTGGTCAGACACAGCAGTCAGACCTGTGGATAGTTGACAAAAGCTGTTTATAGGAATCCTATTAAGGGTCCACTTACATGGACTGACTGGCTGCAATAAACCTCTGCTGTTCAGTGATCATATAATAGCTTGTTTACACAGGCTGCTATAGATCTCGGCAGTGGGAGTCTTGGTTACACAGGCAGATCTCAGTAATTGAAGAGCACTAAGCGATCTGTAATAGATCTGTCACTGCACATAGGCTACCATTGTTCTCAGCAGTGGGAGTCCTGGTTACACAGGCAGACCTCAATAAACAATGAGCACTGAGTGTCCTGTAATAGATCAGTCACTGCACATAGGCTACCATTGTTCTCAGCAGTGCGAGTCCTGGTTACACAGGCAGACCTCAGTAAACAATGAGCACTGAGTGTCCTGTAATAGATCAGTCACTGCACATAGGCTATCATTGTTCTCAGCAGTGCGAGTCCTGGTTACAGAGGCAGACCTCAGTAAATGATGAGCACTGAGCGTTCTGTAATGGATAATTCAGTGCACATAGGCTATCATTGTTGCAGTGTGAGTCCTGGTTACACAGGCAGACCTCAGTAAACAATGAGCACTGAGTGTTCTGTAATAGATCATTCACTGCACATAGGCTACCATTGTTCTCAGCAGTGCGAGTCCTGGTTACACAGGCAGACCTCAGTAAATGATGAGCACTGAGCGCTCTGTAATGGATAATTCAGTGCACATAGTCTATCATTGTTGCAGTGTGAGTCCTGGTTACACAGGCAGACCTCAGTAAACAATGAGCACTGAGTGTCCTGTAATAGATCAGTCACTGCACATAGGCTACCATTGTTCTCAGCAGTGCGAGTCCTGGTTACACAGGCAGACCTCAGTAAACAATGAGCACTGAGTGTCCTGTAATAGATCAGTCACTGCACATAGGCTATCATTGTTCTCAGCAGTGCGAGTCCTGGTTACAGAGGCAGACCTCAGTAAATGATGAGCACTGAGCGTTCTGTAATGGATAATTCAGTGCACATAGGCTATCATTGTTGCAGTGTGAGTCCTGGTTACACAGGCAGACCTCAGTAAACAATGAGCACTGAGTGTTCTGTAATAGATCATTCACTGCACATAGGCTACCATTGTTCTCAGCAGTGCGAGTCCTGGTTACACAGGCAGACCTCAGTAAATGATGAGCACTGAGCGCTCTGTAATGGATAATTCAGTGCACATAGTCTATCATTGTTGCAGTGTGAGTCCTGGTTACACAGGCAGACCTCAGTAAACAATGAGCACTGAGTGTCCTGTAATAGATCAGTCACTGCACATAGGCTACCATTGTTCTCAGCAGTGCGAGTCCTGGTTACACAGGCAGACCTCAGTAAACAATGAGCACTGAGTGTCCTGTAATAGATCAGTCACTGCACATAGGCTATCATTGTTCTCAGCAGTGCGAGTCCTGGTTACAGAGGCAGACCTCAGTAAATGATGAGCACTGAGCGTTCTGTAATGGATAATTCAGTGCACATAGGCTATCATTGTTGCAGTGTGAGTCCTGGTTACACAGGCAGACCTCAGTAAACAATGAGCACTGAGTGTTCTGTAATAGATCATTCACTGCACATAGGCTACCATTGTTCTCAGCAGTGCGAGTCCTGGTTACACAGGCAGACCTCAGTAAATGATGAGCACTGAGCGCTCTGTAATGGATAATTCAGTGCACATAGTCTATCATTGTTGCAGTGTGAGTCCTGGTTACACAGGCAGACCTCAGTAAACAATGAGCACTGAGTGTTCTGTAATAGATCAGTCACTGCACATAGGCTACCATTGTTCTCAGCAGTGCGAGTCCTGGTTACACAGGCAGACCTCTGAAAACAATGAGCACTGAACGTCCTGTAATAGATCATTCAGTGCTCATAGGCTACCATTATTCTTGGCAGTGCTAGTCCAGGTTACACAGGCAGACCTCAGTAAACAATGAGCACCAGCGTGTCCTGTAGTAGATCATTCAGTGCACATAGGCTACCATTTTTGCAGTGCGAGTCCTGGTTACACAGGCAGACCTCAGTAAATGATGAGTACTGAACATCCTGTAACAGATCATTCAGTTCACATAGACTGCGATTGTTCTCAGCAGTGCTAGTCCTGATTACACAGGACGATGCACCACAAAGAACAATGATATTTTGCACTCCGCAAAGGATCATTTAACCGGATGACAGAGCGTTTTGGTCATTCATCAGGCAATCAGCAGCCTGTTTACTCTGAAAGATTCTCATGAAAAGAGCATTCCTGAAAACACTCGTTCATGATTATCTTTTCATGTAAATGCATCTTTAGGTTGTGTTCACATACACAAAGCAGCCACACTGTGGCCAAAAAATGCATCAGCCCTGTATCGCTGTGGTCTTCTCACTACTGCTCTGCACATACAGGGACACCATTGTTTCACCTCTAAAACCGCTCAGCTGATCGTAATGGCTTTAAGATTGCGCAGGTGAAATGGATGTTTCCTTGCACTATCTAGTGATCCTACTGGGGCCTAGTGATCCTACTGGGGTCTAGTGATCCTACTGTAGTCTAGTGATCCTACTGGGGTCTAGTGATCCTACTGGGGTCTAGTGATCCTACTGGGGTCTAGTGATTGTACAGGGGTCTAGTGATCTTACTGGGGCCTAGTGATCCTACAGGAGTCTAGTGATCCTACTGGGGTCTAGTGATTGTACAGGGGTCTAGTGATCTTACTGGGGCCTAGTGATCCTACAGGAGTCTAGTGATCCTACTGGGGTCTAGTGATCGTACAGGGGTCTAGTGATTGTACAGGGGTCTAGTGATCGTACAGGAGTCTAGTGATCGTACAGGAGTCTAGTGATTGTACAGGAGTCTAGTGATCCTACAGGAGTCTAGTGATCCTATAGGGGTCTAGTGATCCTACAGGGGTCTAGTGATCGTACAGGGGTCTAGTGGTCGTACAGGAGTCTAGTGATCCTACAGGGGTCTAGTGATCGTACAGGAGTCTAGTGATCCTACAGGGGTCTAGTGATCGTACAGGAGTCTAGTGATCCTACAGGGGTCTAGTGATCCTACAGGAGTCTAGTGATCCTACAGGGGTCTAGTGATTGTACAGGAGTCTAGTGATCCTACAGGGGTCTAGTGATCATACAGGGGTCTAGTGATCGTACAGTGGTCTATTGATCCTACAGGAGTCTAGTGATCCTACAGGAGTCCAGTGATCCTACAGGATTCTAGTGATCCTACAGGGGTCTAGTGATCATACAGGGGAGCTATGACAAGACTGCAATGCTACAGGACTACCTTAGTCTTCATCTGCAACATGAGGTGTTGGCCTTTTTTTCTCATGATAGACATATGTCAGTAGTAAGGTTGTCATTCTATAACTAAAATACATAACAATTGACTAAAATACACAAAATTGAAATACAGACATGCCACTTTGCTATCATCAGGCTAGTAACACATCAGCATTGGCATACATAGTGGCTTGGGTTTCTCCCTTGGCCTAGCAGGGCTGTAGCACCACAGTTACATTTACTGTGTCCTCATACACACGGACATACCATTTTTTCAGGTGATTTGGTGGTAATCTTGTGGCTTATTGTCTGCAGAGACTGTAATGATATCCAACTTTCTGGATTAGTTGCACACATGGGAATTATTCTCAGTAGTAAAACTTACATTGCACCTGCATGTGCACCCCATACATTGTCTGTCTGTCTGTCTGCTGTGGCGGGCCAGACATAAATGCATACATATTCATGATATAACAATCTGAGCTTATGTATCCTCCTGTTTCAGCAGTGAGATAGAGTGAACACTTGTGCATTATTAAAGCTGCGGCTGTTCCTGTACAGAACTGTAACAACGCAGGCTTTGTGTCTGACTGCAGCCGGTAATGAAGATGAAGAAGCACGGAATGACAGCTAGTAAGTAACCCATAACGAGAGGTGTTTATAACAGGAGAGAATACAGCAGAACCTTCAGAACTTCTTATTGCCACTATAAGAACTCCACATTAGGCCTTGTTCACACCACTGTATTTTCGGTCCGAGTGCTGACTGTGAAAAAAGAACCACGCTTGGAACAATGTTATCCAATGGGGCAGTGCAGGTGGGGATTTTTTTTTCACTCACCAAATCTGTATGTGAAAAAATGGCAGCATGCACTATTTTCAATGTGATTCACCCATTCAAGTCTATGGAAGCATGAAAAACAGAGTGCCAGACGCAGAAATGATTACATACGGACAGCACACGGATGACAAGTGAGAACACAATTGTCCTACTTTTCTGGATGACACTTTGAACGCTTTTTTTTTATGCTTATGTGAACTTGCCCCTATGGCACAGAGCTGCAACTATGCGGTAGTCTGTGCTATTACATAAGCTTTTATACCCCCATAGGTGTCCGTGGCGAGTACCCAATACAGTTTAGATCTTATAGTACACATTCCTATTCACACTAATATGCAGAAAGGAAGACAGTAAAAAAAAAAGGCAGAGAAAATACCTTGCTTGTGGCGTTATTTAGATACCCTGTAGGACTCGGAGGTACGAATACTGTTTCCTCCAGTTCCCTCTTCTCCATCCATCCCATATCATATACTGCATATGGTCCAATTGTAGATACTTGTACAAAATACTTGTAGAGACATTACTTTACCAATCAATGTAGGAAAGTCAGTGGTGACTTACGTCCATGGATAGACAGACATGCGGGACAGCTAAATGAAGAGAGCAGTCTGCCAAACCCCCAATTTCCGCTAAACCAACTGTTTATTGGGGCCTCTCCCCCGATGGCAGATGTCGTGAAAGCAAAAGATCGGGAGGTTGCATTTCAGCACGCCGGATCCTTTTGTTCTCAAGTGAGATAAGCTGCCATCGGATGAGGCTTTTCCCCAACTGCCTCGCTCACCAAGTGTATTGGGGTCACATAAAATAGCTGATCATGCCCATCGTCTTCCATTCATTGCACAGACCCTACAGCAGATTAAACGTCTGTATACTGGTCTTTTGTGAGTATGACTCAAGTGGAGAGTGCAATATGTTAACTTGTTTGTAGACTCAACTTAATAAACTTATTCCTACAGCTGACAATCTAATAATGTCCCAATTCTCCACAGCAAGTTTCCAGTCTTAAAGGGAGCCTGTCATTTGATTCATTCATGCTGCCCAAACCCCAGGCATGAATCCATGCCTATCTGCAGCATAGCAGACAGGTAGATTTTTCTCTGAAATGCTCTTCCCATCACCGCTGCAGATGATTGACAGGTCACTCCCTATGTACATGCAAGGGAAACCCCTATCAATCACCTCCAGCAGCGCTGGGAGAAGCCAGACTATGAAGCTACCAAACTAGTCTAGTCTGGCTGTGGCCCGCAGCTTGATTCTTAGGCCGCGTGCTCATGATCAGGAATAGTAGTGTTTTGGACGCAGCGTATTTTCACTGCATCCAAAACGCTGCGTTCTGCATTTAAAGGATAGTGGATGGGATTTTTAGAAATCCCATGCCTACTGTGCTTCTTTTTAACTCTGTGGGTTTCCAAGCCGCAGCATGTCAATTACCAACAGATTAAGTAGCATGAATCAAATGACAGGTTCATTTTAAGGCCGGGGTCACACTTGTGAGAAACTCACGCGAGTCTCTTGCATCAATACCTGGCACTGCCGCCAGCACTCGGGACCGGAGTGTGCGGATGCATGTATTTCTATGCAGCTGAACACTCCGGTTCAAGTGCCGGCGTCAGTGCAAGGTATTGATGCAAGAGACTCGCATGAGTTTCTCGCATCACACTCGCAAGTGTGACACCGGCCTAAATTACACATTCCCATGAGATAGCTGCTGGATACGTTTTCGGCAAGCAGCTATTGCTTACGACCCCCATACTTAGGTGCTGTTCCCAAGCCTTTTTCTCTCCCATAACCAATTAATGGTCAGCTGGTCCCACTGATATCAGCTGGTTCGGCCAACTTTCATCCGAGTCTCAGTTGGGACCTTTATGCCGCAGGTCAGTTGTGTTGTCTTCTTAGCTGCCACAATTAAAGGGGATGTCCATGTTAAGCAAAAGTGGGCAGCTTGTCAGTTAGCTTGGACAACTCCTTTCAGCATTACATTATACAGATGTCATCCATGTATTACTAAACTATTTTAGAAATAAGAGCATTGAAAAAACCTTCATTTCGAATTTTAAATCAAATTATGATTCATGACATTTATCTTTATAAAATAGCAACCAATATGTGTAAGCTGTCTGTGCCAGAATCGGCATTGTTCGCATGATATTGCCAGCCTTCTTATAAGATAAATATAAATGCAACATCATCACACGCAAAGTCTTCTCCCAATGTCATGCGTGCACAGGACGAACTCTTTCTGATATCCCGAAATTAGAGATTGGTATCTCTAGGGGTATGCTCACACATAGCAGATTTGCTGTTTGCTTATATCCACAGTATAATACAGTAGGGATTGGTATAAGTATCAGATTTTATCAAATTGCCCAGAATTCTTCAAGGATTAGTTGTTTGCCGTGGAAAGAGTACAATCTGCGTGTAACACGTGTGAATGTATATGTACGTAATTCATCAGGTTTCCTGGTTCCGTTCCCCTTCTCCAGATTCAGGTGATTAATCTGTTGGATCATCTTCCAGATGTCTATTCTCTTCTAGATAGACCGTTCTCATGACCAGGACCGCAGTGTCCCCATCTCCACGTTTTATCTAGGACAAAGTCTTTTCGGAGCTTTTTGCCATCACTTCTTGATCCTTGCATGTTTATCATTGTGAAGTGCCACATGTCTGTATTATTGCTGCTGCTGCAGGAAAGGCTGAGGCTACGGTCTATCTACCAAGGACTTCGTGCATTAACTCTTTCTTTCCGACACGTCTTCTAATAAATTGTTTTCAATTTCTTGGCTGTTTTGCTGGTAATTAAAGCATTTTCTCATAGCTTGTCTTAGACTTATAATGAAATATTTCATATCTAGGGGTATATGATAATGCACAGCCGCTAACCCGCTACAATAATGAGATAAAACCAATAGCCGCAATATGTAATGTAAATTCTTCGTCAATCACAGTGAAGCCCGTACGGCATATACATGTTACGCTGAGCCAGGCCATGCAGGCTTCCTACAATAGATCGACGCTGACAGCAATCACGAAAAGCTCCTCCTTTTCTGTCCAGGATTCTGTACTAATATTGCCATTATGTGATCACTGGGGAGCAATGGTTGACATAGAAACGACAAACCCTGGTTAAGCTGCAGTGCTATTAAAAAAAAAGAAGGTGCTTAGGGGAAATTCACATAGTCCGTACACCTGAGTTCATGGAAATAATGTGATAATCAAGGGTCACAGCTCGGTGCTGCATACTTGGAAATTGAAAAAGAAAAAAATCTTGACCGTAGAAACTGTAGTTTATTTGTGTTTTTTGTTTATTTTTTTTTTATTTGTTTTTTTTTTTTTACATTTTATCTAAGCAACGTGTCTTACCCTACCCTCTGTCCATTTTATATCTTACAGTTATTCATTAATGATACAAATACATTACAGACCACGAAATGCAATTAAATTGGCAGCCAAAAGCTTAGTCACCAATTAGCTTATTTGGTGGAACAAAAATGTGCAGGAATCTAAATTTGGACCAGATTTCTTTTAGGCCATTTTTACACAGCCTGATTATAACCATGCTCCTAAATCTCTGATAGTTGTACTGAACCAGAAATAGGATCTTACAGTGATCTATGGCCAGTATCACGCATCCAAATTTCATGATTTCAGTACGGACCACAATGTCTGAATCTGCCATTGCTTTCCTGACCAAAACTCAATAGCCTTATAAGCATAAATGAGGCTACTGAGATCAGGTCAGGAGACCCATGGTTGGCCTTGACTTTGTGGTCCATACTGTAGTGCAGCGGTTTCCACACTGAGCAGTGATGAGGCAGTGACCCAGCAAAGTTCTAAACACAAGTCTCTTTAATTCTTACAGCAAAACACAGCACACGATATCCTCTGGATCGCAGCCGGGAACCATATTACAGTCACTAAACACGCCAGTCCACCTCTGAGACCGGTTGCCGTGGGTGACTGTACTGCTGTGTACGCTGTGGATGTTGGGCCTTTCAGCTACCTTGGCTGTTTGGCTTGCTTTCCTGTGTTGCCTCACACAGGTGGAGCTCTGAGAAGCCTTCTGCGCTGCACACTTGCTAGACCAAACTAACCCTGACACTGACACACCCAAACCTTTCACTGCATTATTTTTGACTGGAATCTGTGGCCATGGACCACATGGAAAACCCGACTGGGAATGAAACGAATTGCACCACTACCATCTGTAGTCTGTTTCAAAACACAAACGCCCTTAGCAGAGCTACGCCTGTGACTGCAATGCTCTCTCATGGCCTCAATACGCCTCCGTGTGCCTCCTGGTGAGAACACACAGCACCCCCTACATGTGACTCCGGTCACTGCCTCACAATACCCAGACTATGAAAGTCAGATGTGTGGAACCGGCCTGAGACTGGTTCAGGAGAATCGCAGGAGGTTTGGGTATTGTAGCAATACTACTAACACTAATATTACTTACACACATATAGTACATATTTCCATACTGGTTGTCACTGGTTGTTCTTATAGTATTATACAGTGGCTTGTGAAAGTATTCACCCCACCCTGTCATTTTTCGTCTTTTTGCTATCTCACAACCTGGAATTTCACATATTTTTTTAGATGGTTTGCATCAGTTCATGTAAAGAACGTGCCTACAACTGTGACCCTTTGGTTTTCTTGTTATTGTGAAGCAAACAACAAATAGGACAAAATAACTGAAATCTTCAGTGTGCATAACTGTTCATCCCCCTAAAGTCAGTAATTTTTAGAGCCTCCTTTTATGACAATTACAGCTGCAAGTCACTTTGGATGTCTCTATGAGCTTTCCACATCTTACCACTGGGATTTTTGCCCATTCCTCAAGTCAAAACTGCTCCAGCTCCTTCAAGTTAAATTGTTCCTCTGGTGCACAGCAATCTTGAAGTATGACTACAGATTCTCAATTGATCTTTGTCTAGGCCACTCTAAAACTTTTACACGTTTTCCCTTAAACCACTCGATTGTTGCTTTATCAGTATGCTTTGGGTCATTGTCTTGTTGGAAGGTGAATCTCCATCCCAGTCTCAAATCACTGACAGACTGAAACAGGATTTGTTCAAGAATATCTCTGTATTTTGCACCATCCATTTTCTTCTCTACTCAGACCATTTTTCCTGTCCCTGTTGCCAGAAAACATCTCACAGCATGATGCTGCCACCACCATGTTTCACTGTGGGCATGGTGTTCTTGGGTGATGAGCTGTATTGGTTTGGCACCAGGCATAGCATTTACCTTGGTGTCCAAAAAGTTCGATTTTAGTCTCATGTGATCACAGCAACTTCTATACATTTGGGGAGTCTCCCATATATCTTTTGTCAAACTCAAAATGAGCCTTAGAACTTTTGTGTGTAAGTAAAGGCTTTTTTCTGCCCACTCTTTCATAAAGGCCATCTCTATAGAGTGTATGGCTTATTGTGGTCGTATGGACAGATAGTCTAGTCTCTGCTTGGGAACTCTGCACCTCCTTCAGGGTTACCTTTGGTCTCTGTGTTGCCTCTCTGTTTAATGCCCTCCTTGCCTGGGCTGAGAGTTTTGGTGGGCGTCCCTCTATTGGATGGATTTGATGGTGCTACGGGGAATTATCAGAGATGGGAATATTTTGTTATAACCCAACCCTGACTTGTACTTCTCAACAACTTTATCCCTGACTTGTTTAGAGATCTCCTTGGCCTTCATGGTATTGTTTGGTTAGTGGTGCCTCGTGCTTAATGGTGTTGTAGCCTCTGTGGCCTTTCAGAAAAGGTGTGTATGTAGTGACAGAGCATGTTACAGTAAGATTGCACACAGGGGGGCTTCGTTTCAATAAGCATGTGAGCTATGATGGTAACTGCTTAAACCAGAAATTTTTAGGGGCTTCATAGCAAAAGGGGTGAATACATATGCACATGCCACTTTTAATTTATTTTATTCCATAAATGTAATTTATGTCTATATTTTTATCACTTCACTACACCATACTATACATATTTTTTTTATAAAAGAGAACAGGTTCTTGCCAGTACATTAGACTTGGTCACTGCGCTCGATGAGAGACATGAAAACCATTTCAGTAAATAACTTTGTGCACACATTTGTATTTTGCCCTAGGTTCACATCACTATCATCCCTTTGATTCTTTACTCCTCTTTGATTTGCTCTTTGTACTCTGGATACGTGAGGACAGCGTAATGTAAGGAGGTTACTGTGTTTTGTGAAATCATTTGAAATCATATCCTGAAAACCTTTCCATTACTCTTTATCTTATATATCGTTTGTTATATGAACCTCTGGAAATATTTACATGCATATTTGAATGGTATCATTCACTAAAGGTTGTACTATGAACGTAAGAAGCGCATACACTTTAGGTTACGGGTTTTCTCAGGACAGTGGCGTCCACGAATGGTGGTCGTGATGGAATTCCTGTGCAGTACTGTGCACTTGTTCACATCTCAGACGGGTGCAGGACCTCAGTACCATTGGAACTAGGATTGTCTCAGCCACAGAATATGGAAGACCAGCCATGCTGCAATTTTTTTTCCACATGGATCTTAGCTTCATGTGGAAAATCACTTGTGTGCGTGCACTGGGACGTTGACTTTCAGCTATTAGTTTGGTGTCAGATGGCACATGGACTGAAATTTTGATTATCTACACTTACCCTTATATAAGCTGCTGGTAGTCAACTTACTCGGACAACCCCTTCTGAATCCCTATTTTTCTGCCCAGTAAAATAATAACACTTAGAATCACCTCTGGTCCCCTCTCCATTCCAGTGGTGTCGGCACTGGCTTTCCCAGAGGTGAGTATAAGTGTTATTACTTTACTGGGAAGAAACATAAGGATTCAAATGGGGTTGTCCGCGTAGTGGTCAGTTTCTTTAAGCTGAATTAACATTGATAGATAATCATGAATCATGATAATTATGAATGAGCGTTCTTAAAAATACTTGTTTCTCGATTATCTTGCAGTGTAAACAGACTGCCAATCACCAATCACTACCAATCACAAGAACGAGCAAACCACTAGTTTATCTGGTAAAATTATCTTTTAAAACATACTGTAATCGTTCTTGGTGGTGCATGGTCCTGTGCAAACTGGACTCACAGTGACAAGTATTATGGCAACCTATTAATAAATTTGCCACATCTCTGGGTGTCACATCTACGTCAGCAATGATTATAGTAAATTTCTTTGTGCCACATTTACTAAGCTCCATTAAGTAGTGTTGCATCGGTACCTTGGGCCAAAAGGTTGCCAAATACCACTTGCAACACATTTTGGTGACTTTGTTACAACAGGATTTTTTAGCATAAATGAGATGGTAAATTTCTCTCATATAGTTTTGGTTTGTGGCTTTTTTTGGGTCGGTGGAATTTTTGTCAAAACAGATCAAGCTTTGATTCCGGTGGTCCTCTCATAGATAACCCCTTATCTGTAGGTTAATATCTTTGGAAGAAAACTGAAATGCTTATATTAAAGCCTTATTCACATTTTAAGACCAGGGTCACACTTGCGAGTGCAATGCAAGAAACTCACACGAGTCTCTCACCTCAATACTCGGCACTGCTGCCAGTGGTTCGGACCGGAGTGTTCAGCTGCATAGAAAGACATGCAGCCACACACACCGCCGGTCTCGAGCGCCGACGGCAGTGCCAGGTATTGAGACGAGAGACTCTTGCGAGTTTCTTGCATTGCACTCGCAAGTGTAACCCCGGCCTAAGGTATATTCTCACGTATGTGTTTTTGGTGCATTTTTAATGCTAATTTTAGCTGCGTTTTGCAGTGCCTACTATGTCTAAGAGATTTCAGAAATCTTATGCATACATCATGTTTTTTTTATCCTCAGTATTTTGTGCAAAACCTCGGTTTTTGCAGAATGAAGCATGTCACTTCTTTCAGCGTTTTTTTCAGCGTTGAAAGTAATGGGTGGTGAAAAATGCACAACAAAAACGCAGGTTGCAGTTTTTGCTGCGTTTTTTTAGCATTAAACTTTATCAGCATGCACAAAAGACAAATTTAGCATGGCAAAAACGCAGAAAAATGCAACAGAAACCGAGCACAACATGCTTTTTTGCAGCAAGTTTCTTACTGCAGAGACAGTAGGTTTTGCTGCAGAAAAAAAAACGCAACATATGAACAATTTTAGGAAAGATACAGTGGTTTTGCACAAACTTCTTAGTATTTGAGGTAGTCATTGGTTGCCTGTGAAATAAAGAGAATAATAAACCAAACTCAGTTCAGCTTTTGAAAGGGGTTTTCCAAGTCTGAACAGTAAAGTCTGCAGTTCCACTGTGTGACTACAGACTGACACATTGTGACAAGGTGGGATGCCCATTACAAGTACCCTATAATTTCCGTAAGAGTGGGCTGTCAAATGACCGTATGTACGTGATTGGCATGCGTACGCTGTCCTCCGCATCTCTCAATGTTCCAACAGAGGAGAATCCGCTTGGCACGTGACGGGAAGTCTGCAAATTGTATCCATTGCACATGACCACCCACTCACATGGGGAGTATCGGGCAGTTGTGACAGTCTATATCTTGCCAACCATGATAAACAAAACAACTGAGTGTAAATCCAATAAAATACAAATTTTATTAAGTATTCAATATGCAAAAATTCATATACAGTAGATGTACATAAAAACATAAAAGGGTTCACATACGGGGAAGGAACAGACAAGCAAATATATAGAAACCGGACCCTAGACAAACATCAAGAGGTAGGAAGAAGGCTTAAAGTCATATAGATTATATATATGTATCAAAATGCACGGCTTTAAAGTGCATGTGCCAAGATGTAAACCATAAAGAAGAGTAAATTCAATAGCCGTGCCATATGCAGGGTCTCCTGTGAGATCCCTAGCAGTTTCTCATATATCAAAAATGCATATTGTAGCAAGTGCCACTCTTACCCATAATGCGTACTCCGGGAACCCTTAGTGAGGAATTATGGGTAAGAGTGGCACTTGCTACAATATACATTTTTGATATATGAGAAACTGCTAGGGATCTCACAGGAGACCCTGCATATGGCACGGCTATTGAATTTACTCTTCTTTATGGTTTACATTTTGGCACATGCACTTTAAAGCCGTGCATTTTGATACATATATATAATCTATATGACTTTAAGCCTTCTTCCCACCTCTTGATGTTTAGCTAGGGTCCGGTTTCTATATATTTGCTTGTCTGTTCCTTCCCCGTATGTGAACCCTTTTATATTATTATGTTCTATATGAATTTTTGTATATTGAATACTTAATAAAATTTGTATTTTATTGGATTTACACTCAGTTGTTTTGTTTATCATGCTTGAGGGAGTGTACCAATTGGGAAATTTCCCTGGTCCCTATATAATCTGATCCAATGAGAGGATCATTCATCATATATTTACAATGCACTCTGTTCTAATTTGTATATAAGCCTTGCCAACCATGACTCCGATAGGCAGCACACACGTATTATTGACACTGACTTCTCTTGGCGCTAAACTTCTCCCATTTATTGTTTCCTAACTGGTCCTGCAAACAATATGATGGCGTGGAACATCAGTATAACGAAACCCTCACTATCGGTGTCAGACTATTTCTTGATCTATACTATCTCATTTATACCTTCAACTAATAACTGACAACCAAGAAAGCTGTCATTCCTGTCGCCATCTTTACATTCTGGGTAACCCGGAAAGAAACAGCATTATGACCACACGTGTCCAACCGGGATACGAGAAATGGGGAGTTATTCCAGCAATCTCATGAATTCACTACCTCGCTGTCAAAAGTACATTAAATAAATGGCTTAGTATGGAAAAATCTGACTGGATCATGCTAGAAACATTTTTCTTTACATTTTTTAGGAATATAGAGCTAAACAAAAGCCCTGGCGGTTCTCTTGTGTGAGAGGGCTCGGTGCGTTGTGAATGATTTTAGCCTTTATTCATTTGGATACAAGCAGAATTTCATTTCGATCAGAATGGCAGCTCCAGACGCTTCTGACTATTTACACCAAGTAATTGCTTTATGGTTCCCATTGTGTGCCAGCCCATGCTACGCTGCGTATGTCCGCTGCCCCAAAGATCACTGCTTGCCGAGTCACTTATTGACTTGCCTGTCACAGGAGGAAATGTGTGAGGAGCGTGAGATTTTAATATACTGTAAATGGTTCATTTCAAACTGTGACTTTTTTGTGCTGAGATCTAATCAGACTTCAATGTTTTCTCTCAAACACTGTTCAATTGCATTGCTTTTTTTCTCCTAAAAACCTCCCAGTGATGGCTGGGCACATGATAATCCAATTGCGCCATGGTCATAGCCTTTAATGTGCGCCACGTTTGCGGGCAGACAAAGCGTTAAGGGTCCTGTTTAGAAGCCAGTTTATTTAGCTTTGGTTTATCTTTAATCTATAAAAGTAAATGTAAAAAAAAAAATAAAAGCTCATAGGATGACTGTAGATATACATATAATGTGTGCTGCTTAAAGGGATTGCATGATTAAAAGAAAAAGAAAATGCTATTTACTTGTCTCTAGTGATGAGTGAACGTGCTCGCATAAGGTGTTATCCGAGCATGCGCATGTGCAGAGTGACTTCGGCATGCTCGAAACATATGTTCGAGTCCCCGCGGCTGATAGACAGCTGCAGCACATGCAGGGATTGCAACAGGCAACAGCTGCGAGACATGCGGGACTCAAACATAATTTTTGTGCACGGTGAAGACACTCGTTTAGCACACGCGCATGCGCGGATAACACCTTATCATGCCACTTTCGCTCATTACTAGCAAATAGTCAACTCATATGCCACATAACTTTAGATATAAAGCCATACCTGAATCTTCTCCAAGAGAAAAAGAACTCCAGAGAGAAGCGGAGCGTCACTCAGTGTGGACACAGAGATGTACAAGAATTGCAATTTGGAGAGAATGGTGTCCCCTGGTCCCTGGGCAGCACTCCTGGAATGGAGACTATGGTATATGAGGTGGAAAGGTAGCCATTGGGGAATGCATCTCTTCATCATAGTTTATGATGGTCATGAAATGCTAGGCTGTTTCTGCAACTCCAAAATGATGCATTGCACAAAGCTGCCTTTATGTATGATCTTCTCTTTTCTGTGCCGAATGCTGGAGAAAGGACCCCCATACTCTCATAATATGTGGGAATCACACATCTATAACATATAATTTTGACATGCTATAAATGTCTCCAATCGTAATATAATGTTCATTTTTTGTGGACTCTAGGAGAAGTTCAATTTGAAAATCTGGATCTCAAAACAAAAAAGGTTGTGGACCCCTGCTCTAGATATGTTTTCAGTGAGGATAAATTCACAACCATAGATCACTGAAGTACAGGATATAGAATTACAATTTAACAACTTTTGATTTATATTATCTCTAAGTGTTCTTAACCTGGGGTTTATGGATACAATTCAAGGGGAAAGTGTGATCTGGGAAACCATTTTTATTTTCCCTAAATGCTTTCTAAAATAAAGAATTTTCTCAACTACTACTACTAGTAGTAGTAGTAGTAGTAGTAGTAGTAGTAGTACTAGTAGTAGTAGAACTTTTATTATCAACAGAAATACACAGCTTATGGGCTAAAATATTGGGACCCATTTCTTCATCTTTGAATTCAGATTCTTCATTCAGTCCCATGACAAAAGATACCGGTATATAAAATCTAGAAACCTTCCATGCAGTCTGCCTTTACTACCATTTATGAAAAACACGACCAAGTGGACTCAATCATACAGTGCCTACAAGTAGTATTCAACCCCCTGCAGATTTAGCAGGTTTGATAAGATGCAAATAAGTTAGAGCCTTCAAACTTCACACAAGAGCAGGATTTATTAACAGATGCATAAATCTTACAAACCAAAAAGTTATGTTGCTCAGTTAAATTTTAATAAATTTTAAACATAAACGTGTGGGTCAATTATTATTCAACCCCTAGGTTTAATATTTTGTGGAATAACCCTTGTTTGCAATTACAGCTAATAATCGTCTTTTATAAGACCTGATCAGGCTGGGACAGGTCTCTGGAGTTATCTTGGCCCACTCCTCCATGCAGATCTTCTCCAAGTTATCTAGGTTCTTTGGGTGTCTCATGTGGACTTTAATCTTGAGCTCCTTCCACAAGTTTTCAATTGGGTTAAGGTCAGGAGACTGACTAGGCCACTCCAACACCTTGATTTTTTGCCTCTTGAACCAGGCCTTGGTTTTGTTGGCTGTGTGCTTTGGGTCGTTGTCTTGTTGGAAGATGAAATGACGACCCATCTTAAGATCCTTGATGGAGGAGCGGAGGTTCTTGGCCAAAATCTCCAGGTAGGCCGTGCTATCCATCTTCCCATGGATGCTGACCAGATGGCCAGGCCCCTTGGCTGAGAAACAGCCCCACAGCATGATGCTGCCACCATCATGCTTGACTGTAGGGATGGTATTCTTGGGGTCGTATGCAGTGCCATCCAGTCTCCAAACGTCACGTGTGTGGTTGGCACCAAAGATCTCGATCTTGGTCTCATCAGACCAGAGAACCTTGAACCAGTCTGTCTCAGAGTCCTCCAAGTGATCATGAGCAAACTGTAGACGAGCCTTGACATGACGCTTTGAAAGTAAAGGTACCTTACGGGCTCGTCTGGAACGGAGACCATTGCGGTGGAGTACGTTACTTATGGTATTGACTGAAACCAATGTCCCCACTGCCATGAGATCTTCCCGGAGCTCCTTCCTTGTTGTCCTTGGGTTAGCCTTGACTCTTCGGACAAGCCTGGCCTCGGCACGGGAGGAAACTTTCAAAGGCTGTCCAGGCCGTGGAAGGCTAACAGTAGTTCCATAAGCCTTCCACTTCCGGATGATGCTCCCAACAGTGGAGACAGGTAGCCCCAACTCCTTGGAAAGGGTTTTGTACCCCTTGCCAGCCTTGTGACCCTCCACGATCTTGTCTCTGATGGCCTTGGAATGCTCCTTTGTCTTTCCCATGTTGACCATGTATGAGTGCTGTTCACAAGTTTGGGGAGGGTCTTAAATAGTCAGAAAAGGCTGGAAAAAGATAATTAATCCAAACATGTGAAGCTCATTGTTCTTTGTGCCTGAAATACTTCTTAATACTTTAGGGGAACCAAACAGAATTCTGGTGGTTTGAGGGGTTGAATAATAAATGACCCTCTGAATAAACTTTTCACAATTTAAAAAAAAATTAAAGAAATAACATTCTTTTTTGCTGCAGTGCATTTCACACTTCCAGGCTGATCTACAGTCCAAATGTCACAATGCCAAGTTAATTCTGAATGCGTAAACCTGCTAAATCTGCAGGGGGTTGAATACTACTTGTAGGCACTGTATATATGTCAGCAAAAAGCATAAAATATGCATAAGAAACTCCAAAAATGATGCTTCAACAAATATTAAAACAAATGAATTTTATTATTACAGTAAATATAAAAGAAACCACACGGGATTAATGGGGAAAAAAATACAGTAGAAAGGGATAGGTATGGCTTAAAGTAACATGACATATAGTATATGTAAAACAAAGGGGGGGGGCAGAGTTTCATGATATAAAGTGCAAATGCACATATAGATTTATATATACAGTAACTAGCTGAAGAGCCCGGCGCTGCCCGGGCATAGTAACTAAATGTGGTTAGTTATAGCAAATTATAATTATCCTCCATCCCATAGTCCTGTGCCCATATACCCATCATACATATCCACGATCCCATAGGCCCATGCCCATATACCCATCATACATATTCGCCATCCCATAGTCGAGTGCCCATATACCCATCATACATATTCTCCATCCCATAGTCCAGTGCCCATATACCCATCACGCATCCTCCATCCCATAGTCCCATGCCCATATACATATCCGCCATTCCATAGTCCCGTGCCCATATACCCGTCAAACATATCCTCCATTGCATAGTCCAGTGCCCATATACCCATCACACATCCTCCATCCCATAGTCCTGTGCCCATATACATATCCGCCATCCCATAGTCCCGTGCCCATATACCCATCATAGATATCCTCCATCCCATAGTCCAGTGCCCATATACTCATCACACATCCTCCATCCCATAGTCAACCATTATGACATCATAATGAGCGGCGGGGCTTGCAACCTATGATGACATCAGCGTCACCATGGCAACCATTGTGACATTATAATGAGGGGCGGGGCTTGATACGCACACACTGTTTCCCCAGTATGCAAATAGGGGCATTATGACATCATAATGAGGGGCGGGGCTTGACGCACACACTTTTTCCCCAGTATGTAGATAGGGGCAAAATTGTTTGGTGAATTGGAACGCGCGGGGTTAAAATTTCACCTCACAACATAGCTTAGGACGCTCTCGGGGTCCAGACGTGTGACTGTGCCAAATTTTGTGGCTGTAGCTGCGACGGTGCGGATGCCTATCCCGGACATACACACACACATACATACACACATACATACACACTTTGAGCTTTATATATTAGATATATCAGTAAGTAGATATGCAAACAAATGCTATCAAGATACAAAACACCTGCTCATTCCATGGAGAGAACCACCACATCATATAGTATAAACAGTATAAAATTAGTAGTAAATAAATCATATATGCATGTGGTACCAGGGATACACCATGGGCAGAGCAGAAAAAGCTCACAAGAGGTAGCATGAAATGAACCCACAGTATGTAGACAATAGTAATAATTACTTAGTGAGAACCACAAGCTAGGGACTCACCACACCCGATGCGCGTTTCGCTGTGGAAAGCTTCGTCCAGGGGTGGCCCTGAAAAGTAAAAAGCCCATCAAACACATTTGGGATTGAAGATTGTGATCCGGGCTCTCTCATCCAACATCATTGTCTGTCTTCCCAAATGCTCTTCTGGATGAATGGGCAAAAATCCCCGAAGACACACTGCAATCTTGTGCAAAACCTTCCCAAAATAATGCAAGCTGTTGTAGCTGCAAAGTGAAGACCGGCTCCATATTAATGCCTAAGAAATTTAGAATGTGACGTACATCATGAAAACTCCTGTAGGGGTAATGAGTAGCTGTCCCAATACTTTTGTCAATATAGTATATATCTGCTCACACTGTTTGCAATAAATCGGTACAATCACATATCCCATAAGTTGTATACATCACTTATTTACTCTTGTTTTTTTTTTGTTTTTTTAATCAAAGTATATTGAATGGTGCAGTATATTTGTTTGTTGGTGTTTATGTTATTAAAGGTTTAGTCTACTGCTCTTTTCAATCCTGTTAAAAAAAAAGGACCCATACCAGAAAAAGACATATATGCACATAGCATAGTAAAGGTTTTACATTACTGGGGTGCAAGATGTTTTGAAATGCCATTTCCACTACTTAAGGTAGAGAATGTAAGAAATGGAGTGAAGGAAGTTACGTATATAAAATTGCCTGTGGTTATAATGCAGTGTTATATGGGAAGTTTTCACATACACACATATGTTTGTACACATAAATGGTATATTTGCATTTTAGATCAACCTGAGAATTGGGATTAGTAACATAACACAAGCTCTAATTGCTATACAAAATTGAATTAGGCGATGTTCACATCTGGGTTCAGAGCCTCCGTTGGGCTTTCTCTCTACAGCGCAGTGTGCAATTCTGTTTTTGCCAAAAACCTTCACAAACCTCAACACACCTTGTTATAAGTCACTTTTGGGGTCCATTGTATGACGAATCACTCAGTGTATCCTAGCTTTGGCTAATGAAACGCGCTGATCTCACACGAGGCTGCTCCTATAAATGGTGTGGGGAATGCATATTGCCTTATATCATCTTAGCAGAGGTCCTGCATCTCTTGTGTCAGACCAATGGAGACATCAGCACAGACTTAATGCTAGAGAAGAGATATAACAACTATAACCCTGCACATTTATGGGTAAGTAGCAGGCCCAGATCATTTGTTATTAGGGGACAAGAATTATCCTTTAAGATGCACAAAGAATGAATTTGTTATCTGATGTATGCTCTAAAGTCTGTAAACGACGACAACATGTTATTGATAGGTAACGCTTTATGAGGATTAGAAAAATGACTGGTGTAAGCACGAATCCGGCTTCACGACAGATGTTAATAAAGAAGTGACAGATGCGTTGGGCATAGGAGTTTTACCAGTGATAAGGGTGTTTTTATTTATTTTATATGTAACAATAGACAAGTAAGAGCTGTATGTTACAAAATTTAGATGAGAATAAGAGAACATATGAAGAAGATCTAGGATACTGAATTGATGGCCACCACACTTATATTCTGTATACTGTGTAGACGTAATAGGTCTTAATAGGTGTTATGCACGCAGTTGGTGTACGTGGTTCATGGATCCACTGTGCCACAGGGTGAGGCTTACCTAGGAGGCAGTAGCGTAGCTACCGGGGGGCAGAGGGGGCGCGGGCCCCGCGCTCTGAGGGGGCCCACCCGGATTTACGCTACTGTAAACTGTATCTACGGCAGAGCAGGGAGAATCGATCATCTTCCTGCTCTCTGCCGCTATGTTCTCTTCTCGGCCACAGGACCTGTGATGTGGTCACAGGAGGTGAGGAGTCGAGGTCACATGATCAGGGGCCTCACTGACTGTATGCACTATGCAGGACTCTGCTAGTGTGCTGTGCTGGTTGTCATGGTGCACTGGATGAGGAGAAGTTTATGTGTGGGGTAAGGAGGGGTTTACAGGGTGCATGTAGCAGACCCGTGTGTACGAGGTGTACGGAGCAGAGCCGTGTGTGTACGAGGTGTACGGAGTGGAGCCGCGTGGGTACGAGGTGTACGGAGCGGAGCCGCGAGTGTACGGAGCGGAGCCGCGTGTGTACGTGGTGTACGGAATGGAGCAGCGTGTGTACAAGGTGTGCGGAGTCGCGTGTGTACGGAGTGGAGCCGCGTGTGTACGAGGTGTACGGAGCGGAGCCGCGTGTGTACGAAGTATAGAAAGCGGAACCGCGTGTGTATGAGGTGTGCGGAGCTATGCGTGTACAAGGTGTATGATGGGGAGCATTCATACCTCCCAACTGTCTCGATTTAGAGAGAGAGTCTGCCCCGGTCAGGAGCTTACGTTTCCCGCGGACACAGGAGTACACAGCAGAGCCCCAAGGAGCACTTTAAAATTTGCACGTGACATTCCACCGGAAGTGATGTGCTGGAAGCTGACTGGACATTAGGTAATTTCGGGAGGAGATTGTGACGGAGCCAAGTAGGCACTTCTAGGAATGCTTCAGATCCATCACCATCTCCTCCGACAGCGCGGACAGCGGGATCGCCTTGGATTCGGGAATGTCGGTGTCATGATCCAGGTTGGATCTGACAGAGTAAATGCACAAAGTAACCTTTTTTTTTCCCTTGGCTGTTTGCCAAAGGTGGTTTTTCCCCCGGTGGCCATTTGGGTCATTTCACTGTGTTGATTTCAGTTATAGTTTTCCCCCCGGTGGCCATTTGGGTCATTGCACTTTGGTTACCTTAGTTTGTGCACGTAATCATGTAACAGGTGTGATAGCTCTATAAGAGAGTATCAGGTGTGTTAATCACTGTTGGTGATAAAGTATTCATTTGCAAGCTCAGTGAGATCCCTGGAGTGTCAGCAATAGTGTCTGCAAGGAGTGCTGGCATGGCGTGGTGGAGTCGCAGCTATGGTGTCAGCAAGAAGTTTGTGCATGGATTGGTGGAGTGGCAGCTATGGTGTAGAGCTGCACTCAAAATGCTGGACGTTGTTGCTGAGAGCTGGACTCAAGCATGCTGGACTTTTTGGCAGAAAAGCTGGACTCATTTGCGGGACTCTGTTTCTGGACAGCTGCACGCAGGTGTGGACTCTGTTTGCTCCAAGACTGCACTATGATGCTGAGAAGGTCCGTTTCTGGACAGTTCACCCAGATGTCGGACACGGTGGAGGAAAAGATGCACGCAGGTGGTGGGCTCTGTTGCTGGGAGCGTAAGCAACAGAGCAAAGCTAAGTGGTGTTCCCCTGTTTTGTCACTTTTCCTTATGTGTGTTTAGTGCAGTGGTGGGATTAGTTTCCGCACCGAGCAATTCCCTAGTGAGGGTTTAGGTGCAGGGCGAGTCAGGGTTTTGAGGTTCCTGATCGGCGCCCGATGCGGAACCGGCCTAGGGAACGTTAGGAGTGTAGAGACACTGACTCAGGGGAGTGCAGGAGGGCCACCATTGTTATTGTTACCCAGGTTTTCCCTTTCCCTTTGTCTTATTGTATTAGTTACCGGCCTGCAGGCCGCGTCACATAGGACAATCACACGTGCCGCGTCCTGTTGTATCAGTTACCGGCCTGCTGGCCGTGTCACTCAGGACTGAGCACGTGACAGTCGGCCATGTAAGCGGATCATGATATGTCCTGCATCGGGAGGCTCAGGTGGGCACTACAATGGGAGCCGGGCTGCTATAGTATCTTTATAGAATCTTTCTCTCTCTCTCTGTTTCTCTCGCTCTCTGTTCTCTCTTTCTTTCTCTCTCTGTTCTTTCTTTCACTCTGTTCTTTCTTTCCCCTCTTTCTTTCTCTATAATCTTTCTTTCTTTCTCTCTCTCTGTTCTTTCTCTCTCTGTTATTTCTTTCTCTCTGTTTTTTCTTTCTCTCTGTTCGTTCTTTCTCTCTTTCTGTTCTTTCTTTCCTCTCTTTCTCTCTCTCTGTTCTTTCTTTCTCTCTTTCTCTGTTCTTTCTTTCTCTATAATATAGCCCCCTTCATATGGTATAATACAGCCCCCAAAGAATATAATGTAGCCCCTTCAGAATATAATGCAGCCCCCCTCATGGGGTATCATGCTGCCCTCCCTTATGTGGGGTATCATGCTGCCCTCCCTTATGTGGGGTATCATGCTGCCCCCCTTATACGGGGTATCCTGCTGCCCCCCATCATACGGGGTATCATGCTGCTCTCCATCATACGGGGTATCATGCTGCCCCCCCTCATACGGGGTATCATGCTGCCCCCCTCATACGGGGTATCATGCTGCCCCCCATCATACTGGGTATCATGCTGCCCCCTCCTCATGCGGGGTATATCATGCTGCCCCCTCATACGGGTATCATGCTGCTGCCCCCCCATACGGGGTATCATAACCATGCAACCAGGACTCACTATATAAATAAAAAAAACTATACTCGTCTATTCTCCTCGCTCCCACGCTGATTTCGACGGCGGCTCGGCTCTGATGTCAGGAGCTGTGCTGCACTCAGACCGGCAAAAAGCAGGGACGTGATGAAGTGACGTCATTGCGCACCCGGTGTGTCAGAGGAAGAGGGTAATGATGGGAGAGGGAGCGTCATGTGATGCTCTCTCTTCCATTATTGCGGCACGCACTGGGAGGCCGCGCTGTTGCCGCAATAATGGAATATATATATATGGGCAGCACGGTGGCTCAGTGGATAGCATTTTAGCCTTGCAGCGCTGGAGTTTTGGGTTCGAATCCCACCAAGGACAACATCTGCAAGGAGTTTGTATGTTCTCCCCGTGTTTGCGTGGGTTTCCTCCGGGTACTCCGATTTCCTCCCACATTCCAAAGACATACTGATAGGGAATTTATATTGTTAGCCCCATCGGGGACAGTGATGATAATGTGTGCAAACTGTAAAGCGCTGCGGAATATGTTAGCGCTATATAAAAATAAAGATTATTATTTTGGCAACAGCGCGGTCATCTGCTGAGGTTCTCTGTTTAGGGGCCCACTCAGAAGTTTCGCCCCCCCTGAACCAAAACCCTAGCTACGCCTCTGCTAGGAGGGGCATATCTAAGTGGCTACCTGGTGATCAGTGGCGCTCCTGATAATGGAGTCAGGTTTGAGCTGCAGATAGCTGCTAGGCAGTCCCTGGTACTGCAGCTACTGACCTCAGGGGTGATATACGCAGACACTAAAAGGACTAGGGCTCCCTTCAGACTAATAGATTCTGGATCCTCTGCAGAACAGTTACTGACACATACACAAACTCGGGCTCTGTTCAGACTGCTAAATTCAGGATCCATGGGTAGAACGGTTACTGACACGGAGACTCGGACAGGTCTGATTCGAAGACTGTTAGGGCCGTCCGGATACTCGGAATACTTGGATAGGTAAAATCTTTTACCTTACCTCATGATGTGCAGACCACATTTTCAATCCAAGATGTGGTGGTCATGGATGAAATGATTCTTTACTTAAGGCATTCACTTCTATTACAAATTGGAACATAAAATACATTATTGTGCAAATATAGTAATTGAGGAAGCTGTTTTCATGTTCAGAACAAAACCAGTTTTTCTTAGTCATAGCCTGGATATGATACAGCGAGGAGCGGCAAAGAGTTTACTCAGTTTGCACAAATGATCAGGTTTGTTAAAATCTAGTGATGAGCGAGTATGCTCGGTACCCGAGATTTCCAAGCATGCTTGGGTGTTCTCCGAGTATTTTGGGTGTGCTCGAAGATTTAGTTTGTGTCGCCGCAGCTGCATGATTTGCGTCAGCTAGACAGCCGGAATACATGTGGGGTTTGCCTGTTTGTTAGGGAATCCCCACATGTATTCAGGCTGTCTAGCAGCCGCAAATCAAGCAGCTGCGTGGCCAGAAACTAAATCTCCAAGCACACCCAAAATACTCGGAGAATACCCGAGCAACGAGCATACTCACATATCACTATTAAAATCCAATCTGTCAGTGGGAATTCAGGAGGCCCTCAAACACTTTAGAGCCAATACCTCCAAAATTGGTAGTTTCAGCCTAGTTTTGTATAATGTCTGCGGGCACCATTTGAAGAAACCTTAAAGGGGTAGTCCACTACTTGGATAACTCCCTTTGAAATCAAGTAGTCCAACTTTAAGAAGAAAACAACACATACTTTCCTCCCTCACCGGTGCCTCTCCAGCAATGCCCGTGCCGGATTTGCCAGGGCATGCGTGGCAGTGTTATGCTACTTTGCACTGCAGCGATTTGCAACTGCTCTCGGGCTGCTGCACTCTCACTGCTTCCGCTTATATATCATGCGTCACAGGGAAGAGCCCAGCAGACCAACAGCGGCCTCTGTTTGGCTGCAGGGCTCTCGTAGTATAACAATCACACATGAACCCTGGCGGATTCGGCACCAATATCGCAGGATGTTTTTTATTTCACGCGGGGGTACTACTTCATTTAAAAAGGGGCTGTCCAGTTAATGGAAATCATCTTACATGTAATATGTATAGCTTATCTGGTGCTTACAATATATTACTAGCAAGAGATTTCTGACATGTTAAATGGCTTAGTATGCATACAATAATGGTTTAGCCGTGCAGAGATATTTGCAGTATTGGACTCACTGGCTTATTGACATACAAAAATCATTGGCATGCATAGGGTTTTCCTAATAATGAGATGCAAGCCTTGGTAATTACTCTTGTGCAGTTTCCCATTAGCCCAAGATAATTACTTATAATTATGATTTTTTTGCCAGAAAATTAATCTGCTTTTTAGAGACTTAATTGTTATTGCTAGTAATTGTGATTTCCATTTATTAGACAAAAGCTCCATTCTCGGATGGTCAGTCTGCTCAGCCTTGACTTGCAACTTGTACACGGCTACTTTGCATATTAAAAACCAAATAGAACAGCTATTTAGGAAGCTATTCCATCAAGCCGTATATTAAGACATTTTGGAATCAGATATGCATCATTGTAGATTTAATTGACTGAAAAAAATTGAAATGCATATTCGGGTTATTGCTTAATTCTGCATTGTAAAAGTAAGTGTCCCAAAATGGCTCCTAGTCATTGACTGCATTACCTATAATGCTCTTCACAAGCTCTAAATCATTTCAGTAAAGTGTCATCCACTCTTGGAATCGCCTACATTTATTTTTAATATGCCCACTTGAATTCTTTTTCCGTGTGGGACAGAACCCTATCGGTGTCGCTGCACTTACCCCTGATGAAGCTACCAGTGCTGCGAAACACATAGCGTTCTGGTCTATACCCGCACTCCCCAGGGCACATCAGATCATTTAGTTATGCTTTCTTTTTTGTCATACTCTGCCTAGCTGCCATATTGTTGGTTACATTTATCTTTTCTTGTTAGGCATCTTGTTTTATATTTTATTGGCTTTGTAAAGTGTTGGTGGTATAACACATATGTATTTGTTTTTTAGAGTTATTTATTTTTCTCGTTTTTTTGATGTGCGGTCCTCATTTTATCTGTGTTACTCTTTGTGCTTGATAATAGAAAGTCAAAATTCTGTCTATTAGAATTAATACAGAAATTTCCTTGTACAAAGCAGTCCATATGGTGGGAAATGTGTATAAGGTAAAACATGATGATTTCAGTATGTGATTTTCCACACCCTTAATTCTATCTGTGCGCCTGATACAGTAGTCAGTCATGTAAGGTTTTGTCTTGCCAGGTAGACTAGAACAAGAGTCGCTCTTTAGAGTGACTCTCCACTCTTGAAATGAACAGTGGGATATTGAGTGAAGAAACGTTGCATACATGTATTAGTCTTTACATCCTGTGATCTTGTTGGTTTTGCCAACTTTTGAGACGTCCTAATACCCATGATTACCAAAAGACTTCACCAGCTGTCCTTTCTGAAGGAAAGAAAGGGATGAACGGTCTTAGATTTCCTCAGTTGATCCTCTTGATGTCTGCCAGCCTCTTACACCTTTCTCCATACATTTAATATGCATGTTGAACTTGGATGATTGTACATGCGGGTGTTGGAATGGTTGATGATAGCTTCAATCGAACATTACCTATAATTATGTAAAGTTTGTGGCAGTGTGACTTCCAGGACCTTTGCATGTGGCTTCTCAATGATGACAGATATCATTGTGCATCAATGATATTAGGGATGAGACAGTAATCCTGATACTTACTACCACTGTATCTGTCAGGTGACCCACAATTAAGAACCATATTACTGTCTTTGAGCTGTAGGTCCGCATCTCAGATTGATCACTTTTTACATATAGTCTGGACTGCCAAGTAGGAAACTGCCGCAACAATTGGCATTTTTCACAAAGGTCTATTCTTGACTCTCTGAAATGTTAAGTGCTGCGGAATATGTCGGCGCTATAGAAATAAAATTTATTATTATTATTATTATTATTGTTTGTTTATTTTTTTATTAGTAATTGCTCTAATTCATCCAATTTTTGAACATCTTTTTCAGTTTCAGCATTATGTAATGTGGTGCTAAAGCACCCGTTATATGCTATGAGGCAGTGAGGGGGATCATATGCGAGGGTCGATATGTATCCCCCAGGATGCGCATAGAAGCGTATTAAGGCCGCTGGAGTGCATTACAGTCACAGCCATAGCTGTGGTAAATGAAAGTAAGTGTGGACCTGGCCAAGTTATTTGGCCAAGGCAATGTTTAGGAAAACCCGTTAAGGGCTTTTATTTTTGGAGTGAACTACAGGATGATTGTGGGGCTGCTCGCTCTCTCCAGCCAGGTCTTAGAAGTGGTCCTTGGTCACAGATTCCATTTTAAAAACCTTGCAGCAAAGGGTTGGGTGTGTCAGTCTTTGTTTGCAAACTGCAGAGCAGATGGCTCTGCAAGATTCTGCTTGTGTGAAGTAACACGGAGCCAAAGCGCCTGACACCCCTCAGCGTGACACGGTTGGGCAGTCGTCTATGGCAACCGGTTTCAGATACAGGCTGTCTGCCACCCCTGGCTGCGATCCAGAGGATACCATTTGTTTTGCATTTGAGAGTCACGTTGGACATTAAAGACACTTTGTTTTGAACTTTCCTGTGGTCGCTGCCTGTCTGCCACACTGCGCCAACTCCGCTGCACTACAATGTGAATATGAGGTTGTGCTACTTTAGCATTCCTAATTACCATGGTGTTTGTGATGTACAGTAACCATTCCAAGTCAACAGCCATATGCTGTACAGAGACAACCTTTGGGTAAGTAAACATTGTTTTTGTTTGTTATGGAGGAGAATTATGTCATTATATACTAAAGGGAACCTGACTCTCCTAGCCCCCCTTAAACATGATATGTGACATGATTATCAAGAGCAACGTCACTGCCGGCTCCTTGCAAATCTCACATAAGAGCTTGAAGCTCTGCCTTCCATCATTCACCTTCATCGGCACACTGCGCATGCTCGGGGAAGCAGAAGACTGCGCACGTGAGTGAGATTTGCAAGTAGCGGCCGGTTACATTGCTCTTGAAAATAATGTTACGACCACAGGGGTGTGCTTATAGGATGAGAAGAGAGGATTGATTATTCACGGGAAATCAACGCCCCGAAGATTAGTCATCCATTAATTTGCATAGCGCAAGTGCAATTGGAAAGTTGATTTTATAATCAAGGAGCCAAGGAGAGGGACTTGTTAGCATTTGGAGATTAGGTTCATTAAAGTCAAGGTAGCAGTTTATGGGGTCTAAGAGAGCTGACAGGTTCCCTTTACGCTGAGCAGGGCAGTAGTAGCACTACATCAAATGTAGTATATCTTCATTTACCTATGTCCAACTCATATTCCAAATGTTATCCTATGCAGTGCGAAGCATAAAATCCTCAACTAAAATCCCTAGAATAAGACGGGTTTGACATGTTTGTGAAACATGGCCCATGCTCGGTTAGGAACGTCCAGTTTGACCGCGTGGTCTCTACCTTTGAAATTAAAGTCTAGGCAAAAAAATTTCTGATGTACAGTAATATGCTGCAGAAATCTGGATGGAAAATGCACAATGTATCCACAATGTGGGAACGTATCCTTAAGGTGTTGCCCTGGAGTTTCTGCTATATTTTACTGTGTATGGAAGGATGATCTCAGATAATTTTTGTAAAAAGCGGTTAAAAATTAGTTATCGTTAAGAATACCTTTGTGAACTGATATATTATATTTCCTGTGAATTTGGGTGTAAGCTTGCTAAATTATTCTGTTGAAATGGTCATGGTCCAGCTTTAAATGATTATTGAGAGAATCCACAAAGGCTGTGTGTATAGACGCGCTTCCACCATGAAAGAGGAAAAAGGATAGATTACATTTTCACATCTAATCCCAGATGTTTGTATCGAGGTGTAGGAATTTTCGGCCGAAGGGAACAAGTTGCTATATTTTCCATCAAGTTTCTTTGGCCTGGAGGCCATTATGAGTAAGCATACTATTATACTAGATGGAATAATATAATGTCACATTACATCAGCACAAGAAGGCCAGGCTCCTCCGTGTAATTGCAGCGCTTTTATACCTACGTTATGTATTGAAATATTTTTTTTTTCCTTGATGTTGCTTTGACACTTCCCTCCAGGGCAACGTGATGTGATTGAGAGGGAAGCCTACAAATTTCATGTAATTCACTGCTCACATGAGAAATAACTGCTTTGTCTCCCAGATGTTTTGACATTAGGGTAATTTATTTGAAAACTGCCTGGATTTTTAGAAAAGGTAATCTGTACCCTCAGCATGTGCGGTGAATTAATGTAACAATGCTAGGTGATGTGCGTGTTTTATACCATTGATTCCAAGATGTTTAATGACAAATAGCATTATTCTCAATGTATGGCCTTCCTTTGTGCGCCTCGGCATTCATTGTAAATTGGCTGTTTCATTCCTCGTGAATGTAACGTGTTGTAAAGCTCTGAATCCATCATTCTTTGTCTTTATTGAGTTCATTTCCAAATATTTGTATTTCAATATCATTAAACCTGTTATTTTTGTGGGAAATATGTGATTAACAAGTCAGATTTCATAACTAGCGCTGTAAGACATAAATCATATGTCGAATTTTACAGAAATGTTATATAGCACAAACCAGGAGAGGACACAGATAGGAGGAGAGGGGCAGTATATGGGGCCTTTATGGTCCAGTAGCTCATCATACTGTACAATCCCACCTGATTTGGAGGTAGAAGTGGCCCCTTTATCTTTTGGGTTCCTGTGCGACTGAACAGGTTGCACCAATGGGGTGTCTACCTTTGGCACACACCTGTGGTATATACAGTGGGGAAAAAAAGTATTTCGTCAGCCACCAATTGTGCAAGTTCTCCCACTTAAGATGAGAGTGGCCTGTAATTGACATTATAGGTAGAGCAAAACTATGAGAGTCAGCATGAACAAACAAATCCAGAAAATCACCTTGTCTGATTTGGCAAGATTTATTTTGCAAATTATGGTGGAAAATAAATCATGCAAGATTTCTGGCTCTCACAGACCTGTAACTTCTTTAAGAGGCTCCTCTGTCCTCCACTGTGGGGAAAACACAGCAGAACTCTGTCATAGTATGGAGTACACAACTTGCGACAAATTATGAGCTTTTAATCCTTTTTAGAACCTAAAGTCAGTTGCATATTTGCTGCAGATTTTTTTGTTTTACAAGCAAAGTACAGGAGATTTAATTTAAGCTCATCTATATTTGGTGTAGAGTTTTTTCTGTGGAATTCGTGTCGAAATTGGCTTTCTTTTTTAAATTTGTAGAATGTAAATTTCTCTTGCAAAAAATCATCTCTTTGGTATGGATTTAACCCAATCTCTTCAACAGGGACCCTATATCCACACTTTACTGCTGGTCTGTCATTTTTTTGTTTATTTCAGCAACAAAAGATACACTTAAGACTGGAAAATATGGATGGATCTACAGTACAGACCAAAAGTTTGGACACACCATCTCATTCAAAGAGTTTTCTTTATTTTCATGACTATGAAAATTGTAGATTAACTCTGAAGGCTTCAAAACTATGAATTAACACATGTGGAACTATATAATTAACAAAAAAGTGTGAGGCAACTGAAAATATGTCTTATATTCTAGGTTCTTCAAAGTAGCCACCTTTTGCTTTGATTACTGCTTTGCACACTCTTGGCATTCTCTTGATGAGCTTCAAGAGGTAGTCACCGGAAATGGTTTTCACTTCACAGGTGTGCCCTGTCAGGTTTAATAAGTGGGATTTCTTGCCTTATAAATGGGGTTGGGGCCATCAGTTGTGTTGTGCAGAAGTCTGGTGGAAACAAAGCTGATAGTCCTACTGAATAGAATGTTAGAATTTGTATTATGGCAAGAAAAAAGCAGCTAAGTAAAGAAAAACGAGTGGCCATCATTACTTTAAGAAATGAAGGTCAGTCAGTCTGAAAAATTGGGAAAACTTTGAAAGTGTCCCCAAGTGCAGTGTCAAAAACCATGAAGCGCTACAAAGAAACTGGCTCACATGAGGACCGGCCCAGGATAGGAAGACCAAGAGTCACCTCTGCTGCGGAGGATAAGTTCATCCGAGTCACCAGCCTCAGAAATCGCAGGTTAACAGCAGCTCAGATTAGAGACCAGGTCAATGCCACACAGAGTTCTAGCAGCAGACACATCTCTACAACAACTGTTAAGAGGAGACTTTGTGCAGCAGGCCTTCATGGTAAAATAGCTGCTAGGAAACCACTGCTAAGGACAGGCAACAAGCAGAAGAGATTTGTTTGGGCTTAAGAACACAGGGAATGGACATTAGACCAGTGGAAATCTGTGCTTTGGTCTAATGAGTCCAAATGTGAGATCTTTCGTTCCAACCACCGTGTCTTTGTGCGAAGCAGAAAAGGTGAACGGATGGACTTTACATGCCTGGTTCCCAATGTGAAGCATGGAGGAGGAGGTGTGATGGTGTGGGGATGCTTTGCTAGTGACACTGTTGGTGATTTATTCTAAATTGAAGGCATACTGAACCAGCATGGCTACCACAACATCTTGCAGCGGCATGCTACTCCATCCGGTTTGCGTTTAGTTGGACCATCATTTATTTTTCAACAGGACAATGACCCCAAACACACCTCCAGGCTGTGTAAGGACTATTTGACCAAGAAGGAGAGTGATGGGGTGCTACGCCAGATGACCTGGCCTCCACAGTCACCAGACCTGAACCCAATCGAGATGGTTTGGGGTGAGCTGGACCGCAGAGTGAAGGCAAAAGGGCCAACAAGTGCTAAGCATCTCTGGGAACTCCTTCAAGACTGTTGGAAGACCATTTCCGGTGACTACCTCTTCAAGAGAATGCCAAGAGTGTGCAAAGCAGTAATCAAAGCAAAAGGAGGCTACTTTGAAGAACCTAGAATATAAGACATATTTTCAGTTGTTTCACACTTTTTTGTTAATTATATAATTCCACATGTGTTAATTCATAGTTCTGATGCCTTCAGAGTGAATCTACAATTTTCATAGTCATGAAAATAAAGAAAACTCTTTGAATGAGAAGGTGTGTCCAAACTTTTGATCTGTACTGTAGATGCAGAAACAATGCAGGTTTCTGATTAGAACATGTGGACATAAGATCTGCATTAATTAATATGCAGCGTGTGAACCTAGATTTTGGGTAAAATTATACGTTGTTTATTTTTTGCAGATTTTTCTGCAGCATATCTGTAGCAGAATACATGCCTGTTGAATGTAGATTTAGTTGTGAATTGTTTTTATACCTTTTCCATTGCAAAGAATTCGAAACAAAGAATTGACATGCTGTACATTTTATTGGAAAAAAAAAATCTCACCACATGTCCATTTCTGAGCAGAAATTTTCAGGAAACTAGAGATTAGATTTGCTGAAATCTCATTTACTTAAATGGTAGTGTATGATGCTGTGGGTTTTCTGCATGCAAATCTGTGTATAAAATCTGCCCCAAATGCTTGGTGTACAAAGTTACTGATTCTGCAGAAATTTCGGCTACTGGTCCTATTAATCTGAATGAAGT
Organism: Dendrobates tinctorius; assembly: GCF_039654945.1. Taxonomy (NCBI): domain Eukaryota; kingdom Metazoa; phylum Chordata; class Amphibia; order Anura; family Dendrobatidae; genus Dendrobates; species Dendrobates tinctorius. The sequence goes on along the minus strand of NW_027361741.1, from coordinate 26,797,697 downwards.
TGTTTTAAATGAGACAGCATGGGAGAGCCTACCCTTAAGGCCTTGTTACCATGTAGCCTGAATGCTAAAAATTTTTTTGCAGAAAATCTGCATTTATCTGTTCAATCATATTTGATGTGGTTTAATGAAACTTCAGACCGACTGTATGTTTAAAAACAATGGGCATGAATTGGATTTTGTTCTTTCCCTATGCACTTTCACGTGGAGCCTGAAAAAATGTAAAAACCCAATTGCATCTTTAAGTGTTGTGTTTCTACATAAAGAAATGCATTGAAAAAAACAGGGCGTCAAATCTGCACAAAAAGAGCATTAAAAAAAGAGGAAAAACACACTAATCAGAGCAGATTGCCATGTTGTATGCAGACACTTTCAGTAAAATCGCAGTGGAAAAACGCCTGAGGCCGTGTTCACTTGTAACGTTTTCCTGTTACTTTTTATCTGTGTGTTTTCTGTAGATGTTCGTTCTAATCTCACTGCAGAGCTGTGTGTGATTATGAGAGAAAAGTGTCAGTTATTACTTGGTTCACTCTGGTATCTCCTCCTTTCACGTAAAATAAGCTCTGGAGGCAGATTTTCTGGGAGATCTATGTCCTAACCACAGATCTCAACAGCTCATTTACATCTAAGAAAAATGTGGATTTCTTTGGAATAAAACATCAGATCGCAGATATCAAGGTATCATTTTATTCATCTTCCTATGACATACATGCCATATGGATAGCTTAGGAGGGTTGATCTTACTGACAGGTTATATGTAGGGGCTTATGAAATTATATATCTACAAGACATCAATCTATTATTGCTATTCTGTATTATTCTATCTAGCGTTATAGTCTGTCATCTATCTATCCTATCTATTCTGACAGTTCAGCCTGTGATTTTACTGTACTTAACTGATGAAATGTAGGGTTTCCTTTGAGATAGGTTCTTTAAAATTGGACGGCGTACACATGATCCGTGTGCTGACCTTTTTTCTCTCGCACCCATTGGCGAGTCTCGGCCGATATACGCGGCCACTCGCAATATTCTGCACGACCAAGCCGATCACTGAATAACTTTGGTCAGAGTGCAATGTGATTTTTTTTTTTTTTCCCACATTGCACTCGTCTGATTTATACTCTAATGTGAGCGAGCTCTTACACTTTATGCCTATGGAACATCAGAATGAGGCTTCATATATTTCCGTCTCACACATAGAGCACAGTTTGAGCAGGCTGGTCGCCATCACGTGACGCAGAAGATAACCACGCTGTATACTTGGGAAGGCACCAATATATCAATACATGTACATGAACATAAAAATTTGAACCTGTCCACACACTGCATGACTGCAAGGAGTGCATAACCAAAAAACCTCCACCCCAAAACGCTATTTTAGGTCCCTAACTGTAGCTTAAGAAAACACCACTATATGAATTTTTGGGTTAAATGGGATGTCCACAGCTTTATTAAACAACATACTTAGAAAAATAATCACTCTCCATGCCCCTTCATTCTTCACTTTTAAACTGTTCTTCTTACTGACCGAAAGCCAACCGCTTCTATACAGCGGTCCTTGTAAGAAAACATAACCGGGCATGGAAGAGAACAGCTCCGCTGTGACAATTAGTTTTTTTTAAATTTATATACACACATATGTATATATTTATACACATATATACATATTTGTAGAAAATTTCCCAAAATTTTTTGGAGAGGGTGGGTGTACTTCTTCCACCCCTGGTAAGATGGCCAAATGTCCTTTGGCACCTTTGTACCCTTTCTTTTAACAAGAAAACCTCCACACACCCCATCCTTTGGGGCAGCACCTTAAACTTTCTCACATTTTTTTTATTAACCCCTTACACCTCCCTTACAGTCTAGGCCCTTTCCTTAAATTAGTTCAGGTCCTGTTAGAAATTGAAGACGACTACCACAGTGGTGTGACGTCTTATGTCACCTTCGCACCTGCTTGTTTTCAATCTATTTCCACTTCCAATCTCTTTGATTGACAGCTCTGGGTTTATAGAGCCAGAGAAGGATGGAGATAAACGGAAAACAAGTAGATGGGAAGGTGCAGTTAAATGCTTGGCCGCATCAAGGGTGCGCTGAGCACCTGTTCTTTGTCAGCCCAAAATGACTGTTCACACCGACTTCTTTTGGGCGCACAGTGGGCATACATTTTCGTGAAAACCACAACCACTTTCCTGAATTGCTACACGCAGCAGATATTCAGCACCAAAAAACTGCAGTGGAAAAATTGCATCTTTTATGCTACATGAGAGCATGGCTTTCCGCTACATGAGAGCATGGCTTTACGCTACATGAGAACATGGCTTTACGCTACATGAGAACATGGCTTTACGCTACATGAGAACATGGCTTTACGCTACATGAGAGCATGGCTTTACGCTACATGAGAGCATGGCTTTCCGCTACATGAGAACATGGCTTTACGCTACATGAGAGCATGGCTTTACGCTACATGAGAGCATGGCTTTACGCTACATGAGATCATGGCTTTACGCTACATGAGAACATGGCTTTACGCTACATGAGAGCATGGCTTTACGCTACATGAGAGCATGGCTTTACGCTACATGAGAGCATGGCTTTCCGCTACATGAGATCATGGCTTTACGCTACATGAGAACATGGCTTTACGCTACATGAGAGCATGGCTTTACGCTACATGAGAGCATGGCTTTACGCTACATGAGAGCATGGCTTTACGCTACATGAGAACATGGCTTTCCGCTACATGAGAGCATGGCTTTACGCTACATGAGAGCATGGCTTTACGCTACATGAGAACATGGCTTTACGCTACATGAGAACATGGCTTTACGCTACATGAGAGCATGGCTTTACGCTACATGAGAGCATGGCTTTACGCTACATGAGATCATGGCTTTACGCTACATGAGAACATGGCTTTACGCTACATGAGAGCATGGCTTTACGCTACATGAGAGCATGGCTTTACGCTACATGAGAGCATGGCTTTCCGCTACATGAGATCATGGCTTTACGCTACATGAGAACATGGCTTTCCGCTACATGAGAGCATGGCTTTACGCTACATGAGAGCATGGCTTTACGCTACATGAGAGCATGGCTTTACGCTACATGAGAGCATGGCTTTACGCTACATGAGAACATGGCTTTACGCTACATGAGAACATGGCTTTACGCTACATGAGAACATGGCTTTCCGCTACATGAGAGCATGGCTTTACGCTACATGAGAGCATGGCTTTACGCTACATGAGAACATGGCTTTACGCTACATGAGAGCATGGCTTTACGCTACATAAGAGCATGGCTTTACGCTACATGAGATCATGGCTTTACGCTACATGAGAACATGGCTTTACGCTACATGAGAGCATGGCTTTACGCTACATGAGAGCATTGCTTTACGCTACATGAGAGCATTGCTTTACGCTACATGAGAGCATGGCTTTCCGCTACATGAGAGCATGGCTTTCCGCTACATGAGAGCATGGCTTTCCGCTACATGAGAGCATGGCTTTACGCTACATGAGAGCATGGCTTTACGCTACATGAGAGCATGGCTTTACGCTACATGAGAACATGGCTTTCCGCTACATGAGAGCATGGCTGTACGCTACATGAGAACATGGCTTTACGCTACATGAGAACATGGCTTTCCGCTACATGAGAGCATGGCTGTACGCTACATGAGAACATGGCTGTACGCTACATGAGAACATGGCTTTCCGCTACATGAGAGCATGGCTTTACGCTACATGAGAACATGGCTTTACGCTACATGAGAACATGGCTTTACGCTACATGAGAGCATGGCTTTCCGCTACATGAGAACATGGCTCCCTGTAAAAAAGTACCCCAACAGGATTTTCAGACTGCCCAAACTGATGAGAGGTTCCCTTTAACATTTAACTTATGAGGATGGTTGATGACATAGACCCCAAACAGTCAGTGTTATAAACAAGCCTTGTCTGATTTCTAATTATTACTTTCTAAAATTAATGTTTCATGTTAACATTTCAAAGACAAACCAAAAAAAGATTTTATGGTATTTATTTGATGACATTTTTGGTAACTTATTTAAGAACTGAAAAGCTGAATTTTTGTAGGAAATTATGACTCGTATGCCATGGCTATGAAACAATAACATGAAAGGAGAACAGTTTTTCCAATGATCGCTTACACTTCTAAATAAAGGACTAACAATCTGAACTTTTAATAATATGCAGATTGACTGCTTCCAGTAATACACAACTAAGGCTTTATACATGCCATGTTTATGGGCCATGTCTGAAGAATGGCCAAACATTTCCAGTGGTGTGTCCTTGTGACCTATGTATAGAAAAAGATTAGGTTGCACCCTGAATTGCTAAGAATGATAGCTCTAGAACATAGGAAAACTCTACATTATGTACATATGGAATATGGGAAAAATGAAGCTGCAATATTGCTATGAAAAATTACAGTACAAGAAGAGGTACTTAGCATATAGATTGGCCAATATATGTGAGCCCAGCAGCCAACATTTATTTAAAAACAGAGCTCAGCATTCAGAGAATTGCTAGATATGCAGCAGTTAAACAGTTATTTTTGTTTAAAACTGCAGAAAGCAGAACAGAAAGTGACACTACTGGCATCAGGGTCTCTTGCTCTACATCTTGATGTTGTCAGATCGGGAAGCAAAAACCTGGTGAAATATTTCCATTAAGAGGATGTGGATAACTTAACATGACGCACGTCATTGACTGATGTAACGTTAGGAGTAGAAGTAAGGTACATTTTTTTGTGCCGTGATATCCTACTGCTGTGTTATCTGAGTCATTTTAACCTTTGCTAGATCTGTATATTGTACTACAAAAGTACAATATGCCATAAAGGTATACTGGTTAGAGCTCTACCCATAGACTTACCTATTATAGTAGTCATGGACACTCAAACATTATGGCCTATTTCTGTAATGTAGTTGACTATAAATTTGAAAAACCTTGATTGCAACAATTAGACCCCAGTAATGCTTAAGGACTACTCCAATTATTATTTTTTTTTCCATGTGTTAGCTATCATCTACGAGAATTTAATTAATATAGTAATATACTCAGTTGCTGCCGTATTCTCCTGGTGTCAGGCTGGTTTCACATTTGCGTTTTTTAGCGCTGGAAAAAAACGCACACCTGCGCATGCGTTTTTTCCCCTATATTTAACATGGGTGCGCATACCTGCGCGCTGGTAAGCGCATGTATGCGATTTTCATGCGCTGCGTTTTTTTGGGGTGTGCGTTGGGATTTTCCAGATGCAGCATGTTGCATTTTTTGGCCCTGCAAAAAAGCGCATGCGCACATATGCGCACGTTTTGCGCTAAAAATGGCCATTATAGCCTATGGATGCGCATATGTGCGCACTGGCATGCTCATGTATGCGTTTTTTTGCATATGCGTTTTTTTTTTTAAACCATGGAATTTAGGGGTTTGGGTTAGAGTTAGGGTTAGTTAAGGGGGTTTAGGGTTAGGGTTAGGGTTATGGTCAGGGTCAGGGTTAGGGTTGGGGTTTGGGTCAGGGTTAGGGTTAAGTATGGTTTTGTTAAAGATTAGGGTCATGGTTAGGGTCAGGATTAGGGTTAAGTATGGTTTTGTTAAGGGTTAGGGTCAGGGTTAGGGTCAGGGTTAGGGTTAGGGTCAGGGTTAGGGTCAGGATTAGGGTTAAGTATGGTTTTGTTAAGGATTAGGGTCATGGTTAGGGTCAGGATTAGGGTTAAGTATGATTTGGTTAAGGGTTAGGGTCAGGGTTAGGGTCAGGGTTAGGGTTAGGGTCAGGGTTAGGGTCAGGATTAGGGTTAAGTATGGTTTTGTTAAGGATTAGGGTCATGGTTAGGGTCAGGATTAGGGTTAAGTATGGTTTTGTTAAGGGTTAGGGTCAGGGTTAGGGTCAGGGTTAGGGTTAGGGTCAGGGTTAGGGTTAGTAAAGTCATGGTTTGGGTAGTGTGAGGGGCCACCTAAAAATGTTGGAAAAAAACGCAAACGCGGTAAAAACGCGCTAAAAACGCATACAAACGCATAAAAACGCTGCGTTTTTTTCATGCATGCTCATAAAAATGCTTGAAAAAAACGCAGCAGTTGTATGCTTATGTATGCGTTTTTTCAATGCGTTTTTTTGCGGGAAAAACGCGCTGCAAAAAAAAGCAAGTGTGAAACTAGCCTTAGGCCCAATTTTGGCCTACTCATCTTAATTTTGTTTTTCTTAAGCCATTCAGAGGTGGACTTGCTGCTTTGTTTTGGATCATTGTCCTGCTGCATGCATAACCCAAGTGTGCTTCAGCTTGAGGTCATGGATTAGGTGTTATTCTCCTTCAGGATTTTTTGGGAGACAGCAGAATTCATGGTTCCATTACCACAGCAAGTTTTCCAGGTCCTGAAACAGCAAAACATCCCCAGATCATCACACTACCACCACCATATTTTACTGTTGCTATGATGTTCTTTTCTGAAATGCTGTGGTACGTCTACGCCAGATGTACTGGGACATACATCTTCCAAATTCTGTCTCGTCAGTCCACACGGTATTCTCCCAAATGTCTTGGGGATCATCAAAATGTTTTCTTATTGCTCAGCGGGGGTTTTTGTCTTGGAACTCTGCCATGTAGGCCTTTTTTGACCAATCTCGTTCTTATGGTGGAGTCATGAACACTGGTGTCACGCCTGCCCACTCTCTGGCGGCCTCCACGCCGCGGTCCCGGCTGCCTCGGCCTTCCCCGCGGTCCTCCTTTCCCCGTCCCGCTTACCTGGCGCTCGCTCCTGCCCGGTCTCCTGTGTCCCGTCGAGCGCGCGCCCCGGCCCAGCTTCCTGCTCCTCAGCGCGCGCGCTCACACTGTGGTCGGGAGCACGCGCGCTCTCTACCCCTCCTGAGGTCATGCGCTCTCCTCACCTTGCGCTGGGAGGGGTCATGACCCGGAAGTCCCTGCCACGACTCCCTATATCAGGCCGCCTCTTCCTGCTGGCGGTGGCTGATTATCACTTGTGCCCTGCTAAGTGATTCTGGCCCTTGTCTCTGTATGCAACCCCGTTTCCTCTCTGCCTTTAGCTTACCGTCTTCCCCACTGTGCTCTCTCCTAGGATCTGGAGGTCTGAGGTCGTGCTCCGGTCTGTCCTGGTACCCTGACTGAGTTCTCCCGTTCGTGCCTGCTTCCCTCCGTCTCGCCTGTGTTCCTGACCTGTCCGCCATCCGTGTTCCTCTTCCTGGGGAAATCCTCCGCCAGCATCTCCGGCCTCTTGCCGGTTCTCCTGTATTCTCTCTGGGTACCAGCTGCCGTGGTGATAGTTACCCGCGGTCCTGCCCCAAACACTCCCTGTATAGGGGGTGGTCCACCTGGCCAGCTCGCCCGTGGGAGGTTCGTTGCCACGGTCCAGCGGGTCCACTCCAGGAGATCTACCAAAGTCTCACATCACAACTGGCCTTAACCGAGTCAACTGCAGCCTGCAGTTCTTTGGGTGTTGTTGTGGGGTCCTTTGTTGTGACCTCTTGGATGAGTTGAGTCGTCACTGCGCACTTGGGGTAATTTTGGTCGGTCAGCCACACCTGGAAAGGTTCACCACTGTTACCAGGACCTTCATTTTAAAAACTGCATTTTGTGATTACTTATATTATCTTTGTCTAAGATTTAAATTTGTTTGGTGATTTGAAACATTTAAGTGTCACAAATGCAAAGAATTGGAAATCAGGAGGGGGGCAAACACTTTTTCACCCAACTGTGTATTGATAGTGTAACCGCCACTCCACACAGTGATCCAGCAGGTTACAGAGGGGGTCATGTTGCTGCGGAGCGAGGCTGAGACTGGCAGAAGATAGCGACTATTGAGCACATTACTACACTAATTACTATCAAATATATGATACCTAGCACACAGGAAAATAGAAAAATTCACTGGAGTGTTCCTTTAAATAAGGCAGAAGACAGAAAATGCTGGCTCAACAAGTTCTGCTTCAACCTCTGGCGCAATGTATAATCTTCAAATTTAATTAAATCTAAATGATTTTTGTAAGATATTATTTATATGTTGCAGCAAATCAGTTTGAACAGCGTTTAGAAATTTCCATCTATTATCATGAATCATTGGTTTTGATACAACAAATTCCTGAAATCAAACATTATTTCCCTTCATGCACCATGCACATATACGGTATGGAGATGATCTAATTGCAGAAGTCAGTAATGCTAGTACTGAATTTCCCAAAGCTTCTTGGCCTCAAAATAACTGGAACTACTGAATATCGCACTAGTCATTATTAACAGAGTAGAATATTCTGTTCTGTAGACTATTGATGGGCTGCGTTTGTGGACCTCTAATGTGCTACACGTCTTAAGGGCTCTCTCACACCACCGTATAATCAGTCCGAATACGATACAACTAAACATCTGGCGCTCGACCATTGTTATTCTATGGGGCTGCGGACATGTCTGATATTTCAGACTCGCAGCATGTCCGAGTTTGATCTGATATTCGGATCACACTTGGCCATGCAAGTCAATGAGTGCATGGAAATCATTCTACTGCACTCGTATGACATCTGAGTGCAGTCTGATTTCCGCACACTGACACAATGAAGAAGATCGAGATTTTTTTATACTCATTTGAGAGAATTGGATCACACTATGCTGCTCCTCTGATCAGACAGTGATCAGAGTTTGGTCAGAGGATCATTTTGCATATATATGACACGGTTATAAAGAGCAAGATAACCGTGCCATTTATATAGAATTTGCGCAGTTGATAGTTGCACAGTGCAGTGTATACTGTAGGATTTACAGCTTCTCCATGGACATAATGAGTAAATCCTGATTCAGGGGTAAAGTATATTTCCATGAAATTATCTCCTGCTGGTTTTGTCACTTAAGGTAATGCTTAATGCTCTGCTGACTTTGGTAAAGAGGAATATGGATTTTAGTGAATAAAAGCATTATGGAAAATCGTTTTAGGTTTTGAATCTCCTAAAGTGAATTTTGTCTCTTCACGAGCTGGAATCTTCAGTGTTTGGCAGCGCTGCACATTAAAGAAACCGGAATTCTTTTGAAATTTCCTGTTAATCCAAAAATCTGTCAGTGTTCTTTATTGTCTCTTAGCAGCGGCTGATACAATGCAGATTGCGTGAAATTCACGGAGTGCGTACACTCAGTCGGAAACTTGTCACAACACACAGCAGGTGGTAGTTATCCATTATTGAAAGTAGTGATTAAACAGAGCTGTTGCCATTTCTCTCTCATTGCTGCAGTCATTATGAAGAACAGTTCCTGACAGCACCTGTTAATACGCTATAATTCTTGTCAATCTTTGTGCTCAGTTTAGCTGCATTGTTTTTCTGCTTTTCAGCACTGTGCAATTAGCTATGTCTATGAATTCTGTGTCATTAACAATCCATACGTGTCCCTTGTTCAGGTATGTTACAAAATGTGCCAGAATGTTTCCTATATAGGATTACAGGGATGTTCAACGGCAGCCTTCATTAGGAGACCTGGTTAGAATTTGGATACTCAGGGCCCTGTCCACATTGAATTTTATGAAAATTCTACTTTTTTTTGCCAAAACTAGGAAAACTAGAAAAACTGTTGTAAAAAGAAAGAATTGTAAATTTGCCCTAAGGCCCCCTTCACATGTTTGTTTAAAAAAACACAGGTGAGACTTTCCGTTTTTACTATCTGAGCGGTTTTCTTTTGGCCGTCCATGTGTACATGTTGTGGTAGTTCAGCTCACTCAGCTGGTTACTGGGGTCCTCCATTCTTAAAAATACCTGCGCACAGCCACCCTAGAAGTGGAGCATCACTTGAGATGTGCCAATTCTGGCGCTTCAGTTTTTCTCTTTCCGATAGCCCTGGTGTGGTGGCAATCGGAGTAATGGTTCTCCAGGCTGATGTCAGCTGTGAATTGTCCAAAAACACAGCTGACATCAAGCCCTGGTGTTAGTAATGTTGTGGTGTCTATCAGACACCCCTATTACTAACCCAGTAGTAAAAAGAAGAAAACACACACACAAAAATAATTTATTTAAAAAAACACTCTCCTACTCTTTCTCTGGTTCACCAACTTATTAAAACAAACAAATCCCACTCAGGTCCAACATTGTCCAGGGAATCTGATGTAGCTCAGGCTGGTTTCACATTTGCGTTTTTTTGCGCTGGAAAAAAACGCATACGTGCGCATGCATTTTTTACCCTATATTTAACATGGGTGCGCATACCTGCGCGCTGGCAAGCGCACGTATGCGATTTTCATGCGCTGCGTTTTTTTGGGGTGTGCGTTTGTATTTTACAGACGCAGCATGTTGCATTTTTTGGCCCTGCAAAAAAGCGCATGCGCACGTATGCGCACGTTTTGCGCTAAAAATGGCCATTATAGCCTATGGATGCGCATACGTGCGCACTGGCATGCTCATGTATGCGTTTTTTTAGCGCTGCTTTTTTTGGTAGTGTCCACTTGTACTAGTTATAATCTTCTAAAGTCAAAAAAAAAAAGTCTATATAAAGGAGGTGCCTGCCAAAACTCTGCCACTACTACACTGACAGATTGGAGAGCAGACAGTCAACAAGGAAACCATCTTCTATCAGCGAAGAATGTGAGTATATTACATTATATGCCTGTCCTTTTAAATTATGTATGTACTAATGATTTTTATTATTTTTACATGCAGTATGTCTTCAGAATCCGAGTATTCCCCATCGCGGCAGGAATTGGCGCAAGCAGACCGTGAGGTGATTATTTTCGTGCATCTGGTAAGTATATCTGCTGCTTCTCCAAATCTCTTACGTTTTTTTCAACTTTTTTAAGACATCGTCATCATCATCTTCTTCTGCGGACGGGACTAGTGAGGGCGAAGAGCAGGAGCAGCGAAGCCAAGTCCCGGTGGTGATACGGAATGTATGTATCAAATGATTTGTAATGTTCTTTATTTTTTATCTTCTATTTTTACTCTTTTTTATGTTTCTTTTTTTGTAACTTTTTATTCAATTTAAATTTGATTATTCTAATGAATGTGTTTTGTCTAGGTTCCACAATGGGATGAAGACGTCTACCTGGATAATGAGCAGCTCATCAGCCTGGTCCAGGAGCGTTCGCCGTTGTGGGACAGCCGTGACCGGCTGCACAAGGACATTGTGGTGACCCGGCGGCTATGGAATGAGGTGGCCGCAGCGTTGATGGATGGCTGGGACAGCGCCACAGCATCCTCCAAAAAGGCGTTTAGTGAGTATTTCCCTGCTCTGTATTGTGCCGCAGTGACTGTTGTCCTTGACGGCACTGTTGGGTTTCGTGCTAGGCATATTCTAGCAGGAAACCCAACAGTGTCATCGGGGTCTACAGTGACTGCTTTGAGTATTGTATTGCTACATTGTGCCGCAGTGACTGTTGTCCTTGACGGCACTGTTGGGTTTCGTGCTAGGTGTATTCTAGCAGGAAACCCAACAGTGTCATCGGGGTCTACAGTGACTGCTTTGAGTATTGTATTGCTACATTGTGCCGCAGTGACTGTTGTCCTTGACGGCACTGTTGGGTTTCGTGCTAGGCATATTCTAGCAGGAAACCCAACAGTGTCATCGGGGTCTACAGTGACTGCTTTGAGTATTGTATTGCTACATTGTGCCGCAGTGACTGTTGTCCTTGACGGCACTGTTGGGTTTCGTGCTAGGTGTATTCTAGCAGGAAACCCAACAGTGTCATCGGGGTCTACAGTGACTGCTTTGAGTATTGTATTGCTACATTGTGCCGCAGTGACTGTTGTCCTTGACGGCACTGTTGGGTTTCGTGCTAGGTGTATTCTAGCAGGAAACCCAACAGTGTCATCGGGGTCTACAGTGACTGCTTTGAGTATTGTATTGCTACATTGTGCCGCAGTGACTGTTGTCCTTGACGGCACTGTTGGGTTTCGTGCTAGGTGTATTCTAGCAGGAAACCCAACAGTGTCATCGGGGTCTACAGTGACTGCTTTGAGTATTGTATTGCTATATTGTGCCGCAGTGACTGTTGTCCTTGACGGCACTGTTTTTTTTTTAACAACAGTGGACAAAGTCCGAACACGTTGGCGTTCGATCAAGGACCGCTTCAACAGTGATGTTCGTGCTGAGGGCCAGGTTCGCAGTGGATCTGCGTCAAGGACCAGAACTAGATACCGTCACTATCACGCGTTGCAGTTCCTAAGACCGGTCCTTGCCACGAGATTGTAAGTATTATAAATTTTGGGTTTTTATTTTTATTAATCTGTGTTTTTCTAATCCACAGCTGATGCTTCTTGTAAAGGCATGGTAGTAATGATTTTCCTTTCTTCCACAGCACCTGGAGCAGCACCCTGCAACCTGGCCCTGGAGCGGTCCTTCCTCGGACGTCCTCTGACCCGTCCCAGCCATCCGACAGCCAGGAAGCACCTTGCAGGTCAGCCACACACACAGCTGGTGACCAGGAAGCTGGGCCATCAGGTGTTCCCCTGTCCCAGGTCTCTGCCACTGGTTATGCGGGCACTACCCGCCAGCGGCAGAGGGCCTTGGACAGGAATGTCTTGCCCGAGTTTATGCATTTGAGCGAGGCCTTTAATTCCAGCCTCAAGTCACTGTCCGACAGAGTTGAAAGCGGTTTTGCACTCATGGAACGTGGTTTTAACCAATTTGAACACCGCTTCAATTCTGTAGAACAGCGCCTTGACCGTCTGGAGGCCGACCTCAACAGACCAGCACACCATTTTTTTAGTAAGATTGAAAAGGGCATGGCGGAACACCTTAGTCCTGAGAAACAGCTGAATGTGCTGCAGGCCTGCAACAATGCTTTCTTGCAGGCTATGCAGCATAATCGGTACGGTCAGCAGTCAGTGGTGTCATTTCCACCTGTGCCACCATTGACTCGCTTCACCTCACTACCGACTTGTGCTGCATACCACTGCACGGACACCTCTATTCAAAGCCAGGACACCCACCGTTACACCACCACAAGTCTGAGTGCAGCTGGTCACTTCACCGACACCACCATGGCAAGCGCTGCTCCTGTCTGGAGCACCACCGCCACTCCCATGCATGCGTGGAGCTCAGCCACCACTAGGCAAACATGGAACAGCCCTGCCGCTACAACAACATGTAGTAGCCCTGCCACCACCACTCTGCAAACCTGGACCATCACTGCCGCCACCAGTCCTCCTGCAAGGACGAGCACTGCCAACGAAGAGCAGCAGCAGCAGCCACCTCAGCAGCAGCAGCCACCTCAGCAGCAGCCACCTCAGCAGCAGCAGCAGCCACCTCAGCAGCAGCAGCAGCCACCTCAGCAGCAGCAGCAACCACCTCAGCAGCAGCAGCAGCCACCTCAGCAGCAGCAGCAGCCACCTCAGCAGCAGCCGCCACCTCAGCAGCAGCAGCCACCTCAGCAGCAGCAGCAGCCACACCAGCAGACGGGGGACCTACACTCAATATTTGCCCCTAGTTCAAGGCGAAATCTATCAAGGCGGGCATTGGGCCAAAGTCGGTCCAGGCACACAAGCCTCCGGCAACATGCCATTACAACTAATGTACCTGAACAGATTTCCTCTCCTCCAAGTGTTCCTAGTTTAATTCCCTTAACTGGACTACCTTCCCCCACAAGTTTTGTTGCCCCTTCCCCTCAAACACCGTCTTCAACTGCAAGTGTTGCATATTCCCTGCACACCCCCAAATTGAAACCATCTGCCCCCAAACGCCGGAAAAAATAATTTTTTGGTTTATTTTTGTGATTAAAAATAAATTTACATTTGTGGTTCACCATTACAAAGTTTCATTAATGTTGTTTGCGCCGCTCACACACACTGATGGGTAAATACATGTTAAAAACCAACCCAAGGCCTAGTATAGTCATATGTGAAATAACACGGACTAGTATAGTCATACCAAGGCCTAGTGTAATAACTCGAGTTTTACCAACTTGGATCTGGTTTCATGAAAAACAAACTGTTGAAACTTGTCTAAAAAATAAGTTTCTTTCTAGTTTCACCAGTTTGTTTTTTGTGAAACAAGATGCTAGTTGTTAAAAATCGAGTTATTACAGTAGGCCTTGGTATGACTATACTAGGCCGTGGTATTTCACATATGACTATACTAGTAGGCCCAAGGCCTACTATACTCATATTTGAAATACCACGGCCTAGTGGAAAACATAAAAAGAGAGAAATACAAACAAGACACTGTCCCTCGTTCACCAATTTTTCAAAGAAAACAAAGGTTCCCATGCCAGTCCCACGTAATCCAGCACTTCTCATGACGTTCCCCGTATTCAGATCATGCTGCACTCAGCGAGACCCGGTGACTATGAGTAGCAGTAACGTTACTGGCGTCATCACTCATTAGAGTCAGTGAATAACAGCAATCATGTGACAGGGGACCGTAAAAAAAGTCCCTGATCATGTTCTCCAGGGTCTTGGCTGCCTTCGGAGATTTTCTGACGCTGGGGAGCACTATAACCTTACTTCTCAGCGCCGTTAAAAAGCGGCACTGGGGAACAAGTCCCTTTAGCTGCTACCATTAAAAGCCGTATCAGTCTTTAACTGGTTAAAGGGGTTTTCTAGGATTATATGGACATTGCTGAGATTCCAGTCAAACAGCTGTTAGCGGGAAAGATCTTGGGCACCCCCTGCTATCTAGTAAGTTCTCATTCAGGCGTCCGAGAAAATCTGTCAATTTCCTCAGTGTTTTATTTTCACAGACCCGTAGTCTTGCTGGTGTGATTCCGCCTATTGGTGTGCCTGGAAGCAGTGAGTGACAGTTCATGACGTGTTGAGCAGTCAGTATTATGAAGGACAGCTCAACCCTCCAATCGGAGGCTTGGCGTGGTGAGCCGTCAGTGTGTTGAGTGACAGTCAGCCGTCCAATTGGTGCTTGCCGGAGCTTCCTCCATGAGTCTCCTATTCAAGTGATAACCTGCCTATTTAGGCTGGCTCTCTGCCTCCAAATAGTTCCAGTTGTAGTTTAGCTCAAGTGGTGTGCACTTTCTCTGTACTCTGGGTTCCTGTATTTGATCTTTGTCCCCCGACCTTGACTTTGACCACTCGTTTGCCTTGCCCTTTTGTGTTGATCCATTACCTTCCCGGAATTCTGACCTGGGACTGTGACCTGACTACGCCTTTGCCTTACCCCTTAGTTTATGATGAGACCTCTTTGAATTTGAACCCGTACGTCTTGACCTACCCAGTAGTGACTAGCATCACATTTGCATCAGCAATTTTGATCCAGCACTCGGATCAATATCGGATGTGTCTCCGTGAGTTTCTTTGCGTAAAGATCACAACATGTGAACGGCCCTATTCACAATTATAGGTATGACTACTATCTGTGAAAAACACGGATTGCACTTGTACGGATGTAATGGATGTGTGATGGAGCTCTAAGTCAGAAATCCCAAAAGCTTTACTTTTTTTCAGCACTTTATTGTGTGCAACATTATATCCACTAAAAGTATCTGCAATGTTCAGAACTGGAAAGATGTCGCCATGTGATTATGTAATGTGACTACACAGACAAGACAACTCAAAGGATCACATCATATAATGGCCATGTTTACATTCGATGTACTGTAACTATAAGTGAAGGATCAAGGGCAAAATTCTGACTAGGCTTCGAGATATATTTTTAGATTTTATGTAAAAAGGTAAACAAGTAATATTTTATGTAAAAAGTAAAAACTGGTCTTGGAACGGAACACTCCTTTAATGTTCTGCATATGATTTGTCTATCTTTGTTCTCTATTGAGATTTCTACATTGAAATAACAGTTTCCTCATCTTCTGGCCCTAACTTCAATTTTCTGTCAAGCTGTGACTTTTCCTGTTGGTCAAGTACAAAGCCATTTATACTTTTCAATTGATCAATGTTCCATTGTTCTCTGCTTGTGTCGAGTACGCAGTTCTATATATATATTTTTTTTTCTACATTTTTTTTAATATATATATATGTACTGTATATGTGTGCGTATAGTGGCAGTGGGTTATATTTGATACGGTCCATATATATATTCATGTGTATATCAGAAGACAGCCGAACCTCCAGTATAATAGAATAATAGAGCAGCAGGGATGTAAAGTCCCACCATATTCTCATATTCTCTTCTACAGTACAAGCAGTTATAACTATATGTCATGCTGCCACTGTATACTCACGCGGCCTCCGCTCCCGCGCCGCAGCCCTCTGCCGTCCGACATCCACGGCGGTCCCTTCTGACAGGTCCGCGGCCGACGGCGTCTCTGCATACAATGCGCAAGCGCCATAGGCCGCGGCCACGCCTCCCTCCTGTCACTTATGCGCCGGCAATGCCCTGACCCAGAAGCACTACCGGACGAATGGCAGTTCAGACAGGGTATATCAGGCTGTCCTCCTTTGAGGGCAGTGCCTGATCGTTGTGTTTGCTAGTACACTAGGTTCTGCTTCCTCGTGCTCCAGCCCTGCAGTCCTAGTCCAGTCCTACCTCCCGTGTTCCTGCTTCGTCCTGCTATCTATGCTCCAGCCCTGCAGTCCTACTCCAGTCCTGCCTCCCGTGTTCCTGCTCTGTCCTGCTATCTATACTCCAGCCCTGCAGTTCTACTCCAGTCCTGCCTCCCATGTTCCTGCTCCGTCCTTCTATCTAAGGTCCAGCCCTGCAGTCCATCTCCGGTCCTGCCTCCCGTGTTCCTGCTCTGTCCTGCTGTCTAGGCTCCAGTCTCGCAGTCCTACTCCGGTCCTGTCTCCAGTTATCCTGCTCAATCCTGCTGTCTATACTCCAGTCCCGCAACCCCACTCTGGTCCTATCTCCTACAGTCTCGTGCTCCTACTCCAGTCCATTCTGAGCCGCCCCTCTCAGTACCGGCTATCGTGGTACACGAACCCCTGGGCCTGCTCCTAACGATCCCTGTATAGGGGTCAGCTCCACCTGGCAGCTCACCCGGGGCCCCACGGTGCCACGATCCAGAGGGTCCACTCCTGGAGATTATCCTCACCCGACCAGCCATGGTAACACTATACTAGATGGTGGCCCAGTGCTATCACATCAGGAGGGCGGTAATGTCACAATGGGGGCAGGCTTTGCAGCGTTGAGAATCTCTCCCCCGTGTGCTCAACCACCTATCCACTCTCTCTTTCCCCATGTGCTGACTTCTCCCATATGTGCTCTCTTCTTTGACCTGTCTACCCCATGTGCTATTATTATTATTTTATTATTATTATTTATGTATATAGCACGATTGATTCCATGGTGCTGTACATGAGAAGGGGTTACATACAAATTACAGATATCACTTACAGTAAACAAACTAACAATGACAGACTGAATAAGAGGGGAGAGAGGACCCTGCCCTTTCGGGCTTACATGCTACAGGATGTTGGTGAAGGAGACAGTAGGTTGGTGGGTTGCACCAGTTCCGGTGTTGGCTGAGGTGATATCACTGGCAGTGGTGAGAGAGAGGGAGGTAGCGGGGTCATTGCAGGCTGTAGGCTTTCTTGAAGAGGTGGGTTTTCGGGTTCCGTCTGAAGGATCCAAATGTGGTTGATAGTCGGACTTGTTGGGGCCCCTTGTCTGCTGTCTCCCTCCTTCCTGTTCTGTGTTCTCCCCTCATGTGCTGTCCCGTTTGAGCTGTCTCCCCCTGTGCTCTGTCTCCCTCACCCCTGTGTCTGACTGTGTACAGAACATACCACAGCTCCTGGGCAGGGGTGGAAGCAAAAGACAATACTGACATTACAGCAGGAGATCGCAGAGGATACATTTTGTGAGGTAAAATATTGCTTAAAAACAGTCAGTGAAATATTTACCTCACAAAATGAATCCTCTGTGATCCCCTGCTGTAATGTCAGTATTGTCTTTTGCTTCCTCCCCTGCCCAGAAGATGTGGTATGCTCCATACACGGTCAGACACAGACAGTTTTGAAAACCAACTTTCGTTCGTGGGAAAACCCCTTTAATATGACCGGCTTCCTCTGCCTGTAGACACGTTGTGCATCTGCTGCCGTGATCAGCAGAATGATTCACTGTGCCTGTGTGTAATTCACGCAGGCGCAGTGTGACGGTGTTCCGCTGGTGGTACCGCGCAAGAGGCTGCGTGAGTGTGTGAGTGTGTGTGAGGTGCATACGGAGTATAGAGTGTGTATTTGTGGTGCGACGGTGTTGCGCTGGTGGTACCGCGCAATAGGTTGGTACCAGCAGCAGTTTCCATATTGAGACAGCCATCACTTGGGTGTCCCAATATGGTGGTTGGTGAACTTCCTCCGCTTGGAGGGATCGGATGACATCTGGACAGAACAGGAAATGAATACATTACAAGACAATTATATAAGTAGATGGCATGAAAGAGAGCATCCATGGTTTATATAATCCTCAGTGTGCATTTGATCCTATACACAGTTCTGTTTTAGACCTGGATAACATGAATGTACTGTCTAAGGGTATGTTCACACATTGTTCATTTGTTGCAAATAGAGTTGAGCGACTTTTGTTTTTTTATGGTCCAGTTTCGTTTCGTGAAACCCGACTTTTCCAAAAGTCGGGTCGAGCAAGATCGGCCGATTATAGGGAAAAGTCGGGGTCGTCCCGAAACACGAAACCCAATGTAAGTCAATGGGGAATAAAAGTCGGCAGTGAGAGGAGGACAGGAAACACACCTACAGTGCTCATTTGAATGCCAAAAGCATCAATTCTTCTTACTTAAGCTGGTCAACCTTAATTAACTTCATAATACAAGTTACACACTGAAAAATGGTTTTCATGTGCCCTGGGCGAAAGAGCGCCCCTTTAACACATACTACAACTCATCATGCTCCGATACGGCAGCGAAATAGCGGTATAGTACAATGAAAAATACTTCACTTTTTACATCTCATGACGAGGCCCATCTATTTCTCCATACAGAATCATTGGTCCCATATAATGTTTGAAACAGTATATGATGAGCTCCACATAATGCTACAGTATATGTTGGTCCCCATGGATGAAGCTCCACTGTCTTATGGGCCCAAATAATGCTCCAAACATAATGGGCCCCATTTCTAATGCTCTAGTGTATAATGGGCCCTGTAAATGCTGCTCCAGTGTCTGATGTCCACCTTTGGAATGTTCCAGTGTATGGTGGGCCCCATCTATCATTCTCCAGAGTATAGTGCTCCCCAAAAATTGCTGTCCCAACATTGAAAACAATCAAATAAGTCTCCTCGCTAGGGAATCCCTGTACTAGTCTGGACTCCTCGTCGTCCCCATCTTCCATCTCACTGCACAGTATTTCAACCTTGCAATTGCTGTGATCCTGAGCAAGCAGGGGGGCCCACTCGTTGGCGACGGCACTGGCACAGGGCCCCTGATAGTACGGTGGTGTGTCTGATGGCGGGTGGGCCGAACCTGCACTTTCATCTGCAGCTTCCTCTTTGTCACCGTGTAAGATGGAACTGTATATGGGAAGGGTAACCTGAGTTTCATCAGGGTTAGATTCAGGCCGTGTAGCGTGCGAGGCGAATGTAGTGGTTTGGGTCAATGTACCAGCAGATTCATCGAGCAGTGGCTGGGCATCAGTGCACTTGTGTCGCCCCCAGGAGTACGGTCGCCACAGTGGCAAATACCTTCCACCTAGGGAGTGTGATGTCATGCTTGGGAGCAACGAAGGATCTCTCTAGCAGGTTAACTGATTGGGCGGCGTTATTCCCACGAGTCATGACCCTCCAAACAGCGTTCATGAAGGCAAAGTGTTTGTTTTACGTGGGCAGTATGGTTGCAAAGCTGAACCTTAAAGGAATGTCCAGAAGGGCACCACCAGGAGTGGAGCCTACGGTTAAATTCGACTCCACCTGGGAAACCTCAACCATGCCAGCTACAGAACAGATGCACACATTGCAAGCTTAATTCCGTTAACGAACGAGACTCCGTCATGCCCCGCGGTCCGAGTCCGGCTTACTAGAGGGACACGTGAGGCTCTGGCACATGAGATTGGCCAATAACTGGTGTGTCATGCCCTTACATGTCCGTGGCTGAATGTGCGCTACACTGAAAAGGCCAGCGTTTGTCGCTTACAGGTGCAGATAACCCGCTGAACAACGTTAGTGATGGGGATCACTGATTACAATTATTACTCGCAAACGATGATTTCCCAGTAAGTGCAGGTCAACCGCAGTTCCGGAATTAGGCCTAACCGTCATTCCTGAAAAAATGACAAACTTACGTGTGCAAACCACAGGTGCTGTAGCTTGCTTAACAGCTCGCCAGCCGTTCACACGCCCAGTATGGATTACACGTGATTGCACAAAGGTGAGAAAGGGTACCGTATCCCCGGATAACATGTATGGATAGCGTACACATTCAAAAGATATGTCTATACATCAGGAGGCAGGCTCAGACGGTGTTAGGCCCAGTATGGCTTGCACGTGATTGCACAAAGGTGAGAAAGGGTACCGTATCCCCGGATAACATGTATGGATAGCGTACACATTCAAAAGATATGTCTATACATCAGGAGGCAGGCTCAGACGGTGTTAGGCCCAGTATGGCTTGCAAGTGATTGCACAAAGGTGAGAAAGGGTACCGTATCCCCGGATAACATGTATGGATAGCGTACACATTCAAAAGATATGTCTATACATCAGGAGGCAGGCTCAGACGGTGTTAGGCCCAGTATGGCTTGCAAGTGATTGCACAAAGGTGAGAAAGGGTACCGTATCCCCGAATAACATGTATGGATAGCGTACACGTTCAAAAGATATGTCTATACATCAGGAGGCAGGCTCAGACGGTGTTAGGCCCAGTATGGCTTGCAAGTGATTGCAAAAAGGTGAGAAAGGGTACCGTATCCCCGGATAACATGTATGGATAGCGTACACATTCAAAAGATATGTCTATACATCAGGAGGCAGGCTCAGACGGTGTTAGGCCCAGTATGGCTTGCAAGTGATTGCACAAAGGTGAGAAAGGGTACCGTATCCCCGGATAACATGTATGGATAGCGTACACATTCAAAAGATATGTCTATACATCAGGAGGCAGGCTCAGACCGTGTTAGGCCCAGTATGGCTTGCACGTGATTGCACAAAGGTGAGAAAGGGTACCGTATCCCCGGATAACATGTATGGATAGCGTACACATTCAAAAGATATGTCTATACATCAGGAGGCAGGCTCAGACGGTGTTAGGCCCAGTATGGCTTGCAAGTGATTGCACAAAGGTGAGAAAGGGTACCGTATCCCCGGATAACATGTATGGATAGCGTACACATTCAAAAGATATGTCTATACATCAGGAGGCAGGCTCAGACGGTGTTAGGCCCAGTATGGCTTGCAAGTGATTGCACAAAGGTGAGAAAGGGTACCGTATCCCCGGATAACATGTATGGATAGCGTACACATTCAAAAGATATGTCTATACATCAGGAGGCAGGCTCAAACGGTGTTAGGCCCAGTATGGCTTGCACGTGATTGCACAAAGGTGAGAAAGGGTACCGTATCCCCGGATAACATGTATGGATAGCGTACACATTCAAAAGATATGTCTATACATCAGGAGGCAGGCTCAGACGGTGTTAGGCCTAGTATGGCTTGCAAGTGATTGCACAAAGGTGAGAAAGGGTACCGTATCCCCGGATAACATGTATGGATAGCGTACACATTCAAAAGATATGTCTATACATCAGGAGGCAGGCTCAGACGGTGTTAGGCCCAGTATGGCTTGCAAGTGATTGCACAAAGGTGAGAAAGGGTACCGTATCCCCGGATAACATGTATGGATAGCGTACACATTCAAAAGATATGTCTATACATCAGGAGGCAGGCTCAGACGGTGTTAGGCCCAGTATGGCTTGCACGTGATTGCACAAAGGTGAGAAAGGGTACCGTATCCCCGGATAACATGTATGGATAGCGTACACATTCAAAAGATATGTCTATACATCAGGAGGCAGGCTCAGACGGTGTTAGGCCCAGTATGGCTTGCACGTGATTGCACAAAGGTGAGAAAGGGTACCGTATCCCCGGATAACATGTATGAATAGCGTACACATTCAAAAGATATGTCTATACATCAGGAGGCAGGCCCAGATGGTGTTAGGCCCAGTATGGCTTGCACGTGATTGCACAAAGGTGAGAAAGGGTACCGTATCCCCGGATAACATGTATGGATAGCGTACACATTCAAAAGATATAACTATACATCAGGAGGCAGGCTCAGACGGTGTTAGGCCCAGTATGGCTTGCACGTGATTGCACAAAGGTGAGAAAGGGTACCGTATCCCCGGATAACATGTATGGATAGCGTACACATTCAAAAGATATGTCTATACATCAGGAGGCAGGCTCAGACGGTGTCAGGCACAGTATGGATTTGACGGCCCAGACTACACAGCGGAGGAGCAGGGAGAGGTAAAGATTGCAAATGCTGGGGCCCTGCCCAAGCAAGGTGGGCCCACTCGTGGGCGTCGGTACTGGCACTGGGCCCCTCATAGTACGGCGGTGTGTCTGACGGCGGGTGTGCACCACCACCGTCAGAGACACTTGATTGCACTATGAGGGACCCTGTGCCAGTGCCCGCGCCCAAGAGTCGGCCTACCCACCTGTCCAGGGCAACGGCACTCGCACGGTGTCGTGCGCTAGGTGGTGACCCCGGCCATGGGGGGGAGGCAGCACAGTTAGGGAGTTTTAGAAAGTGGCATATGTTGATGTTGGACATTCAGCTGATGCAAAAGGCGAAATAGGTCAAGTCCCAGGAAGAGGTGGACCAAAGCAAGCCATTTTTCTGTCACCCTATGTGTCATCAGGGGAAGGTGGGACAAAATCCTTGGAAACCCATGCATGGTTCATTTTAATGAAGGTTAGATCATCCACATTTTGGGTTGACAGACGGGTCCTTTTTTCTGTCAGGATTGATCCAGCTGCACTGAAGACTCTTTCCGATAGCTCCTGTAAGGCATATTGTGCCAATTCAGGCCAGGTGTCCAGTTTAGCGGCCCAATAGTCAAAGGGGAATGACCTGTGTGGGAGAACATCGATATGGGAGGAAAAGTAGTTTGTAACCATAGTTGACAACTGCTGTCTCCTGTCACTTTCCATCGATGCTGTATTACCAGTTGTGTGAGCGGTACTTGAAAAATCAGTCCACAACATTGTCATGAGACCCCTGTCTCCAACGCCACTTCTGCTGTGTGCACCATGAACACCTCTGCCAAGCTGCCCCCGGCCCGTACGGCTCATGTGAGAACCATCACCGCTGCTGTGTGCTGGGAATGCCTCAAGCAACCGATTTACCAGAGTTGCTTGTTTATTAGCCAATATTAGGTCAAGGTTCTCCTGTGGCATGATGTTTTGTAATTTGCCTTTATAGCGTGGATCCAGGATGCTGGCCAACCAGTAGTCGTAATCGTTCATCATTTTTGTAATGCGGGGGGTCCCTTTTTAGGATCCGCAAGGCATAATCTGACATGTGGGCCAATGTTCCCGGTGTCAATGATGCACTGCGAGTGCTGGTTGGAGGAGCACTTTCTGGCAAATCCACATCCCTCCAGTCACGCACAAACCCTGTACCAGACCTTGCCACTCCAACATTTTCACTTGCCCCACGAGATGCATCCTCCTCCCCTAAGTAATCATCCCCATCATCATCCTCCTCCTCCTCTTCTTCCTCCAACTCATCCAGGAGAGGTCCCTGAGCAGACAATGGCTGAATGTCATCAACGATTCCCTCCACCTCTTCCTCCTCGTCAACATTGGCTGCAGACGCCTGCTCCTTAAGGTGCGTCAAAGTTTGCATGAGCAGACGCATAAGTGGGATGCTCATGCTTAGGATGGCGTCGTCTGCGCTTACCAGCCGTGTGCATTCCTCAAAACACTGAAGGACTTTACAGAGGTCTTTCAGCTTCGACCACTGCACACCTGTCAACTCCATGTCTGCTCTCAAAGTGCCTGGCCGTGTATCCTCCCACAAATGCATTATGGCCTGCCTCTGCTCGCACAGCCGCTCCACCATGTGCAGGGTGGAGTTCCACCTTGTTGCAATGTCGATAATGAGGCGGTGGTTGGGAAGGTGGAGCAATCGCTGCAGCTTCTGCATACGAACGTAGTGTACAGGCGACTGGCGGATGTGCGCGCACAGTCTTCGCACCTTATGGAGCAGGGCTGTTAACTCCGGATAATTTTTGAGGAAGCACTGCACCACCAGGTTCAAGGTGTGAGCCAAGCAAGGTATGTGGCTGAGTTTTGAAAGGGCTATGGCTGCCACAAAATTACGGCCGTTATCACTAACTACCTTGCCTGCCTCAAGATGTACACTGCCCAGCCATGACTCAGTTTGTCGCTTCAAGTACTCGGCCAGCATCTCGGCGGTGTGTCTGTCGCCCAAACACATCATCTGCAACACAGCCTGCTGACGCTTTCCACTAGCTGCTCGATAGGGGGACACCTCGTGTGCAACAGTGGCAGCTGCAGATGGAGTGCTCGTACGACTGCGCTCTGTGGACGAGCTTTCGCTTCTGGAGGAGGAGGAGGAGGAGGAGGAGGGTGGAACGCCTACAGCCAACTATTTCCTATACCGTGGGCTAGGCAGCACTGTCCCACCACCGCTGTCCCCTGTGGACCCTGCATACACCACATTAACCCAGTGCGCAGTGATGGACACGTAACGGCCCTGGCCATGCCGACTGGACCATGCATCAGTTGTGAGGTGCACCTTTCCGCTCACTGACTGCATGAGTGCATGGACAATGCGGTCTTTCACATGATGGTGGAGGGCTGGGTTGGCTTTGCGAGAGAAGAAGTGGCGACTGGGTAGGTCATAGCGTGGTACTGCATAGGCCATGAGTTCTCGGAAAGCTGCGCTTTCCACCAACCGATAGGGCATCATCTCAAACGAGATTAGTTTGGCAATGTGGGCGTTCAAACCCAGTGTACGCGGATGAGAGACTGAGTACTTTCTTGACCTACTCATAGTGTCTGGGAGGGTGAGCTGGACTTGAGAGCTGCATATGGTGGAAGTAGCGGTGGACAGGGCGGACTGAGAGAGGGTTGATGATGGTGATGGAGTTGGTGTTCTTTCTGATGGCCTAGATTCAGTATTTCGTTGATATAACAGTGGGATTCCCTGACTGCTGTGGCCTTGCAACGACACCTCAACATTTGCTGCTGTGCTTACCGGTGGGCTTACAGTGGGGGAAACAATGTAGCGTTGCTGACTACCTTCTTTGTGATCAGTTGCACATGTGGCACTTGAGGTTTGGTGTTGTGTCCACGCTTGCAAGTGCATGCTGGTTAAATGTCTAAGCATGCAACTGGTATTCAAATTTTTCAGATTTTTCCCTCGGCTAAAGGTCTTTCGCACTTCTTACAGATAACCTTGGCCTGATCATGAGGATTTTGTTCAAAAAAGTGCCACACTGCACTCTTCCTACTTTGGCAGACATTTTGCGGCCTAGCACGCTGTGATGTTTTGACCCTCTGGACAAGCTGTCCAGCAACTCTTTTGATTTTTGGAACCTGTCTTTGGAGTGCTCCGGGCCTGCCAGATAACAGCTGTTGCGATGTCGATGTCTGCTGTGGATGCTCCTCATCTGAGCTATTGGATGCAGCACCCTCTTCCCCCAATGGATGCCAATCTGGGTCAACAACTGGGTCATCCATCACCTCCTCTTCAATGTCATGTGCACCTTCCTCTGTGTCACCGTGTATGGTGGTATAGTGTGCGGGAAGGGGCACCTGAGTCTCAGCAGGGTCAGAATCTGGCTCTGTACACTGCGAGGACAATGTAGTGCTCTGAGTGAATGTACCAGCAGAATCATCTATCAGCGGCTGTGCATCAGTGCACTCCATGTCAGATTCATCTTGGCCTGGGTAATTCACCATTTCACTTGATAATCCAGGCATGGTATGTGAAAACAGCTCCATGGAGTAATCAGTAGTATGGCCTGCGTCATCCTTCAATCTTGGTTGGGGTGAAGGACACAAGGAAAGGTGTGGTTCATGAACATGAGCCTCCAATGACGACTCAGTGCTTTTACTTTTTACAACTTCAGAAGAGGAGGCGATAGAGCTGGAGGCTGAGTCAGCAATGTAAGACAAAACTTTTTCCTGATGCTCTGGCGTTAAAAGCGGTTTGCCAACTCCTAGAAAACTAAGCCTTCGAAGCCTTATGGAGCCAGACGATGACGCAGGCTCAACACCTCCTGCATTCGGTCCTATTTTGCTTTTGCCACTACCATCAGATCCACCACCAACACCGTCATTACCAGCTGCCAACCCCCGCCCAATTCCACGGCCTCTTCCACCAGCCTTCCTCATTTTTGGTAGAAATGTAGACAAAATCCAACAAACTATATAGTAATGTAAAACAAGGTACAAGGTGTCTATAGGACAGGGGAGATTTAGATTTTCTGCAGACACTTGTGGACACTGGACACTTGGATTGTGTGAGGCCCACTGAATATCAGAGCGCTATGTCACAGGCTCGATGGCACAGGTGTGAAAAAAGTGACTACAGGATAAGGGAGATTTTGAATTTCTGCAGACACTTGTGGACACTGGACACTTGGATTTTGTGAGGCCCACTGAATATCAGAGCGCTATGTCACAGGCTCGATGGCACAGGTGTGAAAAAAGTGACTACAGGATAAGGGAGATTTTGAATTTCTGCAGACACTTGTGGACACTGGACACTTTTGGATTGTGTGAGGCCCACTGAATATCAGAGCGCTATGTCACAGGCTCGATGGCACAGGTGTGAAAAAAGTGACTACAGGATAAGGGAGATTTTGAATTTCTGCAGACACTTGTGGACACTGGACACTTGGATTGTGTGAGGCCCACTGAATATCAGAGCGCTATGTCACAGGCTCGATGGCACAGGTGTGAAAAAAGTGACTACAGGATAAGGGAGATTTTGAATTTCTGCAGACACTTGTGGACATTGGACACTTTTGGATTGTGTGAGGCCCACTGAATATCAGAGCGCTATGTCACAGGCTTGATGGCACAGGTGTGAAAAAAGTGACTACAGGATAAGGGAGATTTTGAATTTCTGCAGACACTTGTGGACACTGGACACTTTTGGATTTTGTGAGGCCCACTGAATATCAGAGCGCTATGTCACAGGCTCGATGGCACAGGTGTGAAAAAAGTGACTACAGGATAAGGGAGATTTTGAATTTCTGCAGACACTTGTGGACACTGGACACTTTTGGATTGTGTGAGGCCCACTGAATATCAGAGCGCTATGTCACAGGCTCGATGGCACAGGTGTGAAAAAAGTGACTACAGGATAAGGGAGATTTTGAATTTCTGCAGACACTTGTGGACACTGGACACTTTTGGATTGTGTGAGGCCCACTGAATATCAGAGCGCTATGTCACAGGCTCGATGGCACAGGTGTGAAAAAAGTGACTACAGGATAAGGGAGATTTTGAATTTCTGCAGACACTTGTGGACACTGGACACTTGGATTGTGTGAGGCCCACTGAATTTCAGAGCGCTATGTCACAGGCTCGATGGCACAGGTGTGAAAAAAGTGACTACAGGATAAGGGAGATTTTGAATTTCTGCAGACACTTGTGGACACTGGACACTTTTGGATTTTGTGAGGCCCACTGAATATCAGAGCGCTATGTCACAGGCTCGATGGCACAGGTGTGAAAAAAGTGACTACAGGATAAGGGAGATTTTGAATTTCTGCAGACACTTGTGGACACTGGACACTTGGATTGTGTGAGGCCCACTGAATATCAGAGCGCTATGTCACAGGCTTGATGCAGCAGGTGTGAAAAAAGTGACTACAGGATAAGGGAGATTTTGAATTTCTGCAGACACTTGTGGACACTGGACACTTTTTGATTGTGTGAGGCCCACTGAATATCAGAGCGCTATGTCACAGGCTCGATGGCACAGGTGTGAAAAAAGTGAATTGTAGAATTGGGCAGAATAGGAATCTCCCTAGAGTGTAGGTCTGTAAGAACGGAACAAGTCCTCCACTTATCCTTCCACAGTGACACACAGATAGCTTCACTGTGGCTGTGATAACAGCCGTTACACGGTACTCTGTGAGGAGCGTACACCGCTGTATGGTGTGAATAAATGCACGCTCAGTACCTCAGCAGGACAAAAAAAAAAATTGGGATTGCTTTTAAAAAAGCAGTTTGCAGAGCAGTGGGGAAACAGCAATGCAGCTGTCAGGAAGCCTTAGAAGGCAGCCTAACAACCAACACCGCTGATCCACCACAATATAGCCTCCCCTTGCACTGCACACACTGTGACTGGTGTGTTGCACAGGCAAAATCGCTAGCAGCAGAAGCAGTGTTTTTTTCTTCTTCCCTGCCTAACGCTCTCCCTACAGAATCAGTAACCTCTCCCTATGCTAAGATCGGCAGAAGTAAGATGGCGGTCGGCGTGCACGCCCTTTTATAACCCCTGTGACGCCCACCAAAGCAAGCCAATCACTTGCATGCCCTTCTGAAAGATGGTGGTGACCCCTGCCTATGTCATCACGTTTCCCACAGTGTCCGTGGATCCTGATTGGCTGAAAAAGAGCGCTAAACAAACTTTTGAAATGCGACTTTGGCGCGTAAGTCGCCGACCTCGTGGCCGACCTCATCCTAGGGTCGGGTTTCGTTTCATGAAACCCGACTTTGCCAAAAGTCGGCGACTTTTGAAATTGTTCGACCCGTTTCGCTCAACTCTATCTAGTTGCAAACATTTCCCTAGCAAATCTGCAAATATCCACAGGAAAGTCTATAGTATCAAGTGATCATGCCTGCATCTTGCCGTAATAAAAAAAACAAACTTTGTGCAAAATCCGCAAGTAAAAACTTGAAAAGAAAAAAAAACACATCTTGTTGGGGTATAGCCTTTAATTGGGATGACATGTTAACCACAAAAAGCTGGGAAGCATCAAGATCGGCATTGAGGCCCTCCTTGGATTAGAGGAATGACTAGTAGAATTAGCTTCTTTTTAATTTTTCACTTGCAGATTTGACTGCATTAGTCCTGAAAAAAACCTGCAAAAACAAAAGTACTGCTTTGTTTCTGCAGACCTAAGCCACCCTATTCATGTGTTCCCAAATTAGAATGCAAAAAATACAAGATAAAACTGGCATTCTATAGTTTAAAAAAACAAGGTCAATATCTGGCCTGAAAAAAAAACGGCAGAGATTGCAAAAAACGCCATCCACTTAGCTGGTACTATATTCCACTGTGGATTTACTGCAAAAAAATTCAGACTGAATATTTGTAGAATAGTTGTAATGACTGAACATACAGGTATGTTTACACAAAGCATTTTTCCTGCGGATTTTTCTGGAACAAAATCCAGAGTGTTAACAGAGATAAACGCTGTGTACAAAATGCGTGTTTTTGGCACTTTTTTGCAGCCTTTTTACTTGCTTTTTTTTTTCTTTTTAATTCATTTGAATGGTGAAAAACGTTGCTAAAATGCTGAAAAAATTGATATGCTTTGGATTTCAAAAACACCCAGCAATGCAAAAGAAAATGTAAGAAAATAAAAACCTGCAGTTTGCAAATTAGATTTTTTAAATCTCATTTACTTTGCTGCTTTTTTTTTTTTTTCCGCACAAAAAGAATTGCGGAAAATACGCTGCAAAAATGAAACGTGAACATAACCTACAGAAGACCTTGTACATTTTCACCAGACATTGAAAATATTGCTCTTTCTAAAATGATTCAGCTTTCATGAAGCCATACTACGTGTGATAGATACTTCTCCGAATTACTTCTGAAGAAACAATTTTATTGATTCACCCTGAACTTCATGGGAATTCTGATGCCATCCGACCAGTTCGGCTGCGGTCACAAGAGCGATAATTCTCTGTTCCGAGAGAAACTGATCGATTATGGTAATGACCCTTGGCTCAAACTCTGATCAGAGTTTGAGCTGAGTCTCAATTTACTTTTATTTGACTCTCTTGTATGAGAGAATCATATTACAGGTGCGGAGAAGATAGCGAACGTAATTTTTCCATATTCTGTGTCCATGTAAATTCGACTGAACTTGGATGACAGTCCGATGTTTTACACGCACCCATAGACTTGTATGGATGATCATGTTCTGATTTGCCGATCCTCTCACACTCTGCTGCAGTTTTTCTCTCTTGCCTAATCGGCATTAGAAAAAAAACACAGTACATCATAGAATAACACAAAACATCAGATAACAATCGTCCAATGTATACCCTCGTGTGAGTAAGCCCTTAGATGTCTTTGCACTAAGAATCCTCGTATCATCAAATTCTGATATCAGAATAAGCATTGGAAAGCAGTGAAATGAATGGAAGTAACAGTTCTAATAGTAAGAGTACAGTAAATGACAATCTAGTTCAGCACAACCCAGTGCCTTATGGGTGATATGGTGTTATATTCTGTGCCCCCTTTTCTAAAATTACTGTTATTGTGAATAGTTAAGCAAGTTGAAGATTAAATGATCTATATCTATATATATATATATATATATATATATATATATATTTACATTTTACAAATGGAGATTTGTGTGCTCAGATAACTTTGACCAAGGTTTAAGACGTTAATTAACCTGCTAGGGTTATGGCTTGTTCACTGTCATCTTTGAGAAAGGCCAGGTGACGCATATTTCACAGCTTTAAAAAAAAAAGCAGCTTCCTCTGCCAAAAACAGCAGCCATGGGTTCTTTAAGGGTATGTGCACACGGTGCGGATTCTGCTGCGGTTCCGCAGTGTTTCTGCAGCTGCGGGTCCGCAGCAGATTCTGCTGCGTTGTACAGTACCTTTATTTCCTATGGAAATTAAAAAACGCTGTGCACATGCTGCGGATTTTTCCGCGCGGTTTTGCTGCGGTTTACAATCCGCAGCATGTCAATTGTTTGGTGCAGAAACGCTGCAGTTTTACACCTCATCCATTATGAGGTGTAAAACCGCAGGGCAAAACCGCAGGACTTTTGTCCTTCGGATTTACCTGCGGTTTTCTCTCCAAAATCCGCACACCAAAAAAACTACGTGTGCACATAGCCTAAAGCAGCTAATTAGCACTCTGAAGATGAAAATAGTGGAGTCTCAAAAAGCAGGAGAAAGCTGCAAGGAGATAGCACAGCGTTTTGAAGTTGCCCGTTCCTCAGTTTGAAATGTAATTATTAAATAGCAGTTAAAAGGGACAGTGGAGTTCAAGATAATGTCTGGAAGACCAAGCAAAATTGCAATGTGAGTTGCATGTAGGATTGTTAGGGAGGCAAATCAGAACCCCCGCTTGACTGGAAAAGACCTTCAGAAAGATTTAACAGACTCTGGAGTTGTGGTACATTGTTCTACTGTTCAGAGACATCTGCACAAATATGGCCTTCATGGAAGAGTCATCAGAAGAAAGCTTCTACTGCGTCCTCACTATAAAATTCAGAGTGAAAAGTATGCAAAAGAACATCTGAACAAGCCTAATGTATTTTGGAAACGAGTCCTGTTGCCCAATGAGGTTAAAATAGAATTCTTTCGCCACAATGATCCAAGATATGTGTGGAAAAAAGGGCACAACATTTCAGGAAAAAAACATCTTGCCAACCATTAAGCAAGTGGGTGTATCAATCATGCTTTTGGATTGTGTTTCAGCCAGTGTCATTGAGAACTCTTTACGAGTAGAGGGAATAATAGATTCAATGTAATTTCAACAAATTCTTCATGCAAACATAACACCATCTGTAAAAAAGAGCTAAAGTTTTAAAGAGGATGACTTCTACAAATGGATAAAGATCCACAAAATCCACAATATGCTACCTCAAATGGCGCAAGCTGAAGGTTTTACAATGGCCCTCACAGTCCCCTGATCTGAACATCATTAAAAATCTGTGGTTAGACCTCAGAATAGCCCTTCATGCAAGACAAGCCGGGAATCTCACAGAACTAGAAGAATTTTTCAAGGAATATTGAATAAAAACACCTTCAACAAGAATTGACTCTTGTCTGGCTACAAAAAGCATTGCATTATCAAGCTGTGATACTTTCAAAAAGAGGATGCTACTAGGTACTAACCTTGCAATTTTAAAAATGGAAAATATGAAAATACTTTTTTTGCCTAAAATACAGTGCAAAGGAAATGTGTAATCTTTAACTTTAGGCCTTTTAGAGATCATTTCATCTTCAACTTGCCTAACTGTTCACAATAACAGTAATGTTGACCAGGGGTGCCCAACCTTTCACATGCCACTGTAAAGCACATCTTTTCAATTTACCCACCTTGGATCTGGGAGCCAGCGTTAAAATGCAGTCTCATGTGACTGTGTTATCACCAGATTCTGCTGGCAAATGGCTTTAAATTATTATTGCGTATGAGGCCAACCATGAACCCAGCACAAGTATCAGAGAATTACGGTCTAAGGGTTAGTACTCTGTTCAGAGAAATCCATTAGTATTTACGCATTGCTAGTCCTGATATAGTCACTCAGACTTATGCACATTTACATTCATTAATTTATCCAATGATTTGAGGTGCCTTCACACTGAGGCTGAAATGTTTCCATCCATTCTGTCCACAAATACACAAGTTTATTGATTAACTCAATCAATCCAATGCAGCTTTGCACTTACTCTGAGTTCTCCCTTACCAAATGACTCAACTGTTTAGAATATTCCCAAGACTGGATTATACATTGTTTATTTTGTTACTGCAAACCTTATGGATGATCATACTCGGCTGTAAATTAATGGGTACAGATGTAGAGTAGCCATGAGAAGATGAAAGACAGATATCTGTGCCCCTTTATACTGTTACATATTTCCTAATGCTGCCATACATTTATCAATAATGGCGGCCAATAATTTAATGTGCATGTCGGCCTCGTACAGTCTACTGTTGACCAAACACTTCAGTTTTTGTCAGCTGATCGGGGCTGGACTGGTTGACAGCTAATGTCCCAAGAAAGAAGGACCAGATACTTTGAATTTTAGCACCCAATCCTTTTGTTCTCAGGTGTGGTGAGCAGAATTGGAGGTGTCTGGCTTGGCTTTATTCCCCCCCTCCCTGTTGAAAACTCATGCCTGCTCAGCCGTACTGAACATCCATGTGTAAGGAGTGGTCTGGAGGAATTATAGCTGTTGAAGGTGTATAGGAACATTTAGGCACTGTGGAGTTCAAGTCCTCTTTTCTCTGAAGAGGCAATTTGCATATTAAATTTCCCAGAGGAGCATTGCACTGCGAATAAGCCTCCTTACCTTGACAAGCCAGAGCTGGTATGTCACTCTCCTCAAGGAGAAACCTTACCCCTTAGACCCTAGGAACATTTAGTAAGTGGAAGAGAATGTTAATGAGGACTTGTCACAGCGTCAAAAGTGGCCAATGTTTGCTCTTTATTCTAATAGCTCCTTTGAATATCCTTTTTTTTAAATAAATCCTCAATATGGATCCAGAGATGTGAACATTTTCACTAAGTGCAAATTTTTATGATTTTTACTAAGGAGAGAGACTAAGGATTCTCTTGGGGTGTGTCCTTAGGCTTCTCTGCATTATTACCCTGTGAGCTGTACCCCGTTAGTAAAGATTATAAAAATTATAACTAAATAAAAAGACCTGTATCCCCTACACAGAAACCAATACTCATGAAAGCAAGGGGTTTTACGTGAGGGTAAAAACTGTCCATTTTTGACTTGATGACAAATCCTCTTTAAAGTCCTAAGCAGGGACTAAAAACCAAGTCCTAAGCAGGGACTAAAAACCATTCTGTTAGAGCAGTGGGCAGCAACTAACAGAATGGTTTTTAACAGGGAAAAATGCAAAGTACTACATCTGGGCAATAAAAATGAAAAAAGCATATACAGAATGGGAAGAATAGGGCTAAGCAACAGCTCATGTGAAAAAGACTTGGGTATACGAATAGATCACTGACTGAATATGAGTCAACAGTGTGATGCAGCAGCAAAAAAGGCAAATGCAATTCTAGGATGTATTAACAGAAGCATACAGTCTAGATCACGTGAAGTTATTATTGCCCTCTACTCCTCTTCGGTCAGACCTAATCTGGAATATTGTGTACAGTTTTGGGCACCACATTTTAAAAAAGACATCAACAAACTGGAGCAAGTTCAGAAAAGAGCGACCAGAGTGGTGGCCGGTCTGCAAACCCTGTCTTATGAGGAAAGGTTGCAGGATTTGGGAATGTTTAGCTTGCAAAGGAGAAGACTGAGAGGAGACTTAATAGCTATCTACAAATATCTAAAGGGCTGTCACATTGTAGAAGGATCAACTTTATTCTCATTTGCACAAGGAAAGACTAGAAGAAATGGGAGGAAACTGAATGGGAGGAGACAGATTAGATATTAGAAAAAACTTTTTGACAGAGTGATCAATGAGTGGAACAGGCTGCCACGAGAGATGGTGAGTTCTCCTTCAATAGAAGTCTTCAAACAGAGGCTGGACAGACATCTGTCTGGGATGATTTAGCGAATCCTGCTTTGAGCAGGGGGTTGGACTAGATGGCCCAGGAGGTCCCTTCCAACTCTATGATTCTATGAATCTATGACGTGACTACAGTAGGTGAAGGGGATTGCATTCTCCCCTGGAGTCTAGGGGGACCCAAAAGTCCAATATTATCAAAGACTTGCAATAATTGTGGGCCCCATTGGAACTTTTGCATTGGGGCCCATGAGCTTGAAGTTACGCTACTGGTCCTGAGACCTGGGTAACAGATGAACAGTGGCCATCAGTTAACACGTTGAGCCATCACTATGTGGTGGCTAGACTATGGAGTCATTTTATTAAATACAGAGGTTACAGTGCCAAAACAATTATTATTACACTAAATGCTTAAGTCGCTATTGAGTTCCACAATTCGTTTAACACATGAATGAACACAAGCCATGTCGTTCTTATATTCGCTATTTCATTTTGTGTTAATTATAGTACAGTGTGACAGCATAAAAATGTGCTTTCATTGCCTGTGTAACTCTATGCGGTCGCCTTAAAAAACTTAATGTCTCGCCTTTATAAATACTCCTCTAAATGAAAGAATTAGAGAAGTGGTGTTAATTGCTGTGCATTGTGACTATAACATGGGGGTTGTTGTTCCCTGCGTAGATTCC
Source organism: Dendrobates tinctorius (assembly GCF_039654945.1). Classification (NCBI taxonomy): domain Eukaryota; kingdom Metazoa; phylum Chordata; class Amphibia; order Anura; family Dendrobatidae; genus Dendrobates; species Dendrobates tinctorius. The sequence goes on along the minus strand of NW_027361741.1, from coordinate 26,762,708 downwards.
GGCATAATTGCCTATCGCACAATCGGCATCAGTCCTGAATTGGTGTTTGCTATAATTTTCTACTTCCAAATTCACATTGTAGCGCAGCAAAGGCTGAGGACTTCATGTGAGACAGGAGGTCATTTACAGGGTAGCGACAGCTTGAATGTCTGCCAGTAAGCCTTGGAAAGGGAGCTCTCTCTACTTAATGCAGCTTCAAAGCTCTTCTGTTGAGAGCTGAAAAAGGTTAAATGGGGTCCCTGGTGAGACAGCAGGTGTAAATTGGCTGGAGCAAAGTATTGATAAAGAACATTGGCATAATGAGGTCTGACATGAACAAATGTTGGTAGCACTTACAATGGAGGACTGACTATCATGTTCAATAATGGAGACCGAGGAATACGTGTAATTCCCTTTAATCAATGCATTGTGGTCAGGGTTCCCTTTTCCAGTTCTTAAGTAATATGACAAAGTATATCTTATGTTCACTTAAAAATAAAGTTTTAACGACTTGTTACAAAATCCTTTCAGTAGAAGACATTCCGATCTGCAGTGTTCTCTGTGAATTCTCCAGTGTATTCATTTATGGTCTGTTGTAATTGGCCTGTCCTACTGGGATGTGTAGGAGAACTGTGGGCGATCCTTCACACAGAAGTAGTGTTGGCTGATTATACTCCTATAGGGTTCCCTCTGAGCTTTCTCAAGTATGGCTGGTGTGGATACAATCTATAATTGGTCTTTTGTAATTGGCCTGTCCTACTGGGATGTGTAGGAGAACTGTGGGCGATCCTTCACACAGAAGTAGTGTTGGCTGATTATACTCCTATAGGGTTCTCTCTGAGCTTTCTCAAGTATGGCTGGTGTGGATACAATCTATAATTGGTCTTTTGTAATTGGCCTGTCCTACTGGGATGTGTAGGAGAACTGTGGGCGATCCTTCACACAGAAGTAGTGTTGGCTGATTATACTCCTATAGGGTTCTCTCTGAGCTTTCTCAAGTATGGCTGGTGTGGATACAATCTATAATTGGTCTTTTGTAATTGGCCTGTCCTACTGGGATGTGTAGGAGAACTGTGGGCGATCCTTCACACAGAAGTAGTGTTGGCTGATTATACTCCTATAGGGTTCTCTCTGAGCTTTCTCAAGTATGGCTGGTGTGGATACAATCTATAATTGGTCTTTTGTAATTGGCCTGTCCTACTGGGATGTGTAGGAGAACTGTGGGCGATCCTTCACACAGAAGTAGTGTTGGCTGATTATACTCCTATAGGGTTCCCTCTGAGCTTTCTCAAGTATGGCTGGTATGGATACAATCTATAATTGGTCTTTTGTAATTGGCCTGGCCTACTAGGATACGTGGGAGAACTGTGGACGATCCTTCACACAGAAGTGTTGGCTGATCATACTCCTATAGGGTTCTCTCTGTGCTTTCTCAGGTATGGCGGGTATGCATACAATCTATAAACACTGATAGCAGACAAGTCAGTGTATATAGCTCTGCAATGCCTTCTGCTCTTAGACCAAACATCCAATTATAGGCACTTGTTTGGAGAAGGGTAAGACACCTTCTGACCTGAGTAAATAAGTCAATACTACTTACTCACTGCATGTAGAGCCTCATGTAGATCATGGCTGACATGTTACCTACAAGGTTGCAGGTCAGATATCATTATACCATACCAATGATCATGAACATTATAGGACATTTCAAGCTTTCATGTTGGAAATAAGGACTAAAGTAAAAAAAAAAATGAACAGCCCAGCCCCATTCATTTTGCAGATGGGACCATGAAAACCATTACTGATCATCAAATATCTCCTAGCACAGAGACGACTGTAAATGGTTAACTTTTGTATTTCAGTGGTATTATGTCCGGAATAGAATATCTTATCCTCCATGATTAGTGACTATTGAAGTTGATTGTGGCAAGTTTTCAGCTTGCAGTTAATAGCATATGGCATCCAGACCATAGACAGTGACTTGGATTTCATAGCACGCTCATAGTGGATGAGCCAAGCAGTTTGTTAGATGGAGTGAATATATTTGTGTGCCGAGCATGAATATCTTTTCAGTTTTTCTTCTGTATTGAAATGTGGTGTTATCTGAGAAAAAAGTCTTTTACTGTTAAGGAGCATTTTAACCCCTTCGCACCCGAGCATGTTTTTGCCTTCGTGACCGGGCCACTTTTTTCAATTCTGACCAGTGTCACTTTATGAGGTCATAAATCTAGAACGCTTCAACGGATCCTACTGATTCTGACATTGTTTTCTCATGACATATTGTACTTCATGATGGTGGTAAAAAATTTTAGATATGATCTGCGCTTATTTGTTAAAAAAATCAAAATTTGGCGAAAATTTAGAAAATTTTGCAATTTTCAAACTTTTAATTTTTATGCCCATAAATCAGAGAGTGCTATCGCACAAAATAGTTAATAAATAACATTTCCCACATGTCTACTTTACATCTGCACAATTTTGGAAACATAATTTTTTTTTTTTTAGGAAGTTATAAGGGTTAAAAGTTGACCAGCGATTTCTCATTTTTACAACAAAATTTGCAACACCATTTTTTTTAGGGACCACCTCACATTTGAAGTGAGTTTGGGGGGTCAATATGACAGAAAATACCCAAAAGTGACACCATTCTAAAAACTGCACCTGTCAATGTACTCAAAGCTACATTCAAGAAGTTTATTAACCCTTCAGGTGCTTCACATGAATGAATGGAATATGGAAGGAAAAAATAAACATTTAACTTTTTTTCACAAACATTTTACTTCAAAACCATTTTTTTTTTATTTTCACAAGTGTAAAAAGAGAAAATTAACCACAAAATTTTTTGTGCAATTTCTCCCGAATACGCCAATACCCCGTATGTGGGGCTAAACCACTGTTTGAGCACACGGCAGAGCTCAGAACGGAAGGAGTGCCGTTTGACTTTTTTAATGCAGAATTGGCTGGAATTGAGATCGGATGCCATGTCGCATTTGGAGAGCCCCTGATGTACCTAAACAGTGGAAACCCCCCCACAAGTGACCCCATTTTGGAAACTAGACCCCTTAAAGAACTTATCTAGATGTGTCGTGAACACTTTGAACCCCCAAGTGCTTCACAGAAGTTTATAACGTAGAGCCATGAAAATAAAACATCATTTTTTTTCCATAAAATGATCTTTTAGCCCCCAATTTCTTATTTTCACAAGGGTAACAGGAGAAATTGGACCCCAAAAGTTGTTGTCCAATTTGTTCTGAGTACACTGGTACCCCATATGTGGAAGAAAACTACTGTTTGGGCACACGGCGGGGCTTGGAAGGGAAGTAGTGATGTTCTGGAATGCAGACTTTGATGGAATGGTCTGCGGGTGTCATGTCGCGTTTGCAGAGCCCCTGATGTACCTAAACAGTGGAAACCCCCCACAAGTGACCCCATTTTGGAAACTAGACCCCCCCCAAGGAACTTATCTAGATTTGTGGTGAGCACTTTGAACCCCCAAGTGTTTCAGTAAAGTTTATAATGTAGAGGTGTGAAAATAAAAAAATCATTTTTTTTCCACAAAAATGATCTTTCAGCCCCCAATTTTTATTTTCACAAGGGTAACAGGAGAAATTGGACCCTAAGAGTTGTTGTCCAATTTGTCCTGAGTACGCTGGTACCCCATATGTGGGAGAAAACTACTTTTTGGGCACACGGTGGGGCTCGGAAGGGAAGTAGTGATGTTCTGAAATGCAGACTTTGATGGAATGGTCTGTGGGCGTCATATTGCATTTACAGAGCCCCTGATGTACCTAAACAGTGGAAACCCCCAATTCTAATTCCAACCCTAACCCCAACACACCCCTAACCCTAATCTCAGCCCTAACCATAACCATAACCACAAACCTAACACCAACACACCCATAACCTTAATCCCAGCCCTAACCCTAGCCCTAACCCTAGCCCTAGACCTAACCTGTGTACCTGCTTTTTTTTTCTTTACTTTTTTTCTTTTTGTGACAAGATCGCTGCCCTGTGATCTGACTCATAGTAACGCCACTTCTCCTCTGATCTCACACTGACAGATGATCAGAGGTGAAGCAGCGTTACTATGTGACAAGATCGCTGCCTGGCACATAATAATGCGACTTCTCCTCTGATCACACAGTGACAGATGATCAGAGGAGAAGCAGCGTTACTGTGTGACAAGATCGCTGCCTGGCACAGCTGTGCCAGGCAGCGATCAGCTGTGCCAGGCAGCGATCTAGTCACACAGTAACGCTGCTTCACCTCTGATCATCTGTCAGTGTGAGATCAGAGGAGAAGCCGCGTTACAATGAGTGAGATCGCCAGGAAACAAGCAGCTTTCCCAGCGATCGCTCCCATTGGCTGCTGTGGCGCTGACGTCATCAGGACCTGAACCAATCAGGTCTCGATGACGTCGGGGGTCTCAGCATGCATTGTGCACCGGGATCCCCGCGTTATAAGGTATGTGGGGGTCCTGGGGGGCACAAAACCGCCGACAGTAGATAAACGTTGGCGCTGCACAAAGCCCAGCAAGCGCCAACGTTTATCTACAGTGGGCGGTCGGGAAGCGGTTAAATAAATTGATTAAAGGGAACCTGTCGCGAGGATTTACCTCTAGAAGGTACTAGGACGGCTATATTAGCCTACTCTGACCCTGTCTAATGATGCTGGTACTAATCCTATATGTAAGTGACTGAAAACTTAAAGGTGTTTTCACAGGAACAAAGTACATTTTAACTAATAGATTTTGGAATAAAAATTAGTTGCACAATTGGATGTGTTAATCTTATACGTGTGCCCCTGCTGTGTATAGTACTGTGTAATGGCTGTATCATAATATAATGCAAAAAGAAGAAAGATGGAGCACTCACCGATATAGCTGAAAAACTGTGCGTCTTTATTTCACATGAATACCATCAGCAGCTATATGTGGACATGCAGGACATTAGAGGAATGCTAGGGAGGGAGGTACCGGACAACGGCCGTTTCACGATTACTCACTTCTACGGGTCACCTGGACCCGTAGAAGCGAGTAATCGTGAAACGGCGGGTCACCTGGACCCTTAGAAGCAAGTAATCGTGAAACGGCGGGTCACCTGGACCCGTAGAAGCGAGTAATCGCGAAACGGCCGTTGTCCGGCACCTCCCTCCCCTAGCATTCCTCTAATGTCCTGCATGTCCACATATCTATTGATGGAATTCATGTGACATAAAGACGCACAGTTTTTCAGCTCTATCGGTGAGTGCTGCATATTTCTTCTTTTTGCATTATATTATGATGCATTCATGTTTTTTCATGCAAGCACCTCCGTTTTTTGACAGAAATATATACCGCAATACTTAAGATAAATAGCTCCATCTGTTAATGTGGTGATTTGTGTGCCCTAGTTTGCTGTTCATCTGTTTGCTTCTTCCTGGGATCATTCAACTGTGTAATGGCTGTGTCTGATCATACAGGAACATGATCTGATCATACCACTTTTCCTGGGCAGGGGAAGAAGCAAAAGAGTATGAGAACAGGACAGCACGGGATCTCAAATAATTTTCTTTCTTTCTAGTAAAACATTGTTTAAAAGAAAGCAGTGAAATGTTTTGTCTCACAAATTGAATCAGCTGTGACCCTATGCTGTCCTGTCTGTATACTCTTGTGTGTCCTCCCTGCCCAGGAGCTGTGGTATGATCAGACCATATTCTTGTACGGTCAGACACAGACATTACACAGTACACAGCAGCGGCACATTTATAAGATTATCTCAGCACAGGAACATTTTATTTACACACATCCAATTGTGGAAGTTATTATTGTATCAAGATCTATGGGTTAAAATTAACTTTGTTCGTGGGAAAACCCCTATGAGGTTAAAGGGGTTGTCTGGCCATAGGCTACAAGTGTGCATTCACTCTGTATGACTGCAGATTTCCTTTTACTGTGACATTGCTGCCATGGGTTATTTGTTCCTGCCCAATTGAGTTAAAGAACATTAGTAAAGGTGAATAGCCCTTAACAAAGAAAACCCATTATAAGTGAGCAATGTGATGAATGAGTAACCTATAGTCACATACATCACCGGGGTAATCACTGTCTCTCTTAGCTGCAATCTGACATCGTGATTTCTCACGCTATGGAGAGACTATTCCACATAAAAAGCTGCTTATTGGGTTTTACAGGGAAGCATAAATATGAAAACAAGCATTTTCATTCATGATTTCATTTGAGTGGGAACATATGAAGAAGAATTAATTATTGCATATTGCACATGTCGGTGACGTTAGAGCGGTGGATGTGACCCGGAGCTCCCCTAGAAGTCGTGTCCACTGCCTTACCATCGCTCTGCTATAGATCTGTTCTCCTGGACTCCTGGATAATAACCTTCACCTATAGTGTTCTCACCTTACAGTATGTCAAATGAGAAGTAATTAGGAAGCCATAGGAGGCCAATCCTGCATAGCAACTTCATGTGAAATTATAGAGTGCAGTGCATTTCTGGAGAAATCCCTCAATATTATGGTATTGGGTGATGGGTCACACATTATTTTCTGTATGCCTCTACATAATGTGGAGGCATACAGAGAAGCAGAATGGCCCTGTTGAATTCAATCTTTGCTTTATCTGGCTATATGTATTCACCCAACTGAACGCCATACTCATAAGAGCTTTTTAATATTTAGATTTCTTCTGTAATGTTGTTGATTTGAGCAATAGAATGCATGCAGAAGTGGAGTAAACCTGTGGAAGACTTTGGCCACTATGCAAGGACATTGGAAGAAAACCTCCTGTTTTTCTTGGCTGTGGAAGACCCCAGATGCCTTGATGGCACCTGACTCCACATACCAGGATTACAGGGAGACATCAAAGACATTTATCAGAAAACAGCTTATATTAAATCGTTCTACCCAGTAATCTTTGAAGTTCGTTAATGCCACTAATTAGAAAGGATAAAGATATTAACAGTCATTTGGAGATACTTTTGGTAAAATTACTCATGAAATAGTAATCTTAGTATTTTGACTGTTTTACTGTGAATATGTGGAGACAATACTTTAATTAGTTGAAGCAATATCTTTATTACATCTATCTATCTATCTATCTATCTGTCAGTCTATCAACTATCTATGTAGCTAGCTATTATCTATACTATCTGTCTCGCTATCTATCTTACTCGTATCTATCCCATATCTATCTATCTATCTATCTATCTATCTATCTATCTATCTATCTATCTATCTATCTATTATCTATCTATCTATCTATCTATCTATTATCTATCTATCTATCTATCTATCCCATATCTATCTATTATCTATCTATCTATCTATCTATCTATCCCATATCTATCTATCTATCTATTATCTATCTATCTATCTATCTATCTATCTATCTATCCCATATCTATCTATCTATCTATCTATTATCTATCTATCTATCTATCTATCTATCCCATATCTATCTATCCCATATCTATCTATCTATCCCATATCTATCTATCTATCCCATATCTATCTATCTATCCCATATCTATTTATCTATCTATTATCTATCTATCTTTCTATCTATCTATCATTTATCTATTATCTATTGATCTATCTATCTATCATCTATCTATCTATATATCGATCTATCTATCTGCCTTTCTATCTATTATCTATCCATCTAACACATATCTATCTGTCTATCTATCTATCTATCTATCTATCTAGCTGCTGTGATTTTTTTTACTATTAATTGACCAGAAATAAGAAGTATATACAGTATATTGCCGGCCATGCCAGACCGACTATCATTGTGGCTGTCTAGTACGAAGAGCTTCACTTCTTGTTGGGTGAAGATGCTGGTGGTGCGCTAAGTAATAATTACCGTGGGAATCAGCCTGAAACACTCAGCTACATTTATTCTATGCGTTTCCTATATAAGAACCTCTACGTTTAGGTAGAGGGCGTAAGACCGGGCTCCGGACGCGGAGTGGTGTGAACATGTAGTTAGTTACACCTCATGCAACAATCTCCAGGAGCCACTAATGACCTACTACTTGTAACCTTTAAGAATCACTATTATTAGTTCAATTTGTCCTCACACAAGGCGGCTGCGGCAATATATCCGCCAGCAATACCTGCCAGTGTCACAATGTGTTGACTTTGTTATATATTATTAAAATAAAGCACGTGAATAGAAAAAAAAAGTTAAAATGTCAACCTGCCAAAAAAAGTTGCCTTTCAACATTTCCATTTATTTGGAGGAATGAATATGTTGGTGCTATAAGAAAGAAAATTGGAAGATAAATATTTGAAGCCATAATAGTTTTTTTATGACTCCTGTAGGTCTGGAAGACAAGTGCCATTTTTCACTAGAAGCGGGCGCCTTCAGTTCTTACAGCCCTTTGTTCTGCAGGAGGACATAAATGATGGTAGCGTATATCTCGTCTCTTAAGTATGGCTTCCAAGCAATCACTAAGAGGCAATATCTATTTTGTTTCATTATTGTTGTAAAACAGTTGTTTTATTTGTGTGCTTCTTTCAACCTTGAGCTCCCGGGATTAGTTAAGTAAGACATTGAGGACCACAGACGCATCAAGCATTTAGCAAGAGCCGGCATATGAATAGCCTGGATGTGCTGCTGGTCATTTATTACAGTACAGCCGCATGTCACATGTGTAAAGGAGAAAATATGAATTTCAGCAGTTTCCTTTACTCTTATAGGAGCACTAATGCTGAAAAAGAAATGATTAAGAAGCATCACTGCTGCAGGATAGCAGCACTCCATGTATAATGTTTCCGGGGGATTAGCTCAGTGTCTCTTATTATAATTCTGCAATCCTGAAGCTGCTAGCCATCGCCTTCCGATTTCAGGCTTTTAACATGTACAGGGGGCCTAATTTTGAATAATCCTGGGTATACTATAAACCACGATTATGACTTAGGCGTGCAACCATACTACGAGTCCTATAGTTTGCTGCGACCATACTGCGAGTCCTATAGTTTGCTTTGAGCACACTACGAGTCCTATAGTTTGCCGTGAGCACACTATGAGTCCTATAGTTTGCTGTGAGCACACTATGAGTCCTATAGTTTGCCGTGAGCACACTATGAGTCCTATAGTTTGCTGTGACCATACTACGAGTCCTATAGTTTGCTGTGAGCACACTACGAGTCCTATAGTTTGCCGTGAGCACACTATGAGTCCTATAGTTTGCCGTGAGCACACTACGAGTCCTATAGTTTGCTGTGAGCACACTACGAGTCCTATAGTTTGCCGTGAGCACACTATGAGTCCTATAGTTTGCTGCGACCATACTGCGAGTCCTATAGTTTGCCGTGAGCACACTATGAGTCCTATAGTTTGCTGCGACCATACTGCGAGTCCTATAGTTTGCTTTGAGCACACTACGAGTCCTATAGTTTGCTGTGAGCACACTGCGAGTCCTATAGTTTGCTGCAACCATACTACGAGTCCTATAGTTTGCTTTGAGCACACTACGAGTCCTATAGTTTGCTGTGAGCACACTGCGAGTCCTATAGTTTGCTGCGACCATACTGCGAGTCCTATAGTTTGATTTGAGCACACTACGAGTCCTATAGTTTGCTGTGAGCACACTCCGAGTCCTATAGTTTGCTGTGAGCACACTACGAGTCCTATAGTTTGCTGCGACCATACTACGAGTCCTATAGTTTGCTTTGAGCACACTACGAGTCCTATAGTTTGCTGTTAGCACACTACGAGTCCTATAGTTTGCTGCGACCATACTACGAGTCCTATAGTTTGCTCTGAGCACACTACGAGTCCTATAGTTTGCTGCGACCATACTACAAGTCCTATAGTTTGCTGCGACCATACTACGAGTCCTATAGTTTGCTTTCAGCACACTACGAGTCCTATAGTTTGCTGTGAGCACACTACGAGTCCTATAGTTTGCTGCGACCATACTACAAGTCCTATAGTTTTCTGTGAGCACACTACGAGTCCTATAGTTTGCAGCGACCATACTATGAGTCCTATAGTTTGCTTTGAGCACACTACGAGTCCTATAGTTTGCTGCGACCATACTACGAGTCCTATAGTTTGCTGCGACCATACTACGAGTCCTATAGTTTGCTTTGAGCACACTACGAGTCCTATAGTTTGCTGTGAGCACACTACGAGTCCTATAGTTTGCTGCGACCATACTACGAGTCCTCTAGTTTGCTGTGAGCACACTCCGAGTCCTATAGTTTGCTTTGAGCATACTACGAGTCTTATAGTTGGCTGCGACCATACTACGAGTCCTATAGTTTGCCGTGAGCACACTACGAGTCCTATAGTTTGCAGCGACCATACTATGAGTCCTATAGTTTGCTTTGAGCACACTACGAGTCCTATAGTTTGCTGCGACCATACTACGAGTCCTATAGTTTGCTGCGACCATACTACGAGTCCTATAGTTTGCTTTGAGCACACTACGAGTCCTATAGTTTGCTGTGAGCACACTACGAGTCCTATAGTTTGCTGCGACCATACTACGAGTCCTATAGTTTGCTGTGAGCACACTCCGAGTCCTATAGTTTGCTTTGAGCATACTACGAGTCTTATAGTTGGCTGCGACCATACTACGAGTCCTATAGTTTGCTGTGAGCACACTACGAGTCCTATAGTTTGCTGCGACCATACTATGAGTCCTATAGTTTGCTGTGAGCTCACTACGAGTCCTATAGTTTGCTGCGACCATACTACGAGTCCTATAGTTTGCTGCGATCATACTACGAGTCCTATAGTTTGCTGTGAGCTTACACTGCTGCTTCCATTTTTCTCTGACTTTAAACCGAGACATGGGGAAGTTTTACTTTGTTGGAAAAACAAGTGTGGCATGTTCCAATGGACATATCAACCTATAAGAAAATAGGGTCACACTATTAAATATGATAAAATATATCATTTTTTTGTTAGATAATTTTGAAACAGATGAATATAATAAAACCAAGGGAGTACATAGACATAGACGTCCATGGGTTGAGGCCAATACATATAATAGAGTCGGATCAAATATCAATATGACAAGTAATGGGTATAAAAAGCAGGCAGCATATTAATATATAAGTATCTGCATAGTCGTTCTCATCTATAATCTCAGAAATAAGCACACGTGTGCAATTTATAACCCAACTGGATATAAATCCATTCAAATATTAACCAAAAATAATCCAAAACTATTGAACACAATCTACATAATAATCACAATAGGAGGATATCCTTACCCACAGAACCACATGGATGCACATAAGGATAGCCTCCTACTATTATTATTATTTAGATTAGGTTGGGTTCAACAGTTTTGGACATACTGATAGGGAATTTAGATTGTGAACCTTATTGGGGACAGCAAGCACAATGTATGTAAACCACTACGCAATATGATAACGCTATGTATGAAAAGCATAATAATCTGACATTGTCTTCTGGTCACTATTTAAAAGGGATATCCGCTTCTCGGACAAAGCCTTCTCCATCACCATATTTCACCCATGTAAAATATTAACACCTATATCCATCTTGTGTGTGGATGCTGTTCCAGCGATGGCGACAAATTCTTTCCCGGGGCTCTCATGACATTGTAGTGCTAATCAACGACCATTAGACTTTCACTTCCTTTGGCTGAAATTGGACCCTGGAAGAAATGAGAGCTGCTGCTGATCTCTGACTTCCTCCAGATGTCATTTATGTCTGAAGAAGGGGAGAGTGAAATGACCGCTGATTGGCTACAGGATTCGTTTGACATAATAATGTCACGCAAGCCCTGAGCGGAGCCATCAGCACCCGCACTGGAGGCGAGTATAGGCCGTTCTTATTTTACCATGGCTGAAATATGGTGATTGAGATGGGAAAGTCCAAGTAGTAGACAACTGCTTTATTGCATAGCTAAGGCCTGTTTCACACTTCATTTTTTTGACGTCAGTCAAAATCCGCCACTTTTAGAAAAAAAGGATCCGCCCCTTTTTTTGGCGGATCCGTTTTTTCCCCATAGACTTACATTAGCGGCGGATTTTGACTGATGGTCATCTGTTGCATCTGTTTTTGACGGATCTGCTAAAATTTTAGCGGTTCCCGGGCGGAGCAGACGGACAATTAAACTTTTTTTACACTGGCGGACCGCTTTTTCTGACTGCGCCTGCCAGGGAGAATTTCTCTGCGATGCATTTTAACCCTAAACGCCGTTCTGGAATCGGCAAAAAAATCTCTCTCCCTCTCTCTCAGGCCGCGGTTCCTTTAAATTTCCTACTTCAGCGGATCTGTACAAAAAATGGTTTGGTGACATCCGTTTGTCTCACAATGGAAACGGATCCGTTTTTTTCATCTTTGGCGGATTGCAACTGAACAAAAAAAACTGAAGTGTGAAACAGGCCTAAGACACAACACTAAAACAATTACGCATTCATGGCTACAATGTTTTCAAAAATCAAAATGCCTAATTTTATTATTGATGAGTTTTCCCTTACCAAGAGTATAAGCCACAGAAATCCTATGTACCGTGTTCACTGTTAGTATGTGATCCACCATAATTAGTATTGGAAGGTATTTACAGTGGTTGTGAACACATTTCTGAATTTAAACATTTTCAGCTGCGATTGAAGCCCAAGATAAAAATCTTCATTAGACTATCACTAAGGTGGCCATCCAAGACCTTATTCAGACCTCTGTTTTTCCTGTACTTGTTCTATCCCAGATTTCTACGGATAGCACTCATGGAGTTATTCACTTATCTGTTATTTTGCAGTCCATGTATCCATTTTAAAATCAGAGACATGTCAATTTTTTATCAGCGTCACAGATGAAAAGTACCCGTCCAGTTCTATAGGTTAGTGAACATCACAGTCAGCACACGAATGGCATCAGTGTACAGTCCGTGTGCTGTCCGAGACTGACATTGTAATGTATAGGAGAAGCTTTGTCATTTTCTTTCTTGATTTATCCATATGTGAAAATCACTGACCAAACTCTGTTCGTAAAAATTGATAAGGACCAATTTGTGATGAAATTTGGATCCAAAACACTGATGACACTCGGACCATTTTTTTAATGAAAAATCACTGATGCCTGGATGAGGCCTAAGATGGTCATTGGCCAGAGGCACATGGGATGGCAGCTGCCCTGTGCCCACTCGCATGGGGGGCCCACAATCTTCTGAGCTTAGCACTGAGTATTTCTGTAGGGTACGTTCACACTAGCATATAATGCAGCCTAGTGCTATTCAATGTTTTTTCTGTCCGAGTGCTACCAGTGTCATAAAGGAGAAGATGGAGAAATTAAGTTCTCCATCATCTCCTCACCTGTGATACGATTTTTTCATGCGAGAGAATCGGATCACACTAAGATAACACTTGGATCAAAGTCTGACAGAGTTTGATCTGAGGGACATTAGTAGAATCGTCTCATTTGTCTCACATTAGAGAATCGACGGCCGTGTGAGCGAGCCTTTATACACCCTGTCACCTCTGGCACTGCATTGTTATGCATACGCAGCGACCGAGAGCACAATGATCAGGGATGAGTGCTCTGCTTGTCAGGAGCGTGCTGGGTCCTATCCATCTTCTATGTGCAGTGGAGCCCCCTCTTCAATGTTACCTTAGGGCAGCCTTATTGCTGCCTTACACCACATAAGCACTTTAGACAGAGCAGCCACCACCCATTGCTCTATCTGCAAAAGGGACCTGATGAACTACATAATGTGTGTCCTTGACAAAGGGTTTAATGGGGTCGTCCACCCTTTTTTGTTTTGCAAACTCTGAAAATCTGAAAAACCTACTCTGAAAAATATAAACTTGACTTACCTACTAATCTTGTAGATGACTTTGCACTGCTGCCCAGGTCCCTCACCAATCTACTTGCTTACTCTTTTGTCGTGAATAGTGCATGACTGCTGAAACCAAACAATGGCCACCGAGGTGATCGATCAAAATGTTAGTATTCACGGCAGCGGTAAAGAAGATTGGTTAGAGGACTAGGTAGCAATATAGAAGAGTAAAGGGCCTTTTACACATAGCGAGATCGCTAGCGATCTCACTAAAGTAAAGCGTCGCCGATTTTGTGACGCAACAGCGATATCGCTAGCGATCTCGCTTTGTGTGACACGTACCTGCGACCGCCCCCCCCCCTCTGGATATCGCTGATCGCTCTTGAATGTTCTGGGCCATTTTTACCTCGTTGGCGTCCCGCTGGCGCCGACTAGCGACGCATAGACACAGGCAGAAGTCGTTATCATCGCTGCGGTGTGACAGGTAAGAGCGACCGCCGACGGGGATCGCTTATCGCTACTGCGTCGCTGGTGAGATCTGCCTGTGTGGCAGCTCACTAGCGACCATTTAGCGATGCACCAGCGATCCTGAGCAGGTCGTATCGTTGTCGGGATCGCTGATGCATCGCTAAATGTAACGGGACCCTTACAGGAGGTTGACAGGTGACTCTTTTTTAACATTCTGGACCCTTTTTTTATGAAAACAAGGCGGATAACCCCCTTCAGGCTGGGCCTGCACAACAACTTTAACCATTAAACCATTTTTGCCCTGCCAAATATTTCATTATAGAGATGCTCCCTCATAACATAATGAAATTGAATGTGGCCACATTTTGGCCCTCATGTTGATAACATCGTGATATCGTGATACACAGCAGGTTTGGATTTCTTGCACCTTAAAGGGATATTCCAAGATCCTATCCCAATATGTAACAGGTATAATATTAATAATATTTGCAAATACCGCAAATTAGAAATGTAGTATAGTTCTTCAGATTCGCTATGTCGCTTACCCCATGTGCAGGGCATTGCAGTAGCTTAGGTATCATAGAATGTTAGACTTGGAAGGGACCTCAAGGGACATCTTGTCCAACCCACTGCTCAATGCAGGATTCACTAAACCATCTCAGACAGATGTCTGTTCAGCATCTGTTTTAAGACTTCCATTGAAGGAGATCTCACTATCTCTCGTGGCAGCCTGTTCCCCTCATTGATCACCCTCACTGTCAAAAAGTTTTTTCTAATATCTAATGTGTATCTTCTCCCTTTCAGTTTCATTCCATTGCTTCACATGTTTCCATGTGCAACTAAGAATGATGATGATCCCTCTACACTGTGACATCCCTTCAGATATTTGTAGACTGCTATTAAGTCTCCTCTTAGACTTCTTTTTTGCAAGCGAAACACTCCCAGATCCTTTAACCGTTTCTTGTAGGACATACTTTGCAGTCTCCTTACCATCACTGTAGCTCTTCTCTGAACTTGATCCAGTTTTTCAATATATTTTTTAAGATGTGGTGCCCAGATGCAGTATTCCAGATGAGGCCTGATCAAGGAGGAATAAAGGGGGATAATTACTTCATGTGATCTAGACTCTGTGCTTCTCTTAATATATCCTAGAACTGTATTTGCCTTTTTTACTGCTGCATCACGCTGTTGACTCATGTGCAGTCTGTGATCTATTAGTAAACCCAAGTCTTTTTCACACATGCTTAGTTCCATTCCTCCCATTCTATAGATGTAATTTTCATTATTCTTGCCTAATTATAGAATCTTGCATTTCTCCTGTTAAATACCATTCTGTTAGTCGCTGCTGTTATGAATGGGAAACCGAGGAGGAAAAAAAACAACAAGCTAAGTCTCAGAAAACCAGAGAAGTTGGTAACTATGCAGATTGCAGATCCCTGATCTTAACCGCACAACTAGCAGCAGTCGTGGAGCGTTCCTACGTTGGTCCTAGATGCCTCGTCACAACGAGAGAACTACATAAGCCTAAAGCAGGAAAAGAGGAAAACTAACTGCCCCAGAGCAGACCCCAAAGGAAAGATAGCCCCCCACATGTATTGACGGTGAAACAAGATGAAAATACAAACAAAGGCAGGAGAATAGGCTGAGCAAACGATGGGGCCCGGCTAACTAAAAAGGACAGAAAAGGAAAGACACTGTCTGCAATCTGCCAAAAAAACCTACAAAAATATTGTCCAACACTTCGGATAGCAAAATTAACCCTGAAGTCACTAGACTTCTAAACCTATATCAGCACTCTGAAATATTCTGAGACAGAGCAAAAAAGAGGCCAATCTAATAAGGGACAAAAAGCAGATTGGCAAATACTGATTAATAGG
The DNA here is from genome assembly GCF_039654945.1 of Dendrobates tinctorius. NCBI lineage: Eukaryota > Metazoa > Chordata > Amphibia > Anura > Dendrobatidae > Dendrobates > Dendrobates tinctorius. The sequence continues at coordinate 26,746,624 of NW_027361741.1, read as the reverse complement.
AGTGGCCCCAGCAGGGGCAGGCTGATTACACAAAAAACTGAATTGACCAACAATCGCAAGTGTGAACATTAGCAAAAAGCAAACTTAACTTGAGAAGACTGGAAGAGAGCTGAAGTCCAGGACCTGAGAAGCAGACTGAATCACCAGCACCCGGATAGGGCGTCGGCTGTCTTATATCCAGTCTGATACTCCAGAGATCCAATCGTTATCTTCCTCATCAGGTGGCAGATCACTACCACTTAAACCAACCGCACTACCTCCTGTCACCACCAGAGGGAGAACGGAAGGGGAACTCTCAACTGGTGGAGCAGAAAATGAGTTCATGACATGCTGCCCTTTGTTCAAGCTTATCTAGATACTTCTAAATCCTTTCTCTGTCTTCTCTAGTGTTAGCTATGCTTACTAGCTTTGCATTGTCTGCAAATTTGATTAGTTTTCCTTCAGTTCCCTTATCTAGATCATTTCTAAAAATGTTGAACACCACTGGGGTCAGGGCAGAGCCTTGTGGTCATCTCCTTGAAACACTTTTCTGCTTGGATGTGCAACCATTTATTACCACTCTTTGAGTACGATCACTGAGCCAGTTATTAATCCGCCTAACCGTTGCCTTGTCAATCCCATACTTGGTAATTTTTTTTTAATAAGGATAGTATGAGATATGCTGTTGTGAATTCTCTTGATCTGACTTCTGAGTCGGGGCTCCCTCTTGTGGTTACTGCGTGTAGTGAAGCTGGCCAGGTTGAGAGAAGTCTGCCACCTGATGATGATTGGAAATCAGGGGTTACTGACTGGGAGGATATAAGTGAGCAGGCTTTCCTCAGTTGCTGCTGTTGATTAGTTTCTTCCTGTGCATTTTGAGGTCTGCTGTCTCCTGTGTTGTGAGTTCATTCTATGGTTCACCAGTTGTGACTTCCCCTTCCAGACTCCCTCTGGTGGTGACAGGAGGTGGTGAGGCTGGTTTGATCGGTGGAGGTCTGCCACCTGAGAATGAGGATGACGATTGGACCTCAGGATTCTCAGATTGGATTTAAGACAGCCGACGCCCTATTCAGTTGCTGGTGATTCCTTCTGGCTTGTCAGCTCTTGGTTTTCAGCTTTGTTCCAGTCATCTAAAGCTAAGTTTTTCTGCTAATGTTCACACTTGATTTTGTTGGTCTATTCAGTTTTATGTGTGGTCAGCCAGCCTCGGCTGGGGGCTGTGCTGAATTTCCACTCTTATTTATCAGTATTTTGCCAATTGGCTTTTTGTCCCTTACTAGTTCGGTCTCTTTTTGCTCTGTCTCAGAATATTTCAGAGTGCTGATATAGTGGGAGAAGTCTAGTGACTTCAGGGTTAATTTTGCTATCAGAAGTGTTGGACATGATTTTTGTAGGGTTTTTTGCAGGTTGCAGACAGTGTCTTTCCTTTCCTGTCTAGTTAGTTTGGGCCCCATCATTTGCTCAGCCTATTTTCCTGCCTGTGTTTGTGCCTTCATCTTGTTTCACCATCAATACATGTGTGGGGGCTATCTAGTCCTTTGGGGTCTGTTCTGGGGCAGTTAGTTTTCCCTTTTCTTGCTTTAGGCTTATTTAGTCTTCCGGCGTCTAGGAACATTGTAGGCACGCTCCACGGCTACTGCTAGTTGTGTGGTAAGATCAGGGATCTGCAGTCTGCATAGTTACCCATCTCTCTGGTTTTCTGTGACTTAGCTTGTTTTGGCTTGTTTCCTGCATTTTTCAGTTAAGTTGTTCATTTGCTAATCCTTTGCATCTGATCTGGTTTTACCTCTTTCTGCTTTGCTGTTAGGGTTAGGCATGCTCCCTGCTGGGGCAGTGCTGGACCCCGCTCCATATGTTACAGCTTGTGTCAGTTTGTTCAGTCCCCTATTATATTAGTCTCTTTTGCTTTGCTGCCAGTTCACACCAGAATGCTGATATAGTGGGGGAGAGGTCGTGAGACCTCAGTGTTTTTGTACATCAGACGTGTTGGATTTTTTAGGGTTTTTGCATGGTTGCAAACAGTGTCTTTCCTGTCCTATCTAGACAGTTTGGGCCCCATCATTTGCTCAGTCTATTTTCTGCCTGCGATTGTGCCTCATCTTGTCTCACCAACATTATATGTTTGGGGGCTATCTATTTCTTTGGGGTTCTACTCTGGGGCAGTTTAGATTTCACCTTTCTTGCTTTAAGCTTAGTTAGTTCTCCGGCTGTGCCGAGGCGTCTAGGGCATCGTAGGTACGTCCCACGGCTACTGCTAGTTGTGTTGTTATCAGGGGTCTGCAATCTGCTAAGTTACCAACCTTTCTGGTTTCCTGGTGGCCTAGCCTATTCCTGCCATCCTCCTCGGTGACCTATTCATAACAATATGCTATACTGCATTTCCCTAATCCACCCAGTCAGTGATTCCATCATATAAGGAGATTAGATTAGTCTGGCATGACTTGTTTGCTACAAACCCATTTTGGCTTTGGTTAATTACTGTGTTCTTATCCAAGTACTTACATACATGCTGTTTAACAATTTGTTCAAATATCTTTCCTGGTATTGAAGTACGAGTCACTGGCCTTTAATCTTCTGGCTCCGTCTTCTTTCCTTTTTGAAGATAGGGACAATATTTTCCCTTCCCCAATCTTCTGGGACTGCTCCTGTTTTCCAGGATTTTTTAAAGATTCTGGCTAGTGATTCTGTAATTTCCTCTGCTAACTTTCAGTACCCTAGGATGTAATTCATCTAGGTCAGGAGATATAACTTCATTTAAATTAGCTAAGTGTTCCGTCACCATCTCTCTGTTTATAGATAGTGTGGATTCTTTTATTCCTTCTATAGCACTGTAAAGATAGTTGATGTTGCAATTGCTTTCTTAGAGAACACAGATGCAAAATAAGAATTTAAAAGTTCGGTCTGCTCAACATCATTTTTTTACCACTTCAAAATCCTATAGCAACTTTGACTTTTCTTTGCTTTTGACATACTCCCCAAATCCTTTTTTTGCTTCTTTTTGTCCCCCTTGCAAGCCTCACTTCATTACTGGCTTTAGCTCTTCTAACTCTTGCCCTGCATTCCCTGCAAGCAGCATTATATTCTTCTTTAGATATGTCCCCCTTTTTCCACTTGATATACATTTCTTTTTTCCTTTTTGACAAGTGATTAAGTTCTGTGTTCATTCACCCTGGTCTCTTTAAATACTTCCAATTCTTCCTTCTTTTCGGGATTGTTACCAACTGAACAATGAGAATTTAATTTAGCAAAATCTCCAATCCTTCGTGGACATTTCTGTCCTTTAGTATATCCAGCCATTGGATCTTTCCTACACTTTTTTCTGACACCATTAAAATCTGCCTTTCCATGGTTACGACCACTCATATAGTGACAGTTAGTTAATTAGACAGTTCTTAGTGTTCGTAACCATGGATACCTAAGCTACTGCAATGCTCAACATGAGGTAAGCCATAGTGAATCTGAAGAACTATACTAAATTTCTAGTCTGAGGAATTTGCTAATATTATTATTACACCTACTACATATTTGGATAGGATCTTGGAGATGGGACTAGCCCTTTTAAGTGTCCCCTGAGGAAGCAGTTATACCGCGAAACGTGCGTCGGTGCTCTCCTGCACAGCGGTGGGTTGAAAGCTGCAATGATGGGTATGTTTTACACACTGTGAACATCCTGAGCTTCGTACCTTAACCAATGGATTTTGTGCCCTTCACTCCACTTTATTATTCATGTTGACCGCATCCACATGGAATGTCACATTTGGAATGTGGATTTTGGGGGGTGTTCATTTGTCCTCAGTGTTTTTCTGCCTGCCCTTGATGTGTTAATTTATACACACCCTCGTTTGGCTTGACACCTACTTTTGTGCAGGGTGCTTTTTGTATCCGGTGATGATGATTATGCTATCTCATTTTATTTATTCCAAGCCTGTTTGTCTTGTCTCCACCATGCTTTTTTCAATAAATTATATTGTTACATTGTAGCTTTGGACTCTGTTTCTCCCTTTTTTTTTTTCATGGTCTGTTTGAGTCGTTCGTATGTCTCCATTCACATTTGGGGCCTCCTTTTGTGCACTTGCACAGCATGTATTGAAAATGTATTTTGAGGGGGTTTTTTTTCCTGTTTGCCCTTTTAAGTGTCACAGTTGCACAAATTTGCGAGTTGCAATGTGACCACATACATTTTCTTTAGGTTTTGACCTAGTGTTGGCAAGGGGAGTGGATTTAGGTTCAGCCCAGAGTGCAGGAAGGGAGTGACCCAAAGGGGATAAAGGCCATGTGGTCCTTCTCTCTGCGATGCATGCAGTCCACTTCAGTAGTGAGGGCGGCGTCAAGTAACATGCTGAGAAGGAACCAAGGAGACATCTGGCATCCCATGCTGCCTGTGGCCCAGTGCACCTATGATCTAACATGACACGGTAATTGACATTTATTCTGCTTATATTTTTTATCCTGTCGCTATCTGTATTTGCATATCTGACCACTGTATATGTGTAACTATGGTGTATAAAGTGTATTGTCTAGTGTGCCCTTAAGGCGTTTAAATATATAACTTAACCTTGGGCTGCTCTTTCATCTCGATCCAAGAATCCACATATTTGTTTCTCGGTTTAGCTTCTCATACAACCGGGGCTAGTTTCTGACCCGATATAAGCCTGGTCCATTAACAGGATTATATCTAACAAGGAACTGGTGGCAGCACTCTGTTTCACTGGTGCTGGTGCAAGGCGCTTTTCAGGGTTGTCATTGAGGTTGGTGCCACGTCATTGACTGCATTGGCCACATCCTCCCGTGTGGACAAGGGGAGTGTGTGAAAAACTGCACCAAGCTGACCGAACGAGTCCCCATTGAGTGCGGAATGTCACATTGGTGCAAGTGCGGCGATTGTACCTCGTGATCTCGCTGACATAATAGTGATGTCAGGCGGGCTGCCGAAGTGCTGGTTTATCACAAGTAGTGGCAGCAGACGGTTTCTGAGTGATATCTTTCATGCGAGAGAATCGGAGCACACTAAGCTGATGCTTAGATCAGAATTTGGTCAGTGTCATTAGCATGATGGGCCCGATTCTCGTGGATGAGAGACTCTACGGCTCTCTGAGCGTAGCGTTTAAGTCATAGTTGACTTCCTGATTTTAGCACTTTTTTTCTAAATTAATGAAAATGTACCCCATGATGACATGGGAACTGGGCTGAGAGCTAATTCCATTCATTGTGTGCGGTGTGGGAGAGTGCAGGTTAGTGCTCTGGGAAATCTGTATTTTATCATTTTAATAGCTTCCTGTTCACACCCATTTCTGAGTTTTGATGATTGATATTATTTCCATGTTGACATCCTAAAGCCAGAGGGTTAATCAGATTACTTGGCGCACTAGCTGTACTTTTTTTTTTACCATGGTTTGACTCTGAATCTATTAGTCATTTCTAATCATCCCTATGGGTTCTGTAGCGTTAGGAAAGGAATATTATTAACCATATTGTGGGAGAGTCATCAATTCATTTACTCCAGTAGTAATCCATCTGACATTGCTTTGTAATGTGGGAAGAACATGTGTAGAGAAACCCCCTAGAAATACAGAGTACATAGGAACGACATGCAGATATTGCTGTGATTGGAATAAAAGCCATGGCTGCAAAACTGCAAGTCAGCAAAGCTAAAAATAAGCTGCTGCCCAAGCTAGCTGAAATGTCCTGCACCTTCAGAATCTATGCAGCTCTCATTAGCTGGAGGTGTAGCTTTCACAATCCATTATTTGACATGTTCTACGTATGAGCTGCAGATGATGCAGTGATATGGTTATAATATTTGACTTGTGGAGTTCAAATTTGACTTGGATAGATTGTGGATGCCATGCCACATGTGTAGAGCCCCCCCCAAGATGCCAAAACAAAAGAACCACTCCTAAGTAACCCCATATTGGAAACTATATTATTCAAGGACCTCATCTAAGAGGGTGATGAGCATCTTGATCCCACTGGTGCGTCACAGAGTTTTATGACATTGGGACATGAAAATTAAATGTTATGGGTTTTTTTCATGAAAATATTGCTTTAGCCCAACATTTTTCATTTTCACAAGGATAACAGTAGAAAATGGACCCCACAATTTCTTGTGCAATTTCTCCTGAGAACCCAGATACCCCACATGTAGCTGAGAACTACTATTTTGGCACACAGCAGTTTGGAAGGGAAGAAGCGCTATTTGACTTTGGAAGTACAAATTTTGCTGTCCTATTTGCAAATCCCCCAAGGTTTCAAAAGATCAGAAACTCTCCAACAAGTGACCCCATTTTAGAAACTAAACCCTTTAAGGAATTAATTTAGGGGTACAAAATTTTATAACATTGGGCTATAAAAATTAAAAATCACTTTTAAAATGCTTCTTTAGCCTCAAAGTTTTTGTTTTCACAATGGTAACAGAAGAAAATTTGCCCTACAATTTTTGTGCAGTTTCCCTTGAGTACGCTGATATGACGGGGAAAACTACGGTTTTGGCACATAAATAGGCTCAAAAGGAAAGGTGCGCTATTTAACTTTCGGAGCACAAATTTGGCTGGAATAGACTGTGCAAGCATGTCACATTTTCAGAGCCCCAAAAGTGCCAAAATGTCAGCTGAAAACTAGAACGCTAAATTCATTTAGCAGTGTGATAAGAAAGCTCAACCCACAGGTGCTACGCAGAATGTAATAATGGACCATAAAAGTTATAATTTTGCCACAAAAAAAATGTTGCTCTAGCTCCAGCTTTTTCATTTGAACAAAGGGTGTCAGTTTGTTGTGCAGTTTCTGCTGATATACTACATCTAGTTGGAAACCACGGTTTGGACACATGCCAGGCCTCAGAAGCCATTTTGGATTGCAGATTTTCCTGGAATGGTTTGCGGATGCCATGTCATATCACTTGAGCCCCTGAAGTGTCATTTGCACTTAGTTTTGTTTCTGCCATTCACCGAACGGAAAAAGTGTTCAGATAGCTTTATCCTTTGGGTCAGTATGATAAGAACAATAGCAGATGTACCGTATGTAGAATTTTTATGTTTTGATACATTTGCATACTAAGAGCAATTTAACAAAAAAAATTGTTTATGCTTTGTTATATTGTGAGAGATAACTTTTTAATTTCTCCACTGACAGAGATAAGTAAGCGCTTGTTTCTTGCAGGATGGGATTTTATTTCCATATATACCATAAGTTTACATAAAATTTTTTGATGTTTTTGATCCAATTTTTGTCCGGTGGATTGATTAAATAATGTTTTTGCCATGTTTTTACAATGTTCTGTGTAAAGCACCTTGAAGTAGCGGTCACTACTGATTGGGGAATCTACAGGGTTAAACAACCAAGGGCAATTCTGCCATTTAAGCTGAGTTCCTGCGGTGATCATTTTGCGCACATCTTCTGTGCCCACTCGATAACCTGGACATACTAGTACATTCATCTGTGGAAACACCTTGGCAAATAGGAAGTACTGGTGCATTCAATGGTGGAAAAGGGTTAAAGTGGATGTGTGGGACTAGCAATTGATGACCTATCCATAGTGTAGATCATCAATATGAGATCGGTGGGGAGCTGTCACAGTCCAATTCTTGGATCTCTGTCAGATTCTGGATTCCCTAATTTAAACCTTTTTTTTCCTTTCAGGCCTCTGGGGCCTTAATATGGGTTTTTGCCCCCGGTGGTCACTGGGGTTAGTACATATCTTTGGTTTCCTTGCTGATGTGACCACTCCTCCTTTGCTATATAAGGTCACCTGGTGTATCAGCTGCGGTTGGTGATAGCAGGTCCTTGGTGGATTCCAACCATGGTGAAGTTAGCAGCTGGCTCTGAGGTGTTTAGCCACTGCTGAAAGCTAATCCGATGATGAACTCTGCTGCCCGGTGTTTACAGCAGAGAAAGATGGTGAAGGTAGCAGCTGGCTCTTAGGTGTCGAGCCACTGCTGAAAGCTAATCCGGTGATGAGTGAAGGTAGCAGCTGTCTCTTAGATGTCGAGCCACTGCTGAAAGCTAATCCGGTGATGAACTTTGCTGCCCGGTGACTGCAGCAGATAAAGATAAGTCTTTTGTTGTTTTCCCCCGTTTGGTGTATTTTTCCTTTGTGTGTATTAGTGCAGCGGTGGGACCAGTGTCCGCACTATCCAGTTCCCTAGTAAGGGATAGGTGCAGGGCTAGTGAGGGATTCGGGTATCCTGGTCGGCGACAGGTGAAGAGCCTGTATAGGGAATGTTAGGAGTGTTCAGGGACACAGCCTCAGGGCAGTGCAGAAGGTCTCCACGTCCCCGTTCCCTATTGCAGACACGACCGTTGTAACTGTTTCCCCGGTGTTCCCCTTTTGTCTTGTTGTTTCAGTTACCGACCTGCGGGTCGTGTCACACAGGACAGGTACACGTGACAGTTTTGTTGTTTCAGTTACCGACCTGCGGGTCATGTCACACAGGACAGGTACACGTGACAGGAGCTGACACCTGGCACCTCCACAGATCAGCTAAGATCTTCTCTGCCAGCTGTTGATTAGTAGAAACCTACAGAGGGAGCTGAACAATGCAGATCTGTACATGGTATATTAGCTGCTGTTTTTCTACCATTAGCTGAATGGAAGGAAAAAAAAACAGTATTCAACAGCGGCCACTAAACAGTGTACAGAGCTGCATTGTACGGACAGCTCCATACATTGCTTACATCCGGCCACTGCCCGAGTAGATATCAGCTGATCATCTTATATTGATAGCCTATCCTATGAATTATTTAGCCTCAGACAATCTGCTAATAAATTGCGCTGATTAATTTCATAATAGATCTTTGTTAAAGGGAATCTGTCATGCAAAACACACTATTAACCTGCACATTCGGGGATAGTAGCACTGCGAGTAAATTAACTGTATTTCTCTTGGTAGCCTTGTGCTTTCAATCATAGGCTTGGTTGGTGTGGCCGCTTAGAGAGTGGTGGCTGTAACTGCGCCCCGGCATTGGCTGACAGTTGGCTCTAACACTGAGTCGGCTCTCAGTCAGTGCCAGGGCATAACACATACTCAATTTAGGCAATTGGGCAAGAGGGATCACACCTTAAAAGGGTTGTTTGCTCTAAAATGAAAAGTTTTCAGTCACTCACAAGTATGCATATCCCATACTTGACCATCATTTCAGGGGTAGATCATGGCGAATCCCCGCAGTGCACATTCCATGCGCTGGGAGCATTCACAAGTCTGTAGTCACACAGAGTGACTGCAGACTTTACATTTTAGACCGTACAACTACTCTAAGGTACTTTAAGGTAACTCTACCCATTGGATAAAAGTCGGTCAAATTTGCTACTTTCGCCGTGACTCTTCGACCATTTCATGTGTAGGCAGACCTCCAGACTGTCCACCGACAGATGATGGCAAGTTTGAATATAAACTCACGACTTTATATTCTCCCTCTAAATTTTCAATAAAAGTGTTTCACATGTAAAAACTATGGCCCTGAATCATGATTGGCATTGTTCATGCCATTCATGATAAGGGGGCGTGATAAAGTCAGACACTCTTGATTTGTTAGGAGGAGTATGCCTCTACATGGATCAGAAGCGCGGAACTAGTGTCGTGCACCACAGTGTGCACCTCGACATACATTCTACTCCAATCCCTGCTAGAGTAAGATTTATGGCTTCCTGCGCCAGTTTGGCCCAAGTGAAAATGTCATAAGAACGTCCAAATTCACATAATTTTAAGACAGCCTCTAGTTGCACCAAAATCCTGTGACTTTTCAAAGCTTTTTACGACAGTATTCTGCTTTGATGGATAGGGGAAAATGTTGTCAATAGCCACATTACGTGATTCACAGCAAAATACATTGGGTTTTACCATGTGGCTCCTTACTGCTTTATATGAACTTAGCCTATTGGTGATTGCTCTTAACCAATCAGACGTGAGGCACCTGACATGAGGAGTTCTCCTCGGGTGAAGAACACTACAATACCTGCCTGTATAGACGGCCCACTAGACATTGGTTTTTATTGTACTCATGGGGTTATAATCCCGCATTAGGAGCCTCAACATAAATGCCCAAAGTAATCCTATTACATACTGACCACAACAGAATCTCCTTGTCACATGTTGTATAATTGTGGGAGCTAAACTGTTGTTTCTTTGTGTTCAGTGTTTCACTAAACAAAGTTTCAGATTCCTTTGCATTGATCAAGGAAAGTTTGATCAGAAATGGAGTTTAACATGGTTCAGTATGTTCGGAGGGCATTAATTCCATTTCAGCAATAAGAGCCATCTAAGCTGCAGCTTCTTAGTAACAGTGCAAAACACTGGAAACCTTTATATAGATGCCACAAAGAAAGATAAAACACTTATGATTTTTCATTCACGTACAAGTAACTCTAGTTCTGGCCCGCCTGATATTCTGTGCCGAACAGTTTCTGTATTAAATTGTAATAACAAGAGAGAAATCTTGGAGGACATCGACTTGGTTTTATATCCCACAGCTCTTTTTTCCATATGAAAAGACACATTCTTGGCTGATCAGGTTTTACCCTATTTTAACTTGGACAGTCACTGCTGCCAAAAAACGTATCTTCGTGACCTTGTGCACTGAAAATGTGTTCTAGTAATCAGTAACAGTAAATGTGGAACATGCCTATAAAAAGTGGGAGTTATTCGGTGGGTCCTGTTTATTTATCACAGCTGGTGAAGAAGTACACTTGTGATTTGGGGAAATTTTGACCCATTAGTCGATGAAGAAAAATAATCCATTATTTAATAAAAAAATATTATAAAAAAAAAGCTATGTAGTGGATTCCGACTTGAGCAGGAACTACAAACTTTCTCCTAAGAGAAGGCATACATTCCATGAAAGATTGGCCATGCAGCTGCTGTGAGACCCTCCAAGTGGGACTCCCCTCTCCAGAACTATATTGTTTGCAAACGAGAGCTTAGTTATTATTACAATGGTCATAGAAAGGGTGTGAATGGAAATATTCAGCAGGTCCGCCTATCTTAGACCCCAAAGCCGAACACCATAATGGGGGCTGAGTTTGATCTTTGCTATAGGATCCCATCCCACCCATCTTTTTATTTACTTTAATCCTTATAGTCTTAGACGAGGAAGTTATGCACCTGGTCCCTTCAATTAAACACTAAATTCCTCTTTATATGCCTCACTAGTACCCATTATGTGGCATTTATAGGATGTATCTCTGAAGAAAACTTGGAGATCACTACACTAGTAAATTACTGGTTCTGACTATTTTGAAACCATCTGACATCTAGAAAAAGGAGCATTGTGCTCACCTCTTGCCTTCTTCAATTGTCTTTTGTTGAATGATGTAAGGTCAGGAGCTACCTCATGACACATGAGAAGTCTTCTCCTTGGCCACTGTATCTCTCAGCACTCTACCTGTCTCTCTATATAGTCAATGTAAAATTTGGAGATTTAGTTTGTGTCGCCGCAGCTGCATGATTTGCGCCTGCTAGACAGCCTGAATACATGTGGGAAGTCCCTAACAAACAGGCAATCCCCACATGTATTCAGCCTGTCCAGCAGCCGCAAATCATGCAGATGCTTCGACACAAACTAAATCTCTGAGCACGCCAAAATACTCGGAAAACACTCGAGCATGACCAGGAAAACCCGAGCAACGAATATACTCGCTGATCACTAAGGTCTTTAACTATTATAGATGTGTAGCTCTGTCACAAGGGACTATGGTAAAATCAAACCATAATTTGGGAACTTTCTACCACATAATCACTCGTACATTGTGAACATTTTTAAAAAGCATTAAAGATCTTGTCACATTAGACTTTTTTCCCTCCTTGGGTTAGTAGTCATTGAAGTGATCACTGTCAATCATTGATTAGGACCACCCACTAAGTGTATAATGTTTTTTCTATGGGATTTATGTGAATAAAAAACACAGCATGCTAACTCTTTTATAAGACAACTATATATCAAACTGCTCAGTACCTTTTTTCATGACAGGTTTTTTAAAGAGGACCTGTCACCAGGTCAATAGTGGACAGTTTTTGCTCTTCTTTAATTCCTGCTGCTCATCCGAGTATTCTGTTTTGTTTTGTTTTTTGTCGTATGTTCTTTAATGTACCATACGGTTCCTGAGGTATGGGCCTTTTTATATAGTGCTAGTTTTTATGGTTTTTACCAGAGGGGTGTTGGTCAGAAGATTAGAATGTAGAATAGACTAAGGACATGCCCCCAGAGAATCATGAGAAGTCCCCTTGTTAGTGACCATAAAAACTAGCTCTGAGGCTATGTGCACACGCTGCGGTTTTTGCTGCGGATCCGCTGCGGTTTTGGCCGCTGCGGATCTGCAGACAGTGAACAGTAGCATGTTAGTCTATGTGATTTACGATCTGTTGTGCACATGCTGCGGATTTTTAACTGCGGAAAAGCTGCGGTTTTGAATCCGCAGAAAGAAATGACATGTCATTCTTTTCTGCGGATTCTGCTGCGGTTTACCATCTCCTCCATTGTAGAGGTGATAAACCGCAGAGGAAAACCGCAGGCCAATCCGCAGGTCATTTTACCTGCGGTTTTACCTGTGGTTCCGCAGATACAAATCCGCAGACCAATCCGCAGCATGTGCACATAGCCTGAGTTGGATTTAAAAAAAACAAATAAAACTTAATGCTCAGGGGAGCAGTGTGAACAAAATCAGAACAAAAAACAGACCACCACCCAATGTGCATTTAGTCCAGCTTTGTTAGGGGGCTTGTTCAGGGGAGTTTTAAAAGGGCACTGATTTTTTCCCCCACCTTAACCCGACCCCTAGTGAAACTGGGTGCAATGTGCGTTTGGCAGGTGAAGCACGCCGTCTGACAGCAGCTATGTTTGTAGCACATTGCTAATTCTCATGTTTCTTTCCCCCCCCCTATGGTACTATTCTTTGGTATTCCTTTACATTTACCGTATTATACTGTATTTATCTATACAGTGCTATTTATGGCTAAAAGTGTAATTGTCCCTTTTCTGGCCTATTGTGTGTCCCATTCTTGAGCTTCCTTGTATGTTATATTAATTGATGAATTAGCATTTTTAATTGCTCTAAATAAAGCTAAAGTGACAGTTTGCTTTGCTCTCCATACTTAAGGGGGTTTTACACATAACGACATCGCTAGCAATATCGCTAAAGCATCACCGATTTTGTGACGCAGCAGCGATATTGCTAGCGATATCACAATGTGTGATACTTACCTCCGACCGGCTCCCCCGCTGTCTGTCGCTGATCGCGCGAGATCGTGCAGCTCCATTTCTCGTCGGGCGCTTCCTACTGGGCTTCCTGCTGGCGTTGACGAGCGACGCGTGGATGCGGGCGGGAGGACGTCAGGATCGCCGCGTCTGAAAGGTAACGACCGCTGCTGAATTGCTGTGAGATCTGCCTGTGTGGCAGCTCACTAGCGACGCACCAGCGATTCTGACCGGGTCGTATCGTGGTCGGGATCGCTGGTGCATCGCTAAATGTAAAGGGGCCTTTAAAGAGGTTGTCCACTACTTTTTCATTGATAACCTATCCTTGGGATAGGTCATCAATGTTTGATTAGTCGGGGTCCGACTCCCGACACCCCTGCCAGTCAGCTATTCCCAGCGTCGGCGGCTTCTGGACAGAACTGCTCGTTTTGAGGAGCTTATCCGTCTTCTGATAGTATCCGCAGCAGGGTGCTACACATCCACCTCCTAAGGAATTGAATAGGAGGTGGATGTGTAGTCTCCTGCCACAGCCATTGTCATAAGACGGAGCAGCTCCCCAATCGAGCAGTTTTGGACATCGACGAAATTGATAACAGCTGATTGGCAGGTGTGCCGGGTGTCGGACCCTGACCAATCAGACATTGATGACCTAAGGATAGGTCTTCAATGAAACAGTAATTTTCATTAGTAATTCGCATTAGTTTGTTACTGTGTCGTGTGAGTGCTATCCCTGTTACTGTAACTGTATGTCAATGTTTATGAGGTTTTTTGAATAAGATTATTTCTCATTTAACAGTGTTTGGCAAGTGAGTGCAAGCGGCTTTCATTTTGTCTTCACATTGCAAGTGTTACAGACAGGACAATAGAGATATATAACAAAGGAAGAATAGCCATTGGTGTTGACCACTGATACTTGATGTGATAGCTATGTGAAGGTTGTCTACACTGGTACTAAAGCATATAAGTGTACTATGTATGTTGTAGTCCTGATCCTCCTGTGCAGCTAGCTCCAATCCAGAGATTACCTTGTGGTCCAAAACTGGACTCTTCTCCTCTAGTGCTAACATTTTTGGGAGAAGCAGGGAGTATAACCGACACAGTTCATTAGATCCTGAGAGGTTAATGACAATGATCACAAGGTATAGAAATCCTAAGAGTATATGTCTAGCAACTTGCCTGTTGCACCTTGGACCTCATTCACATGTCAGCTAATTATGAGTGCTATCTGTTTGTTTTACGGATAACACTCGTACTTGTGACTGAGGGGCTGTTCACATGTCAGATTTTTCCTCGGACTCAGTGGTCCTTGAAAAATTACTGAGACATGTCCGATATTGATCGAAATCGGCAATGCCAGTCTATGGGTCAGTGAACAAATCTGAGAGCATTCAGATGACATGCGTGTGCTATTAGTTTTTCACCGATAGATGGGAGAAGGGGGAGAAACTTTTTTTTTCTTTTCAGTAAAAAAACTGATGAAAATCTGATTAATTTTCCTTTGTATTTTAATTTTTTGTTTAACTCCATTAAAGGAGTCTTGGCCAATCATATCCGAACAGTATTCCATCACTTTAACAAGCTAATGTATTGGAATTGTATGGTTTTCCCATAAAAGAAGACATGATTTATGGGTGAATTATTGTTACAACATGATTGTTTTATGACAGTATGCTTATTTTACTAACAAGGAATGTGTAGAAACAGATATTAGATATGTTGATTGTTTTTCGGGCATGCAGATGTATTGCCAAAAAGACAACTGTTATGTATCTATTTAAAAAAAACTATTATTTATTGGTTTCCCTGCAGATATGTGATTTCATGCCTTAAAACTATGTTAAACTATTTTTTTTTGCGAGCTGATTTTTATTTTGGAGCATTGTGATAAATACTACAGTTTCTAGGGCAAATAAAATGAGCCGCAATTGGTTTTCATATAATTAATAATATTATTTAAATTGCGCCAACATATTCCAAAGCACTTTACAATTAGGCGGGGACATGCACAAACAATAAATACATCATAAAGTAACACAAAGTTCACCAGTTACGGGAGGAGTGAGGGTCCTGCTCGCAAGCTTACAATCTGTAAGGAAATGGGGGGCAGACAATAAGTAGAAAGCGCTTGTCAGGTATGGTCCTGCCATCATCCTCATAAATAGGGAATTTCCAATAAGATCCCGTCATCAGTGCAGTTACCGAGCGCTATCGGGTGCACAGATGAATAGGAGGGAGCAGATTCTAAGTAAAATTTAGAAAGAGGGATGAGGGGAGAGTTGGGTTGGCGAATTATGGTGATAGGCCTATCTGAAGAGATGTGTTTTTAAAGCATGTTTAAATACGTGGCGCAGCACGAGAGAAATCTTGAAGATGGAGATGGAGGCCAAACATGAAATCTGGCAATATCAAGGAAGATGTTCACACTTGACAGATGTTACACATGCAGATCAGTTAGTATATACCTGCGTCAAGAGAAGAGAGACAAGTATTAGTTTCATGCCATGTTAAACTGCAATGCACTAGGAAAATATTGCACTTAGAAAGAGATTGCCCTGCACACAGATAATTTAAGTGCACAAATAATAAAAAAAAAAGGACTTTGAAAAATGTAAATATAAAATTAAAGGGAACCTGCTAGCACTAGGGATGAGCGAATAGCTTCGGATAAGTGCTTATCCGAATAGTTTTAGCAGTTACTGAATAGCTGCATCGGGATACCTGGAGTGTTCCCGATAATCAGCTGTTCGGCGCCGCACTGCATATGTCGCGGCCTTGTGACAGTCACAACAGATGCACGGAGAGCCTGTTTGTTGGGTTCTCCATGTATGTGTTGTGACTGTCACACAGCCGCGACATATTCAGTAACTGCTAAAACTATTTGGATAAGCACTTATCCAAAGCTATTCGCTCATCCCTAGTTAGCACATTTTTACCCCTTAAACTATATGCACAAGTAGGTCTTCCAAAGACAGGTCAAGCAATTCCTTTACATGGCCAGTCCATTACGCTAAGACTGGGAAATTAGCATTTTAATTAATATGGTGATGGCTATGGTAGGTCTGAAACCTCTGATATTTCTATTTCCTGCACAGCGCCACCTCTCCTGCTTAACAGACGGTTCCTTTACCTTAGGTCAGAAAACATAAAAACTGCAAGTCAAGGAGGAGGAGGCAGCATACAGATACTTTGTGAAATCCTGTCGACAGATTTCCAGCGATGAGGACCAGCGACGACGCGGGTAACAAGCGAGGGCGTCGCTTAGTTACCCGCAGTGTACCTAGATACCAGCACGCTGGTGCAGGGAGCTGGTAACCAAGGTAAACATTGGGTTTCTAAGCGGCGCTTAGAAACCCAATGTTTACCTTGGTTACCTGCTCCAGCTCGCTGATCGCTGCTCTCCCGCCTGCCACACGCAGCGATGTGTGCTGGCCAGCGGGAGACCAACGATCAAAAAAATGTCCAGGGCTTTCCAGAACTATCAGCGATACCCGGCGGGGGAGGCCGGTTGCTGTTACCCGTCATACACAGCGATATCGCTGGTGAGATCGCTGTTGCGTCACAAAATTTGTGACTCAGCAGCGATCTCGCTAGCGATCTTGCTGTGTGTGACGGGAGCTTACTTCTCTGCACACTGAATCCGGAGGAGCATGTCAAGATTTTATTTTTCTATATGAATTGAGAGGCATTGGATTTATAGTAAAGGCTTCTATGGGTGCTATGTTACAGATCAATTCTATGTAGAGATTGCATGGAGTGATAATTCTGCTATGTACATGGGCTCCTAGAGTAGTTGGCACAATTGAAAACTAAACCATAGTATAATGTATAAGCATGAATGCTTTAAAGAAACACTAAACCTCAACATGAATGATTAAATAAAAATAAACAAAGTTGTTCTCACTGTTTGTAAGGCTACTTTTACATTTATTACCACCTTTTTTGTGGTCCGTTATTGCAGCCCGTTTTTGCAGGCCGTATTGCCGCATTTTTTGCGGTCTGCCGCAATAGCGGACCGCAAAAAAGTTTGCGGTTTTTATCCAATACTATGGAAATAGTATTGGGGGAAAAAATGGCGTTCCGCAAAACTGGAAGTTACGGTGCGCCACAAAAACAAACTTCCGTTTGTTTCTGTGGCCCCATTCATTTACAATGGGGGCTGTTTCCGTACACCGTATAAAAGATCGAGCAAGCTCGATCTTTTATCACGGCTGCAAAAACAGCTCTCACGGCACACGGTGCACCGTGGAATCTTTGTGGGCCGATTTTGCGGCCCCATAGAAATCTGTTGGGGCTACAAAATGGCCCGCAAAAAAACGGTAAGTGTAAAAGCAGCCTTTGTCTGTGTTATTTTTTACGTGATCCTTGAAGCTGTACAGAGAAAACGGGTTAATCACTTGCTGACAATTTCCATTTTTGGTTCTGCCTGCCTGAAACTCTGCCCCCTTCAGTCAAGGATTAGGGCTTAAAGTGAACCTGTCACCAGGGTTTTCCTATATAAACTACTGCCACCACCTTTCGGCCCCATGTGACCGCATTCTAAAATGCTGTATATATGACTCCAAATCGCCCTGTAAGGCAAAAAACACCTTTTACTATACTCACCTATGGGGCGATCCTGTCCGATTGGAGTCGCAGGTCTTCATCCTGCCTTACATTATCCACACAGTGCTCCCCTTCGTGATCCTGTGCACGCGCACTTCTCTCTGCCTTGCCATTTTAGAATGCTGTCACATGTGAATCATGTGACCGTAGGTTATATGGGTAAAACCTAGTGACAGGTTCCCTTAGATCTTGGTTTACTGCAGTGAGTTGTCTTACAGCCAGACACAGGACAGTGAGGAGGAGGAAGAGGCTCCTTAGAGACATAGAAAATACTTCTTTTTTTATTTTCCATATGTAACAGGGTCTTCCAAGCTGGGGTACCTCTTTCAGTACCACCCCGTGTTTTCGGAGGTCCGCTCTGCGTTGGCTGGAGTCTGAATGAAGGACGCTTGCTGGAATTCCTCTGAGTGCATGGGCGCATATAAAAGATCACTGCTTCTCCATGTATTTCCAGTCTGACAACACTTTACTCACAGGACACAGAATATATCACACAGATACAGAGGGCCGGCCAATAGACAAGCGTCAGGCCAGACATGCATTACAAAAGCAGCAGGTGGCCGGAGCCTGCGTATGTTTACTGTGGGAATTACAAAGGTAGGGGGAGGGCGGACATTGCTGATACATTAGGGACATGCATCTCACATGGAACCTATTATATATACATATAACTGCACAACATATTCTTGGTGCTGAGTGGTTCTGTAACACCATATATATACAGTATATAGGCACATACACATGTAATGAATGCAGTGACTCTAATCTGATAGCACAGTTTGTCTAGCTGTCCCTTATGAGATTACTTTTTATGTTCTCACTTTGGGCTGCCTCAGTAATTCCCTTGCACTTTTCAGTGAGTTTAATGGTCTTCGCTAAACTATAACTATAATTTCATTAGCATAAGAACACTTTCCACACATTAATCTCACATTAACAGAACAACAGATTTCAATTAGTTTGAATCTGAAATATATGTTTTTGCATTGTTTCTGATAAAATGAACGTAATGAGTAAAGTTTATAATGACGACCTTGTATTCAAGACCTGTCTGCCTTCTTGCAATAACAGGATATTTACTACCTAATAAGAGCATCTATGTTTTGGTACCGTCCTACGTTGTAAATTGCATTGGTGGCGATGAGCACTTTTTGAGGTTAATTATATGACCCATGGTAGATTGTATAAAAGTTGATTCAAGAAGTGAGGTATTGCTGAGCTGGCGAAATGAAGCTAATATTTCATTGCAAAACATACCAGAGAATATTGAAATTACTACAGCGCAGGGTTGTGTTCCTAGAGAAAGACGTAAAACTCCATCTAGACTAACTTTTGATATGTCTCCGTTTGTCATGCAGCATATAACTCCTCTTTTAAAGATGTTAGAACTAATGTGAGTCACCACATTTTAAGATACAATTTTAAAAACATCGTAAAGCAATCCCCAACTCAGCTATTGCCTTTAAGAAATCCATAAATTCCCTGGACCACAGCCATGCATTTAAAGTTGTCCTAAAAGCATATTTGGGCTTATGATACATTCCAAATATTACTATGCACACCAAGCATTTATTCCTCTAATCATCATATATAGGAAAATACAATTCTAATTTTGTGTCCTCATGCCATATATACTGTATTTCCAACAAAGTGATGGCCCCCCTAAAAATGTATAACACATCAGACACAATGAGGAATATTCCAGCTAAGTCAGTCTGACTCCATTATTGCTTAAAGGGGTTGTCTAGTACTAACTTTTTAAACATTAGCCCATGGAGGTCATAAAATAAAACTCCTACTGACTTACCAGAACCCTGATGTTTCTCCATGCTGCTGCTGGTGTTCCCTTCCAGTCTCCTGGCTTTGTTTCCTTGCAGTCACATGACTACCACTCCTGGTGCCGGCACAAGAGATTCCTAACAGCTCGCCGTTCCTGTAATGTGAGGATTCACATAGAATGACTGCAGACATTTAGTTTAAGACTAGACAACCCCTTTAACCCCTTCATGACCCAGCCTATTTTGACCTTAATGACCAGGCCATTTTTTGCAAATCTGACCAGTGTCCCTTTATGAGGTAATAACTCTGGAACGCTTCAATGCATCCTAGCGATTCTGAGATTGTTTTTTCGTGACATATTGGGCTTCATGTTAGTGGTAAATTTAGGTCGATAATTTTTGCGCTTATTTGTGAAAAGAAGTGGAAATTTGGCGAAAATTTTGAAAATTTCCGCAATTTTCAAATTTGTAATTTTTATTCTGTTAAACCAGAGAGTTACTGTATGTGACACAAAATAGTTAATAAATAACATTTCCCACATATCTAATTTACATCAGCACAATTTTGGAAACAAATTTTTTTTGTTAAGAAGTTATAAGGGTTAAAAGTTGGCCAGCGATTTCTCATTTTTACAACAAAATTTACAAAACCAATTTTTTTAGGGACCATCTCACATTTGAAGTCACTTTGAGGGGTCTATATGGCAGAAAATACCCAAAAGTGACACCATTCTAAAAACTGCACCCCTCAAGCTACTCAAAACTACATTCAAGAAGATTATTAACCCTTCAGGTGCTTCACAGGAACTAAAGCAACGTGGAAGGAAAAAATGGACATTTTAATTTTTCCAACAAAAATTTTCTTTTAGCATCAAATTTTTCATTTTCACATGGGTAACAGGATAAAATAGATCCTAAAATTTGTTGGGCAATTTCTCCTGAGTACACCAATACCTCATATGTGGTTATAAACCACTGTTTGGGCACACGGCAGGGCTCAGAAGGGAAGGAGCGCCATTTGACTTTTTGAATGGAAAATATGCTGGAATATTTAGCGGTTGCCATGTCGCGTTTGGAGAGTCCCTGTGTGCCTAAACATTGGAGCTTCCCCACAAGTGACCCCATTTTGGAAACTAGACCCTCCAAGGAACTTACCTAGATGCATAGTGAGCACTTTGAACCCCCAGGTGCTTCACAAATTGATCCGTTAAAAAAAAAAGGGACTTTTCACAAAAATTTTCTTTAAGCCTCAGTTTTCTCATTTTCACATGGGCAACAGGATAAAATGTATCCTAAAATTTGTTGGGCAATTTCTCCTGAGTACACCGATACCTCATATGTGGTCATAAACCACTGTTTGGGCGCACGGCAGGGCCCGGAAGGGAAGGAGCACCATTTGACTTTTTGAATGGAAAATTAGCTCCAATCGTTAGCGGACACCATGTTGCGTTTGGAGAGCCCCTGTGTACCTAAACATTGGAGCTCCCCCACAAGTGACCCCATTTTGGAAGCTGGACCCCCCAAGGAACTTATCTAGATGTGTGGTGGGAACTTTGAACCCCCAAGTGCTTCACAGAAGTTTATAACGCAGAGCAGTGAAAATAAAAAAACATTTTTTTCCTCAAAAATGATTTTTTAGCCCGCTATTTTTTATTTTCACAAGGGTAACAGGAGAAATTGGACCACAAAAGTTGTTGTGCAATTTGTCCTGAGTACACCGATACCCCACATGTGGGGAGGGAACGACTGTTTGGGCGCATGAGAAAGCTCAGAAGGGAAGGAGCGCGATTTTGGAATGCAGACTTTGATGGAATGTTGCGTTTACAGAGCCCCTGAAGTGTCTAAACAGTAGAAACCCCCCAAAAGTGACCCCATTTTGGAAACTAGACCCCCAAGGAGCTTATCTACATATGTAGTGAGCACTTTGAACCCCCAAGTGCTTCACAGAAGTTTATAAACGCAGAGCCATGAAAATAAAAAAAATATTTTTTTTTTCCTCAAAAATGATTTTTTAGGCTGCTATTTTTTATTTTCACAAGGGTAACAGGATAAATTGGTCCCCTAAAGTTGTTGTTTAGTTTGTCCTGAGTACGCTGGTATCCCATATGTGGGAGGGAACCACTGTTGGGGCGCACGGCAGGGCTCAGAAGGGAAGGAGCGCCATTTGACTTTTTGAATGGAAAATTAGCTCCAATCGTTAGCGGACACCATGTCGTGTTTGGAGAGCCCCCACAAATGACCCCATTTTGGAAACTAGACCCCCTAAGGAACTTATCTAGATGCATAGTGAGCACTTTGAACTCCCAGGTGCTTCACAGAAGTGTATAACGCAGAGACGTGAAAATAAAAAATAATTTTTTTCCCTCAAAAAATGATTTTTTCGCCCGCAATGTTTTATTTTTTCAAGGATAACAGGATAAATTGGACCCCAAAAGTTGTTGTACAGTTTGTCCTGAGTACGCTGGTACCCCATATGTGGGGGGGAACTACTGTTCGGGCACACGTCGGGGCTCGGAAGGGAAGTAGTGACGTTTTGAAATACAGACTTTGATGGAATGGTCTGCGGGCATCATGTACATTTGCAGAGCCCCTGATGTGCCTAAACAGTAGAAACTCCCCACAAGTGACCCCATTTTGGAAACTAGACCACCCAAGGAACTTATCTAGATGTGTGGTGAGCACTTTGAACCTCCAAATGCTTCACAGAAGTTTATAACGCAGATCTGTGAAAATAAAAAATCATTTTTTCCCTCAAAAAATGATTTTTTTAGCCCGCAATTTTTTATTTTTTCAAGGGTAACAGGATAAATTGGACCCCAAAAGTTGTTGTACAGTTTGTCCTGAGTAAGCTGGTACCCCATATGTGGGGGGGAACCACTGTTCGGGCACACGTCGGGGCTCGGAAGGGAAGTAGTGATGTTTTGAAATATCGACTTTGATGGAATGGTCTGCGGGCGTCATGTACGCTTGCAGAGCCCCTGATGTGCCTAAACAGTAGAAACTCCCCACAAATAACCCCATTTTGGAAACTAGACCAACAAAGGAACTTATCTAGATATGTGGTGAGCACTTTGAACCCCCAAGTGCTTCACAGAAGTTTATAACGCAGAGCCGTGAAAATAAAAAATCATTTTTTTTCCACAAAAATCATTTTTGTAGACCCCAATTTTTTATTTTCCCAAGGGTAACAGGAGAAATTAGACCCCCAAAGTTGTTGTGCAATTTTTCCCGAGTATGCTGATACCCCATATGTGGGGGTAAACCACTATTTGAGCACATGTCGGGGCTCGGAATGGAGGGAGCGCTGTTTGACTTTTTGAACCCAAAATTGGCTGGAATAAATCGTGGTGCCATGTCTCGTTTGGAGACCCTGTGATGTCCCTAAACAGTCGAAACCCCTCAATTCTAACTCCAACTCTAACCCCAACACACCCCTAACCCTAATCCCAACTCTAACCCTAACCACAAGCTTAACCCTAATCCCAACCCCAACCCACCCCTAACCCTAATTTTAACCCTAATTCCAACCCTAACCCTAATTCCAACCCTAACCCTAATTCCATCCCTAACCCTAATTCCATCCCTAACCCTAATTCGACCCCTAACCCTAATTCCAACCCTAACCCTAATTCTAACCCTAATTCCAACCCTAACCCTAATTCCAACCCTAACCCTAATTCCATCCCTAACCCTAATTCCATCCCTAACCCTAATTCCATCCCTAACCCTAATTCGACCCCTAACCCTAATTCCAACCCTAACCCTAATTCTAACCCTAATTCCAACCCTAACCCTATTTCTAACCCTAATTCCAACTTTAACCCTAAATCCAACCCTAACCATAATTCTAACCCTAATGGAAAAATAAAAATTATATTTTTTATTTTATTATGTGTGCCTATTATGTGAGAGTTTATCACAATGATTAAAATGAAAACTGAATAGGCAGCCGGCAAATTCATGGGTGCCGCCATCTTGGAAAATTTTCCAAGATGGCAGCGCCCATGATCCGGCATGGCGGGACCCCGGGAGCCACAGCAGGACAACGGAGGTACCGGGGGGTGAGGGGGATCGGAAGGTGGGAGGGAGTGGAGGGAAGGAGATGGGGATCAGATGATAACGGTGGCAACCGATCGCCGCCGTCCGTCGGTGGTGGGGGCCCATCGCCCCCGCCAGTCGGTGTGGGGGGGTCGGGTCTCGGTGTCCAGCCATGTCCGATGCTATTGCAACATCGGCCATGACTGGATTGTAATATTTCACCAAATTTTATTGGTGAAATATTACAAATCGATCTGATTGGCTGTTTCACTTTTAACAGCCAATCAGAGCGATCATAGGCATGTGGGGGCTAAGCCACACCCCCTAGGGTTAACTCTAAGGTGTCCTCTGTGTGCGGGTCAGGTGACCTTTCAGTGACCCCAGTCACCCGACCCGTAGGGGGGCAATCAATTCATGACCCCACATAGGCGTCATGGGTCGTATTGGCATGACTTTTCATGACGCCTATGTGGCCTCAAAGGTCGAGAAGAGGTTAACATCTCAAGGGCAATTTTGGTTTGACCTTTGGTTTGACTTTTCCCCTTTTATTTCACTGTAATGACAACTCTATAGAAATGTAGCAACTTACCAGTTTATTGGATACCACATTCGCCTAACGCGTGAAAGATCTCCAGTTCAAAACAGCACACATTTATGAAGTTACTCTTTGCCTGTGACTACTCTGAAGATACAATCTTAGATCATACCAGGAATTATAGGGAACGCTCCAGAGCGCACCTTAGAAAATGTTGTCAGAATCCAAATTGGGCTATTATACATTTACACCAATGGCATTGGTCAGTACAAAGGTTATCATATTTTATTCCCAGGAAAAGAAGACATCAAATATGAGTAAAGGTACTGTCACACTTAGCGATATCGCTAGCAATATCGTTATAACTTGTGACGATATAGCGATATTGCTAGCGATATCGCTATGTCTGATACTTACCTCCGACCCGCTCCCCGCTGGTTATCGCTGATCGCGCGAGAACGTCCTGGACTGTTTCTCGTCGTCAGCTTCCTGTGGCGCTTCCTGTGGAGAGACGAGCAACGAGCATGGAGCCTGGCGGGAGGACGTCAGGATCGCCTCGTCTGACAGGTAAGTAGCGACCCCCGACCCCTGCGATGTCGCTGGTGAGATCTGCCTGTGTGGCAGCTCAATAGCAATCACTTAGCGATGTACCAGCGATCCTGACCGCGTCTTATCACTGGTCGGGATCGCTGGTGCATCGCTAAGTGTGACAGTACCTTAATAGAATGAAGTTTTCACTGTTATCATATATGGTGGTTCTTTACTGTTAGAGCACCACTGTAATGATGGTTGATTCAATGAATGACCTACACATTGTCCAGGTGTCTTCCTTCAGAAACATAAGATTACAACATATGTATTTTAGATTGCTCAGATTGTTTATTGATCCAGGCATCTATTCCTATTGCCATATTGTAGTCAGGATGAGCCCCTAATTCATATAATGATGGCCTGGATTTTAATCTTGAGGCCACTCACCCTGCTAGTGTATAAGCCTATTACCTGCAGCATGGGAACCAGGGCTGTGGAGTCGGGGTCATGGAGTCAGTGTCCATTTTGGTGGAGTCGAAATCGGCATAAAATGGACCGATTCCTAAAGTATATAATAAATTGGGTACAGTAGTACAATGCGGGATGTGCTGTAAATGTTTTCTGAATTTGGGAAAGTTATAAAATGTTCCATAAATGTCTGTTCTGTTCCTGATCTAAGGATCTGGGCTTTTAGGTGAGATGAATCTGTGCTGCACTTTATGTACATATTCAGTAGTGACCAGTGCTGTGGGGTCGGAGTCAGGGAAATGTCTTAGTAGGAGATTTGCCTTACCAACTCCACAGTCCTAATGAAAATGGTATTAACCAGTATAAATACAATTGCTGTATATTAGAAAAAACTTTTCCAATGGAAAATTGGTGCCAAATTTGTAAAATATCATGTAGCATTTTGTACTTGCCATTTTTGTTCGCTATTCCACGTGAAATCTCAGTGAAGTCTGGCTTTTATACAAGTAACAGATACAATTAATAGGATCAAACTAAAATTAAGACTTTCTAGCCTTTAGCCCCCGTTACACATAGCGATATCGCTAGCAATAGCGCTGTAACGTCACCGATTTTGTGACGTAGCAGCGATATTGCTAGCGATATCGCTATGTCTGATGCTTGGCTCCGGCGCTGCTCATCGCTGGTCGCGCGAGAACGGCCTGGATCATTTCTCGTCGGGCGCTTCCTGCTGGGCTTCCTGTTGCGCCGACGAGCGTCGCGTGGACGCGGGCGGGAGGACGTCAGGATCGCTGCGTCTGACAGGTAAGTAACAACCCCCGACCCCTGCTATGTCGCTGGTGAGATCTGCCTGTGTGGCAGCTCACTAGCGACCACTTAGCAATGCACCAGCGATCCATATCGTTGTCGGGATCGCTGGTGCATCGCTAAGTGTAACGGTACCCTTTGTGTTGAAGGGGGAGGAACAGATGGATTCACTTAACATTTGAAATGCAGCGAGACATCAATGAGTGCGCACAAATCATTAAACTGCTACTCTTTGATTGCAATCCTTTTCATTTTCTCTAACTTGGGAGGATGGGTAGTCAAGCGTCGGAAGCATTGTAATGGGATGTGTTGGAAAACAACTGTCTTTTGTCTGCTTATAGATTATGGATGTGTGGAAGTCAAAAGCATGAAGTCAACTCTCCATAGACAGGTCCAAAAATGAATATTGCAATATTTTATTAGGCAAATGCAATGCCTAATCCGCCCCCTGTGACGTTTCCCAGAAATTGTAATCTGGGTCAGACTAGCTATTACATGTCTGGTTTAAACAACAGCACAATACTGCAATATACTGTATATAGTATATACATTTATACCTACTGTAAAAACATAGTTATGGACTTATAGTTCCAAAATACAAAAGGTTCAATAGTGATTTTATTACGTCTGAACAGTATTTGTGGTTAAGTCTAATATTCACATCAATGAGATCTAATGCTAAATGTAATTGTACCAATATTGGAGTGATCATAAAATAACCTTCTCTAGAGACGAGCAAGACTTTTTATCTCTTGCAAGACCTTTCGTTTTATTGCCCGTGTGGGAATCTGCAGTCTTTTTTTATGATGTCTCTGGAAAAAAAAGACTTCTAATTATATTTATCATACAAATCCTAATTAGAGCGGAGACGTAGGATTGTTTGCAAAATGTAAAGTGTTTGTCTTGTCCTTAAAGGTATCCGGAGGAATTGAAGCTTCAAATCATATCAGACAGTTTCCTTTAATAAGACTTTCATGATGGTTTCTCCTCAGGTGCTTTGACATTTTAACATAAGTGGCTGAATAAGTAGCACTATTGAAGCTCTTCAGATGGGATGCTCTTTGCTCCGTGGTGGAAGATGATGGGCTTCACTCGCTTCATTGTAGATGGAGCATGGCCTCAGCTGACTGACAGCTGGTTTGGGATGCAATAAGGCTTTCAAGCTGTCTCCCATGGGTCCTGCTGACACCTCAGCTAAGGGACTTTTAAAGTAATGAATTAGTGTTTGTCAGGGCAATGAATAGATAATAGAACAAGGTGCAGGGAGGATATATTGTTGCTTTTGAATGGTTAGAATAAGTGGTGGCAAAAGAGAGAACAAAACATATACCTTATATTTGAAAGACACCAATAAAAAAAAGACCAGTTGGAGTGAAATTTACAACTTTCCTGCTAAAGTTTCAATAGACTTCTGAAATTAAGTGTGAAAAACCTCAGTGACAGACAGATGGCCACTGAAGTCCTGTATAAAGTGAACATTCTTGGACTGATGAATTGATTAACCTCTTTCAGAGCGAGTGACAGGTTTGGATTTGACATGTGATATCACAGTGGAGGACAAACTCTCCGATTACTGTTTTCTTCCAGGACTGTGTTACATACAGTTTATTTAGCCACTGAAAAGCTTTAAAGTGAATGGATTTATAATGCAGGAAGTTATGCTTTTAATGCAAGATCTTAACAGCATTGTTATTAGAGAAGAACGGCTCACTTTGTACAACCTTAGACCATGGTCTAGGTCAGTGCTCTCTGGCCATGGTCAGGAGCTGCTTGAATTTCCTTATCTTCTGAGATCCCAGGCTTGGCTTATGATTAGCTGGGCTGGCGAGAAATCACCTGCGCCTCGCACAAATGATGTCACGGCAGACAAATCAAATGCTGGGGAAATTTGTGCAGCTCCTGTCCACAGCCATAGAGCATCGACCTGGTGCGGGGTTTTGTGGGGTGATTCGCTCATCTCTAATTCTATTATTCTCTTTTATACATTATTTTATTCACATATAATTGTGAATTGCAATCACCATAATGATGGGTTACCTTGTCAAATTAACTCTCTTCTACCCCTGTCCTCCATATCTTCACTCCACAACACAGACAGTGCCACCGCTTTCTACAACGCCACCCTCACATCAGCCATAGACTCAGTCGCTCCTCTCATGCATGGCAAAGTGCGACAAACCAATAGGCAACCCTGGCACAACAACCTCACCAAAAAACTTCGACAAGCATCCAAGGTCGTGGAGCGGCGTTGGAAGAAAACACGCCTGCCTGACGACTTCACTGCTTTCAAACAAACTACACTTGCCTTTAAATCAGCCCTCACCACTGGTAAACAGACCTATTTCACAAACCTTGTATCTTCATTATCCCACAACCCAAAACAACTGTTCAGCACATTCAACTCTCTCCTCCGCCCACCACTGTCACCTCCAACTCCCCTCAACTCTGCTAAGGACTTTGCCACCTACTTCAAAAACAAGATTGACCAAAAAAGGCAAACCTTTACAGTTCCACCACCCCAACCACTCCACATACCAGACCTCTGCCCTTCCCTAATAACCTCCCTCTCCAACATCACTGAAGGAGAGCTTACTGATCTCCTTTCCAAATCACGCCTCACCACCTGTGCACTTGACCCCATCCCTTCCCACCTGCTCCCCAACCTCACTAACATGCTCATTCCAGCCCTAACCCATCTCTTCAACCTATCCCTAACATCCTCAAAAAATCAAAACTTGACCCAACTGCTATGCCCAGCTATCACCCCATATCACTGCTCCCGTTTGCTTCCAAACTCCTTGAACAGCATGTCCATGC
The DNA here is from genome assembly GCF_039654945.1 of Dendrobates tinctorius. Classification (NCBI taxonomy): domain Eukaryota; kingdom Metazoa; phylum Chordata; class Amphibia; order Anura; family Dendrobatidae; genus Dendrobates; species Dendrobates tinctorius. Next base: position 26,717,887 of record NW_027361741.1, on the reverse strand, counting down.
TCAACTTTCCTCCCACCTCTCATCTATCTCCCTCCTTGACATCCTGCAGTCTGGCTTCCGCCCCCACCACTCCACTGAAACTGCCCTGACCAAAATTACTAATGACTTACTCACAGCCAAAGCTAACAGATAGTTTTCCATCCTACTCCTTCTTGACCTGTCCTCTGCCTTTGACACAGTTGACCACTGCCTACTGCTACAGATTCTTTCTTCCCTTAGCATCAAAGACCTTGCCCTGTCCTGGATTTCCTCATACCTTTCTGACCGCACATTCAGCGTTTCCCACTCCCACACTACCTCCTCATCCCACCCCCTCTCTGTTGGAGTCCCCCAAGGCTCTGTCCTGGGGCCCCCACTTTTTTCCATTTATACTGTTGGCTTAGGACAACTCATAAAGTCCCATGGCTTCCAGTGCCACCTGTATGTAGATGACACTCATATCTACTTCTCTGGCCCAGATGCAACCTCTCTGCTGTCCAGAATCCCAGAGTGTCTATCAGCCATATCTTCCTTTTTCACCTCTCGCTTCCTAAAACTCAACTTAGACAAAACTTAACTCATTATCTTTCCTCCATCTCACATATCTTCCCTACCCGATCTATCTATTATGGTAAACGGCATCACGCTCTCTCCCGCACATGAAATTCACTGCCTAGGAGTATCTCTCGACTCTGCCCTGTCCTTCAAACCATACGTCCAATCTCTTGCCACCTTCTGTTGCCTCCAACTCAAAGATATTTCCAGAATCCGTCCCTTCCTCAGTCCTCAATCTACTAAAACTCTTGTACATGCCCTCATCATCTCACGCCTTGACTACTGCAACACTCTCCTCTGTGGCCTCCCTGCTAACTCTCTTGCACCACTCCAGTCTGTCCTCAATTCTGCTGCCCGACTAATCCACCTCTCTCCTCGTTACTCCCCTGTCTCCCCCCTCTGCAAATCCCTCCATGGGCTCCCAATTCCCCAACGAATCCAGTTCAAACTACTTACACTGACCTACAAAGCCATCCACAACCTTTCCCCTCCCAATATCTCTGAACTAATCTCCCAATATCTTGACTCACGTAATCTTCGATCCTCCCAAGACCTCCTACTCTCCTCCACACTTATTCGTTCCTAACTCAACCGCCTCCAAGATTTCTCCCGAATATCTCCTATACTCTGGAATGCCATCCTCAACACGTCCGATTTATCCACCACCCTCGGATCCTTCAAACGAAACCTGAAAACCCATCTTTTCAGGAAAGCTTACAGCCTGCAATGACCATTCTGCCACCTCACCAACACCTGAGCTGCCGCCTCATCACCACCAGAGCTGCTGCACCCCCGACCTTCTGTCGCTTCCCCACTATCCCGCAGAATGTAAGTCCACAAGGACAGGGTCCTCTCCCCTCTGTACCAGTCTGTCATCGCAAATTTGTTTACTGTTAACGATATCTATAACTTTGTATGTAACCCCCCTTCTCATGTACAGCACCATGGAATTAATGGCGCTATATAAATAAATAATAATAATTTGTGTTTTGAAATGTCCATGTTCGTTTATGGTCAGGTGTCTGGAGAAGACTATGGACCCATCCTGTGGTAATGCGATGCTAAAGTATAGGCTGAGGCTGATTTCTTTCCATATTCTGTCCATGTCTGTTAAATTGTGAGTGGAGTGTACATCATAATGGAAAACGCCTCGTCCTATTTCTGCAAGGAACAGGTAAGGCTCTTTTCAAAATGGAGGTGACAACACTCTGATAGATCGGTAGTACGATGGGCACCACAAGTATCTAGGGACACTATTGTGTGGTGCATGACCGGGAACATTTTTTTTAACAGTAATTTTTATGTAGCACTTCTCAAATATTCCCTAATTTAAGGGAAATATAAAAGAGTAGATACAAAAATGAGTAATTATAAACATATAAGGGTTGTCTATCCTTCCGCTTTCGTACATCCATATACAACATATATAACGTGTTATACAGGGTGAGCCATTTAATGGATACACCTAAATAAAATGGGAATGGTTGATGATATCAACTTTTTGTGGCACATTAGTATATGGGAGGGGGGAAACTTTTCAAGATAGGTGGTGACCATTGCGACCATTTTGAAGTCGGCCATTTTGGATCCAACTTTATTTTTTCCAATGGGGAGAGGGTCATGTGACACATCAAACCTATTGAGAATTTCACAAGAAAAGCAATGATGTGCTTGGTGTTAATGTAACTTTATTCTTTCATTAGTTATTTACAAGTTTATGACCACTTTTAAAATGTGTTCAAAGTGCTCCCCATTGTGTTGGATTGTCAATGCAACCCTCTTCTCCCACTCTTGACACACTGATAGCAACACCGCAGAAGAAATGCTAGCACAGGTTTCCAGTGTATCCGTTGTTTCTGATGCTGCGCATCTCGTATCTTCACAGCATAGACAATTGCCTTCAGATGACCCCAAAGATAAAAGTCTAAGGGGGTCAGATCGGGAGACCTTGGTGGCCATTCAACTGGCCCACAACGAAATCCACTTTCCAGGAAACTGTTCATGTAGGAATGCTTGGACCTGACACCCATAATTGATGGTATGGTGTGGTATATGGGGTTCAAAAATAGTGGGGCCATTCTTCATCATGGAAACCTCAATGCCACTGGATATCTAAAATTGCTGCATGATGATGTGTTGCCCTCTTTATGCACTGAAGATGGCACATTCCCTGAGTTTTTTCAGCAAGATGGTGCACCATCACATTATTGGTATCAGGTCCGAGCATTCCTACAAGGAATATGACCCCCTTAGTCTGGCATTTCTTCTGCGGTGTTGCTATCAGTGTGTCAAGAGTGGGAGAAGAGTTGCATTGACAATCCAACACAATGAGCAGCACTTTGAACACATTTTATAAGTGGTTATAAACTTGTAAACAACTCAGGAAAGAATAAAGTTACATTAAAACTAACCTCACCATTGTTTTTCCTATGAAATTCTCAATAATTTTGATGTGTCACATGACCCTCCTCCCATTGGAAAAAATAAAGTTGGATCCAAAATGGCCACCATGGGCATCACCCATCTTAAAAAGTTTCCCCCTCCCATATACTAATGTGACACAAACAGAAAGTTGATATCACCAACCATTCCCATTTTTTTAGGTGTATCCATATAAATAGTCCACCCTGTATATGGATAATAATAATAATCTTTATATAGCGCCAACATATTCTGCAGCGCTTTACAGTTTAACAATTTCAAAACACAAGTCATAAGTAACAACGTTAACAATACAATAATTAAAGCAAAATAAGATGACCCTGCTCATGAGAGCTTTCAATCTACAATGAGGTGGGGGAGATACAAAGTACAGGTGTGTATTTACAATGATGTATTTACAATGATGGTCCAGCCATCTTGAGGGAGTGGGGGATAGATGGAGAGAGTGAATAGGCTACACACGCACACTTCCACATAAAATAACTTTGATTAGTGAACGTGATAGGCCGCTCTGAACAAATGTGTTTTGAGGGAGCGCCTAAAACTGTGCAAATTGTTGATAGTCCTAATTTCTTGGAGTAGAGCATTCCAGAGGATTGGTGCAGCCCAGGAGAAGTCTTGGAGTCGGGAGTGGGAGGTACGGATTAGTGCAGAGGTTAGTCGAAAGTAGTTTGCAGAGCGCAGCAGTCGGTTAGGCCGATAGACAGAAATGAGGGAGGAGATGTAGGGGGGTGCCACACTGTGGAGAGCTTTGTGGGTGAGAACAAGTACTTTGAATTGGATGAATTGGATCCTATAATGAATGGGCAGCCAATGTAATGATTGGCGAAGAGCGGAAGCGTCCGAGTTCCGATTAGCCATATGGATGACCCTGGCTGCTGCATTAAGTATGGACTGGAGAGGGGAAAGTAGATTAATAGGGAGGCCAATTAATAGAGCGTTGCAGTAATCCAGGCAGGAGTGGATCAAGGCGACAATGAGGGTTTTTATTGTTTCCATGGTGAGAAAAGGGCAGATTCTAGAGATGTTCTTTAGGTGTAAGCGGCAAGAGTAGGCAAGAGATTGTATATGGGATGTGATGGAGAGATTGGTGTCAAACATAATACCCAGACAGCACGCCTGCTGCTGGGGTGTTATTATGGTGCCACTCACAGAGAGGGAAATGTCAGATTTAGGGAGGTTAGTAGAAGGCGGGAGCAGTAGAAGTTCAGTTTTGGAGAGGTTGAGTTTCCGATAGAGAGCGGACATGATGTTGGAGACTGCGGACAGACAGTCACTGGCGTTCTGTATACAGCGGGGGGTAAGCTAGGTAGTTAGCGTGCACTCTAGTCAAATATAGACGAGGTGCAGGTGCAATGGACCAGTAGGTACTAATCGCAAGTTAGTTTAATTCACCGCACACTCGAACAGACTTTATGCAAATAGGTATTCATTTTATTACTTGTGGGAGCCAAACAGGAATATAGCACACAGTGGAGGCGATATAAATAAAAGACGTTTCGGCTCAGCCCGTCATGACAGGACGCCACCTCTGACAGGCGCGGGAGCGCTTCCTTCTCTCAGCACACATCAGCCATTTATCTTGGTATTTCTTCTTGAGAGATTCTCCTCTCCTTCTGCACCCTATACAAACCTCCAATTTTGGAATAAGCGATAATATGATAAAGGCTCGGGCTGAGCCGAAACGTATTTTATTTATATCGCCTCCACTGTGTGCTATATTCCTGTTTGGCTCCCACATGTAATAAAATGAATACCTATTTGCATAAAGTCTGTTTGAGTGTGCGGTGAATTAAATTAACTTACAGTGGGGGTAAGGTCAGGGAATGACGTGTATAATGTGATTGTGTGTCATCAGCATAAAGATGGTGCTGAAAGCCAAATCTGCTGATGATCTGTCCAATTGGGGACATGTAGAGAGAGAAGAGAAGGAGGCCAAGGACTGAGCCTTGAGGTACCCTGACAGTGAGAGGAAGAGGAGATGAAGTAGAGCCAGTGAACGATACACTGAAGGAGCGGTCAGAAAGATAGGAAGAGAACCAGGAGATTAAAGTGGATCTGTCACCAGATTTTACCATACACACTCTACACATTTTTAAATACATGTCTTAGGCTAGTTTCACACTAGCGTTACCAAGCGCAGTGCAGGGCCGCAACTTAGCTCCGATCCCAGCTGCGACCCCTCCGGTCAGCTCCTCCTCTGGGAGCATGACTCTGCATGTGATCAGCGGACCCTATATTTAGCATTGGGTACGCTGGCCGTGCGCTGGTATGGTTTTGCCGGCGCATGCGCCGAGTGCACAAAAATGCAACAGAGTGCATTTGGCGCACGCCAGAATACAGGACGATTTTCCCTCCTCCTCACTAGTTTCACTTTCCATAGAACACTGTTCAGCGTGTGTCTGGGGGAGGAGCAGCTGCTCTCTGCAGTGAGGCTGCTAGAGGGGGAGGATTTGTTACTGTGTGATGAGGGCTTCTTCATGTGGTCGGGGAGGGCCTGTAGCTATGGAGGGTGGGGTTGTTGCTATAGAGGGCAGGTTTGGAGTAGTAACTAGTTCTCATTTCAATGCCATAACACCCCCCCCTTGGACGTTCTGTTCAGAATATCTAGAAAAACGTGCAAACTAGTGACAGAAAGTAAATTACTTATTGTCATAATTCTGCAGCCAAGATATGTACTGAGATTATGTGAAAAGCCCGGACAACCCCTTTAAGGGAACTTGGGGATGTAAGTTCACATGGACTAGGAATAACATGACAATTTGCATAGTGGCTTGTACACATGTGTAACCAGAGCCTAGCCTGCTATGCTATCCCTAGACATACACTGTAGCTGAGGCCTATGCAATAGGAGATTCCCCTTTTAGGCATCTGTACCACTTAATCAATACTGATTATTGTGTACTGTGTCGCAAATAAAAGTGCATGTTGTAGTGACAACCATCAGACACCTAGGGTCTGGCACTCACCACTGGGCGATATGATGTTTTATCAGCTTGTTGTCTGTTACAGGACAAAATACAAATTTCTTGAGATTAAAAATGATGTAAAATAAAACAGTAACTACAGTACAAATAAAAGGTAAAGTATCTCTATAAACATATTCATATATCTATAACCAATTTTAGTAACAGTAACATTTCTAACCTCATTGACACTTCGGTCTATTGGGCTGATATCCTCTCTAAAATTAAAAGTGGTTCATTGTATTGGGGAAGCATAATTAAAACTCTTCTGTAAATACCAGGATCTCTGGGGTATTTCATTATTCATTTGCATTTTGATGAAATCTAATATATAAAGCTCAAAGTGTGTATGTACAGTGCCTACAAGTAGTATTCAACCCCCTGCAGATTTAGCAGGTTTACGCATTCAGAATTAACTTGGCATTGTGACATTTGGACTGTAGATCAGCCTGGAAGTGTGAAATGCACTGCAGCAAAAAAGAATGTTATTTCTTTGTTTAATTTTTTTTTAAATTGTGAAAAGTTTATTCAGAGGGTCATTTATTATTCAACCCCTCAAACCACCAGAATTCTGTTTGGTTCCCCTAAAGTATTAAGAAGTATTTCAGGCACAAAGAACAATGAGCTTCACATGTTTGGATTAATTATCTCTTTTTCCAGCCTTTTCTGACTATTTAAGACCTTCCCCAAACTTGAGAACAGCACTCATACATGGTCAACATGGGAAAGACAAAGGAGCATTCCAAGGCCATCAGAGACAAGATCGTGGAGGGTCACAAGGCTGGCAAGGGGTACAAAACCCTTTCCAAGGAGTTGGGCCTACCTGTCTCCACTGTTGGGAGCATCATCAGGAAGTGGAAGGCTTATGGAACTACTGTTAGCCTTCCACGGCCTGAACAGCCTTTGAAAGTTTCCTCCCGTGCCGAGGCCAGGCTTGTCTGAAGAGTCAAGGCTAACCCAAGGACAACAAGGAAGGAGCTCCGGGAAGATCTCATGGCAGTGGGGACATTGGTTTCAGTCAATACCATACGTAACGTACTCCACCGCAATGGTCTCCGTTCCAGACGAGCCCGTAAGGTACCTTTACTTTCAAAGCGTCATGTCAAGGCTCGTCTACAGTTTGCTCATGATCACTTGGAGGACTCTGAGACAGACTGGTTCAAGGTTCTCTGGTCTGATGAGACCAAGATCGAGATCCTTGGTGCCAACCACACACGTGACGTTTGGAGACTGGATGGCACTGCATATGACCCCAAGAATACCATCCCTACAGTCAAGCATGGTGGTGGCAGCATCATGCTGTGGGGCTGTTTCTCAGCCAAGGGGCCTGGCCATCTGGTCCGCATCCATGGGAAGATGGATAGCATGGCCTACCAGGAGATTTTGGCCAAGAACCTCCGCTCCTCCATCAAGGATCTTAAGATGGGTCGTCATTTCATCTTTCAACAAGACAACGACCCAAAGCACACAGCCAAGAAAACCAAGGCCTGGTTCAAGAGGCAAAAAATCAAGGTGTTGGAGTGGCCTAGTCAGTCTCCTGACCTTAACCCAATTGAAAACTTGTGGAAGGAGCTCAAGATTAAAGTCCACATGAGACACCCAAAGAACCTAGATAACTTGGAGAAGATCTGCATGGAGGAGTGGGCCAAGATAACTCCAGAGACCTGTGCCGCCTGATCAGGTCTTATAAAAGACGATTATTAGCTGTAATTGCAAACAAGGGTTATTCCACAAAATATTAAACCTAGGGGTTGAATAATAATTGACCCACACTTGTATGTTTAAAATTTATTAAAATTTAACTGAGCAACATAACTTTTTGGTTTGTAAGATTTATGCATCTGTTAATAAATCCTGCTCTTGTGTGAAGTTTGAAGGCTCTAACTTATTTGCATCTTATCAAACCTGCTAAATCTGCAGGGGGTTGAATACTACTTGTAGGCACTGTATGTATTTGTGTATGTATGTATGTGTGTGTGTGTGTATGTCCGGGATAGGCATCCGCACCGTCGCAGCTACAGCCACAAAATTTGGCACAGTCACACGTCTGGACCCCGAGAGCATCCTAAGCTATGTTGTGAAGCAAAATTTTAACCCCGTGCGTTCCAATTCACCAAACAATTTTGCCCCTGTCTACATAATGGGGAAAAAGTGTGTGCTCGTCAAGCCCCGCCCCTCATTATGATGTCATAATGCCCCTATCTACATAATGTGGAAAAAGTGTGTGCGTATCAAGCCCCGCCCCTCTTTATGATGTCATAATGGTTTCCTTGGCGACGCTGATGTCATCATAGGTTGCAAGCCCCGCTGCTCATTATGATGTCATAATGGTTGACTATGGGATGGAGGATGTGTGATGGGTATATGGGCACTGGACTATGAGATGGAGGATATGTATGACGGGTATATGGGCACGGGACTATGGGATGGAGGATGTGTGATGGGTATATGGGCACTGGACTATGGGATGGAGGATATGTATGACGGGTATATGGGCACGGGACTATGGGATGGAGGATGTGTGATGGGTATATGGGCACTGGACTATGGGATGGAGGATATGTATGACGGGTATATGGGCACAGGACTATGGGATGGAGGATATGTATGATGGGTATATGGGCATGGGACTATGAGATGAAGGATGTGAGATGGGTATATGGGCACTCGACTATGGGATGGCGAATATGTATGATGGGTATATGGGCATGGGACTATGGGATGGAGGATGTGTGATATGTATATGGGCATGGGACTATGGGATGGAGGATATGTATGATGGGTATAAGGGCACGGGCCTATGGGATGGAGGATGTGTGATGGGTACATGGGCACTCGACTATGGGATGGAGGATATGTATGATGGGTATATGGGCACGGGCCTATGGGATCATGGATATGTATGATGGGTATATGGGCACAGGACTATGGGATGGAGGATAATTATAATTTGTTATAACTAACCACAGTTAGTTACTATGCCCGGGCAACGCCGGGCTCTTCAGCTAGTATTTACTAAATGCCTTGCAATTCATGTAACATATTCCAAGTGTTACTCCAAGTGTTACATGAAAAGAAAAACTATAGGTCTAGTGAAGTTATCTGCTGACAGCATGTTCTTTCCCCTAGAAGGCATATGTATGCGTATATGACAGTATGATTAATGGTATGACACCTGCTGCTCCATATTGCTCAAAAATGGAATCCTATTACTTTTCATTTATTGCCTCAACCACTTTGATGATAAAAACTACCGGATTTCTGGAAATGTGTCCTTAAAACACACTTTTACAAACAATACAGTGTACGTATTATGTACTGTATGTGTATTGTGAGAATCATGTGGGAATAGTGGATGAGGGCAGGTATATCTCGCCCAGATTCCTTTCCTATGTGGCCTAGTCTGGTCAGTATCGCACCTGCTTGCTAATGAATAATGGGAGGTGGATATAAAAGGATGCCAGGTGGTTGTGTGAGTGTCTCAGCCTGGGAACACAGAGAGCCTGTCTGTGTGAGAGACACACGTGAGTGGAAGCAGTGCCCACTGCAACTGTGGTTTGGCTGGACGGGAGAAGCCCGCCAGTTGGTAGTTAGGTTGTCCATTGTTTAGTTAGTGCCGGACAGGCAAGGATTTGTTTTATGTTTTATTTCCTTTTGCATTGCTTTCACCGTTAATAAACCTGACCCAGGGTCAGTTACACCCGAATCTCAGCTCTGCGCCTGAGTTTCATGCTGAATGCACGTGACCTTTGACCCCAGCAAAGGCGATCCCGGAGTGTTTTATCACATTGTGGTGGAGAACGCGGGCATCACGTTGCAAGCATGAGCATGGAGGACGTGGTGAAAGCGCTGGTACAGTCCACCGCCGTCCAGCAAGAAGCTAATCGGGTGATGATGGCCCAGCTGAAGGAGTTGGTGGACATGACAGTTACCGATCGTTCGCTTCTCCAGCAGGTGGCGCAGCGCTTGGCAAGCTTACCTGAGGTTAACCTGGAAGCCGAGTCGAGAGTGATTCACGTGAGTCGGTACTGGCAGAAGATGACGACAGAAGATGACGTCGAGGCATACCTGACTACGTTTGAACGGACGGCGTTGCGAGAAAAATGGCCGAAGGCAAGATGGGCCGGCCTGATTGCCCCATTTCTTTCCGGTGAGGCCCAAAAGGCTTATTATGACTTAGAGCCTGAAGCTGCGCAGGACTTTGTCAAACTGAAAGCCGAGATCTTGGCCCGGCTGGGAGTGACGACCGCTGTCCGTGCACAGAGAGTGCATCAATGGACTTATCAGCCGGATAAACCACCGCGGTCACAGATGTTCGACCTGATCCACGTGACGAAGATGTGGCTACAACCCGAGGTGTTGACAGCGCCAGAGATAATCCAGAGAGTCGTCATGGACAAGTACCTGAGAGCTCTACCGCCAGCCCTGAGGAAGTGGGTAAGCCATGGAAATCCTACGACGGCAGATCAACTGTTGGATCTGGTTGAACGTTACTCCGTGGCGGAAGGACTCCGAGACGACGCTACCCCACCTCGTTCTTCATCATCTCCACGTGGAACCGGTAAGACTGTTCCAGGGAGTAGGGGAGATGGAAAAATCCCTAAGACAGTGGGGGAGGAAAACGGGACTGCCCGCACTTCGAGGCCGAGAGTAACGAACTATGGTCTAAGCAAGGGGCCCGTTAGGTGTTTCCGCTGCCAAGAGATGGGACATATTGCTGCGAACTGTCCGGTCACTACTGAACCCATGCAGTGCGACGTCACAGACTCTAAAAACCGCATGTCTATGGTTGCACGGGTAGTGAGTGTGAATGCCGGTCAAAAGGATGTGGAAAAACACTTGTGTGATTTAACTGTTGATGGCAAAAATATGGTGGCATTGTTAGACTCGGGAAGTGTGGTAACTCTGGTGAAGGCCAGTCTGGTGTCAGCCCCGACTGGACCATCAGACAAATTTTCTGTTACGTGTGTGCATAGAGACACCTGTTCGTACCTCACCACGGTCATATGCATTACAACTTCCTATGGGTCTGTGCAACATAAAGTGGGACTCGTCCCGGCGTTATTGCATGATGTTATCCTGGGCCGGGATTTTCCCCACTTCTGGCAATTGTGGGAGAATCAGTTGATGCCTTCGGGTAATAGTGTACATGATTCTTCTCCCAGGGCGCGTGTGGATCCCGGACCCCAGGAAGAGGTCTCCCCGGAAGACTCGGGGGAAGAGTCTGCGGGAAATGACCTGCAGTTCCCGTTTTCAGTCATGGCGGTGATACGGAGGAGACCGGGGAAGAGGAGGAGGCTGACAGCCGTCCACCTCCCCGTTTGCCGGATTTAGAAGTTCAGAAAGATGACTTCCAAAGCGAGCAAATAAAGGATCCTACCCTTTCTCAGGCTAGGACAAATGTAAAAGTGATAAATGGGGTACCCGTAGAACCTGGCTCTAGGCTGGCATATCCTTACATGGTTCTGGAGAATGATTTACTCTATCAGATAGAGAAAAAGGGGGAAGATACGGTGCAACTATTAGTCGTGCCAAAACCCTACCGGCGGCAGGTGCTGGACCTGGCCCACGGACATGTGATGGGAGGTCACCTGGGTGTCCAGAAAACCACCGAAAGGATATTACACTGTTTTGTTTGGCCAGGCATGCATCACGATATCCGTGTATATTGTGAGTCTTGTCCTGACTGCCAAGCCTCTGCACCTAAGCCCCGGTTCTGTAGCCCTTTGGTACCCCTACCTATTATTGAAGTCCCGTTTGAGAGGATTGGGATGGATTTAGTTGGGCCCCTTCCACGGTCTGCACGTGGACACCAACATATCCTGGTCATCTTGGATTATGCCACTCGTTACCCGGAGGCCATCCCTTTGCGTAACACGGCCACCAAGACGATTGCCAAGGAACTGGTGCATGTGTTTAGTCGGGTCGGTATACCAAAACAGATACTCACCGACCAGGGGACCCCCTTTATGTCCAGGGTAATGAAGGAGCTCTGCCGATTGTTACAAATCGAACCGTTACGCACATCCGTGTATCACCCTCAAACAGACGGGTTGGTCGAACGGTTCAATAAAACTCTGAAGCAGATGCTGAGAAAGGTGATAGACAAGGATGGGAAGAACTGGGACTATTTACTTCCGTATTTGCTTTTCGCCATCAGGGAAGTACCCCAGTCTTCCACGGGATTCTCGCCTTTCGAGTTATTGTACGCCCGACGTCCTCGCGGACTGTTAGACGTTGCAAAAGAAACCTGGGAGGGTCAGGTCACTCCGTTTAAAACAGTGATAGATCACGTCACACAAATGCAGGACCGTATTGCGGCTGTTATGCCTATCGTCAAAGAACACATGATACAGGCTCAAGGAGCCCAAAAAAGAATCTATGATAGGGGCGCCAAGATCCGTACGTTTGCACCCGGAGATAGAGTGTTGATCCTGGTCCCCACGGTGGACAGTAAGTTCCTGGCAAAGTGGCAGGGCCCCTTTGAGATCAAGGAAAGAGTTGGTGAAGTAAACTACAAAGTATACCAGGCAGGTAAACGGAAACCTGAACAGATTTATCATGTAAATCTGATAAAGCCCTGGAAGGATCGGTCTGCCTTGTCAGCGGAGCTGGCCCGTCCTGTCTGCTCGCATACCGTACCGGAGGTATGGGTTGCAGAGACTCTCTCGGAGCGGCAAAAGACTGAGGTCAGGCAGTTTCTACTTCACAACCAAAAGTTTTTCTCAGAAAAACCCGGGCAGACCACGCTAATAAAACATGACATCGTAACGGAACCTGGTGTCACAGTTCACGTAAAGCCCTACCGAATCCCGGAAGCGCGCCGTGAAGCCGTTTCCCGAGAAGTGAAGGCAATGTTAGAGTTAGGTGTCATTGAGGAATCGCACAGTGCTTGGTCCAGCCCGATTGTGCTAATTCCTAAACCGGACGGCACCACCCGGTTCTGCAATGACTTCAGGAAACTGAATGCGGTCTCAAAATTTGATGCCTACCCCATGCCCCGGGTCGACAAGTTAATAGATCGGTTAGGAAAAGCCCGGTATGTTACGACCCTAGACCTAACAAAGGGGTATTGGCAGATCCCTCTGGTGGAGGCTGCCAGAGAAAAGACAGCATTTGCTACCCCAGAAGGTCTATTTCAGTATGTGTATATGCCGTTTGGACTGCACGGAGCACCGGTGACCTTCCAGAGACTGATGGATCGAGTCCTGAGGCCACATAGGCAGTACGCTTCGGCCTATTTGGACGACATTGTCATTTACAGCTTGGACTGGGAGACTCATCTCCAGAAAGTACAAGCTGTGATTGACGACCTGTGGGAGGCAGGTCTAACCGCGAACCCCAAGAAATGTCACATCGGGCTAGAAGAAGCCCGGTATTTGGGGTATGTAATTGGGAGGGGTGTTGTTAAACCCCAGGTTGATAAGATTCAGGCGGTTCAGGACTGGCCACAACCTGTCAACAAGAAGCAGGTGCAAGCCTTCCTGGGGATCGCCGGTTATTATCGCCGGTTCATACCCAATTTTGCAGCCATCGCTACCCCCCTGACGGATCTTACAAAAGGGAAAGACTCCGTCATGATTAAATGGAGTTTAGCGGCTGAAGAAGTCTTCCATAGCCTAAAACGGGCACTTTGCTCTCAGCCCGTACTGGTGACTCCGGACTTCCGCAGTGAGTTTGTGGTACAAACGGATGCCTCTGATACCGGTATCGGGGCCGTACTCTCACAAGTGAGGGACAGAGTGGAACACCCAGTCCTCTATCTCAGCAGGAAGCTGAATAAACACGAGCAAAGGTATGCAGTCGTAGAAAAAGAGTGCCTCGCCATTAAGTGGGCTCTAGAGGCCCTCAAATATTACCTGGTGGGCCGAAAGTTCAGGCTGATCACTGACCATGCCCCTCTCAAGTGGATGCACTTGAACAAGGAACGAAATAGCCGGGTGACCCGGTGGTTCCTTGCCCTGCAGGCCTACACTTTTACGGTGGAGCACCGCCCAGGGGTACAGATGGGAAATGCAGATGCCCTGTCCCGAGTGCACTGTTTGGCGGGTGTCATTGCTCGACCGGAGTGGTCTGAGCAGAAGGGGGGGATATGTGAGAATCATGTGGGAATAGTGGATGAGGGCAGGTATATCTCGCCCAGATTCCTTTCCTATGTGGCCTAGTCTGGTCAGTATCGCACCTGCTTGCTAATGAATAATGGGAGGTGGATATAAAAGGATGCCAGGTGGTTGTGTGAGTGTCTCAGCCTGGGAACACAGAGAGCCTGTCTGTGTGAGAGACACACGTGAGTGGAAGCAGTGCCCACTGCAACTGTGGTTTGGCTGGATGGGAGAAGCCCGCCAGTTGGTAGTTAGGTTGTCCATTGTTTAGTTAGTGCCGGACAGGCAAGGATTTGTTTTATGTTTTATTTCCTTTTGCATTGCTTTCACCGTTAATAAACCTGACCCAGGGTCAGTTACACCCGAATCCCAGCTCTGCGCCTGAGTTTCATGCTGAATGCACATGACCTTTGACCCCAGCAAAGGCGATCCCGGAGTGTTTTATCACAGTATATATATATATATATATATATATATATATATATATATATATGGAAGTAGAACCATTTTAGTCCGAATGGAAATAACAGGCTTGTAATACAAAGTCTTACATGCCATTTATGATCTGCATAGCTATGATCTATGGTGAGAAAATAACTACCAGTAATGCAAAGGCATAATATTAGATAAAACAGCAATGCAGTGGAAGTGGCCTGCAGCCAAATTCATTTATCCTATACAACATAAACCAGTACTTTCTGATACTTATATAGGGGTATAACACCTTTTTTTTCTCTGGTCAGACCTTTCAGACCAATGTTGATCCTAATCTCATTGTGTAAATGGTGAGATTATGTGATTGAAATTTAAAGGTGTCCATTCATCTTTAATAGCTGCCAGGTCAACTGCTTGTTCTATCAACATTTAACTCTCCTGACTCCCCACATACACATTAATACTTAAGCCCCCGTCACACATAGCGATCTCGCTAGCGAGATCGCTGCTGAGTCACAAGTTTTGTGACACAACAGCGATCTCACCAGCGAGATCGCTGTGTGTGACACTTCTCAGCGACCGGCCCCCCTGCCGGGTATCGCTGATCATCCTGGAATGGCCAGGACATTTTTTTGATCGCTGGTCTCCCGCTGGCCAGCACGCATTGCTGCGTGTGACAGGCGGGAGACCAACGATCAGCGAGCTGCCGCTGGTAACTAGGGTAAACATTGGGTTTCTAAGCAGTGCGCAGCGCTTAGAAACCCGATGTGTACCATAGTTACCAGCGCGCTGGTTCAGAGAGCTAGTAACCAAGGTACACATCGGGTTTCTAAGTGCCGCACGCTGCTTAGAAACCCGATGTGTACCTTGGTTACCAGCTCCCTGCACCAGCACGCTGGTAACTAAGGTACACAGTGGGTAACAAAGCGACGTGCGTCGTTTGTTACCCGCGTGTCGCTGGTGCTGATCGCTGGTGAAGCTGACTGTTTGACAGCTCACCAGCGATCATGTAGCAACACACCAGCGATCCTGACAAGGTCATATCGTTGTCGGGATCGCTGGTGCATCGCTATGTGTGACGGGGCCCTTAGCCTAGCTGGTCATGCATGTGTTCTCAATAGGGACAGGGGTGTAAGCCACCGTTTATCTCCTGATGGGGAAGAAAAGGATTAGACATTGCAATGAATCATGCATGATCCTTCTTTCACCAGCATTATTTTTTAGGGGAGAGTCAGGAGGCCAAAAACACATTAGAGGATAGGCTGTTCCCACAAAAATGCCAGTTTCAACAAATGTTAATCTCATTTGTTTTTCCAACCAAAATAACACGTTTGACCGATATTAATTTAATTTGTAAATTAATGTACTGTAGAGCCATTGTTACTGCATGTATGGCAATATAGTACATATATATGGCATCATATAATTCCGGTGCTTTCCTCACTTTTAGGGTAGAAGATCTATCTGTGGTATCTGCGCATGCTAAGACATACCCATGCATTTCTATGATGAAGTAGTGTGTCTCTGTACATCGCTGTTTTTTCTGCTTACAATGCATACTGACAGTGTGCTCTCTTACCAGCTCGTCACTTCTCACCAGAGCCGATGAGAGATCGCACTGTCACTGTGCATTGCTCAGTGACAGAAATCTACTGAGCATATGTTGTAATTGACAATCGTTCGGTAGAGCAGGGACTAACCCATCCCCAATACGAACGTCACCGATGATACTTCGTTTCAGGGTGGGGGCAGAGGATGCCCCCTGATGATGGCTTGTTTGAGTATCCAAGCATGCACTAGAGATTTTCAAAGTATCATCAAACAAGAAGAAAGTAAAAAAATAAATAAAGCACTTAGATAAGAAGGAATGATAGGGAATTCTAATTAAAGTACATTAGAAAAGATATTAGATTATCACGTTACATAGACATAAATTTAGGATTAAAATAAATGTTAGCTTCACAACACCCCTTTAATTTTGTTATTCAAGATTAAATAAATGAAAAACTCAAGAAATGTAGCTGAAAGTAGTAAAATTGTCCTTTGAAGCCAGACTGGTGCAGACAGGGTGAAGAGGCGGTTCTGATGCCGATCGGTTGTAGGGAAGCCTTGTTGCCATCATGTTTGCGCACTTAGGCCGGGTTAATCTAATATATAAAGCTCAATGTGGGTGTGTATGTATGTATGTGTCACGTTACCGTCAGACGGGAGGCCTGCTGTTCCGCCCTCAGCCACTAGGAGGCGACGGACTGTCACGCCGCCCTCGGGCTCGGGGCATGTTGTCCAGGCTTCGGCCACCAGGAGGCGCCGGACTGACACATCGCCGTTGAACTCGGGGCCTGTTGTTCCTGCCTCGGTCACTGGGAGGCGCCGTGGTTCACGCCCGAGTGATGGCGACAACAGTGAAAGGGAGAGATGACCTGATCCCTCAAATACTTTGGGACTGGGCTTGCAAGCCGCTGGATATATTCTTGGTTCCCCTGCGTGCTACTTTGTGATTCTATAATTAACTCTGACCTCAGCCTGGATTCTGACTATTCTATTGCCTGCTGTTTTCGTACCTTTGCCTTACTGCCGACTACTGACGCTGACCTTGGCTTGGATTCCCTGACCTCTCTTCTGCCTGCTGATTCTGTACCTCTGCTATTCTCCAGGTTTGTGACCTTGGCCTGGATATTCGACTCTGCTACTGCCTGCCGTTTTTGCACCTCTACCGCTCGCCTGGTTTCTGACTACGTTTTTGGCTCCCTTCCTGCTTTTCTATTGGCGACCGTCCTGCTCTGGCGCACTGCTCCTATTCCGACAGCGCCTCCTGGGCTCTGCTGTAAATCCAGATCCCTGTATAGGGGTAAAGGGTATCGGGGTTACTCGGGGCGCTGTCTTTTCGCTGCCCAGACTTGCAGACGGACGTTACAGTATGTATGTATGTATGTATGTATATATGTCCGGGATTGGCATCCGCACCGTCGCAGTTACAGTCACAAAATTTGGCAAAGTCACACGTCTGGACCCCAAGAGCGTCATAGGCTATGTTGTGAGGCGAAATTTTAACCCCGCGTGTTCCAATTCACCAAACAATTTTGCCCCATCTACATAATGGGGAAAAAGTATATGTATGTATTGGCATCTGCACCGTCGTAGCTACAGCCACAAAATTTTGCACAGTCACACGTCTGGACCCCGAGAACATCATAGGCTATGTTGTGAGGCCAAATTTCAACCCCGCGCATTCCAATTGATCAAACAATTTTGCCCCTATCTACATAATGGGGAAAAAGTGAAAGGAAAAGTGTTGGAGGCAAATTGACAGCTGCCAGATGTAAACAAGGGGGACTTAAAGAATGAGAGCGATGGCGCCAAACAGTATATACCGTACAGTTGCTAAGGTGGGGCCCTGACATGGGATACAAAATGCACCAAAATGCACACAAAATGCGCCACACAATACCACGTGCTTCAACACATATACCACCCTCAGCACACATTTCACCACACATACTCCAACGTCACCACATAAAAGTCGAAACACAAAAGTCGCCACTCAAAACTCGCCACGCTGTCCCAGAGCTGTTTAAAAGATGAAAAATGAGCTGTGATTGGTTGCTATCAGCAACAGTTTTCTTTGTTGACAGTTGTGGTAACTGAGGCCTATTATTCTTATCATTTCTATGGTGTTATCGTCCTTCTGTAAAGCTGGAAATAACCCAATTTATTACCATGTCAACACAGACCACCCTCTGACACAGACTGCAGGGGGACCCCGGATCACACATAATAGCTCAGCAGACAGTATCACACAGGATAGGATTAGATACACGGTTCAGCACTGTATCACACAGGATAGGATTAGATACACAGCTGAGCAGACTATCACACAGGATAGGATTAGATACACAGCTCAGCAGTAAGTATCACACAGGATAGGATTAGATACACAGCTGAGCAGACTGTATCACACAGGATAGGATTAGATACACAGCTCAGCAGTCAGTATCACACAGGATAGGATTAGATACATGGCTCAGCAGGCAGTATTACACAGGATAGGAATAGATACACGGCTCAGCAGGCAGTATCACACAGAATAGGATTAGATACACAGCTCAGCAGTCAGTATCACACAGGATAGGATTAGATGCACGGTTTTTATGTGCAATATAATCATTATAATTTGTTATAACTAACCACAGTTGGATACTATGCCCAGGCAATGCCGGGCTCTTCAGCTAGTATTTGTATATTTGTTAAGCTGATGTTTCTGTTCTTCTTCATGCATTAATCTGCATGGAATGATTGCGATCAATTCTCATCCGCTATGTGCGAATCCACATTACTTTGCAATGACTGAGATGACAGATGAAACAATTGAAGTGACAGATGATATTAGTGTAAAACATTTTTTTGTGACATAAAGGAAAACATTTCACAAATTCATCCATTGTCATAGCAGAGGACAATAAAATGCGCTGTGACACCTACTCATTCATTCAACACAGGTCCTCCTTTTCAGCATCTTTAAAAAAAACACGGGAATCATCAGAAAATTGATAGCCAGCTTTCTTTATCATATAGTTTAAATCTGTAGCATTTACAGCATTGAAGTTGCCTTCAGTTTACGCCAAGATGGCTGTAGATGCCTTTGTAAAGCACCGCATAATGTTACTTAGAAATGTTATCTACTAATTAACCCTACAGTCAACTATTTCAATGATTTTGGAGTCACAACACCCTTCCGAAACATTAACTAAGATGACATTTCAAGATTCACGTCAAAGAAGGTAAATAGGAAGGGATTGAAACGCAGGGTTCACTCCTTGGAGATCACAGATTAATGAGAGGACCTTCATGTTTGATCTGTTTAGGGATTCGAGGAGCTTAGAAGAAATTCTCAGTGGGGATGATATCAAAAACTTCTATCAAGTAAAGAGAAAAAAAAAAAAACAGATGGCAATTACTTACCCAACAAAGAGCGATAGATATGCATTGATGTAAATGTGGATAGCAATGTTTCATTTTTTGAGACTAACATCTTCCTCATTAAAACGACTCAAAAAGGGACCCAAAAAATATGTAGAATACTGTAATAGGTTCAAGCGCGGTAATCGTGTCCATGAAAAGGGAGGTACATGTTTACTAAGTAGAATGTGAGAGTGCGAAGTTCATTTATCCACGACTATCAGGGCAGCGTTTTATTTCTTTTATATCTTAACTATTTATTTACCAGCTGACGTATCCATTAATTGGAGGCTGTGTCGGCTTCCCTATCCTGGCTCCTGTATACTGGTCATACTTAGACAAAAAAAGGCTCTTTTGTTTAGTCTCCATCTAACTAATAGAGTGTTATAAAAAATAAAGAAAGAAATTGAGTCATAGACACGTTTAACGTTAAACATAAGCTAAGAATGTGATGTAAAAAGGGCCTACATCAACTAAAGTCCAGAAAATACTTAAATGGCTTGTCCCAACTAGGCTTGTTGCTACTTGCGCACAGAAAAGGTTTAGTTCCTCTATGTGCCTACTATCTATTTGCCTATATTACAGTTGTATAAAATAGGTAAAATCAGATACAGCATAGGTGATAACTTGCTGATCACTCGGAGCTCCACTATTCCCGATAAGGGTGCTCTGAAATGTCCCGTTAGTGACATGGTGTCATGGACATGCAATTACAGGAGCCCTTTAGAGCCCTGTCCTCTGGATTGATGTCAGTCCCATAGCAAACTGCAAGTTGTCTACTGTTAGGTGGATAGGCGTTAACTAGCTGACTAGAACTCCTTTATGTTTAGGAAACAGATGATGTTTTTCAATATGACAAATCCCAGCGCGAAATGATGGAAAACGCCAACATTTGTTGTTTTACCAGTATTATAGTTGACAATATATAGGAAATACAGGGAAAACATTTTCTAATGCTATATCAATACATCAGTACCCTGAGGTCTTTATAAAGAGGGGCTCCGAATATTCATCATGTGCAGATAACTCCACCAATGAGTGCAGCTGAATGTAATAAATCCTATGAGCGCTATGAAACGTATAGCACGTCATTATCAGTAATATGGGGTCAAGAGTTGAGGTGTTTGAACCTCGAGTAGCAGAATTGCCCGATCTCTCTGTTCTTAATAAAGCTGTGTTTTTGCTACATGTCCTTATTATTATAATTATCAAAACTAGACAAGGTCAATTTTCCCTGGAGTGCAGGGATCAGGCCTTATTCTGTTTCCCTCTGGAAATTCCACTGAGCGTATTTAGAATACTCAGAAAGCCAAACATGGCCTGGTTCTGGTCTCTGAGCGCTGATAGATCATATTCTCCTGGTTCCTGACGTGCTGCATTGCTTTGAAAGCAAATTAAATAGATCAGTGAGTCTTCCCTAATGCAGACTGGGGGATGGATGAAAGCGTAGTGTGATATACAGACGGCGTGGTAGAAAATACACTTACATCAGCAATGATGTTATCTGTTTTTACAATGATGCAATGGCCTTTTCTCATTCCAACACATTCGCTACTTCCCCAAAGGTCTTAATGAGTTATTGATATTATTGTGTTTGGAAGTGTCTGAATCCAGCGATTATATTCACTCCTGCTGTCTTTGAGTCAAGCAGTTTAACACATGTTCATGGACAACCATCATTTTGCCCTATTCCTTCCATGTATCCCTTAATCCATGGCAATTTGGGCAACACTACATTACGCGCTGGGTTTGTATGTTCTTCATGTGTTTCCATATATGAATTCGGTGATATATCGTTTGTGTGTGTGTTTTCGACTTCTTTGTACAGATTAGTCAAGAAACGTATTTTACTCTGAAAGGTCTAGAAACCTGAGATGGAATGGCGGCTTTTATTGTGATGAACGCACAAGTCATCTCAGGAATGGAGGTGAAATTTTACATTCAATCACAGGATGACTTTTACAACCAGGTAAATCCCATCTACCAATGGCAAATATATTGAAGCATTAGTAGATCAGTATCAATCATAAGGCATTTATAGGCCATGAATATGTAAGCTCGTTCTGCGGTCTTGATGTTTGTTGAGAGTCGTCTTTTGTAGAAAGCCCACAGCTAGCCTAAGGATGGCATTGACTGATGTTTTGAAAGCTCTTTAACATACTGTGAGCATCAGAGGTGTGTGAAAAGTAGCTCTGTTATTACAGACACATGACAAACCAGGGGGGATCTATGGACATATGTTTCATCTCATCAATGAAAATAACTTCCAGCTAGAATATAGAATATAGCAAATGTCTGTTCCTTGTGGCGTATTGTAAGTATATTGAAAATCTGTTTGACAGAATTCATTTTTGTACAGCTTTGTTGTATTTTATATTTAGAAAATGAGATATTTATCATGAGCTAACATCCGGTACCTTCCCTTCTGATTTCAAACATGCCACAATCACGCCTATCCTTAAAAAGCCAACCCTCGACCCATCCAATATGTCCAGCTATCGCCCAATATCGTTGCTCCCATTCGCTTCCAAACTCCTGGAACAGCACGTCCACGCTGAACTTTCCTCCCACCTATCAACTAACTTGCTCTTTGACAATCTACAATCTGGTTTCCGCCCCCATCACTCCACTGAGACAGCCCTGACCAAAATTACTAACGACCTACATACAGCCAAATCAAATGGACAATACTCTATACTCCTGCTTCTAGACCTGTCCTCTGCATTCGACACAGTTGACCACTGCCTTCTACTACAGATCCTCTCCTCCTTTGGCATCAAAGGCCTTGCTCTATCCTGGATCTCCTCATACCTTTCCAACCGCACATTCAGCGTCTCCCACTCCCACACCACCTCCTCATCCCACCCTCTCTCTGTTGGAGTCCCCCAAGGCTCTGTTTTAGGACCCCTACTCTTCTCAATCTATACACTTGGTCTGGGGCAACTCATAAAGTCCCACGGATTCCAGTACCACCTTTATTCTGATGACACTCAGATCTTCCTCTCTGGCCCAGACATCACCTCTCTGCTGTCCAGAATCCCAGAGTGTCTATCAGCCATATCCTCCTTCCTCTCCTCTCGCTTCCTCAAGCTCAATGTGGACAAATCTGAACTCATCATCTTTCCTCCATCTCACAGATCTTCCTTACCCGACCTAGCTATAACAATTAATGACATCACACTTTCCCCAGTACCGGAAGTCCACTACCTCGGAGTAACCTTTGACTCTGCCCTGTCCTTCAAACCGCACATCCAAGCTCTTTCTACCTCCTGTCGCCTCCAGCTCAAAAATATTTCCAGAATCAGTCCTTTCCTCAACCCTCAATCTACTAAAATTCTTGTGCATGCCCTCATCATCTCCCGCCTCAACTACTGCAACATCCTTTTCTGTGGTCTCCCTGCTAACACCCTCGCACCTCTCTAGTCCATCCTTAACTCTGCTGCCCGACTAATTCATCTCTCTCCTCGCTACTCCTCCGCTTCTCCCCTCTGCAAATATCTTCACTGGCTCCCATTCCCTCAGCGTATCCAGTTCAAATTACTAATACTGACCTACAAGGCCATCTATAACCTGTCTCCCCCATATGTCTCTGAACTAATCTCCCGATACCTTCCCTCACGTAATCTCCGGTCCTCCCAAGACCTTCTTCTCTCCTCCACAGTTATTTGCTCCTCACCCAACCGCCTCCAAGACTTCTCCCGAATTGCCCCTATTCTCTGGAATTCTTTGCCCCAACAAGTCCGACTATCAACCACATTTGGATCCTTCAGACGGAACCTGAAAACCCACCTCTTCAAGAAAGCCTACAGCCTGCAATGACCCCGCTACCTCCTTCTCTCTCACCACTACCGGTGATATCACCTCAACCAACACTGGAACTGCTGCAACCCACCAACCTACTGTCTCCTTCCCCACCATCCTGTAACATGTAAGCCCGAAAGGGCAGGGTCCTCTCTCCCCTCTGTATCAGTCCATCATTGTTAGTTTGTTTACTGTAAGTGATATCTGTAATTTATATGTAACCCCTTCTCATGTACAGCACCATGGAATCAATGGTGGTATATAAATAAATAATAATAATGAGCTTTTAATAGTATTACTTATTAGGGGAGGTTTGTGTTTTCCGACCCGCTAAGATCTTCTGTTGCATATTCCATCAAAAGTGCTAATTTTTTCCAGTAAAATGACGGCCACATTGACGGAAACCCGACAGACGCCAAAAGTAGTCAGTGAGGTCTGTTGGACGCGGTAGGTTCCAGTACTGTTGTTGTTTTTATTTTTATATTCATATAATGGAACAGAAGAACATGAGTAAAAGCACAGGTGTGAGTTTAGCTTTTTGAAGAACAGTTGCAGCTCATTGTGAAAAGCCATTACATATGTCTGTTTTCAACTTGTTGGTTAAATTCAAAGAAGATAGTGATCCTGTGACGTAGCAGCGATATTGCTAGCGATATCGCTTAGTGTGACAGGCCCTTTAGATTAGTTACTATATTCCCTGTAAAATAAAAACAGGATGTACCCAGGGCTGGGTCTTCCGATGCTTGCTTGACATTGTTATGTTAAGTGGGCCCTGCAAACAATCATCAGCCATTAATCGGTCTCTTCAGTCGATGGGACAGCAGTCATTAATTGGTCACGTAGTCGATGGGAGGTATGTGTCACAGAGATGGCTTGTCTCTGTGATGTAACCCGGAGTATTTTTGCATGAAAGCACTCAGAGGTTCGTTTGTTGCCCTTGGTCCAGATTGCGGGTAGCTATGAGAGATGGGCTGGTCTGGCTACCCACATATCTCACATCTGCATGTGGTTAACAGCCTACATCATGGAAGCTGTTTGGTACATAGTCTGTGTGTTGGGAGGAAGAAGGCCTCCTGTGTGTGGGGCTCCAGACCGAACCTGAGTACTGAACATTATTCCAGCCTGTGTGCCCACAGACCTGGTGGAGCAGAGCCCTGCTATGTAAATTTTGTACTTTGTTTTTCCTGATATAAAGGCTGTTTACTTTCTGTTGTTGCTTATGGGTTTATGAATCAATAAACCCACATGAACTTTTAAAAGGAACAAGGCTCCCATTTTCCTCCCGTCACACCCAAGTGAGTACAATCCCTACACTGCTTTCCAATGAAACTGCTGCTGGTCTCTCTCTTCCTTAAGACGTCAGAGTTTTGTTCAAAGGAAGTAAGAGTGAAATGGAGTATTAGCGGCTGCTGATTGGCTGCAGGGCTCGCGTGACATAACAATGTCACACAAGCCCCAGGAGACCATTTAGTGATGCCGGCCATGGAGGTGTGAGTACATGCTGTTTTTATTTTATAAGGTGGAATATAGTAATTAAGAAGAGGTTGTCTGAGTAATGGACAACCCATTTACAGTTGATGAAATGGAACGATTTCAACCAAAATGATCTTTCGTCGTATAAAAACTTGAGAAAGAGCAATAGCCAACAGATCTGAAACTGTGTTCTTTTCAAATGAAGTCAGCTGTTTTTATCACAAAAGTTGAAAGAAAGGGTATTTATGAATGATCAAAGAATATTCCCAGAATGACCATTAATTTGTTGGTCAGCGTTTCTGAACATTGAATCTCAGTTTCATCCACTATAATGGGCAGTATGGACTAACATGGACATGGCCGTTTTGTCACTACAATCATTTGTTGAACAGCAGCATACAGTAGTTTAAAGGGGTTGTCCACTACTTTAAATTAACCCTCCATTGTATCCCCCCGGGGCCCCTAATGAATTTTGTAAATACCTTGTGTTGCTTATACTGCCTGTGAGCGGCGCTATCCGTGGCCTCTCACAGGCAGCACGTGACCCAGCACTGACGTCACGACAAGTGAGACGTGACTCAGTGCTGGGTCCCTGCTGTGGATGCTGGGTTGTGGGCGGGGTTACTCCCGCGTCACACCCAGCATCCACCATGTGCTTTCTCAATGAATGGGCGCGTGGTGGATGCTGGGCGTGACACGTGGGGATAACCCCGCCCACAGCCTGGCAGACCGCGCGGAAGGAGGAAGAGGTACCCCGGCTGCTGCCAGCACTTGTCGGGACGTCAGCGGAAGCAAGAGCCGGCTGCAGCCAGGGGTCATGTGCTGCCTGTGAGTGGCCAGCGATAGCGCGACTCACAGGCAGTATAGGCAACATGAGGTATTTTCAAAATTCATTAGGGGCCCCGGGGGGATACATTGGGGGGTTAATTTAAAGTAGTGGATAACCACTTTAATCTAAAATGTATGGTGGCCTTCAGTCTTTTTTATAACCCCCTTGATGCTCAGGAAGGACTTGTTACATTTTAGAGTCAATATCAGGGGTCATGGTACTTTTAATATTTTGATATTTGTATAATAGAAATGATTATACAATACCCGTCAGCTGTCTATCTATGGTTAGAGATGGTTAGTCTACCTTATCCAATTAGGGTCGCATGACTACATTTGACCAGAAACCTGGAATACGCTTCCTTATCTATATGGCTGATTGCAGTGACAAAACGTTATGTAGCCCAATGAAGGTTTCCAGAGCGTACGTGCAGTATTTCATAGTCATTTAGCACGCTACCATTAATACTCTAAGCAATTCTCACAGTACAGTGTATTGAGTTGAGCAAATACCAGTGCTAACTTTGTGGGTTTTAGTAATATGGTCATAGAGATATATCACCTTTTAGATGGATATTTCTTCTGCCCATAGCCAGGACTATTAGATATGCTTATTTTTACCCTTGGAAAGGATGCATTGATATGATCACTCTGCAGTCTTTGTATAATGCCGATGAAGCATACAAACTCTTACTTTGTGTGTGACCATGTTCCATTTCATGTATTGCTGGCATGCTGCCCAGATTTATGCCCACCAATCCCCTTGGCAAGGTGCTGGCCCCTTGCCCAGCATAATGTAACAAAATTGTTTCTCCTCCTGTTAACATTATACTGACTATGGCCCTTCCAGATTTTATCCATGTATTGGCTGCATTACTTGCCAGCTGTTCCTTTCTCCGTAATACACCAACATAAAGTTGGATGAGCAGAACTAAGGCGCTATTTAGGTAAGAGTAGAGAGCGGGCACACTCTCTCTTTATTACAAGGCAAAGATATATCCAGATGGACACTACTTATGATACAATTTGTATAAAAACACTACAGGCTTGTTTCTGGAGAAACCTTGTGGTCCTAAAATATGGTTTTCTGCAGATAGTTGATCTCATTTACATTCTTGACATGTGGTAGGAAGAGAGATGATTTGGCACAAATAATTATGGGCATTGTCCTATTCACCGATTCCAAGAAACTAGCATTTACCAGGCATCTAATTACCGATCAGCTAAATCGCTATTAGTAATAACTTCTGCACGATTACTGACCAAATAATGTGGGTGATAGCCTCCAATATAATAATATATTACCAGCGAATATGACTCTGTGCAGCATTTAGGAAAGGGAAAGGAGTCATTTCATCATGTTAAGAATGTATTAAGGATAAGTTCATTAACAAATGCAGCATGTAATGAACGCAAATCAACAGTTTAAATAATGTATCACCAATCTTGGAAGTAAGGTAGCATTGTCAATTATGCCTGTAGGCTTTTTATGACACCATTGCCAAGCTCTGAGATTGCATTTTTCCCTTAAGATCACAGAGCATTGAGAAAGCCTATTTGTGGATATTTAAAGTAAAGATCGAGAAACCACGTAGCTGCATGTCATAATAATAAGGCTGAAGTCAATCTAAGAAATATGATTTCAATCCATCATTACCCAACAAAAAGGAAAAAAATGCAAGGATCCCATTAGAAGAACCAAGAAATATAAGCTTCTGTAAAGGATTGTCGTATATTATTATTTTACAATATTAGATACACTCCTTATCTCAGGTGTATACTCCAACTCTATGCCTGTAGGGTTGTAAAAATCTGTAATTTACAGCAATTACAAAGATACCCTCTTTATATGTACTAAAAAAATCTGAACCCGGCTGTGTGTCCTACTAGCTGGGCTCAGTCTTTCCCAGCTCTTATCCACATGCACGTCACTTGACAGCTGATAAAGTTTTTAATATTAGAGGTTAGGACCGTTGTATTAGGGTCACCGTAACGTGGTGGGATTGCTTTTGCATTTTTTTCATTAAAATTAAGTGAACTAAGTACCCCATATTATTTTCATGCACGATTACTGTTTATTCATTTACTGCAGGGTACTTGCTTATTATGTTTCTATCTTGGGTTTTATACAGCATGGAGTTGGGAAAGCTGCCTAAAAATGATGACTTGGCCAAAATACTTTCTAGCCTAATAATTATGCACATGGTGTAAAGTTTTCAGTTTAATGGAACCCAAAAAGGAACTTTTTCCTCAATAAAATATCACTAAGGCCGGAGTCACACAAAACGGTCGAATGCAATGCGATAAAAAATCGCATTGCATTTGAAGCCATGTTATTCTATGGGGCAGCTCACATCATGCGATTTTTTATCGCATCCGATCCTCGGACCAAGACAATCGCAGCATGCTGTGATTGTCACCAATTTTCGGATCGGATTCCCCAATGCAAGTCTATGGATGCGATAAAAAAACGCATGGAAAAGGCACCAAACGTGTGACTTGCCATTAAATCGCAAGACTTCTCCAGGTCTATAGGATAGTGCATCAGGCATTGGCATTGGATGTCAATTTGATGCTTAGATGCGATTAAAATTGGTTCCTTGCCGGAAAATGGGATGACAGACGGATCCCTGGACAAGAATTCTTTGTGCGATTTCGTACCATTAAAATGGGACCGATTTTTTAATGGTTGTGTGTGACTCCAGCCTAAAGAAATTAACGGCATCTCTCCACACCCTTAGCGTATGGGTACACTTTGGGTAACATGTCTGCATCTCTTGGCAGGAAAAATGCAGCTGCAAAACGTGCGTTTTTGGTGTGTTTTTGCGGCATTTTATCTTGCATTTTTTTGTCACGTTTTTGGTGCGTTTTGGATTGATTGGAGTGAAGTCAGTGATAAAAAACGCAGGGCAAAGATGCACAGAGAATTGACATACAGCAAATTATTTCCTGCACCAAATCTGCAAGTCAAAAACACTCAACGTGTGCATGACAATTCAGGTTTCTCATTCACTTTGCTGGCATCAGATTTGTCACAAATCCACAAAGAGAAAACACTCCAAAAATGCACCAAACCAGCAATGTGTGCACAGAGCCTCATACTACAAGCAATCCAAACAGTAGCCGACTGATGCGTGGAGTCATGCACAGATCACAGCATTGTGATGGTACATGGTCCCTTCTGAGTATATGTCAGAGATGCCATTAAAAAGTGACAAGTTTTTTCCCTTAGCGAGATATGTAAGGGGATCGCTGCTTATTCTGGCTGGAAGACGTTTAAAGTCACCACTGCACTAAA
This sequence comes from Dendrobates tinctorius, assembly GCF_039654945.1. Lineage (NCBI taxonomy): Eukaryota > Metazoa > Chordata > Amphibia > Anura > Dendrobatidae > Dendrobates > Dendrobates tinctorius. Next base: position 26,689,052 of record NW_027361741.1, on the reverse strand, counting down.
TTGCATAATTAACCTGCAGCACAGAAACTGAAGCAATTTGGGAACTTTTGCCACTGCATGTATATAATGGGTGATTGTGGCTTATTGCTATTGCACTATGTCTGGGTGAATTTGATGAATGTGCTTTTGGGAGATTTTGTCTCATATTCAGATCAAAAAAGAGACATAAAAGCCTTCTTCTCTATGTGTCCTACAAGATCAACCATTTTACTGCCTCTTTCACATAATCCTCATCAGAATGTCCAAGTGATCATCTAATGTGCACATACTCCTATTGGCAGATGTCGGGAAGATAAGATTTGGGCAGTTGGATTTCAAATGCCTCATCCTTTTGTTCTTGACTTTGTGTCTTGAAGCCTGTTACCATCTGCTCCCCATGCAGAACACATGCATGATCAGCTGAGCCAAGTATACATATTTATAGGAAAGTCAGGAGAGATAGCTCTTTGGCAGACAACTATTTAATGTGTATGGCCAACCTAATTCAACTCTATCCAGTAATGATTCCCAACTTTACACACAAACATTTTTAATTTTTGCCTCTTGTCTCCCATTTACCAGCTGAAAATTCAAGTATTCAGCAAGTGAGCATGAAAGCAGTTGTTCACACCGCAAAAAGTTTAAAAAAAAACCCATTACAAATGTTGTAAAATAATAAAAGAAACTATCTTCACCTTAAGGACCCTAGCTGCTCTTTTGATGCTGCCTAAGCGCCCTGCTTTGTACTTCATGTTTGGTTTAGATAACCCTGTGACTGATGCAATGGACTAGGAAGTACTGAGATTGGGGAATGTGAGGGCACCTGTGTAATGCTGGAAGAGCAGTGTCGGGGATTGCTAAATTCTGTATACATTGTTTTTTCATTTTTGATGGATTTCTTTTATTAAATCAGGATTAGATATGACTTTTAGCATTTATGTAAGATTTTTTTTAGTAGAACCATACTATTTTAAGATGATCTTTCTTTTAGGAAACAATATATTTAAAAAATCTTTGAATTAAAAGAGTCGATCTCTCAAACGCAACGTAACTGGACAGCATCCTTTCTATCCTCTACTCCAATGTTTTATAATGTTATTGTATCTGCTTTGCTTTATTGTTTCACTAACTGGTAGGACACTAGAGAAGAAGTTGGCACCCCCCCCCCCCCATTTAATGGGTATCTGCTTGAGAATGCTCTCTTTTATGTATCGCTAGATACTGTATGTGTATACCAGCCGATGACCAGGAGCCCAGCAGCTGCCACTTTGGTCATCAGTTCATTGTCTGCAAAGCTCCTATGATAAAGGAACTTGTATTTGTTGGACAACCCCTATAGCTGCTACAAATTACAATATTAATTCAAAGAACTTTCATAAAATTGAACATTAGTTGCTGTACATCATTGAAATAGATTATCATAGAACGAACAAAGTTATCTTGAAGATATGTTTTCCATGACTAGGCTACCCCACATCTCTTCTCTAGCTATAGTCCCTATCTCTCCTCACCATGTCGCATCCGCAGTTATGCAGATTTGGGCTGAGGCTTCACGGCGTGATATTTGTACAGATTTATCACACATGCTCTAATTACCTGCCCACTCCCTATGAGACTAACAGCGGGACTTAAATACCTTAATTAGCTACTTTATATTATGTAGATGTGGGGCTGTTTTCTGATGAATAATAGTAATGGAAATGGAAAAAAATGACATAGCATTAAAGACAAATGCAGCAAATTACAACGTTCCATACTGTGATAAAATGTTTCTCTTTCTTTGGTGTGTATGCCCTACGTAATTTTAAGCTCACAAAGCCCATTGGGATATCAAGTCGATAAAGCATGGAAATGGCTGTAAGATGTTGTGCGACACTTTAACTACAGTAGTTTAAGTAGTCTTAAGTCATTACCCCAGTTTAAGGAGGAGAATTGACTTTAAGTTGGCTAACTCCTGCACTTTATAGACTTAACACTTTAGTTAACAAGACACAATAAAGTGCTGTACATAAGCAGCCTGACATGCTTTGCTAGTCACAAATTCTTGTCATTGGTCAGCCATGTGGTCCTTACAGTGCTTGATATAGATTGTTGTCCTATATACATCTGTTTAAGGTTATACTGCATTGGAAGCAATGTGACAAACAGTTCTATAAGGCTTAGCAACATTTAAATTCATGTAAGTCACATAAACCATGGCATTACCCTAATATGACCTTGCAACTCGAGCTTGAAAAATTAATTTGCAACAACCACAATCTTGTTTTTATTAGGGAAATGTTAAGGTCACTTTGTAGACCAATTGTCGTCATATAGCCGTAGCCTAATTGAGTTATATCAAATTTTCCACATTTTGCAGTCTAAGGAATCCATTTGGACTCTTAAAGATATGTCCTGCATAGGTCTATTTTTATCTCCGTTGTTAATATAGTAACACTTTGCGTTCTCATATTGAATTTCTGCACATAGAAGAGTTCAGATTAGTATGGCTTGTGTTGGTACATGCCATAATTTTTGTGGCTGAGATAATACATTCTTATGAACACCATGTTATGGGCCATAAGTCACAGATCTATAATGTGCTGGTGTGTTTAAGGCCTCTGTGACATACTTTCAAAGGGCATTAATTAGGAAGTAAAAATACAGATAACCCTGTTCCTTATAGGGGGGAGTCTGGGCTTTCTGTATAATTTGTGTATCTAGGCTGCAGAATGGTGACAGTGTGTAATATACTCCCTGTCAGCATTTTGCATCATGTCCTAGATATCACACTTAAGGCCCCGTCACACTAAGCGATCTCGGTAGCGAGATCGCTGCTGAGTCACAACTTTTATGACGTAACAGCGATCTCACCAGCGAGATCGCTGTGTGTGACAGCGATCAGCGAGCGGCCCCCCTGCCGGTATCGCTGATCGCTGGAAGAAACCTCTGGACATTTCTTTGGTCGCTGGTCTCCCGCTGGCCAGCACGCATCGCTGTGTGTGACAGGCGGGAGACCAGCGATCAGGTGTAAAAAAATAATAATAAAAATAAAAAATATAGTTATTCTCACCTTCCGACGTCCCGTTCAGCCATCCTGCCTCTCTCCACGCTCCGGTCCCAGTGATCCTTTGCACGAATGGCCGCGAGACTTTGTTATCCCTCGAGACCGTGACCTCTCACGGTCATTCTCACAAAGGATCACTGGGACCGGAGCGTGGAGAGAGGCAGGATGGCTGATCGGGACGTCGGAAGGTGAGAATAACTATATTTTTTTATTTTGATTCTATTTTTTACAGGGATGGCCAGCGATGCCGGGCGCTCGGCATCGCTGTGCTGATCGCTGGTGAAGCTGTCTGTGTGACAGCTCACCAGCGATCACATAGCGACTTACTAGCGATCCTGACACCTTGATATCGGTGTCGGGATCGCTGGTAAGTCGCTTAGTGTGACGGGGCCTTTAGTCATGTGAGCAGCATTCTCCTGGTTCTGGAGGAGCTGTTCACTCCCCGACTAGAGTTTTTCTGTCTGGCAGACTGGTCATAACTTCACAACTGACACCACCCCCAGTCTCCACCAAACCCTCCCCCTACCTCCTGCTCCAGCCTCCCCATGCAGCACACAGTGTGAAGCAGCAAGGGAATGACTCCACTGATTGGACTAACCAGTGCTGTTAGCAGACTGCTGAATTGAATGGTGGAGAATAAAGCTCAAATCTTCTTTTTCCACGTTCAATCTCAGGAAAGTCTGACGTTCCTGCCAGGACCATTGGGCCACATGACATCCTCATGTCACTGGGTGCAGAACACCCAGTGCTCTCCTGAAACTCTAGGAAGGAAAAGGCTTCTACATAGGTGAGTATAATGTACTATGTGTATTTCAATAAAGTATTTTTGTGTGTGTTTTTCCTTTTAATTACTGGGTGAGTAATGGGGGTGTCTGATAGATACCTCTCTATTACTAACACCAGGGCTTGATGCTAGCTGACACTACACAGCTGACATCAACCCCCAAAAATATGATCCTGATTGCCACCGCACCAGGGAAATCGAGAAGAGCTTAGGTGAATTGGAGATCTCATGTGATACACCAATTCTGGCGAAGCTGTGGGCAGGTGTTTTTAGGCTGGGAAGAGCCCAATAACCAGGGACCTTCCCAGCCTGATAATATAAGCCCACAGCTGTCTGCTTTTCCTTTGCTGGTTATAAAAAATGATTCTATTTATTTATTTGGTTAACACAAAACTGAACCATAAAGAAGTTAAATATCTATCTATCTATCTATGTATCAGTATCTTGGCACATCTTTAACACATATGTATCAGTAATTTCTTTAATTCATTTTATTTCGGTACATGTCACACGGACAGCAAACACGTACACACAAATGATAAAAATGGACATTGCCACCCTTTCACTCATATATGTGAAGGAGGCCTAAGCTGTATTGTGAAGTTCTGCAGCTGCTGAGGTGTCTTATGAGGTTCTGTAGGAGCTTAGGTGTGTATTACAAGGCTCTGCAGCAGCTGATGTGTTAATTATGAGGTTCTGTGGCAACTGAAGTGAGAAATATGAGGCTCTGCAACAGCTTAGGTGTGTATTATGAGGTTCTGCAGGAGCTGAAGTGTATTATGAGGTATATATACTGTATGTAGCTATACACACAGACACATTAAGATTACACTCTAGCGAACACACACATCACTATATAGTCAGGTTCTGCAGCAGCTGTAGTGTATTATTAGGTTATTAAGTTATGAGGTATATATGTAGATATACATACACACACACACACATATAGATTTACACTCTTGCTCACACACATCACTATAGACTCTTCACAGTACTCATATGTCAGGGGTAATCTGTGAATATGTAATGCTCTATCACCATTGTGGATGTGGGCCAATAGCGGGCCAATAGCTCGAAACACCGTGTCTGCAAATTGAGATTCTGATTTGGCTTTTATCCTAAGTCATTTTGCAAGACTCGTTAAAGGGTTGATTGTGATTTGTAGGACCGCTACTACCAACAGGTGGCACTATAGAGTTCAAGTCCTCTTTTTCTCTGAAGAGGCAATTTGCACATTGTGGATGTGGTGTGTAGTGCAGTGATTGTGCTGCTTTCCACAGATGAGGACGCAGGATCACTGTTCTGTTATTTCCAATCTATTTATATAATTGCCTTGTAATGTTTTCATTTCCTATTCTGTCCAGATGTCACCATATTCCTGAATTCCAAGCGGAGGAAGTTCACTGACTGCCATATTGGGACACCCAGGTGATGGGTGTCTCAATATGGAATCTGCTACTGGTACCAACCTGTTGCGTGGTACCACCAGCGGAACACCGTCGCACCACCACACACACACACTCGCCCTATACGTCGTATGCAACACATGCACACAGTCATACACACTCACACTCACTCACGCACACACACTCTAACACACTCACACTTTCACACTCACGCAGCCTCTTGTGCGGTACCACCATCAGAACACCGTCGCACTGCACCTGTGCGAATTCCGCGCAGGCGCATTGAATCCTTCGGCTGATCCCGGCGGCAGATGCACGACGTTTCTACAAGCAGAGGAAGCTGGTCACATTAAAGGGGTTTTCCTACGAACGAAAGTTCATTTTAAAAATTGTCTATGTCTGACCGTATACGGAGCATACCACATCTCCTGGGCAGGGGAGGAAGCAAAAGACAATACTGACATTACAGCAGGGGATCACAGAGGATTCATTTTGTGAGGTGAAATATTTCACTGACTGTTTTTAAAAAATATTTTACCTCAGAAAATGTATCCTCTGCGATCTCCTGCTGTAATGTCAGTATTGTCTTTCGCTTCCTCCCCTGCCCAGGAGCTGTGGTATGTTCTGTGCACGGTCAGACGCAGGGGTGAGAGAGACGGGGCACAGGGGGAGACATTTCAAACGGGACAGCACATGAGGGGAGAACACAGCACAGGAAGGAGAGAGACAGCAGACAAGGGGAATAGCACATGGGGTAGACAGGTCAAAGAAGAGAGCACAGATGGGAGAAGTCAGCACATGGGGATAGAGAGAGTGGATAGGTGGGTGAGAACATGGGGGGGGAGATTCTCAATGCTGCAAAGCCTGCCACCATCATGACATTACCACCCTCCCGATTTGATAGCAGCAGGCCTCTTCTAGTACTAGAATAAATGACAGGTCAGTGCAGGGGCAGATTACTGACTGCCAATGAGCGTGCAGTGGGCGGTGCTGGGGCAGATACTTACAGCCAATGAGTGTGCAGTGGGTGGGCAGAGGGCAGTGCTGGACACTGAGGCCACACTGGCTGTGAGGATAGATAGTAAAGCACAGGGAGCCGCAAGTAAAAAAAAGTGGGTGCTGACAATGAAGTGAAATTCAGGAGGAAAGAAAGGCAGAAACAAAATGTATAGGGGCAGTATATATATATATATATATATATATATATATATATATATATATATACACAGCACAGTTTAGCTCAAAAAAATGGGTTTTGGGCTGGACAACTTCTTTGAGATTCAAAAGGCAAATGGGTGGAGTTTTGGAAGTTTAATAAAACTGGAATAGAAAAATGTGGAAAATGTTTGTATTAAAATTACTGATATAAATATTATTGTAAAAATAAATTAATGGAGTTGTTCGGGAGTTACATATTGATGAGCTATCTATAGGATATGAGATCTCCGACGTCTTGACACCCAGCACTTCCACCAATGAGCCAATATGTACTCTGACATCGGTGGATGTCATCAATACTCCGCAATGGTGGTGTTTTGCTCCGTACATTGCTTATGTGTAAACGCTGCTGGAGCTGATATCATCTGATCGTTGGGGGTGTCGGGGTGCTTACAGGTAGGTTATCAATATGGAAGTCCCAGAAAACTCCTTTAAGGGCTCATACTTGCGAGAGACTCGCACGATTCTTGTGCGCGTCTCTCGCATAAAAACCCAGCACTGCTGGGACTGGAGTGTGCGGCTACGTAGAAATAAATGTAGCCGCATGCTCCGGTCCGAGTGACGGCAGCATTCCCGGGTTTTCATGTGAGAGACTCGCACGAGAATCGTGCGAGTCTCTCGCAAGTGCGTATGAGCCCTATGCTTTAGGCAGCCTTATTTTTCATGAACCCTTTGAATATTTTGCTGATTAGATTCATACATACTGATATGTTCCATAATATGCTCCCTCTTTTGTTTTCTAATTTAATGTGTAGGATTGTGTTTGTTGTTTTTTTTATGGTTATTTTGTATCTCTTCTCATTTTCTGGCAGATAGTCATCTCTCTGCTTAGTTCATTGCAAATTAGTTTAGTGTAAAAGCTTTCATTTTGCTAATTAAATCACACACTTTCCATGAATGCATTATGTCGCTTGTTTTGGAGATACTGAAATAATGTGCAGCTTTGATATAACATTAATGAACGATGAAACATCGGCACAGTAAATAGAGTGGAACGGCAGAGGACGTGAGGCTGCTTTAAGTTGTGGTCTTGTCTCTGTGTACATTCGCGTCGGGATGTTAATGAAGAACACATTAGTACAGCACTATAATGGAGATCAAATCCTAGTTTAAGTACTTGCCCAAAGCCTATACACACTGGGAGCGCATTATCACATTGATGCACACACTGTATTCAAACTGACTTGGCATTTAAATGAGGTTAAATGTAGTATTTTGTTCCTTCATCACTAGCATTTAATATAGCTATGCAGCTGTATCTGTGTTCTCTGCTATATGTAATAGTATATTTTCTTTGTAGAATGTGTTGGTGCGTTCCAAAAAACTCGTGAATTTTTTGGCACTTGCCATGCCAGCGGGCAACAACAGTGACCTGTAGCTGCAGTATGGAAGAAGGAGAACCACCTCTTACCTGCTGACGCCATGGCTTTTCTTTTGATTAGCAGGCCTGGGGGAACTTTACGTCTGTCACGCTGCAATGATAACATCGCATCAGATCGACTAATCAAAGGAATAGCTGTCAATGCCAACAGATAAGTTTCCGTAGTCCCTCTCCCACTCAGCAGCCATAGACCACTGGTGTAGCTGATGAATTGGGATGTGCTTATCGAATCACACCAACTGTAATAATAGTATTAAAAATCTTGAAGAATAACTACAGGAGGTAGCAATGAGAAGAACCATATATATCGATGCAGACTTTTAGGCTTCCTGCAAGGTGATGCTCCTTCTATAGTGTTAATTCCTTAGTGACCACCAATACATCTTTTTTACTGACCTGCAATATAAGAGATTAAGATCCCCCAATTTTAGACAATCCATCAGCTGTTGGCAGCACTCTATAGCTGACAACTTACTTCATCAGCCACTATCACTGTTGGTACCGACTATAGATGTTTAACCCTGTAAATGCTGCTGTGTATAGTGAATACAACATCTAGATGGTTGACAGAGTGTGGGGGCTCGCTCTTTAACCCCATCAGCACCCTGAGCACTTGATTGTGTGGTCCTGATGTTGGCCATGGCAATTCATATCCTCATAATGGCCTTAGAGCCTGCCGGCTACAATGGCCTGTTCAGAAGTTATTAAAATTTAGGTGGTAAAAATAAACTTCTTCACTCCTGTCATGTCACTTTGCATTAATTCCTGAAAAGCACCTGAAGGGTTAATAAACCACCTGAAAGCAATTTTGAATACGGTGAGGGGTGCTGTTTTTAAAATGGTATCACTTTTGGGGGTTTACAATTTATAGGACCCCCAAAGTCACTTCAAAACTTAATAGGTCCCTAAAAAAATGTACTTTGTAAATTTCCTTGAAAAAAAACGAAAAATTACAGCTACATTTTTAAACCTTCTAAAATGCTAATAAAGCGAAACAATATTTTGCAAATATTGCTGATGTAAAGCAGATATTAGGCAAATGTTATTTATTAATTTTTATGGTATGACTATCTGGATTAAAAGGATAATCATTCAAAGTTTGAAAATTGCTAATTTTTTAAAATTTTTGTATTATTTCTGATATTTTTATATATAAATGAAGAAAATGAAGATTGTGAGCCCTCGCGGGCAGGGTCCTCTGTCCTCCTGTACCAGTTATAACTTGTATTGTTTATGATTATTGTACTTGTTTTTATGTATACTCCTCCTTACATGTAAAGTGCCATGGAATAAATGGCGCTATAACAATAAATAATAATAAATAATAATAAAATGTCATCATAAATTTATCATTATCATAAATTACATTAAGTCACAAAAAAACATTCTCAAAGTGACACTGGTCAGATTTCAAAAACTTGGCCCGGTCATTGTGGGGTTAATATGGTTGACAGTAAATAGCACAGTAGTAGTCTCATGTATTATATTTAAAGGGGTTGTCATAAGGATTCAGGCAAGTTTAACCCCCTTACCCCCCAAGGGTGGTTTCCATGTTAATGACCGGGCCAATTTTTACAATTCTGACCACTGTCCCTTTATAAGATAATAACTCTGGAACGCTTCCATGGATCTCAGTGTTTCTGACATTGTTTTCTCGTGACATATTGTGCGTCATGATAGTGGTAAAATTTGATATTACTTGCATTTATTTGTGAAAAAAATGGATATTTGGTGAAAATTTTGAAAATTTTGCAGTTTTCCAAATTTGAACTTTCATGCCCTTAAATCACAGAGATATGGCACACAAAAAACTTAATAAGTAACATTTCCCACATGTTTACTTAACATCAGCACAATTTTGGAACCAAAATTTATTTTTGTTAGGAAGTTATAAGGGTTAAAAGTTAAACAGCAATTTCTCATTTTTACAACACCATTTATTTTTGGATCACATCACATTTGAAGTCACTTTGAGGGGTCTATAAGATAGAAAATACCCAAAAGTGACACCATTCTAAAAACTGCACCCTTGAAGGTGCTCAAAACCACATTCAAGAAGTTTATTGACCATTCAGGTGCTTCACAGGAATTTAAAAAAAATGAACATTTAACGTTTTTCAGAAAAAATTTACTTCAGATCCAATTTTTATTTTACCAAGGATAAGAGGAGAAATTGGACACCTAAATTTGTTGTGCAATTTCTCCTGAGTACGCTGATACCCCATATGTGCAGGTAAACCACTGTTTGGGTGCATGGCAGAGCGCGGAGGGAAGCAGCCCCGTTTGACTTTTCAATGCAAAATTGGCTGGAATTGAGATCGGACGCCATGTCACTTTTGGAGAGCCCCTGATGTGGCTAAACAGTGGAAACCCCCCACAAGTGACACCATTTTGTAAACTAGACCGTCCAATGAACTTATCTAAATGTGTGGTTAGCACTTTGAACCCCCAAGTGCTTCACAGAAGTTTATAACGTACAGTCATATGTTAAAGTTTGGGCACCCCTATTAATGTTAACCTTTTTTCTTTATAACAATTTTGTTTTTTGCAACAGCTATTTCAGTTTCATATATCTAATAACTGATGGACTCAGTTATATTTCTGGATTCAAATGAGGTTTATTGTACTAACAGAAAATGTGCAATCTGCATTTAAACAAAATTTGACCATGCAAAAGTTTGGGCACCTAAACATATAAGTGACATTAATATTTCGTAGATCCTCCTTTTGCAAAAATAACAGCCTCTAGTCGCTTCCTGTAGCTATTAATGAGTTCCTGGATCCTGGATGAAGGTATTTGTGACCATTCCTGTTTGCAAAACAATTCCAGTTCAGTTAAGTTTGATGTTCGCCGAGCATGGACAGCCCACTTCAAATCATCCCACAGATGTTCAATGATATTCAGGTCTGGGGACTGGGATGGCCATTCCAGAACATTGTAATTGTTCCTCTGCATGAATGCCTGAGTAGATTTGGAGCGGTGTTTTGGATCATTGTCTTGCTGAAATATCCATCCCCTGCGTAACTTCAACTTCGTCACTGATTCTTGCACATTATTGTCAAGAATCTGCTGATACTGAGTTGAATCCATGCGACCCTCAACTTGAACAAGATTCCCGATGCCGGCATTGGCCACACAGCCCCAAGGCATGATGGAACCTCCACCAAATTTTAATGGGGGTAGCAAGTGTTTTTCTTGGAATGCTGTGTTTTTTAGCCTCCATGCATAACGCCTTTTAGTATGACCAAACAACTCAATCTTTGTTTCATCAGTCCACAGGACCTTCTTCCACAATGTAACTGGCTTGTCCAAATGTGCTTTTGCATACCTCAGGCGACTCTGTTTGTGGCATGCTTGCAGAAACGGCTTCTTTCGCATCACTCTCCCATACAGCTTCTCCTTGTGCAAAGTGCGCTGTATTGTTGACCGATGCACAGTGACACCATCTGCAGCAAGATGATGCTGCAGGTCTTTGGAGGTGGTCTGTGGATTGTCCTTGACTGTTCTCACCATTCTTCTTCTCTGCCTTTCTGATATTTTTCTTGGCCTGCCACTTCTGGGCTTAAAAAGAACTGTACCTGTGTTCTTCCATTTCCTTACTACGTTCCTCACAGTGGAAACTGACAGGTTAAAACTCTGAGACAACTTTTTGTATCCTTCCCCTGAAAAGCTATGTTGAATAATCTTTGTTTTCAGATCATTTGAGAGTTGTTTTGAGGAGCCCATGATGCCACTCTTCATAGGAGAATCAAATAGAACAACTTGCAAGTGGCCACCTTAAATACCTTTTCTCATGATTTGATACACCTGGCTATGAAGTTCAAAGCTCAATGAGGTTACAAAACCAATTTAGTGCTTCAGAAAGTCAGTAAAAAGTAGTTAGGAGTGTTCAAATCAAGAAAATGATAAGGGTGCCCATACTTTTGCATCGGTCAAATTTTGTTTAAATGCAGATTGCACATTTTCTGTTAGTACAATAAACCTCATTTGAATCCAGAAATATAACGGAGTCCATCAGTTATTAGATATATGAAACTGAAATAGCTTTTGCAAAAACCAAAATTGTTATAAAGAAAAAAGGTTAACATTAATAGGGGTGCCCAAACTTTAACATATGACTGTAGAGCCGTAAAAATAAAAAAAAACATTTTTTCCACAAAAATGATCTTTTCGCCCCAAATTTTTCCAAGGGTAACAGAAGAAACTGGACCCCAAGAATTATTATGCAATTTGTCCTGAGTACGCTAATACCCCATATGTGGGGAAAACCACTGTTTGGGCACATGGTAGAGCTCAGATGGGAAGGAGCACCGGATTTTACTGTTATGGTTTGCAGGTGCCATGACCCACTGGGATAGCCCATGAGGTGCAAAAACAGCAAAATCCCCCATAAGTGACCCCATTTTACGAACTACATCTCTCAATGTGACCGCTCCTGGCACTGAGTGCCGGGTGTCAACCGTGAGAATCATCTGACACCCGGCCATGATCTGCTGCACACCACCCGTGTGCGCGGCCAATTGCTATGACGTACTATACCGTCCATGGTCAAATTGGCCCAGGGCACATGGATGGAATAGTACATCAGATGTCAGACAAGTTTAAAGCACAATAGAACTAACCCCAACACGTACCAATCTCAACCTCAGCTTCAAATCCAAAGCCTTGTTGATCCCTGCTGGTCTCTACTTCCTAGTACCATCTTAACAGACAGGAAATAGCTGTAAATATCAGCTCAGCCAATCACTGGCTACAGTGATGACACGCCTCAACCAATGATTGGCTGAGCAGCTACATCCTGTGTGTCAAGACCAGGAAGTAGATTAAAGGGAAGCCTTGGAACAGCAGTAGTGGGGTGATTCTTTAGGGTGAGTATTACTTTTACTTTTCTACCAGTCTGAGCCCTTATAAAACGAGTTTTCATCATCTGAAAAAATCTAAAATTGTTTCTGATAAAAAAAAAAATCTAAACAGGAGAAAATAAGCAAAACTATCCTGTGTATGAAATATAGGAGCATTCAGGTACGGCAGGAATTTCTTTCTCTTGGCAAATATTTAATTGAAATATAATATCAGAAGAAGCCATTACTTAGCCCCAGCCTAAGGATCTGGCCAAAGAAAGTATTCATGTAAGAATCAATGTCTGTGATCTCTGCGTTCCCCTAAAGATGTCTGAAGACTCCATAAAGAGCTCCATAGGGAAAGCAATAAAAAGCCTCCATGGCAGATGACATTCTGTGGCAGGGCCGTTCAGTGGTGATGATACAGAGCTACGCACTGCACTGGATTGTGGAACCTCTTTGTTTAGATGCTTCTAGACACAGCCTCCTCACATCCTGGGTAAAATGGGATTGCCTTTGTTAGAATATGCTAATATGGATTTGATGTTACATCTGTTTATTTTTATCTCTTGTTTTCATCCCTCCCAGTAAAATGCATTTCTGGCTTATAAATAAAAGAACAAGATAATAGCAATATAGGTCTTGCTGCTGCCAGCGGATACACGCATTGTGCCACTGACTAGCTCATAAATAGCTTCTGCATATCCTCGCAGTGCAAAGCTCCAGCATAATGTTTTCTTCACATGTGTTCAGTATCCATTTGCTCGGTCACTAAAACATGAGCGCGGAGGCTTTGTAATAAGCAACCCCTTAGAGAGCATTACTGCGACACCGAAACATACACACAGCAGATTCACACTATCGAGCTGCAAGACGTGAGCTGCCGGAGTGTGCACGACTTGCATATGCTGTGTCTTGTTGTCAGCTCCACTGACATATATAAGATTACCTTTACATAGGAGCCACGACGGGACCGAGATTTGTCTTTATGATGTCATGTTTTCAAAGGCAAAGCCTGCAGACTACACTGTATAGAACATATCTGGGGTAATTGATTTATTGAAATTATTATTTTTTTACTGCTTGGCTAGACTTGTGTTTACTAGAGTTGGGCGACTTTGGTCGGATCGGGTTTCATGAAACAAAATTTGTTTCTGATGAATCTGGTCCGACTAGGGCAAAAAAAGTCAGAGTTTCATCCGAAACCCGACCCCAATGCAAGTCAATGGGAAATAAAAGTCGGCATTGAGCAGATGACATTCATCCACTCAATGCCGACTTTTATTCCCCATTGACTTGCATTGGGGTTGGGTTTCAGACGAAACTCTGACTTTTTTTGCCCTAGTCGGACCAGTTTCATCTGAAACAAATTTTGTTTCATGAAACCCGATCCGACCAAAGTCCATCAACTCTACTCAGCACAATCTATACGCCAGGCGATTCATGACTGCTTCCAATTTTCAGATTGGTATGTGAGAGAGCAGATTGATGGCAGAACTCCGGTTAAGCCGGATTAAAGTTATTTTTTTGAAAATGCGGATGTGTGCTCAGGAAAGGGGGGAGGGAGGGGAAATTGGTTATAGTTATAATACACTGTCTAATAGTCAAAGTACTGTAAAATTTTTACTTATCAGATCCTTTTCTGATGCTTTCGTACAATTTTTGTACTTTATGTCAATTGCTCAATAAAGATGGTTTCAAACAAAAAAAAAAGCTTCATGTTATGCCTCTGTACTAAAATTAGGGGTAGTCCAGTCACAAGATATCAACAACCTATTGACGTGATTAGATCAATGATATCAGATGGTTAGTGGTCCTACACCCGACACCCTTACCGATCAGTGGTGACTTAATAGCTTGTTAAAACAGACTTACCTGGCTTCAGCTACGCGCTGAAGAATCTGTAATAAATCGTTCAGTGTGCACAGGCTGCCATTGTTATTGGCATAGGTCCTGTTAGACAGGATGATGTGCTTCCAAGAACTAAGCTGTTCGGCCAACCAAGTTCATCGACAACCTGTTAGATTGCAGGCGTTCTTAGATCATTCATGATAATTGTGCAGGGTAAATGCCACATAACTCTGGCATGTACATGTTGTCACTAGTGGTCATCCACAAAAAATGGCACGCTCTTCTTCTCTTTATAGTTTTCTTTTGGGTATCATTTTTGTGATGCTTTTGTTCTTTTTGACATTAAAATATCCAGCATGATCTAAAATTTTTAAAATTTGAGAGTCCTCAAATGTTTCTATCTACTGGCTAACCCTGTACAAAGATATATATTTTTCCTTTATCAGCATGATCTAGACACTTGTAGGACTTCATACAAGGACATCTCTCATGGCTGCTTTTTATGGGCATGTCTTACACTGCAGGAAGATCTGCTTTGTAGGACTAAAGCTAAATATTGAAAAGATCATATTTTCTGACTACGTCGTAATTGCCGTGCGATGAAGGTCACATAGTAAAACAACTTGTTGATTCAGAGTCTGGAAGTGAATGTCCCACATCCTGTGAGAGCCGAACAAGCCACTTCCCTCATTGAAATGCACCCACTGTATTGGAAACATCTGCCTGAATTATTTAATCATTTACTCGGAAGATCTACAAGGATTTACGGTGTCTTCTTGTTTATGCGTTCTTACAGATCACCATGGCTTTGCCTCGTATCAATTTTTTCATTATTCTTCATCTCTACTATTTACCACAATGTGTAGATCTTTGACCCTCAGTTTAGTCCTATTGCCATTTTGCTATTTGGATAAACTATGTATTACACTGTGAATTACCCCCATTTTCATTTATAAGGAAAGTTTTCTTGTTGTCTTCTCAGTGTGTGCTACTGTTCTCGTTGGCATGGTAAAGCCGTCTTAAGGTCACTTATTGTGTAGCAGTATGTTGTAAGTTTTTATTTGGAGTTTAGAGAAGTATTCAGACTTTTACTGTACGCTATATACCATAGTGACAGTTCTAGTTAAAAGTGTAAATTGAAAGAGATGCTCACACTGTGATTCCAGCAAAGTCACATAGTGCCATATTGGCTGCTCGAGAGGTGCTTTATTTGAGAGGTGAGATGCGCAGTGGGTAAATCCAAATAAAGGTGTATGTGCTTCCCATGCTTGAGTTTATGGAAAGTCTCTGTTGTGTATCAGCCAGTTCATGAAATTTAGGCTAGTCCACGGTCACACACATGGCACGCATAATAAAGTCCAGCACCTAGGATACAAACTTCCAAAGCTTTTACTTTGTCTTATTAAAAGATAGAAATACAAATATTGATTGGCAATTCCAAAACATGTGCAAGACACCAACACGTTTCAAGCTGAACACAAGCTACCGTGAAGGAAAACACTTTGTTTGTTTGCACATGTTTTGGAATTACTACTATGTGTTTTGTATTTTTTAATAATAAAGCTAAAGAATAGAGCTTTGTAAAGATTGTACCCCAGATGGTGGACTTTATTTCTCTTAGCAGTCAGTAGCCTCCCCTAAATGCTGAGTAACAGCAGTGACATCACTCTGTAATCCTGTTACGTACTGGACCCGGGTATTCCAGGCTCCGCTTCCTTCTCCTGGGTCTGCTGCCCTCTGTTGTGGTCTGTGTTGGATTTTGTAGGTTGTCTTGCGTGAATCAATGAAATCATCTCCCTAGGATTGAGACTCTAGCATTCCTTCTTTGGTATGATTCATTATTTGTACTACTGTACTTTAACTTGCATCCATCCCAACTAGGTTCCACTCCATCTGTTTGTCTACTCCTGAGTTTCCGTTACTTCTTGTCCCCATAATTCCATGTGTCCTCTGGGAGCTGCACCAACGCCTGGGGTCCATGTGCCCACCATGACCATAGACTTAGTCACCTCACCTGGTGAACCCTTACAAAATGTTGGGGAACGGGGCAAGATTTAACTTTTTTCTTATAAATGGTGCCACTCTTTTCCATGAAATCTTGTATTAGACTCGAGCCCAGAAAACTGGTAACTATTTGTGATAAATCGCAAGATTTTCCATCCATTTTCCATAGCTATAAGTACTTTTTAAAGTTTGCTTCTTGGTTCACAGTATTCCTATAAAATTTATAGCATTATGCCAGCTTGTGTCTGTATAGAGTACGCCATGATACTTTACATTACATGTGCAAAGTTCTTAAATAATCGTGGTAAAGAAAGTATGCATGTAATGCATGTTATTTGGCGTGTAACGGCTTTGATTTACATGGGTTCTTCTGAGCTGGGAAGAATCGTAAATTATGCAGAGACTTTAAGCTCAGAGAAGCTGTTAGAAGCCACAAAACAGCAGAGCATTAGGAACATAGCATACAACCAAATTTTTTATTGCATTCTTGAGTAATTGCTATGGGTAAAGTCAATCCTTCTTTTGGAAGTTATTAAAATAGCAAACACATAATCATATATGGAAGCTTTTATCTGGAATGGGTTTACACGGAATTCCACCCTCATTACAAACTATACAATACCTGGTTATCTTTTATCATATATGAAAAATAAACATTAATATTTGAGCGAGCAAGATACATTTTAATGAGAAGGCCTTACTTTAGACAGAGGTGTCACTACCCAGATATTATGGGAACTGAAGGGATGATGTGAGTTTTTTGGTTTTATATCCTTAGTGTTTGTATACCAACAAGGATGTACTATAGAACAATACAGGGTATGGATTGACTTTTTTCTTTAATACACTGCAGCTTTTTCCTTACTTTGCTACTAAAGTAACTGCTCTATCTCTTGTGTTGACAACCAACCTGTCTTTCATAAGAATAAAAAAGAAGTAGGCACATCTTCAGACTTAATTATCATAGGACCAGAGGCCAAGCTTGACTTTCTTGGGTCCTGTTTACAAATCTTTACCAGATTTCCCGGTGGCCTTTGTCGAGCAGATGATATGTTGCACAAATGTATTCATGTACAGGCTTTTCTGTATGTCTGTGGTCTGTGTTCCCTCCATACGTGTTGCCAAAAGAACAAGAACAGAATATCTATTTTGGAAACTTTTCTCTTTTTTTCCAGTCAAACATATGGAACAATTTCTGGCCAAAATTCTGCCGTGTTATTGCCTGTGTGTTTATGTCTCGCCCTGGATCCGGCATTGGCTGAATGTAATATGGTACCAAGGGCCACATTCAAGGTGCTGATTGCACTCGTACTCATCACTCTATGCTTTAGCGCTATCCTCTCGTGTCCTTGCAGCAGCTGTACCGTGTGCCTTGTTGCCACTGCGTGTGTTGATTAACTCCTTCTGTACTGTGCCATGCATTTTATGGGTTGCTTGCATGATGAGGTTATCAAGGCCTCTGATATTGTGTAGTTCAATACCCAGATTCTGACCTCAGCCTACTCCTGACTGTGCCATCATATTCAGATATTTCTCCTGAAATTTGGAAGTGGTTTCTCTTTTACCTACTACTGGCTCTGACATTTGGTTTTTCCTGACCATGCACCAATCATTCAAAAAAAGGAAATATTGATTTATGCCCATCTCAAAAAGGCAGACACTGCCTAAACACTGGCCAGACAAAGAACAAAGTGTCTCCATCTGCCTCATTAAAGTGAATGGCCCCATTGGGGGTTCTGTGTGAATCCTGTATTTCAGGGCTTCAGAAACCCCTGACTGAGTTGGTGATGTGTAGCTCAACTTGAACCCTGGCTAAGGCCTCCTTCACTAGTCCATGTTTCCAATACGTGGGGTCTCCATTCTTTTTAACACATACCCATTATAACCTATCGTACTACACACATGTCTGTGTTATTACATGGATTTTGTGTCTGTTCAAAATACATGGAGACATGTCAGTTTTTTTCTGGCAGCACGGATGGCAAGGGCCAATACAATTCTATGGGTCCATGTGCCATTTGTGTGTGGCCGTGTTTAACATTGCAAGTATAGGAGAAGCTGTGTAAATTATTTCTTTATCCATAACGGAAAAACAGTGATGACACACAAATGGCATGAAATGGTTTTTCACATACATGTTTTCTGCGGCCTTGTGAAAGAAGCCTAATAGAGGATACAGCAAACTTAAATATAGTGTCCTGAGTGCTAATTGCAAATCAGATGTTCTGGTTGTCCGGGGGGTGGAATCAACCACAACTCGGTGATGGAGTGCACTGCCCATGAGCTTCCAGGCATCTCTGCTGGTACTGCCAGGAAAACCAAAGCAGTGGTGACCGGCAGAGAACATCTGGATGTCCGGGTAAGTATGATACAGCAAGACCCATATCGGGAAAAGACAAACATTACAGACAAGTACTGTATGTATTAACTTGAAACGCTACTTTGCAATCCTAAAGAATATTTATATTAAGAGCTAGAAGAATGAAGGATTTGCAATCCCGTTCTAAGTCTTTCTGTAAATATTTGCTGCTGTAATTCAATTCCTATTAGTTCCAAATTACCATGAGATTCTTTGGACTCCGTTTTATTTATTATCCAGGAGAACGTAGCCGAGCAAATAACCTAATATCGGTTTGGTTCCAAACACTTCAGTCAGAAAGAGTTCCCATCACAGCCGGAGCAGAAAGCAGCTGTGTGCAAGGTCTCGAGAATGGAGGGACAAAGTTTCGGCAGATGGAGCTGAGTTGTCCGTAAATATTAATCAAGATACATGTCATCAGGTTGATTTTCAGTAATAGATGCCTGGTGATTCATTGCGTCAAATGTGCAGTCCCTCCTAGGACCGATGTGACTTAATACCATGACATGTTTAAGATGTAACATCTGCTTGATTTATGTCTGCGTTACCCAAACCTGACGCCTATCCATATTTCATTAAAGCTTCATTTGATTTCTTCTGACGGCCATGGCACTTTTTATATCTGATGTCAGTAAATTCCTGGCACAGTTATGAACAACATATGACCACTTAATACCATTCATGCCTCCTTGCCTTTAAGGGACCTAAATTACTATTCTGAGAATTTACTCACCACTAAACTAAGTCGCTCAAAATGATTCATCTTTTATATAATAGAAGATTGGGATCGGCGTCATCTGAGTCCTGATTCATTCCCCTTTATTTCAGAAAAATGAAATACTGCTGTTTGGGGTGACGAGACCAAACTTCACTTTCCATATCAATATATATGTTTTTCTAAATATTTTGAGGTCCAAGTGGTATGCAGCAAAGTGAATTGGCTGAATACAGCTTGTCTTTGTTGCACATAAAAATACACAACATGGTATATATACATATATATATATATTCAATGAGTGGCTTCACATGTAGAGATTTTGATGTGTTTTTCTGTATGGGAAAAACAAAACAAAGCATTTTACAGTAATAACAAAAATAAATGATTTTTCCAAAATTTTACTTACACTGTACTTTTTTCCTTGTGTTATTTTTCCAACTAGGGTGCATTTAAAAAAAAAATAGTCATATGTCAACTCTTCTCATGTTTTTAGTACAGTTTGTCACCAATGAGATTAAAATAGATAAGAATAAAAAAAATAAATTTTGCAATAAAGAACACATAAAAAGGCACCAAAAGTGTGGAATATCAACTGTAGTTTTCTGCCCATAGTTTGTGTTATCCCGGCAGAAAAAAAGCTACATTTGAATATACCCTTAATGGTTTGGTCACAACCAACCTATTTAGTATTTTTGAAGTGACACTCCTGAAACCCCTGAAAATAGCTGATTTTGCTGAAGCAGCTGATCCCAGATAGAATATCTGATAGGGTATCTAGATAAGAATTGTCCTGAAGAACAACCCCTTAAGGCTGGAGTCAGACTGGCGTATGGCATCCGATGCAAGAGTATCGGATGTGATATGTTAATGACCCTTGGCTCCTGCTCTGCTGAGGTGATCTGATCCTCTTGGACAGAGATGATCGCAGCACAACTGTGGAGGAGGCGGAGAAAGTAATTTCTCCATCTCCTCTGCTGCCGGCGTCAGCGTATATCGCACCACACTCGCATGAAATCCAAGTACTGTTTGTTGTGTGATTTGCACCCATAGACTTA
Organism: Dendrobates tinctorius; assembly: GCF_039654945.1. NCBI lineage: Eukaryota > Metazoa > Chordata > Amphibia > Anura > Dendrobatidae > Dendrobates > Dendrobates tinctorius. The sequence continues at coordinate 26,668,409 of NW_027361741.1, read as the reverse complement.
TATGAGTGTGAGTGATCCGAGTCTCACTGCCAATCACAGCATACTGCAATTGTTCTCTCATGCTGATTCGGCATGAGAAAATAATCGCAGATCTGAGCTACCCCATAGAGCAACACTGGGCCAAGTGCTATGCGATGTTTTATTGCATACCACTCGGCCGTGTTATATGGTAGTGTGACTCCGGACTAAGGCTACGTTCCCGTGATGAGTGTTTGATAGTTCAGATTTTCTGCAGCATTTCTGCACTAGGGATCAGCAAAGCTGAACTTAAAAGTTTGGGGTTCACACCGGATGGTTAGTGTCGAGGTCTAAACGCTGAACACAGGCTTCTCCTGGATGTCCGTTGCAATGTTTGGAGTTCCAGGAGGGGGGGAGAGAAAGACAGAGCTTTTTCCAGCTAAGTCCAGGATCCTCATTCTTTTCAATGGGGTTATGCTTCTTCTGGTACCCGAACCAAACTTTTGCATAAAGGTTTGAGTGGACCCATGGAAGTTTGGGTTCTGGTACGTGACCCAAAGTTTAGTCCAAAGTTCAGTCCGGGTTCCAGAACTGTACCCGAACTTGAACCGGAACCCGAACCCCGTAGAAAACAATGCAGTTTCTGGGGTTTTTTTTGTGTGTAATGTTTTAAATAAAACTGCTTTGTTTTTTACTTTTGCTTTGTTACTTCTGTTACTTAGTTTTGATAAAGCTTTATTGGTAAGGTAATGTTCAGATTGCATGCGTCTTTGCAGTGTGGAAACGAACTAAACACTCATATGCGATTTTTACCTGCCAATTATCGTCTTCTCATTAAAGTCTATGGGGAAACTCTACATAAAATACATATTTACCACAACAGAGATTTGATTGCAGATTTCAAAAACTAGCCGCAAGTCAGTTTCTGCTGCATAAAAAGCACGGTGCCATGAAATTTCTATCATTGCCATCCACAATCCTGGATCTGTAAGACGCTGCATTTTTGTGAAGAAAACTGAGAAATTAATCAAAAACTCATGATGGGAACTTGGTCTTAAATAAAGATGTGAAAAAAATTACCGGTCCATAAAAGATTTACCAAACAGCACAAACATATGGGGCCAAGGATTTGGTGGCTCAGTGGCTAGCACTGTTACTTTGCAGCGCTGGGGTCCTAGGTTCAAATTCCACCGAGGAGAACATCTGCACGGAGTTTCTATGTACTTCCTGTGGCTCGTGGGTTTTCTCCTGGTTTCCTCCACAAGGACAAGCTGATAGGAAACTTAGATTGTGAGCTCCAATGGGGCCAGTGATGATAATTCCTGGAAAGCGCTACAGAATATGATAGCGCTATATAATGAAGCAAATAAATAGACAATCCAATTGTTTTCTGTCAGAGTAGGATTGGCGCTTTATTAATGGCTCATAAAGCAGGGTCTTTAGCAGTTCAGCCTAGCACCCGCCTTCCCTACATGCTATGATGTGTGTATGCCTCTGTTGTACCCAAGGACAAGGGTTACTATGGAGAGACAAACGATGAAATAGGAGAAATAAATGTAACATAAAAAATGCACATAAAAAAATACAAAATCAGCTTTCGAGAAGACATTTCTATTTTTTTTTTTATGCACAGTTTTGTCACAAAACCTGAATTATTTCCTAATACCAGCCAAGGGAATGAGAATCCTGAAGTCTCATGCACACGTTGCTTATTTTTTTCTTTGCAGATTTCCAGCAGATTTAATCCTGCATAATGTCAATTCTTTCAGCTTTTTTACTGTAGATTTCACTCTTTTTCTCCCCTGCCCAGGAGCTGTGGTATGATCAGACCATGTCCCTGTACAGTCAGACATAGCCATTACACAGTACACAGCAGGGGCACATTTATATGATTATCTCAGCACAGGAACATTTTATTTAAACACATCCAATTTTGGAAATTATTAATATTCAAACATCTAATAATTAAAATATTGATTAAAATTAACTCTGTTAGGGCACATGGCTCACTTGCGAGAGACTTGTACGATTCTCGTGCGAGTCTCTCGCATGAAAGCCTGGCACTGCCGCCGGCACTCGGACCGGAGCGTGTGGCTACATGTATTTCTATGCAGCCACATGCTCCAATCCGAGTGGCGGTGGCAGTGCCAGGTTTTCATGCGAGAGACTGGCACGAGAATCGTGCCAGTCTCTCGCAAGTGAGTATGAGCCCTTAGTGGGAAAACCCCTCTAATCTGTTACAAACAGTGTAAAAATATACATACTAAAAACCAACGCGTTTCGAACGCTACAGGGTTCTTAGTCCTGGTCCCTATCCTTCCCTAACAGCACAATCTACGTTTTTTCCTTACTTTCTTTTTATGATGCTTTGTTTGAGAATTCCAGTACATACTCAAACGAACAGTCATCATGGAAGCAGAGGCTGCAGTCACTGCCGCAGACCTTTGCCGCTCCCTTAATGAAAGTGTCATCAGTGACACTCTTTTCAGGGGCTGGGCTCATCCCTTCATGATGTGTACTGAGTGATGTGCATAATGACAGTGCGCTTTCTGTTGCCAACTCAGACCAGCAGTAACAAGTCGGCAGCAGATCGTGTTGTCAGTCAACCCGGCGTACAGAAACCAGTGACGTCACTTGCAGGGGTGGTGCCGGTCTCTGAATGCTGGGTACTCTGACACTGCACACTAACACTGCACAGCCCCTGAAACAAGCAACACTGATGATGCTTCATTTCAGGGGGGAGGAAAGGGCTGTGACCGCAGCCTCTGCCCCCATTATGGCGGTATGTTTGAGTGTCCCAACATGCACTGGGATTCGCAAATGAAGCATCATCAGAGGACGTGGAAAAAAAATATATCAGAAAATAGTTTAGATTATGGCACTTGGATAGAGAGAGATTTACAATGAAATTGACTTTGTGCCCTCATAATCACAGAGAACACATAAATTGCACACACATGGGAATAGGTGCTACAGTGATAGACTTGTATCGGCAAATTTTATGTAGTCTCTCTGACATGGACATGTCTCCTCATGTGAACTTAGCCTGATTTTCCGGAGCAGTTTTTCTATTCCATGCTCAAACGTTCAGTATTTGGTCAGTATTTTACATCAGTATCTGTAAGCCAAAACCAGGAGAGGAACAATCAGGGGAAAAGTATAAAAGAAACACGTCACCATTTCTGGATTTATCACCCACTCCTGGTTTCGGCTTACAGATACTGATGTAAAATACTGACCAAATACTGAACGTGTGAACGTGGCCTTATGCAGGTTTTTTCACTTAAATCTGGAAGTGAATCTAGCAAGGTGAAGAAGTATAGGTTCTTCCTTTGTGTTTCCCATTCCTTTTGAAATCACTTTTGGCTTTAGCTCAAAACACTGCATCCAAATCTACACCAAAATGACAGGTTTTATTAAGTGTTTGAAACCGACCTAAAGGGTGTGTGCACACGCTGCGGATTCTGCTGCGGATCCGCAGGGGATTTGGCCCTGCAGATCCGCAGCAGTTTCTGCTGCGGTGTACAGTACCATTATTCCCTATGGGAAATAGAAACCGCAGTGCAGATGCTGCGGAATTGTCTGCGCGGTTTTTGCTGCGGTTTCTAATCCGCAGAAAGAATTGCATGTCAATTCTTTCTGCGGATTCCGCAGCGGTTTACCTTCTCCTCCATTGTGGAGATGATAAACTGCAGGGCAAAATCGCAGGCAAATCCGCAGATAAACTGCAGGTCTTTTGACCTGCAGATTTTGCAAAATCTGCGCGGATCAATCCGCAGCAGATTCCGCAGCGTGTGTACACAGCCAAAGGCTTGTTCCGTGTTCATACATTGCATTTTTGTTCTGCGTGCTTCTCAAAATTCAGTGTTTTCTAGTAACATTAAAATCTCATTTACATGGTTACGTTACTTTTCTTTCTTTGTAATTTGTACCCTGTGGAGCGTTTTTTTCTTTTTAAAAAACAACATGTCAATTCTTTTTACTTTTTTTCCTGCAATTTTTCACCATTGAGATCAAAATAGGTTAGCAGGGGAAAATAAAGGAAAAAAAATAATTCACCAAAAGCTCAAAATGCTGTGTGTGAACATACCCCAGAAGGCCTTTCATATACTAGATTTAGCTGAATACTAAAACTTTAGGGAGAATGAATCTGCTAATTTATACGTATATGTAACACAAGTGCCTGTATGATAACCATTTGTGGTTATGATAGAAACAATACAAATGTATCCTTTCTCCTTCCCGATCAGTTCGCATATCCTGATGGAAATGCACTTACTGCTCCTGAAACATTACCCCGCTATTTACATGGGACTGTTTATTTTCCTAAAGCTGTTCTAGGTTTTTGTTTGGGGAAGTTTTTACAACAAAGTGAACTGCCGAGGACTTTTTCCATTATCCACTTTTCTGTCTTTGTTGCCAAATATGGGACATCCAACACAGTTGAAAGGAAGGAGACTCAAATGTCTTGGTCTCATTAAGAATGCATCAAGCAGAAACTGGATTTCCTATTTTGGTATTTATGTAGGAGAGCAGGGAGAGGCGAGTTTGCAGCTGGATAGACATGGATCGTCCGTAGGACATGCTCGGATGTTGTTAGTATCTTTGCGTGGATTCATGTATGATGGACTGACATTAGCGACTTGTGACACAAAGGCATTTTGCGCAGACGCTTACACTGTAAAGTTTGTCTGAAAGTTTTTTTTAGGCCTTAGAGGTGGGGTGTATAGGGATATAAAGCAGGGTCTCAGGGAAAACAGAATGAGTGAGATATTTATAGACATGTTGCACGTGTTTTGCATTAAAATGAATTCATTTTCCTTGTAATCACATTTCTAATCTCCCTGTCCGCATTCCCGAAATCCCACAGCTCGGAGATCTTGGCCCGGATTTACCAGGTTAAAACGTTTAAAACAGTTTATGTGGAAATTGGGGGGAAAAACACCTTAGACCTAGTTGGGTCTTTAAAAAGTGAAAATATAGCATTCACATCTGAAAATGATATTTATTTCCTCAGCTACATTTAGCTTTCTTACCTACATAAGCCGTCTAACACTGTTTTATTTGGTTTTCTCTGTGTATAAAGGTTTACATTTGCTGCACTGCAAACAATGTGGTTAATGTTATAAAGTATCAGATCCTGCGCGTGTGCAGCGAATCGGGGTTGTCATCGCCCCTTTACAGTTATGTCATCAAACCGGTTCCCCTGGACTAAATCCGACCCAGATTTCCACTGGAGACACCTCTGTAAGTTCATTTCAGTAGTGGTTTTTGGCTGCATTAGTAGGATGTTCTCTATCTCACAATATGTCCATATAATCGGAATTGTACATTCATTTGTCCAGTGATAGTTGCCCTGATCTAACTATTGCACCGCTACTAACAAAGACGCTGCCTAGAGAAGTCCAAAGATTTCTTGAGACTTTTTTCTTGGATGATTTAGCCAGATATTTGATGATGTGGACTGTCTTTTGACAAATTTTTTTATCGATGGAATCAAATGTTGTATTTTATCTGACGTGCTGGATCAACGTCTTTTTGTGAACTGTCTTCCCTTGGGTTTGGGATCCTGTGCACTCGTGGATAGGTGAGCTGATCATAGCCTCCTTCATGCTCTTTATCTCATTCTTGCACCTTTACCAGCAAGAAAGCAGCCCTATTTCATTCCTGCACTGGCTACGTTTCCACAATGAGCTACTGGTGCGTTTTTAATGTTGCACAATTTATGCACCATTTGTGTAGCTATTGTTTAAATTAGGTAGCTTGCGTCTTTTCATTGTGTTTTTTGTGTGCATTTTTTCACGTGCATTTTTATCGCGGTTTTTGTCTCTGGTGTGTCACTCTTTAATTAAAGCTGCCTTGTTTTTGAAACTTTCTGGTATTTTGATTTCACTGAACTTTATTGACATACTTAAGTGTGGATTACTTGCGCTTTTGATGTGTTTCCACAGTGGAAATGCACTAAAAAACCGTACACTTTTTACCTGCGAATTTTCTACATCTAATGTAAGTCAATGGGGTAAATTTTCTTAGAAAAATCTGCGTACCTGCAAGAGAAATCGACATGCTGTGGATTTGAAAAACGCACTGCAGGTCAGTTTACATAGTGTCAAAAAGAAGCACAGTGGACTTAAGATTTCTAGAAATCCCACCCAGTTGCTGGAACTGTAAGACCCTGCGTTTTTGACACATGGAAAACATCCACCGTTAAAAGCTCTTCGTGGGAACGTAGCCTTACCAACAAAGCTACTTAGTCTAATACTTGCATCTCATTCCTGATCTGTTTCCTATATCTTTATTAGCATGGAAGATACCCTGATCTCTCTCCTACACCTTTATCAGCAATGATGATACCATGATCTCTCTCCTACACCTTTATCAGGAAGAAAGATACCTTGATTTCTTTTCAACACCTTTATTAGCAAAGAAGATACCCTGATCTCTTCCCTACACCTTTATCAGCAAGGAAGATACCCTGATCTCTGTTCTACACCTTTATTAGCAAGGAAGTTGCCCCAATCTCATTACTATACGCTAATCAATAAAGCTGCCATGATCTACTCCCTGCAACCTTATCACCCCCTAATCTCATTCCTGTACCCTTCTTTGCAAGAGAGCTACCCTATCTCATTTCTGTACCTTTACCTAGCAAGAAAGCTGTCCCACCCTCATTCCTGCAAAGTTATCAGCAAGAAAGCTGCAAAAATCTTTAAAAAAATGAGCATAGTGCTCGGCAATGTAAAAACAACATTGCTGTGCATATATGGTCCTTTTTCTGATACTACTTTAAACTGCTGCAGGATTTGGAAAACCGTAAAGTGGCTAAAAGAAGTAGCATGTCCATTTCCACTATAGTAAAAAGTTCAGAGAGATCAATACAAAAAGATGCAAAAAATGATGGTAAAACCGACAGCGAAGTCACTTTAGGAAATAGATCCCCTGACACGGCTTTGCCTAGAAAAACTCGACAGCTATGTGGCCGGAAATGGCTTAGTTACTCACCGATAACGGTGTTTCTCGGAACCCATGACAGCACCACGGAGAGAGGGGATCCGCCCTTCAGGGACAGGAACCTACAGATAAAAAGGGCGGTACCTCTCCTCCGCCTTCAGTTAGTTACAGAGCATCAGAGGGTCTCCAGGTTAGTTAGAAAACAGAAATATATACACAATATTATAATACTGCTTATTTATCAAAAACACCGTGCCTAAACGGAAACACTCTACTCACAGTAAAAACGTGCTCACCATACTCGTGAAGGGGAATAAGCGGGTGCTGTCATGGGTTCCGAGAAACACCGTTATCGGTGAGTAACTAAGCCATTCTCTCTCACGCATGACAGCACCACGGAGAGAATTACAGAGATTGGTAGCTTAGAGAGGGACCACCGCCTGAAGGACCCTTCTTCCGAAGGTCAGGTCAGACGTAGAGGCTTGATCTAATCTATAGTGTCTAAAAAAGGTCGAAGGTGATGACCAGGTGGCCGCCTTACAGATTTGTTCTATTGATACCTCAGATCTTTCAGCCCATGAGGTCGCCATTGCCCTTGTGGAATGAGCTCTCAGCCCCTCCAGGATGGTATTTCCACTGGATGAGTATGCCAGGGCAATCGCATCCCTTATCCACCTTGCCAGGGTACTCTTGGATGCCTTGAGCCCCTTCCGAGGACCCTGGAAACATACAAAGAGAGAGCCTTCCTTCCTACATTTTTTGGTGGCCTCTAAGTACTGTACTAGGCGCCTTTTAACATCTAAAGTGTGGAATTTTTCTTCCCCCTTATTTTTTAGATTTGGGCAGAAGGAAGGAAGGACTACCTCTTGGGACCTGTGGAAATGGGATGATACTTTAGGTAGATAGGCCGCGTCAGGTTTTAGGATGACTCTATCCTCTAGAATTTTTGTAAAAGGTGGCCCTGCTGATAAGGCTTGAATATCGCTCACTCTTCGAGCTGATGTTAGTGCCACCAGAAGCACCATTTTAAGTGATAGGATTTTTAGGGGTGCCGAGTAAATTGGTTCGAACGGAGGGTCTGTCAGTGTTGAAAGTACAAGATTCAGGTCCCATGACGGTAACCTTTGACTAGCTATTGGCCTAGATCTGGTTGCGGCCTTAATAAACCGTGCTACCCAGGGGTCACCTGCCACATCATGGTTATAGAGGGCGCCTAACGCCGCTATTTGTACTTTTAATGTGTTGACCGCCAGACCCTGTTCTAGGCCCTTTTGTAGAAATTCTAGGATCTTATCAATCTGAACCCCGTCCTGAACCTTTGCCCTAGAAGTGGATAGGAATTTTTTCCATGTTCTGCCGTAAGCTCTCATGGTAACTGGTTTCCTACTTTTTTGTAGTGTAGTTATCAGGTTCTCTGAAAATCCCCTGTCCCTCATCAGTGCCCTCTCAAATTCCATGCTGTTAAATGGAGGTTCGGTGCTTGAGGATGTAACACTGGGCCCTGCGATAGCAGGTCCGGGAGATCCGGTAGGATCTATGGGTCGGTTACTGAGAGCATTCTTAGGCAGGAAAACCAGGTTCTTTTGGGCCAGAAAGGGGCTATCAGTATCATTCTTGTCCCATCCTCCCTGACTTTCTTTAGGACCGCTGGAATGAGCATGATTGAGGGAAAGGCATATGTTAGACTCTGTGTCCATGGGAGCATAAACGCGTCTAGAGTTAGAAGATTCCCCCTGGGATCTAGGGGGTAGAAGGTGTCTACTTTTTTGTTTTTGAAATCGGCAAACAGATCTATGTCTGGGGTCCCCCACATTTTTACAATCTGACGAAAAATGTACCACTTTAGTACCCATTCCCCCTGTCGTAATTGGGTGCGGCTGTGTGGTGCTAATAAAAATATGGATATCTTATAGCCTACATATTGTAATATATTGATTAGTCCATATTGAAATTAACCTGAAATATAGAGACTGCATCTAGACCAAGACAGACAAGATAATGGTTACAGCCACAATCTTGAGAATCTATGTTTGCTGTTTGTCATTGTACAACATTAAGGTTTATTTGACCTCTGTCTGTGGTGAGTTTATCAGTCCCGCAGTGACACAATTTTGAGTATACTAAATGACAATGCTTGTTGAAACAGTATGTTTAATCTGGATTACTGGAAAGGATTAACCTTTGTGTACGCTGTTGACTTACTTGAATTTCAAGAGTAGTGAATAGTGCGAGTATATTGACTAAGTATTACCTGATATTTGTGTCATATGGGGGTTAAAAGTGGACTAGGCATATAGACAATTGCAGATTCTTTTACATAAAGCTATAGAAATATAGTTGGGGAAGCCTGATGTAAAACCAGAAATATAGTTGGCGATCTGAAACCATTATAGTATATTCAATCTTAGAGAGCTCTTTAACCGTAGTCTGAAATATATATATTTTGTGCTAGGGCTCTAGTCATAGAAAGTTGTTGGAAACTTTGTTCTTATCATATGTAAATATCAGGGCAAGAGTAAATAGTCCGAAGAGGCAAGTCTTGTTTGATGTTATTTATTCATGATAGGTGGCCACTGTCATGTGATTGGAACATCAGACAACTAACTTGTGTATTTTCATGTTTACCCAATATTATATTGAGTAAGCCTTTGTTTAAAGCATATAAAAGCTGGGAGGCAGCCAGAAGAGACAGGAGCTTGTGGACCTGTGTGAGAGGCACAGTGTAGATCCTAGGACGCATTCTGTCTTCACTGACTGCTCTTCCAGTTTAAGTATTTTCCGGACAGACGTAAATGCCCCTAGTGAAGATTCTTTTCTTTTCTTCTTTCTGATGTAAGTATATGTACCAAAACCTTTGTAATTTGAATATATAAGTATACGCAATATCATACTATTTTCTATTTCGATATCATTGTCATACATTCCATTGATTTGGTGTTTTTGTCACTTGGATTGATCATTGTATAATAAAATTGTGTTATATCCAAGTAGTAGCCTTCTTTAAAGCCGTATCCGAACCTTATTGCTGAACAGTTGGCAATACAGGCTGAGAAAGTCTGCCCTTTGATTCTCTGTACCCCGGATGTGTAGGGCTGTCAGAGATAGCAGGTTTGCCTCTGCCAGTTTGAGGATTTTGGCGGATGTGTCCATTAGGGCTTGGGACCTGGTTCCCACCTGATTATTTATATAGGCCACTGTGACTCGATTGTCCGAAAGAATGCCGACATGGTGATTCTGGAGCAGGGGTAGGAAGTGTGTCAGTGCATAGCCTACTGTTAGAAGCTCTTTTTGATTTGAGGAGGCTTTTAGTTCTTGATCTCCACATACGTTCTGAGTCACCTCGTTGTTCATGTGTGCTTCCCATCCTGTGGGACTGGCATCCGTTGTCACTATGTGTGTTATCTTTATTACCCAGGGGATCCCTTTGGACAAATTTTCCTGGTTTCCCCACCAAGCTAGGGAATGAATAGTTCTTGAATTTAGGGTAATACAACCCTCTAGGTGTCCCCCTATTGCTGCCTGGTTGGGTAATACGTCCCACTGGAGATCTCTCGTGTGTAACTGAGCCCATTGAACTGCTGGCAGGCAGGCGGATAGGGAACCCAGCAGTGACATAGCCTTCCTTAGTGTCATAGAGGGATTTTGGATTGCTCTCGCTGTAACTTGAGCGATTTTCTTCTTTTTGTGGTCTGGGAGGCGACACTCCTGATTGTTTGAGTCTAGTGTTAGGGTACCGTTACACGTAGCTACGCACCAACGATTCCGACAAAGATACGATCTGGCTAAGATCGTTTGTGCATCGCTAGTAAGCAGTCATACAGGCCGATCTTCATAACGACGCATCAGCGATCAGCGATGTCTCTAACGACCACGGCGGTCGTTGGTACCGTGTCACACATTGTCTATAATAGCGATTCAGACTTTGAATAGGCGTCCTTCAGCGCTATCTATATGAGTTCGGAGTCGCCAACGAGGTCGCTCGTCGTTGATAAGGGGCGTCAAACACAGCGAAGCATGCTGGTCAGCGTGACGCCATCGATCAAAAAATGATCCTAAACATTCGCGCATGATCAGCGACATCGCAGCAGGGAGCCGGTCGTTTCCACGTGTCACACTTAGCGAGATCGCTAGCGATGTCGCTGTTGCATCACAAAATCGTTGTCACTTCAGCGACATCGCTAGCGATCTCGCCGTGTGTAACGGGGGCTTTGGCCCAAGAATTCTTGTACCCTGCTGGGCTCCAATCTTGATTTTTTTAGATTTAGAAGCCAGCCTAGGCCTTGTAGAGTGTCCATCACCCTGTCCCTCTATTCTCTGCATTTTTGAGCCGAGCTGCCTGTTATTAGGAAATCGTCTAGATACGGGATTATTATTATGTCTTGTTCCCTTATATGAGCCATCATTTCTGCTATTATTTTGGTGAATACCCGCGGGGCTATTGATATTCCGAACGGCAGCTCTGTACTGGAATTCTTTCATCTTGCCCTTTATTGAGACGGCTAACCTGAGATATTTTCTGGAGTCTTTGTGGATAGGGACGTGATAATAGGCGTCGCTGAGATCTAACACCGTCATGTAGCAGTTTGGGAACAGGACTTTGGTGGTGGACCTGATCAACTCCATTTTGAAGCTCTGATTCCTGACGTATTCGTTTAGCTTTTTCAGATTTATAATCGTTCGAAAGGTGCCGTCCGGTTTGGTTACTAGAAAAAGAGGGGAGTAGAACCCTCTGCCCATATCCTGCAGGGGAACCTCCTGGAGGACTCCTTATTTTACTAGGCCTAGGACCTCGCTTTCTAGCGCTTCCTGTTCTCGCATACTGGATCTCAGCGGCGTTGTTACATACTTTTGAGGTGGGAGAGAGAGAAAGTCTATTCTTAGGCCCTCCTGGATAAGGTTTACTATCCATGGGTTGTTTGAAATTCTCCTCCAGGCTGGGAGAAAAAGGGTTAACCTTCCCCCCACCATGGGCGTACTGTCACTTGGAGGGCTTTTTGCCTCGGGGAGAGTTATTAAAGAAGAACCCTCTATCTCTTCTTTTGTCATCCCACTTTTGTTCCCTCGGTGGTCTCCTCTGAAAAAACCTCCTATTTCGAAAGGGCCTCTTAAATGCTCCTGGCCCTAAATTTGGGAATCCTTTCTTCTTGTCTCCTGCTTTCTGGAGGATGTCATCTAACGTCTCCCCAAAAAGGAATTTCCCTTCACAGGGGATTGAACATAATTTCATTTTGGTCTGTAGGTCCCCTGGCCAACTTTTAAGCCATAATGTCCTTCGGGCCGCGTTTGAAAGTGCTGCTGTTTTGGACGATAGCCTGACTGAATCGGCCGATGAGTCTGCTAGGAATGCAGCCGCTCCCCTTATCACTGGGATAGAATCTAAGATCTTATCTCTTGGTGTCCCTTCCTTCAGCTGTTTCTCAAGTTGGTCCACCCATACCATTAGGGCTCTTGAGGTACATGTCGCCGCTATTGCTGGCCTGAGGTTACCGCCTGCCGACTCCCATGCCCCCCTTTAGAAAGGTATCCGCCTTTTTATCTAGGGGGTCCCTGAGGGTGCCCATGTCCTCAAAGGGAAGAGCGAATTTCTTTGAGGCCTTAGCGACTGCTACATCGAGTTTCGGGGCTTTATCCCAAGATGTAGATGCCTCCTCAAAGGGATATTTTCTTTTAAGGGAAGGGACTGTAGTATTTTTCCTGTCTGGCTTGTCCCATTCTTTTTTGATTAGACCCTTGACAATTTCGTTAAGCGGAAATACTCTCCGTTTTTTCTGGCCTAGTCCGCCGAACATTATGTCCTGGACTGTTTTATCCGGCCTAGGGTCCAATACCCCCATGGTAGATCTTACAGCTTTTACTAGTCTGTCTACTTTTTCTAGGGGAAAACAGTGACGCCCTCCTGTTTCCTCGTCTGAGGATGAGGAGCCGGATTCCGAGATTTTAGACGTGATTTCTCCCGACGTGGAAGAGTCTGACTGGGAGGTTTCTATCGTGTCTTTCTTCCTCGTTTTATCCCTATGCTTAAGGGACACGAGGGCACTCTGAACCTCTGATTTAATTGCTGCCCTTAGGTCGGATGCGAAATCCGGAGTCTCCTGACAAAGAATTTATTTTGTGCAAGACTCACATAGTTTTTTCTCCCATGATACAGGTAGGGGTCTAGTGCAAGTGGGGCATTCCCTGTTCTTCTTTTTTGCCTTCTTCTTTCCCTAATAAGGGAGAGGAATTGTATTACAAGGGTGAACATTCACGAACATCCCTTACCCCCAAAAGGTGCGCGGCTGCAGGTACTGGTTCGGGAGATGGAGTCAGGTCCTATATAGGCTGTTCTCCTGGTGGCGATTTGCTCCTTGCCGCTGACGTACTACGCCGCGTGGAGTGACTGCTGGAACGGCCCTCTCTGTTTCGTTCCATTTGTCGGTGGTGGTGTTGGTGGTGCTGCTGCTGCTTGAGCTGCTGCCTGGCATGCTGCTCCTGTTGCTGGTCGCTATCCTCCATTATTAGGATCGCTTCCAGCCAGGAGTTTCTGTACCCTCCATTTTTAAAGTTGCCACCCACGTGACGTCACCGCTCCCATCCTGCATCACGCTGGTCGAGGAGCGCGCTCTTGCGCATGCGCCTGATTCAGGGACCCGGAAGCCGCTCCTCTACTTCCGGAGCAGCGGCCATCTTGGTGCTCTCTGTACCATGGCGCTGCCCATGCTTCCACCGGGTCCCCACGAGCCCCTATCTCCTTTCCGGAGCGGCGACTCTGGCGTCCCCCTCCGCTCACCCGGCAACCCGCATCAGCCCCAGCGGTGGCGGCTTCAGGCACCGTTCCTGCCACGACAGAGGCCTCCCCGCTGCCGAATACCGGACAGGCCGGCCCCCTGATCCGGACTCTTCCTTTGCTACACAGGTACGCGTACTGTGGGTCCCCCCGTTAGGGACAGGAACCCAACTGAAGGCGGAGGAGAGGTACCGCCCTTTTTATCTGTAGGTTCCTGTCCCTGAAGGGCAGATCCCCTCACTCCGTGGTGCTGTCATGGGTGAGAGAGAAAGACACGTGCACAAAGTCTTTGTAAAAAATTTCTCCAATCTCATTCCTGCTCTTTTGCCAGCAAGCACGGTGGCTCAGTGGTTAGCTGGCAAAATGGGTGGAATCCCACCAAGGACAACATCTGCAAGGAGTTTGTATGTTCTCCCCGTGTTTGCGTGGGTTTCCACCAGGCACTCCGGTTTCCTCCCACACTTCAAAGACATACTGATAGGGAATTTAGATTGTGAGCCCCATCAGGGACAGTGATGAAAATGTGTGCAAACTGTAAAGCGCTGCGGAATATGTTAGCGCTATTTAAAAATAAAGATTATTATTATTATAAGAAAGCTGCCCTAATATCATTATTGCACTTTTACTTTAAAAAAACCCAGCTCTGATCTCATTCCTGCATCCATATTAGCAAAAAGACTACTCTGATGTCATTCCTGCACCAGCAAGAACGATCCCTTGATCATTCCTGCATCCATATCAGCAAGAAAGATGCCCCTATCATTACTGAACTCTTATCAGCAAGTTAGCTGCTTTGCGCTCTTTCCTGAATCCATATCAGCAAGAAAGTTCCCCTGTTATTCTGTTATTGAAACAGGACGGCTGGCATGTGCTATTTGTATTGTCGACTGGCTTTTGAGCTCATTTTAATACCTAAACCACTCATTTCTCTGCATCAGCCAAGACAGAGAGAGGATCTTAGATGTTTGTCAGTTTAGATCAGGGGTCTCAAACATGCAGTTTTTGGTCCCTGAGATTGCACCGTCCGTAAACCTCTTGATAATCGTGGCCCAGTCTAGAGGTTTGCCAATGACAGTGCTTCATTTCAGTTGAATCGGCATCATTGGCCATAGGCAAGCAGCTGACATCGGCATGTGACGGTGTGGAGGCGTATGACGTCAATACTATGCGCCGTCATGTCAATGTCAGCTTATAGGCTCTGATTGTCCAGCGGCTGGCATTGGTGATGCTATGCAGAGAGCTTGCCTCTGTGCGTCAAAGCATTTCAATTGAATTTGCCTCCAAGAACTCAACTGAAATAAAGCAGTCGACTTCCCTCTGGACTGGGCTATAATCATCAAGGGATCTACAGTGCCTGCGGGCCACATGTGCAGAAAAGAGACCACCGAGGGAATGAATGTGAGAAGAATCTTTTCTTCCTACAATATGTGGACTTGGATGGGGACTTTACTACAAGATGGGGATCTGATGGGGGACATTATTGCAATACCTGGACCAGAATGGGGAATTATTACAAGATGAAGACGAACATGGTCACATTACTACAAGAAGGGAACCAAGATGGGGCATTAGTACAAGATGGGGATTAGAATAGAAACATTACTACAAGATGGAGACATTGCTACAAGATGGGGACCAGGATGTGGCATTACTACAAGAAGGGGACCAGTATGGGGCATTAATACAACATGAGGACTAGGATGGTCACATTTTTGCAAACTGGGGACCAGGATAAGGACATTATGACAAGAAATCATCAGGTTATTGCCAATATTAATCTAACTTGTATGATGACCTGAACGGGGTTGTCCGGTCTTTTGATGAAAGTTTGCAATCACCCTATGTGACTGCATACTTCAGAATCCTCAGTCCTGCCCATATTCTTATACTTACCAGACATGTCTTCACCTTCTATCAGTGCCATTGGTTGTGACCTGCCAGACTGCTCCAGTGTTTGCTGGAGCTAGAATGATATCACTCTTGAATGAAAGTTTTGAATGCAACAAGAGCTTTGTTCTAGCTCTCATAGATTTACATTGAGAGCTTGTGACAATTACTTCTGATTTCCAGTCAGTCAGTTGCGGTCAGATGGTGCCGAGGAACTGGAGTGGCGCTGATGAAAAAAAATGAAGACATTGTCTGGTAATTATAAGGGTACGTCTTCACGGGCCGTATTGTCGGCGCTTTGGACGGAGCGGAAATCCAGCTCCGCCTAAAGCGCCGCCCCCTTCTGTACACACGGTGATTCCGGATGTGCTCTTTGAACACATCCGGAATCGCCACACCCTATACATAGGACTGTGTTATTTACCTTGCGGAGACGGAGCGTTGCCTCAAGGTAAACACACATGCTGCAGTCTAAAAAGACCCACCTCATGTCCGGAAGTGCAGGGCCGCCGGATGCGTGTTCGCACACATAGTGGAGACTTGATTTCATAAAATCCCCTCCACTATGCTGTAACATCTGGACGCTGCGGCTGTACAGTGTTCAATCCGCAGCTGAAATCCGGATGTAATCCAGCCCGTGGAAACATACCCTAAGACTACAAGGGAACTTAGATTAGAAGCACCACTCCAGCGCTGCAATAAAAGAAAACGACGGAGTGGTGCTTTAAGTGGAAGAAAGAATTGCTGTTATAAAAAGAATATAGCCTGCGATGAACCTGGGTGGCTTATTCACTACTAGTTATTTAGATGTTGGTTCTGTAGCCTAAAATTGTACAATTGTAATAAGTGGCTGGATTATACTTTTTCCAGTCTAAGCAAATATTATTCTCATTGGTAATAATCTATCGCAGATCAATTCCATATGCGCCACTCGAGACACAATATAAAAGCCACATCTAGATTATTTATTAGATTTGTCTTATAATAAATTATACATTGTGTGTGTAGGTTAATCCTATTTATTGGCCTTTATAGGCCTAGTTGAAGGCAATTAGAAAAATAAATTGTGGTCTTTACTGCAGGTCAGCTCGATTTTCTTGGTCATCTGTTTTAAATCCCAACCCTCAGCTCACATATACCATACAGAACTGTCCCGTGAACCATTGAAGCAAAAGGATTGTGACATTTGAAATAAACTATGAAGAAAGTGTTCCCTTCCCTGGGGTGGAAGTTATGATCACATACCAGCTTCCATAAATTTAAAATCGGAATTTATTCTGGCTTATTTGTATGAAAATATTATCTAGAGATACTGCAGGCAATATTAGTTTTTGATTAGGTTTTTTATGATTAGTTTTTATTTTATTATTCTTTACTATTGTGTTGTTGAAGATTTTTATTAAGTTCGCTAAAATACAAGTTTATAAAGAAATCCATATGCCTAAATATATTTCTTCTCTTTAGGGAAAGAAATATGTAAATTCCAACCTTCTACAAACACGTATTATCCCAAGAAAAGCCTGAGGGAATATGCTGTATTATTAATTGAATGTCCTATTATATGTATGTGGCATTGTGGTTTAATAGGGTTTAGATGTGTGATTTAAGGAGGTTACTCATATCACAGGGCGCTGAAAAGGAATCTGGTGGGAACAAGTGAATGTACAGCTCCATGGCACAGAATATGATTTTTTTTTCACTGCTGAAACATCAGCATAATCCTCTGATGTAGCCGTTTTGGTCAGTGCATGATAAATATTCAATTACTCTCCGGCTTTCCTTTAATACAGAACACAAACATGGGAAAGCACCCACAGGCTTATCTTTTGAAAGTGTAATAGGCTCCGGTGGCTTTGAATTCTGCCCTCAAGATACAAATAGAAAACATAGACGGCAGAAAATATTTCCTTATATTTAGATTTACTCATTGATCTATTTAAATGGCAGTGGCAGCAGCTTATAGCACGCAGTGACGCAGATCCCCCGGTTGCTTTTTTGCTTTAGAGACCAGATCGAGGTTATATTACAGTGCACTTGGTGTGACGGCATCTTTTATAATCAACTCCACAGGCCTGCTGCTCTTTTTAGAAGCGAAATGTTTCCTCGCATAACTGTGGTTTCAGTGACGATTTAAATACCTGTACGTCACAGGCTGTGTCCTTGAGGTTGACTTTCAAGCCAGTTCTTAGCGTATGGCCATAACCTGTGTGCAGGCTCGAACTGGCCCACAGGAGAACAGGATAGTCCTCTGGTGGGCCTCTGTGCAAGAGTGGGCCACCATCAATGTCGGACTGGAGTGCCAAAGACTCACCAGTAACCTCAACTCGAGGGCCCACACTTTTCAGCTACATGCAATATGACTTTATTCTGATTCACAAATTTCTATATTAATAAACTGTATTTATTGTTAAATCAGATGCTGCTTTTACCTGTATATCATGAATCAAGTGAATTGTGCCAACTACTGCTAGGATAAAAGGCTGGTGGCCACTCCTGTATGGGGGCCCACAAGAGGATACTCCTGTTTTCCTGTGGGCCGGTCTAAGCTAGGCCACCAGCATCTTATCTGAGCGGCACTGTATACATGAATCACTATGTACAGACAAAGGTATCATCTTATTCATTTAACAATCTATCCAGATCATTGCTATATAAATTTGTGATTGAGGATAATGTCACATTTGCATGTAGCTGAAAAGTGGGGCCCTGGAGTTGGTCACTAGTGGGTTCTTGGCACCCCTGTCCGACTCTGCCTGTATGCAGAGCAAAAGCGGTTATCCTACAACAGTAAAAGGAGGTATATTGTATAGTGGACACTAAAAGTGTACATTGGTGGAACGCTGTAGAGTTACACAGAAAGTGACTAAGGCCTTGTTCACATGACAGTGCTTTATTTCTGTGGATTTCCTTCGCAGATTTCAGTTCACACACTTGGGCCAGCTAATAAAATACAGTTTACAATAACAAATCCCTTCATCTTTTTTTATCGCATCGGGTATTCTAGAGTCTCTGTTAAAATAAAAAATAGTTATATACTCACCTTTCAACGACCCCCGGACTCTGTCCCTCCTCTCACCACGCTCCCGGCATCTTCCGGTCCCAGTAATGCTTAGCGTGAAACACCACTGATGACGTCGCCTCTCGCGAGAGTGACGTCATCTCCGGCCCTTCTCGCTAAGCATTACTGGGACCGGAAGATGCCGGGAGCGTGGTGAGAGGAGGGGCAGAGTCCGGGGGTCATCGGAAGGTGAGTATATAACTATTTTTTATTTTAACAGAGACCCTAGAATACCCGATGCGATAGAATCGGGCCACCATCTAGTGTATTATACTCCTGTTACACCCGGAGCTGCTGTCATTGTTCTGCTGTTACCTAATGTATTGTACTCCAGTAAAATCCCAGAGCTGCAGTCACCATTCTGCTCTTACCTAATGTATTATACTCCTGTTACAGCCAGAGCTGCAGTCACTGTTCATATCTTACCAAATGTATTGTGCTCAAGTTACACCCAGAGCTGCTGTCACTTTTCTGCTGTTATCTAATGTATTGTACTCCAGTTAATCCCAGAGCTGCAGTCACTGTTCTGCTTTTACCTAATGTATTGTAGTCCAGTTACACCCAGAGCTGCAGTCACTGTTCTGCTGTTACCTAATGTATTGTACTCCAGTTACACCCAGATCTGCAGTCACTGTTCTGCTGTTACCTAATGTACTCCTGTTACACCCAGAGCTGCGGTCACTGTTCTGCTGTTACCTAATGTAGTGTACTCCAGTTACGCCCAGATCTACAGTCACTGTTGTGCTGTTATCTAATGTACTGTACTCCAGTTACACCCAGAGCTGCAGTCACCGTTCTGCTCTTACCTAATGTATTATACTCCTGTTACAGCCAGAGCTGCAGTCACTGTTCAGATCTTACCTAATGTATTGTACTCCAGTTGCACCCAGAGCTGCAGTCACTGTTCTGCTGTTATCTAATGTATTGTACTCCAGTTACACCCAGAGCTGCAGTCACTGTTCTGCTGTTACCTAATGTATTGTACTCCAGTTACTCCCAGAGCTGCAATCACTGTTCTGCTTTGACCTAATGTATTGTAGTCCAGTTACTCCCAGAGCTGCAGTCACCGTTCTGCTCTTACCTAATGTATTATACTCCTGTTACAGCCAGAGCTGCAGTCACTGTTCAGATCTTACCTAATGTATTGTACTCCAGTTACACCCAGAGCTGCAGTCACTGTTCAGATCTTACCTAATGTATTGTACTCCAGTTACACCCAGAGCTGCATTCACTTTTCTGCTGTCACCTAATGTATTGTACGCAAGTTACACCCAGAGCTGCAGTCACTGTTCTACTGTTACTTAATTACCTAATGTATTGTACTCCAGAATATGTACAGGGCTGTGCCTGTGTAATGAGCAACACAGCAGTGATGCCTTTAACGGCTGTAATGTGCCTGTACAATAAGCAATGCGGCCGTGTTGCCACGACGACTAAGCAACTGTCGCTGATTGGTCGCGGCCTAACTGTCGCGCCCAATCAGCGAGGTGGGATTTCCATTACAGACAGACAGACAGAATTAGACAATTATATAGTAGATTGCACTTAAAAAGTAACCGTTTTAATTTTTACTTCAAAAACAATAGTACACATAAGAATAAGCAACTTTGTAATATTTCTTATCAGAGATATCTGCTTCTTTCACCTCTTGGATTGATATTTCACTATCAGTTCATGGGTAAAACCTGTAAAATTTGTATTCCTTGAAGTCAGATTTTGCCATTATTGAAATAGATGCTGGTTAGTGCCTATAAAATTCTATGGAAGAGGTAGATGCAGACACAGACATTCTGCTGCACGTTCTCTTGAAATGACAGTATTAGTTCTCCATAAAATAGCACCAACTGGCATTTATCTCTTAACCAAACAAATGAGCCGGAGCATAAGTTGAAATACCTGCAATATGCAAGAGCGCGTTCACACTATGGCCATTTAACAGATAAAAACAAAATCAGCATGTACCCTATAGTAAGTAATCAAGTATCAATAGTACATGTGTTAGGCGTCGGGTTCCTGTAGCTGCACAGCGGGAATCCAGAGCCTTGCATCCACCTGTCTTCCATTCTCCACCGACCGCTCAGGAGCCTGCACAGCAATCTCGGCGTCCCAAGCGCTCTGCTCAGACCAGCTCTGTAGGACTGGTGGTTGCTGCCACCTCTCGGTCAGCAATAACAGCACAGGCTGTCCTGCAGCAAGCCACTCCAGAGGCTGTCCTCTCGTTGCGCTACTGGGCATGCTCACGAGACGATGTTCCATTGGGGATCGGGAGTCACGTGCTCAGGTCCTTCTCCTGATCTGATTGGTCCATCTCCAAGATCTGGAAGGTCCCGGAAGCGCATGGCTATAAAAGGCCCACATGGCCATTCGCTAGTCTAGACTCTAATTGCTACTGTGTGAATGGTGATGGATGTATGGACTGCGAATGACTCATTAAGATTCCCCTCCCTCTGATATTACGAGTGTGTTTAGGGATCCAGTTATAGAGTCAGCACCAGTCAGTGGCAAGTTACTGGCCACACGGCACATCCTCCACAGTGCTAGCGTCCGACAGTGTGCCCCTCTTGGGAACTGTCGCTTTGTGGCTGGGTCAGTCACCGCGCTGCTGTAGCAGCACTAGTTGGCGTCCGCGGTAGCGACGCCTCACGCACGGTAGGTCTAGACGGACATCGTCCTGAGTCTTGGGCTTAGTCCTGTGACCACATACCATGCGTGCACTTCGCTGAGTCCTGTGAGGTCAACAGGGTCGGCATTTATGTTCATGCCTTAGGCGACTCTGTGAATCAACAGAGTACACCCAGTGCACATCGGGTGACGTATAACCCACGTGTCCTATACCACCATATAGCGCGTCTGCCATTGTCTAGCAGCGGTTTTAACACCTACTGCACGGTGGACCCCGGGCGGCGAACGCACTTTCTATCATTTAATATTTAATGCGTTCCTCCGTCCCTAACAACATGTAATAAAATAACATAGGTACTTAGTTAACATTATTTCCACCACGACAAGGTGCACCCAATTATGAGGGTCCTATCCTTACCTTGTGTCACCCAACCTCAGAGTGAATAAGGGCATACCAGGACAGGGTCCCGACTGTTCAGATATCCATCTGTCGGAAGCTGTGTAGATGAAATGCTGAGCTCAAAAGTGGGACCACTCCCCTGTTTGTGCAAAGTACAAGAAACTACAGCAAAACCAAAAAAAATGAGCCGGAGCATAAGTTGATATAATGTCATTGGTGGGTGGCAGCAGGACCAGCGGTGGATGCCGTGTTCACACAGGTCCTGCTGCCACCCACCAATGACAGACATTTGAAACTACAGCCAGCTGCTGTTCTTACAGCGCAAAATTGGGGTTTTCTATGAGTCACAGGATTTAACAATCCCACAAGTAATCCCCTTTGGGACAAATCCCTTCAGGCATAGCCATAGGATGTTTATGCCAACTTCTGGTGGGTGCAACCTTTGGAGCTTTTCAAAGTCACAGATCTAATAATGTCCAGAAAATTATAGAGATAGGAGCAGTCTTGTTTACTGATGAAGGCTAGTTGATACAGCCGAAACGTCTATATTTGTGACTGCAAATAAAAATTCTTCATCTTTGCAACGAGTTGAGTGCCAAAAATTTTTTGATTATTCTATACTGGTGTGGGAACCTTCTTTTGTGCACCGACACAGCTGTGCCACGTTATACTATTGATCAAAAAAATCAGAGACATGTTCGTTTACTTATACTGATGGTAAAAACGGACACACTAACCAAATAATGATGGTAAAAACGGACACACTGACCAAACACTGATGGTAAAAGCAGAGACACTGATCAATTAGTAATGGTAAAAATGGACACACTGACCAAATTCTGATGAAAATTGGTTCGAAAACATTGCTGAAAATTGCTCCGTTTTTTGTGTAAGGGCTCATACTCACTTGCGAGAGACTCGCACCATTCTTGTGCGAGTCTCTCACATGACAACCTGGCTCTGCCTCCGCCACTGGGACGGGAGCGTGTGGCGGCATAGAAATGCATGTAGCCGCACGCTCCAGTCCGAGTGCTGGCGGCAGTGCCAGGTTGTCATGAGTATGAGCCCTAAAAGAACTGATGTTTGAACAGGTCCTTCCAATAACCTGGAAAGCCCCTTAGAACACTACATTAGATTGTTAGTTCACATGTGATAATGTTCCTTATACAAACAAGCCTGCAAACCCCATTAATAGACTTATACACGACTTACAATTCAGACTTCAGTTGCTGAAACGCCAGAAGTGTCAGTCATCATCAGATTTCCCAGAATAATGAGAATGATAACTGACACGTCTGCAGCAGCTGGATAACCGGCAGTAGTGTGGAGCACGTAGCTTGCTGGTCCACAGGCAGGTGTGCGGGATTTCCTTCTACTACTGACGTCTCCAGACATTAGGACCTTGTTTTCTCCCTGGCTGGAATGTCTGCTTAGATCATTCCTGCAGTACAACTTGGACCTTGCTGTAAGGGCAGGAAAGATCTCCTGGCAGATGACAGCAGCAGGTTTGCCTACATTATGCTGTGGGTTTGATGTCAGGGACATACAATATGGCAAATGCCGCCGTGTGTGTCAAAGTTCAAAGAGCGCATCACTTTTCATTAGCTGCAGTATTTAATTTGTGTCCATCTGTTTAACCAAGGCAAATTCTCTTGTCTTTGTTTAGATTTCAGAGCACTGCAAATGTAATTTACTGGCCCGATTCCTCACGTTTGTTCCATTCTGGCTTAGGAGCCGCACAATAGTAATGGCAGTTAATGGAATAAATTCTGTCTTCTATCCAATTAATTAGAAATTGCCCTCCAATCACTGTTTGCTAATGGAAAGTAGATTAGATATTTATGTTCACAAATGTGCCTTGTCACCTCTGATTTTAACTAATGCCATGTTTGCAGGGTTTCCACTAGCCTATGGGTGCTCGCCTCACGGAAAACAGACTATGATGATGATAACAGATACTGTAGCAGCTGTTTGTGCCTAATGTGTATATTACTGGGATGCGAGATGCAGCTGTATTACAGGTCTCCACAAATGGAGGCGTTCTATCATGGAAAAGATTGGTTACTACAATAGATATATTCATATATTAGGACCTGTGTGGATGGAGCTGCACATGGACATCTGCCACGTAATAGTCACTCTGAGGCCGGGGTCACACGAGCGTTGACTCTCTCATGCGAGAGAATCGGGGCAGTTATGATAATGATGCTCGGATAACCTTTGATCCGCGTCTCAGCCAAGTGTCAGTCTGCTGTGATTCGATTCTCTCTCAAGAGTATAATATTACAGGTGTGGAGAAGATGGAAAATTTAATTTCTCCATCTTCTCCGTTATCTGAGTCCACGGATGTTGGACTTCACTCCTCTGACATCCGAATAAAGTCCAATGTTTCCAATGCACCCATAGACATGTTTGGGTGCTCGTTACCTGAATTTCGGAGCCAGTTGCAGTATGCCGAATCGGCATGACAAAAACATATCAGATCTGCGCTGCCCCATAGTATAACATTGGTTCGAGTGCTATCCGACAAAACATCGGTTAGCCCTCGTCTGATGAGTGCGCTCATATCAGCGAGCCCTTAAGCTAGGCCTACATGCTGGCCATGCGACATAAGATCACCCTATTCATTGCATCTAATGATAGGGAGTGTGGTCGGTGATCCAAACCTGTTTCATTTCTGCACCATCACATTCACCATTAGTTACAATTTGAGCAACTTTGACATTACGTTCTTATGTCCCACGGACTTATCGTGTAGACTTAGCCTTATGTAACTTTACAATCTTGTAGTTTGTTGCAGTCATTTCTACTAGTGAACATTCCTGTGAC
Source organism: Dendrobates tinctorius (assembly GCF_039654945.1). Lineage (NCBI taxonomy): Eukaryota > Metazoa > Chordata > Amphibia > Anura > Dendrobatidae > Dendrobates > Dendrobates tinctorius. The sequence continues at coordinate 26,643,938 of NW_027361741.1, read as the reverse complement.
ACACTTGGATAATATTGGTAGATTGTGGATTTATTCGGCGCTGCTGAATGATTCAAGGTCCAAAAGCTGTAGCCATTCAATTGTGGATTTATTCAACGCATTTCAAAGTACACGACAGGAACACCACAATAACTTGGATAATATTGCAACAGATTTCTGCAACAAGATCTGCCTCATGTGAATTCAACCTAAGGCAGGGATGCACAACCTGCTGCCCTGGGGCCACCTGCAGCCCACATTGCCATTCTGTGCGGCCCCAACCATATGGACAGAAAAATGCTTATCTGACTGTCTAACTATACATGGGCAGCCACACACAGGAGAGCAGTGGCAGCAGCTGAGGAGCAGGGACTGGCAAGTACTGATGGTGCCCTGTGTAGACATCTCTGGGGCCTCATATATTCAAAGAATAAGGGTCTCTAGACCAGTTTTGGACTCCAGAAACCAGTAGGACTTAAGGCTCCGTCTCACATAGGGAGATCGCTGATGCGTCACCGATTTTGTGACGCAACAGCGATCTCGCTACATGTGACACATAGCAGCGACCGCCCCCCTCGCTGGATATCGCTGATCGTGCTCGAATGTCCTGGGCCATTTTTTCAACGTCAGCATTCTGCTGGCCAGCATGCATCACTGTGTTTGACGCCGACGAGCGACCTTGTTGGCGACGTAGAACTCAGGGACGCAAGCTGGAATCGTTCAGAATAGCTGCTGTGTTAGCAGAATAGCTGCTAATGTTTTAACTCAGGAAGAGTTCAGAAATCAATATTTTGTGGAATAACCATGATTTTTAATCACAGCTTTCATGCGTCTTGGCATGCTTTCCACCAGTTTTTCACACTGCTTTTGGGTGACCTTATGCCACTCCTGGTACAAAAATGTAAGCAGTTCTTCTTTGTTTGATGGCTTGTGTACAGGTAGAAGCTTCCGCTCCCATCACCCGACGCATATCGTCACCAAGATGACTTCATCGGGGGCAAGAGAAAGTTCTCTTTGTTTGATGGCTTGTCACTATCTACCTTCCTCTTGATTACATTCCAGAGGTTTTCAATGGTGTTCAGGTCTGGAGATTGGGCTGGCCAGGACAGGGATTTGATGTGGTGATCCTTCATCCACACATTGATTGACCTAGCTGTGTGTCATGGCGCATTGTCCTGCTTGAAAAAAACAGTCCTCAGAGTTGGGGAACATTGCCAGAGCAGAATGAATCAACCGTTTTTCCAGGATAACCTTGTATGTGGCTTGATTCATACGTCCTTCGCAAAGATTAACCTGCCCAATTACAGCTTTGCTGAAGCATCCCCAGATCATCACTGATCCTCCACCAAATTTCACAGTGGGTGCAAGACACTGTGGCTTGTACGCCTCTCCAGGTCTCCGTCTAACCATTAGACGACCAGGTGTTGGGCAAAGCTGAAAATTAGACTCATCAGAGAAGATTACCTTACTCCAGTCCTCTATGGTCAAATCCTTATGGTCTTTGGCAATCTTCAGCCTGGCTTTCCTTTGCTTCTCATTGGTGAAAGTCTTTTTTTCTACCTTTACATGACTTGAGCGCTGCCTCTAGGAGCCTGTTACAAACTGTTCTTGCTGTGCACTTCACCCTAGCTGCCATTTGCCATTCCTTTTGTTGGTCACTTGATGTCATCCTGCGGTTGCTGAGTGACATTAGAATAAGATGACGATCATCCCGGTCCATTGGGTGTCGTTTTCGCACTCTGCTGGTCTGTAGCATTCTTGTCCCCAATATCGGCTGCTTGACCTTGTTGTAATGGACTGCCGTCTTAGAAATTTTAATGATGCAGGCAACATGACCCTCACTGTATCCCTCTGCTAGTAAAGCCAGAATTGAGCCCTTCTTTTCCTCACTCAAGAGTTTTCTTTTCAACTCCTTTGGCATGGTTAAATGTTATTTTTTTCATTCCTATTACTTTTGGGGTATTACTAGCACTTGTTTTGCCATCCAGCTTGTCCTGTTGTAAGAGGATTGTGAACACCACAGCAGGGTTTTGTTATACTTTCCTTTGTTAAATAAGATTTGGTTCAGGTGATCACCTAATCAGAAGCACATTAAGTAGAATGAGGTGCACTCTGGTTGGAATTCAACTGACACTGGAATGGAATGGCTGTCAGACATGTAGAGAAGCTGATTTTTATAAACCTGTGCAATGGTCTCTTAATTTTTGCCAGAGCTGTATATACAGCAAGTCATTGTTACATATAAATTGGTCCGTTTATTCTTTTGAGCATTTCAGATAGCGCTTTGTGAGGCGGGTTCCGGAACCTTGGCTTGAGGCAACCACATGCACCTCAGTAAAACAGTGTCAAAACTTTCTGACACTTATGTGCCTTGTGTGAATATACCCTAAAAATGGTTGGTGGATAATGCCAAATAGGCTGTTCAGGTTTATTAAGACACTTTTTAAGCATTGTACCCTGAGTATATGCCCTACACTGGTGTTCCTTATTATGTAATGACTCATATTGGTCTGTGTTCCTCGGTTCTCTAAAGGTTCAACAGTACGTTACAACTGCCAATCAGTAAACTTTTACCAGCTGTTTACACAGTCAGACCAAAGTAAACGATGTGTACTGAGTGTTCTGTAATAGATCGCCCAGGCTGCCATTGTTCACAGCAGTACAATAGTCCTGTTTACACAGGAAGATGCATGTCTGAGAACTGTGATCTGTCCTGCTGCACAAAAGATCATTTCACCTGATGAACTAGCATATGTTTCTCGATCATTGGGTGATCGGCAGCCTGTTTACATGGCAGGATAATCGTGAAATGAGCGATGTTAATAACACTCGTTCACCATTGTCTTGCAGTATAAATGCCCCTTCAATGTAATTCCTTATCTTTTATAAGACATACATATAATAAGCCATTTGATCTAATTGTGTTTTGAGGTATAGGAGTAAACTGAAGTACCCTGAGGAGATGAGGATAGTACAGGGGCCTACAAAGTCCATGTAGGTATTGGGCCTCCATGTAAACTGTGGCAAATACCTTCCCAACGCTGCTTGCCCTCAGAATAGAATTACCGGTAGTCATGTATTTCCTTCTGCATGGCAGAGATAAAGCATGGGACTTTTATTGTGATTACTATGGAGCATTTATTAGTTTTCCTCCCCCCCGAGTATTGAGATGTGGTTATTCATGAGTTATGATGGGATACATTTTTCACATTGTTAGGTTGATCTCTGTAATCTCTTGTAGAGCTGAACGAGATGAAGGATCAATACAACATTGGAGCAACGCTCTCGGTCTGTGAGCGTCAGCAGAGTTATGGCACTTACTGAGGTCATGTCTGCAGCGACTACAGCCTCCAGGTCTCTTGCCTAATAAATACCATATCATGTGTCAGTCGGAACTTGGCAAAAGACATTTCTTACAGAGAAAAAAATAAGACATTTTCAGTTTATTCTTTCTTCGTTATATGTTACACCACCTCCTGAATATTGATAAGATGATTTATTGCTAAGTTGTTGAGATGTCAAAAAATCTATGGTTCAGAAAATGCACAGCCTTTACAATTTACAGCAAGTCATTGTGCGGATTTCACCCAATGGTACAAAATTTACAGGTAACAAGTGCAGATAAGAGCTTCATGTGAATCGTCTGTCCACTTTCCAGTTACATTGTTGCCATTGACGGTTGTTGTGCAAAAATCAACATCTATCTGGATCCTGTTCCATCAGCACAAGAAAGATGAGCCTTCCTTATGTATGCATCCTGTTATATTAAAGGGGACATGTGGGACTATTTTGTTTATTGCCTATCCTTAGGAAAGGTCATCAGTATCTGTTCCATGAGGGCTTGACACCCGCCACCCCCGCCGCTTAGCTGTTTCGGTAGCGCTGGCCAGTTGTGCACAGCACAGGTCCATCTTCTGCACAGCGGGCCCATGACCAGGGTCTGCCCAGCACAGGTCCATCATCTGTACAGCGGCTATGACCAGGGACTGCCCAGCACAGCTCCATCATCTGTACAGCGGCTATGACCAGGGACTGCCTAGCACAGCTCCATCATCTGTACAGCGGCTATGACCAGGGACTGCACAACACAGCTCCGTCATCTGCACAGCGGCCCATGACAAGGGACTGCACAGCACAGCTCCATCTTCTGTACAGCGGCTATGACCAGGGAGTGCCCAGCACAGCTCCATCATCTGTACAGCGGCTATGACCAGGGACTGCCCAGCACAGCTCCATCTACTGTACAGCGGCCCATGACCAGGGACTGCCCAGCACAGCTCCATCATCTCTACAGCGGCTATGACCAGGGACTGCACAACACAGCTCCGTCATCTGCACAGCGGCCCATGACAAGGGACTGCCCAGCACAGCTCCATCTTCTGTACAGCGGCTATGACCAGGGACTTCCTAGCACAGCTCCATCATCTGTACAGTGGCTATGACCAGGGACTGCAGAGCACAGCTCCATCATCTGTACAGCGGCCCATGACAAGGGACTGTATAGCATAGCTCCATCTTCTGTACAGCGATCCATGACCAGAGACTGCCCAGCACAGCTCCGTCATCTGTACAGCGGCTATGACCAGGGACTGCCCAGCACAGCTCCATCATCTGTACAGCGGCTATGACCAGGGCCTGCACAGCACAGCTCCGTCATCTGTACAGCGGCCCATGACAAGGGACTGCACAGCACAGCTCCATCTTCTGTACAGCGGCTATGAGCAGGGACTGCACAGCTCCGTCATCTGTACAGCGGCTATGACCAGGGACTGCCCAGCACAGCTCCATCTTCTGTACAGCGGCTGTGACCAGGGACTGCCCAGCACAGCTCTGTCATCTGTACAGTGGCTATGACCAGGGACTGCCCAGCACAGCTCCATCTTCTGTACAGCGGCTATGACCAGGGACTGCCCAGCACAGCTCCGTCATCTGTACAGCAGCTATGACCAGGGACTGCCCAGAACAGCTCCGTCATCTGTACAGCAGCCCATGACAAGGGACTGCACAGCACAGCTCCATCTTCTGTACAGCGGCTATGAGCAGGGACTGCACAGCTCCGTCATCTGTACAGCGGCTATGACCAGGGACTTACCAGCACAGCTCCGTCATCTGTACAGCGGCTATGACCAGGGACTGCCCAGCACAGGTCCATCATCTGTACAGCGGCTATGACCAGGGACTGCCCAGCACAGCTCCATCATCTGTACAGCGGCTATGACCAGGGACTGCCCAGCACAGCTCCATCATCTGTACAGCGGCTATGACCAGGGACTGCACAACACAGCTCCGTCATCTGCACAGCGGCCCATGACAAGGGACTGCACAGCACAGCTCCATCTTCTGTACAGCGGCTATGACCAGGGAGTGCCCAGCACAGCTCCATCATCTGTACAGCGGCTATGACCAGGGACTGCCCAGCACAGCTCCATCTACTGTACAGCGGCCCATGACCAGGGACTGCCCAGCACAGCTCCATCATCTCTACAGCGCCTATGACCAGGGACTGCACAACACAGCTCCGTCATCTGCACAGCGGCCCATGACAAGGGACTGCCCAGCACAGCTCCATCTTCTGTACAGCGGCTATGACCAGGGACTGCCTAGCACAGCTCCATCATCTGTACAGTGGCTATGACCAGGGACTGCAGAGCACAGCTCCGTCATCTGTACAGCGGCCCATGACAAGGGACTGTATAGCATAGCTCCATCTTCTGTACAGCGATCCATGACCAGAGACTGCCCAGCACAGCTCCGTCATCTGTACAGCGGCTATGACCAGGGACTGCCCAGCACAGCTCCATCATCTGTACAGCGGCTATGACCAGGGCCTGCACAGCACAGCTCCGTCATCTGTACAGCGGCCCATGACAAGGGACTGCACAGCTCCATCTTCTGTACAGCGGCTATGAGCAGGGACTGCACAGCTCCGTCATCCATACAGCGGCTATGACCAGGGACTGCCCAGCACAGCTCCATCTTCTGTACAGCGGCTGTGACCAGGGACTGCCCAGCACAGCTCTGTCATCTGTACAGCGGCTATGACCAGGGACTGCCCAGCACAGCTCCATCTTCTGTACAGCGGCTGTGACCAGGGACTGCCCAGCACAGCTCTGTCATCTGTACAGCGGCTATGACCAGGGACTGCCCAGCACAGCTCCATCTTCTGTACAGCGGCTATGACCATGGACTGCCCAGCACAGCTCCGTCATCTGTACAGCAGCTATGACCAGGGACTGCCCAGCACAGCTCCGTCATCTGTACTGTGGCTATGACCAGGCACTGCCCAGCACAGCTCCATCTTCTGTACAGCGGCTATGACCAGGGACCGCACAGCACAGCTCTGTCATCTGTACAGCGGCTATGACCAGGGACTGCCCAGCACAGCTCCATCATCTGTACAGCGGCTATGACCAGGGAGTGCCCAGCACAGCTCCGTCATCTGTACAGTGGCCATGACCAGGGACTGCACAGCACAGCTCCATCTTCTGTACAGCAGCTATGACCAGGGACTGCCCAGCACAGCTCCGTCATCTGTACAGCGGCTATGACCAGGGACTACCCAGCACAGCTCCATCTTCTGTACAGCGGCTATGACCAGGGATTGCCCAGCACAGCTCTGTCATCTGTACAGCGGCTATGACCAGGGACTGCCCAGCACAGCTCCATCTTCTGTACAGCGGCTATGACCAGGGACTGCCCAGCACAGCTCCGTCATCTGTACAGCAGCTATGACCAGGGACTGCCCAGCACAGCTCCGTCATCTGTACTGCGGCTATGACCAGGCACTGCCCAGCACAGCTCCATCTTCTGTACTGCGGGCCCATGACCAGGGGCTGCCCAGCACAGCTCTGTCATCTGTACAGCGGCTATGACCAGGGACTGCCCAGCACAGCTCCATCATCTGTACAGCGGCTATGACCAGGGAGTGCCCAGCACAGCTCCGTCATCTGTACAGCGGCCATAACCAGGGACTGCCCAGCACAGCTCCGTCATCTGTACAGCAGCTATGACCAGGGACTGCCCAGCACAGCTCCGTCATCTGTACAGCGGCTATGACCAGGGACTACCCAGCACAGCTCCATCTTCTGTACAGCGGCTATGACCAGGGACTGCACAGCACAGCTCCGTCATCTGTACAGCGGCTATGACCAGGGACTGCCCAGCTCAGCTCCATCATCTGTTCAGCAGCTATGGCCAGGGACTGCCCAGCACAGCTCCATCATCTGTACAGCGGCTATGACCAGGGACTGCCCAGCACAGCTCCGTCATCTGTACAGCGGCTATGACCAGGGACTGCCCAGCACAGCTCCATCTTCTGTACAGCGGCTATGACCAGGGACTGCCCAGCACAGCTCTGTCATCTGTACAGCGGCTATGATCAGGGACTGCCCAGCACAGCTCCGTCATCTGTACAGCGGCTATGACCAGGGACTGCCCACCACAGCTCCATCTTCTGTACAGCGGCTATGACCAGGGACTGCCCAGCACAGCTCTGTCATCTGTACAACGGCTATGACCAGGGACTGCCCAGCACAGCTCTGTCATCTGTACAGCGGCTATGACCAGGGACTGCCCAGCATAGCTCCGTCATCTGTACAGCGGCTATGACCAGGGACTGCCCACCACAGCTCCATCTTCTGTACAGCGGCTATGACCAGGGACTGCCCAGCACAGCTCTGTCATCTGTACAGCGGCTATGACCAGGGACTGCCCACCACAGCTCCATCTTCTGTACAGCGGCTATGACCAGGGACTGCCCAGCACAGCTCCATCTTCTGTACAGCGGCTATGACCAGGGACTGCCCAGCACAGCTCCGTCATCTGTACAGCGGCTATGACCAGGGACTGCCCAGCACAGTTCCATCTTCTGTACAGCGGCTATGACCAGGGACTGCCCAGCACAGCTCTGTCATCTGTACAGCGGCTATGACCAGGGACTGCCCAGCACAGCTTCATCTTCTGTACAGCAGCTATGACCAGGGACTGCCCAGCACAGCTCCATCTTCTGTACAGCGGCTGTGACCAGGGACTGCCCAGCACAGCTCTGTCATCTGTACAGCGGCTATGACCAGGGACTGCCCACCACAGCTCCATCTTCTGTACAGCGGCTATGACCAGGGACTGCCCAGCACAGCTCCATCTTCTGTACAGCGGCTATGACCAGGGACTGCCCAGCACAGCTCCATCTTCTGTACAGCGGCTATGACCAGGGACTGCCCAGCACAGCTCCGTCACCTGTACAGCGGCTATGACCAGGGACTGCCCAGCACAGCTCCATCTTCTGTACAGCGGCTATGACCAGGGACTGCCCAGCACAGCTCCGTCATCTGTACAGCGGCCATAACCAGGGACTGTCCAGCAGTATATTTACAGTAGGATGCAGATACCTGATTTTTGCATCAAGGCCTTATTTCATGTGACAGGGGCTCAGTTTTCTCAGCAAATAAGTATATATTGTATTGTTATATATTCTATTGTTTGCATTGTTGGCTAATTATTTACCACTAGAACATTTTCAGGATTGAAATACAGTAGAGATTGGAAATATAATAATGCAAATGGTATTGTCTTCACTGGCATTGTGTACGGTGTAGGCACAGTAGGTCCAGGCTCAGCTATTCTCATGACATATACATTATGCTCGCTTATCTTATTGCTCATGCAATTTAAAACCTGCTGTTTCTATTGTAAAGCAATATATGCTGGCTCTCTCCACACCGGCCGCGTATCTTATTAGTCTCGGCTTACCTGTCTGAGTACAATTGGATCAGACACAGTGACACTGATTGGCAGACTGGCGCTTTGGGGTCCCCTTAGGGCCGGCATTGATAACCACTTCTACACTGTATACAGAAATGTTCCTACTTATCTTTAGCTATGAATTTTACTCTATTCTGTATTGCGCGCAAAACAAAAGCTGCAAAGTCTGTAGATGCTTGATTAACATTGATTGCAAAGTTACGACTATGATGAAGAAATAAAGCGCTACCCGGGGATCATAGCAGTTATTACTCTTTTGGTTCATTGTATTGATTTGTTCAAGTTTTTCATACTAAGCAATGTACGGTGAATAAATATTAGATCAGAGCTGGCTGGCAGACAGACGTCGGGATGAATGCATCACTTTGGGATGGCAGGAATGAGCACAATAGTTTCTTCAGCAGTATAGACCATATTAAATAAATCTTAGAGGACAGAGTAATTAAGGACAGGGAGACTTTTATGATGTCACTCAATACCATTCCATGAAAGGGCAACAGTGTCAAATGAATCTGCCACCGTCCTTTTAATAGCAGAGATGGTCTGTGAAGGTGTCAGTAAGGTCACTGATAAGATTGAAGTATAGTAACTGACCCGGGCTCATACTGAATTTATATGGACTATTATTGATTGAAGGTGGAGCTGATAAATGTCAGATTCAAGTGCACTACTCCATTTGTTCTCATATATAATGCTGGAAAGGGGTGACAATAGATTTGTACTGCACAACCGCTTTAATGTTATGTATCAGGCCATCCAAGTCAAGGTCAAACACAGATTACCAAACATTTAATTATTTGACTCTTACAACGGCTAAAAAATACGTAGAGTTCCAATCAGGATGTTGGAAATGGAATACATAAAGTCCGGATCCAGCCATATGTTTGGTGACATTCTGTTTGGTAAAATTCTGATATTAGATATTTATGAGTATGATGTCTGTTGTAATTAGTAAGCCACATCGATTTAGCCTCCGGGTAATGCCTCTATGCACTGACTCTTACAGATTTGGCTTTCTAAGGGTGCTTTCACATTGTGTTTTGGCACCAGTTCAGTGGCCCCGTCAGGGCCTACGTCTGAACCCCACAAAACAAGATCCAGACGTACGCACCGATGGGGCCATAGATTATAACGGTGCTGATAGAGCCACTGTGCTCTCTGACGTGCATAATTTTCGGGCCTGTACGTTTACTGGAGGCGGACACCTTAATTATTATCCGTCATTTACTAATTGTAAAATACTTCCATTCTACACCTTCTACATGCTTTAGTTTGCTAACGCTCTGTTTCTTTCTTTCTAGGCATACTTCAGACAGGGTGTTGCCCTTCAGTATCTTGGTCGCCATGCGGATGCCCTGGCTGCATTTGCATCTGGGTTGGCGCAAGATCCAAAAAGTTTACAACTATTGCTTGGAATGGTGGAGGCTGCAATGAAATCCCCAATGAGAGGTAAGTAGTAGGAACCTCTAAACCAATCATCCATATAGTCCAGCTTAAAATAGTGAGTAACAAACACACACGCACACATTCATGCACTTTCACACAGACACACTCATACACAAAACATCATATGGAGGAATCAAGAAATCATATCGCCATAAAATTACAAATTTTATTTGATGAAATTAATACAGTACAGTAAACCTATTAAAATGAAAAAATGAGGACAAACAAAGCAAAGAAAAAATGGCTTTTAGAGGAATGAAGCAACCAGAAAAAATGCACTGATAAAGAAATTACAGACCATATGTATCAGCCTCACAAAGTGGGCAAAGTTCATAGATGAATATATCAAATAGCCTAAAAGGCTTGCATATAAAAAACACGCAATAGATAACTCAGTCAATAGACAGTTTTTATACTGCTCACAATAAAGCATATATTATATTAAATATAGATAAAAAATATCTTCTATCCACATATAAATGTATTAAGCAGCCAAAAAAGACCTACAAATAAAGTGCATAGTGCAAAAGTAAACATATATTATGTCTGGTAGCAAGAGTAAAAAGGTTCTTATAGATCCATGTATGGACCATATTCAGAAGCATCCAGCCTGATTGCCTAAAGCAAGTAATTGCCCCAATATCTATGTATCCTCAATACAATTCAAGTGATATAGTAAGGGTGTTGATATACAGGGCAGGTTGAAAAGAGTAAATAGAAAAAGGCAGCTGAATGCCAGGTATCATACCTCTAATAAGTCGTGGCACCCCCGACGCGCGTTTCGCGTGATGCTTCTTCCAAGAGGGCGTATGCAGATAATGTCTCCTAGGTACAAGTATTTATAGGGCGCGTGTATCATTGGTGACAGCGGTATAGTAGCGGCGCTTCCGTTCACGTGACCCGCCTGATGTCCACGCGGCTCTGCGTCATGTGACATCTGACTCCTCCTCCGCTCGACGCATCAGAGCTGGAGAGGAGTTCAAGACGCCCATAAAGACGTGTTGCCACGGCGACGTCTATAGGCAGGAAGCTCATACACAAGCACACACTAATGCACTTTCACATAGACACACAGACACACTATCATGCACACACACACATTCACACACTGTGCTATCCTGCACTCTACTGAAATTCTGTATTGCGCCCATTCTCTCTCATTTTATCTTCATCAGTGCTTTATTTCTCCCGTACAATATATTATGTACCCGGATGGGAATACGTGTATTAATGGTTATCAATGGCTTATTTCACTGTACTGTACTTGATAAGCAAACCAGTTGCCATTGCCTCTTATTCTGTGACATACTTATGTGAGACTTTTACCACTGTTATGTGCGACTGCACAAAATAGGGGAATCCTAGCAATAGTGAGCAGAGCCCTGTCATATAACAGCATGGCATAATTCATTCATACATTCATTAATTCATTCATTTTTATGCATGAGGTCAGGAAAGCTTTGGACTGTTACTGGGAAAATCCCTGAAAGGTGAATCGACTTCTAAATTGCTATTTGCATTCTAATTCCCACTGAAGTCAATATTCTATTAATAGTTAACTAATACACGGACTGTATTAATTCAAGTATTAGCTCTCGCTTCGTAGCAGGATTCCTAAAATATTCATTGCAATTTATATATAGGAATTCTGACGTCGCTTTTCATATTAAGTACAGTAGGCCCATTGGGTCTAAGAGATCTATTTAATAACATATACAGTTTGTATTTTGTAATATTGTGACAGATTTAAAGATTGACAGTCATTTTAATAATTTTTCAAAAATCATTAGTACGCAAAATAAGAAACTTTTTGTATTATATTTTATCAGCAAAATCTGATTCTTTTGCCTTCTGGATGACCTTTTAGACTCAATTTTCTCAATTCATAGATAAAATCTGTCTTCAGTGAATATAGGCTTTCCCATTAATGAGATTGGCGATGGCAATTAATACTTGAAACGTTCTAGTGGGCAAAGGAAGAGGGGGAGAGGATCTAGAGTCAGACACCGACATGCTGTTGCAAGTTGATCAGAAATGATAGTTACATATTAAAAATGTATTCTAAAACCACAACATGGTCTTATAATATGTACACATATATATATTAATTTGTAGTAATATAACTCCATTTTAACTCCATCTAGGCTTTGTTTACCCTCTAGTTGCCATTGGTCTTTGGTTCCAATGCTCCTGGTCAATCATGAGCAAGTGCAGTCCCTTCCTGTTTGCTTGCTACCAGCATAGCTGTTCCCTGGTATGTGTCTGGGACTGAGCTCCTTTTGTTAGGGAAGATGTCATAGAAAGCGGTGAAGTCTCCTTCATTACATTGCAGAACTCATAACAGGAAGCGGCTGTTTGCCAGTAACTAATGAGAGCAATGCACTGCAGGAAGGGGTTGTACATAGAGGGGCTAAAAGAATTATAAACTTCTGGGTGGAGCTGTTTATAGAGGGGCTGATTTGAAAGATAAACTGCAGGAAGGGGCTGTATACAGATTGGCTGAGAGGAATGATGTACTGCTGGATGGGACTGTTTACAGAGGACTGAAGTGTGGTGCTGGATTGGGTTGTATATAGAGGATTTAGAGGAGTAATAAACTAAAGAATTGGAGTTGTATATACAGGGGCTGAGAGAGAGAGAAGTGATGTACTGCTATTGTGGGGCTGAGAGGAATGATTTTCTTTAGGATAGGGATGTATATAGAGAGGCAGAAAGGAGTGATCTTCTGCACTATGGAGATGCATATAGAGGGGATGAGAGGAGTGATATACTGCAGGGTGTTAATGTGTATATAGTATTTGACAGGAGTGATGTTCTGCAGGATGTGGCTGTATATAGAGGCTGAGATGAATGAGATACTGCTGCGGAGGTGAAATGCCAAATTCTGCTTTGTTGATACGTTTGGCAGAAGATAATCCTCTGCCATATGAATTCACAAAGTAGCATTTGCATTTTAACATCACTGATCTGTCAGCAGCAGGCAACAAACACAGCTCAGCTGTGGACCCATGATGTTAAAATAGGACTCTTTGGCCAGAATGATAGAAGGTATGTGTGGAGGAAAAAAAGGGCACAGAATTTCAGGAAAGAATATCTCGCCAACCATTAAGCATGGGGATGGATCAATCATGCTTTGGGGTTGTATTGCAGCCAATGGCATGGGGAACATTCCATGGGTAGAGGGAAGAATGGATTCAATTAAATTTCAACAAATTCTTGATGCAAACATAACACCATTTGGCTTCTACAAATGGATAATGATCTCAAACACACATCAAAATCCACAATAGACTACCTCAAAATGCACAAGCTGAAGGTTTTACAATGGCCCTCACAGTCCCCTTATCTGAACATCATTGAAAATCTGTGGCTAGACCTCAAAATAGCAGTGCTGCAAGACGACTACCCAGGAACCTCACAGAACTGGAAGAATTTTCCAAGGAAGAATGGATGAAAATCCCTCAAACAAGAATTGAAAGACTCTTGGCTGGCTACAAAAAACATTTACAAGCTGCAATATATTCAAAAGTGGGTGCTACTTGGTACTAACCATGCAGAGTGCTCAAACTTTTGCATCAGTCCATTTTCCTTTTTGTAATTTTTAAAATACAAAGGAAATGTGTCAGCTATAACTTTAGTCCTTTAGATATCATGTAATCTTCTACTTGTTTAACTGTTCACAATGGCAGTAATTTTGACCAGGGGTGCACAAACTCTTACCTGCCACTGCAAGGTGAATTCTACACTTTGATTAGCTCAGAGAGGTTGGGCATGTCAGGAGCACACTGAAGATTGGGAAGGGATCTGCAGCACTAAGGAGAAGCTAGTTCTGCCGGGAAATGTAGTTTTAGCAAATAAGAATAGGACCACCCTTTCAGCTATGTGAAGCTGGGTGCAGAGAAGTGCAGATGGAAATGAAAAATGACTGAAAGGTGCAAGAAAGAAACTTTGCTACGCATAGTCTGAATATTAGCAATACATATGCATTTACTGTGCTTAGTGGAAAATAGTTTAATTATGGGAACACGCCTTTAAGATGAGAATGTAGGATCTGATTCTTTAGACAGGACTTTCCTTCATAGACACAGATGATGTAGAAGCAACTTTAACCCATCGGTTGATACATTATCCCAACTGCTTAAGTAGACTGCTGGTAATTCATTCCTGTCTCCAACCATCGTGCCTTGATGAAGTGGAGGCTCCCGATAAGAGATAGCATTTGTTAGATTTCTTACACATTCTGTGTCGCTCTGCGCAGAACTCATCAAATATAAGGAAAGAAAATAAATGTTACATTTGACATTAAAGCTAACTAGACAATGTTTAATTCTTTGGACATTTAATGGATTTCAGTGCTGAGCTTCTCATGTTGGGCTTTCTCATAAATCTGTCGCCAAAAAAGTTTGCCTTGACAGCATGAGCCTCCAGAGAGCTGATTTGTGCCAGCGTGAACTCTCACACTTCATCTCATCACTGTGAGCGTCCTTTACTTTTCTGCTCATTTATTTATTTTGTTTCCAAGATCACTTAATTTATTGTTAATGCCATTTATCAGACTGTGGGTGGACTGATGTATCGTTCTATTATTTCATGGCTATAGAAGCATGGCCATTCTATTAGAGGATCATATGCCGCTCAGCCACCTGTGTAGTGACTCTCGGTCTGCTGACTACTTGGATCATCACCAACCTGAATGTTTCTAAGTTGTGGTGCACAATGTGAGACAGGAGGAATTCAGACTCAGCCTACAACTTGTCCCCTGTATGAGACCCTAGCTTTACCCAACGTACATAACTGTGCCACTGCCTTCTCCTTTGTATTTCCCGATAATTGTACATTCTAAATAGGATGCCGATCACACAATGAATGAGGAAAATGCTTCATCAGGTGGAATGTACTTTTGAACTGATCAAAAGATCATCATTTTCAGCATTGTCCTGTGTAAGGGTGCAGTCAGACGGCCGTATAAATCGGACTGAGATCAGAACCCAAAGCTCAGACTGGCCGGTGCGTCTCCCGGCCCAAGTGTGACAGCTGCATAGAAATATATAAAGCTGTCAGGCTCGGGTTGAGCTGACTGCCAGCCAGTCCAAGCATGGCTTTCCAATCTCGGTCAGATTTATAGGTTGGTCTGACTAAGCAGGACTTGTGCTGCCATGAACAAGGCAGCCTATGTGCACTGACCAATGTATTAAATGTGTAAACAGGCTATAAATGTCCGCCCAGTGGTAAGCATGTGTAAAAGCATCCTTGTGAGGACAGTTATGGTAGTTCCTGTGCCAGACTTATGCAATAAAGGAAGAGGTTGTCTGTTCACAAGGCATTGATAGGATAGGTCATCAATAGCAAACTGGTAGGAGTCCGGCGCCTGGCACCCCCACTGATCTCATGTTCTAATCTCTGGCAACAGCTAGATATTAACACATTAAATGTAGCTGCAATGCAAAACTACATTAATTGTGTAGCTGCCAAATAGGAGCTGATTTGCAGTAGCCAGCAGGGGCCTCTACACATTATTGGATGTATGCATTGCCTTCATTGTGTTTACATCCAACTGCTTGAATTTATAAGGGGTATCTTCCAGTTTGAAACATATGTCCTATCCGTAGGATAGGGGATAACTTCCCAATTGCTATTGGTTTGACCACTGAGGCTCACATCAAACTTTCTGAATGGAGTGGAGGTCGATCATGGGTACTGCTGTCCCATTCATTCTAATGAGAGTGTTGAAGATCAGCAGAACAATGCACTCCACAATTTCCGGTGATCACATTAATAATTAATGAAGCAGCAGTGCGCATATTCGACCTCCGCTCCATTCAGCAGGGACTTTTTAGAATCCCGGTTCTTTGGATCATTGGGGGCCATGGTGGTCAGACACCTAGTGATAGTGAAGTTATTCCCAATCCCATAGATTGGGGATAACTTTCAAACTTGAGATTAGGCCTCTCAGACAGCCATATGAATTCTAGTCTTAAGTAAATGTCCCCAAAGTTACATTGGAGGAGATCATGCCATCATGGATATTTACTATGCCTCACATAAACTAACACATATCACAATTGTCCATACCCATCTATTATGCATCAATTAATATATTTTAGTATATAGATACATTAAGCTAGTACAAAAAGCCTCAAAGAAATGGATAGGCAAATGCTGGAAGACAGAAACCGTAAGGGCTCATTCATGTGCTGAGCTAGCATCATTGGGTGCTGACACTGGCTGTGTTATTTAGCCTGCATCTGCCTCTAACAGCAGTGGGTGTAGGGAAGCTCTGCCTGCTGCTAACCTCGTAAATCACACTGTCAATCTCTTTATGGTACCTTGGGGTTTGCTAAAGAACCACCATTATGGTACTTCTGTGAAGACCATTGTGAAGCTGGACTTCATAGGAGACCTTGTTTTTATTATATACTGAAATACTGTGCTATTGGACAATTGCAGGTTCAAATCCCCTAAAAGGCCTAAAAAATAAGGTAAAAATAAATAATAATAATAATAATAATTTTATTTCTATACCACCAACATATTCCTCAGCACTTTACATTTTAAAGGGAACTTGTACAGACAAAAGACATTACAGCGTAACAATAATCACATAATTCAACAGATACCAAGAGGAGTGAGAGCCCTATTCGCAAGCTTACAATCTATGATAAATAAACCAATGTGGTATCGCTCATCCGTAAAAGTCTGATGTATAAAAATCTGAAATTAATTAACTCAATCGGTAAATAGAAATAAATTTAAATGCTGGAATTGCCATTTATTTGGACTTTGCAACACCACAAATAAAATGCAATTAGAAATTATCAAAAACTTATATCTGCACCAAAATTGTGTCAATTAAAGTGTCAGCTCACCAATCAAAAAAAACAAACAAAAAAACAGCCATCACACAGCTTCATTAACAGCAACGATAAAAGGTTACAGGTCTCAAAAATGGCGGTCACGCCAGTAACTCACATGCCTTCTCAGCGCCATCCTACTTACTGCAGTCATTGCTTTACTTCTCCTCGTGTCAGGTCGTCTCACTGTGTTGCCTCCTGCAGCACTCCCAGCAGTGCTGGATCTTCATGGTGCCAGATCCTGCAGGAATTTAACCCTGCTGTGTTCTGTATCCATGGCCTATCCCCTGCTAGCAGGGGATATATTATGCAACTCCTCCCTCCACTCCTTGCCTGAGCTTAGGTCCTAATTTGAAGTCCACCTCTAGTTTCCTGTAGAGGTGTTTTCCTGATTAGTCTCTCCTGTTACCAACCCGGCTAGTTTTATCGCTCAGTCAGATCTTTCTGCTCCTGACCCCAGTTTCGTACTCTGATCTTGTGCAGCTTGCCTCGACCCCTTACTGTGTGACCACGTTTCTGTCTTGGCTCTATGTACCTCGTATTCCTGCCTTGACCCATAGTTCAGCTGCTGCAGACCTGTGCACTTCCCTGGAGTGGCACCTGTTGATTACCATAACAGCCTAAACCTATCCTCACCATCAGAGGATCAAGTGAAGACCAGGTAGCCACTTAATCGTGCCCCTCCAGGGTAAGCCCGGCCAATGGCGCAGTGAGTCCACTCCCACTGTCGTTAAAGGTGGCTTAAGCAAAAATCATGTTACAATTTTTTAACCAGTATTATAATAATAATAATAATAATAATAATAATAATAAAGCACTATACATGTTTGGTATCCCCATAATTGTACTGATGTGCAGGATTGTATTACTAGATCATTTTTTACTACACAATGAGCAAAAAAACAAAACACAACAATAATTGCGGTACTGCATTTTTATTGCTCAACTTTACCGCACTTGGATTTTTTTCCCTGTTTCTTTTTAGTACATCACGTGGTAAAATGAATGGCGTCACTAAAAAAAAATCTTCATATAGCTATGTATAATTAATAAATTTTGACTATTGAAAGATGGGGAAGGAAACAAAATGTTCAGAAATAGAAAATCACCATGTCAGAATGGGGTTAATATAGGGCAGTGAGCATGGAGCCTGCCGTACACTGTTAATCACTTGTAAACTATATTATAACAATAAATCCTAAAGCGTAAACTGCAATAACCATATCCTAATGCCTTTAAAGTAATAATAATAAAGAACAGTCAAGACGTAAACTAGGCTCAATTATGTATTGATCTGTAGATGAATCAGTTTGAAGATCTACCTCTCCTTAGGCTACTTTCACACATCAGGTTTTCGGCGTCAGGCGCGATCCGGCGTCGTGCCGGAACGCCGGATCCGGCAAATGTTTCGTAAAACCGGATGTGACGGATCCGGTTTTCTGGCGGATCCGTCTTTTTCTGGACAGACAAAACCGGATCCGTCTCATCCGGTTCATCCGTTTTTCTATCCGTTTTTCGACGGATTACGCCGGATCCAGTTTTTAAAATTGACCCTTGTGGCCTTCCGAACGGGATTGGCTACTGGAAAACTATATATAGCATGTTCCTACAGCCCTTCTTTGACAGGTTGTAGAGGAGAAAGTGCAGGTTGGAGAGAAGAGCAAGTTACTGGCGAAGATGGATGTTGTCATTGGAAATATTTTGAAGAATTTGGCGGATTTTACAGCGGAGGCAAATCGTTTGAGGGTGATTGTTCTGGAGAAGGAGAGAGCGAGAGAGCAGCGCATCAGGCATCGTAGACGACGTTTGTGGATCCACCCCATCACAGCCAAGAGAATGACGCGTGGGGTCTATTCTACACTATGCATGGACCTTCGACGAAACCCGGATAAATTTTTTGGATATGTTAGGATGAAAATGGAGAATTTTGATTACTTGGTGGAGCGCATTGCACACCTCATAAGAAAAGCGGACACCTATTGCCGCTTCTCTGTTTCACCCGCAGAGCGTCTGATGGTGACTTTAAGGTAAGCCACATTTATTGGATATGCTCGCATCAGAGCACACTTTCACTGCAATCTTGTTGGTGGTAGTTTGTATCTCCAAGTGTTATAGGTCAGTTTTGGTATGTAATGCTGTGATTTAAAACTAATTTATTGTTTTTCAATTCCCCACAGATTTCTTGCAACTGGAGAATCCCTTTCGTCACTGCATTTCCAGTACAGACTCGGGATTTCCACCATATCTGGAATTGTGAAGTACACATGCCGTGCACTGTGGGACTCCTTAGCTGAAGAGTTTTTACCAGAGCCCACAACAGAGAGGTGGATTGAAATTGCTGACAAGTTTCAACAGATATGTCAGTTTCCAAACTGCTTGGGCGCTATGGACGGGAAACATATCCGCATTGTAAAGCCAGCTGGATCGGGATCGGAATATTTCAATTACAAGAAATATTTTTCAATTGTCCTCATGGCCATCGCTGACGCGGAATACAAATTTATTGCGGTTGATATTGGGGCCTATGGCCGCTCCAATGACTCTCAAGTTTTCAAACTGTCTGCCATGGGGCGTAAACTGTATGGAAACACCTTCCAGTTCCCACCACCTAGACCGCTGCCGCAAACATCTGGTCCACCTATGCCATTTGTCTGTGTAGGGGATGAAGCCTTCCAGCTGTCAGAACACCTTTTGAAACCGTACTCTAGCAGAGGATTGACAAGACCAAAACGCATTTTTAATTACCGCCTCACAAGAGCAAGAAGAATGGTTGAATGTACCTTTGGTATTCTGACAGCCAAATGGCGGGTCCTATTGACTGCGATCAACCTCAAGACAGAAACTGTGGACGAGGTGATCAAAGCGTGCGTGGTACTCCACAATTTTGTTATCTGCAAGGAACCCATTTCCATTGAGGACACCTCTGAAGAAACCACCTTGCAAGATTACCATGACATTACCACTAGAAGTTCTGTGACGGATTCAGTAATGAGGGACAATTTTGCACTATACTTTATGTCACCTCAAGGCAGAGTACACTGGCAGGATGACAGAGTGTGAAAGATTTGTGCCCTAACCAAACTTGTGTACCTTCTGTACCAACAGTATATACCTTTGCCAACCAAAGTTGGCTATCTTGTCATGGTCTCTATTTTTAGCTTTAGGCCACAGGTGTGTACCTGGTTGTGTTTTATGCAAAGTATTTCACCTTTTAACAAAAGTTGTGTACATTGTTAGGAAATCACCAACAATAAACACAACTTTTTAGGTGAAATACTTTGCTTCAAACACAACCAGGAACACAACTGTGGCAAAAAGCTAAAAATTTTCCCACAGTTATATACCTAGTTTTGAATACCATTTCACCTTTTAAATACCCTGTATTTAACCTTTTTCGCCGCAGAAAGAAATGACAGACAACCAGTGTAAAATAATTTAACTTTTATTGAAAAATGTTTTTTTTAGTAAACTTTTTTAAAATTTTAATAAACTTGTTTAATAAAACTTTGAAACTATAAAACTGAAACCATAAAACTGGTCATTTTTATTTAAATACACACATTATAATTCTGTGTAGTGTGTGGTGGAAATACTGCTGTAGGGGCTGCGGGACACTTCGACACTGGGAGTGTGGAGAGAGGACTGGGATCGTGGTGGGGAAGGAACAGTTAGAGGTGAAGGTGTGGAAAAAACTACAGAATGGGTGGACATGTGGGAAGCAGAAGAGGTGGTGGGTGGTGGAGTGGAGGGTTGGGCAGGGACTGTAGGAGCAGATGATGTTGATGGCAAGTTGTATGGGGAAGGAGTTTGGTACGGGGCAGGTTGCTGGAAGTGGGGAGATGTCTGGTACGGGGCAGGTTGCTGGAAGTGGGGAGATGTCTGGTACGGGGCAGGTTGTTGGAAGTGGGGAGATGTCTGGTACTGGGGAGGTTGCTGGTACTGGGGAGTTTGCAGGTACTGTGGAGGTTGCTGGTGGTGGGGAGGTTGCTGGTGCTGGGGAGGTGGATGGTGCTGGGGAGGTGGATGGTGCTGGGGAGGTGGATGGTGCTGGGGAGGTGGATGGTGCTGGGGAGGTGGATGGTATGTAATAGGAGGGGGAGGATGGAAAGTGGCTGGAGGTGGATGGTATGTAATAGGAGGGGGAGGATGGAAAGTGGCTGGAGGGGGTGTAGATGTAATAGGAGGGGGAGGATGGAAAGTGGCTGGAGGGGGTGTAGATGTAATAGGAGGGGGAGGATGGAAAGTGGCTGGAGGGGGTGCAGGTGGAGGAACTACTGTGGTGGGAGGAGGAGGAGGTTGGGAGGTAACTTGCTGGAGAGCAGCGTGGCATGAATGCATTACATGCATCTGCTGGGCAGGAGAGAGCGTTTCCATGCGCTCCACAACAGACCTGAAAAAGGTGTGGTTTGGCGAAGATCTTGCTTCTGAATGCATGGTTTGCAGAAGTGTCTTCACCTCCAGAATGCTGGAGTTGATCTGCTGATAGCCTGCGGAGATTTGCTCTGACAAGACTTTTAGACAGTTCTGGAAAGATGCATTCAGATGCAAGAACTCTGGCGCATAAGTCTTTTCCTGACCCCTCTGCCGCTGCCGCCCAGTACCCGCAGGTGTACTAGAGGTGGCAGGGGCAGAAGGGTGGGGTAAAGGGAAAGCGATCTCCTCACCAGCAGCTTCATGTAATGTAGGCGGCCACGATGCTCCTGTGCTGGTGGATGGGACAGATGGGTCGAATGTGTGGGAAGGCTGGGAAGGTGCAGATGTACCGGGGCGGTCGAAGTGTCCCTCGGTGCCGGTCTCCTCAGGGATCGCCTCAGAAGGGTCCAATAGTGCCGGCTCCCGAGTGCTGCTCACCGTGCTGTGGAATAAAGAGAAAAAAAAACAATTAAAATACTGACATGGTATGGCCCTGGCTGAAAAAAAAATTTACATATAACATTTTTTTTCACATGTGGTGTGTAATATTTACCTTCTGGTGACCATTGTTTCCCGGAGGAACGACAGGGCTTCTGCGTACTTGTACTTGCTCCTGCGTCCTCCAGATCCACTCGGGGCCCGCATCTCTTTATTGAACTCCTTCTTGAAACGATCTCTCAGAGACCGCCACCGATTCACAATTCTGTTCCCTGAAACGAGAAAGGAGTGGTTAGTATACAACATCAGTGTTTCCCAAACTCCAGTCCTCATGGTCCCCAGGGGTCATGTTTTCAGGATTTCCATAGTAAATAGAAATCCTGAACACATGATCCGTGGGGACCACGAGGACTGGAGTTCGGGAAACACTGGTTTACATCAAGCAACCGGTACTGTATATACTTACGCTCTTTAATCTGGGCCCGAGCTTCGAGGTCCTCCCAGCGGCCAACAAGGAGCGAACAGATTTCCTCCCAGAGTCGTCGGGTAACGATCAGGTCAGCGTGGCGGCGGTCAGCCATATTCCAGAGCGGCTCCCTTTCTCTGACGAGATCGATGAGGCGGTTCACATCAATCCCTCCATCCTCACCGTCAGAGTCGGGAGCACGCTGTGAAGGCTGTTAAAGAAAAAGACAAAAATAACATAATTAGCCTCCACAAAAGAAATGAAATAAAAAGTGCAAAGAAACAGAGCAAAAATATTTATACATACACGCTGGTGACCGCCGCATTGCTGTCGCCGACGACCCTGGGAGGCACTGCGAGGACCTCTTGGCCAAGCACCAGATTGGGAAGACTAGAGAAGAAAACAAAAAATGTTATGTCTTTGGATGTAGGCATTTGTTTGCTGTGTGTGGTCTGCAGAACATTGTTTTCTATGTGTTGTGTGTAGTGTGATGTTGTGTTTCTGCATTTGATGCAAAAAACTTACCAATTGTGAGCCCACTCCAGGTGTCTGTCCACCCCTTCCTTCTTCTTCTGGGAGCTCCTCTTCATCTTGTGATTCCTGTTTTGAAATAAAAGGCAATGAATAGACATATTACAGAGAAGATGGATTTTGGAAATAAAAACTTACCGTCAAACGCTGACGATGCGAGGGAGGGCTCCCAGAAGATGATGTGCTGTCTTCCTGGTGGCCACACTCCATGCCTGTGGGTGGTGTTCCAGCTGCTGCCATTGCTGCTGCTGCTGCTGCATCTATTGGGCGGCTGTTGAATAAAGAGAAACAAAGGGCCAATGAATATCTTGATATTCAATAGCCCTAGTTTGGAGGAATGGGTTATTTGATAATTACCGTCTCTCATCTGCTGCTGGCCTCCCCTCCTCAGCATGTTCTATTTGCTGCTCCATTTGGGGTGGTGGTGGTGCGGATGGTGCTGCAGTGGTCTCCTGCCTTCTCCTGCGCCTGGTTGCTGTCTTGGGTGGCATGTTGGGTGTGGCTGTGGGTCCCACTGTCTTGCTTTTATATATGTCTTGTGGGCAGAGCTACTGAGCATGCTCACACCAAAAAACCGGATCCTGCCGCCGGATCCGGCTTTCGCCGGATCCGGCGCATTGCGGCGCTCATAGGCTTTCATTGTGTGAAAAAGCCGGACGCGCCGGATCCGGCGTGTCCGGCTTTTTCGCCGGAGACAAAAAACGTTACAGTCACCGTTTTTTCCAGACGCCGGATCGCGACACATTGCCGGATCCGGCGAAAACCGGATGAAACTCATGGCCATCCAGCGCGATCCGGCGCAAATGCAAGTCAATGGGGGGGAAACCGGATCCGGCATTGCATTTCGCCGGATCCGGTTTCTGTCAAAAGCGCCGGATTGCGCCTGACGGCGAAAACCTGATGTGTGACAGAGGCCTTACCCTCCAGAATCACGTTTATGGTATATACCATTGAGTTTAGTATGAGCCTGGCTTAAACCACGCACGGACATTATACATGCCTACCTTAAGGGATCAGCAAAGTATTGATTTCTCACTACGGTCAGCTCAGTCTCTACACCACAGTACCTGTACAAATGGGAAAACTTCTTGGATTTCTTAGCACAGGTTCCCAGACATCATTAGAAAATATCCTATATTCTACTCTACAGTATATTGCTATATGTTTGATTAACAATACACAACAAGATCATCCTTATATTACAAGTACTCTTCTACTTTTCCTTCTTTTCATTATATAACAATGGAAAAGATTAAAAAAAATCATCTTTCCTGAATATTTGTCACATTGCAAATATTAAAGTACATTCATGTCCCGAGGAATTTCTATACAAAATTTGGTCTCTCCTTATGAATTCTGCCTCCAAACCAATCACACTCATGGTAAAAGAATAAACCATTATTTGTCCCATAATTCACTTACGGGGTGTACTTTCCCTATTTCATGGGTGGCTTTGTACAGTCCATATGGGCCCTTAAAAAGTCACTTGTTAATGAGAACTGTGTTTATGTGCAGGTAGAGCACGTTCAATCATTGCCGTCCCGACTGTTGTATTTGTCATTAAGCTATTATACCTTAGGAACCAAGGCTTGTTAAGGGTCCATGAGGACAGACTTTAAGATCAGCAGAGTTTCCTTCATGGAGCAAAGGAGCCTTTAAGCATCTGTGCCACATAATTGAAATGCAACTTGAAATTGAAACCCATAAACCAGGCCAGTTGCCACATTACAAATTGTCCTCTCTGTGTCCATTGCTCCCTGAACCATTGTTGGGAAAAAAATGCACTTTTCTATATTGCTGTATAACTGGAATGTCCAAATAAAGCATTCAGTGACATTTAAGAAACAATTTTGAAAGCCTTTAATTTTAATTGGCATTCATTAAACTCTTATAGTGTGAACATGACAAAGAAAGAGAAAAATCATTGCTTAGCCATTAAAGGGAACCTGTGGTTAATAGTGCAGTCCAATCTGAAGACAAATTGATGCTTAGTTTTGTGAGTAAGGATCCATTGTAATTTGTAATTAATTTCTCTAAACCTGTGCCTTTTTATGCTTAGGAGTCCAGTGGGTGGTCCTACTGCTAGCTCTTTATTCACACACATACAGGAATACCGTAGCTGCCGGTCACTGAGTATGGCTGCCCAGTGGACTCCTATGCCAAGAAAAGGCAGATTTTAACATGATTAAATAAGAAAAGTTGTACCAAGATATTTTTTCCCAAAGGATGTATCTGCTTAGCCCCTCTTACTCAATAACATTGATTGGACTAGATTATTGCTATGACAGCTTCTCTTTACGAAAGCAGAAAACGAAAATAAAAAAGTTCTGAAAAAAAAAAAAACAATGACTGACACCTTGCTTAAAAATATAATTTAATGAGCTGCATTAATAACGCCCTCGAAAATGATCAGACTGGCTCTCTCTTTAGCAACGGGAGTACAAATCTGTAAAGTTTACAAAAATAGAATTCTTAAAGTGTAATTGTTGTTTTATAAATCAATAGTACACGTGAAAATAAAAAACTACTTTTTTCATATATCTTCTAAAACAAATCTGATTATATATTTTCCAAACTGATCATTTATTTCAAAATTCTAAATCCCAGGTAAAATCTGCCTTCGGTGAAGACAGATGTTTCCATTACTGAGATAGGCGATGACAGTTGGTGCTTACAACATTTTATGTAGAGAGGAGGAAGGAGCATGAGGTACAGCTCCTCCCTCCTCCATTCCTTCTACATATACAAACCGCCTCTTCAGAAAGAAAGAGGACTTTTACTCTACAGCGCCACCTATTGGTAGTAGTATTGGTAGTAGCGATCCTACAAGTCACAATCGACCCTTTAACGAGTCTTGTAATATGACTTAGTATAAATCCTAAGTCATATTACAAGACTCGTTAAAGGGTCGATTGTGACTTGTAGGATCGCTACTACCAATAGGTGGCGCTGTAGAGTAAAAGTCCTCTTTCTTTCTGAAGAGGCAATTTGCATATTATTTTCCCAGAGGAGCATTGCACGGCGAATAAGCCTCCTTACCTTGACAAGCCAGAGCTGGCATGTCACTCTCCACAAGGAGAAACCTTACCCCTTAGACATATACAAACCAAATGCCATCTCTTATCTCATAATGGAAAAAGCTGCGTGGCTTGAAGGTAATGTGAAGTCGGCTTTAGGCTGTGTTCACACGTAGCGTTTTTTTTTTGCGTTTTCGTGGTGATTTTAAACGCGCAATTTTGCCACGAAACAAAAAAAAACCCCATCCCATGCAATCCTATGGCATTCCGCACATGCTCTGCTAATGCTGCGGATTTTTCTGCGGCGGAATTGCATCGCGGAAAAATACGCAGAATGCTCATTCTTTGTACGGAATCGTGGGAAAATTCGCACACATAGGAATGCATTGTTCTGCTTACTTTCCGCATGTGGCTGTGCCCACCATGCGAAAAGTAAGCAGAATATTTGCGAATGGTACCCACGGTTTGGGGGAGAGGAAACTGTCCTCCGGGCTTTGGGTACCATATCCCTGTAAAAATTGTCATATTCTCACCTTCCGGCGTCCCGCGCAGTGTCAGCAGGCCTTAGCAATGCTCCCGGCAGGTCCCGTTCCCAGTGATGCATTGCGACAATGACCTTTGATGACGTCATCAAAGGTCATGTCACAATGCACCACTGAGAACGGGACCTGCTGGGAGCATCGTGATGATCGGAAACGCTGCGCGGGACGCCGGAAGGTGAGTAAAACACCATCTTTTATTTTTTTATTATTTTTAACATTAGATCTTTTTACTACTGATGCTGCATAGGCAGCCTCAATAGTAAAAAGTTGGTCACACTCGTCAAACACTGTGTTTGACGAGTGTGACCAACCTGTCAATCAGTGTTTCAATCGATGCTACAGATCGCTTGAGAAACGCTAGCATTCTGCAAGCTAATTACGCTTGCAAATCACTAGTTTTTCCGCGGGAAAGAGGCGGGAATTAAAATGCGGTTTTCTCTCATATTTCCCGCGGAATGGAATTCCCGCAGAAATTTCTGCGGCAATTCCGCAACATGTGCACATAGCCTTAGACTCCTTTATAAAGGTTGTGCACTATTTGTAAATGATTTTATGCCACATCATTCATTTTTATTTGGAGTTGGTCAAATGAGAATGTGCTCCAGCATTTCTATAGTTTAATTCTTATTTATGACATGCAACCTCTAAAAAAATTACATTAAATGCTGCAAAATCATCCTCAATAGTGGGGTGGCATAAAAAGTAGAAGATCAGTTTGAGGCCATAGTCGGATATCTAAAGATGCACTAAGTTATTGAACATCATGTAACACTGGCGGACACAGACAGAAGAGGCCCCTGTGATAAAACAATATAGGGGCTCTTAGCAGTCCAGTAGCTCATCATAGTGCATATTCCCACCTTCTTTGGAGGTAGAAGAGGACCCCCTTACCTCTTGGTCCCATTTGCAGTTGCATCGGTTGCAACAATGGTAGGTACGCCCTTGTCACGTGATGCATATTTGGCACAAAATAGACCCAGCGGTCAGAAGGAAGTTTGAATTTCCCCCATTTTGTCCTCATATTTGAAATCCACATACTGATGTTAAATTGGTCAAATGAGAATGTGCTACAGCATTTCTATAGTTTAATTCATATTTATGACATGCAACCTTTAAAAAAATTACATTAAATGTTGCAAAATCACCCTCAATAGTGGGGTGGCATAAAAAGTAGAAGATTTGAGGCCATTGTCGGATAGTCTTTACATGATTTACAATATTTTATTTCACGTGTTTTAGAATCTCTGGAGCCTACATATCAGCAGCTGCAGAAGATGAAACTGGACAAGAGCCCCTTTGTGGTGGTTTCAGTGATTGGTCAAGAACTTCTGACGGCAGGACATCATGGTGCATCAGTGGTTGTACTAGAAGCGGCACTGAAAATTGGGACCTGCAGTCTGAAATTGAGGGGCTCGGTATTCTCTGCCCTGAGCAGTGCTTATTGGTCCCTCGGGAACACAGAAAAAAGTACGGGATATATGCAACAGGACTTGGATGTAGCCAAGACTCTAGGTACAGCCATCAATTGTGTGTTTGTCTGCTGGGATAATCATTTCTAAAGTTGTTGTAATACTAGATTCTGTGTCGCAAATATGCATTTTAGTCATTATTTTAATAATGGCCTGAAAAAGAAATTATGGTGTGTCCACATATTTTCACAGCAATTTTTGCCTTCTTATAATAGTTATCCCTTTTCACTATCTACAGCTGATTGCTAAGAAATCTGCACCATATAGGTCATGCTGTAAATTTAAAGATATGCATTGTGCCCTTGTATAGTTTACATTTATTTTCCTTAGGATGTCCAAAACAGTAGTAAAGTTTAAAGGGGTTGACCTATTTATGTCTTTATTTTAGCAAGTGTATTGGGGACATGTATTTCATGTCTTTCTCCTGCACTTGTTAGTACAGCCTTTCTCCCAGACTGCACAAGTAAATGATGAGAACTTGTAATTCTTTATATTAGCAAGTGCCACAAAATCATGATATTTATTAAAGGGAACCTTTCAGTAGGATCAATCTTCCTAAGCCATTTATATGGAAATGTAGGTCATTGACAGCTGAATAAAATGATACCTTGATGTCTGCAATCCGACCTCTTATTCCAGAGAAATCCACATTTTTCTAATACGTAAATGAGTTGTTAAGATCTATGGGCCGGACATATATGTCACAGAGAATCAGCCCCCAGATCTTATTTTAAATGAAAGGGGGTGTTACCAGTGTGAGACATAGATCAAGAGAGCAGGCTGTCAGTCATTACATGTCTCACACTGGTAACTCCCCCTTACATTTAAATATCTGGAGACAGATTCTCCCGGAAATCTAGGCCTGACCCATAGATTTTAACAGCTCATTTACATATTAGAAAAATGATGATTTCTCTGGAACAAGACATTGGATCACAGCTATCCGGGTATCACTTTATTCAGCTGCCTATGACCTACATGCCCATATAGATGGATTAGGAGCATTGATCCTACTGACCGATTCCCTTTAAAATTAAGATAAAGTGGCCATCCCCATTCAATATTGCTATATGCTGATCATCTTTGGAGAAAAATAATTTTCTCTGATAGAGCAGATTTTAGTCAGTAAGGGGAACCTTACCTTAATGGGAGAAATCAATTAGATTTCAGAATGAATTGAAAAGACATTTCACCTAAAGCGTGGCTAATGGTCCAAAAGGTTTTATTAATAATCAAATTCAAAATGTTGATGGCAATGATAAAAAATATTATATTGCTGCCTCAGTTTTCATCATGAAGAAGTACAACAGAAAAGCGTCTGATTCTTTATAAAGTTTATTCTGGAAAGACCTTTAGTCATTTGTATATTGAAATGGCAATAGCAAGTCTTTTTTTTTATGTCCTGCAAATACCAACATCATTAAATCTCAGACGCAACCTTGTCATTTTACAGATTTTTCATGTTGTTTGAGGTAGTCTTTTATCTCCATTTAGTAACCTCATTCATCCCACCTTTCTGCTGTGTGGTTATGTAAATAGGTTTTACAAGCCATGTATTACAAACTTGCATGGTGGAGATGTCAACCTCCAGTGACCCAAGTCAGTGCAATTTGGCTGTTTGTAGCCATTAAATGGCAATTTAATGGGTTAGTGCTGACGTCTGTCACAGAGACACGTCTGGAGTCTATAAAACTGCTCATGCTAAAACCAGCCAGAGAGACTCTAAGTCAAGAAAGCTTCTAGCCTTCTCTCCATACAGAGTATGTGAGCCACATCAGCATGTTTAGCTCTCTTCTGCCAGATCAACATTTTCTGAAGACCTGCAATAACTTCCATAAGAAAAAATAAGTTTAGCCTGAGATTATATTTGTTGGACTCTTTTGTAAGGTTGAAAAAAAGTCTATTAAGTCCAACCTAAAATCTTACCATGTTGAAAGTCGAAAAACTGGATGACAAATGTAGTGGAAATGATTTGCGCTAATTTTCTGAGCTCCCAGCTTGCCCGCTGACCTGTCGTGATGTCATCTGTGTGGCATGTGGTGTATAGGTTTTGTCTCGCGAGCCCCGCTAAGCATAAGCCTAGCCTGGGATCCCGCAAAGTAGAGAAATTCTCTCAAAACCTACCTACAGCCAGAGACCACTGACCTAGACCATGGACCAGGGTTGTGTGAGGCAATCCGCTCATCTCTACTCATTACTCCATTTCAGGGCAAAATTTCATCCCAAGTCTAAGAGTGAATGCCACTGGATTGATATCCTAACTCCAGAGCATAGTAATTGTTATGTTTTTCAAGAAAGACATCCAGGCTCTTCTTAGTCTCACTGCTCTTACAGTAAAACATCACTATGGATCTGTGAGAAAGAGTAATTTGTCAATCCTAAAATAAAGGCTGCTCAATGGATCACATGTATGAATGTTTGGCGTTTATTGATAATTCTTCATATTTAAGACTTCACACAGGTCAAGATATATTCACATCATATAACAGCCTTGAAAGCTATTGGTGTATATGTTAAACCACACATCCTTGCAATTCCATTCACTAGATGGATCTCAGCATTCCTTTGACAACCTTGCATTATACAGTATATTCCTACTCAACGTGTTCATTTGTAGTCAAAAGTAAAAAAGACACACACAGAAAAAAGTCCTTTAATTGAACAAAACACTCCCCAACAAATCCCCTCTTTTTCCCATTTATTAACATAAAAATAAGAAACTAAAGTAACCCTCACCTGTCCACCATTAATCCATATCGATGATGTCTCCTTACGAACAGCAACTCTGCTACATCTGGTTGCTTTCCTGAGCTGTAACATCAGTAAAGTGACTGCTCAGGCCAACAACCAGATCACACTAAGCTGAGTGTGAGAACGTGGCTGCGTGTGACCGGAGTTTACCTTAGTGACGTCACCACTTGTCACTGCAGCCACTTTCTCACGCTAAGCTCAGTGTGTTCTGGCTGCCAGGCTCAGCGGTCACAATACTAATGTCACTGCTCAGCACTACAACCAGATGTAGCAGAGTTGTTGTCTGTTTTATCTTGGCTGGTCATCAAAAATGGGTGGTGTATAACAAGAAACTCGGCACTCAACCTAAAGTGATCAGACAAGGAATTTAATGGTGTCCAGAAAGTAGTAACAGAAGCGTTTCGGTCCTAATGCTGGACCTTCATCAGTCACTACAAAGTAATTCAAAATAAAATAAAGTAAAATGAACAATGTACAAATAAACAAAATATATACAATAATAATGACTATCAAGAGGATTAGACCAGAATCCAAGGAAGATATTAGAAATAGTGAGGTCTGTTTAGGTGGTGGCATGGGCAATAAAATGAGCGTACCCATTATTTATTGTTCAGGGATATGGGTGGACCCATAAGATAAGGTAAGGCCTGTTTTACACATCCGTTTTTTGGCATCCGCCTGCATCCGTCAAAGTGTGAAAAAAGGATCGGTTTCCGTTTTGCCGCAAACGGATCCTTTTTTTTGACGGATCCGCGGTAGCCGCTAATGGAAGTCTATGGGGCAAAAAAAGGATCCTCAAAAAAAATGACGGATCCGTTTTTTAACGGAAAACGACGGATTTAGACTGATTTTAAAAAACGGAAGTGTGATCCAGGCCTAATAGTAAATAATCTGTGAATAGGAGAAAAAGAGAAAAAAACCTGTTGGTGGCAGTGGAGACAGTTGTGAAATAGGAATTATATGAAAAGGAAACCTTCCAGGTGGTTAAGGAGACTACTGCCTGTAATACGGGCGGTATGGCCAAACAAACTGGCAGGTCTGTAAACAAATGCATGTTTTTTTTTAGAAAAATAAAAGGTGGAGCGCTGTCAGTAAAGCTGCAGAGTAACTGACCTGTAAATATAAGGAGGTGCGCGCACACAGACACATCGCGCACCTCCATATATTTACAGGTCACTTTGTAATGTCACAACTGTCTCCACTGCCACCAACAGGTTTTTTCTCTTTTTCTCCTATTCACAGATTTACTATTACCAGTGATCTTATGGGTCCACCTATATCACTGAACAAAATATAACGGGTACGTTCATTTTATTGCCCATGCCAACACCTAAACAGACCTTCTCAGTATTTTCTAATATCTTCCTTGGATTCTGGTCTAATCCTTTTGATAGTCAGCATTTTTCGGCAATGTTTGAAAATATTCTATTGACCATTATTATTGTATATACTCTGTTTATTTGTACGTTGTTCATTTTACTTTATTTTATTTTGCATTACTTTGTAGTGACTGATGAAGGTCCAGTATTAGGACCGAAACGTTTCTGTTACTACTTTGTGGACACCATTAAATTCCTTGTCTGATCACTTTAAGTTGAGTGCCGAGTTTCTTGTTATACACTTCACGGTGTGGGAACCTACTCTGGCACCCCCCTACGGCTGTGCACACGCTGATATTCACAAAAATGGGTGGTGACCCCCAAGCATTTTTTATTTAAATAATAATAAAAAAGGCATGGATCCCTTTATTTTTGATAGCCAGCCTGCAGCTGTCAGCTTTACCTGCACTTGTTATCATAACAGAGGAGACGCCACATTTTTTTTGTCGTTATTATTTTTCACAAAGTGCGCCGGCCAATCCATGCCAATACTTGACATTGCTGTGATGGGGCCAGAAGTGCCTACACAGGAAAAACTTGTTGATTAGTGCACTGCAGCCTTTCAACAACCTTTGTTTGAGC
Organism: Dendrobates tinctorius; assembly: GCF_039654945.1. Taxonomy (NCBI): domain Eukaryota; kingdom Metazoa; phylum Chordata; class Amphibia; order Anura; family Dendrobatidae; genus Dendrobates; species Dendrobates tinctorius. Next base: position 26,611,314 of record NW_027361741.1, on the reverse strand, counting down.
TGCCGATCCTGAACAGTAACTCGGACGTCAGGGAGAAGTGCATGTTCGGGGTCCCAAACTTTACCGTTCAGATTCGCCCATTCGTATATTGCAAAAAAAAGTCTCAAACTTTATATGAGCAGAGTCTTATTATAGAAATCCTTCAACAGCTGAAGTGATTGACTCCATTTATAAAATTATGTATTCACTTTGGTATTTAGGCAATTTAAAAAAAAATATTTAAAAAAGTCTACAGACTTTTAAAAAAAAAAAAAAAACCTTCCAAATGCCACAATTTTGTTTGAAAAAGTCTGATTAGTTACAGTCTGATTTTATTATTGTTTGTTATTGATATGTAAGCTTTTCCTCTAGCCATTATGTCTAAATCTTTTCGCTGCTATGTGCTAGGATCAGCAGCTGTAGCTGCATGGACTATTAATTATGCTGTGTAATAAAAAATAGATTTTTGTCCTTTGTTAGGGTTAGATCAAGTGTGTGATACATCAGACATGTTAGTTTCCCATACTGTGGAGATACATTGTGTGTAACCTTCTCGTGTTCATATAATCTAGGTGACCAGACGGGAGAATGCCGAGCCTATGGGAATCTGGGATCTGCATTCTTTTCCAAAGGAAACTTCCGGGAGGCACTTACAAACCACCGACATCAGCTAGTTCTCGCCATGAAACTGAAGGAGAGAGAGGTAAGAGACCTGTTTTATGGTTTGCATGCGCTAGACGATAAATTGAGGGAGTGCTTTGATTTTTCTCTCCATATTTTACATCAGCACTTGTCACGCTTTGATTTGTTGCGCTCAGCCAGGCTTGTATATGTCATAGACCAGTGAGCAGCCTATTTCTTTGTGTTTTCCACAGTAACACACATTTGAACTCCCAAGATGTTGGGCTTTTAGACACATAAGCATATCATTCTGTATTTTTATTGCACGAGATGAAAGCTTAGTCTTCGGAATGCACTGGGAATTGGAGGAATATAGGACAGTTTGGAACAGACTCTTTTAGTATGCATGCATACATTTTATGAATATTCATAGAGTATTGAATGCTGTATTAAACATGTATTAACCTGGTCAAGAGAACTTGTCAACAAAATTGACATCTGGGTTTAGACTAATGAAATAGGGACACACCCCTTTGACAAGGAGAATGGTAACAACCAATTGTCAATTTATTCATACATTTCTAGGAGTGAAAACAGAGGAATGGTAGAATTCAAAAAAACGTTCTTGGTTCATTCGAGTATACTAAAATAGACATATCAGGATAGGTGACAGGTCCTCTTTGATAGAATTTTTCAGAGAAAAGTCTCTACATTTGCCTATATAATATGGTTGATAAAGAAGCAAATGGAGTAAACTGTCCCATTATCCATACAAATTCTCAACTTTTCAGTTCTGTAGATATTGTTCCATAGTTTTCAGAAAGTGAATGCACTGGCTGCCATTAGTCAAAACCAAGTAGCAGAAACGCTGGCAATTTTGCTTACTGTAACCAATCAGAGCTCAGATCTTAGTTGTTAAAGTGGTTTTGAGGCTAATAAATATTGATGACCTATCCTCAAGATCAGATCAGTGAGGGCCCGACACCTAGCCCCCTATCAGATAGCTAGCAGTTTTGGTGCCAAAGCCAGGCACTGTGTTGCAGCCCCTGTTCGGTATTGCAAAATAGCTCCTATCCAGCAGCTGCTACACATTGAACTATTCAGCTCCATTGAGTGGCGCTAATAACAGCTGATCGATGGGCTCCAGGTGTTGGTATTTCTAGAGAACCTCTGTAAACAGCACTGGAAAAAAATGAAATCTGCACTGTGTTTGGTTATTGTTGGCCACAAGTCCAGTTCTATTTTTTTAGACACCTTCAATCAATGAGGCATCGTATGAAGCATAGGACCAGGTGAAAAGTTTTTTTAACCTTGACTGCTTGGATCAGTGACAACATTTCATCCCCCTTTGCAACATGCAGTATGGGATTTATAGAGTATGCATAAATCAACTGTTTCAGATTCCTCTGTATTATGTTACTGTGCAGTTAGCAGGAGCCTGTAGTGCTCCTGTTTTCCCTGAGAGATAGACTGGCCATACTCGTTAGACCAAAGCTCAAGAGATCTGTTCAGGAGGTTTGCACTTTCAACAAAATCTCCATGTCCACATGGAGTCAAGGTTTCCATACACATTACTTATTAATCAGTTGAACGTGATGGATATGAATATATATGGGAAGTGTCGGATTGTGGTGCCAAGGGCCCACCAGTATCCAACTCTGGGTTCCCCACTTTTCAATTACATGCAAATGTTACATTATCCTCAATTGCAAATTTATATAACAATAGACTGGGTAGATTGTTACATGAATAGGATGCCACCTTTAGCTGTACATCGTGATTCATGTATATTGTGCCAAGTACTGATCAGATAGGAGGGTGGTGGTCCACTCTTGCACAGGGGCCCACCGGTGGATTCCACTGTTCTCCTGTGGGCCAGTCCAAGCCTGCATATGCGTGCATCAGAAGAAATAGCTGTATGGACTGCTTTAGACTTTAATGATGGTCTACATTTATTGCTTTGCAATCACAGATTTTCTGCAATTGTCAGATGTCGGAATCATATGCAATCATTGTTTGTCTCTGTGGTTCTGTATGTTATTTCACCAAAACCTAGAATTTCTCTCTAGGGCAAATTTCACAGCAGTATTGATATGCAGGATCCAGATTTAGCATAAAAACTCCAGTAGTTTCAGAATTTGCCAGCCATGATGTATCGGCAACATCTCTGGATAATAGCACGTTTGGCTCCATCTACTCAGTAGTGCCTTTCTTTTGCTGAGCAATTGACAGATCTTGTAAAGAGAAGGGCGACCAGTGCCGTAGACAGCTGGCCAGCCCATACAGTTTCTATTTTTTTTGTTTCTCCCATTTACCATCAGGAGTTTGGACATCCTTTATGATAAGCCATTCGGTGTCTCCATAACTGGAATATGGAGCTCTGCATTGCTGAGAGCTGTCTGCCTCACATACAGAATGCAGAATGTACATCCATGAATGCTGTAACCCAGAATTCACAGCTATATGCAGATATTGTGACACTTATAGTCCAACTCAGTTATGCTTTGGAAATAAATAAGCCTTTCCAATATGACTAAACTGATATGTGATATACATTATGTCATCTATTTCACTGCCTGATGCAAGCAGCAAATCATTAGCAGTCCTGAGAGCCAGAGACATCTGCACCAAAGCTGATTTCTGTTATTCAAGGAGGCCCACTATCCCCGAGTATAAATATGCTTGCCCAAATCCATCTCCTAAATGAAGCCTTGGGTAATCCTGCCCGTCCCTTCCGATGACTGTGGGAAACTAGAGGATTTTTTTTTACAAAACATGGCTTCCCATAAACTATAACAAGCCTCTCTCTGCACTTAGCATCTTGACTTTATTTCCTAGAGTGCAAAGGCTACGTGTTTTTAATTGTTTGTATATTTTCTTAATTTCTGTTCTTGGAAGAGATGGGCAAAAGTAGATGAAACCGACGTAAAAAGATTAGAAACTATAAAAACTCCTGAAGGTTAGTGCTCCGCTGCTGACCCCTGCGCCGCAACACGCGTTTCGCCCTACTGCTTCTTCCAGGGGCACAGTAGGGCGCAACGGAGCAATAATCTTCAGCACCTTACTAGGTAAATATCTTTTTTGCCCTCTTATTAGCCCTTTAAGCGGAATATAGCATGCTGTGATCTGATTAGGAGCAGAACTGTTTTCTTCCATTACATTAATATATTGGCATTTTTTCTAATTGTTGCATATGATTTTTTTTTTTGGGGGGGGGCAATGGGTTATTTTTCCTCTGCTACAAATTCTAAGGATGCTGATTTTTTGTAACAATGAGTATCTTTATGAGAGGTGTCTAGTTTATCAATATTATAGGTCCCTATAGATATTGGAATAGGAATGATGCAAAATTTTGCACAGGATATAGTGATATTTCTTTGGACACTTGAGATTTGCTAGTCTGGATATCATCTCTGTTTGACAGTCTCAACATATTTGTATAAATCTGTTGCTGCCCCCTTCATGGGGTTTTTTTGTATGAATTTTTGGATATGTGGTCTCTTTTAAAAAAAATGTGTATTTTTCTAATAAAAAGAATATTTTAAATTTATTAAATTGGTTCACTTCATTGTGGTAGGCAAAAAACATTGTTGCTAGTGCTACCCTTGTATATGTATTTAAGTGCCATTTTGTATTTTTGGACACATTGTAGAATTATTTTGAAAATGCTGTCAGGTGTTTGCCTTTTAAAGGGAATCTGTCAGCATGTTTTTTCTAGGTAATCTGAAGGCAACATGAGCTAGGGGGTGAGACACTGATTTCTGGAATGTGTCACTTATTAGGCTGTGTGCTGTTGTTTTAATACAATGAGTGTTTTATCAGCAGGATATTATCACTGCCAGACTAGCATGCCAAGTTGTCCAACCACTCCCCCAGCACTGATTAGCAGCATACTGTCAATAGACAATGTACAGAGAGAGCCTGGTGTGGGCGGGGTTAGCTTTTTCAGCTCTGCTACATTCTACATCTAAAACTCTGTTAATACACAAACATTGAGCTTGGTTTGAGTTGGTACACATGCAGCATATAAATGCATGTTCACATAGCCAAAAAGCATACAAAACCTACAAAAGACAAAATGAAAAAAACCCTGCTATAATTAAATAAGTAAAAAGCAAAAGTGCATCTAAATCATACAGAGTTTTAGTAATACTGTATTTGATCAAACATAGCATAAAAGCCGTCCCACCAGCGACAAGTTGACTCTGTGGTCGGGGCGGTCCTACACTGTCTAGTATTAGTCACCTTATCATGTGTCAAAGTTGCTGTCTGTGTGAATAAGGGCAGACAAGGACCGGGTCCCAACCACTGGACACCAGTCAGTGGAAGCCTTTAAATACAATTTCCAGCTCAGAAGAGGGAGGCCACACCCCAGCTTGCACAGAATTCAAAAATAGAAAAAAAAAAAAAAAACAAAAATTGAGCTTGGTTAGAGTTGGTACACATGCAGCATATAAATGCATGTTCACATGGCCAAAAAGCATACAAAACCTACAAAAGACAACATGAAAAAAACCCTGCTATAATTAAATAAGTAAAAAGCAAAAGTGTATTTAAATCATACAGAGTTCTTAGTAATACTGTATTTGATCAAACATAGCATAAAAGCCGTCCCACCATCGACAAGGTGACTTTGGTCGGGGTGGTCCTACACTGTCTAGTATTAATAACCTTATCATGTGTCAAAGTTGCTGTCTGTGTGAATAAAGCCCCCGTTACACACTGCGATATTGCTAGCAATATTGCTGTAAAGTCACCGATTTTGTGACGTTGCAGTGATATTGCTAGCGATATCGCTGCATGTGATACTTACCTCCGACCGACTCCCCCGCTGGATATCGCTGATCGCGCGAGAAGCTCCTGGACCATTCCTCGTCGTCAGCTTCCTGCAGTGCTTCCTGTGGAGAGACGAGCGACGCGTGGAGCCGGGCGGGAGGACGCAGGATCGCCGCGTCTGACAGGTAAGTAGCGATCCCCGTCGCTGGTGAGACGCTGGTGAGATCTGCCTGTGTGGCAGCTCACTAGCGACCACCTAGCGATGCACCAGCGATCCTGACCGCGTCATATCGCTAGTCGGGATCGCTGGTGCATCGCTAAGTGTGACAGTACCCTAAGGGCAGACAAGGACCGGGTCCCAACCACCGGACACCAGGCAGTGGAAGCCTTTAAATACAATTTCCAGCTCAGGAGAGGGAGGCCACACCCCAGCTTGCACAGAATGCAAAAATACAAAGAAAAAATGCAAAAATTGAGCTTGGTTTGAGTTGGTACACATGCAGCATATAAATGCATGTTCACATGGCCAAAAAGCATACAAAACCTACAAAAGACAAAAAACCCTGCTATAATTAAATAAGTAAAAAGCAAAAGTGCATTTAAATCATACAGAGTTCTTAGTAATACTGTATTTGATCAAACATAGCATAAAAGCCGTCCCACCATCGACAAGGTGACTCTGGGATGGATTTTATGCTATGTTTGATCAAATACAGTATTACTAAGAACTCTGTATGATTTAAATGCACTTTTGCTTTTTACTTATTTAATTATAGCAGGGTTTTTTTCATTTTGTCTTTTGTAGGTTTTGTATCTAAAACTCTGTGTCTGAACAGCTGCACCCAGTACACTAAGTGACACATCTTTGGAATCAGGATCTCTTTTCCTACATGGTGGTGCTCTCAGATGAGGTAGCAGAAACCTTGTGACTTGATCCCAAGATATGATGGCAGAGAGCAAAGTAATAAGATGGTGAGTGAGCATAGAGATGAATACTTTATTATTACTACTGAGAAGGGAGATCACAATGCCTATAATTAGAGGGATGTTGAAGATTTTTATAGAGCTTGAACCGAGCTTCTGGAAATTCTTTGTGCATGAGATGGCCTTGATTAGTTTGTTGTGAAACGTAACCATATGAGGACAAGTCTTGGCCCGCGTTACTTCGACAGTAGCTGGCCGAGGCACCATATAGCTAGGAAGGGATTTCTAGTTTCCATTTTGTTTTTTTCTTTAGCTTTCGAGGTAACATTTTGTTGGACTTGTGGGCCCATTTACATGTAGATTTTGTTTTGAAAAACTTGTGTGGGTTTATTAACCTTTATGAGTCTTTGACTCTACTGTCCATAATTAGAAAGGATGGGATTGTGCCGCAGCCTCGTTTTTAATTAGTTCACTTTCAGTCAAGCATCAGCGGGGTGATAAAGCAAGCGTGATTCCGAATTGCTTTATAAGTAAAGACAAAGGAAACTTCCAACATGAAAAGTTGAGGCAAGTTAAGCCCCCGTTACACACTGCGATATCGCTAGCAATATCGCTGTTAAGTCACCGATTTTGTGACTAAGATAACACCCTCTCACATCTAAATGGAGCCAATTAATTATGCAGGGTCCTTACTTATGTGCATGTTACAAGGCCTCATTCTTAATGCAAGCTTAGTCAAGTCATCCTAGGAAGTAGAATGTGCAAGAACAGATAGCATTTCTCATCACTACTGCAATTACCGCGAGATCTATGTGCATGGGGTCTATATTCAGGCGCCCAGTCTCCATACTACATAGCAATGCTTTTAGGGGATAGCTCTGTAACATAGTGTCCTAAGGAACTTGAGTCTTCAACCTCTTTGTGCTTCTGTATCAGAACTTGTCTGCACTGAATTTCAGTAATTTTAAGGTTACATGGAGCCATAACACAGTCATGTGCACAGGGCATAATAACGGTATATTTTGAGTCTTTCATGCACATCCTGTACTGAATGTATGGAAAATACTTTGTTATCTGACCCCTGGGCAAACAATTTCGTGTTATTGACAATAAACAGATATCCAGCTAACTTGAAAAGTGAAACTTTTGAATTTCCTTTTTGGAAATGGTCTTAGGAAATTGGCCGTTTGATTCTGATGACATCATCTAGACCACAAGTCGTCCTAAATATATAAAATTGTTGTCATTGGCATGGATAACAGATTTGTGGAACGCATGCTTTTTCTTCAAGAGTCTCACCCTGCTGACGGATGTAAATTCCATTTTATTCCTGGACGAATGTTTTTCTACTATGAAAAAGCAATTAACTAGCTTTCCAACTGGATTCATTACCGGACTGTGTTCAGACTGCATTTTTTATCTGTTCCATTGTGTAAAAAGCAAATAAATGAAGCATCTAGGAAAAGCTGCCTCTAGTTACATTTGTTTTTGTCCAGTTTTTCAGTGGATACAATATATATTGTCCTTCCATTGACTTTAGACTATATTCTTGCAGTGAAGATTAGTTGTTGTAGGTAATTTTTAGCCCTGCGTGTACAGTGTGGCCCCAATTCATCAAAGCAATTTTGCCAGTATGGTCAGATCACTGGGACAGAACCAGAAGGGAAGAGGCTGGAACAAAATCATCAGGCTGAAGGATATGAAACACAGGCTGAGATATAAAAAAAATGGGAATCAAAAGAACTGAGCTAGAGTAGAAAAACAGGACTAAACAAGAGTTAGTAAAACTACAAGGTATAACTAACCACTCCCAGCAGTAAACTGGGAGTTTCAGTAGGGTGTGGTGCTACATCAGGCAGCACACTAATCCTGCTGGACAGCACACACATCCATACTACCAGACTTGATGGAATTCTAGGTGCCTGTCACTCAAGGCTATGGAGCTGGACAGAACATGCACTGCCTAGAGCTTCTGGTCTGGACATGTCCGACATCACCAGTGCCACCCACAGAATGAATACAGTGTCGCTTAAGGACTGAAGGAGACTTCTCAGGAGCAGATGTGACAATATGGTACTTCAATGCACTTTGACTTCTGGAGAGTAAAGGGATTATGTAGCGCTTCTGACTTCTGCATCGGGAAGTGGGAAGGACTACTGAGGTGGCTCCAATCGGCCACTTGCCAAGTATTCTAATTAATTGGTGAATGAAACCTAGAACTGGGAAGTGGCTGATGGCCACTACCTCAGCAGCGCCTCTTACAACTTCATGTGGAAGTGAGAGGCATAGGTTAGCCCCATTAATTAAAACCAGTTGCTTTAATTTTAATTTGATTTTGCCAGGGGTAGGAAAACTATGCACCCACCCAAGATGATTTAGATTAAAATAAAATAATACATTGTTCTGCCTAGTGTCAGTTTGGGGTGTCAAGGGTCCACCAGTAACCAACTCCAGGGCCCCACTTCTCAGCTACATGCAAAGATGGGCGAGTCCTAAATTACTCGGAATCGCTTGACTCTAGCGAGTCCGAGCCCGGGACTCGCTACTCGTTGCGAGTCTAGCGAGTCCAATGTTAATGAATGGGGAAGCGAGTCTTAGCGAGTAATGTGCGATTTACAAATCGCAGATGTGTCTCGGAAAGCGCTTGCATTGGCGATTTGTAAACCCCACTCGCAACAGTTTGTTGCTGCTGTGTCCGAGTCCAAACTCGCATTTGTTTGTCTTATTTAGCGCCAATGAGGCGAGGGAAGCGATTTTCTCTAGCACACACCATGCTTTGAGCAAACAGGAAATAATCCGAGTCGAGTTGACATACGCACACACACACAGAGCAATACAAAGCAATCATGGCCCGTGTCACTGTCAACACGCTGCAGTTGATTGATCTGGTGGAGGCTCGGCCCCTGCTTTGGCTCCCCACTGACCCTGCCTATGGGCATAACATCCAGCGGACTACAGCCTGGAGGGAGATCGCTCAAGTGATGTTCCCTGCACTGCTACGGCCACGACCTCGTCCCTTTGCAACCTCTTTTTTGGGAAATTGTGGTTTTTGTGACATTGTTGACAAATGCACAGTCACCGAGATGGAGTTAGGTGGTGCTGTAGGCGTCACTTGCTGGCGGGGTAAGTGTGTGTGCTGACACCTAGCAGTGAAGCTGCACACTAGTCCCTGCACTGTGCACTGCACTGTAAGGCTTGATCCTCCCTGCCTGCCTGCCTACAGTCTACACAGTACTCCTCTGTCCTCCTGGTAGCTCTCAGAAGAGCTGTTTGGGTTTAATATAAGGAATCTTGAAGTTTCCCTACACTAGCTGACAATCCCTATGATCTGCTCAAGCATCTACCTCACCCTGCTCTATCTCAGATCTCTCAGGAATGTAGAGGAAATGGCGGTGGAAAAGGCTTATATACAGCCTCGCCTCTCATACATGACATAGGCATCACGATGGACAGAAGCCAATCATAGTCCTGCCACAACCAACATTACTGAATATGATTGGCTAACATGCTTGTCCATCTAAAAAAGTTTTCTGACCTAACACGCTAGGCTGTCTCGGAAGCTTTGTAGGAACATAACAGATTCTATATTTGCGAGTCCCGAATCCAGTATACAGGACTCGGGATTCGCAGACTCGCTCAGACTCGCTCACAATCGCTGTGTGTTGACATAGGCTGTCTTGGAAACTTGTAGGAACATAACAGATTCTGTATAAACGAGTCCCGAATCCAGTATACAGGACTCGGAATCGTAGACTCGCTCAGACTCGCTGTTGACAGCGATGTGATATAGCGAGTCTAGCGAGTGAGAAAAAAAAACTCTGACAAAACTAGGATTGCCATTGACTTGCATTGGACTCGTTACTGTGCGAGTAATCACTGGGAGACTCGCCGAGTAACGAGTCCAGCGAGTCCCTTACTATTCGCCGAGTAACGAGTCCTAGCGAGTAGACTCGCCCATCCCTAAAAGTGACATCATTATCAATCTCAAATTTTTATAACAATGACATGGGTAGATTGTTAAATTAAAGGGGTTGTCCACTACTTTAAATTTACCCCCAATGTATCCCCCTGGGGACCCTAATGAATTTTGTAAATACATCATGTTGCCTTTACTGCCTGTGAGTGGCGCTATCACTGGCCGCTCACAGACAGCACGTGACCCCCGGCTGCAGCCAGCTCTTGCTTCCGATGACGTCCCAACAAGTGCTGGCAGCAGCCGGGGGTCCCTCTTCCTCCTTCCGCGCTGGCTGCCAGGCTGTGGGAGGGGTTACCCCCCTGCATCACACCCGGCATCCACCGCGCGCCCATTCATTGAGAAAGCGCGCGGTGGATGCTGGGTGTGACGTGGGGGGTAACCCCGACCACAACCCAGCAGCCACCGCAGGGACCCAGCGCTGAGTCACGCCTCACCTGTCATGACGTCAGTGCTGGGTCATGTGCTGCCTCTGAGCGGCCACGGATAGCGCCGCTCACAGGCAATATAGGCAACATAAGGTATTTACAAAATTCATTAGGGGCCCCGGTGGGGGGGTTAATTTAAAGTAGTGGACAACCCCTTTAATAAGATGCCCCTTTTGTCTGTACATAGTGATTCAAGTATATTGTGCCAAGTACTGCTAATTTAAGAGGGTGGTGGCTCAGTCTTCCACAGGGGCCCACCAGAGGATTCTCCTATTCTCCTGTGGGCCAGTTCGAGCCTGGTTCTGCCCACTGCCAAGTGACTGAGTGCTGGATCATAAATGCTATAGATTTGTAGAAAATGAGGGGAAAAGGGCAATTAAATAAACAATTACCTATCTGTCAGCTATCTTGCCGATCTCATTACCAGTGGTAATGTGGTTCGCTATGAAACCCCTGCTTTGGTCACCAAAAGTATTTTTCCCACCTTGTCGATCTCTAGCAAGAAACTTATGCTGATATTTAGTCATGTGTAAAGTACAGCAAATCTTTTCTTACATATGGGCGCCATGGAATACAAGAAAGAAGACAAAATTGTCTGAAACTGAGTGTCAGGAACACCACACTGCACTGGCTCACTGAGCCAGTGCGCGTGTCCTGAGTACAAAAACTGTGCACAAAGATACCTGTGGAGCAGGGCAGCAGTAGCGACAATGCGTGCTCCAGACTAACAGGACCTGAAGCACGTGACTGCTGAGGGTGTGGCCTAAGCTCTGGAGCGCTAGGAGCTGAGGAAAACTCCTAAAAGGGGTAACTACGGGACAATGTTACCAAGGGGCATAGACAGAGATGTAAAACAGATTAGGCCGGGGTCAAAGCACGAGATAACACGACAGTACCAAAGGATTAGACAGAATGGATAGTCAGGACGAAGCAATAGATCAGTAAACCAGAACGGGCAATAGACGGTACAATAGGGGCAAACGGTAACGAAGTAACGATAGCCAAGCCAGGAGGTCAAAAGCAGAGAAGACAATAGTACCAAAATGTGAGACAGAGTGAGGGGACAGACCGGGTCATACACAGGAAGCAAACAAGCAATGCAGTATACAAGCAAACCAGGGGGTCAGACACACAGCTAGTATAACTGACAGGGAATCCTAGTCTGGAGTGGGTATAAATACCCCTCTCAGATGCAAAGGGAGGCCAGCAAAAGTTAACACTGCAAGAACAGTACATTAACCATGTCCTATACCATTACACTGAGAATACCAAACCATCCATTATTGATTCAGTATTTTACACTCTACATTTTCAGGAACCTAGAACTGAATTTTGTTTTTGTTGCTTGCCATGTCCTTATCAAGTCTCTAAAAAAATATTGTCTACTTGACTTCTAAAACACAGGAATCTCCGAATGTACGGTAATACTTTGAGGAGCTCGATTTCACAAAGCTTAAACAAGCAATCCTTTCACAATTCACATGGATCTAATAGACTGAGCAAAATCTGTTGGTTTGTGAATAAAATGTGCTGTCTCTTGGAAAAAAAAAGTATGGCAGAAAAATATGAAAAAATCCTCAGCAATACAATAAGACATAATGACTTTCACAGAATAATAGAAAAAGCCAATGGCAGATTCTATTTCATAAATCTTTGTTTCCCAGGCATTAAGCTACAAATACCTATTTGAGGCTTCACTGCATTATCGTCAGCACAGCCAAGCTTAGTAAAAGAAAAGAAAAAATAATAGTGTAATATGTCAGCAGACTCAAAGATTCTGAATAATATTCTCATGATCTCCTGTCTCATTCCACATATTTTATTTGCTTATTTAAAGCTCAGGAATCTCCAACCCATTGGCAGAAATGTGTCCTTCAGTAGGATGTTCAGGGAATATATTTGCATTTTTTGTGTCAGCCATTTGCAGAGTTATTAATGTGAGGTTATCAATTGCAACATTTTATCATTTCATATACTGGTCATGGTGTGTAGTGAAATACCTGACAAGGTATTATCTTTTTTTTTTTCTATACTAGGCTAAGTTCACACTGGGCATTGTTGCTGGGTTTTTTTCTGCAGCAAAACCTGAATGCTTGGCAGGAAAGAAGCTGCGGTAAAATGCAGGTTTTGCTGCATTTTTTGCAGGGTTTTTGGTACTTTTTTTTCCATTCAGTTCAATGGGTGAAAAACGTTGAAAAAACTCTGAAAGAAGTTGTAACGGGGTCTTCCAAGCTGGGGTACCTCTTTCAGTGCCACCCCGTGTTTTCGGAGGTCCACTCTGCGTTGGCTGGAGTCTGAATGAAGGACGCTGGCTGGAATTCCTCTGAGTGCATGGACGCATATAAAAGATCACTGCTTCTCCATGTATTTCCAGTCTGACAACACGTTACTCACAGGACACAGAATATATCACACAGATACAGAGGGCCGGCCAATAGACAAGCGTCAGGCCAGACATGCATTACAAAAGCAGCAGGTGGCCGGAGCCTGCGTATGTTTACTGTGGGAATTACAAAGGTAGGGGGAGGGCGGACATTGCTGATACATTAGGGACATGCATCTCACATGGAACCTATCATATATACATATAACTGCACAACATATTCTGGGTGCTGAGTGGTTCTGTAACACGGCTCCCCCTTTTCAGCAACGCGATCGGCATACACAGTCTGATCCTCAACGGATCGGTTTGGGGATGACCGAAGTTTATGGGGTTGGTACAAGTTCCGTTTGTCGACTTAGTCCATACAGTCTGATCCTCAACGGATCGGTTTGGGGATGACCGAAGTTTATGGGGTTGGTACAAGTTCCGTTTGTCGACTTAGTCCATCGGCGTTACCGTTTTGTTTGCCGGGTCTGTAGTGGACGGTGAAGTCCAGAGGTTGTAGGGCTAAACTCCACCGCAGCAATCTGGCGTTGTCTCCGGAGACCCGATTAAGCCAGACGAGGGGATTATGGTCCGTTAGGAGGGAAAACTGTCATCCATACAAATATGGTTGCAACTTCTTGAGTGCCCATACTACCGCCAGGCACTCCTTCTCGATGGCCGCATAGCTTACTTGACGGGGCAGTAGTTTCCGACTCAGGTAAGCTACCGGGTGTTCTTGGCCGTCCGGCCCGACTTGGCTCAGTACTGCCCCCAATCCAAACATAGAAGCGTCTGTGTGAACAAGGAAAAGTTTAGTTGGATCGGGTGCGGCCAATACAGGGGTATTGGTGAGGGCGTCCTTTAGTTGGTGGAAGGCTTCCTCACACTCTGAGGTCCAGATTACCTGGCGGGGTTGGTTCTTACGGGTCAGATCAATGAAGGGCTTGGCTAAGCTGCTGTAATTGGGAACGAATTTCCTGTAATACCCCGCTGTCCCTAGAAACGCCATGACCTGAGTTTTAGTGCGTGGGATGGGCCATTTGGCTATGGCCTCAATCTTGGCTGGTTCTGGTCGCTGTTTCCCACTTCCCACCCAATACCCTAAATACTGAACCTCTGCTTTGCCCACGTGACACTTGTTTAGGTTCAGGGTGATTCCGGCCTGGTGGATCCTGTCCAATACTGTCTCTAGGTGATTTAGATGCTCTTCCCATGTCACACTGTAGATGGCGATGTCGTCCAGGTAGGCACAAGCATAGTCCTGGAGACCATCCAGAAGCCGGTCAGCCAGCCTTTGGAAGGTCGCCGGGGCATTCTTCATCCTGAATGGCATAACTCGAAACTGGAATAAGCCGAACGGGGTGACAAATGCCGACTTGGGAATAGCATCAGGACTAAGGGGAATCTGCCAGTAGCCTTTGCATAGATCGATGGTGGTCAAATACTTTGCCCCCGCCAGCCGGTCTAACAACTCATCCACACGCGGCATGGGATATGCATCCGTCACTGTTTTCTCATTGAGCTTATGATAGTCTAGACAAAACCATGTAGTCCCATCCTTCTTGGGCACTAACACTACGGGGGATGCCCAGGGACTATCTGACTCTTCAATGACCCCTAAACGCAGCATCTCTTGAATCTCTTGTCGCATCCCCTCTCGTACAGACTCAGGGAGGCGGAAGGGGTTTTGTCGCAGGGGGGTCTGATCCTGGGGCTCAACCTTGTGTTGTGCCAGGCGAGTGTACCCCGGTCTCTCTGAAAACATCCTCTGTCGCAGCCTCAACAATGCTTCCGCCTGCTGTCTCTCCCGGGGGCCTAGGTCTTCGCCCAAGTGTACCTGGTCCCATGTTTTAGACTGAGTCCTTTCCCCTAAGACATCCGTCAAGGGAAGTCCGGCTAAATCCTCTGCTTCAGGTGCACAGATGGCCACTACCTCTTCAGGGTGCTCCCGGTCGGGCTTCAGCATATTCACGTGGAACATGCGGATAACTCTGGGGTCGTTACAATCAGCGACATTATAGGTTGTCGGCTATTTTCCCCACTACCTGGTAGGGCCCCTGCCATGCAGCTTGAAACTTATTCTGCTTAGTAGGCTCTAACACCAGGACCTTCTGTCCTATTTCCAAAGTGCACTCTCTGGCCCTCCGATCGTACCATAAGCGCTGGCGCCGCTGTGTCGCCTGCAGGTTGTCACATACAACCTGGGTCAGCTCCTGTAGGCGGTCCCGGAATTCCAGCACATAGGGTACAATAGGTACCCCTTCTATGAGGCCCTCCCCTTCCCAGTGTTCCAGCACTAAGTCTAGGGGTCCCCTTACCCGTCTCCCGTATACCAGCTCGAACGGGGAGAACCCCGTGGATTTTTGGGGCACCTCCCAATAGGCAAACAGGAGGTGTAGCAAAAATTTCTCCCAGTCCCTGTAGGTCCTGGTAAAAGTCCCAATGAGCTGTTTTAATGTCCCGTTAAAGCGTTCACACAAACCATTGGTTTGCGGGTGGTACGGGGCGCTTCTAATGGACTTTACGCCGCACAGCTTCCACAGTTGGTTGGTCACCTCTGCTGTAAACTGGGTACCCTGGTCCGAGATAATCTCCCGGGGAAATCCAACCCGTGAGCAAACCTGGAGCAGGGCGGCCGCCACCGTCTCTGCCAGTATGTTAGGTAACGCAACCGCCTCTGGATACCATGTGGCATAATCTACCACTGTCAATATATACTTTTTCCCGGACGGACTGGGTTTGGCTAATGGCCCTATCAGATCGACCACTGCTCGGCTAAATGGTTCCTCCACAATGGGGAGGGGGCGTAATCTGGCCTTGCATCGATCCCCCCTCTTGCCAATGCGCTGACAACTGTCACAGGTCTGGCAGTACTGACGAACATCATAGGTTACCCCCCGGCCAAAAGAAGTTTTGTGTCAGACGATGCCTGGTGCGACTGACGCCGAAGTGCCCAGCCAAGGGTATATCATGAGAGATTCGCAGTAACTCCTGCCTATACTTCTTGGGAACTACCAGCTGTTGTTTTATAGTGGGGCTCGTCCCTGTGTGGTGCTGCTCTGTGATCCGGTAGAGGAGTCCCTGCTTCCATACAAACTGTTCCCCTTCCAGTACCCCTCTCCCCTCCTGTGCCTTCCCACGATATCCCTCTAATGAAGGATCCTCAAGTAACTCCCTCTTAAATTCATCTGGAGTAGCCCAAGAAATGTGTCTGGCTATGGGAATACGTGTAGGGCTGGAATGTCTTACCTGGTCCTCCTCTGAGTGTGATTCCGCCTCCGCAGCTCGAGCTTGTCTCCGGGTGGTCACAGGATAGGTCTCAGCCAGAGGGGCCACCGAGAATGCAGACAACATGGGCCCCAAGTCATTTCCCAGCAAGATGTCTGCAGGCAAATCCTCCATCAAGCCGACCTCAACAAGGCCATCCCTGACTCCCCAGTTCAGGTGAATCCTGGCTGTGGGTAGTCGATGTATGGCTCCCCCTGCTACACGGACTGCCACTGTCCGGTCCGTCTTCTCTTGGTCCCGGACGAGATGAGGCTTCACAAGGGTCAAAGTTGCCCCGGAATCTCTTAGTCCCTGCATACGTTTCCCATTAACCCACACGACTTGTCGATGCTGATGTCGATTATCTGCCCGGGCTGCCTGCACGGGGTCTACTTCATGCAGCACTTCCTCCATCTCTTCCACCCCTTGATTAATCGTAGCCCCCAATGCTGGGTCAGCTTCGCCTTGGTAGCAGTGTACAGCAGCCCGGCTGAAGGTAGCTGTTCCCGCCTTTGGCCACTGGGTATGCTGAGTTCGGTTGGGACATTGTCTTTGCAGGTGGCCCAGCTAACGACAGGTGTGGCATCGCGCCCCAGGGGGACTGTTGTAGGCCGGGTTTCTAGCTGGTCCCCCTACAATCTTCGGTAGTTTGGGGCCCTCCAGGTTCATGGGCGGGCCCCTAGTGACCACCTTTGATCCGGACAACTGCGGCCTCCTGGCATCATGATGTTCATCGGCCAGACGAGCGGCTTCCTCAAGAGTCGTTGGCCGCCTGTCCTGAAGCCATTCCTGTGTCTCGGGGTTTAGTCCATTAAAGAATCGTTCTAATAGGAAGAGCTGGAGGACATCCTCCTTAGTGGTTGCTTGGCTCCCTTGTACCCACTGTAGCAGTGACCGCCGTAATTTAC
This sequence comes from Dendrobates tinctorius, assembly GCF_039654945.1. Classification (NCBI taxonomy): domain Eukaryota; kingdom Metazoa; phylum Chordata; class Amphibia; order Anura; family Dendrobatidae; genus Dendrobates; species Dendrobates tinctorius. The sequence continues at coordinate 26,594,070 of NW_027361741.1, read as the reverse complement.
AGGCCCATTCAGCGTGGGTATCGGTTACGCGTTTTATAAGTCCGCAGAACTTTTGGCGGTAGGCCTCTGGTGTCAGCGCATACCGGGCCAAGATCACTTCTTTGATCCGCTCATAGTCCATACAGTCCTCATCAGGTACCGTGCGATAGGCGTCCGCTGCCCGGCCTGTCAGCTTGCTGGCCAGAATCTGAACCCGTTCCTCCGGCTTTACTTGATGAAGAGCACACTGCCGCTCAAAGTCCTGCAGAAAGCCATCAATGTCTTCCTCTGCCTCCCCCAACTGTCGGAAGGCATTGTACTGGATCTTTTTTTGGCTTACTGTTTAAGGTACCTGGTCGAAGGCCAGAGCTCCCTTTGCTCGCTGACTCTCCTCTCTCCTCTCTGCCATCTCCATCTTGGCCAGCTCCACTTTGGTCCGCTCTGCCATCTCCATCTTGGCTAGCTCTATCCTGGTCCGCTCGGCCATCTTTTCCTTCAGATCAGTACGCACATCAGCCATCACCTCTCGTATGATCTCTACTGCAGGGTTTGGGCCATAGAACGCCAGTCTGTTCTTTACCTCCCTCTGGAATTCGGTCTCCTCCACATTCACATTGGGGGGCGCTGCACTGTCATGTTCCATGATGGCTGCTATCAAATCCGCTTTTGTTTTGTTGCTGGCGATCAACCCTCGGGCTTCCACCAGGTCTTTTAATGTAGTCCTCTTTAACTTCTGGTAATTATTTTCCATTCATTCCTTTCCTCCTGTAGAAGGGGTATCAAATCCCACTGCTGCCACCAGTGTAACGGGGTCTTCCAAGCTGGGGTACCTCTTTCAGTACCACCCCGTGTTTTCGAAGGTCCGCTCTGCGTTGGCTGGAGTCTGAATGAAGGACGCTGGCTGGAATTCCTCTGAGTGCATGGGCGCATATAAAAGATCACTGCTTCTCCATGTATTTCCAGTCTGACAACACGTTACTCACAGGACACAGAATATATCACACAGATACAGAGGGCCGGCCAATAGACAAGCGTCAGGCCAGACATGCATTACAAAAGCAGCAGGTGGCCGGAGCCTGCGTCTGTTTACTGTGGGAATTACAAAGGTAGGGGGAGGGCGGACATTGCTGATACATTAGGGACATGCATCTCACATGGAACCTATTATATATACATATAACTGCACAACATATTCTGGGTGCTGAGTGGTTCTGTAACAGAAGTGACATGCTCTATGTCCAAAAAAAAACAAACAAGTAAAGCACAAAATACTGATGAAAAAAAATGTATGCATGAGATTTCTGAACTCTCATAGACATAGCTGGTACTGTCAAATGCAGCTGATAATTGGCATAAAAAAAGCATTAAAAAACGCAGCAAAAACGCCCAGTGTGAACTTGGCCTTAGAAGTTTAGCACAGACTGATCTTAACACTTGGCTGGCCATAAACATTAGATCAATGATGAATGTCGGCAGAACCTGCCGATTTCAGTTAACATGTAATGTGTTTTTTGGGTGTCCTCACTCTCCTAGTATTTGTACTTTTTATTTTCTTGCCATGCTACTAAACAATAGTGTGTACAAAGTTTTGTGACAGAGAAAAGAAAACACATAAAAAAAATGATTCTAACAATTATGAGTCATATCACTCAGCCCCCATTCTTTTTAATTTGGTTCAGCTGCAAAGCTACACAGAGCCTGTGGTGCTGCCCTGTAAAAAAAAATACATACAATCCTCAAAACTTCATAAATGATGATAATCAACAGCCTGAGGTGCTACGTGGAGGATATTTAAGCAGCAAATATGCAGACAATACCACCCTGTTTGTCCAAACAGTGATAAAACTAATAGTTATAAATATAAATATTTGCGCTAGAAATAATATCCTATGACCCAATGAGGAAAGGAATTAAAAGGGGGGAAAATATATAAATAAAAAAACTGCTGACAGCTAAAAAGAGCAATCTAATAAAGCACACAGTAGCATACACCCGTGTAATAGGCAAGTAATAAATAGTAATATAATTCCTCTGAAATTCCTGTATGCAGTCAAATCCTTAATGCATAGATAATAATGTTATTCCTCCCAAAATACCTTTATGCAGCTACGGTAAGTCCTGGTTCAAGCGGTGTTGCTGCTCCGGGTCCAAAGTGAGGTAGCGGTTTCAAATATTTGCCAGAGAGGGGAGCGGTTCTCAGTGGTTCACCTACGGTGCGATCACAGGTATCGGCCGGTGACAATTGTCCTGCTAGCTGACGCGCTCACCAACTTTTTACTGGCGGTGAGCGCGTCGACTAGCAGGACGATTGTCACCGGCCGGGACAGCGTCCGATACCTGTGATCGCACCGTAGGTGAACCACTGAGAACCGTTCCCCTCTCTGGCAAATATTTGAAACCGCTACCTCACTTTGGACCGGGAGCAGCAACACCGCTTGAACCAGGACTTAGCTGCATAAAGGTATTTTGGGAGGAATAACATTATTATCTATGCATTAAGGATTTGACTGCATACAGGAATTTCAGAGGAATTATATTACTATTACTTGCCTATTAAGGTAAACACCCGTGTATGCTACTGTGTGCTTTATTAGATTCCTCTTTTTAGGTGTCAGCAGTTTTTTTATTTTTATATTTATATATTTTCCCCCCGTTTAATTCCTTTCCTCATTGGGTCTTAGGATATTATTTCTAGCGCAAATATTTATATTTATAACTATTAATCCTCAAAACTTTAAAAAAAATTAGAATTAAAAAAATTGTAAATGTAAAGGGGAACTATACTTTCTGACATGTTTGTGTAAATGAAGAATAACACTATTTATGGCCATTATATGACTCATATTCTGAGTTAGGCTATTTCGTGTTTGCAATTAATTCTGAGCTAGTGGTTGAAGACTAACTGCTATGATATCACCATCACACAGTACATAAAATCTGAGTCATTCATGCTCTTTTTTTTTCTTTTGGTAGCACTCAAGCAAAAGTAGTTGCAGCAGTGTGGAGGACAAAATATAGCAGCACTGAGCAGTGTAGATGTGAATTCAGCGCTTGGGTGAGGTTAATTACATGCTAAATAAGCTGCAGCACAATCTGTTTTTTTTCTGCTTGTGTCAGTCCCTCTTTCCTGCTTCTCCCACCATCTTCCCCTCCTGTTTCCATAGATTATAATAGTTGATTTAATCTGACACCCCACTATACCGGCAATTTTGTCTTGTCTTGAGCAAGACTGATTTGAGGTTTTTTTTCTGAGTTAATGATGAGTTTAGGAGTCTCAGTAGTGGCTCATAAAAGAAGAAAGAAGCAGATTTATCTGAAAAAAAATGTGTTTGTTATATTTACGTATACTAAAGTATTGATTTATGCAAAGTTTACTAAAAGTACAAGTTCCATTTATATAATTAATAAGAATGTGATTGATGGATGACAAAAAAATTATAGCTACAAGGCATTATTATCATTACATGCATGTATTCTTCCCATGTTAGTCTAATGTGTGCACTTTAAACCCTAGCTGAACATATGCTAGCGGCTTTAATGGCAATATGAAGTTGTAATTATATTTTTATAACCTTTTAAAGACACGGTCAATATGGTATGTGCATATTTGACATGTTATGACATTTTCTAAATATTTTCTAAATATAAAAACAAAATAATGAAACATGAGTTAATAAACATAGCTTTTGTTAATATGTGATTATTAAAAAGAAAATGGAAGCAAGGTAAAGAGTTGAGAATGTCATATAGAACAGATGCTTGTAGAGTTAGAAAAAGGACCATGTTTTAGTAGAGGATAAATGAAAACTTGAGATTAGCCAAGAAAGTTTCAAGGTGCTCTTGCAACTTAGATGACCATCGTGCACACCCAACGACGACACATTATGATTAACTGTTGTAAAACCCACTTTAATGCTCATGGTGAACACCGTCTTATAATTGGAGATATGGCTGCGTTCAGAATTAGGTAATCACATTTAAACTCATGTAAAACAGTAGTCAGTACAAAACTGTCATTTATGGTGATTCTGATTAAATCCTTGAAAATTATGCTGCTCTAGTAGGGTTTTTGTGATATTTTCTTAGTTGCATTTTACAGCAAAAGCCATGGTCTGTAAACACCTCACCACACAGCCTAGGGATATCATTGTTGAAAGTTATCAGTCGGGTGAAAATAAAATTCAAAGCACTAGATATTCAGTGGAACGCTATGAAGGCAGTCATCAAGCAGTGGCTTAAATATGGAACAATAGGGACATCACTTAGAACTGGAAGTCCCTCAAAAATTGATGAAAAGACAAGAAGAAAATCAAAGAAGCTGCCAAGAAGACTTCTGCAACATTAAAGGAGCTGCAGGAATTTCCTGGCAAGTACTGGTTGTGTACTGCATGCGACAACAATCTCCAGAATTTTTCATATGTCTGGTCCGTGGGGTAGGGTGGCAAGACAGCATCCTTTTCTGACAAAGAGAATATCCAATCCCAGCGATATTTTGTTAAAACCTACATCAAGTTTGGCAAAATCATGAGGGGAAAACATATTATGGTCTGATGAGAACAACGTTGTACTGTTTGACCACAGTTCCTAATAATTCAGTCAATTTTGCAACAAATCCTTCAGGCCTCAGCGAATAAGTTGAAGGTGAAGAGAAATTTCAGACTTCAGCACGATAACGACCCTAAGCATACTTCCAAATGACCAAAAAGGAATGGCTTCGGCAGAAGAGGAGCAAACTTTTGGAATGTCCCAACCAGAGTCCACACCTGATTCCAATTGAAAATCTGTGGGTTGACCTGAAGAGGGCTGTACACAGGAGATATCCTCGTAATCTGGCACTACTGCAAGGAAGAGTGGGAAAGATTGCCAATTCTACATGTTCCATGCTGATAGACTCCTAATCATAATGACTGAGTGCTGTCATAAATTCACAGGGTACTTCAACAACATTAAAACTTATGGTTGCGCATATTTATTCAACCACATTATTTTAGTTCTTTATTTTTCTTTTTATGCCCACATATTTCTCAGTTTGTTCTTCAATTGAATTGTACAGATGATGGCTGATATTAATAGTGGAAAAAATTATGAAATTATTCTTTTTGGTATGTTTTTTGTTTTTTTTTAAAAACCTGACATTTTAACACAGGTTTGTAGACTTTTTTTGTCCTCTGTATATGTACAGAAAACTTTTCCTAATGTAGAGAATAAACAATTATCATTTATTTGAATTAAAAGATTTTACCAATATCCAGTTCTTATGTATAAGTTGGTTATTATTTCATATTGCCAGCTCTATGTAGCCCAAGTAAAGGAGGTCCCATCAACCATCCCAGATTCCAGAGACGCGATTGGCGGATTTTATTTGCTTTCCATCTAACTGCTTTTATTGAAATCAACATAGCGAAAAGACAAGACGGTACATTTAAATGCATTCCCATGACATTAGCAAATGTTTGATATATGGCAGGAGGACAAGTATAATGAACATATTGTTCACTGATGCTAAAACAAGACGTGATATAAGGGAAATGTCTCGCTTGTAAACACTTGGTTGGTTTTAAAAGCAAAGTTCAAGAACCAAAAACATACTGTTATGTTAATTGGCTTTCTATTAAATTAGCCTCAGTGCATATATCCGAGGCAGTTAAGATAATTAGCCCCACTGGGCATAGAGACCAAAGTAAATTATGGAAATAAAGTTAATGTGCAGGAGTTACACAGATCTATCTAGAGCCAGCATGGTCATTGTCCCTGGTCAACCTGTACAGATACAGTACTTGCTAGTGATATGGGAAACTTTCTCTATTAACAATACAGCTTTGGGGAAAGACATCTGTCAATCAAAGTTATAGTACACTGTTCCAATGATTTCTGCTATTTAATATTTTATCTTGCAAGTCTGTTCATTTCTTAGTCTTCAAAATATTGCTGACTGTCCAAGAAATCTCCTTGTTGATATTTTAAAAAATGTTACTCTACTGTATCCTATACAGAGTTATCAACCGAAGTATTCCCCTATGCTGTTTCCTGTGTTATGACCGCTATGGTTTAGACCAGTGTTTCCCAATCTCTAGTCCTCAGGGCCCCCAAAACGTCATGTTTCCAAGATCTCCTTGTTATTGCATGGGTATGAGAGCCAGAGGCATTTTCTGATGCCATAATAATAATTCCATCACCTGTGCAATACTAAGGAGATCCTGAAAATATGATCTTTTGTTATTTTAATAAATTCTTTATTTAAGAATGTTGGTACAAGCAGTATAACAGCAAAAATACCTAGAAAAATCAACATTCGTTTTCTATAAGGGGTACAAATTTCTAGGGAACTGGGGGTAGGAAAGAGAGGAAGGGGAGGGGGAATGAGAAACAAACGAGGACAAGAGGGATGAGAGGGAATGGTAGAGTTGGTAGTCCTACAAATTTTTTCAAATGAGTATATGCTATTGGATTCGTTAATCCATTCTGAGAGAGAAGAGGGATCAGTATCATTCCAAAGACTTTTGTTTTGGAACTTTACTGTGGGCACTGCCTGTCTATCACACTGCACCAACCCCACTGCACTACATATGGTGGAGAATGCGGACAGTGTGAATTGAGGCATACCCAAAGCGTGCTGGATGTCAGTGATTAAGCCTAAAATGCTACAGCTCAAGTCTGCTGGCAAAGTGGAAGAGCTTTTGAAGTAGTTTGTCCTCACTCAGCGGCAGGAGCAGCAGTAACGACAGCAGCAAGAGGCACTGCAGTTGCAGCAGCAAGAGGCGTGCAGTGTCAGCGGCAACAAGATCCATTCTGAATCCCAGTACAATGTCCGGACAGCGCTGAGGAAGATGAGTCCTGAGGACGACATAGAGGCCTTCCTCACCATCTTCAAACGTACTGCAGAGCAGGAAACATTGCCGATGTCACAGTGGCATGAATTGATGGCCCTATTCCTGACGGTAGATGCCCAGAAGGCCTACCTGGACCTCAGTCGGGAGGATGCCCTGGACTATGAGAAGCTGGGAGGTGAAATCCTTGCCTGACTGGGGGTTAATCCATATGTGCGGGCTCAGCAGGTGTACCAGTGGTCCTTTGTGGAGTCTTGTCTTGCCTGGTCTCAGGCATATGACTTGTTGCAGCTGGTAAAAAAATGGCTCCAGCCTGAGACCTTAACACCGTCCCAGATAGAAGAGAAGGTGGTGGTTGACCGGCTGGTGAGAGCTCTTCCAGCAGCCATACCATGTTGGGTGGGGCAAAATGACCCGGGCATTTTGGACCAGGTGGTTGGATTGGTAGAGCGCTATACAGCCACTCAGGACTCTATACGGCAGACTGCTTCACTTCGGCCCCACCAGCCCAGGAGCCGGGGAAAAGTCCAAAAACTTCTGTTGGGACTAACCAGGACCGAGTCCGGAATGAGGGGGTAACCCTAATTGAAGGTGATAAAAGTCCCGTTTCCCCTAAACCGGCCCCAAAGTATAGTCGTGACACAGCGATCAGGTGTTGGCGGTGTCAAGGACCTGGACATGTGGCTGCCAACTGCCTGCTGATATCTGAACCCATGGACTGCGGGTATATTCACCGTATGTCTATGTTTTCTCAGCCAGTCGATACCGCAACTACAGACACCGCCAACAGCGAATCCCAGTTGTGCCAGGTACTTGTGAACGGGTACCAAACAGAGGCTCTTCTGGACTCAGGGAGCATAGTGACTTTGGTCCATGGATGCCTTGTTGCCGGAAACAACCCCAAAGGACGGAAAGTGAAGGTGATGGGTATCCAGGGGAAATCCGAGAATACCCGACCGCGGAGGTTAATTTTTCCACACCGTGTGGAGACATCAAACATGTGGTGGGAGGGGTGAAGACTCTCCCATATGGGACTGTGCTGGGAAGAGACTTTCCTCTTTTATGATCCCTGTGGGAGACCAGGGTTAACCCTCCCAAGGTAAATGTTGTTCCACATGTAGAGCCCAAAGATCCCGAGTCAGGGATACCTGCCATAGGGATCGCCAACCTAGGGACAGAGTTTCCCCTAGGACAGTTCCCCAATAGGTTTCCCCTAGAGGTTGTGGTAGGAAACGTCGAGGAGACCCTACCGAACTCTGAAATGGTAATGTCCCCTGGTGTTTTCGGGGAAGTTTAGTTCCAGGGTCCCATGCAAAAATGCCTGTACAAAAAGAAAGCCTGGAGAAACCGGGAATGTGCGATCACACAGGCAACTATGGTTGTACACACGGGGAACCCTCTGGCACAGGCCAAAAATGTAGCCGGGAATCAGGTTAAAATAAATAAAGTTCTCGCTAATTAGCAGCGATGGGAGGCTCAGGATCGGGTCGATGTGGTATGGATGTGTGCCTGGGGTTGCCGGGAAAGACCTCAGCCTTTCGGCGGGACGTAGGCACTGAAGCACAGGTAAGGGTATGGAGGAAACAGTACCAAGTGCCAGAAGGCATGTACTTAGGTTATGGGGTGAGCTGCGGGGTTATCGGACCGCAGATAAACAAGGTCGAGACCACCCAAAACTGGCCCAAATCTACTGTTATTGAGGAAAGTGGACGTGTCTTCTGCAATGGAGAACGGGGAGGTGTGTGGTCACATAAAGTGTGGAGGAGAAATGCAAAGGGGAGGAATGCTCGCGTCAACCAATGGCTCCGGTCCCTACTTGAGGTGTACACTCAGATGCAGTCTACTATGCCTGATTGTTCACCTCCAGTAGGTGTACACACCTGAAAATGATGCACGTCAGAGTGCACGTTCGCTGTGTAAGCACCATTATAGTCGATGGCCCATTGGCACTTAAACCACAATCCCATTTTGCGGGAGGTACAGACATAAGCCCCGATGGAGCCACTAAACAGGTGTGTGAATGCAGTGTGATAGCACCCATAAAGTTCTGAATGATTTCAAGACTTTCTATGTACCCAGCTACTAAAGGTGTTATTTTTGTACTACCTATTACTTAGCTCTGCATATTAATAAAAGTAATATGTATGCACGAAGCATGTTCTGGTATATACAATGACTTAGATGTACGAGCATTATCAGGGATGTTGTCAGGCCTGTCTTGGCTGCAGAGCTTCCTTGTGTATACCGATGTCTTAGGCATAAAGGTTGCAGAATGCACCAGGGCAGCTGATACAGACCTCAGCTATGAACATTTGGCACAAGACAAGTATAAATTCCCACTTTTTACTAACATTCTCACTAAATGTCATAAATAAATAGTTGAGAAGGAATTTGTAACATCACATCATAGAGGATAAGAATACCATAAGGATTTAAAAATAGAAATACACGTTAAGTGATTGAATATGTCTTTTTTTCCGTGCCCCTGGCAATCGAGTACTCAAATACTAAATGACGTGGCATTTGAATTCTTGGCGTGGAGATACCACACAGAAATGCTTTTCTGTCTCCTGGGTCTTCTCTCATATCCAAGGATGTACAAACAGAAACGTATGGAAAAAAGAAAAGGAGCAGCAAGAAAATGAACGATTACCCCACAGAGCTTCAGGAAACTCTTGCTCTGCTGAATTTATTTGAAATTGATTTTGTAGTTTCACTTTTCAAGATAAAGAAGTTCATTAAAATATGTCTGAAAGCTGTGCAGGGTTTGAGTCTCCAAAAGACATAGAAATAGCAAGCTTTTAATAACTCTCTCTGTGGTGATAAATCAAATGCCATTGCCTGCCCAGATCAATGAGAGCTGTTTCCGAACATCTATGGTATCACACAACCAGGTCGTGCTCTTCTATTATTAATGTAAAAAATACACCCGCAGTGTCCAGGTGTGGTGCTCATATCCTGCATTTACATATAGAAATACTACCTTTATTAACCACATTTCAGATGGTCGGACTTTGCACTTTGACCACGGAAAGTACATGTTCCCTTTGTGTGAACTGACGTCTGCTCATTCCTGCCCACTTAAATGAATAGCCACTGCCGCACATTAGGGCCGGCTGCTTACCTGTGTAGAAAGAATTGTTCCCATGTTATGAACATCTCATGGGCTTATGCATCTTTACAATCATCAAATTAGAAATTAATTTAGCTAAAGCAACTTTATGAAAGGGAATATGTCAGAAGGTTTTTGTAACGTAATCCGAGAGCAGCATGATGTAGCCGCAGAGACCCCGATTACAGCGATTCAGTGGCCCCATCGGACGTTACATCCGAACTCCCTGCAAAATGGGGTTCAGACTTATGCACTGGTAAGGCCATAGACTGTAATGGTGACGGTAGAGTGAACATGCGCTCCGACACGCACCATTTTCGGGAGTGTACGCTTTAGGAGGCAGACATTCAGACGCAGTCTGCTACGTCTAAGTGTTCACCTCCTCCTCCTATAGTCGTACACTCCGGAAAATGATGCACATAAGAGTGCAAGTTCCCTCTGTGTGCATCATTACAGTCTGCGGCCCCGTCGGCACATATGTCCGAACCCCGTTTTTCAGGTGGGGTATGTACGTATTCCCCAACAGGACCCACAATACAATGTAAAAGCACCCTTAAGGCCCCGTCTCACATAGCGAGACCACTGAAGCGTCACTGATTTTGTGAAGCAACAGCGACCTCGCCAGCGATCTCGTTACGTGTGACACTTAGCAGCGACCAGGCCCCCGCTGTGATGTCGCTGATCATGCTTGAATGTCCTGGGCCATTTTTTGATCGCTGGTGTCCCGCTGGCCAGCGCGTATCGCTGTGTTTGACACCGACGAGCAACCTTGTTAGAGACTCAGAAATCATGGACGCAGGCGGGAGTCGTCAGAATCGCTGCTGTGTGACAAGGTCCCAACGACCGCCGAGGTCGTTATACGGATCACCATATCATTGCTGCGTCGTTGAGTAGATCTGCCTGTGTGACAGCTTACTAGCGACCATTTAGTGGCACACCAGCGATCCTTACCAGGTCGTATCATTGTCGGGATCGCTGGTGCATCGCTAAGTGTAACGGTGACCCTTACTTACTATCCTGTGTTTTCCGGTTTCAATAAAATCACTGTTTTATCAGGAGGAGATTATCACTGCAGGACTAGGTGTCTCATGCCTCCTGGTCCAACCACGTCTCACCACTGATTATCAGATTTCAGTCAATCTTCATTGTACATTGTACAAAGCTGCCAATCAGTGGTGGAGGAGGTGATACATAATTCAGCATTCTGAGTTCTGCTAGATCTGCAGCAGTGAAAACTGTGATTCTATCACCGCTGCTGTACCCTGTAAACCAAGTGATACATCACTTGGAACTAGGGTCTCTACCTCATTCTGTTGTCGAATTACGTAGCAAAAGCCTGCTGACAGATTCCTGTTTAAGGTCACAATGTGCCTTGGCAAACATTTGTATCATGCTGCTTGAATGACAAAAAAATATTTTTGTGAACACAACATCATTAATCAATAAATAATGGATTGATCGATCGCTTGAAAATGTATGAATTGTCCTTTCTCAGTTTGTAATCGAAATACTGCCGCCATGTGGTTGGATGATCATGTGACACTGTAAGGCATTTGTATATTTGGGCCAATAAAAGTGGACTTGACACCTAATTGTTTATACTGTAGAGGATGCTGTGGTCCACACTCACCAGTCAGGAGAGAGAGAACTATGCCGCATCACCCACTAATCAGTGTAGTTTAGAGAGGTTCCTGCTACATTCACAGTCAGCACCCACATCAAAGCACTGTTAGGAATGTACAGCGTTATGTGACAGTACCAAATGGGGGGAGGGTAGGCAAGAAGGAAGCCGTCTCTTCCAAACTCACTCCTCTGTGCCCTGGGACAAAAACTCTGCCCTTAAAGGGGTTGTCCGGTCTTAAACTACAAGTCTTCAGTCACTCTGTTTGCCTGCAGACTTGAATATTCTCCCATCGGACGTACTGCGTGCTGTGAGGATCCTCTGTTGCCAGTATCGGGAGTGACAGTCAGGTGCATACACTTGGCCACAATCCGACTAGACTGCTTCCAGCCTCACTCATTACACTTTCTTTGAGTGAGACTGTGCCCAACTAGTTGGACTGTGGCCTGGAGTATGCATGCCACATACTTGCAGTCACAGGAAGGCCGCTCCCGGGGCTGACACTGGAGAATCCTCATAGCGCATTTAAGACCAGACAAAACCTTGTAGTGGATACATTTTCTATTATTGCACTCCTGGGGTGGGCTATCTACTAGTATTATATAATATCTATGCAGTTTGTCAGATAAATATGCTGTCCTATATAAGTGTAGCAGATCTATACACTCCTGGTAGACAAAAATAACTACTAGGAGCTCTGAAATTATACATTGCACACAGTTTAGGGGTCTAGTGTATTCTTGAGCAGAATATCTCTGTATATTCCCCGCCTCTCCCAGCAGTGACTGACAGTGACTGTATACACATACTGCACACAGTAACCTGTCAGTCAGTAGTGGGAAACCCCAGGGAGCGCTCCTCATCCTTGCACTGGACTGTATTATTTCAGCCCTCCTAGTAGCCATAATTTGCTTGCACTTCTTGACTAGTAGTAATGAGCACTCGAAGATGTAATTTGCTTCCCTTTACATATCAAAGCCTATATTAAAGTTGATACAGGAAAGATGTATATCTTTGTACCGTGTTAGCCAGTAGATAGAAAAATATTCAGAATTGAGAGTCCTCAGTGGTTGATACCTTTTAATGGCTAACTGAAAAGATGGTAACACATTGCAAGCTTTCGAGACTACTCAGGTCCTTTCATCATGCATTGACAATTGTCTTAGCCTGATGAAGAGACCTGAGTAGTCTCGAAAGCTTGCAATGTGTTACCATCTTTTCAGTTAGCCATTAAAAGGTATCAACCACTGAGGACTCTCAATTCTGAATATTTTTCTATATTAAAGTTGGTCGTCCACTACTGTAAAACACTGGACGAGGTCTGCTCCTCCGTACTCAGCACTGTTGAGGGATCAACACCTGGAGAGAGCATCACATGATCATTGTAGCCAATCAGCAGCCGTGGATTGGCGGCAACACTCAAGTGACACCGATTACTGATGCAGGGAGGTGAGCATCTCTTCTTTTTATTTTATTCTCCTGCCTTGGCCTACGATTAGTGTGGGGCAATACAGCACAACCCCTTTACGATGATAAATCTGCTTTACATTGAAATAAGATTCAGAAATAGACCACTATAATTAGAGTGGACAAATGGTAAAACCAAGTACTAGATGAAATCTTAAAAGTCCATACATTATGCTTATGTATTTGCAGTACGTTAGGGTTATCACTGTCCTCATTGGGGCACACAATGTAATTCCCTATCCGTATGACTTTGGAATGTGGGAGGAAACCGGAGAACCCGGAAGAAACCCACGCAAACATGGGGTGAACATATAGACTCCTTGCAGATGTTGTCCTTGTAGGGATCTGAAAGCAGTGCTAACCACTGAGCCATGATGTCCATCTAATGATGGCAATGATCTAATTTGCAAAAGTACAAATTGCTTTATTTCAGAAATATGATGTTTTCCTCCTGGACAATCTCATTAAAGTGTCATCTACTGGGGATAGATCTGTCTTTAGCAGCAGAGATGTCGAGATAGAGTTCACGAAGTTGGGATTGGTCTTTGCCATAGGTCTTTGTTCTGTGGGAATTAATCTTTTTGGACAGTATTCACTGTGGCTACTTGGGGAATGGAGATCCCAAAATTTGTAGTGCTGGCAAGTTGCAGATACTGCACCTAGGACTACAGTGGAATGCAGAAGTGGAGTACCAGAAGGAAAAAGAGTAATGGAAAAAAACATATTTTATGCTACAAGCCCAAGCATTTATTAGCCAATATGATGAAGACATATATCTTAGTTTCGTTTTAAAAAATCATCATCAAAATTTTGTATTTAAAAATACATATTTTATGTTTGTGTATTTTTTTTTAATTTAAAAAGCATTACAATATAATAGCACTAATACAATCCAAAATAGAAAAAAAAAAATCCTACCATGTCATAAAGTTCAGTTATGATTTCTCTTGGATGAGATATTAAAATATTTTTTTTTCTTGTTCGTCTTTGCAACTAACAATAGAAATCAACATCGTAAATGAATATAATATGGTAAATCAGCTGCTCATTTCTTTAGTATGTAGAAAAAATGTTTGATGTGCTGTCTTGTCAGATTGCCCTGACATGGGTACAATATGTGTATAGATTCCCTACATGACTATCCCCAGAGGGAAAGCACGAATTAAAATTGGAACAAGGCATAACCCATATGAATAAAATAATGAACACCCAGGTTTTCTACCACACTCACGTAGAATTTACTTATGGTGTCTAGAAACCTAATTAGAATTTGCTTTATTTGATGTGTCAGGAAAATAATACACATATGAAAGTGATGCAATAGTGATTGTTCTAATCAAATGATATTATGTCTTGACTCTCCTGCAGCATATTAGATAATGTGCTCATAAAAAGAATTCTAGAGTTCTGCAGTGATTTATAGTTTAATCATGGCATAACCACAAAAGGAATTTTATTAAATACCCCTGGGCTGGCACCTTCATGTCTTTGTTCTGCTAGGTCTAACATTGTGGCTCTAAAAATAAACTCTGCTACTATCTGGTCCAATAAAGAGAGATCACAGATAGGACATGAATTTTATGGTTTCCTCATTCTCCAGGAACACAATTTCTTATCATTCTTCATTCTCTAACTGCTGTAAAGACCAGAGGTGTAGCTTGAAGCTCCTGGGTCCCAATAAAAAATCTGTAATAGGACTTCCCACCTTCCATGAGCCATATGTCGGCTTGGGCATTTTCTTCATGAAAATGGAGAGCTTATTTTAAAGGGGTGTTACCAGTGTGAGACATGTAGATCAGGAGAGCAGACTGTCAGTCATTACATGACTCACACTGGTAACACCCCTTTTATTTAAAATAAGCTCTGAAAGCAGCTACTCAGGGAGATCTATGTTCGGCCCATAGTTCTTAACAGATCATTTACATATTAAGAGAAACATTGATTTCTCAGGAATAGCACTTTCTATCGAAGATATGAAGGTATCACTTTATTCATCTTCCCATGACCTTAGTGCCCATATAGACAGCTTAGAAGTGTTGATCCTACTGACAAATCCTTTTAAAAAAGCTCTTATAGAAGACTTTGTCCTTAGATACTGTAATTGATTTGTGTGTAAGGATCAGAATGACCCTCATGTTAAAATATGTCAAAGGTGGACAAAAATAATGATGATGACAGCCATACAACTGCTGAGGTTACTGGGGCAGATTTATTTAGACTGATGCCAGTCTAAAATTATTATTATTCAAGTACATTGTGCAAAATGTGTTAAAAGGCACATGCCACTTAAAAAAAATTGGTGTATTTTTAGACTGTTTTATAGTCAGAAAATGAAATTTACACTTTGGCTACGGCCACACTATCAGTATTTGCTCAGTATTTTTTTCTCAGCCAAAACCAGGTGAGGAACAATCAGAAGACAAGGTATAATAGAAACAAGTGCACCAATTCTGCATGTTTGACCCACTCCGGGTTTTGGCTTACGAATACTGATGTGAAATACTGACTAAATACTGATAGTGTGGCCGTAGCCTTCCTATGATCATGTCCAGATTTGGACCAATTTTGTGATTTTCTGGCAAAAAGCTGAAAGTTGTTGTTCACTCCTGGACAACCCTTGCTTAATCAATTCAAGACCCCAATTAAAATAATAACATATTCATCTCATCATAATTTACAGCTTTTTGGTGCACAGTTTATTATAAATCTAGCATAAACTGATTAATAAATGTGAGACTCATTTTGTGATGGCTGTTACTTGGTATGTGTTGAAAAAGGCAAGTGGTGCTAAAGGAAGTTCTGGGGCATGACAGATAGGAATGGAAAAGGAATGGACCTTCGATAACTTCGATGACTGCAGAGCATAATAAACATAAGATGTAAAAAATAAAATCCTTGTACTCACCTTACCGCACACATCTCCGGACTCTCCGTGTCACCTGTTCGGCCCTGTACACCTCTTCAGATCGCCTCCACTCATACTGAAATTCTCAGTCCTCTCACACTGGGCTGGGACTTTCGACTTTGATAAAAACAAGAGGATTATGCACGTTCAAGGTCTCTTGTGCAAGCCCCTCTGGGCCCTCATCAAAGCCAAAAATAGCAGCCCACCTTAAGATGTGACCGGATGGGTGATGCCGAGTGGCGGGAGAGGTGAGCTTATGGTGTTTTTAAAACATTTTGATGGCTTTTTACAGTTAATAAAAATGGAGGCCACTTTTTGGGAGTGAATACAAAGTTGCCTTCTGGTGTAGTAGGCATTTCTGTGTCGAGTATAATAGCATTCACTTCTATAAGGAAAGGAGACCATTGTTAATGTGCTGGGCTGTCCAATATTTGTCTGTGACCACTGAAAAGGTTTCCACTCAAGTTATTTTTAAGAATGAGTCTAAAATGCTGAGTGCCATTTGCCCTTAGTCGTATATATTCCTAGCTCTGAAAGCTGTCCAAGAGTGGGTATGAGCCGAAAATAAACACTAATTATGTTTCTTTACTAGGAAAATCCCAGGAATTCATGTATTATTTATTGCATGATGCCACAACAGTGGCCTTGTATTCTACTCTCTAGATGTTGGAGATAAGATCTTACACAGGTCTCACTTCAGCAGTTTCTATTAGAAAACTTGTCATGTTCCTGTTTATTAATGTATACCCTGGAGTTCAGACTTCCGTCCATGAGCTTCATGAGATTGTTTAATTGCAGTATGGTGGGTGGCACTTTGGCATTCTAGTGTATCATAATCTACTTAAATCTAGCAAGCTTTCCAGTTCGATTTTAGACATGATGTTTTGGAACACTGTGGTCATTATATATTTATACATGTACATCATATATCACTTTCTTTAGCTTATGTTTGGGCCAATCATTTAACGTTGAGAAACAGCCATGCTAAATGTGTGACTTCAGAATTTCCTAAAAATGAAAAATTTGATATGTTTAACAGAACAAGCCTCGGACATTTAATTTCATCCCCATTTTCTACAATACATAATGTTGTATTTCCAATCTAAGTGTATTCTCCATTCTTCTTTAGACTGGTGTGATTCGGGTTGGTGCCCCTTGTCTGCCATGCATTTTTAGAAACAAAATATTTGAATCCATAGACTGAGTATTTTATCTTTAAAGGGGTTTATAGGATTTATTTGTTTACTCCCTGAATAACAAAATGAGCGAAGAACATGGGTGACCCCCAATCCAATGAGTCTCATCTGCAGCGATTTCTATCCTGGACTGCACCTTCTGTAACAAGTGATAGCGAAGAACATTGGTGACCCACAATCCAATGAGTCTCTTCTGCGGGGATTTCTATCCTGGACTGCACCTTCTGTAAGAAGCGATAGCGAAGAACATTGGTGACCCCAAATCCAATGAGTCTCTTCTGCGGGGATTTCTATCCTGGACTGCACCTTCTGTAAGAAGCGATAGCGAAGAACATTGGTGACCCCCAATCCAATGAGCCTCTTCTGTGGGGATTTCTATCCTGGACTGCATCTTCTGTAACAAGTGATGGCGAAGAACATTGTTGACCCCCAATCCAATGAGCCTCTTCTGTGGGGATCTCTATCCTGGACTGCATCTTCTGTAACAAGTGATGGCGGAGAACATTGTTGACCCCCAATCCAATGAGCCTCTTCTGTGGGGATCTCTATCCTGGACTGCATCTTCTGTAACAAGTGATGGCGAAGAACATTGGTGACCCCCAATCCAATGAGCCTCTTCTGTGGGGATCTCTATCCTGGACTGCATCTTCTGTAACTAGTGATGGCGAAGAACATTGGTGACCCCCAATCCAATGAGCCACTTCTGTGGGGATCTCTATCCTGGACTGCATCTTCTGTAACAAGTGATGGCGAAGAACATTGGTGACCCCCAATCCAATGAGCCTCTTCTGTGGGGATCTCTATCCTGGACTGCATCTTCTGTAACAAGTGATGGCGAAGAACATTGGTGACCCCCAATCCAATGAGCCTCTTCTGTGGGGATCTCTATCCTGGACTGCATCTTCTGTAACAAGTGATGGCGAAGAACATTGGTGACCCCCAATCCAATGAGCCTCTTCTGTGGGGATCTCTATCCTGGACTGCATCTTCTGTAAGAAGCGATAGCGAAGAACATGGGTGACACCCCCCCCCCAGTCCACTGAGCCTCTTCTGCTTTGGATCTTCTCCGCTAAGTACATTTGTATTGTCTCTATTAGACAGGGTCTCTGTTTTCTGACAAAGCCACTCTTCCAGGTTGTATTGGGTAGTGTAGTGCCTGGCTCCCTAGACCTCCCACAGTCCTGAAAATGGAAAGTGTGAGGTCCTCAGCTGGTGCGTAAGAGGGTGCTTGATACAACAGACACTCTAAATGCTGCACTCACAAGTCTTTAGTTCTTGCCGTCTAAATGAGTTATCTCTCCATCGCTTCATCCCATAATAAGTGGCAGTAGCTTTTGCTGTTGAAAGCATCTCTGTTACCCTAATAGGCAGGAGCAAAGCATTAAACATGAGGAATAGCCAGATCTGTGAAGCAAAGCACAGCATGATACTCTGACAGATGCCAGAGGAGGAGGGGAATGTCAGCTGTGAGGGAGAGATAAAGTGCTGGTAGAGAGGTGATGTAAAATGTGTTCATTGGTGCTTTCAATCATTACATTTACAGTGGAAGCGCTTGGCTTACAATTGAGGGAAGTGCTCCAATATGGCCCATCTGTTTTGCATATATTATGTTAAAACCAAATAGGAAAATTGTGAAATGTTAAATGAGTAATAAATGCATTACACACCAGAATGAAGCGACTAATACATCTTGCCTCATTTATAATCATATACTGCGCATATTTTTTAGTGGAGCTTATATGACAAGCTGTAGTTGGTGGGTCTGTAGTTTTTGGATGTCTGTTTCTTAACAGAATGCCAGTTTCTTTCTGAAAGACATCAAAATAAAATGACATTGTGGATTTCCAGCACAGATCTGGGAGAAGTAGGATGAACAGAAGACTTGTGTAGTATCATATAGGTAATAAATCATGTAAACAAGCGCTAACTAACCTGGGAATAGGGAGCGTACATCTTTAAGCATCTGTAAACGTCAATGCACTTGGGACCCTCTTATAATGTATGATGGATTGTGAACATGATGTCAACCAATTTTCAAAACAGATAAGCCATCATATTTCCTGAAAATCTTGGAAAAGATATCACACAGATCAGTGATGCCTTCTCTGAATCCCATTAACACTACATTCAGTGCCGAAAAGAAAATCTGGTCTCCTTGAATCAATAACAGTGTAATCACATGTCATTGTGATTACAATTTGTCATTGTAGATAGAGGGGTTGTCCAGGATTATTTTTTTCCCCAGAAACAAGGGTTGTGTCCAAGTCTTGATGCCTAGAATTGAAGAGAACTGTCTGGGTACAAGCATGGAGCAGATCTTTTTTTCCCCAAAGCTGAATAACCCATTTATTATCCTGGTTGATACCTGTTACATAAGGATAACTGCATCTATATTGCCCTGAATGTTTTCCTTATAAAATAGGGTTTTTATGATACAAGCTCCCACGCTACAGATGCATTTACGGTCTACTGCTGTGCCAAGATTTAACCAGTGATGGGACTGCAGCACTCACTAAACTGTGATCAGTAAGGATCCCAGGGGGTGTAAGTCTCCACCAGGCACATACTGATGACATGTCCTAATAATATGCCATCAAGGTTTTTCTTTCACTGTGACATATAAATTAAAAAAGTCACAAAATGAGCAGACGCATACACCAAATGGACATCACGGTTAAGTCAAGGCATCGGTGAGACGTGGTTGGTGCTCCATATATCGTACAGTCTTAAAAGAGAAGCTTGCTGGAGTAAGATATGCTAAATTTATTAAGAGCCGTACTTTTCTTACTAAATTTGCTGCATCTTGGACTGACCACGCTCCACAAACTGAATTCTACGCAAGCTATGAGCTGGCATACATTCCCACTCTAATGTATGCTAGTTTCTGTATAAATTATGCTAAATCTGTTAGGCCATGGCTATAAGTCTACTACAGCACAGTTTTTGAAAAAGAGGTGAAAGTTGGGCAAAATGTAAAAAAAAGCACAAATGTACTTTTCTCAGAAATTTTCTACTTTTTTTGCCTTGCTTTAGGCATCCATAAATTCATCCGTAAGTGGATTTGCTCACGCCCAAATATTAGTAATTGGATATATTAGAATAAGTAAATAACAAAGTAAAAAAAATTGCAAAATAAAACAACATAACAATAAACAGTAAAATGTCACAATATAAAATAACATAATAATAATAATAATAATCTTTATTTTTATATAGCGCTAACATATTCCGCAGCGCTTTACAGTTTTTTGCACACATTTTCATCACTGTCCCCAATGGGGGCTCACAATCTGAATATAACATAATAAAAACCCATTACAACTCAAATTCTGCTACAGATCTGTGTAGGCCGCCCCACAACAAAGATCTGCCCTCCTCAAACATGGATCCGAGCAGATATATATATATATATATATATATATATATATATATATATATATATGTCTTATGTGGGTCCTGTAGCAGATCACACACCATACACCTCCATTCACATTTTCTCAATATATGAGATATATTTACACCTTGTTAACAAATGCAGTGATCTGATCAATGGATATAGTATCTTTGTCCCTGGAATAGTGCAGTTTTGTGTTCTCCAAATGTCTCTGAGTATCAGGGGATATTAGAATATAGTCATTTAGTCCCTGGAGCAGTAATGTCTGCTGATGGCAATTAAGAGTCAGGTACCATAGAGTAACTTGAAATGACAATGGCCTTTTCACATGTATATGTAAAGGTCTCCTCCAAGAGACACTTTGTATAGAAAGCACTCTATCGCATCTGACATGTAGGCGCTTAATGGATGTTAAGGTACATGACAGCTGTCTGAAATCACTTTGGGTTATCTCTTTGACCACCACTAAGGTCCTCAGATAGAACCTGCTGTGAAAAATAATTGCCTGTTTCTCTTCATCTCCGCATTAACTGCACAGACAATAGACCTTCTTCCATCTCACTGACAGGGTTGGACAATTTCCTTTTAATTGGGCAAATATAATGATCAATATTATGTATTATTTACACTGCAGTGCCCAGCCTTGGATGGCCATTTTCAATTCTGTTTTAATGACACCTTGTCATACCTGTGTTATATGGTGGACACGTTATTTATTTGTAAAATATAGTTTTCTATGTGATCGTGACATCTACAAGCAACACTGCCATTACATTCTGTGCTGTTTGTAATTTATATATTGTTTATATGGTGGCCCACAATCACAGAGGAATATAGCATCAGAATATTTGTTAGAATAATGTTTGGTTGCTAGACTAAGGCCAGAATCAGACGGACGTATTTCACAGTCCATATACGGACCACAGTGCACGGACTGACCACATGTATGAGGCTGTAAGTTCAGGTTGGGAGACCCGCGGGCAGTCTGTGTGTTGTGCTTTGTATATGGACTGGGAAATACAGCCATCTGAACTCGTCCTAACTCCACATGGAGGGTGATACTGTATTTACTTACAGATCACTGCTAAGACTTTTAAGTCAGAATGATCTCGGAAGTCCCACACCGTCACGTCAGCAGAGGAAGCTGAATCCCCGGGCAGGAGCGATCTGTGACACCACAAGAGTAAACAAGCAGAGCAGTTGTCCAAAATAAAATATAGGTGCCTGAAGGGTTTACCTTAAAAGGCCGTGGCTCCTCCCACCCCAAAGCGCGTTTCGGTACAATGCCTTCTTCCGGGGGACTTGTGTCTTCCCAAGATAAATAGACATGCTGTGGTTTGGAAAGACGTGCCATATGTCTGTCTCTGCAGGTGAGTGGCAGGTGGACGCATAGCGGGCATGGGATCTCTTGAAATCCCATCCACTATGCTGTAACATCTGGACGCTGCATTTACTGACCGTAGGAACATACCCTTATTGTCTCGAGAGGAAAAGGTAAATGCTATAATGAGTTCTGTGACATGCCAACAGTAAAGCATCCTGAGACCATTAATGTGTAGGGTTGGTTTTCATCCATGGAGTGGGCTCACTCACAATTATGCCTTAATAAAACACTGCCATGAGTAAGGAATGGTAGCTAAATATCTTCCAAGAGCCACTTCCTCTAATGATCCAAGAACAATTTTGTGACTAACAATCATTTTTCCAGCATTATTGAGCACCATTTTTCAAGACAAAAACGTTAACTAAGTGGCTTAGTGAACAAAATTTTGGGTTCCTGGCCAGATCTTTATCCCATTGAGAGCTTGTGTTAATCATCAAAGAGTGGGTGAACAAACAAAAACAAAGTAATGGTTATAAACTCCGGGCACTGATTAGGCAAATTGATTGACACTGATTGGCCCAGAAGCGGATATCCAGCATGCCTTGTTGAATTACAGTCTTGAACAATAAGGGTCAACACTGTAAGAAGATAAAAATATAGATATTGACTTAATATCAAACTGTAACACTAATGCCAGTGACGTCAGACAAATGTGTGAAAACAGTAATAGTTGTTAGATCTAAAATACATGACTAGCATTGAGCGGTTTTCTCTTGCTGTTGGAGTTGCGGTTCTACTGCTTTTTTTAGGGCACACTGCTTTGAATTGAGATTTTCATGCATGTCATAGGACACAATGCTTTTATGTTGAAAAGATGACTATAATGTTGCAACAAAAATAGTAAAAATAAAAAAAAAAGTTGTATATAAAATAAAAAGTAAAGAAAGGAAATATAAAAAATGTATAAAAGTATGTTAAAATCTTATTTGCCTCCATATTGATTTGAGATTTGTAGCCAAATTAATTATTTGTTGCAGTTTATACAATGCAATACTGATATAGTGAGACAGATGTATACAATGCTGCTTTGTCTTAATATCTCCATATGTGCCAAGACTATGATCTTCATAACCAATACCACAATGGTATGAGTATCTCTCGCCGCACTATATAATGTGGTGTCTAAATCATAGGGATGTCTCTTACCCCAAAATCATCCAGTTGTATCACCAATTACGGTACCGTATAATTGGAGCAGGGATCGAATCTGGGATATCAAGACACCTGTTCCCAGCTTGTGTTTGGTTAAGTTGATGGCGCCAGTAGATGCAGTTGGTATGCTGAATAACAGCAATGTCCATTCCGCAATAGCAAAGACCTGATGAAACGTAAAGTATGATGTTTTTAATGCAAATGCACACTATGTAATGTTCACTAGACATTTCTAAGCCACCCAGGTTCCTTTCTCAATATGGCTATTAAGAAAGAAACCTTGATGGTTTTGATGTTGCAGACATTATCCTTTATGATTTTAACATACGTTTATACATTTTTATTAGTGATGAGCAAATGTACTCAGAAAATATGTTATTCGAGCACGCTCAGGTGCTAACCGAGTGTCTTCAGCGTGCTTGAATCATATGTTTGAGTCCCCGCACCTCCATGTCTCATGGCTATTCGATGGCCGCAACACCTGCAGGGATTGCCTAACACCTTATCTGACCACGCTTGCTCACTAATCGTTATAATTTTTTTATTATTTTATATACAACTTTTATCATTTCCACTATATTTTTTGCTAAATTATGACACACATGAAAATGTCACTGTTAGTGTTTTTACACATTTGTCTGAAGTCACTGGCATTAGTGTTTCAGTTTGCTTTTTACTAAACTTATAGCAAAGCCACAAAAGAGGACTAAAAATCCTCCAAAAATTCAAAAATACAGCAGAAAAAAGGGGCAGCACCACTTACCTGCCCAGGTCTTTGAACAAATGCACTACAAGATGCAGCCAGCCCATATAGCAAAGATGTTGCAAAACACAGGTGCAAAATACTAAATAGACAGCTACTCACCACCTACCCATTCATGGAGGGGGTGACTGCTTAGTATACATTTGCACAATAAAGGCCTGCATAGGGTGTTGTTCACATAAAGGTAATACAAAGTGTCTGGTTCTCCGCTTATTAGTCACGCCCCTAATATTCGATTATGCGGGCTGGTCAGCACTCTCTAAATGCATCCCAGTGTGAACACCCCTGTACACAAGACCGAACATGCTGGGCTTGGCTGCACCCTTAAAAAATAAAGTGCACAAAATACATATAAATATGTGAGATATTGGTTGATATTTTGGCCAAGATATGCAAACTCGCAACCCAACGTTAAGGGTCCTCACGCTTGCGAGTCCTATCACTAAACTAATAGCAAAGCCACAAAAGAGGACTAAAAATCATCCAAAAATTCAAAAGTACAGCAGAAAAAAGGGCAGCACCGCCTACCTGCCCAGGTCTTGAACAAATGCACTACAGGATGCAGCCAGCCCATATAGCAAAGATGTTGCAAAACACAGGTGCAAAATACTAAATAGACATCTATGTATTTTTATCTTGTTCCACAAGGGCCCCTGGTAGTTTTTATCTATATTCCTTTTGTATAGAATTCTTTATTATTTGGTGACATAATTACAGTTTATGTTTCTAGGTGGATTTAAATGTGCTGGTAATTATTTTATTTCTGACTCATATGTTAAATTTTAACTCTGTGTGTTTGGTAGAATTTACCAGTGCTCTATAGTTTGCTTCCATTTAGCCAAAAAAACTGAACTGGAGCATAAGTTGGTATGCATCCAAAATAAGAACATATTCACATATATCAGGCAAAACCCAAGATAGAAACAAAACGAACATATATACCCTGCTGTAAGTAAAGAAGTAAAAGCAACTGTGCATATAGATAACATTGGGTACTTAGTAAACACCATTTTTGATAAAAAAAGCATAAATGCCATCCCACCAGCGTCAAGGAGTACCACATTTGGGCATGGTCCTAACCTCTAGTATTAAAACGTTAAAATGTGTCAAAGTTACAGTATGTCAATGCAAATAAGGGCCGAGCAGAATCGGTCCCGAAAATGGATATCCTGGAAATGGGAAGCTATATAAATGTAATGTCAAGCCCAAAGAAATATGTGACAATAATTAGCATCTGACAGTTCACTAGACACATTTCTAAGCCTCCCAGGTTCCTTTGTCAATAGTCCTATTGCATATTCTGGTCTGTTTCACCTGTGTTTCTTTACTCCTTGTTTTGTTATGTGCTCCTTTGTGGTCCTGATGCTTTCTGTCTGAATCTACAATGCGCACATTCCAATAAAAATATGGAAAGCCAATGCATGAACAAGTCAGTCCACATTTTTGACCGATACTGCATATTAAAGCCAGAATTAAAGAGGAAACCTGCAACTATGTTCTGATAATAAAGACAGCCTGAAACAATACCCCTAAAACACCAGCTTACACCACTGCCCCCCATAATTGAGCTAGTGGCAATAGTGTGCATATTATAGAGCTAGTTCACAGAATTGCCTCCAACAGTTGCAAAGGGGAAACTAGAGGCACCATGTGTACCCCCCAAACACTAAGATATATAGACTCTGGATTTTGAACCTGGTGTAAGACGAAGTCAGCAAGGCTTGGGTTAGTGAGGACAGTTCAGATCTAATACTGGGAAGCATGCTGATGTGTATTCTCGGTCTGATAGGTATGTAGAAAATGTTGTAAACCGCACATCAACAAGTTGCCGAACATTAGCAGTCATAGTCACATGGTTGTGGCTTGACAGCTGCTGTTTCTATGAGGTTCCTTAATGTGTTATCTCTGTGTAAAAAGGCCTTATGCTTCAGGCAGACGAGCATTATACTTGCTAAATATCTTGCTTGTTACCCTGTTCTTCCTACCAATTGAGACGTAATTAACTATTTCTGTGCAGCATTCATCAATATATTCAATATAACACTTAAAGGGAATCTGTCACCCCATTTTTCGAGTATCAGCTGTCGGCACCGCCATCAGGGGCTTATCTACAGCATTCTGTAATGCTGTAGATAAGCCCCCGATGTATCCTGAAAGAGAAGAAAAATGAGTTATATTATACTCACCGGGGGGGACGGTCCGGGTCCAATTTTGGTCCGATGGGTGTCACGGTCTGGCGCCTCCCATCTTCTTCAACAGGGCAGAGCAGTGCGACTGCGCAGGAGCCACGACAGGCAGCAAAGAAGAGGACATCACCGTTAGAAGATGGTAGGCGCCGGACTGTAACACCCATCGGACCAAGACCGGACCGCCCCCCGGTGAGTATAATATAACTCATTTTTTTTATCTTTCAGGTTACATCGGGGGCTTATCTACAGCATTACAGAATGCTGTAGATAAGCCCCTGATGGCGGTGCCGGCAGCTGATAATCGAAAAATGGGGTGACAGATTCCCTTTAAACACTATATGTCGGTTATTTTAGAATTTACTGGTGATCACAACTTGGATATATATGCTGAGTTCCAAGAAAGTTTTTGATTTGCATTTTAATCATGGTCACCTATGGGACGCATCGTAATCTAAATACCTTATTTAACCAAGATGTTTGCACTTGTAATTGACTTGCCCCTGGCATGCTCACTTTTCTGGTAAAAAAGCCTAGCAAAGTACATTGGTTTCTGCAGCAGGCCTGAAGGGAGCCTCCAAGAGCCATTTATATGAATACCACACACTGCACTATGTACTCGTCAGATTATTGACAAGTCCCATTTAGGGATATGGGGCACAAAGAGGTTAAGTAGACTCTTTCCTTGTGATAAAATCGTGTCAGGGTTTCTTCAGATCTCCTGCTGAAAGTGATGTCAGCTTCTGACTTTAGCATAGGCGCTCGGTACTGTCAGCCCCAAGCCGGCAATGAAGTGAGAGGAGCTGGGCCTTCTCCCGCTGGCCTCTCTTTTAATTAATTTATCCACTCTGCAGGTTGCAGCCAAGAGGGACAATTAATGATTTAAAGATATGCAGACAGGAGAGTTTTATACCACATAGCATCAGCTATCTTACCAGAGGATTACACAATTATTTCTGGAAACTATTAGATCCCATTAGTCTCCAGCGTGTTCTGGGAGACCGGCCCAGATTCTGCTTGTAGGGGAGAATTATTTTCCAAGAGTAAAGGTGTATCCACCTTATAGTGCACGTGAACACATGGAAAGTTTAGATATTGTGTACTGTCAGTTGGTGTCATTTCCCTGTCCTCCTATGAAGGACGTTTTAGAAGAACACGATGCTGTCCCTCAATCAGATAATCACAGGTGAACATTAGGCAGCGTCATTGCAGTGTATGGGGAATTACAAACTATTGGCTCTAAAGAGACATTTACACTGGTCAATAATTCTGCACATTGTAACTCATTATTCACAATAACTGTGTAATGTGAACTGGTTGAGCAATTCAATGATGTGTCCAAAAACGCTCTTTCATCGTGCATAAACTTGTGTTTGCAAGCGAAAAAATTCTCATTTATCTTTCAAAAATTGTGTAATGTAAATGGAGATTGTTTGCTCTCTCTACCATTAGACTGGGAAAATGGAGCAGTGGAAATTCAAGTCATAAATAGGTATGGTTCTTTGTGTTTGGCTGCTTGCGGTCCGATTTACGGTGACAGCTGGAGCATTGGAACAAGTCCATGTTTGTGTCACATTGCTCATCATCATTGCAAATGCAACTGTTCATATAAAGTGGGAGTGGGAAGGGGACACCATGCAGGGACGCCGGCCATAGCGCTACACTATGCCTCCAATGAGTCCAATACTCTTATACTCTTACCGCAAAGCAAAGAAGTTGAAAACATGTAAAAAGCCACAAACATGCTCATAGATACAAGCCCAACCTATAGTAAGGACCACAAAAACATACACAGAAATGTAATATATACAGTAAGTGGTTTCTAATGCAGTTTACAACACACTTGTGAGAAAGATCTTGAAGTGGACACTCCCTTTAATTTTTATATGCGATGCCTCATTGTCAGGAGGTGAAGAGGGGCACTTTGCAAAGCTAGACATTTACACTGATCTCCAAGTGGTATAATAGTGAGGCCACAGCACACTTGGGAGTTTTGGAGCTAGTCTACGTCTGTGGAAACCTTATTTGTGATTCTCTTTGTAAGGCCGGGGTCACACTTGCGAGTGCAATGCGAGAAACTCGCTCGAGTCTCTTGCCTCCATACCCGACACTGCCGCCGGCACTCGGGACCGGTGTGTGTGGCTGCATGTCTTTCTATGCAGCTGAACGCTCCGGTCCGAACCGCCGGCGGCAGTGCCGAGTATTGACGTGTGAGACTCGCATGAGTTTGACCCCGGCCTAATAATTATTCTTTGACTATTGGCAAACGGAATTCTGAAATTTGTAATCCACCCAGATTCTTAAATCCTGTGTGCTGCATGGAATTGCTCACAGTGATGAGCGCTATTGATAATGTCTTCTGGTAAAACACTCTACAGACATAACTATTATATAACAAATTCATAGTGTTTATATTCCTTGTAATTTGGCTAGTATTATAGTTTTCATACGTAATGGCGATCAAAGCGGCAGCATGTTTGGAAATACAAACTGCAGACATAATAATCTTTACTTCAGCATCTGTCCTCATAGCGGAGAGAAAAACAGACATTGAGTGGGATTTTCCAAACGGCTAAACAATGTGTGATGCAATAAAAGTTTAATACTTTCAGATGCTGCGATGCAATAGACGGTAACATCCTATCCAGACATGATAGCGTGATTGATCCATAACTAATGGTGACTATTTCAACTATGTACTGGAACTACAAGTAATAACTCACCGAGGGAACTATGCTGCTTCCATTGTAATCTCCCACATCCTGAAGATTGAAGACAGCTACTACATCCTCTCATATACAGTGGGGCAAAAAAGTATTTAGTCAGTCAGCAATAGTGCAAGTTCCACCACTTAAAAAGATGAGAGGCGTCTGTAATTTACATCATAGGTAGACCTCAACTATGGGAGACAAACTGAGAAAAAAAAATCCAGAAAATCACATTGTCTGTTTTTTTTTCCTTTTATTTGCATATTATGGTGGAAAATAAGTATTTGGTCAGAAACAAAATTTCATCTCAATACTTTGTGATATATCCTTTGTTGGCAATGACAGAGGTCAAACGTTTTCTGTAAGTCTTCACAAGGTTGCCACACACTGTTGTTGGTATGTTGGCCCATTCCTCCATGCAGATCTCCTCTAGAGCAGTGATGTTTTTGGCTTTTCGCTTGGCAACACGGACTTTCAACTCCCTCCAAAGGTTTTCTATAGGGTTGAGATCTGGAGACTGGCTAGGCCACTCCAGGACCTTGAAATGCTTCTTACGAAGCCACTCCTTCGTTGCCCTGGCGGTGTGCTTTGGATCATTGTCATGTTGAAAGACCCAGCCACGTTTCATCATCAATGCCCTTGCTGATGGAAGGAGGTTTGCACTCAAAATCTCACGATACATGGCCCCATTCATTCTTTCATGTACCCGGATCAGTCGTCCTGGCCCCTTTGCAGAGAAACAGCCCCAAAGCATGATGTTTCCACCACCATGCTTTACAGTAGGTATGGTGTTTGATGGATGCAACTCAGTATTCTTTTTCCTCCAAACACGACAAGTTGTGTTTCTACCAAACAGTTCCAGTTTGGTTTCATCAGACCATAGGACATTCTCCCAAAACTCCTCTGGATCATCCAAATGCTCTCTAGCAAACTTCAGACGGGCCCGGACATGTACAGGCTTAAGCAGTGGGACACGTCTGGCACTGCAGGATCTGAGTCCATGGTGGCGTAGTGTGTTACTTATGGTAGGCCTTGTTACATTGGTCCCAGCTCTCTGCAGTTCATTCACTAGGTCCCCCCGCGTGGTTCTGGGATTTTTGCTCACCGTTCTTGTGATCATTCTGACCCCACGGGGTGGGATTTTGCGTGGAGCACCAGATCGAGGGAGATTATCAGTGGTCTTGTATGTCTTCCATTTTCTAATTATTGCTCCCACAGTTGATTTCTTCACTCCGAGCTGGTTGGCTATTGCAGATTCAGTCTTCCCAGCCTGGTGCAGGGCTACAATTTTGTTTCTGGTGTCCTTTGACAGCTCTTTGGTCTTCACCATAGTGGAGTTTGGAGTCAGACTGTTTGAGGGTGTGTACAGGTGTCTTTTTATACTGATAACAAGTTTAAACAGGTGCCATTACTACAGGTAATGAGTGGAGGAAAGAGGAGACTCTTAAAGAAGTTGTTACAGGTCTGTGAGAGCCAGAAATCTTGATTGCTTGTTTCTGACCAAATACTTATTTTCCACCATAATATGCAAATAAAAGGAAAAAAAAACAGACAATGTGATTTTCTGGATTTTTTTTTCTCAGTTTGTCTCCCATAGTTGAGGTCTACCTATGATGTAAATTACAGACGCCTCTCATCTTTTTAAGTGGTGGAACTTGCACTATTGCTGACTGACTAAATACTTTTTTGCCCCACTGTATGTCAGAATTGCACCTCATTTGGTCATCTCTGGCTGGAAAGTGTAGGACGTATATTATGACCCTTTAAAAATCACTTCTTGCATATTGTTTGTGTCTTGTTTTAATTTCTGGGAATTTTCCTAAGTGATTGACCAGATACAATGGAGTATTTTTTAGTTTCTGTAAATTTAAAGAGGTTTTCTGAGATTAATATTATTTTAGCCCTTTTATTCTTTAAAAATAATGAATATTGTAATATAGTTTTAGAAAAAGAAAAACCTCCCTGTTCTGCAATTTCTGTGATCTTTGTGTGTCATGACTGTAGTTCCACCCAATCCTTCCACCATCTCCTAACCCTCTATGTACAAGTCTGTGCAATGTATGAGATATCCATATACTTGGCACAGAAATGGTTTCTCCACTATAGTGTCACAACAGATTTTGCATAGATTTGGTTGAGTTTATTTTCTATTTTTTATTTTAACCCCTTAATGACCAGGGGTATTTCAGTTTTTGAATTTCTGTTTCTTACTCCCCTTCTTCCCAGAGCCATAACTTTTTTATTTTTCTGTCAATATGGCCATATGAGGGCTTATTTTTGTGGGACAAGTTGTACTTTTCTTTGCACCAACACATCCGACTATCAACCACGTTCGCATCCTTCAGACGGAACCTGAAAGCCCACCTCTTCAGGAAAGCTTACAGCCTGCAAAGACCCCACTGCCTCCTCACCACTACCGGAGCTACCGCCTCACCATCACCGGAGCTGCCACCACCCCATAACCTACTGTCTCCTTCCCCACCATCCTGTAGCATGTAAGCCCGAAAGGGCATGGTCCTCTCTCCCCTCTGTATCAGTCTGTGATTTTTTGTTTACTGTAAGTGATATCTGTAATTTGTATGTAACCCCTTCTCATGTACAGCACCATGGAATCAATGGTGCTGTATAAATAAATAATAATTCTTTTGAACAGCGCCATTGGTTTTAACTTATCGTATACTGGAAAATGGGTAAGAAAAATTCCAAGTACGGTGAAATTGCAAAAAAAGTGCAATTCCACAGTCTTTTTTTTTTTTTTTTACCATGTTCACTAAATCCAAAATTTGTTAAAAAAAATAATGGCGCCATTTTCCAAGACCTGTAGCGTCTCCATTTTTCGTGACCTGGGGCTGGGTGAGGACATATTATTTCTGCTCAAAACTGATCTATGTGGCAGCTCACTAGCGACCACTTAGCGATGTACCAGCGATCCTGACCGCGTCATATCGCTGGTCGGGATCGCTGGTACATCGCTAAGTGTGACAGTACCTTAAGGGTCTGGAGTTTAGTTGCCCTTACAATAAAAGAATCAATTTTGACTATAGTGGCTTTATTCTTGGTAATAATGGTTCCTTCCAAATACTCTAGTATTACTGGCATACTAAGAAAGGAGGTAATGACCCTTGCTTGATACAAGGGTAGGTGTTAAAGAAGCACCCTGGGTAATTTTTTGCCTAGTCTGATATCTGGTAATTCCCCTAATTTACTAGCTGGGTGCTTTATTCCTAATTTCTGACCTTCTCTCCAGTCCTTAGTTGTACCACTTGACCTGAGTATCGTAATGATACAATGTTTTCTGGGATGATCGGAGTCACTTTCTCTATGAACTCCTCTTGGAGGCTCCTATGGTGATGCATAGTGGGACTACATACCCCTCTACACAGAAGACGCTGTGTGATCCGTGTAGAGTGCAGGTCACGTGCTATGGCCGAGGACTGGACAAGAGCTCTGAAATTAGGAATAAAGCCCTGGGTAAGAGAATTAGGGCCACTACTATATACAGGATTTCTTTTACTATGGAACCAGAAGATAAGAAAATGACCTGCGCACCCCTGTGAAGCATTCTTTGTACTGCACTCAGGAATATGTTAGATTGATGCTAGGCACGAGTAGTTAATTGATATGTTGCAGCCACATCCTTTTGAAGAGACCGATGCATCTTATATAGCAGCTGTAAGAAATGTTACCAATATTTTTACCATAAAGCGTAATCTTTTCCAAGCAGACCAGCAGACACACAAGAGGCTCATTTTGATGTATTTTTTTCATTAACTTGCATATATAAAGGTAAATTTGTCAGGATCACAAAGGTCCCTGGTGTTGACAATGGCGCGATTCAGTCCCTGAAGTGGTTTCAGTGAGATAATGACAAAACAAGAAGAAAATGAGCTATTGTAAAATTAATTGCTCCAGGAATCACTTGGAAGCTATAAAATGTCACCGAGTGCTTGTTGTATAATTCTATGTCTAACCCGACCAGTCTTCGTCCACCGAGCTGACGTTCCGTCATTTAGGATCATTACAGCTAAAGCATCATTTACTTTAAAGTAGAATTAATAAAATTTAAAATTCAGAAATGTGCAAAAAGTCCAAAGTTTTGAGAAAATATGAAAAATACATGAAAGATATTTCAGATAAAATCATCACTGGGAGACGCTGTGTTCTTTGTGCTCTAGATTGTCTGATAATAAGACCTTTAAATGAGATTGCAGTTATACTGTCTGAGCCTAAATGACTGATGTAATAGGGAATTAGAGCTTACAGAGAGGTACATAACAAGGTTACATGCAATGTCAGATATCTTAGCTGTCTGCATTTTTGGCAAGACATTGCGCTCCAAGTATTTTTACCAAATTACCTAATTTTAGAAGGAAAGTACTACCTACAAGCAATGCAAGCTAATTCCTCTGTGATTGATTTTGCTACTAAATGACTTGCTTGCAGTGTTTCTCTCCTCCAGACATTCTTGAATGAAAATAAAGATATTCTATACCTATGTGCCATTCACAAATACACCACATTTCTAGACAAGACGCTATACTGTATTTTTATATAGGCATATTATGCTGATTTATGTGATAATTAATCCACTTTAAGCCCCCATTAAAGATGGCTAAACTGACTAATATATATGGGGTTCCCCACCATTTTCCCGACAAGTGATGTCAGGAGAGAAAAGGATCAGACTGGTTGAATTACAGTGTCCAATTAATTTGTTTCCATGGAAAATAGGTCGCTGCCAGAGGTGTCTGGCAGCAGCTTACCAATTGTCCCTCTAACTTGGCTTGGCAGCTGGTGAGTGAAGCCATGAGGTTGTCACACTTCTAGAAGCAGTGTCTCTCCACAAGAGAGATGAATGCTAGAGGCCAAATGTTGTAGATGACATGAGCCTAGCAATTGGTTGCAGCGCTGTTGATGTGACGTCACTGCTGAGCCTGTAATGAGCTACGAGACTAGCGAAGGAGACACAGCCCTTATCCTAAGAAGGCCTAGATAATTTAGCTAGGAAACCCCTTTAATGTTTTGCCATCCATACCATGGATCTTGAGTTTGAGTCTTCGCACTGATACAGTTCAAAAGTAGGCTACATATGAATTACGGTAAATATTTAGAGATATCCAAAGAGCAGAGAGGTCCCCTCCTTTAGGCCGATGTTATCAAATCTCAGTGTTTTGTCAGTGTGGAAGACAGGATGGTGAGTATAGATGTTCTCCTGTATCTCAGCAGCTCAGATATGTGCTTTAGATGCTTCTTAGCTGTGGCTGCAGAAGATAGAGGTTCCTTTCTCCCTCCTTCACTGTTATACTGTAAGTCTGGCTGCCATCCCTGGGCTTTTTGTAACTTCTTTGTTTTTCATGGGAAAAACTGACAAATTTGACATTTTATTTGATTAAAATCTTTTTTTTATTCTTTACTTTTTTTAGTCCCCTCTTGATTGCTGATACTATATACTCCAGTACTACAGTATATATAACATGATATAAGCATTCAGATGCAATTTGTAGACTGTGCCTTCTATATACTGCAGTACCAGAGAGAGATTTTCCAGCTCCAAAGTTCGGATTACCTTTGATTGCTATGGGGATTGGGTTCAGGTTCAAGTCCGAAAACAGTTCTGATACCCAAACCAAACTTTGGACTAAAGTTCGGTCGGACCCGACAAACCTGAACTTCAGTGGGTCCGCTCATCCCTAACTATGATTAGTTTAAGGCAAGTCCCCACCTGCCTCTCCCCTCCCTGCTGCCCTAGACTCACAATTTTGTTCCTATAAATGCACATAGACCTGTCAGTCTCCGAGAACAGGTTGGGGATCAGCTATGAGGGACCTGCCTTAGATTTGTCAACTAAGAGGCACAGACCCTGGCTGGCTTTCTTCTCTGAATCCAGCTCGGCACTGGGCATTTCTGCCCCGTGGTTTGCGCACCATCAGTCTTCCATCTTCAACCCAGCCGAGGTGATGTGACATCATCAATCTGTACAGTAAGGTGCCTACCAATTTTAGATTAGAACCTTTGCTGGACATCCCAGGTTCTGTAGTAACTTGGATTACCGTATGTTGGCATTAACTTTTCAAAATGTTGTGAAAGCATTCTCAAAGTGAACTTGTCATGAAAATGGCATCTGATCTGCAGGCAGAATATTATAGAGCAGGAGAAGCTGATCAGCTTGATTTGTATGCATATAGTGATTTAATAGTCTTCCCTGTATGAGTGTGCAGAGATAGCTGTCAATCACTAGTAGAACCGCCCACTGGACTCTTATCCATACAAACACCAGGGGTTTCAATGATTAATACAAATTATGCTGAACCTTTTCCTGCAAACCTATATACCGTATTTTTCGGATTCTAAGAAACACTTTTTCCCCAAATAATTTTTGGGAAAATGGTTGTGCACCTTATAATCCAAATTTTAGCTGCGGTGGAACTTACTGGCTGCTGTGGAGCGGGGTCACAGTGTCGATGCTTCACAAAGCTTCTGGCAGCTGCGGAGGCAGGAGTGGGGCGATGCTGCAGGCCCCCGGCTGGTAGGATGGGGCATTCGGCAGTGTGGGTGCTTTACCAACATTTTGCAAAAGCCTGGAGCCCCACACCGCCGAACACCCCATCCTACCCGCCTGGGGCCCGCAGCATCTCCTGCCTCCACCAGCAACTCTGCCACCTGGGACTCCGTTACCGCCACCCTCCAGATAAGTTACCGTAAAAGCAGGTTATAACATGCACACCATAAAAAAACATTGGGGTTATAACATGCACACCATAAAAAAACATTGGGGTGTGTCTTATAAGCCGGTGCGCCTTATAATCCGCAAAATACAGCAATTCTGCTCAACTTCACCTTCTCGTTGCCGTGCTGTCCCCCAGATCAGACTGTATGTACATCGTGACAGGTCTCTTTAAAATTGCAGCTCAAAAAGGACAGTAACAGAGATGGAGCCAGTACTTCAGAGGGGTTTGCTTTGTCTTCATTTAGTTTTACACCAATTCCATATACGAGGCTGAATTTATTGGAACAATGTAGATTTTTCATTTTCACTATATAACTATCTCACATCTACCCAAATAAAATAAAAAATGTAAGCCATGTATACAGAAGCGTAGCAGAAAATCCATGCGCTATCACCATTTTTCCACTCACCAAGCATTGTGTGTATACTTTATAGTTTACGTTCAGTTGCTTGGGACCTGAGCCAGAAGTAAATGTTGGCAAGTACGGAGGAGGTCTAGTAGATGTATGCGCTCTTGTGTATTCATTTAATTATAGTACGCATAGCAAACACAGAGTTGGATCGGAAAATGAATTTCAAGCTTGTAGTAACTAGGTTTCTCATTTTCTTTGTTCTTAAAATTGGAAAATAATGAACGTACAGGATCTGGGTTAACGTTACAAATGGATATGGCCTCATAAAGCCCTGATGTACATGTATAGAATGTGAAATGAATACGGGATAACTACACCAATATAAACAGGCCTGATGGAATTGCCTGCAAATAGTCTGTTGTTTTCCATGATGTTTTTGCTTTTTGATATCTAATGTAGCTAAAACATGTAGATCTGCCTGTAGGATAATTTTATATTTCTTCTTTTGGAAAAAAAAACCCATAAAATAATGTAGAGCTGTGTTTAGCCACTAAATGCACTG
Source organism: Dendrobates tinctorius (assembly GCF_039654945.1). Lineage (NCBI taxonomy): Eukaryota > Metazoa > Chordata > Amphibia > Anura > Dendrobatidae > Dendrobates > Dendrobates tinctorius. The sequence continues at coordinate 26,557,734 of NW_027361741.1, read as the reverse complement.
CTGTAATACCGTATGTTATATACACCAGAGTATAGGCAGTAGGCTCACTGACAGGATCATTGGTGCATCCGGTACAGGGGCCCAAGAGGTAAGGGGCCCAAAGCAGTTGGGACTGTGCATTATGATGAGTTATTGGACTGCAAAGGGCCCATATATTGTTTTACAGGGCCCTCTTCTGCTCAATTACAGAGATAATTTGTCTCTATTCACATGACGCATGCATGAAAAGCAATGAGTGTGTCATGTCCATGCCGCCAGCTGTATAGATGAATATGCTGCCCATCAACAGGTCAAAAGTTTCTCATTTTGTCCCTTATTTTACTCCCGCTGCTCCCCTAAGTGTTATTGTTTTTATAGTAAATTCTGCCATACAGTTTCAGAGATTTTGACCTTTTAGTGCTACTTGTTATGGTATTTACCAAGGGGCTCACGGGATTCTCTGGGGTGTGGCTCACAGGATTCTCAGGTTCATGGCTCACAGGATTCTCGGGTTCGTGGCTCACAGGATTCTCTGGGGTGTGGCTGACAGGATTCTCTGGGGAGTGGCTCACGGGATTCTCTGGGGTGTGGCTGACAGGATTCTCTGGGGAGTGGCTCACGGGATTCTCTGGGGAGTGGCTCACAAGATTCTCTGGGGTGTGGCTGACAGGACTCTCGGGTTCGTGGCTCACAGGATTCTCTGGGGTGTGGCTGACAGGATTCTCTGGGGAGTGGCTCATGGGATTCTCTGGGGTGTGGCTCACGGGATTCTCTGGGGTGTGGCTCACGGGATTCTCTGGGAAGTGGCTCACGGGATTCTCTGGGGACTGGCTCACAAGATTCTCTGGGGTGTGGCTGACAGGATTCTCTGGGGAGTGGCTCACGGGATTCTCTGGGGTGTGGCTCACGGGATTCTCTGGGGTGTGGCTCACGGGATTCTCTGGGGAGTGGCTCACAAGATTCTCTGGGGTGTGGCTGACAGGATTCTCGGGTTCGTGGCTCACAGGATTCTTTGGGGTGTGGCTGACAGGATTCTCGGGTTCGTGGCTCACAGGATTCTTTGGGGTGTGGCTCACAGGATTCTCGCGTTCGTGGCTCATGGGATTCTCTTGGGTGTGGCTCACGGGATTCTCCGGTTCGTGGCTCACAGGATTCTCTGGGGTGTGGCTGACAGGATTCTCTGGGGAGTGGCTTTTTGCTCCTCTGCAGAAATCCCCTAAAGACTGATATCTCTGGAACTATATGGCAGATTAAAAAAACAAACAAAACTGAAATACTTAGGGAAGCAGCAGGAATAAAAAAAAAATAAAAATTGGAGACTTTTGGCCTGGTGACAGATTTTCTTTAAACGTGTTGCCTCATGTAGTCAAAGCCTGTCCATAGCCCATATTACATATGATATGACGTGGACTTCCATTCTGTAGTGCTACATGTACCCTGTAGTCACCATTCCCAGTAATTCTTCACTGGTTTCTTTTACAAAATCAGTTGCTTACTGGAGATATCACTAGCAGAACCTGCGGCCACATTCTGAAAGGGGTTGTATTTGGAGAGGTCACCCCTTTAATAAATAAGGCGTCTCTGTGGTCAAAGACTAGAGATCAGACACTGGGTAATCTATTATACCGTTAGAGCATATGTATGCAATATTCAATTTCACACTTAGAAATAAATCATTTTGTAAGCTTTTTACTTAGAAGCATCCTTAATATTTTTGGGTTATTGCTCAGCAACAGAGCTGCAGTAACCATGAGCTGGCGCTGCTGGCCATCACAAAACTGCTGCTTTCTCTCACTTTACTACAAAAGAGTTTGTTGTTTGTCAGCTCCATGTGCCAGAGAAAAGTAAATGGCTTCTACCAACAGAGACTAGAACTTATACAGGAAATAATGAACACTAAACAAAGGATATTCGGGAACTTTAGTAGTAAATCTTTGGGCCCTGGTTACTAAACCATAAGACATAAAGGGTTACCAGTATGCTTAAAGCAGAACTGTCATTTACATTTTATTTCATAAATCAATAGTTCACATAAAAATAAGACACTTTCTATATATCTTATCAGGGAAATCTGCTTCTTTCTTCACCTTTATTGATCTTTCACTCTCATTTCATGGGTAAAATATTTTCCCATTACTGAGATAGAAGATGACAATTGGTGCTTTTAAAATTCTATGGAGCTAAAGGACACAGACATACCTAAAATGACAGCTACAGTTCTCCGTAGAACTTTATGGGCACCAATTGTCATCTCCTATCTTAATAAGTTGAAAATCTGCCTTCACTGAACACAGATTTTACCTGCGAATTGACAATTTTGAGACTAAATGATCAGTTCAGAAGGAGAGAAAATTGTATTTCTCTAATATGATTTATTAAAACGTTTCATGTTTTCACGTGTACTGTTGATTTGTGAAGCAAACATTAAAATGACTCTCTTTAAGTTACAGAATGCCAGGGACTTGGCCCTAAACCACTCCGAACATTAGGTAGTGGGGCAATTAACTGCACAAGAGGTGAGTATAGTTTTTTTTAATTTTATCAGAGCCAAACATTTAGATGAAGTAGGGGGTTATTCTAGTAGTGGACAACCCCTTTAAACCCAGGACAGTAGCATCACAAATCAACAGTGCTAACCATTGAGCCACCGTGCTGCCCAAATGAGAATAGAGCCAAAGATGTTTGTTCAGTGAAAACAAATTGGGTTAGTCCATAGTCAACGATGGCTCCAGGAGCAACATGAATAACAGTTAACAGAAAATCATGGCTGCCATCTAATTGACAGATAATCACACTTTTTTTTAACATGTAGAATGATATTTTATATAAAGAGAAATATATTTCCTTCTCACTTTGTCTTCTTCATACAGCTTTCCTAAGGTCACCTTCAGGTTCAGGAATTATTACCTGCCAGTGGCACCCGTAAAGATGTCTGCCGGCCAAGTAATAAGTAGAATTTGGAATGTCACCACAATATTTTATTTATTGTCTGAAGTTCTGAACCATACATTTTACATGGCTGCTTGATGTATAAGAATCCTGGGGAAAGGGTGCAGGGCTCTCACCTCTACTGGATTCTAGGTCTAGGAGGTGAACTGAAAGATTTTCTTTGGAATTTGTTCATTATTATGCATTTTATGACTTCTTTCACACTTTCTACTAAATTACATTAATTTTGTCCACATTAGAATTAGCTAAACTGACTCATCCAATATGAGAGCTTTAAATTGTGATGTATCTTATTGAATGACACATGGACAAATACATTTGCTGAGTAACTTAATTTACTGCTCCAATGGGTTCCAACTTTTATACTAATAGTCTGTGAAATAAGTATTGAACACGTCACCAGTTTTCTAAAGGGGCTATTGACATGAAATTCTCACCAGATGTCAGTAACAACCAATCCAATCCACCGAGACAAAGAAATCAAACCATAGCTGTCCATATATTAAGTTATGTGTAATAATGACAAATGACACAGGGAAAAAGTATTGAACACAGCTACTGAAATGTAATTAATACTTTGTACAAAAGCCATTGCTGGTAACGACTTCAAGATGCCTCCTGTATGGAGAAACTAGTTGCATGCATTGCTCAGGTGTGGGTTTGGCCCATTCTTACACACAGACACTCTTCAAATCCTGAAGGTGCCATTGGCTCCTTCTATAAACTCTGAATTTTAGTTCCTTCCATAGATTCTGTATTGGATTCAGGTCAGATGATTGGCCGGACCATTCTAGCAGCTTTATTTTCTTTCTCTGTAACCAATTGAGTTTTCTTGCTGTGTTTTTGGGATAATTGTTTGGCTGAAATGTCCACCCTCGTTTAATCTTTATCATGCTGGTAGATGTCAGACGATTTTTATCAAGAATGTCTCATACAGTTGTCCATTCAGTCTTCTTTCAATCATATGAAATTTACCAGTTTTATATGCTGAAAAACAGCCCACACCTTTATGATGTTCCCACCTCCTAACTTCACTGTTAGTATGGTGTTATTGTGGTGATGTCCAGTGCCTTTTGGCCTCCAAACATTGTGTGTATTATGGCATCTAAAGAGTTCAATTTTGGTCTCATCTGACCAGACTACATTCTCCCAATATTTCACAGGTGTGTCTAAAGGCCCCGTCACACACAGCGATCTCGCTAGCGAGATCGCTGATTTTGGGACGCCATAGCGACCTCGCCAGCGAGATCGCTGTGTGTGATGGGGATCAGCGACCAGCCCCCCTGCCGGGTATCGCTGATCGTCCTCGATCGGCCTGGGCCATTTTTTGATCGCTGGTCTCCCGCTGGCCAGCATGCATCGCTGCGTGTCGCTGCGAGAGACCATCAATTAGCGACGCTGGTTTGCAAGGTAAACAGTGGGTATCCAGGAGCCGCGCGGCTCTTAGATACCCGATGTTTACCTTGGAAACCAGCGTGTATGCCGGTTTCCAAGGTAGACAGCGGGTATCCAATAGCCGCGGCACCTGGATACTCTATGTTTACATTAGAAATCAGCTTGCTCGTTGGTCCTGATCGCTGGGGCTGTCTATGTGACAGCTCACCAGCAATCAGCCTAACGATGTCCCAGCAATCCCATCCATGTCGGATCGTTGGTGGGATCGCTGGGACATCGTTATGTGGGGCCTTAAGGGTATGGTTCTACATTCAGTATTGCTCCGTCCAAAACGCTGCCAGCTTTTGTACGCTCGGTGATTCCGTATGTGCTCATTGAAACATGCAGGATCACCGCACCCTATACATAGGACAGTGATCTTTATCTTGCGGAGACTGAGCGTCTCCGCAAGATAAATAGACATGCTGCGGTCTATAAAGACGCGCCACATGTGCGTATACGCATGGAAGCCAGAGGCGTCTTTGAACGCATAGTGGAGATGGGATCTCATAAAATCCCCTCCACTATGCTGTACCATCTGGCCACTGGATTCGATGCTGTGGATGTACGCAGTGTCCAATCCGCAGCAAATACTGAACGTGGAAACATACCCTTAATGTTGTAGAGTTTAAACCAACTTGAACATGTTTTATGTTCAGCAATGGAGTCTTGGAGCGTGCATGCGGATATAAAGATGCATTAATGGGATATTGAAGTTGATAGATGATGGCCCAACAATAATAATTGCGACAGCCTTTATGATAAACTATTACCATGGATCAGCTAAAAACCCTGGCAGTCAGGTGATTTAAAGGGAATCGGTAAGCAGTTTTTTGCTATTAAATCTAAGAGCAGCATAATATAGAGGCAGAGATGTGTCACTTGCTCAGCAGCTTGCTGTAGTTTCAATACAATCTGTGTTTATCAGCAGGAGATTATCACTGCTGGACTAGGTGGCACATGTCCTGTAGTGTTAAAGCATAATTAAACTTTATTTTTCTTTTTAAATAATTTTGTCCCATATGGAAGCCTATGAAACTTTGCAAATCAGTTTACTAGGTTGTCATGGTTTTCAAATCTTTGCTTTCCTCTAGTCTATTTTCTGACTTTTAGCTGTATTATTATCAAAATGTACTCATTTAGAGTACAGATGATGGCAGTGAAAGGGCCACCTCATCACCAGTGTCTCATTAACTGGCCGAGTGCTATGAGATGTTTTATCGGATTTTATTATACTATGGGGCAGTGCAGATCTGCGAGGGTTTTTTAAGCTATTTCGGGTGCATCTGATTATTGGATCATACGCATCCACTGTACATTGTATGCAGCAGGTAGCGGTACCACCAACACTTTCAGGTGCATCCGATTATTGGACACAAGTCTATGGGTTCATGTGAAACATCGGACTGCACTTGTATGTCATCCAATTGCAGTCCGACATCGGTGGACACAGACAGGAGACGATAGAGAAATGAAGTTCTCCATCATCTCCTCACCTGTGATTCGATTCTCTCATGCAAGATAATCAGATCACGGTAAGCTGATGCTCGGATCAACCTCTGACAGAGTTTGATCCCTTTGACATCACTGCTAATGCATGAGAGAATCGATGGCCTAAAGAAGATAAGCACACAGGTGCCGAAACTTTCACTGGCATCTTCTGTACTCCGAGTATTTATTTAACTCATTTATATAGCGCCATTACTTCCACAGAGCTTTACAGACATTACTGGCGCTGTCCCCGATGGGGCTCACAATCTAAATCCTTATCAGTATGTGTTTGGAATGTGGGAGGAAACCGGAGAACCCGGAGGAAACCCACGCAAACATGGGGAGAGCATACAATTTCCTTGCAGCTGTTGTATTTGGTGGGATTTGAACCCAAGACCCCAGCGCTGCAAGGCTGTCCACTGAGCCACAGTGTCACCCTAGTATGTTGTGGTATCTCTGCATCTGAAGGCAGGCAAATAGATTCGACAAAAACAAGGATATGGAAGCCACTTACATAATTTTTTTCACAGGAATTAAGACAAATCACCTAATAAAGTGATAAGCAAAGTTTCATAACTTTCCATACAAAATTATTTTTTTCAAGGACAGTTTTATTTTCTTTCTAAATGGCATATACTGAAATAAAACTTTCTACTTTGGCTTAAAAAAAAAGTAAAAACTGGGGTGCAGAGCGTACATTAATGAGAGAAAAAAAATGAACTTTTTTGAATTTACCAAATGGCTGCAATGAAACAAAGAGTGACAAATTTTAAGGGGTGTGAATACTTTCCATACCCACTGTACATTGTATACACCATGTAGCGGTACCACTAACTTCCTAGTATATTTTCGACATTAACCACCTATTCTTTGTGATGGGACACACTATTATCAATGTTTTTGCCCCGGATTTCTTGATAATGTATTGTAACTGTTGTGATGCACAAGCAATGCAGCGAAATCCAAGAGATCTACTCTGATAAATGGGCTTTGTGGTTGAAACAGTTAATTACGATGATTTCATAAATTAGTTGCTGGAGATATTTCCATGCTTTATTGTAGTAATTGCAATTAATTTAGGCTAGCATGTTCTATTTAAAGCTACATGCATACATTTCTTCACTTCACACATTCTAGGTTTAATTGTTGTCTCCGTTGACACAGAGGTTAACCAAATTGTGCTCATGAATTATTCATGGCTTGCTCTGATTATTATGGCATAATTTTTTCCCACTAAAATACAGACCAAGTGGAGCTGAAATATATGCTCTTAGCAGTTTCTGACAGACTCATTTGGAAATTTTCCTGTATGTTTTCCAGATTTCTTGCTCTAATAATCACAATCTTATGGCGAATCACATATTTATGGATGATCCATACATCAGATGATGTATTGCTGTAGAAAGCTATTTAGGATATCAATTTGAAGAGTCATTTGAGAGTAACATGTAAATGTCCAACTGACACATATAATGTGATCTCATCCTGTAAGTTACCGTAGATTTCATGCAAATGTGCTATATAAATAGAGATGGGAATTGTCAAGAAATCCACAACAGGAAGAAATAAAGACGAGGAAAGAAAAGGTATAACTTTTTCCCAAATAAAATTAAATATATAATGCCAGATTTACAAAATTAATTCTCATTAAATATAACTAAGATGATTTACCCTTCGCCATGACAGCACCCACCGGAAAGAGGGATCCGCCCATAGGAACAGGAAACCTACAGAGATAAAAGAGGGCGGTCCGCCTCTCCTCCTCAGTTAGTTTCCTGTTCCTATGGGAACCGCAGGATTTTCTTACAGAACCATACCTGGGCCAGCGCAGCCGCCTGTGCAGTCTCTGTGGGAACGGCAGGGGCTCCGGTCCAGAAGCAGCGTCGGGGGAGTACTGTAATCCGGCTCCCCCCTCGTCTGAACATCTGCAGTTTTCAGAGACGACGGGTCCGGGGAAGGCCGCCCGCAGTTTCTTTGCAGTACACGCACCGCCGGGGTCTGGATATGGCCGTCCCGGCCCATGTGGGAGAGCGGGGCCGGAGGAAGAGTGTGCAATCTCCGTTCCTCCCATGGCTTCGGCACGGCCCCAGAAGGAAAGGCTATGGAGCAGAGGGGCTGCACACATGCGATCAGTGCCAACACCAGATGTGGTAAGGGGGGAACTTCGGAGTCAGCCGGAGATCCCCAGCTGGAGGGCGCATGCGCGGTCCTGGGAGCATTGCGAGACCGCGCACAGGCATGTGAGCACTCCCCGCCCCCCGGAAGCTGCAAGGAGCAGAAAAAAAGGGGTATTCAGCAGCGCGGCCTGGGGGCTAGATACCGGGCCACGCACACGCAAATTAGCCGTCCCTGCCTTGACGAGGCGCCCCCGGGGGAGGTACCGGAAGGCAATATGGTGGAGCAGATAAAAAGGGCTGAAGCTGGGAGTACAGCGTGCAAGCATGTCTTCTCCAGGACAAGGCACGCATCCCCCGGCCGGTGATACAGCAGCATCCAAGCCTCCATCTCAGCCTCCTGACCCGGTACCTACAGCTTCTCTGGGTCAGTGGACGACTCTCTGCCTATCAAGCTGACAAACACTTCTCTCTCTCTTTCTCTGTTCTTCGCGACGTCTCCTCCCTCAGACTAAGAAAAAAGAGAAATCAAAAAATAAACCAGGGGAAGAGTCTTGAGGAGATCATTTGCATATTCCCAGTGCCTTCTGGGATAAGTGAAGAGTCTCCGCGAGCTCAACGATCACTGGGTTTTGGCCGTTGCAGCTGAAAAGAGGAAATTGGAAAACCAGGGGAAGAGTCTTGAGGAGATCATTTGCATATTCCCAGTGCCTTCTGGGATAAGTGAAGAGTCTCCGCGAGCTCAACGATCACTGGGTTTTGGCCGTTGCAGCTGAAAAGAGGAAATTGGAAAACCAGGGGAAGAGTCTTGAGGAGATCATTTGCATATTCCCAGTGCCTTCTGGGATAAGTGAAGAGTCTCCGCGAGCTCAACGATCACTGGGTTTTGGCCGTTGCAGCTGAAAAGAGGAAATTGGAAAACCAGGGGAAGAGTCTTGAGGAGATCATTTGCATATTCCCAGTGCCTTCTGGGATAAGTGAAGAGTCTCCGCGAGCTCAACGATCACTGGGTTTTGGCCGTTGCAGCTGAAAAGAGGAAATTGGAAAACCAGGGGAAGAGTCTTGAGGAGATCATTTGCATATTCCCAGTGCCTTCTGGGATAAGTGAAGAGTCTCCGCGAGCTCAACGATCACTGGGTTTTGGCCGTTGCAGCTGAAAAGAGGAAATTGGAAAACCAGGGGAAGAGTCTTGAGGAGATCATTTGGCTCATCTTTCATCGTTTTTAAGAAATCTCAAGATGGAAGAGGCCAGGAGCCATTTGGTGAGCTGCATTTCTTGCTACATGTTCACAGATTTACCAGTGGAAAAGCCAAACTTCACATGCCACAAATGCAAGCTTGTGTCCCTGTTGGAGGAAAAGTTGCAAAATCTCGAAGAGAGGTTAGCTACGTTGAAGATCATTAAGGAAGGTGAAGAGTTCTTGGACAGAGCAGAATTATCTCTTCATGTTACAGAAAGAGAAGAAATTCGAAGTGCACCTGAAGAAACAGAGGAATGGAGACATGTGACCCAGAGAAGCAGGAGGATCAGGAGGCAGTCAGCACCCATACTGCTCAGAAACCAGTACCAGGCTCTCACGCAGGAAAACGATGAAGAAATACATCAGGATAAGACTCTGCCAACAAACAGTAACCTTGTACGCCCTCAGAGTCCTCCTGGATGGAGAAAGAAAAATGTTGTGAAGAAGAAACGGAGAGTGGTGGTCATGGGGGATTCCCTGCTGAGAGGAACAGAGGCCGCTATCTGCAGACCGGATATAACTACAAGAGAAATGTGCTGTCTTCCAGGTGCAAAAATTAAAGATGTGTCTGACAGGATATCAGGACTCTTCAGACCTACAGATGACTACCCATTCCTGCTACTACATGTGGGGACAAATGACACCGCAAGAAACGACCTGGAAATCATCTGCAGAGACTTTGAAGACTTAGGCAAGAAAGTGAAAGAACTGGGAGCGCAGGTGGTCTTCTCTTCCATCCTCCCAGTGGATGGCCATGGAACAAGGAGGTGGAATAAGATTCTGCAGGTGAACAACTGGCTACGACGATGGTGCCGTCAGCAACGATTTGGATTTCTGGATCACGGAGTGAACTACTTATACGATGGACTACTTGCTAGAGATGGGGTGCACCTTATGAAGACTGGAAAGCATGTATTTGGAAGTCGCCTTGCTACACTTGTAAGGAGAGCTTTAAACTAGAACAACATGGGAAGGGAAGCAAAAGACCAGAAAAAGCCATACACCTGACAAATGCTATTGAGAACTCTGCTATTAGAAGTGGAAAGGAAGAACAAAGACGAAAGAATCTAATTAATAAAAATATTGGAGAAAGAGAAACCAATCACAAACTAAAATGTTTCTATACTAATGCACAAAGCATGGGCAACAAACAAGGAGAATTGAAACTACTAACACAGGAACAGAAATATGATGTAATTGGAATCACTGAAACTTGGTGGAACAATACACATGATTGGAATACAAGACTAGAAGGATACAACTTATTTGCAAGAAACAGACTTGATAAACGAGGAGGGGGTGTCGCATTGTATGTTCGAAACGCGTATATCTGCACAGAGATTGAAGCTTCAGAGACTGGGAGTTCTGTGGAAACTGTTTGGGTAAGAATACAAGGACAGAACAATGGAAAGGACACCATTGTAGGCATTTACTACAGGCCGCCTGTGCAAGCCGAAGATATAGATGAACTCTTTATGCATCAGATGGCCAAGTTCTCCAAAAAATATGACATAGTTGTCATGGGAGATTTCAACTATCCAGACATTTGTTGGGAATCTCTCTCAGGCAAAACTAACAGGTCAAGGAAATTCTTATCCTCTCTTGCTGACAACTTTATCTTCCAAAAGGTAAGGGAGAAAACAAGGGGAACTGCTACCTTGGATCTAATCCTTATAAACAGGGAGGAAATGGTTGAGGAGGTAAAAGTGGCTGGGACCCTAGGAGGTAGCGACCATGCTATTTTAGAATTTTGGATTACTAGAGGTGGAAGACCTGTGAAGACTCAGACGTCAAGGTTAGATTTCAGAAAGGCAGATTTTAAGGGATTCAGAAAGAGAATTGGAGGGATCCAATGGCTGGATATCCTTAAAGACAAAAATGTCCAGGAAGGATGGGAAATCTTGAAAAATGAAATTCTCAAAGCACAGTTGTTAACAATTCCGAAAAGAGGGAAGAATAGGAAGCATTTAAGGAAACCAGGATGGATGAACACAGAACTTAAGCACATGCTAAAAAGGAAGAAAAAAATGTTTATAAAATGGAAAGAGGGAGGCATATCTAAAGAAGAATATAATGCTGTCTGCAGAACCTGCAGGGCACAAATCAGATTATCTAAAGCTGAAAATGAACTGAGGCTTGCAAGAGATGTCAAAAGCAATAATAAAGGATTTTGGGGATATGTCAAAAGTAAAAGAAAAGTCAAAGATGCTATAGGATTTTTACAGGATGAAAATGATGAAATGGTAAGACAGGATGTTGAGAAGGCTGAACTTTTAAATTCCTATTTTGCATCTGTTTTCTCTCAGAAAGGAAATGCAACATCAACTGTTATTCACTGTCCTATTAAGGGAATAGAAGAATCCAGGATATCTATAAACAGAAAGATAGTGAGGAAACACTTAGCTAACCTAAATGAATTCAAGTCTCCAGGTCCAGATGAATTACACCCCAGAGTACTGAAGGAGATAGCAGAAGAAATTTTTGAACCCCTCTCCATAATCTTTGAAAATTCTTGGAGAACAGGAGAAGTGCCAGAAGACTGGAGAAGAGCAAATGTTGTTCCTATCTTCAAAAAGGGGAAGAAGGTGGACCCAGGCAACTATAGGCCGGTGAGTCTGACTTCTATACCAGGAAAGATCTTTGAACAAATTATTAAACAACATGTATGTCAATACCTGGATAAGAATGAAGTGATTAAACAGAGTCAGCATGGGTTTCTAACTAATAAGTCATGTCAGACTAACTTAATTTCCTTCTATGACGGTATCACTGATTGGGTGGATCAAGGAAATGCTGTAGATATAGTATATCTTGACTTCAGCAAAGCATTTGACAAAGTCTCTCATACAATCCTTATTGAAAAAATGACTAAGTATGGAATGGACAAGGCAACTGTTAGGTGGATTCATAACTGGCTTAGTGATCGGACCCAAAGAGTGGTCGTAAATGGCTGCACATCCAGTTGGAAGAATGTCTCAAGTGGGGTACCACAGGGCTCTGTCCTGGGCCCTGTATTGTTCAACATCTTTATCAACGATTTAGATGAAGGAATTGAGGGTAAACTGATTAAATTTGCTGATGACACAAAGCTAGGAGGGATAGCTAATACTAGAGAAGAGAGAGAGAGGATTCAAAAAGATTTAAATAAACTGGAGAAGTGGGCAGCAACTAACAGAATGGTTTTTAACAGGGAGAAATGCAAAGTACTACATCTGGGCAATAAAAATGAAAAAAGCATATATAGAATGGGAGGAATAGGGCTAAGTGACAGCACATGTGAAAAAGACTTGGGTATACTAATAGATCACAGACTGAATATGAGTCAACAGTGTGATGCAGCAGCAAAAAAGGCAAATGCAATTCTAGGATGTATTAACAGAAGCATACAGTCTAGATCACGTGAAGTCATTATTTCCCTCTACTCCTCTTTGGTCAGACCTCATCTGGAATATTGTGTCCAGTTTTGGGCACCACATTTTAAAAAAGACATCAACAAACTGGAGCAAGTTCAGAAAAGAGCGACCAGAATGGTGACCGGTCTGCAAACCCTGTCTTATGAGGAAAGGTTGCAGGATTTGGGAATGTTTAGTTTGCAAAAGAGAAGACTGAGAGGAGACTTAATAGCTGTCTACAAATATCTAAAAGGCTGTCACATTGTAGAAGGATCAACTTTATTCTCATTTGCACAAGGAAAGACTAGAAGCAATGGGATGAAACTGAATGGGAAGAGACACAGATTAGATATTAGAAAAAACTTTTTGACAGTTAGAGTGATCAATGAGTGGAACAGGCTGCCACGAGAAGTGGTGAGTTCTCCTTCAATGGAAGTCTTCAAACAGAGGCTGGACAGACATCTGACTGGGATGATTTAGCGAATCCTGCTTTGAGCAGGGGGTTGGACCAGATGGCCCAGGAGGTCCCTTCCAACTCTACGATTCTATGATTCTATGATTCTAATAAAGAAAGTGCCCTCTGTAGACATCTCCTACTGGACACCGACACTAAAAGGCTCTGTAAAAGATACATTGGCGAAACAAGCATCTGTGTCAGCCACAGACATAAGGGCAATGATAAGGGAAGAGTTACAGGCAGGGCTGTGGAGTCGGAGTCGTGGAGTCGGAGTTGGTGCTCATTTTGGTGGAGTCGGAGTTGGAGTCGGTATAAAATGGACCGACTCTGACTCCTAAAATATATAATAAATTGGGTACAGTAGTTCAATGCAGAATGTGCTGAACATTTTTTCATAGACATTTGGGAAAGTTATGAAATGTCCTATAAATGACTGTTCTATTCCTGATCTAAGGCTACATTCACACACAGCGTTTTTCCTGCGTTTTTGAGGATACGTTTTTCAGTTGCAAAAGCAGATCAGCTTTTTAAAAAACCGCATCACCTGAAAGGTTTTTGAGCTCATAGATAATGTTTTCAATAGCAAAAGCAGATTAGAAATCTGCTCTATCTATCTATATATCCATTTATCCATATCTGTCTTTCCATATCATATAATAATAATAATAATAATAATTTTTATTTATATAGCGCCAACATATTCCGCAGCACTTTACAATTAAGCGGGGACATGTACAGACAATAAATTCAATACAAGTTAAGACAATTCAAACAATGACATTAGGAGTGAGGTCCCTGCTCGCAAGCTTACAATCTACAAGGAAATGGGGGGACACAGTAGGTGAGAAATGCTTGTTAATTCAGGTCTGGCAATTATAATAGGGATTTTCATATAAAGCTGCATGATCCGGTCATCAGCCCGTGTGTTTAAGCGCAATAGACAAGTATCAAGTGCAGTTATCAAGTGCATGAAGGGTGTGGAGACAGATGAATAGTAGGGTGCAGATTCAGAATAATATTTGGAAGGAGGGAACAGGGCAAAGTTAGCTTGCTGAGTAGTTGATGTGATAGGCTTCTTTGAAGAGATGGGTTTTCAAAGCGCGCTTGAATAGGTCAGGGCTAGGTATCAGTCTGATCGTCTGGGGAAGTGCATTCCAGAGAGCTGGAGCAGCACGAGAGAAGTCTTGGAGACGGAGGTGCGAGGTTCGGATTACGGGGGATGTTAGTCTTAGGTCATTTGTAGAACGGAGGGCACGTGTAGGGCGATAGACAGAGATGAGAGAGGAGATATAAGGCGGTGCAGAACAGTGGAGAGCTTTGTGGGTGAGAGAGATGAGTTTATACTGGACCCTGTAGCGAATAGGTAGCCAGTGTAATGACTGGCACAAGATGGAGGCATCGGTGAAGCGGCTGGACAGAAATATGACCCTGGCTGCCGCATTCAAGATGGATTGGAGAGGAGAAAGTTTGGTAAGAGGGAGACCGATCAGAAGAGAGTTGCAGTAGTCCAGACGAGAATGAATAAGAGCGACAGTAAGAGTCTTAGCAGTTTCAAAGGTGAGAAAAGGTCGGATTCTGGAGATGTTTTTAAGATGCAGGTGACAAGAGCGACTGAGTGATCGGATGTACGGAGTAAAGGAAAGTTCAGTGTCGAATATGACCCCAAGACAGCGGGCATGCTGCTTGGGAGTTATGGTTGAACCCTCCAGGGTTATTTCGATGTTAGGTAGAGTGAGGTTAGTAGAGGGGAGAAACACAAGAAGTTCAGTTTTAGAGAGATTTAGTTTCAGATAGAGGGAGGACATGATGCTAGAGACAGCAGACAGACAATCCTTGGTATTTTGAATTAGGGTAGGGGTGATGTCAGGGGAAGAAGTGTATAATTGGGTGTCATCAGCATAGAGATGATACTGGAACCCAAATCTGCTGATTGTTTGTCCAATAGGGGCAGTGTATAAAGAGAAGAGGAGGGGGCCTAGGACTGAGCCCTGCGGGACCCCGATAGTAAGGGGACGAGAAGAGGAAGAGGAGCCGGAAAAAGATACAGTGAAGGAGCGGTCAGAGAGGTAGGAGGAGAACCAGGAGAGGGCTGTGTCCTTGAGGCCTATAGAGCGGAGCATAGTGAGGAGGAGCTGGTGATCCACAGTGTCAAATGCGGCAGAGAGATCCAGGAGAATCAGCAGGGAGCAATGACCTTTCGATTTAGCTGTTATTAAATCATTAGAGACTTTAGTGACTTTATCATATCTGTACCAAAAAGAATGAAAGCCAGATAGCACACAGACTAACACTCCTTTTTTTTAGCACCAGTCAGGTACACCTCATAGCTGCCCAAAAGGACTCCCAGGACAGGCATTGCTCGTCTTCAGTAACATCAACATCAACTGATAGTTGGAATAAATAGACTGCATTCATCACCACATCTTCTTAAGGTGCAGGCTTTATTTTCAAGTGTAGGGGTGTGAAGTATGAGGTTCTGCAGCAGCTGAGGTGTGCAGTATGAAATTCTGCGGAACAGTATGAGATTCCGCCCCCCCCTCCCCCAGGTTTGATCCTGGCCACACCCATAGTGTGAATGTAGCCTGAGGATCTAGGCTTTATCTTAGCCGAGACAAGTCATAGTGTGTGTGTATGTATGTATATATATATATATATATACACACACAGTACAGACCAAAAGTTTGGGCACACCTTCTCAATCAAAGCGTTTTCTTTATTTTCATGACTATGAAAATTGTAGATTCACTCTGAAGGCATCAAAACTATGAATTAACACATGTGGAATTATATAATTAACAAAAAAGTGTGAAACAACTGAAAATACTGTATGTCTTATATTCTAGGTTCTTCAAAGTAGCCACCTTTTGCTTTGATTTCTGCTTTGCACACTCTTGGCATTCTCTTGATGAGCTTAAAGAGGTAGTCACCGGAAATGGTTTTCACTTCACAGGTGTGCCCTGTCAGGTTTAATAAGTGGGATTTCTTGCCTTATAAATGAGGTTGGGACCATCAGTTCTGTTGTGCAGAAGTCTGGTGGATACACAGGTGATAGTCCTACTGAATAGACTGTTTGAATTTGTATTATGGCAAGAAAAAAGCAGCTGAGTAAAGAAAAACGAGTGGCCATCATTACTTTAAGAAATGAAGGTTAGTCAGTCCGAAAAATTGGGAAAACTTTGAAAGTGTCCCCAAGTTCATTGGCAAAAACCATCAAGCGCTACAAAGAAACTGGCTCACATGAGGACCGCCCCAGGAAATAAAGACCAAGAGTCACCTCTGCTCCAGATGATAAGTTCATCCTAGTCACCAGCTTCAGAAATCGCAGTTTAACAGCAGTTCAGAATAGAGACCAGGTCAATGCCACACAGAATTCTAGCAGCAGACACATCTCTACAACAACTGTTAAGAGGAGACTTTGTGCAGCAGGCCTTCATGGTAAAATAGCTGCTAGGAAACCACTGCTAAGGACAGGCCACAAGCAGAAGAGACTTGTTTGGGCTAGAGAACACAAGGAATGGACATTAGACCAGTGGAAATCTGTGCTTTGGTCTGATGAGTCCAAATTTGAGATCTTTGGTTCCAACCACCATGTCTTTGTGCGACACAGAAAAGGTGAACGGATGGACTCTACATGCCTGGTTCCCACCGTGAAGCATGGAGGAGAAGGTGTGATGGTGTGGGGGTGCTTTGCTGGTGACACTGTTGGGGATTTATTCAAAATTGAAGGCATACTGAACCCGCATGGCTACCACAGCATCTTGCAGCAGCATGCTATTCCATCCGGTTTGTGTTTAGTTGGACCATCATTTATTTTTCAACAGGACAATGACCTCAAACACACCTCCAGGCTGTGTAAGGGCTATTTGACCAAGAAGGAGAGTGATGGGGTGCTACGCCAGATGACCTGGCCTCCACAGTCACCAGACCTGAACCCAATCGAGATGGTTTGGGGTCAGCTGGACCGCAGAGTGAAGGCAAAAGGGCCAACAAGTGCTAAGCATCTCTGGGAACTCCTTCAAGACTGTTGGAAGACCATTTCTGGTGACTACCACTTGAAGCTCATCAAGAGAATGCCAAGAGTGTGCAAAGCAGTAATCAAAGCAAAAGGTGGCTACTTTGAAGAATCTAGAATATAAGACATATTTTCAGTTGTTTCACACTTTAATTATATAATTCCACATGTGTTAATTCATTGTTTTGATGCCTTCAGAATGAATCTACAGTTTTCATAGTCATGAAAATAAAGAAAACTCTTTGAATGAGAAGGTGTGTCCAAACTTTGGTCTGTACCGTATACATGTACATGTATACAGTGTATTACATATTTAAAATTTATTACAGTTTTTTTGTGTTCTAAAGTTGTATTCCAATAAATAGATATTATGTTCTATCTAAATATCTTGATTATTGGATCAGAGAAATGATTAAATGTCTGATGTTCACATTGTACTACAATAAATTTTTCACTTAAATATAAGCAATATATGTGGGAGTCGGAGTCGTGGAGTCGGAGTCGGTGTAAGGGAAATTGAGGAGTCGGAGTCGCAGGTTTGGCTTACCGACTCCACAGCCCTGGTTACAGGCCCTAACCCAGTCTTGTTGTAGCACACCTACACATACTAAGACTAAAAAGCCAACTGTTCCCAGCTCGGACTCTGATGAGGATGAGGCTGTAATCTCTGATACCTCTGATGCATCCACATCGCCATCTTCCTCAGATATGGAGGGGCATTTGTGTTTTCCTTTAGAAAGCATGGACAATTTAGTAAAGTCCGGGAGAAACACCATGGGGTGCACAGAGACAAAGGGGCCGCAAACCACCCAAGAGGTAATGTTTGCAGGTCTAACTGATAGGAAGTGGAGAGCCGTCCCTGTTATACCGGCCATTAAAGCTTTGATTAAAAAAGAATGGGAGAAACAGGACCAGAGAGGTTACCTCCCTTCGGCTTCAAAGAGACGATACCTCTTCAGTGACGACGAGTTATTAACGTGGTCTAAGGTCCCGAAAGTGGACGCTGCGGTCGCTTCTACCTCAAAACAATCATCTTTACCAGTAGAGGACTCAGGGGTATAAAAAGATCCACTCAACTGCAAGGCCGATGCCTCACTGAAAAGGGCTTGGGAGGCAGCCACCACGGGCACATTTAAGCCAGCAGTAGCCAGCACTTGCACGGCCCATTCTATGCTGGTCTGGATTGATCAACTAGACCAGCAAATAGACCAAAAAACCTCCAGGGACAAATTACGAGCCGCTATCCCCTTGATCCGTGGTGCAGCCGCATTTATAGCTGACGCCTCTGCTGACTCATTACGTTTGGCAGCCAGGACAGCAGGCTTGCTTAATAACGCCAGGCGTAGTCTGTGGCTTAAAAGCTGGAAAGGCGATACGCAATCCAATGCAAAGCTCTGCGCCATCCCTTGTGAGGGTGAGTTTCTGTTCAGGAAAACCCTAGATGAGATCCTCACCAAGGCGAAGGAAAGAAAAAACGGCTTCCCTAACCCCTCTCTTCCATCTTATAGGAGGGCGTTTAGGAGATGGCCATTTGGCAGAGGAAGACCAGCGGAAAACCAAAATCGTTGGTCCGCAAAGGAGGACAAAAACAAAGGTGCCATATTTAAAGGATCCTCTTTCCATGGAGACAGATACTAAAGAGCCAGTCCCTCCAGTAGGAGTAAGACTGAAGTTTTTCCTTCAAGAATGGAAAAATGTTACAGCCAGTTCTTGGTTCCTGGACATCATTAGGCATGGGCTAAAAATAGAATTCCATCATGTCCCCCATAACTCCGTTATTATAGCATCTCTCAACTCGCCAATCCAACAGCAGGCCCTTGAAGTTGAGATTCTAAGCTTATTGGACAAAAAAGTATTGGTCCGTGTACCCAAAGGACAGGAAGGAAGAGGATTTTATTCCCCTCTTTTCCTGGTCCCTAAGCCAGATGGCTCTTTCAGAACAATCATCAACCTAAAAAAGCTAAATACATTTGTCAAAAATCATAGATTTAAGATGGAGTTTATTAGATCTACAATTAAGCTTCTCTTCCCCAATTGTATGATGGCCGACTTAGATTTAAAGGATGCTTATTATCATCTTCCCATCCATTACAGATATCAGAAATACCTCAGAGTGGCGGTCTCCCTCGATGGCATCATACACCATTTCCAGTTCACAGCCATGCCATTCGGCCTTTCCATCGCACCACGAGTCTTTACAAAGGTGATGCTGGAAGTAATGGCCTTCCTACGCCAAAAGGACACCTTGATAATACCCTATCTGGATGACTTTTTAATAATAGGGAACTCAGCTCGACAATGTAGTAGACGAGATACTGACACAATCTTATCCCTACAGGCTCTAGGTTGGATTATAAACTTCAAGAAGTCCAGAGTCGAGACGCAATCCATCCAGTCCTTCTTAGGTCTCCAACTAGACTCCACAAAACAAAAATGTCTGCTACCACTGGTAAAAATCTCAATGATCAAAACAAAGATCAGACTAGCAATGGACAAACCAGGCATGTCCATAAGGGGAGCAATGTCCCTCTTAGGGTCCCTTACCTCCTGTATCCCGGTGGTTCAGTGGGCCCAGTTCCATACCCGGGAACTGCAACACCAAATTCTCCTACAGGAGGCTTGTGCCCGAGGGAATTTAGCGAAGAAAATCGCCTTATCTCAAACAGTCCTAACTTCCCTAGTGTGGTGGTTAGATGACAACAATCTATTGGGAGGAGTACCATGGGTAATAACACCTTCCCGTATTGTTACTACCGACGACAGCCCTACAGGATTGGGGGCTCATATGGGAGGAACCTTCTCCCAAGGCCGGTGGGATATAAGCGAGAGACAGGATTCTTCGAACTTTAAAAGAGCTGAATGCAGTTAGTCATGCACTATATCACTTCTTTCCGCAGCTACAAGGGGAACATGTGAGAATCCTTTCAGACAACACCACAGTGGTAGCATATCTGATCAAGCAGGGCGGAACTTGATCGGACGGCCTAATGTCTTCCGCAAGAAAAATCTTATCCTTAGCCGAAAAACAATTTTTGTCTCTTTCGGCTCTCCACATAAGAGGAAGAGACAATTCAGAAGCAGACTTCCTAAGTCACCACACATTACGGCAAGGAGAATGGTGCCTGAGCTGGCAAATATTCAAAAACATCGTGTCACTGTGGTGCCTTCCCCAGATAGATCTCTTCGCCACAAGACAAAACAGACAAGTGCGAAGGTTTGCCTCCTTGAATGTGGCAGACTGCCTGGAAATTCTGGATGTCCTTCAAGCTCTGTGGCAGTTCAGACTGACATATGCTTTTGACGCAATCATACTACTGCCGCAGGTCATCAGGAAGATTAGGGCAGAAAAGGCAATAGTAATCTTAATAGCGCCATTTTGGCCCAGGAGGCCATGGTTCTCATGCCTACAAGCAATGTCAGTGACAGACCCTTGGGTGCTTCCCTCAACCCCCAAGCTACTCTCTCAGTGGCCATTCTTCCAATCTCCACTTGGCGGCTTGGAACTTGAGAGGAAAATGTTGAGAGCAAGGGGGTTCACGGAGGGGTTAGTCAGTACTCTCCTACAAAGTCGAAAATTGACTACTACAAAAATTTATACCAGGGTATGGAGGAAGTTCCTAGAGTTCCACACAGCTCCCGACTCTAGAGAAATCCCGATTACACCCATTCTAGAATTTGTACAAAAAGGGAAAGATCTAGGGCTATCTGTCAACGCACTAAAAGTTCAAGTATCTGCTCTAGGGGCCCTCTATAGTTATAACGTGGCAGGCAATAAATGGATATCCAGATTGATCTCCGCCTGTGAACGGAGTGAACCAGTACATATACCCAGAGTGCCTCCCTGGGACTTAAATCTGGTACTAGATGCCCTAACAGGTTCCCCCTTTGAACCATTAGACTCAGTATCCCTTAAGCACCTATCTCTGAAGACGGTACTCTTCGTGGCACTAACTTCAGCCAGGAGAGTCAGCGACATACAGGCACCATCAATAGAACATTCGTTCCTATTAACATTCCAGGATCAGTTAATATTAAAACCAGACCCCTCATATCTGCCAAAAGTAGCGGGGAAGTTTCATAGGTCGCAAGAAATCCACCTCCCTTCGTTCTTCAGTAACCCTTCTACTCAAGAGGAAGAGAAATTCCATACACTAGATGTGAGAAGAGCAGTATTACAATACATTGAGAGGTCTAGCAGCTGGAGGAAGAGTAGGGCTCTATTTATATCCTTCCAGGGCCAGAAGAAGGGTTATTTAGTCACAAGGGGTACCCTATCTCGGTGGATCAGGGACGCAATCTATCTGGCATACTCTGTGAGAAATGAAGATCCTCCGGAGGGTATCAGGGCACATTCCGCCAGAGCTATGGCATCCTCATGGGCAGAGAGGGGAGACGTCGCAATTGAGTCTATATGTAAGGCCGCAACTTGGTCGGCGCCTTCTACGTTTTATAACAACTATAGGCTTGATTTATCATCCACATCCGACCTAGCCTTTGGTAGAGCATTCCTCAGCACGGTGGTCCCTCCAAGGAAAAGGTCTCTGAAAGTCTCTCCGGTGGGTGCTGTCGTGGCGAAGGGTAAAAAGCTGGATTACTTACCGGTAATGCTCTTTTAATGAGTTCACGACAGTACCCACTCACTACCCTCCCTAGAAGTTAACATAGCGTGTATACACCTTCTTACACATGAAATTGATAAATATTAAACTATATGATTGCCTAATAATTGGCGTTCTTCCGGGTACTCTGAAATCCAGCTGAGAAGGAGAGGTGGACCGCCCTCTTTTATCTCTGTAGGTTTCCTGTTCCTATGGGCGGATCCCTCTCTCCAGTGGGTGCTGTCGTGGACACATTAAAAGAGCATTACCGGTAAGTAATCCGGCTTTTTTCAAGAATCGTTCCAACAGATGTAACTGCTTCATAAGGATTCATGCCTTTTTGGGGTTTCCAGGCTAATGAATAACGCACAAACGTATTTTGTTTTCAAAGTAACATTTAGAGATTTTAACTCTTTTATACAATAATTAGCAAAGGGGTTACTAAACTTATCAACATCCTTAAAGGGTCATCAAGCAATATTTCCTCCCTGCCTTGTTCCTGCAAAAACTAGTATTTAGAATAGCCGTACTGTTCTTAAGCACGGCCACTTTGCTGTCCTCTGCTCTACTTTGCGATTTGGAGATTTCTGTGACCTTCCATACAGGAAACCACAGTCTTTTCTGTTGGACTTGGATATGCACAGAAGGCCATAACTAATGTCACGAACTTTCCTAGCAGAATGTGCCTGAGAAGAAACTATGCTCCCTTAGCGAATGCTACGGTAATTGACTTGATAAAACTGCCACATGTAAACAAATGGGAGCAAAAGTGGAGAGATCTTTTTTAAAAATATAAATTTTGGTTATGAAGAAACCCTTTAAAGGGAATCTGTCACCAAGTTATTAGCACCTAATCTGAGAGCAGCATAATATAGAGACCCTGATTCAGTGGTGTCACTTGAGTCAGAAATTTAGGCCTGGGCGTCGCTGTGTATGTTGGTCAGATTTATGGGCCCTGCTAAAGCTTTAAATCTTAAAGACATATGTGATCACCCCTTCATTATGCAGTAATGTTCCCCATCCTGGGCCCCTTCCCAATATATATCCCCTATCCTGTTATATATGTGCCCCATCATAGTATATTTCCCTCATCCTGGGCCCCTTCCTCGTATATATATCCCCCATCCTGTGATATGTCCCCCATCTTGGGCCCCTTCCCAGTTGTTATCTCCACTATCTTGGGTTCCTTCAAGGTATATATGCTTCCCATGTTGTTATATATGTTCCCTATCCTGGGCTCCTTCCTGGTATATACAACTCTGGCAGAGACCACTTTCAAATGTTCAGTTTGTCTGATTTTTCTCTTTATAGGTAAAATGTGAATTGTTCTTTTAGTATATAAACTTCTGACATGTCTCCGAATTTCCCAGCAAAAAATTTTGTATTTTTTTTCTGACCAAGAAAAATGGTCAAAATTAAAAAAGAACCAGTGCTTTCAGACCTCAAATAATGCAAAGAAAACAAGTTCATAATAATTTAGAAACAACAATATTAATGTTTCAACTCAGGAAGAGTTCAGAAATCAATATTTTGTGGAATAACCATGATTTTTAAAAACAGCTTTCATGCATCTTGGCATGCTTTCCACCAGTCTTTCACACTGCTTCTGGCGCAAAAATTTAAGCAGTTCTTTGTTTATTGGCTTGTGACTATCCATCATCCACTTGATTACATTCCAGAGGTTTTCAATGGGGTTCAGGTCTGGAAAATGTACTGCCCATGTCAGGGTTTTGATGTGGTGGTCTCTTAATTTTTGCCAGAGCTGTATATCCCCCATCCTGTTATATATGTCTCCCATCTTGGGCACCTTCCCTGTATATATGTCCCGTATACTGTGACTCGTCCCGGTATATATGTCCCCTATCCTGGACTCTTCCTGGTGTATATGCCACCCATCTTGTTATATATGCCGCCCATCTTGGGCCTCTTTTTAGTATATATGTCCCCTGTTGTGCCTCTGTACTAAAAAATTCTTCTCACCTTCCTCCACTCCACCAACGTGGAGTGTCCTGTTCTGTGGCTGACAGCTAACTAGCATGCCTGCTATGGTGACTTATGATGTCACTACTATGTGACACCAATGCCTGGCACGCTGACGTCAGCAGCCAGCCTCTGATTGACTGGCGGTGTATATTGCAGCACAGGAAGCTGGAGGATCCCTGTTCTGCATTACACTTCCGCTGGATGTGCGTCCTTTTTCTGTAATAGAAAAACAGTGATGCAGCCCAGTAAGTGACACATTGCTGGGACAGGGTCTCTACCCCTACATCATACTATTCCAAGATAAGGTAGCAAAAACCTTGCAACAGATTCCCTTTAAGCTATTTGCACACGTGCGGAATTTCCGCAGCAATTCCGCAACTCCCTGCTGCGGGAAATTTGCGGGAAATATGCATGAGGAATTCCTGCGAAAATCTAGCATTTTGCAAGTGTAATTAGCTTGCAGAATGCTAGCGTTTTCCAAGCGATCTGTAGCATCGCTTGGAAAACTGATTGACAGGTTGGTCACACTCATCAAACATAATGTTTGACAAGTGTGACCAACTTTTTACTATGAGGCTGCCTATTCAGCATCAGTAGTAAAAAGATATAATGTTAAAAATAATAATAATATAAAAATCGTGATATTCTTACCTTCCGGCGTCCCCCCCGCAGCGTTCCCAGGCCTCAGCGATGCTCCCGGCAAGTCCCATACCCAGCGATGCGACAATGACCCCAGATGACGTAGCATCACACGAGACCGCTACGTCATCACAGGTCATTGTCGCAAGGCATCACTAAGAACGGGACTTGCCAGGAGCATCGCTGAGGCCTGGGAGCGCTGCGGGGGATGCCGGAAGGTGAGAATATCACGATTTTTTTATTTTAATGCTTTTTTTACAGGGATATGGTACCCATGGCATGGAGGAGAGTCTCTTCTCCTCCAGACCGTGGGTACCATCCGCACATTTTCCGCTTACTTTGCGCATGGTGGGCCTAGCCACATGCGGAAAGTAAGTGGAACAATGCATTCATAAGTGTACGTAATCCCTGCGATTGCGCAAAAAGCATGAGCATACTGCATATTGTTACGCGATTCGAAAAATATGCAGCATTAGCACGGCATGTGCGGAATGCCATTGTATTCAATGGGTTGCTTTTTGTATGCATTTTCGCGGCGAAAAAATACTGCAAAAACGCATAAAATCCTCAACGTGTGCACATAGCCTTAAGGGTATGTGTACACGTTGTGGATTTGCTGCAGATCCGCTGCAGATTTGCCGCTGCGGATCCGCTGCAGATCGGCAAGTGATTTACAGTACAATGTTATTATATGGGGAAAAAAAAACACGTGCACATGCTGCGTCAAAATCCGCGTGGAAACGCAGCGGTTTATTTTCCGGAGTATGTCAATTCTTTGTGCAGATTCCGCAGCATTTTTACACCCATTCCATTATAGGAATCCGCAGGTGTAAAATCGCATGCCAGATCCGCACAAAAACCACAATAACTCAGCAGGAAATCCGCATAAAAAACGCGTGGATTTTGACCTGCGGATTCTGCCAAAAGATGCAGATTCCGCGCGGAAAATTCCGCACAGCAATCCGCAGCATGTGCACATACCCTAAGAATTGTCACAGGCGTGTAATTCATTTCTAAGCTCCAAATCTCCCTATAATATAACTCATTTAAAGGAGCCTTTTTCATTGTACATAGTGCAAAAATACAACAAAAAACATTATTAGTCTTTGGTCATTGACAGCACCTATTCTATGAAAAATTTATCATTGATGTCATACATTGGCAATTTGTTTCTTTTCTGAGAAATATAACTGAAAGTTTTTGCATGTGTTATGTAACACCAAGTTAATATTTTATTTTAAATGGTAGAAGTTTTGACAGTCTGGCTGTTGTGAAAAGCATTACTGTAACACTTAATCCTTGCCGCTATGCTGAAGAATATAAATGACATGTACATAATGTATCTGACTTACACAATCACTGGTTATAAATAATTTCATGCTATATACTTTCCATTTTGTGCTTGAAGACACAGAAATCCTTTAATACAGGCAATGCCTGTTCTAAATCCATAAACCCTTTCCTTCTCAGAGAAGAAAAATTCACTAATCTTCTTTAGACTTCCCAGAGAACGGTGCCTTGTCAATAGGTATGCTTAGTTTTAAGTTAGAGTTTTCTCACAATGTGAACTTTGTACATTTCTACAATACAAAGAAATGCTTGAGTTGTTTCTATCGCGCTATAGTAACATAGTAACATAGGTTTGAAGGCTGAAGGAAGACCTTATGTCCATCTAGTTCAGCCTATTTTTAGTGCAGCTGTTCTGCATTGTTGATCCTGGGGAAGGCAAAAAACCCACAGAGTAGAAGCCAATTTTCTCCATAGGGAAAAAATTCCTTCCCCTAAGCTGGGTCAACCATCTACCTATAATATTCTGTTATTCGTAACCTTCTATACTGTTACTCACAAGAAAAGCATCCATTCCTTTCTTAAATTCATTCAGTGAGTTGGCCATCACCACTTCCTCAGGAAGAGAATTCCAGAGCCTCACTGCTCTTACCGTGAAGAACCCTCTTCTATGTTGTTGCAGAAATTGTCTTTCCTCCAAACCAAGAGAATGTCCCCTTGTTCTTGTCACAGTCCTTGGTACAAACAGTTCATTGGATAGATCTCTGTATTGCCCTCTGATATACTTGTACATATATATTAAGTCTCCCCTAAGTCTTCTCTTTTCTAGAGTAAATAGACCTAATTTTGTTAACCTTTCTGGGTATTGTGGTGAACCAACTCCATTTATCATTTTAGTAGCCCGCCTTTGAACCCTTTCAAGGTCAGTAATGTCTTTCTTGAGCACCGGCGTCCAAAATTGCACACAATACTCCAAGTGTGGTCTGACGAGTGATTTGTACAGAGGGAGAATTATGTTTTCATCTTGTGTCCCCAGACCTCTTCTAATGCATCCCATGACCCTATAGTCATTTAGTAGAATTTAAGTGGATATGTATAAACTAGATCGGAGGCCCGAGGGCAGTAATGTCACTATGGGGGCAGGCTTTGCAGCGTTGAGAATCTCACCCACTTTCTCTTTCCCCATGTGCTGACTTCTCCCGTCTGTGCTCTCTTCTTTTACCTGTCTACCCCATGTGGGCGTTGATATTTGCTTTTTAAAGGGGTTTTCCCATGAACGAAAGTTCATTTTAAAAATTGCCTGTGTCTGACTGTGTACAGAACATACCACAGCTTCTGGGCAGGGGAGGAAACAAAAGACAATACTGATATTACAGCAGGAGATCGCAGAGGATACATTTTGTGAGGTAAAATATTGTTTAAAAACAGTCAGTGAAATATTTTACCTCTCAAAATGAATCCTCTGTGATCCCCTGCTGTCAGTATTGTCTTTTGCTTCCTCCCTGCCTAGGAGATGTGATATGCTCCGAATGGGCTGCGTACAGCGTATACAGTGTGTGTGTGTGTGGTGCGTATGGCGTATATAGTGTGTGTGTGGTGCAACGGTGTTCCGCTAGTGGTACCGCGCAAGAGGCTCGTACCACCAGCAGTTTCCATATTGAGACACCCATCACTTGGGTGTCCCAATATGGCGGTCGGTGAACTTCCGCCGCTTGGAATTCTGGGATCCGGACACATCTGGACGGAACAGGATGTGAAGACATTACAAGATAATTATATATTAGACTACTGGACCCATGTATAATCCTAGGGATTACTTGTAGCTTCTTTAGGGTCCATTATCTTTTTTTATCATTCTTTTGCCTAATGTGCAGTAAGCTTTATTTAGGTGACATACAGGATATCTTCATTAGTTTTTCCTAAATTCTTCCCCAAAGCAGCCTCTGCTAGGTCCCTCACAACCTCCTCTCACCAACTTCCAATACTTTCTCTTGCTCTTCAGTAAAATACTTATCTTGTGCTTCCCCTCCTCTCTGGAATACCATTTAACTATACAATTAAAATTAATTTAAATACATATTCTATCTCTTTTTATAAGCATAAAACTTGGCCTAAAGTGTTCGTTGACTGATATATCAATGCCATCTCCACCTGACCTATCTAGAGCTGGTTACACTTTTTTCCTCTCATCGATTCCCTACAGCAAAGCTCCTACCAAATGTATTTATTTAGAGCACAATCCAGAACTTTTGGGGTTAATTTTGTAGGTTTTCTATCAACATTGGACATGCATGGTTTCCTGGAAGTTCCTAGACAACAGTGACTTTCCATCTATAGGAAAGCTGAAGGAGGAGCAACTCTTCTCTTCTGTGAACTCTCAGGTGCTGATCCCCCACTGAAAGCATTGCAATATCATATCAGTTTAATATTCCTGGAAACATCTCAAAGTTTCTAACCTGCGGAAACGTCAGATGAGATGCAGATTTTATGAAAAAAACAAAAAAAGTCTGTTGCTGTAGATTTCTTAATATGTTGAGAGGCAATTATTCTGCACTTTGCTTTTAGTCAGTAATGAAAATGTGCAATTTATTTGTTTATGTCTGGGTGGCATGTGGTAATTGAAGAAGCCACATTAACGGAGCTCAAAATGCAAGATATTTATGAAAATGACTCGTGAGCAGCGTTTCAGGTACTGCTTCATAAAATCACATTAAAAAGCCAAAACATAGCATACTACTCCCAAACATATAATTATATGGCATTAGCACAAACATAACGATAAGTGTTCAGTTTATGTAAATCATAAGTTACTGTTTAGTCTGAAATTCGCATTATGAACATTTAAGTAAGTGAAAATTACTTGTACATTTAGATAGCTGATTGTTCCCCCGACACTTACCTTCTCTGACTCCCCTGTGTCCAGAAACACTCAGGAGAGTTGCCAACTTGACCTGTTACTTTTTCAGAACAGCTTATCAAAAAATCACGGAAAATTTTTTTACTAAAAATCATGAATAAATCATTATGATTTTAAGCGATGCGTTTCTACAGCCCATAATTCTGATATGAAGGCATTAGCTACATTCATTCTAAGCTGTAAAATGATGATTGTTACAGCAAAAATAATCTGTAAAAGTTTTCTTCTGCTTCAAAAAAAGTCACGGTCTCCTTAAATTTTTTTGATAGACTGTGCAAAAAAAGTGCTTTATTTTTACAGACTCTCTTGGAATTTCTGGATGGTTTGATAACCCTAAAGGCCCCGTTACACATAACGATGTCCCAGCGATCCTACCAACGACCCGACATGGATGGGATCTCTGGGACATCGTTAGGCTGATCGCTGGTGAGCTGTCACATAGACAGCCCCTCCAGCGATCAGGACCAGCGAGCAAGCTGGTTTCTAATGTAAACATCGGGTATCCAGGAGCCGCGGCTCTTGGATACCCGCTGTTTACCTTGGAAACCGGCGTACACGTTGGTTTCCAAGGTAAATATCGGGTATCTAAGAGCCGCGCGGCTCCTGGATACCCGCAGTTTACCTTGGAAACCAGCGTGTGCGCCGGTTTCCAAGGTAAACAGCGGGTATCCAAGAGCCGTATCTCCTGGATACCATATGTTTACATTAGAAACCAGCGTCCAGTGTCGCTGATCGCTGGTCTCTCGCTGCCACATGCGATGCGTGCTGGCCAGCGGGAGTCCAGCGATCAAAAAATGGCCCAGGCCGATCGAGCACGATCAGCGATACCCGGCAGGGGGTACGGTCGCTGATCCCCGTCACACACAGCAATCTCGCTGTGGCGTCACAAAATCAGCGATCTCGCTAGCGAGATCGTTGTGTGTGACGGGGCCTTAACAGTGAGCTAGGCCGAATGCTCAGTGGCTTTGTATTAAGGGCATGTCACACTAAGCGACGCGTAGAGCCGGGCGGGAGGACGCAGGATCGCCTAGTGTGACAGGTAAGTAGCGACCCCCGTCCCCAGCGATGTCGCTAGTGAGATCTGCCTGTGTGGCAGCTCATTAGCGACCACTTAGCGATGTACCAGCGATCCTGGACCGCGTCATATCGCTGGTCGGGTTCGCTGGTACATCGCTAAGTGTGACAGTACCTTAAGAGTTGCTGCAGGACTCCTCTATCAGAAGCTTATCAACAGGAAGAACCAAAGGATCGGCCTTTGGAAATCCAACTAGCCAATCCTTCTCTCCCGACAGATGGTGTTGGTGGACAAAAGGACTTTGGAGGTCGCCCTGCACATTAGCCTGATAGCCAATCCAGCCAATATCAGCTGGAATTAGTCTAATGTATATGGTGCTTTTATTTTGGCACTTAGTAAGATGACGTTGACCAGCTATACCAATACTGTACCAAAAATACCAAATGCGTATTATAGAGTTAGCATTTTTGTAATTATTGTGTATTGTAACATATTATATTACTCTTTCTTTTCTTTGTTAAATAAATGCAAGATTATTTACTGTACAGATTTTTAGACAGCTCATGATAATCTCTGCTTGGGGCCTTAAGGGCATGTCACACTAAGAGATATCGCTAGCAATATCGCTATAACTAGTGACGTTATAGCGATAATGCTAGCGATATCTCTGTGTGTGATACTTACCAGCGACCCGCTCCCCCGCTGGTTATCGCTGATCGCGCGAGAACGCTCAGGACTGTTTCTCGTCGTCAGCTTCCTGCGGCGCTTCCTGCTGTGAGGACGAGCGACGCGTGGAGCCGGGCGGGAGGACGCAGGATCGCCTGGTGTGACAGGTAAGTAGCGATCCCCGTCCCCAGCGATGTCGCTGGTGAGATCTGCCTATGTGGCAGCTCACTAGCGACCACTTAGCGATGTACCAGCGATCCTGACCGCGTCATATCGCTGGTCGGGATCGCTGGTACATCGCTAAGTGTGACAGTACCTTTAACAAAGAGCCATGGAGAAAGATGTGATAGTGTGAACATTAGATAAGAACTACGTAAGTAAATGTGCTCCCATATACAGACTAGATGTAAATACTTATGTCCCCCCAAAAAAATAAAGTATTCAAGGTGATACCTTTATTGGCTAACCAGAGAAATTATATTTGCAAGCTATCAAGGCTCAGAAGGCCCCTTCATCGGGCAGTTACTGAGAAGAGATGGAAACATGTATATAGGAATTATACAAGGACATGAGAGATGCTTGCTAGAGATAGGCCAAGGAAATCAAATTAAAGCTTGCAAATATAATTTCTCTGGTTAGCCAATAAAGGTATCAGCTTGAATACTTTTCTCAATTTTTTGGGGGAGACATAAATATTTACATCTATTTTTCTGGCTAACACGGTACCGCAATATTATCATATACAGACTAGAAATTGCCCATGCCTTCTGATGTAGGCGAGATCTATTAACAGTCTAATGTGAATCAGCGGCTCTCGACTCTTTGTTGATGTCAAGGAAGAGTAAGATCTGCCCTGTTGAATTTTAATTGCAGATCCTTTATTTCTCTGTAGAGATAAGCGGTTTCTAGAGGGTTCAGGCAGCATCTCCTTCATAGAGAGTGTAGAGCTTGGTCAAGCATCACTGTTTGAGGCAGCTAGGAGGAGACACATTGTAGTTGTTGACCGAACGATTATTCTGCTAATGAGTATGCTGGCCCAAACTTTGGAGGTGGGTGTCTTTCTTCTTGGAGAAGGCTGCATGGGTCAAACTTTTGAGTAATCTTTATACGTTTTAGGCCTTTTAATTGTGAACATATTTGTTAGTGCCCAGGTTCTAAGACCCCTCCCCCTCCACTGATTGCTCAAAAGATCACTTAGAAGTGTGGAGTTCAGGAGTCAGAAGACTATAGATGCAATAAAAAGGCATAGACTTTTTACTGTGGGCTCCTGACTTCTGAGTTATTTTGAGAAATCAGTGGGACCCTCACCGATCAGCTCAGAATAAATGGGCCTAAAACATGTAAAAAATTAACCAAATGTTTACTTACGCTTTATAGGACTACAGGTCTATATTTTACACTTTTTCCCATTACTTACGCTTTATAGGACTACAGGTCTATATTTTACACTTTTTCCCATTACTTACGCTTTATAGGACTACAGGTCTATATATTACACTCTTTCTCATTTTATGATGTTATCTTTTATTTGTGTGCTGATTTGCTGTAAAGAAATGTATAGAAATTAATAGAAGCTAATAATAATAATAAATTTTATTTTTATAGCGCCGTCATATTCCGCAGCACTTTACATTTCAGAGGGGATTTGTACAGACAATAGACATTACAGCATAACAATAATCACATACAGTAGATTATAACAAATACCAAGAGGAAAGAGGGCCCTGCTCGCAAGCTTACAGTCTATGAGGAAAGAGGGAGACATGAAAGGTGGGTGGTAATATGAAATAAGAATGTGTTACAGAGATAAAATATGGATCCTCATTGCCTCTGAGGCCATCATCCCTACATATACACACTTTATGATAGTAGTAAAGAAATGGGGAAAGATTTGTATAATGAGCTCTCCTCTTATTTTCCAAACCATTTTATTTCCATTTTAAACACTTTTGTGATATAGTCCTAATGTTCCCAATTACATTTTGCCTGTGGACAACAGTAATTTGAGATGGTCGTAAGTCAGTGCTTTCCTACAATCAATTTTCTATGGTAGACTGATTAAAATATCAGCTTAATTTTGATAAACAGCACAATTTATTATTTGAGAGGACATTTGTAAATACCTCTAGGTCCCCGTAGGTCTAAACACTGTGAAATGAAATTGAAAATCCAAAAACCTAACCAGATTGTTCCCACTTGTAAGTGGAGAGGTATTTGTGAACCTCTCAGCAAGGTTGGAAATTACTCAGCCATAGTTTAATTTAAATAGAAGCCTATCATAGAAGCCTATCACTTTACCCCAAAATAAGCAAAAATAATATTGATTTTACAGTGCTGTAAGTCATTACAATTTGTCAGCTTTTATGTTGTAATTAAATTGCCTCAGGGAAACCTAGTGTAGTTTTTCAATTTCGGAAGCTGGTAAAGGTAGTGTATCTTGCCAACTTCCGTATCTAATTAGCTATAAATTGTGTTTTTATAGCTAATCTGTTACTGCTCCGTCTTAAAAAGAAAGATTGTTTGTTTATTAATCTCTTACTTTCCAAAAACTGAGTGCACCACGATTTATACCGGAAAATTGTGAGCTGTTTTTTTTTTACAGTTCGCTTAATTTATTATATTTTCTATTAAGGACTCAACTATGTGTCTTTCTGACATAATGTTCATTCTGCATAGGGACAGTATATGCCAGAGGACAATACTGGGTTGTTTTGTATTCTATTCTTCTATATAACTCTCATAAATGGATACTATAGCCAACATATGAGCCATAACCAGATTGTGTGAAATAATAATTAATGACAATAATGCTTTATTGCTATTCCGAATTAAGCCACTATACACTTTAAATAACTGTTGGACAAATGATAGTTTGGCCAATCTTTTGACCAGCGGTTATTTGGACAACTCTCCCATACACAGGTGCTGACTGTGTTCTTTGAGAGTCTCTGCCAGACATTTATTGGTGGTGGCTTATCTCTAGAATACAAGGATGGGCTGAAGATGTTGAGGGAGATTAGGAGCAAACATATGTTTGAAAATCGAACTTCCTCATCATCTTCTGTCAGGGAAGAGTCAGGGAGTCCCCTTACACATTATACTGTGAATATCAGCAGGTTCAGCCATTGCTAGCCTAATGTGTATGGGGGGTCTCTAGGTGCTTCTGAGAAACCGTCTTCGTCGCCTCCTTATTTTTATTGTCTAGAAATGTATAGTGGTATGGGGTTTTAACATCTTAATGTGACTGTTTTCTTGATACTTTTTCTTTTGGTCTTTACCAAGTCCAAGTATAGACCATCACAGCAAGTAATGATCAAATCAGTACAATCACACCACCACTGAGGCGTATTGCCAAATTATGCTTCATCAGAAGCCATATGTAGCGATATATGCAACTTGAAGGTATCTTGTACATTATACATCCATAATGCCTTATTACTGATCCATACAAAGCGGAGATGTAATCTAGAAAGCCTCACTCAGTAAATAAAGTGCGTACATTCTCCAAAAATGTAATTTGTATTGGGGCAAGCTGTATCATCTATCAATGTAGAAACAAAGGTTGGAGTGTTTGAATTTTAACGTGTCTGATCCTTTGTTTCCTAGAGGAACTAGCAATCACGTACACTCTTTATATTGAAATGGTTACACATTTATGGATAGTGATAGAGATGATGGCTATTGGCTTAATGGTTGTTCATCTGACAGCTATCTACGTAAAAGGCTATTTTTAATCTAAATCTAGCCATGCATGTTAAAACCAGCTCTGAATGGATTAACCACAACTGGGTAAGCTCCACCAACAGATAAGATCGCATTGTGCATTGAAGACAGATAATCAAGATGTAATGTAGTCTGAGAAACAACTGTTGAGACAAGTATGCCGCCCATGAAGGAAACATACTTAGATACTTATTTAATAAAGTTCAAAAAATTAGAAACGGATCCGTCAGGTCTAACCTAAAATCCTATAAAATTGATGCAGAGGAAGGCAAACCTCACTATGAAATGAATCCCAATTGTCTCAATTAAGGGGAAAGTGTATAAATAAATGTCCCATCCCTAGAAATCTAGTAGAGGAGCCCAGTGTGTGATGATGGCAAAGCCTTATTTCCTTCTATCCTGCAGACATAAAGGATTTGCCCTTGTTATTATTACGAGCTTAGGTATAAAAGATGATTAAAAAGATCTCTTTGTCCATTCATATAGTTTGACATTGCAATTAGTTAGCCCCCCACGCTGTTTTAGTTCTGTAGTGCACACATTACGTTAGGTGTCTTGGTCACCCTTCTCTGCACCCTTTTCTAGTTCAGCCGTATTCTTATATACTGGAGCCCAAAGTTGAACCCATTATTCCATAGCACTATCAGTCAGAGTACAAAATGTTTGGAAAATGTCATATTGACATCAACATATTGGACAGATTCCTATAACATTCCATTCAGTGATATCTGTTGGAGTAAAAATGTAGCATTTCATTGAAGCCATTGAGTCTGTATCATCATTTAAATAGGATAAAAATTATGACTATGTAGAGCTCAACCTTCAAAAAGATATATCCATAAATATAAAAACAGGATAACATTATTTGATGTATGACAGAAAGTAGAAGAGGTTATTATGTAAGGTATAAATCACTCCGAGGTCCATCAGAAGGTGTCACAAAGGGCTTTATTTCATATGTTGAAA
The DNA here is from genome assembly GCF_039654945.1 of Dendrobates tinctorius. Taxonomy (NCBI): domain Eukaryota; kingdom Metazoa; phylum Chordata; class Amphibia; order Anura; family Dendrobatidae; genus Dendrobates; species Dendrobates tinctorius. Next base: position 26,522,871 of record NW_027361741.1, on the reverse strand, counting down.
ATATTATGTTGGAATAATCATTTCTCTTTCGTTTCCTTGAGACATCTTCATTGCTTCTACATAAAATGCATAATTTCAACTACTTCAGTTTAATTTAAGTGTTTAATTTTTATAGTTAACCATGAAAAAGGCAAGATAAGCTCTTCACAGGGCCATGGATAAGGAGTATAATAAAACATGATTCTGGAAGAAATATTATACTTTTATTAATAATAATAATCAAGCTCAGGAGTGATCATCTTCTTCTCCCTGCGAGCTTTCATAGGAGACATCTTCTCATTGTGAAATACATCTTTTTTATGGTCATTTCTGCAGTATCTTACAGATTAAATTCCTTACTGAACAGGCAAGTCATCCAATGTATTACTTTATATCCTAACATCAGGCAAACTGCAATTATAGGATGGCAGATATAATAGGTGAAATTTCCGCTGCATTGAGCAATGTGTTGCAGGTTTTTATATTTCATTTCTATTTTAAAGCATAAAATTATATTGTTTTTTTCAAGGCTTAAATATAACGGGACAATTTTGTCATCTGCTAGAAAGGATTTGGATGTTTCTTTTCCTTGATTACTTTGAACTGCATTGAAAGGGTTGATGCCCAAACGCTATTTTAGAATATTTTCTTGGGGACACTGGCACTTGGAATTGTAAAGTTTGTGACTTACATTATAAATGTACTAACCCTTTATGTGTTTAAATGTCAGAAGGTTTTTACAGTTGTGGCCAAAAGTATTGACACCCCTGCAATTCTGTCAGATAATACTCAGCTTCTTCCTGAAAATGATTGCAATCACAAATTCTTTGGTATTATTATCTTCATTTAATTTGTCTTAAATGAAAAAACCCAAAAGAGAATGAAACAAAAAGAAAAACATTGATCATTTCACACAAAACTCCAAAAATGGTCCGGACAAAAGTATTGGCACCCTCAGCCAAATATGTGGTTGCACAACCTTTAGCCAAAATAACTGCGACCAACCACTTCCGGTAAACATCAATGAGTTTCTTACAATGCTCTGCTGGAATTTTAGACCATTCTTCTTTGGCAAACTGCTCCAGGTCCCTGATATTTGAAGGGTGCCTTCTCCAAACTGCCATTTTTAGATCTCTCCACAGGTGTTCTACGGGATTCAGGTCTGGACTCATTGCTGGCCACCTTAGTAGTCTCCAGTGCTTTCTCTCAAACCATTTGCTAGTGCTTTTTGAAGTGTGTTTTGGGTCATTGTCCTGCTGGAAGACCCATGACCTCTGAGAGAGACCCAGTTTTCTCACACTGGGCCCTACATTATGCTGCAAAATTCGTTGGTAGTCTTCTGACTTCATAATGCCATGCACACGGTCAAGCAGTCCAGTGCCAGAGGCAGCAAAGCAACCCCAAAACATCAGGGAACCTCCGTCATGTTTGACTGTAGGGACCGTGTTCTTTTCTTTGAATGCCTGTTTTTTTCTCCTGTAAACTCTATGTTGATGCCTTTGCCCAAAAAGCTCTACTTTTGTCTCATCTGACCAGAGAACATTCTTCCAAAATGTTTTAGGCTTTTTCAGGTAAGTTTTGGCAAACTCCAGCCTGGCTTTTTTATGTCTCAGGGTAAGAAGTGGGTTCTTCCTGGGCCTCCTACCATACAGTCCCTTTTCATTCAGACGCCGACAGATAGTACGGGTTGACATTGTTGTACCCTCGGACTGCAGGGCAGCTTGAACTTGTTTGGATGTTAGTGGAGGTTCTTTATCCAACATCCGCACAATCTTGCTTTGAAATCTCTTGTGAATTTTTCTTTTCCGTCCACATCTAGGGAGGTTAGCCACAGTGCCATGGGCTTTAAACTTCTTGATGACACTGCGCACGGTAGACACAGGAACATTCAGGTCTTTGGAGATGGACTTGTAGCCTTGAGATTGCTCATGCTTCCTTACAATTTGGTTTCTCAAGTCCTCAGACAGTTCTTTGGTCTTCTTTCTTTTCTCCATGCTCAATGTGGTACACACAAGGACACAGGACAGAGGTTGAGTCAACTTTAATCCATGTCAACTGGCTGCAAGTGTGATTTAGTTATTGCCAACACTTGTTAGGTGCCAGGGGTAAGTTACAGGTGCTGTTAATTACACAAATAAGAGAAGCATCACATGATTTTTCGAACAGTGCCAATACTTTTGTCCACCCTCTTTTTTATGTTTGGTGTGGAATTATATCCAATTTGGCTTTAGGACAATTCTTTTTGTGTTTTTTCATTTAAGACAAATTAAATGAAGATAACAATACCAAAGAATTTGTGTTTGCAATCATTTTCAGGAAGAAACTGAGTATTATCTGACAGAATTGCAGGGGTGTCAATACTTTTGGCCACAACTGTAGATCCCAAACTAACATCATCAATGTAAAGTTCCCATAGTGTTGGTCATCTGCATACCTTCCCTGTGACCTTCTCCTCATCTGAGATCTCATGTTAGCGCCGTCATTCCCAGGGGCGACGCATGCGCAGATCGATAGTCTTGAACTTCATCAATACCTTACTGAAACTCCCAGATATGATTGCACTTGTGCGGGATCTTAGACAGATCACAGAGAAGAGTGACCTAAAACTAAAGATGGCTGACAACACTCCAGTATTGGACAATTACAAAGGGCACATAGACACAAAAAGGACTCACCGTCAAAAAGTTCCAATAAGTCCACTGGGAAAGAATTCAATAAAAGAAATAGACAGCATCCAAATCAAGTGAAAACAACTTCAAGATTCCATTTATTCTGCGATAGATGGCAAGTTTCGACCAGCCATAGGTCTTTTACAAGCATACTTGAAAAAGATCGATGGCTGGTCAAAATGTGGCATCTGTGGCAGAAGAAATGGAACCTTGACTTTTTTTCACCTGATTTGGATGCTGTCGCTTTCTTTTAGAGTTGAGTGACCTGTCACTCACTGACAGGAGGCCTCAGCGTGGAAAGGAGAGCGATTGGAGAGCTATAAGTGCAGAGCCAAGTCCTTTGTGATTGTGGCTTATTTGCATGAAAATCCAATGGATTTTTATAAACCAGACCCAAGGGCTTAAACAAAGGCCACTGGTGTTTGTTTGGAGGCTAAGAACATGCTGACAGTTTCCTTTTAATAATAATAAAAATATGTCAAACTTTTTTCTTTATAAAGTGGTCATATGAAATTGGAAAGAAGATTTTGCTTTTTTTTCCCTCCAGAAACACCATTCTTGTTCATGGGCTGCATTTGCTACTGCAGATCAACTAAGTTCATTTGGTTGAGAATGAGCTGCAATATCAGACACGGCCTATGAGCAACAGTTTATCCCTTTTGAAAGGTATGTACTATTTGTGTGTAGCAAATAATGTTACTTAGATTTGATCTTTTATTTTCACAGGCGGCATCCTCTGCCTTAAGCAGCTTGGGTCATGTCTACACTGCAATTGGCGACTACCCTAATGCATTGGCTAGCCACAAGCAATGCGTTCTCCTGGCTAAACAATCCAAAGATGAACTGTCTGAAGCACGAGAACTGGGGAACATGGGCGCTGTCTACATCGCAATGGGGGACTTTGAAAATGCAGTTCATTGCCATGAACAACATTTAAAGATTGCAAAGGACCTTGGCAACAAAAGAGAGGAGGCCCGGGCATACAGTAACCTTGGCAGTGCCTTTCACTACAGGAGAAACTTTGACAAGGCAATGTCCTACCACAACCATGTTCTAGAACTTGCACAGGAATTATCCGAGAAGTCCATTGAGATGCGTGCCTATGCTGGCCTGGGTCATGCTGCACGCTGCATGCAGGATTTGGAGAGGGCTAAACAATATCATGAGCAACAACTGTCAATAGCTGAAAGTCTTAAGGACCGTGCAGCAGAGGGTAGAGCTTCTTCCAACTTAGGTAAGTGTAATTTCTTGCCACGTATCTTTTTATTTTTTAGTATTCATCTAAAGCAATTCTCAAAGTTTAATTGTTTTGTAATTGTAGGGCATATAAGTGAGTTACAATGAGAATAAACAGACTTGTGTGCTATCGTTAGATTGACTTGTTCTTGTATAGATTTTGGTGTTCTCCATTATAGTCACTATTGTAGAAAATTCTGCAATCTCCTGAGAGTACTTCGCTAACCATTTCGATATGAAAATTGAATGGATGGGGACAACATTCACTTACTGACCGGTTGGTAACAAGCTGTAGATAATTTTATAGAAATGATTGCGTAGATATAGATCACTGTGAGGTGTAAGTAGGTGACAGCATTCAGTGTTTAGTATAGAAGTACCTTTACACAATAGATGAATGTTGGCAAAATCCGCTGTACGCGGATGTGTCATAAAAAAATAGCTGTTGACTGAAATAGTGCTTGGTCTTCAGCAATTTAAAGTTTATGGCCACCTCAAGAAATATGGTGAATGATCTCATAGACTATGAACTTGTGATAAGTCTGAAGAGCACAGAAGCAAAACTACTGAGTTTACAAATAGTTCCAGAGATCCAGTTTTTCAAAAGCGTTCAGATTCTGGGGCTTCAGAGAAATACACAAGAAGAAGAAGAACACAAGGCTTGTGTTAGTAAGTGGCCATGGTTTTAAATTCCCTGTTTGTCATTTTAATGGATAAAGATTAAAGAATTATTGACTTTTATTTACTTTGGATGTGCCGTTTCTTCCGTCTTCCCCTTGGTAATGGCCATTGGTCAAGGTTTGTTAGACTGGTGACTTGTACAGGACAACAGACACAACAAATAGTGCATCAAATAGCTGAATTAGAATCCGGACCAAGAATGATTTCAGCCTATCCTCCTATTGTACAAAGCTGGACAATAAAAGGTATAGGGATGCTGAAAAGTCCTTCAAAATGTCAAGTAGATGGTCACCACTAATATACATAGTCACTGATCTATCTATTACCATTACATCACAGGAGTAAAGAAAACCTCTATAGAGAGAATAAGAGTCTCTTTCCAGTTTCACCCGTACTACCTGGTAAATATGCACCACAAATCTGCAATTCTAACACTGTGGTCATCTTTTTCTCAAAAATCTTGGGTGCTGAAAGACTGATGGCATGTCACTAATGCACAGCTTTATCAGACAGATATACGGCCATGCTGGTCATGAAAGGTTTTAAGCATTGTCAGCTACTTCAGTGTCTGTCACTTGACAATTGCCCAGACGACTAGTTAGTAGACAGTATATCTGGTTGCACACCCAGCAGCCAGGAGACCACATCGGTCCCACAATGCTATTCTCTGCGGCCCCAAACCATCTGGTCACAGACATGCTTTTCTGGTGACTGCTCTCATGTATCGCACGTCAGAGAGAGGAGTAGTGGTGTGTAAATATCAACAGAGATGTTAAGTATTTTTTGCTCATGGTTTGGCCATCTTTTGAATTGCCATATATACACAGAATAAGACTCTCCCTCTTTTGTGGAGTGCCATACAGGGGTCAGATGTGGTGGCCATACACGATTGCTCTTCTTTATAGTTTTATCTAGTTTTGCTTACATTAAAGGGATTGTCCAAGACTAAGATATTAATGACCTATTCTTGGGGTAGGTCATAAATATCCTATTAGTGGGAGTGCGACACCCTGCACCCTCAGCAGATGTTTGCAGGTCCCATGGTGGCCGGTATAGACCATGTGTAGTTCTGGGACACCACAGCACTGTACACTATATATTGCCTATTCTTCTAGGGTACTGCAGCTCAGCTCCAAAGGATATGTTAGCAGTATGTAATCCTGGATAACCCTTGTAGTAGCTATGAGAGCTGCTTTTATGATTTCTTCCTTCTTACAGAAGATACAGGAGAGAAAGTGACCTTTCATTTTTCCCATTGGAGATCTGGAATCAAACCTCTATGGCATTTACTTTCCATATGTCTTCACTATCTCAGATGGTAATATCCCCATTAGTGTGATTTCAACCATAGGGATTAGTTCAATGTGACAATGTGGCCCTCAGACCAGAAGAGGCTGTACATCCCTGCAATGTATGCTATTGAAGAGAGAGAAATACACTAAAAACATGTTGACACTATGTCTGCCCAACTGTAACATTACCCTTTGATGTTGAGTGGCTACAGATACCACGGTCCCAGTGTAGGAACGGAGAACACGTTCAGGAACAGTGTACGTGCTATTCACCAAGAGGAGAGAATACTAGGAAACGCTTCCAAAAAACCATTCCAACGTTCTTCACAGGTTCTACATTTATTGACCACCTTTTTCTGAGTCACACCGACTCTCTCAGCACGTAAAGAACATATTGCTGACGCTATGCAATTCACAGGTTTCATTATAATATTTGCACAACTGGATGAGTCTCGAATATCTAATTTTCACCGTCTATTTTTTTATGCATGGGCTTAGCAAACGTTATAAATGAGACTCCTATTAAATTGAATTCAAGTGTGCTACATATTATTTGGTTCCGCCACATGCTATTGATCAAATAATGCGGTGGTATTCATGAAATTTAATAATAAACGTGTCTAGGAATATTAGGAGCGCACAGATATTTTTTATTAACATCAGTCTTTGCTTCTCTGTTAGACCAGGACTGTTTGGCTGCTTAGAATTCCAGTGAGGTTTGGAAGAACTGTGTATTTTTGTATCTGTGTGTGTCTGTCTCTTCTGTAATTTGGGTGAATGAATATCCCACATGCTATCATATTTTTTGTAAAATTATTATTTTTTTAAATTAAATTCATATTTTTATGCATTTATTCAATTAAAGCATTGGTTACAATATGTCCTTTCTGACACTTGTGGGGGAGGCTATTGCTAGTAGTAATTTAAAGGGGTTTTCCCCGTTGATCTGCAGAACAAGGGGGCAATAGAGTTTGGCAAATCAAGCTCTTCTTCTTAAAGGTAATCTCACTAGGTTTTTGCCTGGTTGTAGTGATGCATCATTTTCTGGGCTACTTGCTGCAGTTTTTATGATCTTTTGATAAAAACAATGATTTTATCACTGTAGGACTAATGACCTGCTGCCATGTAGTCCTCCATATTCATGAGCTCCATATAACCACGCCCCCACTTCTGATTGGCAGCTGTCCACCTATACACAGTGCACACAGAAAGCAGCCAATCAGTGGTGGGGGCGGGGTTATACAGAGCCCAGCATTCAGAGAACAGGCTGGTCTGCAGCAGGTAACACAGTTATCAAAACTGCAGCACCCAATAAGTGATACATCACAGGAATCAAGGTGTCAGCCCTTACATCATGCTTCTCTCGGGGAAGCAAAAACCTGGTGGCTGATTTCCTTTATGATTGATAATTAAGCATTGGAGCAAGCCCACCAAAAACCAGTGCATGAAGTAATTCTCGATTTTTGGTGTTTTTCTTTCTTTACCTCTCTCTGCATTCAGCTGTAAGTTTGGTCAGTGTTGATCCTGTGAAAAATGTAATGCAGCCCTATGTCTTTAATATTTAAACAGAACCTTATCGCCGCCCACTGACTGACCAGAGAGGCTCTTGTAAGAGAGCAATCAAGCCTAATTCAAAGGACATTATTAAGGTGGAGCTGTCACAGCCTTGATTTTAATAAAAGTGGCTACTTCAATTAAATTGTCTTATAATTGAAGAAAATATTAAGGAACTTACTGCATATTCTTCAAATCCAGTGCCGTGCCAGAAATAGTAATTATTATTTTGATGATGCGGTTACCACCATGCATATTTATGAGCTCAGCTCTTCAACCTATGTGTGTATAAGAGGTCCTAACTAGTGTTAGCCATCACAGAACACATTTAGGAAAGATCAGAAAGATCATTTTCAGTCTTAAACTATAAGTTACCAAGTTAGCAATAATAAAAAAAAAAAAGAAAGAAAAAAAAGTAAATCAGAAACCTTACGTAATAGTCAAAATACAAAAAAAGTATACTATTAGGAAATGCAAGGTAGAAGGGGAAGGGGAGAGCATACAGACATGTGGAAAAAACAGGGACGCACAAGACAGGAGTGTGGGCATATTAGTGTTCAATATATCACATAGTGAATGATGATTATACAGAGGTTAAACTCCTAAACAAAGCCCAACTCTGTAGCAATGCAAGAACAAGTACGGTAGTTATCAAGACATGTAATTACAGCTATGTATATACAAAAGGTGAAGGTGAAAGTAAGCTATTGCATTACCTAAGAATGAAACCAGATGGATTCAAGGGCTCCTGGATTAATGTGCATTCGCCTCGACGCGCGTTTCGGACCATCCTTCGCCAGGGGGCGGATGTAGATGAGTGGGGGGGAGAAGTTTTAAAAGAGGACCCAGACCAATGAGTTTGTGACAATAAGTCTGTGCCACCAAGCATATGGCTCTGACTTAGACATTCAAGAGCTGCTCTTATGGTCACTCTAGTAGAAGAGAACATGTGCTAGTTGATGCTTCATTCAAATCTTCTTGGAGGTGATTTTGCAGCCGGGGGAGAATGGGAGACAACTTACCTGTTCTGGAGAAGAGGGTTACCAGCAGTGGTATTTTTAATGGCAGTAGTAGTCAAAGTCCTGTTTAAATTAAATACCGCTTCTATGCCAGGACATCCAGGCCTACAAACATCAGGTTAATTCTGAGACTGACACCAATGGACATTATAATGGGCAAGGCAGCCGGGAGCCAGAGACAGCACACTCCCTGACCGCAGAGACCTGATTCAAAAGCAGAGATGTATGCTGTGTGAGATAGGGTGGTTATACCCTGCACTTTATAGCGCCCGTTTGCTGCATGCATCTTTTTGACCAAGCTGGTGTACATCAGTATACCTTATAGCTTTTTTGATGTGGTATGGAATACTGCAGTCTGCTGCATTATTTATAGATACACCCTGAACCTGACTGGTATTTTGGGGTGTAATAGGTGACGACCTAAGCCGTAATGTGCGTAAAGTGACTATAGATGGTCCTGACAGTAAATAAATTCCAGATCAAAGTGGAAAATCCCACTCTGTGTTAAGCCACACTCCGAAAACTGCTCCACTTTTAAACTTTGAGTACCCCTATAAATCTGGCCTTGACATGAATACAGTGTGAAGGATGATGCTACAGCAGCCTACTTTCCTAACACAGGTTATTTGTAGTGCACTAAAAGAAATTCTGGTAAGATGCCGCAGACACATTTTTTTTTACAGCGTCTGTAATTGGGCGTTTCATTTAGTTTTAAGCTAAAAGCGTTTTTATTGATCAAAAAGCAAATTCTTTCATCATCTTACTCACTTGGGTATACAACCTGCACGAAATATGAATAATTAATAAAGGAGATTCATTCTCCAGTTAATGACCCCAGTAGCACCTTAGCTGTTTTCATCTGGTCTGGCAGACTGAACTGTGTGCACTGGAAGAGGATATTACAATTTGTGTTACAGTTTCATGTCTTCAGTAGATCAATCCCTGTTCTCCAGGGTCACAGCCAGGCCATGTTTTAGTTAAATAAACCCTTCAAATGGCTGCAAAGAGAAAATCGCGGTGAGACAATAGTGGTCAATAGGAAAAATCCTCAAATGTTTGCCGGTCATTGGGTGCTTACATTGAAAATCTTCTATTAAACTGTATTTTCATACAAACAACCCCAATTATCAATGAAATATCAGTAATAATAGTGTATCGAGTAGCTTACTCATTAAATATCAAGAGTATATGTTTGCATAAAAATCTGCCACTGGAGCTCAAAACATGTGAGGCATGTAGATCAGGAGAGCGGACTGTCAGTCATTACATGACTCACACTGGTAACTCCCACTTTCTTTTAAATTAAGCTCTGGAGGCAGATTCTCAGGGAGATTTATGTCCGGTCCATAGATCTTAACAGCTCATTTACATATTAACAAAAACATGGATTTCCATGGAATAAGACTTCGGATCGTAGAAATCAAGGTATCATTTTATTCAGCTTCCTATGACCTACATGCCCATATACACGTTTTAGGAGGGCTGACCCTAGTGACAGATTCCCTTTAACATGAAGACAACCACAACATGTACACTTGATATTTAATGATGAGTAATCTACGTGATACACTTTATTATTACTGATATTGAATTCATAATTGGGATTTTTTGCATGAAAATATAATTTAATAAAGATTTTGAATGTAAGCACCCAGTGACCGGCAAACATTTGAGGAATAACACAATACAAAGAAGTAGAGCAAAACTTTACAGTCATGCTCTATCACATGCCATATTGTGAAGATAGTCCTGATGACTTTTTAGTGATGATCAGTTTTTAGGCACAGACTATATGGCAATTGGTGCAAGTCATTAGACGATAGTGTCAGACCATGGCAGAATATTATCCCGATAGGGACTACAGTCTTAGCAGATCTGCCCCACTACTTTAGATGGAAAGCTCACAAACATTGGCACATGCCATGCAGCATTTGCCCAAATTATGTGTAAATTTTCACACCTTTCACTTCAGTTAACCAGCATGGGAGAGGCGACAGACAGTTGAGAGATTTACTAAGCCTAGAGCAAAGATTGTAATAAATAGAGTTAATGCTTATGTCCCCCCCAAAAAAATTGAGAAAAGTATTCAAGGTGTGATACCTTTATTGGCTAACCAGAGAAATTATATTTGCAAGCAAGCTTTCAGGGCTCAAAAGGCCCCTTCATCAGGATGGATTACAAGTGAATTCTCTTGTAATTTATCCTGATGAAGGGGCCTTTTGAGCCCTGAAAGCTTGCTTGCAAATATAATTTCTCTGGTTAGCCAATAAAGGTATCACACCTTGAATACTTTTCTCAATTTTTTTGGGGGGACATAAGTATTTACATCTATTTTTCTCGCTAACACGGTACCACAATTTTATTTTGTATTGTACATCGTAATAAATAGAGTAAATCTTATGCTTGTTCAATGCTCAGATATCATTTTCTGACTAAATTCAGCCCAAGACCCTCCTAATTTTTTAAGGAGGGTTCAGCTAAATTTTGCACATTTTAATCCCATGCACTTTAAGTTAGGACCGACATATGAAATCTCCCAATCTGCCCATGGGTCTGAAAGTGACTGCTAGGGTTATTTGCAATCATATTATACCTATTCCGTTATCTTAAAAGCATTGTTCTCTATTGAACAATACTTTATTGATGTGGCCTGGCAAATTAGAAAAATAAAAATAAATAGGCGCTCATCTTCTGGACAGTTCCCACTCCTCCTCCTCTTAGTGGTGTGTCGGCCACTGGTCTACTGGTATCAATATCCAGCTGGGCAACCAATATCAGCAGCCAATCAGTGGCTCTTCCAGATGTTACTGTGAATGCTTTGGTTACTCAGTGGCTGCTGATTGGCAGCAGTGCTCACCTGATGCAGTCTGGATGTTGATCCCATAACACCGGTAGAGGATGCAGCATTGGTTACGGAGGACAGGCTTTGGTCTCGGACGTGAATATCAATATTTATATTTTTCTTACTTCCCTACCCCCCATTACCTTTGTAACATGAAGTCACCAAAGTTGACACCTTATTTACATAGAACTTTGTGTTATCTATTCAACACCGAAATGTATGAAGTGGTATTATCCCAAGAGAGTGTGATTCTAACATGGATTTTCAAAGTAAGCAGTATACCCGCCTCATCAGGTCTAAGATGTACCAGTATATATTTAATAATATTTGCAGTTTTTTATTGTGAAATCCAGAGAAAGACTTATCTTTCGTGCATTTTTCTATGAAATTATATTAAATATCTCTGCCAGTACCTGTCATTGCTATGGTTAGTCACTGCATAAATACTAAATATGGAGTCAATTTACAGAGTCATGGTACTGGAGCTCATAGAGATTAGTCCGTGATAAGTACATTTAGGTCTTACTGCAGAGCTGTGGTCAGATTCAGAATGGCTCTTATAGCAGGGAAGAGATGTACGCTATGTAAATGTGTGTGGTTAGCCAATAAAATATTGTGACATAAAGGATTATAGACTGTTATCATAAAAGCTCATCTAAAAGACCATACAAAGGTCTGGCCCCGGAAGCTATAAAATAATATTGGGATAATGATCACTTTATATCACTCATTTTGTGTGGTGCTATTCTCCTGTATAAGATTGCAAAGTAAGCTACATTCTGTATGTCATACGTAAGAAAGTAATATTAGTCATGTCCATATGCTGTATTAAGACTTAGTAGCAATAGTTTCCTGGTTATTTGTAGCACACCATGAATACTGTACTGATACCCATTCATTATATGATGGTAAACCGCTTTTTTAAAATCATATTACAATATTGCAGTAATTCAGCAGTCTGGAATGTAGGATTTTATTTTGACTTATTTTACAACTAAATCTGAGAAATAATAATAATAATAATAAATATGTACCGGTAAATAACAATACAAAAAAAACCTTCTCCATACAGTATATCTCTGCCATGTCCCCTCCACTTTCTCACAATCCTGTGTATTTTTGTTGTAAGACAGCTAGGCTGCAGAATGAGCCTCAACCTCTATATAACTTGCAGTAGAAGAAAAAGATAGCTATGTCCTTTTCCCTATGTCCTTTCCCCCTTATGTCCTTTTCCCCTATGTCCTTTTCCCTATGTCCTTTCCCCCTTATGTCCTTTCCCCCTATGTCCTTTCCCCTTTGTCCTTTTCCCTATGTCCTTTTCCTCCTATGTCCTTTCCCCCTATGTCCTTTTCCCCTATGTCCTTTCCCCCTTGTTCTTTCCCGCTATGTCCTTTCTCCCCTATGTCCTTTCCCCCTTATGTCCTTTCCCCCATGTCCTTTCCCCCTTATGTCCTTTACCCCTTACGTCCTTTCCCCTTTGTCCTTTTCCTCCTATGTCCTTTCCCCCTATGTCCTTTTCCCCTATGTCCTTTCCCCCATGTCCTTTTCCCCCTATGTCCTTTCCCCTTTGTCCTTTTCCCCTATGTCCTTTTCCTCCTATGTCCTTTCCCCCTTTGTCCTTTTCCCCCATGTTCTTTCCCGCTATGTCCTTTCTACCCTATGTCCTTTTCCTATGACCTTTCCACCAAGTCCTTTCCCCCATATCATTTTCCCGCTATGTCCTTCTCCACCTATGTCTGTTCCCCCCTATGTCCTTTCCCCCATGTCCTTTTCCCCTATGCCCTTTCCCCCTATGTCCTTTCCACCTATGTCCTTTCCCCCCCCATGTCCTTTCCACCTATGTCCTTTCCCCCTATGTCCTTTCCCCCCATCTCTTGACCCCTTATGTCCTGTACCCTTAGTCTTTCCCTAGTAGAAGATGGAATAAATCAGCAATGGGTAAAATCCCATTTTCTCTGCTTAATATCTCCATGACAAATGTCAGTTTCTATTTACCGTTCTCAATTATTTTTAGTATGTTTGTTTCTATAAAGGAGTTGTCTTTTGCAGAAAACACATTATTAAATACCCTAGTAGAGAATTCTGAGTTAATTGAGAGATCTCCAATGCAATATCTATTTGATAGAGTGGGAAATTGCTTGAAACTGCATTTCTCACTATGGGAGACCCAACTTGTCCCTGTATCATACAGAGTCATATACATGTATGTACATGTATTTCAATGTGCATTGTGTAATACTTCACTTTTCTTCATGGCAGTACTGCAAGGAAAAATAACATATGCTGCCGTGTCTCCCCATAGATTACATTGGTACATTATGTGATCTTCGAGTGACTCTTGTACCATAAAAAGAATAGTAAAACATGAAAAGAAGGACACCAAAATCTATCAGTTCTGCTCACTAAGACAAAGGAGTTCTACTTTTCTTTCTCTCGGCAATCATCTAGGCGGACATTATGTTATGGCTCACCTTGTGAAGTGGATTCACTAATCTGTAGGTCAATATGAGCAGGGTGGACCAGAGGAATTGATGCAGCAAATTTTGATAGACATATAGAACAACTAGGATCAGTATAGTTAGATATTTGGAAAGGCAACTTGGAATAGCAGAGCCGAATGTGCAGATAGCACCTTGGAGTGACAGGACAGTTTACACTGTGTTCCAAATTATTATGCAAATGATATTTTTCTATGATTTTCCTAAATAGTCAGTACAAATGACAGTCAGTCTAATAAAAGTCATCACCCGTTAGAGTATACATCACATTTTATTGAAGAAACCTCCCAATGATAACAGTATAATCTCCAAAATGAATAAAAACTCAAATTGCACTGTTCCAAATTATTAGGCACAGTAGAATTTCTAAACATTTGATATGTTTTAAAGAACTGAAAATGTTCATTTGTGGAATTTGCAGCATTAGGAGGTCACATTCACTGAACAAAAAAGCTATTTAACTCCAAAACATCCTAACAGGCCAAGTTACATGCTATCATAGGAACCCTTCTTTGATATCACCTTCACAATTCTTGCATCCATTGAAATTGTGAGTTTTTGGAGAGTTTCTGCTTGGATTTCTTTGCATGAAGTCGGAATAGCCTCCCAGAGTTGCTGTTTTGATGTGAACTGCCTCCCTCATAGATCTTTTGCTTGATGATACTCCAAAGGTTCTCTACAGGGTTGAGGTCAGGGGAAGATGGTGGCCACACCATGAGTTTATCTCCTTTTATGCCTATAGCAGTCAATGACTCAGAGGTATTCCTTGCAGCATGAGATGGTGCATTGTCATGCATGAAGAGGATTTTGCTCCTGAAGGCACATTTCTGCTTTTTATACCATGGAAGACAGTTGTCAGTCAGAAACTCTATATACAGTATTTTGCAGAGGTCATTTTCACACCTTCAGGAACCTTAAAGAGCCCTACCAGCTGTTTCCCCATGATTCCAGCCCAAAACATGACTCCTCCTCCTCCTTGCTGAAGTCGCAGCCTTGTTGGGACATAGTGGCCATCCACCAACCATCCATCTGGACCATCCAGGGTTGCTCGACACTCATCAGTAAACAAGACTGTATGAAAAATAGTCTTCATGTATGTCTGGACCCACTGCTACAATTTCTGCTTGTGAACACTTTTTAGGGGTGGCCGAATAGTAGGTTTATGCACCACAGCAAGCCTTTGAAGGATCCTACACCATGAGGTTCGAGGGACTCCAGAGGCACCAGCAGCTTTAAATATCTGTTTGCTGGTTTGTAATGGCTTTTTAGCAGCTGCTCTCTTTATCCGATGAACTTGCCTGGCAGAAACCTTCCTCATTCTGCCTTTATCAGCACAAACATGTATGTGCTCAGAATCAACCACAAATCTCTTAACAGTACGATGGTCACGTTTAAATTTTTGGGAAATATCTAATGTTTTCATCTCTTGACCAAGGCATTGCACTATTTGATGCTTTTCAGCAGCAGAGAGGTCCTTTTTCTTTCCTAAATTCCTTGAAACCTGTGCCCTGCTTAATAATGTGGAACATCATTCTTAAGTAGTTTTCCTTTAATTGGGCTCACCTGGTAAACTAATTATCACAGGAATTTGAGATTGATTTCAGTGATCCAAAGAGCCCTGATACACAATATCATCTATGAGTTTATTTGAAAAACAAAAAATTACATCTTTATGACACTTAAATCCAATTTGCATAATAATTTGGAATGCAGTGTATGTAGTCAGGGACCTTGGTGTATCAGAGCCATGAAACAAACAAGTATCTTGATACAGCAGAGGTGAGTGTGCCATCAGTGTCTTGGAACAGCAGAGTCTTGGAGACCGATTGGTATTTTAATTCAGCGAAGCTGAGTGTGTGATTTGCACCTTGTAACAGCAAAGTTGAATGGCAAACAGGCACTTTGATGTAGCAGAGATGAGTGTACGGACTACTAGAGTTGAGCGAAACAGGTCAGTCAGCTTCAAAAGTCGCCGACTTTCGCCAAAGTCGGGTTTCATGAAACGAAACCCGACGACAGTGTGAAGTTGGCCATGCGGTCGGCGACCCAAGCGCCAAAGTCGGGTTTTGCCGAATGCTTGCACGTGACTTTTTTCAGCCAATGAGAGAAGCGTAGCGTACTGGAGTGGGAGTGAGAGTGGGAGAGAGAGAGATTTCGCCGCCTTTAGGGTTAAAATTCATGCCAGGTGTGTTTGCAGTCCTCCACTCACTGCCGGCTTTTCTCCCCATTGACTTGCATTGGGTTTCATGTTTCACGACTTTTCCCGACTTTTCCCTATAGTCGGCCGATTTCGTTCGACTCGACTTTTGAGAAAGTCGGGTTTCATGAAACCCGACTCGACCCTAAAAAAGGCAAAGTCGCTCATCTCTACGGACAACATGTTGGGGCACTAGAGTCGAATTAACAAAAAGGACACTTTGGTCTAGTAGAGCCGAGTGTATGTATGCAGAACTGGATTGAAATACATGCACCTTAATGTAGCGGAGTTACCTGTTCAGGCAGCACTGTGGAGTAGCAGAGCCGGATTGGCATATAAGCACCTTGATGAAGCGGAGTTGATTTTTTGTGGTATACATCTGCTATTACAATTACATGTCTCCTGCCTTGTGTGTTACTAGGCCTCATGCCTGTGAAATGATTGCAGTCCAATGACCAAGAAGATAATTGGAGAAAAAGATAATGTATATATGTATAGCAGGAGACAATTACACACTGACCTTGATTACTGTAGATCTTCTCAGGGCTTGCTGTCCTGTGGGTAATAACAACACGTCTTTTACACAAAGATGTCGAGGATGTTAAATGTGTTTCATTTCAGTAAGAAAAGTTCTTAGTGAAAATGGCTAAAGCGTAGTTAATTTTTCAGTGGATTAGTTGGAATGGTGCTTAAAATCCAGTCTCCGGTGCATTGTAGAATTGAGAATGCAAGAAAACATCATGCAGCTGTTGAAGTGGTCCGAGGGGAAACATAATATTGCTCTATGTTTCGGAATGTTGAATTTAACAGACTAGATGTGTGTTGCAAGTTTTAAGTCCTGTGCAACAGGGATGTCTGGATTTCTACCAGAAGCCCCATGCTGTCAACATTGGGAAAGCAGATGGCTTCAGATGATCTGGCTTGTCAAGTACTGCTCTACCTTGTTTGACTGCATTGAGGGAAATTGGAAAATATCTAATAATTGGCTTCCTCTGAAGCCATTGATACATGTTTAATTAGCCCATATGCCAAAATTGCTTGCTTGTCAAGGTTTGGCTCTATTGGTGGGATTTTATCCATATTTCCCAGTTCAGAGGATGCCTTTTATGATTTATTATGGTTGTAGATAATAAAATACTTTTACAGTAGAGTAGCAGTTACTCGCTAAATGGAATTTGTTGTGTATTTGTCCCCCCGGTGTCACTTATTGCAGATCTGCAAACAGACTACAGTGTAAGATTATGAAAAATTTTCATGTGCAGAAGGAGAAAAGTTTTTTTCCACCCTACATTTATTATGTTCTGGGGTCCCAAGGGATCTAAGGGGATATTAAGGAACTTTCGATTCACATCAAATAACTTCAAGGCAGCACAAATGTTCTTATTAAATTTGATCGACCTGCTGAATTCGTATTTTGGGCGAGTCACTCATCACTAGTTAACATCAAATATTTCTATTTGAAAAAGTATTATAGGGCTAAGGGCTCGTTCACACTAGCGTATAGCATCCAATGCAAGAGAATCAGCTGCGATATGCAATGACCTTCAGGTCAGTCTCTGCTGTGAGCGTGATCTGAGGATCATGCTGTTGTCACGTGGACCCGTCCTGTGTGACGCGACCCGCAGACCGGTAACTAAAACAACAAGACATGGGGAAAGGGGAAACAGTTACAATGGTGGGCCCTGTGATAGGGAAAGGGGACGTGGAGACCTCCTGCACTCCCCTGAGTCAGTGTCCATAACGCGCCTAACGTTCCCTAGGCCGGTTCCGCACCGGGCGCTGCTCAGGATACCTGTCACCCTAGCACACCCTACACCTATCCCTTGCTGGGGAGCTGGGTGGCGCAGGCACTGGCCCCACCGCTGTACTATACACACGAAGGAAAAACACAAACAGGGAAACACCACTTAGCTTTACTCTGTTGCATTTGCTCCTGGCAACAGAGTCCACCACCAGAATGCAGCTCTCCTCCTGAAATGCTGCCACCAAGCTCTGTCAGAGCTACAAGGAAATCCCCTATGACTCCTTCCACACCAGGGCTAAGACAGTGCTGCAAGGAACGTTCTCTAGCTCCTTCCTCCACCAAGGATGGTTGAAATGAATACTATCACCAACACTGATTGCAACACCTGTGACTCTTTTATAGCAGAGCCAGCAATCACACCTGCATTATAAACATGTGCACTTAAGTAAAGATACAAGAGTACAATGACGCTCACCACCACCGGGGGCAAACTTAGAACAAACGACACCACAGTGCAATAATCCTAATGGCCACCGGGGGGCAAAAACCAAACCTAAGCACAGCTTAAGAAAAAAAAGGTTACCTGTGCTTATCAGTCCTGATCCAGCATGGATCATGACAGCTGTGATCTGATTCTCTCTTCTCCATTGTGAGAGTCGATGTATGTCAGACTGCACTGGGGTGACACCTGAGTGCAGTCCGATGTTTTGCATGTACCCATAGACTTGTATGGGCGCGCTGCCGATCACAGCATGCAGCGATTTTTCTTGTCATACCGATTCAACTAAAAAAGCGCTAGTATAACATTGGAGCGAATGCCATCCGATGAAGCATCAGATAGCCCTCGTCTGAGTTATACGCTGGCTACTCACCATTGTGAGTGAGCCCAAATACCTTCTCAATAGCATTTCAATTAATCAGCTGGGTGCAAAGCAGTTTTAACCATTCGAGAACAGCAAATAATCTCAGAAAATATTAAGGTTTTCATTGCTGTCAAACCTGCTTTTAAGGTTATACTATGGATGAATGCCATTTATTACTTTCTTTTGTGCCTAATTAAGTTTACTAAGATATAGATATAGATATGTCTGAATCTTCTATAACTGGTTGTTTGACATTACCTTTAACACACTAAAACTTTGAGAGGTAAACCTGTTAATGTGACTTTATTTTTGACCTAGATACAACAGACTTGCAAAATAGTAATGAACTAAATAATTTAACCACTTATCCTCTTTAAGAGCTGAAAGCCGCATGTTTTCATGGTACCATAACAGCAGCTACTCTATACACATACACTTCACATCATTGAAATTTCAATGCCAAGAAGAAAAGGTCATGCAATTTTGAACAGGATCAATAGACATGTTAATGAAATGCAAATAGTGGAAAAATGAGAACAACATTTTCAAAACATCTCGATTTATTCCGCGTCAAGTATGAGCGCCACTAGCAGAAATGCAAGCACTTACACAGCTTGGCTGCTGTCAATGAGGTTATTAATGATTGTCTCAGGAATATCCAGCCACTCTAAACGCACGTGGGCACACAAAATCAAGATATGTTTTATAGGAGGCAAGTTTGGAGACGATGAAAGCCATGGTAGCACTTGTAGGCTGCTCACTGTAGCACAAGCAATATGCAGCCTGGCATTGTTGTGTTGAAAAGTGGTTCCTGGTCCTGGAGCACCTTGCAGAAATGGCCACACTCACATCAGTGTAAATCGAGCTGTTGCTATACCTGAATGAAGACTAGAGGGTCCAGCTACAGGTATTCATTTGGCATCACACCACCGCTCTCAAAGGCTATCATGGTGCAGAGCAAGAAGATGGTATTGATGTTAGCATGCCAAGGCGTGTAAGTGCGTATATTTCTGTGCTCGGTGCTCATATTTGATACTAAGCAAATCGAGATATTTTGAATAATTTGTTTCCAATTTTTCATCATCTGCATATCTACAGTGGCATTTAAAAGTTTGTGCACCCCTGGTCAAAATTACTGTCATTGTGAACAGTTAAGCAAGTTGAAGATGAAATGATCTCTAAAAGGCCTAAAGTCAAAGATGAAAGATGACACATTTCCTTTGTAATTCAGGCACACATAAAAAAATATATATATATTTTTTTCATCTTTTACATTTTAAAAATTACAAAAAGGAAATAGGCTGATGCAAAAGTTTAGGTGCCCTGCATGGTTAGTACCCAGTAGCACCCAATTTTGAAAGTATCACAGTTTGTCAAGAGTCTTTTAATTCTTGTATGAGGGATTTTTATCCATTCTTCTTTGGAAAATGTTTCCAGTTCTGTGAGATTCCTGGGTCGTCTTGCATGCATGGCTATTTTGACATCTAGCCACAGATTTTCAATGATGTTCAGGTCAGACGACTGTGAGGGCTATTGTAAAAGCTTCAGTTTTTGCCTTTTTAGGTAGTGTATTGTGGATTTTGACCTGTGCTTAGGACCATTATCCATTTGTAGAAGCCATTCTCTTTTCAACTTCAGCTTTTTTACAGATGGTATTATGTTTGCATCAAGAATTTGTTTAAATTTCATTTAATCCATTCTTCCCTCTACTCGTAAAATGTTCCCCATGCCATTGGCTGCAATACAACTCCAAAAGTATAATTGATCCACCCCCATGCTTAATGGTTGACAAAATGTTCTTTCCCTGAAATTCTGTTCCCTTTTTCCTCTACACATACCTTTGATAAATGTGGCCAAAGAGTTCTGTTTTAACCTCATCGGTCCACAGGACTTGTTTCCAAAATGCATCAGGCTTGTTTAGATGTTCTTTTACATACTACTGTTGCTAAATTTTATGGTGAGAATAAAGGAAAGTTTTTCTTCTGATGATTCTTCCATTGAGGTCATATTTATGCAGGTGTCTCCGAACAATAGAACAATGTACTTGTTAGGCGTCAGGTTTCTGTCACTGCACAGCAGGAATCCCGAGCTTTGCCTTCGGCAGTCTCCCATTCCTCTCCGGCCGCAGTGGAGCCTGCATAGCAGACTCGTCGATCCCAGCGCTCTGCTCACACCAGCATTGTGGGTTTGGTTGCTGCTGCCACCTCTGGTCCAGCTATAGCAACGCTTGCTGGCCAGCAGCGAACTACTCCGGACTAAGTCCTCCTTTTGGTCCACTGAGCATGCCCATGGGACGATCTCTCATTGGAGATCGGAGGTCACATGTTCAGGTCCTTCTCCAGCTCGGATTGGACCATCAGGAGGGTCCCAGAAGGACGCTGCTTTAAAAGGTTCGCATGGCCGCCCCGCCATGCGCTATGATAGACATTGAGTCTTTTGCTTTAGTGGTGTGTCTGATGATGGATGTATGATTCTGTTGACTTACTCATTAAGATCCCCCTTCCTCGGTTGTGTATGAGTTAGGGTCTTAGAGTTAGTCTCAGCACCTAGCACTAGTACTGCTTAGCGCCACAGTGCAATAGCGCCAGTGGGTGTCAGACAGTGCAGACACCACAACTCCGCAGTTACCGCAGCGGCTATCTGTGCGGCGCCGTGCGCAGTTAGTAGCGCTTTCCAGCACCGTTCTCACGCTGGTTAGTGGCGACCGCCAGGGTAGTCGTAGCATCCGCGCTGTGCGGTGTACTACTTTCAGTCGTGTCCTGTGAAGCTTAACAGTTATATGCCGGCTAGTGCGGACTCCGTGAGGTAACAGAGTCCACTCTTGCAAGCACCGGGTCAGTGGGTCCCCTCCAGTGTCCGGCTTCCACCTGTTATATCGTATCCGTCATTGTCTAGCAGCAGTTTCCATCTCTGCACGGTGGATCCCAGGCTGCGAACGCACCTCATTAACACCTTTATCATTTGGTGCGTTCTGCCAGTCTAACAGTACTACAACTCCAGAGTCTGCTACATCTTTCTGAAGGCCTTTTGCAGTCAAGTGAATGTTCTGATTTGCTTCTCTAGCAATCCTACAAGCAGTTCTCACTGACAATTTGCTTGGTCTTCCAGACCTTATCTTGAACTCCACTGTTCCTGTTAACTGCCATTTTTTTTTTTATTTCAAACTGAGGAAAGGGCAGCTTGAGAACGCTTTGCTGTCTTCTTATAGCCTTCTCCTGCTTTGTGAGCCTCCACCATTTTCATTTTCAGAGTGCTAGTCAGCTGCTTAGATGAACCCATGGCTGCTGTTTTTTGGCACAAGGTTAGAGAAGGCTGGGTTTTTACAAAGCTGGAAAGTTTGCATAACCTGGCCTTTCCTAATGATGATAGGGGATAAGGCAAAACCTTAACAGGTTAATTAAGGTCTGAAACCTTGGTCAAAATTATCTGAGCACACATATCTCCATGGGTGCCAAAACTTGCATCAGCCCATTTCCTTTTTGTAATTTAACATATATATATTGTAAGATGGCCGGACGAGTCCTTGGGGGGGGGAGAGATATGTGTCATCGCAGTTATTAGTTGTGGTGATGTGAGATCGTAAGCATGTTCCAGCACATATAGTGCTGAGAGAATTCTTAGACCATTCCAGGGCCGGGTTTTACGAGCAGTCATAAGAGATGAGAGGGAATGACAGCTTGTAATTTTCTCTTCCTCACAACAGTTAATTACTGGTTTTAATCTGCCTTTTAGAAGTACCATTTGTTGGGCTGCTCATAGTTTGGGTTGTTAGTTGCAAACAAGCCTAAAACTCATTGCCTGACCTAGGTCAGTGAAATCTTAAATGGTTATTCTTATCTCAGGTATGAAATGCTGTGATGGGAGTAACTCCATCCAGGCATTTACCCCTGGAGGTGGGGCTATGGAAACACCCGAAAGTGAGTGATCTACACCGTTTTTGTAACTCTTAAGTGTAAATGTAAACCTAATGTTAGGTCTACATACTGTAAATCATATCTGTGAAGCAGTTTATTTTTTTAAACTCCCTCAAAAGATGACAATAACATGACACATATAATAGGATATTCTTTACATATGACCTGGTGGTTGTCTATAAAATACTTTCTCATGTTGGGTCAACTTGTTCTCCCATAGGATATTGTTTTAATTTGGAAAAAAGCTTTTATAGTTTACTAGCTTGGCCTGTGCAAAATTTTCGCACATTGGTCGTCAGGGGCGCAGGCAATTTCAGAAAAAGCAAGCTGGTCAAATGTAAATGTATTTCATCAGCTGATGAACACAGACAGGTATTTATATATGTAGATTGGTAATGCATTAAATTGGTTTGATAAGTAGAGGCCAAAAAATGTCTTCCAGTTGAGGTGCCACCTGCAGGTCATTGTGTCTTTCTGCAGATTTATGAAAATGAATGTTTAAACTGTATTTAGTGCTAAAATCGAGGATATGAGTGAATTAATGGTGCTCTATGAATGAGTAAAATAAATAAATAAATACTGCTATAAAAATTCCTGGATGCAAAGTTCTTAAGAAAAGTAGATTGTTAAGTTTACTGATACCAAACTTTTCATTCAAAACATGCTGAGAAGGGTCTTACAACTGGTCAAAATCACGCCGGTCACTGCTGTGGGGCCCTGGTGTACAACAGTGAATTGTCTGTGAACACCAAAAGACTTTGGAATTGGACTGTCTTCTGATTAAACAGTTCAGATCTGCAGACAATTTTTGGTCATTAAAAATATCTGTTGCCTCTAATGTCACTATGAGAGCCTCAAACTAAATGTGCCTTATCGTGGCAGGCAGGAAGAATGAAGCTTATTTCTGAGTCAAAGTAGAATTTTTCTTACAAAAGTGTTTAGCGCTGTTAATAAATAAAATAGGGTGGGGCAAAACTGTGGGAGGAAAGGGACCCTGGACCAGATGGCCCAACCCACTATGGTATGAGCACTTAATTTGTATACAAACATAAAGAAGGTTTTTTTCTGAAACTATGTATCAGATTTTTAAACTTGGAGTATGTCTCCTTCTTGCGCACTGTCCACAATAATGACCTGGGTTTGTGTTTGTGCGTGACTGCCGACGTCATCCTGACTGACAGCTGGCTCCCCGCAGTTAGGATGCAGAGAGTCGACTGTCAATCAGCATGATGTCAGCAGTCATGCCCCGTCAACAGAGTAGAATGGAAGGGAAGTTGTTGCTCTGTCAACGTGACATCTGTGGAAGATGCTGAATTGTCTGCAGGGGAGGAGCGGTCTGTGACTGTTGTGTGCCGGCAGAGATCAATGCCGGGCACAACAGGTTGGTAGTTAGCAACTATCTGCTTGTTAGTTGTTAGGCCAATAGTAAAAAAAAAAATTGTCTTGGATAACCCTTATACGGAACAATAAGTATGATGATAATGATACCACTCACACAGTCATTCCTATTGAACTTATTTTAGACCATTTGGAAACAACCACCTACAAAATCCAGTTACTATTATTGTGTTTTTAAAGCTTCCATACTTTGATAATATGTAACGTTTAATTGTTACATTGTAAAACAATGTAAACATTGAGTGTAAGCTCTTTGTAAAAGGGATTGAAAGGTCATGCCAAGATAAGAAGCAGATGTGCGTCTTGTGCTTGTAGATATCGCAAATGGTTCTAATCGTTAGGTGCTGACATGTTCTACTATTAGAATAACTCAATGCACAGCGGAAGATTTATCATGAAAACGTATATGAATTCGGGAAAGTCTTCCAGAGAGTTTATGTTTGAAATGCTTGAAAGCCATTAAAGTAGTAATAGTAAAGAGAACTGATCTTACTGCTGTTTTCGTTCATGGAGATGAGTAGTTGCCTGTGATAGTTCTTAGTGAGGCACCAGCAGAATTCCTTGTAGATTACAGCTCCATTAAGTTTGAAGACCTTTCTTTATGAGTAAACTTCTGTGATATCATCATGAAAGTCCATCATTGGGCTTTAGATAAAATACTTGGTAATCAAATGTAACATAAAACACACAAATTACCTCTAATCTTGTGTCTCTTATAAATGGATGATTGTGATGCAATGTTATACTTACTATGCCATTACTTGATCAAAGTGGAACACGGTACAGTTGGCCATACACTTTAGATAGCTGTGGTCTGATCCTCATTCAGCTGACAGCCATTCTTCCTGACTGCTACCTCCACATACATACACTCTAATTCTGACTTCAATAATGAGAGGAGACATAGAGGTAACTCATATTTAGACTGGTCAACCACACGGCCATTAAATGACTAAATAGAAGCTTACAGGGAGTTGTTTTATAGTCTGCTAATAAAGGCTGATCACACAATAATATAATCACTCTCTTCGTCTAGAATATCATTGTTCTTGGCAACACATGTCCTATTCACAAAGAGTGATGTGCTGCCGAGAACCATGATGTTTTAAGCAAGATAAAAACTCATTTAATCCAATGAATGAGCAATTTGCACCATAATCTGATGCCTTTAGAAAGGCTGGTGTGACTCTGTGTCATGGACAAGCCATGAGTCGGGGAAGTCAAGGAGTCCGAGGTCATAAGCCAGGATATTATGTCATAAACAGAGGTGTGAAACAAAGGCGTAGCCAGGTCACAGTCCAGGGTCAGAATTCCAAGTATGTAGTGGATCAACACAAAGGCACTAGGCAAATGGATAGTCAAAGGCAAATCCAAGGTCGGGGAGCAAAGATCAGAATATAAGAACTCTGAGCACACAGCAAACACATACCATTTGAGCTAAGCTACATCTGGCAATGTTTTAATCATTGCTAGCCACCTAAATAGCCAGGTAATCTCTCAGAACGGGCGACACCTGGAGTAAACCCCACAGGCCCCGCCAGATTGGACAGCAGAAATGTCTTTCACAATACTGACAGCTCAGCATACCCCTGCCTCAGATTGGGTGGCTGAGCTGTCACTCCCAATCCTTACAGCTCAGCACACACCTGATCCTTTAGGAGCTGTCACTCACAGCATCTTTAGGACACTGTGAGTGGTGAAATCACGACAACCACTTATCTGGAAATGAGCTTTCCTGGAAACACTCATTCCCAATGATTGGTCACAGTAAATGAGGCTGACCATACACCTACGGTAGTTGACAGCTCTCATTCAGCTATCAACTATCGTTTCCCATTTCTCCATACACATGATCACATGGCTCAGCCAAACGTTCATATGTTTTCAAAGGGAAGAGGAGAAAGCTAAGTGGAACATAATAGTAAGCTGCAGATTTTCACTGTGGATTTCACCCATTTCAAAGCATTTTCTATATCAAACCACAACAAAAAAAAATGAATGGTTTGTTTTCAGTCCCGTTTGAATATAACTTTAATGGGAACCTGTCACCCCCCTGGGCATTTTTAACTAAAAGAGCCACCTTCAGCAGCATTAAGGCTGCATTCTGTGAAGGTGGCTCTTCCGTTTCTGACCCCCAGTAACGCTGGAATATTAACTTTTATAAATAGGTCCTCTTACCTGTAATGCGTCCCATAGGTATGGTGTGTCCCCCTGAAGCAGCCGCCTCCCCGCCGTCAATCATGTCTCTGTAGCGTCTGGTCCCCACCTCCCAGCCATCCATCATGCCCCTGCTCTGCGGTCTGTGCCCCGCCTCCCATAGCTGTCCATCATGCCCCTGCTCTGCTGTCTGTGCCCTGCCTCATTTTGTCTCCTACGCCGGCGCCTGCTCTGTGAAAACAGTTCTCGGGCATGCACAGTGCGTGCTGCCCTTGACCTGACATCAGGCGACCACGCCTGTGTGTTGTGGAGGCCCCAGATCCTGCTCCACAGTGTGTGTTATGATGTATTCACACTGCGGGGCAGGATCTGGGGCCTCCACAACACGCAGGCGTGATCGCCTGATGTTATTTCACGGGCAGTGCGCACTGCGCATGCCCGAGAACTGTTTTTACAGAGCAGGCGCCGGCATAGGAGACAAAATGAGGCGGGGCACAGACAGCAGAGCAGGAGCATGATGGACAGCTATGGGAGGCGGGGCACAGACCGCAGAGCAGGGACATGATGGATGGTTGGGAGACGGCGACCAGACGCTACAGAGACATGATTGACGGCGGGGAGGCGGCTGCTTCAGGGGGACACACCATACCTATGGGACGCATTACAGGTAAGAGGACCTATTTATAAAAGTTAATATTCCAGCGTTACTGGGGGACTGGGGGTCAGAAACGGAAGAGCCACCTTCACAGAATGCAGCCTTAGTGCTGCTGAAGGTGGCTCTTTTAGTTAAAAACGCCCAGGGAGGGTGACAGGTTCCCTTTAAAAATATAAGGATCATGCATGTTGAAATTCAACATGCTTGACTCTTCTCTTCCTTTATGTCTGCAATCAGGAAAAGTTAGGAGAACACCATATGCATTAATTAATCCTTCTTCAGTGCGGTGTTGGGAAAAAAGGAAATTGTAGTGCAAGGGGGACCATTATATTTAACTATGGAATGACGTCACATATAAAACATATAAATTAACATCTTATATGTGTATTGAAATACTTTTTAATTTGTACCTGTATTTTGCATGGCATTCCTGCTAAATGTACACCCCCCCTTCTTTAATAGTATATGGAAGTAAACCTTTTTCTCAAATTACTTAGCATCCTGTACACATAGAAAGTAGGCCTTGTAATAGGAGATATAGAGTTATATATAACGTAACTATCTTAGTAGAAGAGTAAAAACAGATTCACATAACTTATACTCCCCACATAGAGGAGGCATTTTCCCTAAGTTCTGTTTTCGGCATTTATATCCAAAAGATGAGTTAAGAAATTGCTGTGCTCCAGCAGGGAAGCCCAGCAATAAGTGAGTAAATCATGGTGTGCAGGAGACATGGTAAGTAAGCAGGAGGGAGACAAGGCAGTAAGATAGCGGAGAAGGTAAAAAGGTCAGGAGGTGACCTTGATCATTGCAGTCAGCCAAACAGCTGGGAAGCATCTTTTGCTGCTGGCAGGAGGAACAGATGTCATGGCAGGAGGGAGGGAGGCTTTACAGTACAAGCATGTGTTTTGACTACTTATGTACGTTTATTGGAAAGTAATGACATCGGTGATCATTAAGGCCTACCAACAAAATAATCTTGCTGTCCAGGTTAATATTCCTGGAAAACATCAATTGACTTTATTGCATTTTCTTGTACATTTATTACAGATATGATGTCTAAAGGGGGTTTTACACATAGCGATATCGCTAGCAATATCGCTAAAACGTCACTGGTTTTGTGACATTATAGCGATATTGCTAGCGATATCGCTATGTGTGATACTTACCTCCGACCGGCTCCCCCGCTGTCCATCGCTGGTCGCGCGAGATCGGACGGCTCCATTTCTCGTCGGGCGCTTCCTGCTGGGCTTCCTGCTGTGTGAGACGAGCGACGCTGGACGCGGGCGGGAGGACGTCTGGATCGCTGTGTGTGAAAGGTGAGTATCGTGCGCTGCGTCGCTGCTGCATCGCTGTGAGATCTTTCTGTATGAAAGCTCACTAGTGACCATTTAGCGATGCACCAGCGATCCTGACCGGGTCGGATCGCCGGTCGGATCGCTGGTGCATCGCTAAATGTAAAAGGGCCTTAAGACAACGCAATGATTAACACACAGTAACATTTGACATATAGGAGGTGGCTTAAAAGAGGAATTCTGGTATCCATCTTTATTTAGGTTCACTGGTTAATTGAGTATTTGTAATGGAAACTCTTACTTGTACTAGTTTCTTGCTGACGTTGTGAGGTAGAGCTTATTTTTTATTTATTAATTAATTTATTTATTATGCTTTGCTTGTATAGACCTATCTTAATCCACAGTACTTTACAGACATTATCACCACTGTCCCCAATAGGGTTCACAATCTAGATTCCCTATCAGTATGTCTTTGGACTGTGGGAGGAATCCGGAGGAAACCCACACAAACACGAGGAGAGCATACAAACTCCATGCAGATGTTGTCTTTGTTGGGATTTGAACCCAGGACCCCAGCGCTTCAAGGCTGCATTGCTAACCACTGAGCCACCGTGCTTAGCCGATCGGAACACTCAGCTGCATTGTCAAGAATGGTGAAGGAAAAAAGCAGTAGTCTTAGCCTCTAATTAGACATCAGTTCATTTCCGGATCATTAATAATGCTGCTAGCTGTTGTGAATTCACTTTCTGGTCTACCTCTGGTTACTAGGGAAGGTAGTGGAGCTGGTTATACTTACAGAGGGGTCGCGAGTTCTCTTTCTAGGCTCCCTCTGGTGGTTACTGGAGGTAATGGAGCTGATCTGAGTAACAGAGGCTTGCCACCTGATAATGAAGAGGACGATTGGATATTGGTAGTTTCTGACTGGATTTAAGACAGCCGACTCCCTCTATCCCTGCTGGTGATTTTTTCCTGCGTCCTGAGGTCTTAGTTTCCAGCTCAGTACCTGTATGCTCAGCTCAGTGTTCTTTTGCTATTGTTCACATTTGATCTGGTTTTGTGTATTTCAGTTTTGTGTGGTCAGCTAGCTCCGGCTGGGGCTGTGCTGAATCTCCATCCATATGTTACTGCTTGTGCCAGTTTTGTTTTTGTCCCTTATTAGATTGGCCTCTTTTTGCTCTGCTTTCAGAATATACCAGAGTGCTGATATAGTGGGCGAAGTCGTGCGACTTCAGTATTTTTCTATCAGATGTGTTGGACATTTTTTGCAGGGTTTTTTGCGTGATTGCAGACAGTGTCTTTCCTTTCCTGTCCTGTCTGGTTAGTGTGGGCCCCATCGTTTGCTTAGTCTATTTTCCTACCTGGTTTGTGTTTTCATCTTGTCTCACCGACAATATATGTTTGGGGCCTATCTATTCCTTTGGGGTCTACTCTGGGGCTGTTTAGATTTCCCCTTTCTTGCTTTAGGCTTATTTAGCTCTCCGGCTGTGTCGAGGCGTCTAGGATCATCGTAGGTAGGCTGTGGAGTCGGTAAGCCAAACCTGCGACTCCAACTCCTTAATTTCCCTTACACCGACTCCGACTCCACGACTCTGACTCCCACATATATTGCTTATATTTAAGTGAAAAATTTATTGTAGTAAAATGTGAACATCAGACATTTAATCATTTCTATGATCCAATAATCAAGATATTTAGATAGAACATAATATCTATTTATTGGAATACAACTTTAGAACACAAAAAACTGTAATAAATTGTAAATATGTAATACACTGTATAATATCAATTACATACATACGGTAAAGACAAAAGTTTGGATACACCTTCTCATTCAAAGAGTTTTCTTTAATTTCTTGACTATGAAAATTGTTGATTCACTCTGAAGGCATCAAAACAATGAATTAACACATGTGGAATTATATAATTAACAAAAAAGTGTGAAACAACTGAAAATATGTCTTATATTCTAGGTTCTTCAAAGTAGCCACCTTTTGCTTTGATTACTGCTTTGCACATTCTTGGCATTCTCTTGATGAGCTTCAAGAGGTAGTCACTGGAAATGGTCTTCCAACAGTCTTGAAGGAGTTCCCAGAGATGCTTAGCACTTGTTGGCCCTTTTGCCTTCACTCTGTGGTCCAGCTCACCCCAAACCATCTTGATTGGGTTCAGGTCTGGTGACCGTGGAGGCCAGGTCATCTGGCGTTGCACCCCATCACTCTCCCTCTTGGTCAAATAGCCCTTACACAGCCTGGAGTGTGCAAAGCAGAAATCAAAGCAAAAGGCGGCTACTTTGAAGAACCTAGAATATAAGACATACAGTATTATTTTCAGTTGTTTCACACTTTTTTGTTAATTATATAATTCCACATGTGTTAATTCATAGTTTTGATTTGATGCCTTCAGAGTGAATCTACAATTTTCATAGACATGAAAATAAAGAAATCGCTTTGATTGAGAAGGTGTGTCCAAACTTATGGTCTGTGTATATATATATATATATATATACAGTATATATATATATATATGGTGTATGTGTATGTATGTATGTATATATATATATATATATATATATATAAATATATACACACACACACTATGACACTTATCTCAGCTAAAACAAAGCCTAGATCCTCTGGCTACATTCACACTATGGGCGTAGCCAGGATCAAACCTGGGGGGGCAGAACCTCATACTGTTCCGCAGAATTTCATACTGCACACCTCAGCTGCTGCAGAACCTCATACTGCACACCCCTACACTTGAAAATAAAGCTTGCACCTTAAGAAGATGTGGTGATGAATGCAGTCTATTTATTCCAACTATCAATTGATGTTGATGTGTTACTGAAGACGAGCAATGCCTGTCCTGGGCGTCCTTTTGGGCAGCTATGAGGTGTACCTGACTGGTGCTAAGAAAAAAAGTAGTGTTAGTCTGTGTGCTATCCGGCTTTCATTCTTTTTGGTACAGATATGATATGGATAGACAGATATGGATAAATGGATATATAGATAGATAGAGGAGATTTCTAATCTGCTTTTGCTATTGAAAACATTAGCTATGAGCTCAAAAACCTTTCAGGTGATGCCGTTTTTTAAAAAGCTAATCTGCTTTTGCAACTGAAAAATGTATCCTCAAAAAACGCAGGAAAAACGCTGTGTGTGAATGTAGCCTTAGATCAGGAATAGAACAGTCATTTATAGGACATTTCATAACTTTCCCAAATTCCTATGAAAAATATTCAGCACATTCTGCATTGAACTACTGTACCCAATTTATTATATATTTAAGGAGTCGGAGTCGGTCCATTTTATACTGACTCCGACTCCACCAAAATGAGCACCGACTCCGACTCCACAGCCCTGGTAGGTAAGCTCCACGGCTACTGCTAGTTGTGTGGATATGATCAGGGGTCTGCAATCCGGTCTGCAATCCGCTTAGTTACCAACCTCTCTGGTTTTCTGTGGCTTAGCTTGGTCATGCTCTCCTCCTCGGTGACCCAATCATAACAGCTAGCCATCAACTTTGATCATGGCTCTGACCTAACGGAGCAAAGCTAGAATCCCAAGCCTGAAAATAAATCTCATGCTGGGGATTTATAATGTTAAGAGCCCAACTGCATATTCATTTTGGGTTATGAGCTATAGAAAACTGAAGCAATTCATTAATTCACAACATATGTCTAAGATTGACTCAAAACCTCAGGCGTCACGCTTCAATACTGGCCCCTATCCAAGTGTTGGACCAAGGTAGAGCACTCTAATCAAAACAGCACTTAGATCAAGTAAAATAGCCATGTCACTTGGTGAATGAGTCTGTGATGGGGTCAACTTTGCCCACCCTATGCCTTCCTGCATCCTGCGTATTGTATGGCACAGCCAGTTTGTCTACATGTGGCTGCCATTGACAATATTTTGGCTGTGTGGATCAGGACTGACTTTGAGTAATGAGGTTATATGGACAGTTGAATACCATCAATCTGAATGTTATCTTTTATGCACTTATTCTGTGGGGAGTCCATCAACTTCTTGTTTCTCCTAATAATAATAATAATAATAATGATAATAATAATAAAGGATGACAAATTCAATACGCAATATTGGTTAAAAGTCATTGGGGGTTCTTTTTCAGGCTGCGCCATTGAATTCGGACAAAATTTTCTGAGCAGTCACATACCTCCACAAAAAAGAAAATGTATTTTTTCACTTCATTTAAACGGAATCTGTCACCCTATTTTTCGCCTATCAGCTGCTGGCACTGACATCAGGGGCTTATCTACAGCATTCTGTAATGCTGTAGATAAGCCCCCGATGTAACCTGAAAGATAAGAAAAAAGAGTTAATTATACGCACCCTAGCGTTCGGTCTGGTCTGATGCCTGTCGCCTCCCATCTTCTAACGGTGATGTCCTCTTCTTTGCTGCCTGTTGTGGCTCCTGCGCAGGCGCACTGCTCTGCCCTGTTGAGGGCAGAGCAGAGTCTTGCAGTGCACAAGCACCGGGAGAGGTCCGGTGCCTGCGCACTGCAGTATTCTGCTCTGTCCTCAACAACTTTTACATTGTGTGATTCACAAAGGACTGAGGGGCTAATTCATTAAGATTGGCATAGCACATACCCGTATTAATGAAGGACTCGCTTGGGTATGATGTGCTGAATTAATTAAGAGGCACAGGTCACTTAAAGGGGGTTGTCTACTACTAGGACAACCACTTTTCATTCCCAACGCTTTGCCCAGATAAAATAAAAAAGCTTATATCACCTCCTGTGCTGGCACTGTTCCTGCGGTGTTGGCACTCATGATCCTGAGGCTTTTGAGCTGTTGTATTGCACATATTGCCTTCGCCCGATCGGCGCTGGAGTCACTATCTCCGCCTTCGAACATTTTCAACATGAATAAGTTGTCAGGGCTGCAGCTGATCTCTGACTTTCTATTTGTTATCAATTTGACAGAAGGCGGGGACAGTGATGCCAATGCTGATTGGGCACTGGGCTCACATGTCATCACAACTGCATGAGAACACCGGGACCGTTAGTGCCGATACCGCAGGAAAGGGACCGCCATGGGAGGGGAGTGTAGGCTTTTTTATTTTATCAGGGCCAAGAGTGGGGAATGAGAAGGGGTTGTCCTAGTAGTAAACAACCCCTTTAACAAATTAGCCGCAACTTCTGTGTAGTGTGCACCTTGCCAAAAATGCTACTCCAGTCAGGAACTGGAATAACTTATCTAGTTAAGAAATGTTGGCATTTTTACTGAAGCCATGCCTCCTTGACAACCCCTTCCATTTTGTCAGAGCAGCTCCAAACTGATAATTCCTAAAATTGCAACGTTTTTGCACATCTTCACATTGCGCCGAAATTTAGCAACTTTTCAAAACATTCTATGACCATTTTCTGGCTTAAAAGCTTTGATGAATCAGGGCTACAGTCTATTGTGAATAATGTTTTCAGGTATGTAGGGTTATGATAAGCTCATGCACGGAGTTTACTCTTGGTATTAATTTCTTAAAATTTGTGGTAACGGTCTTTCCAGTCCGTAGAATCTCCAGGTGTTGTGAAGGCCGGTGTACAAAACCAAGATGGTGAAGCATATTTTTGGGTTTTAAACCCGATGATAGCTAAATACTACAAGTCGATCCAATACATTAAATTTCATTGCATGTTATTGTTTACTACCAGTTTGCAAACTTTTGCACAGATGTTAATTAATCTCTCTCTGTGTGTCTCAAGCCACCACTAAGTCCTTAAAATTCATCAGTAGCTTCACAATGTTGGTCTGATGTACACAGCAGCGAGCGTTAGACAGATGTGATGCGGTTGTAATATTCCATTTTAGGATGTATTCACTGGAGGCCTCAATAAACGGAGTAATCCAATCCAAAAGTTACAATCCTATGCTGGTTACATTTTTATGGGCCCTGAAGCAGATGAATCTAGAAAGCCTTGCTGAAGAAACTATCAAACTGTCAGAAGTGGTGGATGTTACAAGTGTTAGAAATTTTAGGTCATGTACCATAATTCACCGCCTAAACAGGCTCTAAATGCTGAGATATAATTTACATAATGACATTGGTGACATAATTTAGTTGTGAGATATTTGGGACTCCCAGGTCGAGTCAATAGTTTAGGAAGATCTGATGTATTTTCAGAGCCATGTAGAATTAGCCATTTTTGACGAATGTCATAAGTATTGTGTTTTCCGAGCGAGTGAAACTGCTAATCTGGCCAGCGGTAATTTATTAACGGTATGTCATTAATTGTTTCCATATGCGGCCGCTAGCAGGGTGCCTCAATTTGTCGCTTCATTCAAGCAATACTAAAGGTTCATTCACTCTGACAAACATATGCTAAAATTTCAGTATTGCGCGTTATTTCTATTTCATTGCATTGCCGTTTAATCTTCCTTTAAAAGAGCAATAACACTCGGGATAGAAGAAAAGACTGGGATTTTTTTCTAGCATGATTTCTTTGCTTGCAATACATTGTCAATTCCTTTTACAAATATAAAGAAGCACAAAAGTGTTGTCAGTGGTAAGCAGAGGACTTTGCCACTAATATTAGAAGATTGCTGGCCACACAATGGTAGATGTCTGAATGGCATCAATGTCCTAGCTCAACAATGATCACCATCTACTTTTTTTAAATGTGGAAAGGAAAAAACTAAACATTTTGAGATTTTTGAACAAAGTTACGAATTCTAATGAATTTGGAAGATATTGGAATTTGTCTAAGTGCCTAAAGCTACCATCTTGTTTAGGAACCTAATTTAATGTGTAAGAAGCAATACCTGCTGCCGTCCTTTTGCTTCACACTGTCTACTACTTGCTCTTATGCATTCTGCATAGACGGTTCAGTAAATGTGTGTACAGTCTGGAATAGTCTCCCTGTAGTCTGAATGGCAGAGCAAAGTAAAAGGAGGGCAGCCGGTATGATTACTTCCTATACTTTACCACATGTTGAATAGAATGTGGTCCTGGATATTTTTAAGGCGCTTGTTTAGGAGGTTACGTTTGATGACCTATTAAAATGAGATTGATTGTGGTCAGACACCTGGCACCCTCACCGATCAGCTGAGATCTACTACAGCAGCCCTTGGAAATAAGCAATATATGTATCAGTAAACAGAAACCACATTTATTGCTTAGTGGTGGCTACTGAGTACTCTTTCAGAGCAGTGGGAGTATCAGAGCCCTGGCTTAGTGGTGTCTACTGAGTACTCTTCTTTCAGAGCAGTGGGAGTATCGGAGCCCTACTGTTCTCATGTTGATGACTTATCCTTAGGAAAGATCATAAATTGTTAAATCCCCAAACAACCCATTTAACACCTTCACGAAATATGACAATATACGTCACATGTCTTGTCTTCCTCTTTGATGCAGACTCGGGTGCTGAGGCTGCATCTTTTCCGGCACATTTCATCAGCTGTCTTGCGCCCCTAACAGCAGTGGGTGGAATCATGATTCATCCATGGCTGTTAATATGTTAAATGCCGCTGTTAATGTCTGACAGCCGCATTCAACATGATTACGCCAGAAGCGCATCACTAGTTCCACCCTGTCATATGATTGCTGGGCACCAATGAGTTGGCATGACAACTCAAGGTCTGCAGGAGACCCTCGGGGTTGTCATTGCTGATCTGCTATGAGTGCCGCCCCATGACCGGCGTTTATAGCAGATGATCATTTCTGCTACACATAGCAGGGTTCTCCAAAAAAGACGAATGAAGCCGGTAAAAAGTGTGAAAAAATGTTTTTAAAAATATTAAAAAAATCTAAAAGTTCAAAATAAAACAATAAAAAAATACACATATTTGGTATCGCTGTGTTCAGAAGGGCCTGATCTATCAAAATATAAAAAGAATTAATCTGATCGGTAAACAGCGTAGCGAGAAAAAAATGTAAAACACCAGAATAACAGTTTTTTTGGTCGCTGAAACATTGCAATAAAATGCAATAATAGGAGATCAAAAGATGATATCTACCCCAAAATGGTATCAATAAAAACGTCAGCTTGGCGCACAAAAAGAAAATTCTGACCCAGCCCCAGATCCCAAAAAATGGATATGCTACGAGTCTCGGAAAATGGTGCCATTTTTTTTTTAAAACAAACTTTGGATTTTTTTTTCACCACTTAAATAAAAATAAGAACCTAGACATGTTTGGTATCTGCGAACTCGTAATGACCTGGAGAATCATCATGGCAGGTATAACTTGTCCCATAAAAAAATAAGCCCTCACTTGGCTATATGGAAAGATAAAAAAGTTATGGCTCTGGGAAGAAGGGGAGAGAAAAATGAAAACATAAAAAAAAAAGAAAAAAAAAAAATTCCAGGGGTGAAGTAGTTAACAAGCTCAACACCATAACTATTTTATTGGTGTATTTGTTAGCGCAAGCAAAAATAATGGATACCATCACAAATGTACTTTCTAGTGAGCTCTTTGAATATTAAACAATATGTGTTTATTTTAGTGTAATCATATATTCTTCATTAAATCCGATAGCATATAAGGGAATTACAGACGCCGTCAGACCATCATGAGAGGCTGACTGACGGACGCTCCACTTACTCTTCTCTCACTTCATTTATTCGGCAGCCAACAACAGACAGTGCAGCACAGAGGCTACAGAATGCAAATGGTGCAACATTTTTAAGGAAAAGAAATTGCTAATTTTTTATTGCCGTTACATGCACGTAACATAGTAACATAGTTAGTAAGGCCGAAAAAAGACATTAGTCCATCCAGTTCAGCCTATAAAATTCTGTCAGAATAAATCCCCAGATCTACGTCCTTCTAAAGAACCTAACAATAACTGTAAGATACAATATTGTTACGCTCCAGGAAGACATCCAGGCCTCTCTTGAACCCTTCGACTGAGTTCACCATCACCACCTCCTCGGGCAGGGAATTCCAGATTCTCACTGCCCTAACAGTAAAGAATCCTCTTCTATGTTGGTAGAAAAACCTTCTCTCCTCCAGACGTAGAGAATGCCCCCTTGTGATTGTCCCATTCCTTGGTATAAACAGATCCTCGGAGAGATATTTGTATTGTCCCCTTACATACTTATACATGGTTATTAGATCGCCCCTCAGTCGTCTTTTTTCTAGACTAAATAATCCTAATTTTGCTAATCTCTCTGGGTATTGTAGTTCCCCCATCCCCTTTATTAATTTTGTTACCCTCCTTTGTACCCGCTCTAGTTCCATTATATCCTTCCTGAGCATCGGTGCCCAAAACTGTACACAGTACTCCATGTGCGGTCTAACCAGAGATTTGTACAGAGACAGTATAATGCTCTCATCATGTGTATCCAGACCTCTTTTAAGGCACCCCATGATCTTGTTTGCCTTGGCAGCCGCTGCTACAGGTAAGTTTATCATTAACTAGGATCCCCAAGTCCTTCTCCATGTCAGATTTACCCAGTGGTTTACCGTTCAGTGTGTAATGGTGATATTGATTCCTTCCCATGTGTATAACCTTACATTTATCATTGTTAAACCACATCTGCCACCTTTCGGCCCAAATTCCCAACTTATCCAGATCCATCTGTAGCAGAATACTATGTTCTCTTGTATTGACTGCTTTACATAGTATTGTATCAACTGCAAATATCGATATTTAATAATAAATAATAGAAAAAATAATTTTGGGGGAGAAAAGTGCAATACAAATGTTTTGTTATTATTTTTTGCTGCTGTTGTCCAGCAACCCTTGTAGCTGCCTTACTTTCGCTGTGACTTGGTTTTGCACCATTTCATCTGATGCAGCCTGAAATGCATGGCTTCTAATGTACAGGGAGGGGAACACTGTTATAAAGCGGCTCCGATGTATGTTATTACCATTGCTGAAAAAAAACCGCTCCATTACATCCTGAATTTTGCAGACTGAGCACAATTGTGGTTGGGCACTGTATAGAATACTGCAGACTGAATGACGCACATTTACCTGGATTCTAGCTGGGTTTATAGCTGAAGTTCTCCTTAGCTTCCAATCCCTAGTCATTTCAATATTCCGAATGTATACTTCATTAAGCCAAGTTATTCCCATATAATCTGCAGCACCACAGGAGTTACAGAGCAACCGCAAACAAAAATGCATTCTCAGTAATTGAGAAGCAATGTAATAAGCCCGTATAACGATACCATATATTGTCATATAGTGAACATATATTTTATCCCTCCATTATATTTCTTATTGAAAAGTGTGTCCTGCTGCTACAGTAGTTATAGCTGTAGGTGATGGGCGGAAAATAAAAAACAAGAAAAGGCAAGGAGAATGAAAGCATTAAACATTACCTCTGCTATTATACAGAACCAAGTGCATGATATAAATAAGATTTACAATGTCATAAGCTGAGAAAACTACCCAACTTGCCTTAGGATGCAGTAAACTGAACAGAAGGCTCTTAAAATACAATCGACCTACAAAAAAAAAAGGTTTGTGGCTGGTTTGCTTTCTGGTTATATGAATAAATCAGCATGATAGACCTTTGGAAGACATATAATTAAAAGTGTTCCTGCTCAGCTTCTGAACTCTGATAACAGGAAAAGGTCAGTCTCACCCCGAAATCCCTCCCTCAAAATTTCCTGTATTATAGAAAACATACTTTTACCGCCTTCTATGTAGCCCGTGAACAAAGTAACTAACAATATAAAGTAATGTGTCATTTTTCAACTTTCACAATTTCAGATTTTATCTTCTTACTTTGATGGGCTCATTATGCTTTTAGTTTACATCTGTAATTCATTTTATGAATAGAAGCATTTATTGGTGATCACTAGATGGAAAGTTAAGTAAACCGAATGGTAAAATTAACTTGTGAGATGTTTGGAAAATTTACAGGGTGTACGTTTTTGGGATCTATGGGGAAAATCTTTAAATGTTCAACCTCCTCGCCCATTTAATTATTCATTTATTAATCAATAAGTGTTAATTCTGTTCACTGTCTAAGGCAACCCCTTTTAAATTGATCAGTAGGTCACAGCTGGTCCGGCTTTGCTGCCCATATACTTGCTTACAACCATTTGGTGGGATGTGTTTGAGGGGGGTTCCCGAATTGATGACTTTTCCTATTTTGTCATGTCTTCATTTTTTTCTTTGTGGGACAGCCACTTTATTTTGTAGAAAGATGTCTGTAAGACCGAAAGCTATAAAAACGTAGGGATGCCCACAGAAGCATTTACCTAGGAGGAATCTAGAAGTAGAGTCTTTCCAAAATTATTTTCCAGAGCATAACAGTATATAAAAACTTGTTTTAAATTGAAAATAAGATGTGGTAGGCTTTGTACAACGGGTTAAACTTGTTGTGAACTACATAGAAATCAATCGTAAGCTTAGTCTTGGGTATTACGTTGATCCAAGCTCGGGCGCACGGCAAGGTCATTAAGAAGACATACAGTTAAAAGGTGTTGTCAGGGTAATTTGAGTGGTCAAATTCTGCTTATGGATCATATCCGTGATCATTCTGCTATCTTGGCAAAATACCTGTAGGACTTAAAGATCTTCTCATGCAAAATGTCAGGAATACCTTCCATTAGCGTCTTACATCAGATATACTATATTTCCAAGCT
The DNA here is from genome assembly GCF_039654945.1 of Dendrobates tinctorius. NCBI lineage: Eukaryota > Metazoa > Chordata > Amphibia > Anura > Dendrobatidae > Dendrobates > Dendrobates tinctorius. The sequence continues at coordinate 26,483,316 of NW_027361741.1, read as the reverse complement.
TGTAGTGAAGTATAGATTACCTGAAAGAAGACCTTTTGTATCGTAAGCCAAAACCAAGAAGATCTGTTCTGCGCATATTTTTGATATCTATGATACTTAGCTGTGTCTTCTCTCAGGAACATATCACACAACTCTATACATTTTGTTTTATCAGGCGATACATAGGTATAGGTATTCTATAGACATGACTAAATAAAAAGCATGGCCAACGATCTGCTTATATCACATACATCCACTTCAAGGTACATGTAAAGTATTATATTTTTACACTATAGACCATGCTATGTACATTTGTGGGGAAATTTGCTGATCACTGGATAGAAACCAAACCATTTTAGACATTGTAGAATACTAGTGATAGTTGGTAGAAATGTGAGGGAGCTTTTGAACAGATCTGGTACAATCCACTAATTTTTAATGATCATTTTTACTTTACAGATCCAATAAGAGAGCAAGGAGTTATAGCCCAAATTGTTGAAAAGGATTATACTTTTTTAAAGAGATACATACATAAAGATAAATAATGATGTGTAAGAAATATTAGTTGAAAAAGGAGGGGAAGAAATGTTCAAAAGTTATACAGAGCCCATAAGTATCAAGAGACCAAATGGCAAGTACAATAATAGCAATACTAGGTAGTGATGCATGAATGTATAGGATTATACAAAGGTATGTCAGATAAATTATGAAGAACATAAAACATAGATCAGAGTCCATAAGTAAATATACATTTGTTATATAATCAAAGTATCTGAACATCACAAACATATAGGATCATGACATGATTTAGTGATAACAATATAGATGGATATATGATCGTAGCAAAAAATGTGCTATAATATTAAATCCTAAATAAATGACACAAATTGAATACAAGTAGTAGATAGTAGAGATGTCAATCAATATAAGAGTCTATTAATTAATAACATGATATTGTAGATAGTATTGTATCATCAACACCCAGGAAATAAAACTTTGATGTGTGTTTCGCTGTTAAACACAGCTTCATCAGGAAGCATCTCTTTCGCCTTGTTGGTGAATATTGTTAAAATGCCAGTTGTTGTCCACTAAGTTTACTGAAGAAGTGACATTTCCACTGCTGTTTTACATAATTATTCTTGGGCTCTCTTCCGTTCTGTTGCAGATTCAGTCATTTTGACCAGAAATGTAGCACTATTTTACGGTTTGTATAATTGACAACAATACTATCCTTTGATCCATCATTCAGAGCACTTATAGTTCACGCCTCAAGGATTTGCTTCATTTTTAGTGATGAATAGATACAAATAAACAGTATTGCCCCTAAGATCGTGAGATGGATAATTTCCCAAAATCAAATTTGTTACTGTTGTGGGAAATACATTTCATTTATGCCTCTTTACAAATTACCGTCCCAATGGCAAAAAGAAAAAAATACATTGCTTGTTGTATTGTAGAAATATCTATGACTAGTTATAAACCCAGGCACCTAGACTCATTGCTACATAGGTAAGACGTAAAGGTCCTTAGTAGCTGATACTTATTAATGGCTAACTAAACGGGGGATCTCTTAAGCTAGTCATCTCGAGGTTTTAACTACTTGAGCTCTCATATTTTATCTTTTCTATCTAGTGAGTAACAGTGGAAGTTATTTGTGATCATTTACCATAAGGATAGCAGTAGACATGGACCATTCTGAGTTGTTGAGTCTACATGGATAGTAGATCAAGTTCTCCACAACATAAAATGACCATAACTACATTTGTCAAGCCTGGTCATAGACCTAATTTTTTTACTTGCTTAACATTTTGGACCAAAGCGAAAGACTGCACAGATCTTGCACAAGCTTAGATGTGAAGTCCTGAGATGCTGCTACACTAATAGGTATGAAATGGACACCAGGTAAGGCACTAAACCAAAAGTCATTGTTAGATCAAGAGGCTGGCCCAGAGCAAAAGGCCGACTTAAAAAGGAAATTAATTATATTATAATTTATAGTTTTTTAATACTTCTACAAAGCAAGTCCTAGCCCCAAAATAAAAAGTCAATCATTGATGGAGACAGGCCATAATACATGTTAGAAATGTATAACTGATATTGACTAGGGTGGTATTGATCGTTGTTATTGGACTACTTCTATACAATGATCATCATATTGTTTTTTATAGTATAGGTGTTAGGCGTCGGGTTCCTGCCTCTGCAAAGGAGGAATCCCGTGCCTTGCCTTCTGTGGTCTCCCATTCAGCCCCGACCGCAGAGGAGACTGCTCAGCAAAGACATTGTTCCCGGCGTCTTGCTCAAGCTAGTGCTGTTAGGTTGGTTGCTGCTGCCACCTCTGGTTCAGCTTTAACAATCAGCACTAGCCAGCAGCGAGCAGCTCCAGAGTCTAAGTCCTTTTTACAGCCTACTGAGCATGCCCGTGGGACGACCTCTCATTGGAGGTCACATGCTCAGGTCCTCAAGCGGCTCAGATTGGACCATCAGGAAGGTCCCGGAAGGACGCTGCTATAAAAGGTTCGCATGGCCGCTCGGCCATGCGCTAGTATAGGCTCTTATTATACTATGTGTGAGTGATGATGGATGCATGTATCTGGTGACTGACTTATTATGACTCCCCTCCCTTGGACACGTATGTTATAGGGCTATTAGAGTCAGAGTCAGCGCCTTGTAGTGGCTAAGTCTAATGCCACAGTGCTTCCAATTCACAGCACCTCTCTTATCACCATATTGTGCCATTCAGCACAAGGCACCTGAGTGACTGCATCCACCTGCGTGATGCCGTGCTCAGTCTTGCGCTTTCCTTACCCTAGTCAGGGTGGTTAGTGGCGTGCGCCAGAGAGGCGCAGTGCGCACTAGGTGCGTTCCTATTTAAGTTGCTTCCTTGCTGGCACTACGGCTGCGGCGCCGAGGACTAGAGGGACTCTAACCCCGTGTCTTTGGGGTAGAGTCCTGTGTCTGCATACTAGCGCTCATCCGGCTGAGACCTGTAAGCTTAACAGGCTCCGCTGTTTACACTATGACATTAACCCGCGTGTGTTCATTTATTAGTTGCCGTATACCCTCCACCATTACTGAGCAACAGGTAACAGCTCTGCACGGTGGACCCCGGGCTGCAAACGCACCTTGATTCCATCTCTTCTTCTCGGTGCGTTCCGCTAGCCCTAACAATAGGTGGCTCATTTTTTGTGAATATGTATAAAGATTTGTATGTAGTAGGTCGGTTTCTTTGCCTATTACACGTATTTAATTATTATTGTGTTTAAGGTCTAGAGATCCACCAAATGAGTGGATGGGGATTAACTTGCTTGGCGGCAATATTGAGGCACACAGGAACACTTTTGCTTAAAGTAACAGTCTGTGTGGTTTATTTCCTTCATAAACCAATGTCACAGGAACACAAGGCAAACAGACAGACGAATTCTTAATGTCCATAGTATAGCTTCGCTCTATCAGGCCTGTGGGCACACAGGCTGTGCCATGTCCAGCATGCATGCAGCGTTACCATGTAAAGCATACAAAGTCTCTTACTGACCCCGGTCAGCGTTACTCACAGTTTATCCCTCATGGGTTATCAGTGAAGTGGCTGCACTGGGATCACTGTTCCAGACAGTGCCTTGCTGACTAGGCCGTCTACAGTTGCAAAGTCACAGCCGGGCAGCAGCTTCCGTACACAGAGCCGTTACAGACTATACCAGGTCCGGGCCTTTCCACGTGCTCTTCCAGGAGGTTCAGTCCCAGACACTTCCAACACACACAGGCCTTCCAGGACCTTGCACTCTAACCACTCAGGATCAAACACACAACCCATGTGATCAGACCTCAGTCATATTATATATCCCAAACCACCCCCATATGTGGGCAGTGTATGTGTGGCTAGCCGATCCCGCCCAGCTCTCTGACTAGCCCTATAAGCCGACCTTATAGATAAACAACTCGTTGACAACAAGTCCCAGCATAACTGCTATTTTGGCTTATAGCACAGAGAACCTCTGTGACATATACTGGACATTTACAACCATGCTGGTCACTGTTTCACCATCAAGGAAATGCCCACATGCATATTCTGAGTTGCATATGCAGCGCCCCCTAGCTTTAACAGAGGTTACTGCACCACAAAGGAAAAATACAACATATGTTGTACTTCCAGATAAAGTTTTATGCTTATTTATTACGATTTACATGAAGTGGTGACTTGGAAGTGAGGGTAGGCTGCACCTCCAGGCCATGAACTCAAACTGTCAGTCCTAATTGTAAGTATCCTTTACTCTTTCTTGTCATAGTGCGTGTGACAATGTGACAACTCAAGGTAGGAAAGGTACAATCACCGCTTGTCTGCCTCTACGTAACTGGAAGCTATTCAGTTTCGGAGGAAACCAGCCAGTGGTCCCTCTTGTCATGGAAGCTCCCTGAGTGCTGCTGTGCAGAGGGTTTGGAAATGAAGAATATAAATCATTAGAACTGCATTTCCAGATCCCTTAAGCTTCTTTGTAGCATCCAGTCTTTTATCTTCCAGCTGCCGATAGACGCACTTCAAAGAAGATCTTACCCTTACTTCAATTGCTTTTTCAAAAGGAAATATAGTGCTTAGGTGTTTAGCACATTGTAACACATAAATCATTCATTAATTGGGATCAAATGAGTAACAAAAGTTATTAGGTGCACTCACAATGCAATTCATTTGAGTCTGTTACAAAAATGTTTAGTAATTGCAAAGCCTTTGTGGCTCTTCTGGAGGTTAAACGAGTGCATCCTTTAATTGGTGTCAAACATATTAACGCTATCTGATAATTTGATTACTTATTTCTTTTTTTTATTTTTAATGCAAAAAAAAAATCTTTCATGTCATATTTTTTTCTTAAAGAAGGCACGGTCAGCTGTTTTTTAGTAAAGAGGTCACTTGTCTCACCCTCACAAAAACCATTGTAGACCACTGGAGTGGCAGCACTGCGATAACAGGGAACAATTATTGCCTCTCCCATGCCCACTTTCCTTTCTACAGCTCTACAACAATGGCTCAGTGGTTAGCACTGCAGCACTGGGGTCCTGGGTTCAACTCCCACCAAGGACATCTGAAAAAAGTTGGTATTTTCTCCCTTTGTTTGCATGGGTTTCCCCTGGTTTCCTGCCGCCCTCCACAAGACATACTGATAAGGAATTTAAATTGTCAGCCCCAATGGAGACAGTGATGATGATGTCTATAAAGTGCTGCGGAATATGATGGCGATATATATATATATTATAGCCAAAGCATAATAATAGAATGAATACAACCCCTTAGTGACCGGGCTACATTTTTTAAATCTGACCAGTGTCACTTTACATGCTTATAACTCTGGGACGCTTCAACAAAACCCAGTGATTTTGAGATTATTTTTTTCATGGCACTTTATAACTTATAATAATGGTAAATTAACATTGATATGTTTTGTGTTTATTTGTCAAAAATATCAGAAATTTGACAAAAATGTAAAAAAAGTGCTATTTTCAAACTTTGAATGATTATTCCTTTAATCCAGATAGTCATACTACACAAAAACATTAATAAATAACATTTCCCTCATAAAACCTACAAGAAACAAAATAAACAAAAAACCCTGCTGTAACTAAATAAGTAAAAAGCAAGTGCATCTAAATGACTCAGGGTTCTTAGTAATACTGCGTTTGATAAAAAATAGCATAAAAGCCAGCCCACCATCGTCAAGGTGCCCGGATTGGGGCGTTCCTACACTGTCTAATATTAAAAACCTTACCATGCGTCAAAGTTGACCTTAGTGTGTGAATAAGGGCAGAAAAAAGGACCAGGTCCCAACCAGTGGACATCAGTCTGGGGAGCCTTTTAAGTTTAATTTCCAGCTCAGGAGAGGGAGGCCACATCCCGGCATGCACAGAATTAAAAAATACAAAGCAAAAATTGAGCTAGCCTTAAATATACTGCTCAAAAAATAAAGGGAACACTATTCCATTTGCAACAGGCTTCTTGTGTTCCCTTTATTTTTTTGGGCAGTATATTTTCTGCCATATTTTATGCCATTCGTATAAAAGTGCTTGTTCCTAATTTCATGGATAATATACGGTATGTGAGACTCCACTAACATTGCTGTTTTGCTCTGGCCTTGATAGGAACAGACTAGTAGACATTCGGTACAATAATGTCTTCACAGCATTATAATGTATGTTAAAAGACAACAATAAACTATTTCATCTGATATTCTGAATGTGTTGAACTGGCTTGTGAAGACATATCAGTAAAGGATATTCATATGTAAAGTAGAAATCAGGAAGCTTTCATTACACGGGGAAGGTGGGCTGCATGTTTTCCGGGGACACGTCTGCAAAAGTCAATCTTGAGATGATGAATTCAGTTCTACTGTACAAACCATCCCTGTTGCTCAACACAAGATTAAATAAAATCTCGCAATTGAAGGAAAGCAGATAGCATTCCCAATCTCTGCAGCGTGAGATATCGCTCTTTATGTTCTTAATCTCATCTCAAACTGCTGCCTCCACTCTGGTAGAAGACTTCCGCATCCTCATTGTCTGGCCTTTATATTAGCTTCTTAGATGTGAAATGGAGAATCAATTAAGCTGGGAGACCTTCTGCACAATCATAGTCTACTGCTTGAGGGGGAAGACACGCTCCACCATAGAAGTTGAATGTGGTAACGGAGTCGGATGGAATTACACTTGATCTCTTGGTCATGTTATTTATTTTTATGTAATGATGGAGGAATATCAGTAACCTTTCTTATATTATTGTAAAATTGAGAAAGTTGCTAGAAATATATGTCTTATAAAGCTGCGTTCACATCCTTGTTCTTCTCATATCTGTCCAAAAATATCAGACAAAAATAGCACGACGTGTCCACTAAAACGCCAGACACCATGACGTCTACCAGACAGACTTTATTCTAGTCAATGGGGATGGTGTCCGGCATGCTGGGGGTCAGCTGCTTCTATTATTTTTGTGGTTCTCTTACTATTACGGAACAGAAATAACAATTCAGATAACATGGACTTGCACTAAGTGGATGAATTAAACAATGGAGCAAAGGTGAAAAACATCTGATTCATACAGCTTGGGATGTGAAAAACAGATCTGGTTATTTGCAGCTTTGATCTTATACAACAGACAATCTGAACTGGCATTTCTAAGGATTTTAATTCAGCATATAGCAACTTGTAGATATGGTGAGTTGATTCACTGGCTCCATCCAACGGCCATGTCGGTAATCTGTGGCTGTTGCACGGGAACCCTCCAACCCCTTCCAGTTCCTCTGTTAATTATCTGGCGTAGCATGACATCATCTTTGTGGCATGACATACGTGAAGTTGCCCCAATGCTGGATAATCAAAAGAAGCGCCACGAATGCTGACTTGTTAACCTCTTTTGTATGGGCTCCCGTCCAACATCCACAAATTACTGACGTGGCTGCTGGACCAGACCCTAAGAATAGATTTGCACCATCTCTACCAACTTCCTTAACATAGTGGAAGACAATTATGACAATGGAATTCACTACTGGCCGTGACCTCTTTCAGCAGTAATGCCCACTGCCACACTCAACATTTGGAATGTTTTCAGGAACGTGGCAAAGGTTTTATGGTGATGATATTGCCTCAAAATTCCCTAGATCTTAGTCTATATGCGCATACTCTGGGATGTGCTGAAAAAAAACAAAACAATCTAATCCATGTAGGCCTCACCTCTCAACTTACAGGACTTAAAGGATCTGCAGCTAATGTCTTGGCGCCAGTTACCATAGAACGCCTTCAGGAGTCTTGGACGGTCTGTGTCTTGACGGACGTCATGTTACTTGATTATATGAATTGTAATAAATAAAATTAAGTGCACAGTGATTGATCGTTTTGGCAATCTCCGTTCTATAATCTCCCATAAAAGAAATATTGATCTGAAAAAGCATTTTATTTCGAACACCAAAATATTACCCAGACTGCTTTTAAGGCAATATTCCAAAGAAAGAAATTTCTTGGATTAATTTTGCTAAACGGAAAACAAAGCTATAAATAAGAGCGGATTAATGGAAGGTCAGCTGAAAATGAAAATATTTATGATAAGGTAAAATGGAAAAGGCATCGGAGTGATGGACAAGGAAACGGCCTGGTGTCATTAACTGTTGCCATCATTTACGGCAGCGCTGCTCTTGACGATGCAGTAATTGAACACAGGAACATAGATTATATTTTTGACTGGGAAAGAATTACACAAAAGCTGATGTATTATGCGACTCATTTGAACTGCCGCGGTTATTATTACTTAGTTAATGTTGTGTCAATTATGTACCTGAATAAAGATTTGTGAACAAAGAAGTCAGGGGCTTTTTATCATTATGAAGGAGCCGGTGGAGGTTACAGTTCAGCTTTCTGCAGACGCCTGAGGTTAGGGATTTGGGGCATGCAGGGTTGGATGGAGCGGCAATTAAAATACAGCACAGGTGGAAACCAAGAACTGGCTGATTAACCAATTTGAGTCTCATGAGGAAGACAAAAGAAGTAAGAAAATAGCTATTTGTGTCAAGCAATTTGAGCAGCGGCTTAGCGGACTCTCGGCAAGGAATGGTATTAATTCTGCTGTGCATTGGTCTTTTACGTTATCCGTTGGATTGTTTTCTTATGTTGAGGAGAAGTGAAGCATAAAAACAATATTGTGTGGGAAGGGCTCTACGTTTTGTAACAGCTCTCTCCCACAATGGAGTCTGGCAGGCTCACACAATAATGCTCTTTCCACTACATATATCTATGGTAAAAAGTGACTGCCACTGTAGCCACTATATTCGGCGTTGGTAGATAGCATCTATGTACTGTATAGATATAGCACCAGAGGAGGAAAAACATGGCAGATATGCCCTTCTAATGCCATAAATGATGCTTTTCACTGTGGTACCCAATTTCAAGAGCTCTGATCCCCGTATCCTGACCACCCCACTGCATACTATCTCAGTGTCTACATCCGTTACTAAACATGCTGGGTAAATTGGTCATTGTCATATAACTGAAAAGCTTCGGTCCCAGGCAGGTATCTTTTTACATCCCCTCTACAAACCCCTTTCCATTCATGATGTCACTTAGACTTGTAAGTATGTCACAAATGTAAGTTTTTATGCAAAAATGTGACTGTCCATGGGCTGAACCCCTGCCATGCTATGCATGTGTGTGCTAATAAGACTCTGCAAGAACGTAGAGCTCCATAATTATATATTAGATGTTAATCAACTACATAGGCCAACGGTCGGCCAATCTTTGACTCGTTCCAACCAATAAGTGATCATTTGTGCTGTCGACAATGTGCAAACTGTATAGAGTGACAGGATGATCTTATCAACTATTGCTCGCCCACAGACCGGTCGCAAAACTGATTTTATATAATCAATAACTGATAAGTATAAATGGCAACATGTCCATGTGAACACAACCTAAAGGATCATTATTGATGGGTATTCTGCCTTCAGGCACGCTGACACAATGTGCAATCCAGGATACAGTATAAACCACAGCTCTGTCTTCCAAAATAAGCAGACTGTTCTCTGCAGTCTAACTTGTTTATTTGTGAAGAGTATAGAACATGCGCGGTAAAACTACAAGGAATACAAATAACATGCATAAGTATTGGGCAGATGATCACAGCTAACACAATCACAGAAATGTACATTGAGATGCAAACATTACATAGGAATACATTAGTTTATGATTACATTTACTGAGAACTGGCAACTAAAGGGTTAATGACATCTTTTGGCTGCTAGACAGTAAATAACACCTCTCTGAATCACTGCATTGCAAGAAAACACTGACTCTCACCAGATATGCTTTAGCCAGGTAGTGACTCAAGTAGAGAAGTTGCAGGAAAAACAAGGGTTACACAGGAGGACAAAATAATGTGCATCCTATGAGATCCACAGAAGCAAAATGGCCCTTCATCCCAGAATACATTGCTTCCTTCCCACAAAGCACTGCTTTAATCCCATAGTGCATTGCTTCTGTTAAAGTCACAGGCTTTATAATGCTATTGAAGACACTGCTATAAATTCAGCCACCACTAGATGGTGTTATAATTAACCCAGCACATAATAAAACATTCTTTGCCCTATTAAGAGGGCAGAACAATGGGTGTTGTCTGATACTGCTTGAAAGTAAAAGCACTTTTGTAATTTACTATATATTAAACCTTAAGATCTTCCCCATTCCTCCCATTTATTGTAATTTTTTCCTAACAGCTCACTGCCTAGGATGCTGCCTTCAATGCTTGCAAGCTCTTTTCTGTTGAGCTTGTAAGCACTGCACTGATACTGGCCGGAGTCTCTGGAATGTGCTGTTAGATGCTGGCCATTTCAGGAGCCGCTGTGCTCCCCGGATGCTGCTGGGGCCTCTGCTCTGAGCTGTCAGTCAAGCAGGAAGGTGGCTGGCTAGGGAATAGTATTCTCATCAAACAGATGGGACTGACCGCCTTAATTCTCTTTTGCTGTCAGTGAATGTAAATATTCATATTTTTTTTATTCCAATTTATCAATAGTTGACGGTAATTAAACAAAATTGTAGAACAAATCTAAGTTTTGTGATGTAAATCGCAAAATATGCATTTTCTTTAAACTCACATTTTTACGTGCTGTCGTTAGATACATTTTTGAAGAGAAAAATTAGATATTCAAATATGTATCTGCAAAGCAAATAATATCCATTATTTTACCTATATAACGTCAGTTTGGTAAAAGTGATGATGCGTGCTTGACGGGAAGGGACTGCAGGCCGCAATCTGGGTTCATTTCTGCTCCTGTATAACATGGATACACTTCTGCTGCCATATTCTTATTGTGTGGACTTTCCAATAAATGCATTTTTAGGATTGCAGGTCAGATAGGAGATTCCACTCCTGGATTATTTACAGCAGCAATATCCGACTTTATAAATCTGACCTTTCCTGATGCAAGTAAAATGGCTGCTCTCCCGAGACTAAAATGTTAGTGTTATAAACCATACAGATTGACCCTTCATGAAGCTGCCCTTTCATACAGGTGCCTAACATTTACCAATTGAACCCTCAGCGACCCACAGATGAATTACATTTTTCATGTGTTTTTCAGAGGTCATAGGGCCGCTGTGTTATTAGGAATGTTTGTATGATGTAGCATTTACACAAGACTACACAACCCAACGTATTGTACCTGCGGTGTCTATGCACGTGTGCTGGTAATATGTTCATGATACGCAGTAGACCACCATACGGAATTATGGGTACAACTGACAATCTGGTTTGCAAAAGGGTCAAGGAGCAATTAAAATGTTATAGATGGAACCAGATGTTATCTGTGTTCCTTCAACATAGAAAATTGCCATATATCGCTTGCATGACTGGCAATGTACAAACTAGGACGGATTTATGAAACTGTCGAAAAGAAAACCATCCGCAGCCAATCACTGAACAGATTTCACTTTTTAGCAAAAGTTGTGCTGTGCCTTGTTAATATGGGCAACAAAGACAGTTTTTCACTTAGACTTTAGAATAACTTTAGGGTTAATCTGACGAAATCTTGTACCACAGGTTTCTTTTTTTCTCACATCACCATATAACAGTCTATATCTATAGATAATTGTTAATCACAACAGCTCGTACTGATCCTTCTGACTCCATTGTTGTGTCCTAGTGCCTTCATGTGTCAGAACCTATAAATAATCTTTTCAAATAATTGTATTACTTCTTGGTAGAGTGCCTACAAGTATTGTTGACTAAAGGTCAGGATAGTAATATAACATTTATTGGTTATTTTAAAAAGATGTATTCCCTATTAAATATTCTTGTATTTACAGAGGATGCGGAGCTGAAAGTTCAGCGTTCTACAGAACACTATGAGAATTGCGTAGTACTGCTATTCTCATTCACTCTGAGAGGTGTGCTATGCTATCACCTCTGCAATCTGCAGCTGTCAAGTTAGCTGCTGCTGCTACATCCGTACATGCTGCATCCTGTGGAACATGCCACAATTTTTTGTCTGATCTGATTACATATAAATTTGGGAAAAAATAAAAAAAGTGCCTCTGTATGAAATCAGTGGTAGAAAACTGTTAAAAATGAAGGCGTTATACATCCATTTTTCTATCATTTAAAGGCTATGGATGTCATGATCCAGGTTGGATTATAACAGCTTTTGCACAAGTAACCTTTTTTTCCTTTAAGCTGTTGCCTTAAAGTTAGTTTTGCCCCCGGTGGCCATTAGGGTCATTACACTGTGGTTGTTTTAGATCTAGCTTTGCCCCCGGTGGCCGTTAGGGTCATTACACACTGGTTACTTTGGTTCAGTTGCCCCTGGTGGCCGCTGGTGTTATTGCACGTGATAATGAAACAGGTGTGATTCCATGGCTGCTACCTATAAAGGAGTAGCAGGTGGTCTCACTCACTGTTGGTGATATTGCTCATTTCCAACCAAGTCTGGTGAAGGAAGGAATGACAGAGAGGAGTTCCTTGCCGCTCAGGGGAGCTCTGGTGTAATTGTTTCAGGTGGAAGCTGAATTCAGGTGTCGAGCTTCAGGGGTGAAGCTGAACTTTGGTGTCGTACTCTGTTGCTGGGAGCAATAGTAACAGAGCTAAGCTAAGTGGTGTTTTTCCCTGTTACTTTACTTGTGTGTGTATTAGTGCAGTGGTGGAATTAGTTTCTGCACCATCCAATTCACTAGAAAGGGATAGGTGCAGGGCGAGCTAGGGATTTGAGGTATCCAGCTCGTCGCCAGGTGCGGAACCTGCCTAGGGATCGTCAGGAGTGTAGAGACACTGACTCAGGGGAGTGCAGGAGGTCTCCACGTCCCCGTTCCCTATTGCAGGGCCCTCCATTGTAACCGTTTCCCCGGTGTTTCCCTTAACTCTGTTTTAATTCGCCCTACGGGAGGCGGTGTATCCAGGTTCACGGGTGTTATAGAAATTCGCCCTGCTGGAGGCGGTGTATCCAGTCACACGTGACATTACATGGAAACCCTTTTATGTGGAAATAGTTTTATTTACCTGTTAGTTATCCTATAGGTAATGACATTGCACTAAGTTTCTGGCTACAATCTTCATTCAGTCATTCATTGTCAGTACCCTGGATATACAGTCTGCAGTCTGAATTTCAGATTTTCTTTTTGTGGGAAGGTAAGGTAACCTTGAAATGAGGAGTGAGCCCTGATGTCTTTACTAGCTGTATGCCAGTATACCTTCTGTCCTGCACCTTTTCTCCTTATCTACATTCTGTTTTTGTTTTGCCCTCCCTGAGACTGTAGCTGCTTTCCCTCCTGTCCACCTCGTGGAGATTTATATATGTACAACTCCCATACCTATTACTATCTCAGGGAGAGAAGTGAGAGGGGGATCAGAGAGAGCTTTCAGAACATTTAGGAAGCAAATGAACAATAAAAAATATTCTATGTGATGTAGGTAAAGTTTGAGTACTTTGTACTATGAATTGGAGACAGTGTCTATTATTATTGCAGAATGTACCTGTATTATTCTCCTATAATCATATGTGGAGATAATTCATCGAGAATCCAGAACTAAATGCAAGTTTCCTTTATAACTATTGTCTACTTCCACTAATAACGGTAATTTCGGTAGGGTGATACTAATATTTTACAAATACACTTATACCATAAGCTTTCTATTGAAAAAAAATATAATAATAGCCATTATTGATTTCCTATAAGCTTGTTCTAGCTAAATCTCTTGACCTTTCCCGATGTACAGGTCGGTCCCCTGCTTCTTCTAACATAATCCATAGCTACAATTTAATCCTCTAAGCAACTAGCTCAAGCTTCTTAATAATGTTTTGTCGTGTGCTAGTCAGCCGACATGGCTAATTTCTAGCCATAGATATCCTTAATAAACCTTGCAGCTGGGATAGAATGCTGGATCATTCTTCCTTACGCAAATATATAGAGTTGCTTTCAGAATTTTATACATTTTGGGCTGTTAAGAAATAGTAGACATTTTTTTTTTCAGGCACAGGGATAAATTAATCCTGTTTTCAATTGAGAGTTGAGCAATTTGCATGACTGAAGAATTTGCCATCGAGGTTTGTGCAGACACATTTCTTGCCAGCTGTATAATCGACCTCTTTTTCATGAGCCATGTACTCCTGAACACTGATAATCTTCATTGATTTGTTCAAACAGGCAGATGATTTAATTTTCCATCTGTGCAATCTTGTTTGAACGCTTCAATCCAACTGTTTTTTGTTTTTTAGCCGTACAAAACTGCAGCCACCCATAACTATTCATAAAGGCAGATTATTACTTTCCATCCAATATCTCAGCTTATTTTTTAGGTTACGATTTAAGCATCGGAGAAAACAGGAAAATTAAGCATTTTATCATACCAATATCATGGGCGAAAAGCAAGTTAGAATGCTAACAGAGAGATGATAAAAGATAATAGAACATATACCTGAGACTTATACTAGACCTGAAAGATATTCATTTCTCGTATCTGAATATTTTCACTTGTAGATAGCAGTTTCTCATCTGTATATTGAAATAGCCAGAGCAGATGTACGACATTGGGCACAATCCAATTTGCTGAAACAAATGGACAAACCTGGCAACAGTCCAGCATTTACCCAAAGAGAATTTCAGGCGCTGTAGACACAATGAAATACAGTTTTAATTAGATCATTTGGACTCTAAGCTTTGTGAGATGCTCTAATTGTGGAACACGAGTGATGATTAGGGTAAAAAGATCAGGCCACAAAGGCCACTGCTGTCCGAGGATTTCCATGCAATTGACGATATTTCTATGAAAAATATGGGATTATGAACCAGACACGGTTTATAAAATGATGTGGTCGCATAGTATCATCTATGGGATTTGTCAGAAATTGTGAAACTACGCTGTGGTTTGCAGGTCTATAATTAGGAGAGGGGCTGTAGACGGTACAGAGGGGACAGCTGTAACTGGGCATATAACGAAATTGGTAGGTTGGGTCCATGTTAATTTTTTTTGCATCGGGGCTCAGGAAGCTTAGAGGTTATAGTGGTTTTCACCTTCTCAATCCCTATGCTTCCTCCTTGTAAAATAATGACGCCTATAACTCACCTTCCTTGCTGGTGCCGTTCCAATGGTGTCAGCACTAGTTCTGCCAGGGACATTGGTATGTCATGCACTGTCTTCTCCCAATCAGCGCTGGCTTCACACTCTCTGCCTTTGGACAAATCACATGCAGCTGGAGGGTATGAGAGAGCAGCAGCTCTAACTTCCTCTGGATGTATGTGATTTATCCAAAATAGGGGAGCGTGAAGCCAGCGCTGATTGGGAGCAGACAGGATCCTCGGGAGAGCCACTGCCAACACCACTGGAAGTGAGTATAGGTGTTATTATTTTACAAGGGGGAAGCAAAGGGATCGGGCAGGAGTGACTGAGTAGTCAATCCCTTTAACTAACCTAAACAAAGGTTTTGATGTGTTGTAGTCACTGATTAGTAGTTTTGATGGGTGGAAAAATGGGTCTTAAAGGGAAGGTGCCATCCAAAAAAATTTTTTTCAGCAATTGAAAAAAATGTAAAGAATTAATGTTTACATTTTCTTAAAAAATATTATCGTTTGTTTTTAATTTTGCAAAATATGAAAAATAATTTTAAAAAGTTTGGCATTTCCACTTGTTAACACTAGGGGGAGCAGCTACTGAAATCTGGCACAAAAACCTATGACATCTATAGACACAGTGAGCCGCCATTTTGATGGAGCTTGCAAAGTTACTGACTGTCTTTGCATGTAAAGTCTGGATCAGAACAGGCCATCAATCAGCAGAAATGTTTCCTGGATTTCTGTGGAGCAGACAAGCAGACGGTCCATCCATGTGAATAAAACACAGCACTCTTTGTACAATCCCTGGCACCGAACAGGGCGCCCCCCACAGACCAGCACACTGCTCTCCTGAAATACTTTGTGGTGCTGTCGCCCTGCTCCTTCCACCATACATCAGGCCCCTGTCCCCTCGGTTTCACACATCGCCAGGACGGGATCTGAGGAGAGGAATGGGGTCTTCGGTCACCGAGGATGGCAGGCAGCAAGGATTCTGGGAGCAGGGTGACAGCAGCACAGAGTATTTCAGGAGAGCAGTATCACACAGGATAGGATTAGATACACGGCTCAGCAGGCAGCATCACACAGGAGAGGATTAGATACACGGCTCAGCAGTCAGCATCACACAGGAGAGGATTAGATACACGGCTCAGCAGACAGTATCACACAGGAGAGGATTAGATACACGGCTCAGCAGACAGTATCACACAGGAGAGGATTAGATACACGGCTCAGCAGACAGTAACAGACAGGAGAGGATTAGATACACGGCTCAGCAGAAAGTATCACACAGGAGAGGATTAGATACCCGGCTCAGAATACAGTATCACACAGGATAGGATTAGATACACGGCTCAGCAGTCAGTATCACACAGGATAGGATTACATACACGGCTCAGCAGTCAGTATCACACAGGAGAGGATTAGATACACGGCTCAGCAGACAGTAACACAGGAGAGGATTAGATACACGGCTCAGCAGACAGTATCACACAGGAGAGGATTAGATACACGGCTCAGCAGACAGTAACAGACAGGAGAGGATTAGATACACGGCTCAGCAGAAAGTATCACACAGGAGAGGATTAGATACCCGGCTCAGAATACAGTATCACACAGGATAGGATTAGATACACGGCTCAGCAGTCAGTATCACACAGGATAGGATTACATACACGGCTCAGCAGTCAGTATCACACAGGAGAGGATTAGATACACGGCTCAGCAGAAAGTAACACACAGGAGAGGATTAGATACACGGCTCAGCAGAAAGTATCACACAGGAGAGGATTAGATACACGGCTCAGCAGTTAGTATCACACAGGAGAGGATTACATACACGGCTCAGCAGTCAGTATCACACAGGAGAGGATTAGATACACGGCTCAGCAGTCAGTATCACACAGGAGAGGATTAGATACACGGCTCAGCAGGCAGTATCACACAGGATAGGGTTAGATACACGGCTCAGCAGGCAGTATCACACAGGAGAGGATTAGATACACGGCTCAGCAGGCAGTATCACACAGAAGAGGATTAGATGCACGGCTCAGCAGGCAGTATCACACAGAAGAGGATTAGATGCACGGCTCAGCAGGCAGTATCACACAGGATAGGATTAGATACACGGCTCAGCAGGCAGTATCACACAGGAGAGGATTAGATACACGGCTCAGCAGACAGTATTACAGATATGCCCACACTGGTGAAACTTCCAGCCCCCCCAATTATACACAAGACTATGGGCTGTATAAGTCACTGTCCTCCTCAGACAGCCATAAAAGCAAAGGTGTCAGATTACTGGAGATCACTGGGGCTGTGAGTGAGGAGGCGGAGACAGAGCAGGAGGACGCTGGAGCAGGAAGCACAGGGCTGAGCCTGGAGTAAGCAGTACAGAGGAGCATAGATGAAAGTCACCCGCACTCACCACTCTCCATCCTCCGGCTCCAGTGAGCGCTTCTCTCCTCTGCTGACCACCTTCTCCATATCTTCAGCCTCTCCTCACAACACAGGACCTGTTATGCCACAAGTGGTCCTGTGATAGAGGGTAAGTGGAGCTCAGCAGATAGCACTGGGCTACAGTAAAATGGCGCCCAGCCACACCTACATCAGTGAATGGTGCAGCCCACAGGGGCGTGCCCAGTTCACTGCTAATGAGGCTGCATGGTGGGGTCGGGAGCCGACTGCAGTCTCCTATGTGCAGGGACGGCCATATTTGCAGACTGTATGAGTCCTCCACAGATCTGCAAATCAAGATGGCAGCGCCCAGTGGCTACATGAAAACATTATTACAAACAAACCATAAATCCTGGTTAGTACAACATTTGCTGAAACAACATGTTTTGTAACTTACTATTTTTTTGCAAATTATATAAAATTGCGGCACCTTCCCTTTAAGACCCCCAATAATAGCTGAACAGAAAAGATGGAAGAAAGTTCATGGATCTGTCCACTGCTCTGCTCATGTTCAAAGATAAACCAAGGTCCTATTCCTTTGAATGATTACTGAGGGGCTGACTCAGCTGCTTCCAAAGGTAGACACAGGAACACTTCTTGTGGTAAATCACCTGCTGGTTTATTATGGAACAGCATAAACCATAGCAGGGTTCAGCAAAGTAGACATGGCCTTTGGCATAATGGCAAAACAAAAGATAATGTATAGCAAAGTCCATATATCTGAGGGGTTCACCCTCTCAGACCACCATGTGTCTCCAGCTCCACCTGGAGCTACATCTGAAGTCTCTCCTCTCCAAAAACACAGCGCAGAGATAAATATACAATGGCTGTCCATTTAACATCCTAGCCACACCCTTGAGGTGGAGATAGTGAGTAGGTGTCCTGCCCATCTCTGACCTACTCAACTTCTAACCTGTCCTATAACATGGCTGATTAACTCCTTCAGCACCAGCTGAAGAGAAACTTAGGGTCACGGAAGAAAGCACTCTTCATGACATATAGCTCCCCTCATATACCGTGCCAGTGGCCCTTTTACAGGTCTTACAGGGTTTTCTGGATTTAGTAAACTACATTCCACTGGTACAGTTCAGTGTTAAAAAAAACAATCTGTGCTATAGTGCCCTACCCGGATCCTGTGGCCAGACTTTGCCACGGCTCCGGTCTCTGTTATTTGTTTGCAGTGCTCATGTCATGTTAACAAAGCTGTAACAAATCGCTGAGCGGCTGTTGCTGACTACAGTGTCAGAGCCGCTGATCTCAGTGATTGGCTGCACCACTGTCAATGTGATGTCCCTACTGTAGCCTATACACAATTTTTTGTAGCAGCACCGGCGACTCAGCGTTGGATCCCAAGAGGGTAAGTAAAACACTGTTTGTTTTTTAACACTGGACTACAAATAGGGACAAGAGTTTACTAAAAACACCTTTAACAGCTATTTTTTTAAAGTTTACTCACCACTGAAATTATATTTTGGTAACTCTGCATAAGACAGTCGTGGTGTATAGGAAGCCATTTTGTCATCGTTCTAGCTGACTATGTTCCAGACATAGCACATATATTTCCTGATTCTCACTGTTTTTGTTGCCTTATATATCTATATATTTTCCTTATTATGCAAATCGATCTTCCATCAGATTGAGTGGTATTTTGCCTGTCAAACTTGTAGTAATCCTTTTTTGCATGAGAAAGCACTAATTTCCCTTTGAGCAATATTCCACATTGGAATGTCTTCGCGGGGTTAAGTATGTGTTAGGCTAGTTTTACACTAGCGTTACAGGGCGCAGCGCACGCTGCTAAGCTCTGCCCCCGGCCACGCCCCCCTCTGTTCAGCTCCTCCTCTGATCGCATGACGCTGCATGTGATCAGCATACCCTATATTTAGTGTTGGATACGCTGGTCATGCGCTGGCACACTTTTGCTGGTGCATCCACCCTTTTGGCGCTGCGCTGAGTGCACAAAAATGTAACGCAATGCGTTTAGCACACGTCAGCGCATCGCCAAAAGGGCGGATGCGCCGGCAAAAGTGTGCCAGCGCACGACCAGCGTACCCAATGCTAAATATAGAGTACGCTGATCGCATGCAGCGTCATGCGATCAGAGGAGGAGCTGACCGGAGGGGCGCAGCCGGGGGCTGTGTGCTGCACCCTGTAATGCTAGTGTGAAACTAGCCTTAACTTGT
Source organism: Dendrobates tinctorius (assembly GCF_039654945.1). Taxonomy (NCBI): domain Eukaryota; kingdom Metazoa; phylum Chordata; class Amphibia; order Anura; family Dendrobatidae; genus Dendrobates; species Dendrobates tinctorius. Next base: position 26,463,646 of record NW_027361741.1, on the reverse strand, counting down.
GAAATCTCATTTAGCCATGTCAGAAATTCATATTAATGATACTGTACCTCGTTGATGTCCAGAAAAACTTTTCTAATGTTCTCTAATTTGGAATACAATAATTTTTAGTGTTTATATGAATAAGCATATAAAAAAAATAATACAAATCTGACTCCAGAAATCAGTATACCTTGTATACGTGTGTAAGACGTGGGGATCTCGAAACATATAATGAGATATCTCTAATGTGAGGAAGATTAGACTGTAATAAAGTTACTCAGAATAAGGAAAAAGAAAGAAGGAAACAGAAGTGATGGTAATTACTGTGGAATAACTAACACTATCGCATCCAGTTGCGACAACTAAGCTTCTGAATAGTGCATCGATGGGTTCCAAACGTTGGCAAATTGCTGTTTTTTATTAGTCAGTGTACGTTTGTCATTGACTATTATCCAATTTATTTTAGACCTTACAAGTTCCATAGGGATCTTAGCTGTCGTCCAAGAGCAAGCGATGGCAATTTTAGCGGTCAGGGAAGGAAAATAAAAACATTTAAATGTTTAAGCTGGTCTTCTCTAATTTGATCCTATAACAGATGATCGCTTGCTGTTTTTTTCTTGCCACCTTTTAAATTGAAAAATCAATGCATCATGTCTTGAAGAATAAATGAACAATTTAAGGTAATTTTTTCAAGGTAATGTGCTGGAGACCTGGTGAACGATAAGATTGGTTAAAAGAATTAGCGCCAAATGAATAAACTGTGCCACAATTAGACACTCCTCACACATCTCCTACATTCACTTCTGTAGCTGGGAGATTAGTCCTTACCCAAAATACTCTGGGAATCAGTAGACAATTACAGTGTGTTTTTTATAAACACATGCTCATCCATATAGATATCCTACACACTGGTTATATTGTGTCTATAAATTAAGGGGTTACCTGCTAATTAAAACATGGTTAATTAAAACATTGTTAGAAGATGCATTATTTATATGTCCTGTGTTGTAGGGTAGAATTTGCATAGCCTGAGGATATCACTATATTGCTTTTGTCCCCTTGAGAGTGAACCTCTTCATTAACTGAAACAGTGATATCCCAGAGATCAGGCAGAGATCACTGTCCCCATAAATACTGTTTAGTATCATTAATAAAGAAATAAAAATACATCACACACAAATGGCACCCTCAGCCTTAAACAATTTACATGTAAAATTTGGATTACTAAAGTTTAGCCTAATAAAAGATGCCAAATTGCAATACTCTGAGCGTATTACCTTGTCTGTGTTGGTGAGAAAAACATTCATCTCAATGGCAATCCAAATATTTAGAGGTCAAATGGACATTTGATCTCAGAAAGGTTTTTCATTTATGGACCGATTAGGGATATGTCAAGAAAACTGAATTACTGTATTAGCAGAATTTCATCTGCTCTTTTAGGCCATGTTCACATGTTGCTTTTGTGTTACGTTTTTTCTACAGCCAAAACCTGCTCTCTTGGGAGTAAAACAGCTTCTTATTGTCACAATATCACCTATCTTAGTGTCTGGACGCGGTGAATTTTAGTTCTGCCATCCAATTTAGGAATGGGTCTTTTTGGGCTGTCATTATGGTGATGGACAGCTCAGCCGTCCAATTAGATACTGGGGCATCTTGAGCTGTTAAGTGTCTGGAGTTACAGTTTAGCCATCCAGTCAGGACCATGGTGTGGCGGATCTTCATCCACGTGTCTCTTGTACAGAGTAATTACCTGGCTATTTAACTAACTCTCTGCCTCTGTTTTCTGCAATTGTAGCTTTGCTCATGAGGTGTGTGCTTGCCCTGTGCTCCTTGTCTGGTCTTCTGATCTTTTCTGCTAGACCTAGGATTTGTCTTAACCCTTTTGTCATGATCCGTAACTTTCTTGGAACATTGACCTCGGACTGTTTCCTGACTACGCCTTTGTCTCACCCCTCTGTCTATGACGTACGCTCTTGACTTTTGACCTCGGACCTCTGGACTAGCCAACCTGACGGCTTATCCATGAGTAGTGACTAGCTTCACACTAATTTTCTGCAGTTTTGCTGCTTTTATTGGTGCAGATTATGTATGTCATTTGTCTACAGTACACGTTTAATAAAATTAGCTTCATTCACCAAAATGCATGATTGCATTTTTTTGCACAATTTTTGCACATTTTCCTTGCTTTCTAAGATAAAAAAAGCTGCACAAATGCTGAAAGAATTGACATGCTGCAGTTTTCAAAAAAACATTCGTTTTCCAATTCAATCACGAAAATAAAAAAAAAACAATTGTGTGCGCATGAGATTTCTGAAATTTCATAGCTTTTACTGGTACTGTAAAAGCAGCTTTTAATTTGCATAAAAAATTACAAAAATACAATGTGTGAACATACTCTTAGTGTTACGTGGGTGTAATAGTTGTAATGTTGATAAAGCTAAAAAGGTACAACCTTATAATTCTATCATTTTTATCTCAAGAAAAGCAAGATCCCCTATGAGATGGATGCCAGTTGTCCTATATTATAGACCAGATCCAGTAGTCTAGTGTTAGGCGTGTGGTAGAATGGGGAGAGCTGCTGCTTTCACTTCCTTCTTTCTCCTTAAAGAGGTTTTCTGAGAACAGAAAAAAATAAATAACTGAAGTAAATGTCATTTTAAATAAATTTCTAACTACATTTAATTAGCAAATCACAATTGATTTATCTAGAGAGGTAATCACCATATAAATAAAATGTTCGCCACCTTGCTACACTGGCAGAAACCAGTCCTAGAATGTTATGCAGGAGCCTGTGAGCCTGTGCAGTGGGAGGCTCCACAGCAGTGTGAGCAGCCTCTTCTTACCTCAGCACCTCTGGTATCTCCAGTAGTGTTAGTGGAGCACATCTTCCTACATATGGAGGACGGTTCGTCTACAGCACAGGCTTAATGAGGGAATGTTACCATGTTATGATAAGTTTTAGCAAAGGTGATGTCAGGCTTACATTACTATCAGTTTTTTGGCTGTGCCAGTCGCAACATCTCTCGAATGATAGTCCTCTGGGCACAGAAGTGCAGCATAGCGCGTGAAGGCAAAGCAAACTTACTTGAGTCAAGGAGTGAAAGCACATTGCCACATGCACTATCTACATGGCAGAATGATTACATGTAAATATTGTCATAAATGGCTGGCAACCAACTCTACCACAGGTAATACATCAGTCAATGAGGATCTTGAGAAATATCCCACATCCTGCATGATTTTGAAAATAACTGCAAAAAAATATGTACAGTGTATGTCATTATACATACTGTATGACATTAAAAAGAACCTATTACGTTAAGAAACACTTAATCTGCAGAAATGGGGATAATATATAGGCTCATAGCATTCTGAACCTGCCTAACGCCCGGTAGCATTGGGTTTTCAATCATAGGAGTGGCACCGGCGCAGGTTCAGTCACCACTCAGCGTATAGAGGGCGGCAGCTATAAGTGTGTCCCCGGCACTGCCTGACTGCCAAACCCAATGCTGAGCATGCCATCAGTGTCGGGGGCGCGGTTACAGCCGCCACTCTCTATATACAGAGCAGTGAGTGAACTGTGCTGGTGTTAACCAAAGAAATAAAGTTTGTTTCGTCACGGCAGCTGGGCTCTAAGTCCCAGCTTTGGGCATGTTCAGAATGCTATTAACCTGCAAATTATTATTACTATTATTTATTATTATAGCACTATTTATTCCATGACACTTTACATGTGATAGGTGGTCGTGCAGCGGTATAGTGGAGCAAGGGTTACTGATTAACCCCATATCTGCAGATTAATAGTGTTTTTTTGTTATGTGATGGATTCCCTTTAAAAAAATTCTTAAAAGTGGCATTAAATAAAACTAAAGACAGCAGTTTTACAAATATGGCATGACATTTGGGGCACCAATGGTACAGATGTCCAGATGCTTCAAGCTTTTTTTTACTACTTAATGTTAATTATCCAGATCACTGGTTTGCTGTAATGGGAATTAACAACTTTTTCTATCTTTGAGATGTAACTAGTCAATATTCAGATTAGACACAAAGATACAAAGATATTTCTATATCAACATTCATAACAAACAAACAAACAAACAAATTCTAATCCTACACAAATATCATCTCAGAATTCTTCCATCTCTTGGATATATTGTTATTCATAAAGCATGACTGAATTCAATATAACCATATTGAATTTCCCTGGCAGTCCTCTAATTTGATCAGAGGAGTATCATGACTTTGTAAAGATGTATTGACTTGAAGAAGCAGCCATATTGTTCTGTTGTTCTGTGAAAGGTTTCTCAGTAACGTACGTCGGGGAGGAGGGAGAGCGCTGCTGGTCAATGTTAAGGTCAAATTGCTACAATTAATCTTCATGCTTAATGGAAAACTGCATCAACTTAAAGGGGATTACTACAGCTTTAATAGCTAATGAATACATTTAATAGCCAATTTAAATGGCATGATACATACACAAAACCGGCCTGTTTAAAAAAAAAGACCATTTTGATAAAGGGATAATATATACTATCAAATATAAAACACTGTTAAGTGCAAGTCTCCAAGCAAAACATTAATATGTGCAGTCATTGTGCAATGTGATATTCTAAAAAGCTTCTTCCTTATTGATCCAGAAATTCGTCATTGCCATATTCTGGGTCCTTGTGTGAATGTTGCACTATTTATATACCTGCCAGCAGGTAAGAGATGGCTGCTCCTGGTCATAAAGAACACCAGTCCATGCCTTGCAGCGTTTCACTGCCATAACACATTTTTAAGCATTTTGTTTTAATTCATTTAAAATCTATATAAAATGACACTCGATCTAAAAACCGATGTGTTCTGTAAAATCTAGTACTTTCGGTGATTTGTTAAAGCTTGTTTTTATAGCGCCAGGCTTATGATGGAAATGCTTAGATTCTGGAAAGTATCCTGTACTATGGACAAAAGTATTGGGACACCTACACATTGCATCTACAGGAGTTTTTATTACATCTATTCTAAATCCTAAAATTCTAGGGTTTGTTCCGGCTTTGATCTTACATCAGCTTCCATTATTCTCAGAAGGCTTTTTTATTTTACAAGATTTTGGAGTGTCCAAAAATTAGAAGTCCAGTGGTATGTAAAAGTTTGGGCACCCCTAGTCAAAATTACTTTTATTGTGAACAGTTAAAGGGAATCTGTCACCCATATTTAGTGTTATCATGTAAAGATATCACCCAATTGTGCAACCCATAAGGATTCTATTAGGGCTTTTGACTCACCCGACCCCGCACCTTTGAGGCATAAATACCTTTTTTATCTTGTTGGGGATGTATGCAAATTGCCGCCGTCCGGTCCGATGGGCATGGTTTAGTCGCCTTCTCCCCCCCCTCCTCGGCTTGCTGCACATAATCTTCATCTGTGAGTATCACAGATAACATTGGTTTCCGCGCTTGCGCATTGTAAAGCCTCCGGCGCCTGCGCAGTATGCTTTGCCCAACTGTGGGCAAAGCATATAATCGCTACTGCGCATGCACCGATATTTTCCACCGTGGTCTATGCCCCGAAAGTATTCACATGTAGGACACACTTCCGGGGCATAGACCACGCTGGAAAATACCGGCGCATGCACAGTAGCGATTATATGCCCACAGTTGGGCAAATGACAGATTCACTTTAACCCCTTTCTGACATCAGACGTACTATCCAGTCCATGGGACCCGGGCCCCTATGCCCATGGACGGGATAGTACGTCTAGCGCGATCAGCTGCGCTCACGGGGGGAGCGCAGCTGATCGCGGCCGGGTGTCAGCTGATTATCACAGCTGACACCCGGCACTATGTGTCAGGGTCGGTCACGGACCGCCCCGACACGTTAACCCCTTGCACACCGTGATCAAACACGATCACGGTGTACCAGGGGATAAAGGGAAGCATCGGCAGGGAGGGGGCTCCCTCCGTGCTTCCCTGAGCCCCCCACAGCAGCGCAATGTGCGGGGGTTCCATCCCTGCAGGTCCCCGAATCCAAGATGGCGACGGGGACCTTCGGGGGCCTGCAGGGAGCTGGCTTCCTCAGTGCCTGCAAAGCGCAGGCATGAGGAAGTCTGCGTCTATGCCTGTGACAGATCGCTGATCTGTGATGTGACAGATCAGCGATCTGTCACAGGACAGTGATGTCCCCCCTGGGACAACCTAATAAAGTTAAAAAAAGTGTAAAAATAATTTAAAAAAAAAGCTAAATAAATTAAAAAAAAAAAAAATATTCCCTAATAAATTCATTTTTTGGAAATAAAAAAAACCAATAAAAGTACACATATTTGGTATCGCTGCATCCATAACGACGCGCCCTATAAAACTGTTCCATTAGTTAACCCCTTTAGCGAACCCCTTAAAAAATAAAAATAAAAAACGAAGCAAAAGATAATGATTTATTATCATACCGCCGAACAAAAAGTGCAATAACGCGCGATCAAAAAGACGCATATAAATATCCATGGTACCACTGAAAACGTCATCTTGTTCTGCAAAAAACTAGCCACCACACAGCATCATCAGCAAAAAAATAAAAAAGTTATAGCTCGCAGAATAAAGCGACGCAAAAATAATTATTTTTTATATAAAATTGTTTTCATTGCATAAAAGCGCCAAAACATAAAAAAAAGCATAAATGAGGTATCGCTGTAACCATACTGACCCGAAGAACAAAACCGCCTTATCAATTTTACTGCAGGCGGAACGGTGTAAACGCACCCTTCAAAAGAAATTCTTGAAATGCTAGTTTTTGTTCATTCTGCGTCCCAAAAATCGGAATAAAAAGCGATCAAAAAATGTCACATGCCCGAACATGATACCAATAAAAGCGTCAACTCGTCCCGCAAAAAATAAGACCTCACATGACTCTGTGGGTCAAAATATGGAAAAATTATAGGTCTCAAAATGTGGTGATGCAAAAACTATTTTTACAATAAAAAGCGTCTTTTGGCGTGCGACAGCTGCCAAATATAAAAACCCGCCATAAATAGTAAATCAAACCCCCCGTTATCACCCCCTTAGTTAGGGAAAAATAATAAAATTTAAAAAAATGTATTTATTTCCATTTTCCCATTAGGGCTAGGGCTGAGATTAGGGCTGACATTAGGGTTAGGGGTGTGTTGGGGTTAGGGTTGGAGTTAGAATTGGGTGCTTTCCACAGTTTGGGCACATCAAATTGGGGGCAAAAATATTATTTTTGTGGAAAAAATTATGATTTTTTTATTTTTACACCCGGGCGTTATAAACTTCTGTGAAGCACTGGGGGGTTCAAAGTGCTCAACACACATCTAGATAAGTTCCGTGGGGGTGTCTAGTTTCCAAAAAGGGGTCACTTGTGGTGAGTTTCAACAGTTTAGGCACATCAGAAGCTCTCCAAACGCGACATGACGCCCGCAAACCATTCCATCAAAGTCTGCATTCCAAAACGTCACTGCTTCCCTTCCGAGCCCCGACGTGTGCCCATACAGTAGTTTTCTCCCGCATATGGGGTATCAGCGGACTCAGGACAAATTGGACAACAACTTTTGGGATCTAATTTCTCCTGTTACCCTTGGGAAAATAAAAAAATTGGGGACTAAAAGATCATGTTTGTGGAAAAAATATACGTAATAGAAGCAACAAGGCACTCTTCAAATAAATGGTAGTAGGTGCACAAGTAGGGTCTCCAGCCCACGTGAAAATAGAAAAGAACTTGGCAAATGGATTAAATCCTTTGTTTTATTTGCATCCAGATTATATGTTAAAAGTTTTCGATCCGATAATGGATCTTCATCAGAACTTCTCTGAAAAAAAATATATACAGAAATAGAAACAAATCTATATTATTGAATATCACAATTGGATATCACAATTGGAGAAGATATCAAATCTTACAATGCATAAGAATAATATATACTTCAAGAAACAAGGTTAATCTATTGTCAAGGAATATAAATCTTGTCAAATAATATCTTGAAGATGAATCCCAGGTGTGAAGTGATCCGTGAGGTAATTTATATAATTCAATGTTAAGGAGATATCCGCCATAACATATCCATAAAATCTACATGAGAAGTGAAATCATGATAAAGGATATTATGGACTTCCAATATCTAGGTGCCAATCAAAGTGAAAGGTGATAATAATATACATGGTGCGTAAATTATATCTTCCCTAAAAAAGAGCAAAGAAGAAGAAAAAATCATTTATTGCAGGTTCTTTGGATTGATAGCATATACAGACAGTATTGTCAAATGCTTATTGGTAATGGTGCAAGTGAGAGAGCGCAGGAACACATTTAGAGTGAATAATTAATAATACCTATATTTAATATCTACAAGGAGAGGGAATGCGCTTGGTATAGTGACCTATGTCGCTTATTTTGTGGTGCTGTAATGAAAAGATGAACAGGAATGTTTAATATTACTCAATATAAATTACTCATAGTGTAATGTGGGAAAAGAGTAATGTATTACCTGCTTCCTCTAGCCTAAATGTCCTGTGGTGTGACCGCTGAAGTGGAGATTGCCAGGAAATTCGCGGTATGCCCGCTGAAATGGAGGACGCCAGGTCACTAAGCTGCATGTCCGGGTTTATATGACCCGGCGGGGAAACTCCCCTAGCTTCGTCATCGAGTCTGCGCACTCCTGGCACAGCGGTCATGTGCAATCCGGGGTGGATGAACCCTGGCTACGTCACTGAGTCTGCGCACTGCAGACCCAGCGGTCAGCATACTTCATGGAGGAGCGCGCCTGCGCTGTTGCTACTACCGTGTTGTAGTCAGGATGGGATGGGAGGTGTGTCTGAACGTCATTGTATAATGGTCACATGTTATCCTCATCTTGCGCCTGCGCTACTTAGTTATATTTGAATTTTGTGTATATTTGGCTTATTTAGTAAACCTATGGGGCTAATGTAAGGGATATTAACAAGGCATTCTAGTGAAGGGAACAATATCACATTATTTGATCATTTGGACGTATGTTACCTACGTCATTCATAAAGAAGGGTGTAGGCGAAATGCCCTTATGATTATTTAATAACCAATAAGACAAAAGGGAATTAGTGTCGAAACTAGGGTGCGTGGTAGGAACAAAGTATATACACCAATTCGGTTATAACATTGGCATGTGGGGAAATAAATGTACTATGTAAATATAAAGATGGCGGTGAAATAATACTATACCAGGTGAAACAGTGTGCCCAGTGAGGAAGTGAAGAGCCAATTGTAAATATGATTTTTTATTTTCACGCCCGGGCGTTATAAGCTTCTATAAAGCACTGGGGGTTCAAAGTGCTCACCAGACATCTAGATAAGTTCCTTAGGGGATCTAGTTTTCAAAATGGGGTCACTTGTGGGGGGTTTCCACTGTTTGGGTACATCAGGAGCTCTCCAAAGGCAACATGACACCAGCAGACCATTCCATCAAAGTCTGCATTCCAAAATGTCACTACTTCCCTTCCGAGCCCCGACGTGTGCCCATACAGTAGTTTTCTCCCACATATGGGGTATCAGGGTACTCAGGACAAATTGGACAACAACTTTTGGGGTCCAATTTCTCCTGTTACCCTTGGGAAAATAAAAAAATTGAGGACTCAAAGATCATGTTTGTGGAAAAAATATGATTTTTTTATTTTCATGCCTTGGAGTTATAAGCTTCTATGAAGCACTGGGGGGTTCAAAGTGCTCACCACACATCTAGATAAGTTCCTTAGGGGGTCTAGTTTCCAAAATGGTTTCATTTGTCGGGGGTTTCCACTGTTTAGGCACATCAGAGGCTTTCCAAACACGGCATGGCGTCCAATCCCAATTCCAGCCAAAAAAGTCAAATGGCGCTGCTTCCCTTCCGAGCTCTGCCATGCGCCCAAATAGTGGTTTACCCCCACATATGGGGTATCAGCGTACTCAGAACAAATTGCACAATAACTTGTGGGGTCCTGTTACCCTTGAAAAAATAAAAATTGAGGTCAAAAAAATCATTTTTGTGGAAAAAATGTGATTTTTTTAATTGTACGGCTGTACGTTATATACTTCTGTGAAGCCCTTGGGGATTCAAAGTTCTCACCACACATCTAGATTAGTTCCTTTGGGGGTCTAGTTTCCAAAATGGTGTCAGTTGTGGGGGGTTTCCACTGTTTTGGTACATCAGGGGCTTTCCAAACGTGACATGGTGTCCGATCTCAATTCCAGCCAAAAAAGTCCAATGGCGCTGCTTCCCTTCCGAGCTCTGCCATGCGCCCAAATAGTGGTTTACCCCTACATATGGGGTATCAGCCTACTCAGGACAAATTGCACAATAACTTTTAGGGTCCTGTTACCCTTGGGAAAATAAAAATTGGGGGTGAAAAGATCATTTTTGTGGAAAAAATATGATTTTTTAATTGTACCGCTGTACGTTATAAACTTCTGTGAAGCCCTTGTGAGTTCAAAGTTCTCACCACATATCTAGATAAGTTCCTTGGGGGGTCTAGTTTCCAAAATGGGGTCACTTGTGGGGGGTTTCCACTGTTTAGGTACATCAGGGGCTCTCCAAACGTGACATGGTGTCCGATCTGAATTCCAGCCAATTTTGCATTGAAAAAGTCAAACGGCGCTCCTTCCCTTCTGAGCTCTGCCATGCACCGAAACAGTGGTTCCCCCCCACCTATCAGGTATCAGCGTACTCAGAACAAATTGCACAATAACTTTTGCAGTCTAATTTCTCCTGTTACCCTTGGTAAAATAAAAAAAATTGGACCTGAAGTAATTTTTTTTGTGAAAAAACGTTAAATGTTATTTTTTTTTTTAAACATTCAAAAAATTATTGTGAAGCACCTGAAGGGTTAATAAACTTCTTGAATGTGGTTTTGAGCACCTTGAGGAGTGCAGTTTTTAGAATGGTGTCACTTTTGGGGATTTTCTATCATATAGACCCCTCAAAGTGACTTCAAATGTGATGTGGTCCCTAAAAATAAAATGGTGTTGCAAAAATGAGAAATTGCTGGTTAACTTTTAACCCTTATAACTTCCTAACAAAAAAAAATTTTGGTTCCAAAATTGTGCTGATGTAAAGTAAACATGTGGAAAATGTTACTTATTAAGTTTTTTGTGTGCCGTATTTCTGTGATTTAAGGGCATAAAAATTCAAAGTTGGAAAATTGCGAAATTTTCGCCAAATTTCCGTTTTTTTCACAAATAAACGCAAGTTATATGAATGAAATTTTAGCACTAACATGAAGTACAATGTCAGAGAAAACAATGTCAGAATCACCGGGATCCATGGAAGCGTTTCAGAGTTATTACCTCATAAAGGGACAGTGATCAGAATTGTAAAAATTGGCCCAGTCATGAACGTGCAAACCACCCATGGGGGTTAAGGGGTTAAGCAAGTTGAAGATGAAAGGATATCTAAAAGGCCTAAAGTTAATGATTCCCAGAGCTGAAAGTCCAGAACAGTCAAATATACTGGCACTGAATAACAACAAGATTAGCTGAAGCGGGCTGAGCTTACGTGTCCTAAGCAGGCAGGCTGAAGCAGATGCATAGAAACACAGCTTGTAGCACAAGCACCACAGCAAGCTGGGAAAGTTTGCTGGAATTCTGAGCTGGATTCTCTGGAGAGGATTGGTCTCTTGTAACACAAAGCCAGGAATTCAAGCAGAATACACAAGCATGGACTGAGAGGGTAACCAGGGTTATAAAGACAGGGAAGGCGGATCACATGAGCAGAAGCGGGGGAGCAGAATTCACCTTGGAAAACGCCAATAAAGCACCACAGATGAAACAGGGGATCCAGAGTCCTGACAGGCCATTTCTCATTCATTTATGCTTCTTGTGATGTAAAAACTGTGTCTCCCGTGATTGCACTTAGTTTAGAAATAGCAACTTTTTTTATGCAGGTTGATGAGTGCTGTAATTTCTCTCTTATTGTTAAAATTTTGGTGTGTATCTCTGGGATTTTTTTGCCATTCATCCAGAAGAGCATTTGTGCTGTTGTATGAGAGGACCTGCCTTGCAACCTCCATTTTGGTGAACCTAACAAAAGACATGGCATCCTTAAAAATCTCAAAGGGTTTAATCACGCTGTGGTTTGCTTACAAGAAACACATTTGACACCAGAGAATGCTCAATCCCTAACCAAATGCCGGAGGGGCCCTGCCTTCCACTCCACATTCAACTCATATAGGAGTTAGCATATTAATTCATGGAAACTTAGCATTCACCTGTAAAAAATCATTAATCGACTTAGAAAGAAGATTTATCGGCTTAGTGTGTCTTTTGTTTGGGGTATGGATATGTGTAGTGGCAGTGTACATTCTGCCCCCTTTTTCAATGAAAGTTATACAAATGATACTCCCTTTCATATCTGAATATATGTATTCCCTGTTGACTATTATTGGAGAATTTAATGCTTTACTGTTACTTTAGACAAATATCATTGAGGGCCAGATGGGGAGATAAAACAACGCTAGCCTATGTGCAGGGGTGGATTAAGGGTAGCCAGGGCCCGGGGCAGTTCAGACTCTGTGGGCCCCCCTCGTCACGTGACGGGGGTCACGAATCGTAGAGCCACACTCTACATAGAGAATAATGGGGCCTCCAGCACTGACCTCCACCCGCAGAGCCACACTCTACATAGAGAATAATGGGGCCTCCAGCACCGACCTCCACCCGCAGAGCCCCACTCCACATAGAGAATAATGGAGCCTCCAGCACCGACCTCCACCCGCAGAGCCGCACTCCACATAGAGAATAATGGAGCCTCCAGCACCGACCTCCACCCGCAGAGCCGCACTCTACATAGAGAATAATGGGGCCTCCAGCACCGACCTCCACCCGCAGAGCCCCACTCCACATAGAGAATAATGGAGCCTCCAGCACCGACCTCCACCCGCAGAGCCACACTCCACATAGAGAATAATGGAGCCACCAGCACCGACCTCCACCCGCAGAGCCCCACTCCACATAGAGAATAATGGTGCCTCCAGCACCGACCTCCACCCGCAGAGCCACACTCCACATAGAGAATAATGGAGCCTCCAGCACCGACCTCCACCCGCAGAGCCGCACTCCACATAGAGAATAATGGAGCCTCCAGCACTGACCTCCACCCGCAGGGCCGCACTCCACATAGAGAATAATGGGGCCTCCAGCACCGACCTCCACCTGCAGAGCCGCACTCCACATACATGGCTGCTCTCAGTGCTGTGCGCACAGGACCTGTGATGAGGTCACAGGAGGGGAGGAGACAGGGGTCACATGATCGGGGGCCCTGACACCTTACCTCCTGTGATCTCATCACAAGCCTTTGCACGCTACCAGCAGCATCAGCGTTCACGCTACTTGTAGATGCTGCTGGTAGCAGAGCACATAATGCCGCCCCCACGGTCACTCACTTTTAGGTGGGGAGAAGATGGAGTGCCATTGCAGCAGCCAGCAGGAATGTGGTGGGGGCCCCCTTAGAAGCTCTTGTGGTGGGGGCCCCGGGGCTGAAGCCCCGCCTGCCCTGCCTTTAATCCGGCCCTGCGCGGTGGCGGATTATAATGGGGCAATTTACTGGCCTGGGCTGTGGGCCCCTTAACCCCACTGGGCCCGGGGCAACTGCCCAAATTGACCTCATTATAATCCGCCACTGCCTATGTGATACGGGAACTGCAATGGGTTGATGTTTGGACAAAACAAATTTCCACTGGTGCATCAATATGTTTTTCGGCTTCACATTCGTCCTTGTCAAGAATTGCCATGGGAAATATGTTTCTGCTACCTTAGATTGCTAAAGTGGAATATCTCACAGGGCAATTATCTGATCATTCCTCATTATTAGTGGTTCCTATTAATCTCCCTTGCGTTAACTGGCAGCGTGAGGTGTGGAAGTTCAATCCATATTGGCTGGCTTTATTTGAGAAATGAGAGTAGATACCTAAAAAAAAGTCTTCTATTTTTGCAAGATAATGTAGGTTCTGTATCCTCTTTAATAATATTGGGTGCAATGAAAGTCTACCTGAGAGATATATTAATCAAAGAGATTTCCCATATCAAATCTAAAAGCCGATCCCTCACACAAACTCTGCAGCCCAGTGTAGATGAAATGGAAAAATGTTATGTAGGTATACCCTCTTTGTCCCACAAAGATAAATGGTTGGAGGCGCAAAAACGCTTATATACTCATCTACTCGAGCAGAATATAGGAGCGTTTTCACTAAACAAACCTTTTACAATGAGGGGTACAATGCTTGTCATTTTCTCGCCACCATAGCGGGGAGCAAAGCAGGGTTCCTCAGTTATTTCTGAAATTAAAACTTCTGATGGATCCATGATTACTGACTCAGAAGCTATTTTGATGGATTTCTTTAGTGTATTCAAGCAGTTATATTTTCAAATCTTTCTAAAACACCTGAAGAAATTGATAATTTATGTTCTACAACAGCCACAGTTATCGGATGAACAGAGGGACGCCTTGGATGCGCCCCTCTCAGTGGAGGAGCTAGAGGTAGCTTTGAGCACTTCCCAAAACAATAAGGCCCCGGGCAAGATCTAATCAGATTTATATAAAGAAATAGGTTCAGAGATACTGTCTAAACTGCAGAAGGTGTTTCAAGAGGCATTTAGAGTGGGGACATTACCAAATGTGTGAAGCTGCAATAGTTCTTAAACCAGGAAAAGAGCCAACATGTACAGATTCATATATGCCCATTTCATTATTATCAATGTACAGATTCATATATGCCCATTTCATTATTATCAGTGTACAGATTCATATATGCCCATTTCATTATTATAAGTGTACAGATTCATATATGCCCATTTCATTATTCAGTGTACAGATTCATATATCCCCATTTAATTATTATCAGTGTACAGATTCGTATATGCCCATTTTATTATTGTCAATGTACAGATTCATATATGCCCATTTCATTATTATAAGTGTACAGATTCATATATGCCCATTTCATTATTATGAGTGTACAGATTCATATATGCCCATTTCATTATTATCAGTGTACAGATTCATATATGCCCATTTCATTATTATCAGTGTACAGATTCATATATGCCCATTTCATTATTATCAGTGAACAGATTCGTATATGCCCATTTTATTATTGTCAGTGTACAGATTCATATATGCCCATTTCATTATTATCAGTGTACAGATTCGTATATGCCCATTTTATTATCAGTGTACAGATTCATATATGCCCATTTCATTATTCTCAGTGTACAGATTCATATATGCCCATTTCATTATTCTCAGTGTACAGATTCATATATGCCCACTTCATTATTATCAGTGTACAGATTCGTATATGCCCATTTCATTATTATCAGTGTACAGATTCGTATATGCCCATTTTATTATTGTCAATGTACAGATTCATATATGCCCATTTCATTATTGTCAGTGTACAGATTCATATATGCCCATTTCATTATTATCAGTGTACAGATTCATATATGCCCATTTCATTATTATAAGTGTACAGATTCGTATATGCCCATTTTATTATTATCAGTGTACAGATTCATATATGCCCATTTCATTATTATCAGTGTACAGATTTGTTTATGCCCATTTTATTATTGTCAATGTACAGATTCATATATGCCCATTTCATTATTGTCAATGTACAGATTCATATATGCCCATTTCATTATTGTCAATGTACAGATTCATATATGCCCATTTCATTATTGTCAATGTACAGATTCATATATGCATATTTCATTATTGTCAATGTACAGATTCATATATGCCCATTTCATTATTGTCAATGTACAGATTCATATATGCCCATTTCATTATTGTCAATGTACAGATTCATATATGCCCATTTCATTATTGTCAATGTACAGATTCATATATGCCCATTTCATTAATATATTACAGTGGATATAAAAATTCTAGCCAAGCCACTGGCTTTGAGACTTCTTAAAATCATCACACATTGGCACATGGAGACCAAATGGGATTCATGCCCATGAAATCGACTTCAATAAACCTGAGACATCTGTGTATTAACCTTCAGATGCAGCCCCTAAGGCTATGTGCACAAAATGCGGATTCGTTGCCATTCCGTAGCATTTTTTTCTGCGCGGAAATGCACCAAAAACGCAAAGGATTACTAACACAAGGTTAATCAAAGACAATCCTGAATTGTTGTGCACATGATGCGAAATTTCCAAACTAATTCGCAGCGTTTTATTTTCCGCAGCATGTCAATTATTTTTGTGGATCTGCAGCGTTCTTCACCCATTGACTTCCATTGAGTCACTCAAATCTGCAGCGAAACGCAGGTGTAAAAAGGTTTGCGGATTTGCTGCGGATTTACTGTGGATATGGTGCACATTAGCTGTGGATTTGGTGCAAGAAATGCAGCAGATTTGTCAAAGGAAATGATGTCAGAAGGAGGAAGAGTGTATGGGTGGAGAATATAGAATAGTGCCCATCTTGGTTGAAGCACATCAACAATAAAGGTTGGACAAGGAAATGACATCACATTTTTTTAAATACTATTTCACTACTTCGCTAACAAATCCACAAACAAGTCCTCATACAAATACGCATGTAAATCTGGATCAAAAACGCATAAAATCCACATAAAAAACGTGCGTAATTTCCACTGTTTCCTGCCAAGAGATGCAGAAACCGCGTAGAAATTTCCACAAGCAAATTCGCAACGTGCGCACATAGCTTTAATGTGGCAGAGAGGGCAGCACTCTCACCTAACAAGGTGACGGCTTTTGAGAATGTCAAGTGGGAGCATATTTGCTCGGTTATGATGGCTATGGACTTTGGAACATCCTTCCTCTCTTGGATTAAACTGTTATACTCTAGTTCTAGAGCTAATATCAAGGCTAATGGCTCCTTGTCAAACTCCCTTAAGTTACATAGGGGGACGAGACAGGGGTGTTCTCTTTCTCCCTTGCGATTTGCCTTGGTTATAGAGCCACTTGCTGTTAAATTACAAGCTAGTAGAGAGGTGAAAGCCTTTATCTACAATACAGTAGAGGAAAAAGTTGCACCGGTAAAAGAATTATTGAATTTTATTTATCTTGGATGTGCCGTCTCGTCCATCTTCCCCCAGATATATGGATTCCTAAATATTTAAATTCTGTGAAGCGTGTTTGGTGTACTTTAGAGTTTTGAGATAATTCATCTGCCACCATTAATATAGACTTATCCCAGATGATTCAAACACCCAAATGGACTCCAAATTCATTTACAATTGCAATAGTGTTTACCAGGGAATTATGAGTATCCCCAAGGAAAATCAGAAGGTCGTGAGCATACAATGCAACTTTTTCCTCTACTTTTACCGGACCGCCCCTGGGTGAGTATAATATAACTCATTTTTCTTATCTTTCAGGTTACATCAGGGGGCTTATCTACAGCATTACAGAATGATGCTCGAAAAATGGGGTGACAGATTCCCTTTAAACTTAAAATAATTAAATAAGGCAAAGCAGTCAAAATAAATTGTTTCAGCTCATTATTGTATGTGCTATAAATGTTTAAATGATGTTGGAAAGCACTCTTAGAGTTTGATATAGGACATTGATCCCAACCCCCGTTTTTTTCTTGCAATTATACATACTGATCTAAGTACTCCATTAGTGTCCAGGTGTATTCCAATCGTGGTTTCCATGTTAATTGCATTTACATCATGTGCTTGTCCACCATGATATGATTGTTTTTTTGTGCTTTAAATAAGATCATTGTAATACAAGTGTTATATCATGATTAATGGCGAGTGACTTGCCAGAAACGCATCGATTTTAAATCCCTTGTATGTCGTTTTAATGGATACAGATTAAAGAATTATTGACTTTTATTTACCTTGGATGTGCCGTTTCTTCCGTCTTCCCCCTGGTTCATCATTGTTGCTCTGCTCCAGCCTGAGACATGGCACCCTTCGGTCCGATCCTCTTGCCTGCAATTGAACCAGCGTGGTCACGCTCCTTCACCCTCCTTTTTTCCTGAATCCATATATTGGTTAATATTAGAGCCTTTGTCTCTTTGAATCTGGTCCCCTTGTATGCGAAGTTTCAACAAAAAATCAGTATCTGGTACAAGATACCCTTATCGGTGATTGGACGAACAAACCTGGTTAAAGATGATACTGATGCCCCACCTGCTTTATATTATCTGTAATACCCCAGAATGGCTTCCCCTGAAACAGTTTTACACATTTCAGGCTATGTTTAGAGACCTCATTTGGAAAAAGGGATATACTCTGTTTAAATATAACACATTCCAAAGAAGAGGAGGTCTTGCTGCACGGAATCCATGGCAGAATTTCTTAGCGATGCAACGTCAACAGCTTAAACTACTGCAGTGTAATATTGTGACCTTCTGCAGGACCATAAAGAAGGTATCAAGATTATCTCCTGGGCTACCTGGGAGGCAGTAAAAAAATCTTCCAATGGTGCTCCTTATTTTAAAAACATGGGAAAAAGCTAAGCATGTATTAGACATAGATGGGTCTACACCGTTGACCCCAATATGGAAAAACCCTGGACTTCTACAGATATTTAGATTAGAGGGCTTTAGCTCCTGAAGAAAAACTGGTCTGGCAACTATTGCCCAACTCCAGATAAGTAGGTTGTTTAAAAGTTTCCAAAAGAGGAATTACTTCTCCCAAATAAGTATTTCTTCCAAGACAAAATCAAAATTCTTAAAATAGATAATCATTTGTTATTCTCTGTGGTTACAAATGAGAGCCATCTCTAGATTCTACGGAATACTACTTAGAAGTTACTATTTATTTTAAAACATCCATTAAGCCTTGAAGAAAAATGAGAGAAAGATATTGGATATATTTGATCCTGATCTTTGGGACATAATAATTTCCTCTCCCACGTCTGTCCACTAGTGGAAGCCTAGAGCTTATCACAGTTATTCCTATTAAACCAAGTGTATAGAACTCCTTTTTCCACATGTTTTTCCACATGTTCTGGGTGTGTATCTCTCTTGAAAAATTTTGGAAACACACTGTTGGTTATTTAAATGGTGTCTTTGGTGTACATATCCCGATGCCACCTATAGTTTGTGTGCTGGGGTATGTAGATGGACTAATTGAAGACAAAAGTGAAAGATTGGCTATTAAAAGGGCACTTTACCAAATAAGAGTAATAGCAGCACACAGGATAAGTACCGTAATTCTCCTCCAAAATTCAGAGAATTTAGCAAGAAGATGCATTTATTATTTCGGTTAGAGGAAGACGTATACAAAAAAGGAAAGCTTTGCACAAATGTTATAGGATACTAGATGGTGGCCCGATTCTATCGCATCGGGTATTCTAGAGTCTCTGTTAAAATAAAAAATAGTGATATACTCACCTCCCGCCGGCCGCTGGACTCTTTCTCTCCTCTCACCACACTCCCGGCATCTTCCGGTCCCAGTAATGCTTAGCGTGAAACACCACTGATGACGTCGCGCTCTCGCGAGAGTGACATCATCTCCGGCCATTCTCACTAAGCATTACTGGGACCGGAAGATGCCGGGCGCGTGGTGAGAGGAGGGACAGAGTCCGGGGGTCGTCGGAAGGTGAGTATATAACTATTTTTTATTTTAACAGAGACTCTAGAATACCCGATGCGATAGAATCGGGACACCATCTAGTGTATTATACTCCTGTTACACCCGGAGCTGCTGTCACTGTTCTGCTGTTACCTAATGTATTGTACTCCAGTTACAGTCAGAGCTGCAGTCACTGTTCTGCTGTTACCTAATGTATTGTACTCCAGTTACACCCAGAGCTGCAGTCACTGTTCTGCTGTTACCTAATGTATTGTACTCCAGTTACACCCAGAGCTGCAGTCACTGTTCAGATCTTACCTAATGTATTGTACTCCAGTTACACCCAGAGCTGCATTCACTTTTCTGCTGTCACCTAATGTATTGTACGCAAGTTACACCCAGAGCTGCAGTCACTGTTCTGCTGTTACCTAATGTATTGTACTCCAGTTACACCCAGAGCTGCAGTCACTGTTCTGCTGTTACCTAATGTATTGTACTCCAGTTACACCCAGAGCTGCAGTCACTGTTCAGATCTTACCTAATGTATTGTACTCCAGTTACACCCAGAGCTGCATTCACTTTTCTGCTGTCACCTAATGTATTGTACGCAAGTTACACCCAGAGCTGCAGTCACTGTTCTACTGTTACCTAATTACCTAATGTATTGTACTCCAGAATATGTACAGGACTGTGCCTGTGTAATGAGCAACACAGCAGTGATGCCTTTAATGGCTGTAATGTGCCTTTACAATAAGCAATGCGGGCGTGTTGCCACGACATCTAAGCAACTGTCGCTGATTGGTGGCAGCCTAACTGCCGCGACCAATCAGCGAGGTGTGATTTCCATTACAGACAGACAGACAGAATTAGACAATTATATAGTAGATGAGGAGGATGGACAGCCTATCATGGTGCGTTGATTTTGCCATTACTAGGTTCTATTTCTGGGTAAATTTTTCACTTTTAATTAGCATACATGATGGAATATTACATTAAATATATAATAACCTAAGTTACACAGGAGTGATATGGGTCTATGGGAAATAGATGTGAGCACATCACGGAATGATAGAATACAGCAATCTGCCCCCACGTTTCTATGTACTGTACATGTTCATTGTCTTTGTAGTGATAATGTGATAACTAATATATGTGTAATTAACTTTGGAAAAGATTGCAGCCTCTGTAATATTTGTACCAATACTTATTAATCTGTATCAGCATGGTCTAGAACGAACAAAAGGTAGAAGGAGGGTTTTTTTATTGGAATTTGTGTTAATGTTTGTTTATGCTGTATTCTGAAAAATTCTATAAAAATGTTATCGGATTAAAAAAAATTACATAATGATAAGAGAAGCATGAATTTCTGCATTGTAAAAGGATGTAGACCATTTTATTGACGTCTTGGAGCCATTAAGACACTCAGGAGGCACAAAAAAACATATAAAAAAGGGAAGAAAACTATGATAACTGCAGTATGTCAGCACTGGATAGTTGTAAAGGAGAGCAATCATTAATATTGTAGCAAGGATGCCTAAACCTCAGAAAATTATCATGTTTCCCCCAAAGAATAAAGGTCAACTTGTTATATCGCCTTTCCGTGCTTCAACTGTTGTTTGTTTCCCATGCTGAGAATATTAATGAGATTAATTACCAGATAGATGAGAAATATAGTAGTAATTTTTTAAGCAATCTTTCTAAGCGATCTTTTTGAAGTTTATTCTTTGTGACGGTACTAATGAGAACTTACAGCTTGGCCTGAAATTCTACTTTCACCATATGTGTGAGACATTGCCTAGAGGTTTCCTCTGGTAGCACATAAAATCGGACTTGGGCCCAGATCTCTAATTAAACCTAAGCATAAGGGCATAATTAGCTGCAGTTGGGTTGCCAAATTGGGGATTGTTGGTCCTGCAGTTGTCCTCCTTCAGTCCTGCCAAGCTCTAGCTCACTTTTTTCCAAGTCATAGAATAGGAAAGGATTACAGACTTATGGGACTTGCTTTTGATTCAAAGTCTGCTGGAATAAGATTCCCAAAATTCACTAATAGGTGCATGCTTCCTAATGAATTTGGTGCCTCTTTCGACTCCAGAGTAAGACATGTACTCCAGACACTGACAGAAGTATATTTTTACTATAATTTAAATAGCTGTTATCGCATAAATTATAGTTAATCTGTCAGCCCGTGCTGTACAATGCCCCCGTCCTTATAAGCTATACACACTTCAAAATGTTGGCAGAGGTTGTTTAAAAACAAGAAAACCTGCTAGGTTTTTCTGCAGCTACGTAATCTTCAAAATCTTGTGATTTTTTTAATGCCAATTTTTGGGCAAAAAGAGCTTGCAGAATTAATGCGAGATAATCAGCTTGATTATCTTAAAGTAAATCTGTCACCAGAAAAAACATTCTAACCTGCAGATATGGGGTTAATGGGTAGGGTAATAGCGTTACTAACCTGCCCAGCGCCTGCACATAGCCTAGTGCTCCGGTGAGAAAATTAATTTTATTCTCCCCAGCAGCGTTCCCGTTTCAGTCGGCCTCCTGTATACTTACAGCAGTTTCTGAACGGGCGCCGTGACTGAAACCATGCCACTGACCCGACTGACAGCCAGCCGGAGTGTAGAGCCAGTGTCAGTCAGGGCCAAGGGGACGGTTAGAGCTTGTATAATGCTGCTCTGTATAATTAGAGCGGTGACTGAATCGGCGCCGCACCATGACTGAAACCGTACCCCCTATTGCAGATCCAGTGTCAGTCTGGGCTGGGGGCATGGTTTCAGTCATGGGGGTGGCACCGGCACTGGATCAGTCACTGCTCTGGGCGGCTGTATCCGTACTCCCGACTTGGGACCGGCTGTCAGTCAGGGCCGGGGGGCACCATTGAACCAGCGCAGGCACCGCCCCTGTGATTGAAACCTGAAACGCTGCTGGAGAGAATAAAGTAATTTTCTCCCCACAGCGTAAGGCTAAGTGCAGCATAATAATGCTATTATCCTGCAGATTAACCCCATATCTGCAGGTTAATAGCGTTTTTTTCTGGTCAGGTTCCCTTTAATGACACTCGGCTCAAACTCTGCTCTGAGTTTGAGCCAAGTGTCATCTTTGTGTGATTTGATTCTCTCGCATGCGAGAATCGAGGCACAGATGCGGATGTCGGACCGCACTCGGATGACATGTGAGTGCTGTCCAATGTTTCACACGCACCCATAGATTTGTATGGGTGCGTGTGATTTGATCATCAGATGCACCAGCAGCATACTGCGATTGTTTTCTAATGCGCATAATCCAAATTGCGCAGCCACTTGCACTTTTTTCTACAGACTGATGCGATCTGTAGAAAAAAATTACAGATCTGCACTGCCCCATAGAATAACATTGGTCTGAGTGCTATCCGATAAAATATATGCTCATGTGAATGAGCCCTTAGGGGACTGATGGTTTTGGCAGTAGCAAGAGTGGTCTGAGAAAGGAAAGAAGCTTAGCAACTATTGGCGCTGCTGACGTGTCACAACTTATAGCTTATTCGCAAGGCATTAGACTTGGAAATATTGCGTGGTGTACAGTATCAGTTCTCTTATCTGATGGGAAGTAATTTCCAGATACAAAAAATTGACATGTTTCACCCATATTTCCATTCTAATAGATTGATTCGGTATGTATGGGAAAATTGATAAAACTATCATACCAACATTAATATCCCGACATTATATCTAGTAAATATTCATGAAATTCAGCAAAATATTGTGTAAGATTAATGAACATTGTATAATTAGTGTTTCTACTTATCCATATTTGTGAAAGGGTTTTAATTTATTTGTAATTAAATAGTTCCCAAGTGTGAGGCTGGATTAGCCGTAATCAGAGCAAAGATCAGTTCCTTTAAAACATAAATTGGTATTCTTATCTTCTCCCTACAAAAGCTGTTACTTATTGACATTAGGACAATTTAATAGCAGTGTAAAAAAAAAATTACAAAAATCACAGAATGCAAAAAATGTCTTGACGGAATATCAAATGCCAACCTTGTGATATATATTATGTATGCTGAACACTCAGCAGAGTCACAACATGTGAAGGGCTTTGTCATCTGTCCACAGACGGCTTCATGTGTAGCAGTGACATCTCTAGGTTATTATTCCTATTTGGCTCAGTTTTATATGTGCATGGGGAGAGTAGTTGACTACCCACATTCAACTGCATAGATATACTGACCTCGCACCCATCCAATTTCGGAGTGAAATTGCAGCATGCTGCGATTTTTTTCTCGCAGATCTGCACTGCTTCATTGAATAACATTATTATTATTATACATTTTTATATCGCCATTTATTCCAGGGCGTTTTACATGTGAACGGGGCAAATATAGACAAGTACAATAAACATGAGCAAAACAAGGCACAAAAAAGTACAGAAGAAGAGAGGACCCTGCCCGCGAGGGCTCACAGTCTACTCTACAGGGGATGGGTGAGGATACACTAGGAGAGGGTAGAGTCGGTTGTGCGGTGGTTCAGCAGATTGAGGATCGCAGCAGGTTGTAGGCTTGTCGGAAGAGATGGGTCTTCAGGTTCCTTTTGAACATTTCCGTTTTAGGCGAGAGCCTGATTTGTTGGGGTAGAGAGTTCCAGAGTATAGGGGAAGCACGGGAGAAGTCTTGAATGCGGTTGTGGGAGGAAGAGATGAGAGGGGAGCAGAGAAGGAAATAGAGCGAGGATCGAAGGTTGCGTGTAGGTAGGTACCGGGAGACCATGTCACAGATGTATGGAGGAGACAGGTTGTGAATGGCTTTGTATGTCATTGCTAGGGTTTTGAACTGCAGCCTCTGGGCAATAGAAAGCTAATGAAGGGCCTGGCAGAGCGGAGAGGCTAGGAAGTAACGGGGAGACAGGTGGATTAGTCAGGCAGCAGTGTTTAGGATGGATTGGAGTGGTGCTAGAGGAGAGGCCAGAGAGTAGGAGGTTGCAGTAGTCGAGGCGGGAGATGATGAGGACATGCACTAGTGTTTTTGTGGTTTCATGGTCAAGGAGTGCACAGATCCGGGAAATGTTTTTGAGTTGGAATTAGCAGGAGGAGGCAAGGGCTTGGATATGTGACTTGAAAGAAAGGGCAGAGACAAGGATCACCCCGTGGCACCGAGCGTGTGGGACTGGGGAAAGTGAGCAACGATTGACATTGATGGATAGGTCGGGTGGAAGGGTAGAATGAGGTGGGGGAAAGATGATGAATTCTGTTTTGTCCATGTTTAGTTTTAGAAAGCAAGCAGAAAATAAAGATGAAAGAGCAGATAGACATTGTGGGATTTTGGTCAGTAAGGAAGTGAGGTCAGGTCCAGATAGGTAGATCTGTGTGTCATCAGCGTAGAGATGATATTGTAAACCGTGGGATTCTATGATTTGTCCCAGTCTGAAGGTGTAGATGGAGAAGAGTAGGGGTCCTAGAACTGAGCCTTGGGGAACACTGATGGACAAGGGGGCAAGGTGAGGAGGTGGTGTGGGAGAGGGAGACACTAAATGTCCGGTCTGTTAGATATGACGAGATCCAGGATAGGGCCAAGTCTGTGATGCGAAGAGATGAGAGAATCTGTAACAGGAGGGAATGGTCCACAGTGTCGAAGGCAGAAGACAGGTCCAGGAGGAGGACAGAGTAGTGTTGCTTGCTCTTGGCGGTTAGTAGGTTGTTGGTGACTTTAGTTAGGGCAGTTTCAGTTGAGTGATGCAGTCGGAAGCCAGATTGTAAAACACAAGCTGCGGAGACACCATCACATGTTTCTCAACGCAAGCAATAACTAGCCAGGTCATAGGTGGTTTCCTTCATTGGAGACTGCCCTTCCTGTGGTTGTTCCTTCCCGGGGAAAGACCTGGCTAGTCATTGCTTGCGTTGAGAAACATGTGATGGTGTCTCTGCGGCTTGTGTTTTGCATGTTTTTGCATATTTCCCATAAGGGATGGGGGCATTGCTCTAGAATCACTGCGTTGAGAAACATGTGATGGTGTCTCCGCAGTGTTGGATGTTGATCTCCATGAGTTCATTCATCCTCATTTTTGGAAGCCTTATTGTAACCGGTCAAAGAAGGAGCAGGAGGCGAGGTGGGAGGACAGTTCAAGATGGACATGCTGTTCCAGTAGTTTTGAGGCATAAGGAAGAAGGGATATCGGGCGATAGCGAGACACAGAGGATGGGTCGAGGGAGGGTTTTTTGAGGATAGATGTTATTGAGGCATGTTTGAAGGATGAGGGGAAGACACCATTTGTAAGTGAATGCAAATCTCTATTTTATCGAACTGCACTCATCCGACTTATGGTCGAGCCTAAACTGACTGGAGTAAGATTTGTGGTGAGGCGCACGCCATGTGTCAGACACGCCTGATTCATTGTGAGGCCGGCACCTCTTAATGAATCAAGGGCATCTGACCCAAGCATGCCCCCTCATCAAGGCCATTGTTCGTGACAGTCTTAATGAATTGGTGCCCAATAGTGATGAGCGAACATGCTCCGATAAGGTGTTATCCTAGCATGCTCGGGTGCTAACCAATTGACTTTGGTGTGCTAACAAATATGTTTGAGTCCCGGCGGCTCTTCGACAGCCGCAACCCATGCCTGTTGTTTGTTAGAGTTGTGCAAAATTAATGACCAGGTTAGAAAAGGCCTTAATGACCATCCAGTTTTAATTTTTGCCTCTACTATTTCCAACAGCCACAACTTTTTTTTTTTTTTTTTGTTTTGTTTTTTTGTTACTAATGTGTCTGTATGAGGTCTTGTTGTATGCAAGATAAATTATGTTTTGTTTTTTTTTTGCTGTGTTTTGTAGAACATATAAATTACTGTTCAATTACTATCTTTTTTTTGTGATGCTAATATAGAAAAAAATATTTTTGGTTTAGTTTTCTGATGTTTATTTTTTTGTTTATATTTTTACTCTTCACATTTCACACTGAATAACCTGTTGAATGAATTCTCCAGTCATGGGGATACCTAATATATGTAGGTTTTGTAAAATGTCTTTTTCTTTTTACTTTTTATTTTACATTTTTTTGCAGATGATTTATTTGTGATAGTCAAGTCCTACAGAAACATTGACAGTGTTGACGCTTCTATACTCTACATAGCGCTTATTGAGTGCTATGTAACTGAAAAATTAGAAGACAGAAGTGGTAATAAACCACTTCTGTCTTTTCTCTTTCCTGTGTCTGATAGCTGGGAACTTAATCTGCTCCTGACAGTTTGTAGCTTTAACCCCGCATTATAATATTACAAAAGCGCAGATTAAAGCCCTGAAACAAGTGCCCTAAATTTACGGCTCTCAATCATAATGGGATGAAAACGGGCTCAGGTAGGTGGGGAAAAAAACCTACTCAGTTACTGGACTGGCGCTGTTCCTCCATACTCTGCATCGATTCCCCCACTGGCCTTCTGCCTTCTCCATCTGGTGGGGTTGTCAATTGACCAGAAGCCAAGTAGTGACCTTGATCACTTCAGCCTTCATATTTTGTCCACGCTGTAAGAAACAATATTTTCTTGTTACGACAGAATGTGAAGGCTGTAACCAATCAGCGTTTATGTGATGTCCCCGCCATAAAAATTAGCCAGGTGACCAGCAGGGGAAATGGAACAAAGTACAAAAGAGTGGTGTTGTGGTTCAGTAGGTCAATATTGTTTTTTGTTTGTTTTGTTTCCTACCACCTAACCTTTTAAATTGATAGCTCCATCTAAATGAGGCACCCACAGTATTTTGCAGCTTGGGAAGGCAGTTCTTATGTGAATAATTATAATTTAAGATGTACAAGCCTATAACGTAGGGAGGTATACAGTTGTGGCCAAAAGTATTGACACCCCTGCAATTCTGTCAGATAATACTCAGTTTCTTCCTGAAAATGATTGCAAACACAAATTCTTTGGTATTATTATCTTCATTTAATTTGTCTTAAATGAAAAAAACACAAAAGAGAATGAAGCAAAAAGCAAAACATTGATCATTTCACACAAAACTCCAAAAATGGGCCAGACAAAAGTATTGGCACCCTCAGCCTAATACTTGGTTGCACAACCTTTAGCCAAAATAACTGCGACCAACCGCTTCTGGTAACCATCAATGAGTTTCTTACAATGCTCTGCTGGAATTTTAGACCATTCTTCTTTGGCAAACTGCTCCAGGTCCCTGATATTTGAAGGGTGCCTTCTCCTAACTGCCATTTTTAGATCTCTCCACAGGTGTTCTATGGGATTCAGGTCTGGACTCATTGCTGGCCACTTTCGAAGTCTCCAGTGCTTTCTCTCAAATCATTTTCTAGTGCTTTTTGAAGTGTGTTTTGGGTCATTGTCCTGCTGGAAGACCCATGACCTCTGAGGGAGACCCAGCTTTCTCACACTGGGCCCTACATTATGCTGCAAAATTTGTTGGTAGTCTTCAGACTTCATTATGCCATGCACACGGTCAAGCAGTCCAGTGCTAGAGGCAGCAAAGCAACCCCAAAACATCAGGGAACCTCTGCCATGTTTGACTGTAGGGACCGTGTTCTTTTCTTTGAATGCCTCTTTTTTTCTCCTGTAAACTCTATGTTGATGCCTTTGCCCAAAAAGCTCTACTTTTGTCTCATCTGACCAGAGAACATTCTTCCAAAACGTTTTAGGCTTTTTCAAGTAAGTTTTGGCAAACTCCAGCCTGGCTTTTTTATGTCTCGGGGTAAGAAGTGGGGTCTTCCTGGGTCTCCTACCATACAGTCCCTTTTCATTCAGATGCCGACGGATAGTACGGGTTGACACTGTTGTACCCTGGGACTGCTGGGCAGCTTTAACTTGTTTGGATGTTAGTCGAGGTTCTTTATCCAACATCCGTACAATCTTGCGTTGAAATCTCTTGTCAATTTTTCTTTTCCGTCCACATCTAGGGAGGTTAGCCACAGTGCCATGGGCTTTAAACTTCTTGATGACACTGCGCACGGTAGACACAGGAACATTCAGGTCTTTGGAGATGGACTTGTAGCCTTGAGATTGCTCATGCTTCCTCACAATTTGGTTTCTCAAGTCCTCAGACAGTTCTTTGGTCTTCTTTCTTTTCTCCATGCTCAATGTGGTACACACAAGGACACAGGACAGAGGTTGAGTCAACTTTAATCCATGTCAACTGGCTGCAAGTGTGATTTAGTTATTGCCAACACCTGTTAGGTGCCACAGGTAAGTTACAGGTGCTGTTAATTACACAAATTAGAGAAGCATCACATGATTTTTCGAACAGTGCCAATACTTTTGTCCACCCTCTTTTTTATATTTGGTGTGGAATTATATCCAATTTGGCTTTAGCACAATTCTTTTTGTGTTTTTTCATTTAAGACAAATTAAATGAAGATAATAATACCAAAGAATTTGTGTTTGCAATCATTTTCAGGAAGAAACTGAGTATTATCTGACAGAATTGCAGGGGTGTCAATACTTTTGGCCACAACTGTATGGACATTTAAGATATATTGGAGGTTGCATAAAGGCTCCTGAGTGAGTGCCCTGTACCGGCTGCATATTACAGAGTGATGTATATAATGTTAAATCTGGATTGTTTGGTACCCAGAGGAAGGTGGAAAATGTGATTGCTGTCTACTGGGGGAGGGAGTAGGTGGAAACAAAATTTGTTAAATGCCTAATTATATGTTATTAGGTATAATTTGTACTTTATTTACCTGTTGAATAAAAAATTATTTGATTAAAAAAAGATGTACAAGCCTTTTTTTGACTTCAGCAACATAACTCAGACTTTAACCACTTGTGAGGTCCATGAGTCACTATAATCAGAATCATAAAGCACCAATAGAAAAAGGATGTGAAGCCATTGCCTTATGCTTTTTATTTTATTTTGTGAAGTTACATTTATTTAATTCATCACATAATCCTAAACTCCTTACCTCCTTAGCCAATACAGAAGTGTAGATGGCGATAGTAGCAGACAAGCAACTTAAGAGAAGACTTTTTTACAGTTAATCTGTCTAGGCTGTAGAGGTGAATCCAGAAACAGTCCTATGGGCAATGACAGAGTAGAAAAATCCACAAAATTGGATTTAAATATTTGCATAATCTAGCGAAAAGTTCTTTTCTTTAATATATGGCTGGTTGGAGGTAAAGGAGATTTAATATGCTTTTAATTTATTCATGGATGACCCCTGCATTGTAGGACCCTTTATCATCCGTAGGACCGGTTATCATCCGTAGGATCGGTTATCATCTGTGTCTCTTAGTTTTATCTTCAAATTATTTTTATTAATTTTCTAGGAAAGGGTTACAATACACACATAAAGAAACAGACATAGAAATAGTATATGTAACAAGAAAAATTGGAGGAAAAGGGAAGGGAGAAGCAGAATGCAGATAGGAGGGACATAGGAACATAAATAAATACATATACATTAAAGGTCAACAGTACCTTTTGCACCTTATACAATATTTGCAGAAAAAAACAACTTATAGTCTATTCAATCAAAAATAAATGGTATAGATTCCCACTATGCATATTTTGATCATGTTTTATTTTTAAGGACTCCTATTTATGAGAATATGTCGAGTTCCACATGGACTATTTCAAGTCGTAACTTGAAAATGAGTAATTTTGATTGCATATGTATAGTCAAACATATTATTGTTCATAATTCTGTCTATAACGTCTGTAATTGAGGGAATACATGTTTGTTTCCATTTATACACCAATAACAGCTTTGTTACCAAGAAAATTTGTATAATTATAGATCTTACTTTAAGTGGAAATCATTCATTCCCAGAAATAGGGTGGCTAATTGAGGAGTAGGTGGAATTTATATGTTGCATACTTTATTAATCAACTCAAAAACCTCTGTCCAAAGAGAAGAGATTAACGAACAGTCCCATAGTATATGTAAAGGAGTGCCTTTTGGGCTACATTCTCTCCAACATAATTCAGATTGATTGGGAAATATTCTATGAAGTCTTGCTGGGGTATAATACCATTTTGTCATGGTTTCAGAATATGATTCTTGTAGGTTTGCGTTGGATCAATTTTTAAAGGGAAATTTTATCGCTTTTTGCCATGTGTCACCTGAAAATGTAGTGCCTAAATCCCTTTCCCTCTCGAGCATATATTTCTGTTTGGTGAATATGACATCATTGTTGAACAAAGAATAGATAGATATGTTTAGTATTCCATATAGATTTATTGTCCAGACTACTAATGAGAGAATATACTTCTTTAGGAAGCATTAGAGGAAATTTACGTCTGTTTCTGTGGTATTTTCTCATTTCTAAATATGGAAAAAATTCTATTTCAGGAAGATCGTATTTTATTTTGAGATACTGAAAGGTCATAAAAGACTCTTCTTTGTTATCACTCAATATCTTAGATAAATCTGAAATTAATTTCCCTCAATTTACAGTCAAAATGTGGAATTTCCCGTATGAATATAGAAATAGGGATTTTTTGTAATATACCATATTTTTCGGATTATAAGATGCTCTGGATTATAAAACGCACCCCAAATTTTGAGACGAAAAATAGGAAAAATGGTAGTGCTTCTTATAATCCATTCGTCTTATTACTTACTGGGGGTGGTGGCTGCGGTGAAGCGGGGTATCAGGGTAACTGCTGGAGGAAGCAGGAGTGGGGTGATGCTGCAGGCTGGGATTGGGGGGTGTTCCGATGTGTGGCCCGCCACGGCGGGTCTCCGGCGCTGTGGCGGTGTCCGGCGGTGCTGCTGGGGTGTCTGGTGCTGCTCTGAGATCTCATGTCCCGAGATCTTGGTGCTGAGATCTCCATCTGCGCATGCGCTGCCCCGGCAGCCATTTTCCCGGAGTCCACCGCATAGGAAACCATGGGACTGCAGCATCGGAGACACCCGCATCAGCGTCGGACACCCCCGTAGCACCACCGGACACCGCCGGACACCCCCGCAGCACCGCCAGACACCCCCTCATCCCAGTCTGTGGCCTGCAGCAATGGTACCGGTAAGATATATCCGCATTATGAGACGCACCCCCATTTTCAGGGAAAAAAGTGTGTCTTATAATCTGAAAACTACGGTAATTAGTATTACATTGGTCTTTTATTTAGAGTTTTCCATACTAATAATATAGAATCATTAATTGGGAGAGATGTAAGGTATGATGAATGATGCAATGGTGTCTCTTAGTTTTAAAGCAATACACAAATTTATTTCTGGGTAACCCAAATATACAGCGGTTACCTATTTATATGATGTGGCATAATGCCCACTATTAACACTGTGCAATGTAAGGTTCACATTATTAAATAGCTACTCACTGGAATGAAAAATGGTAATTATCCATTGTGATTAATAATAAAGACGGCACATTCCAGTATTATTAGAAGCCGCTTTCTAATATGCTCTTCAGTCTCTGTTGCACACGAATGCACTTTCTAGTAGTTCCCACATGACAGACAATATTGGCCAGACATGAGTATGTTAAATAAATAAGAAGTGTGAATGTTATATATCTTTGCACTGAAATATAAAAAAAGGACTAAGTATCTAGATGAAGCCGACCGG
The DNA here is from genome assembly GCF_039654945.1 of Dendrobates tinctorius. NCBI lineage: Eukaryota > Metazoa > Chordata > Amphibia > Anura > Dendrobatidae > Dendrobates > Dendrobates tinctorius. Next base: position 26,431,657 of record NW_027361741.1, on the reverse strand, counting down.
AGTAAGACAAATGGTTCTCTCAGAATGCGTTTCAAGGGAGCCATAAAAGAATCATTTACACATTTTTCTTGCATATAAAAACTATGTCACAAATGATTTCTCTTGTAATTAAATATGCTAAGTTAATATCAATGTTTTGTTACTTTGCATTGCAGGAATAATTCATCAGATGAAAGGAGACTTTGAAACTGCACTGAAATTACATAAAACTCACCTTTCAATCGCCCAGGAATTAAATGATTATGCTGCCCAGGGTCGGGCATATGGCAATATGGGCAATGCTTACAATGCCCTTGGGATGTACGACCAAGCTGTCAAATACCATCGCCAAGAACTGCAGATTTCTATGGAGGTCAATGACAGAGCTTCTCAAGCATCCACTCATGGGAATCTAGCAGTTGCATATCAGGCTTTAGGTGCCCATGACAGAGCTTTGCAACACTACCAAAACCATCTAAATATTGCCCGGGAGCTACGGGATATTCAAAGTGAAGCTCGAGCACTGGGAAATCTTGGCAACTTCCATTGCTCTCGGGGTGAATACATGCAATCCGTACCATTCTATGAACAGTACTTGAGGTTGTCGCCAGAGTTGCAGGACATGGAGGGAGAAGGAAAAGTGTGCCACAACCTTGGATATGCCCATTATTGCCTAGGGAATTACCAAGAAGCTGTAAAATACTATGAACAAGATCTGGCACTTGCGAAGGATCTCCATGACAAACTAAGTCAGGCCAAGGCATATTGCAACTTGGGCCTTGCTTTTAAGGCACTAATGAACTATAATAAAGCCGAGGAGTGCCAGAAATATCTTTTGTCTTTGGCACAATCTTTAAATAATTCCCAGGCAAAGTTTCGAGCTCTTGGGAACCTTGGTGATATTTTTGTTGCAAAGAAGGATATAAATGGTGCAATAAAATTTTATGAACAGCAATTGAGCTTGGCCCATCAAGTTAAAGACAGACGGCTTGAGGCTAGCGCTTATGCCGCTTTAGGCAGTGCTTACAGAATGATACAGAAATATGACAAGGCACTGGGATATCATACACAAGAACTTGAGGTCTTCCAAGAATTGAATGAGTTACCCGGAGAATGTAGCGCTCATGGTCACCTTGCTGCAGTTTATATGTCTCTAGAGAAGTATACTATGGCCTTCAAATGCTACGAAGAACAACTTGAGCTTGGGCAAAAGCTAAAAGACCCAGCAATAGAAGCTCAGGTGTATGGCAACATGGGTATCACCAAGATGAATATGAACGTGATGGAGGAGGCCATCGGCTATTTTGAGCAGCAGCTAGCAATGTTACAGCAGCTTAGTGGAAATGACTCCATACTGGACAGAGGCCGTGCATATGGAAATTTGGGAGATTGTTATGATGCACTTGGAGATTACGAAGAAGCAATAAAGTATTATGAAAAGTATTTATCTGTAGCCCAAAGCTTAAACCGCCTACAAGATCAATCTAAAGCATACAGGGGACTCGGGAATGGACACAGGTGAGATAATACTTCAGTATGAACGGTTATATCATTTATGCTGTAGGCTGTATATAATGTATAGGTACACATTATCCAATACCATGAACAATTACAATACTATGTGATGTACTGTACATAGACATCTCTCAGTATTATTGATGCTTTTCTTCATTTCTGAACTATTGCACTAATAAATATTCCTATACACATTAGATTAGGAAGTAGCCTATTCCAAACCTCACAGCTCTGGACTGCGCAGAGAACATTGTGTGCTGCCCTATGTTTTACAACTGCCCCTGCATGACCTTATGTTTAAAGGCGTTTTCTTGGAATATCTTTTCCCTCCATACTAGCTGCTGCTATGGTATAATGGTAAAATCAGTTATTATTCACCCTCCAGCACAGCCCCAATCGTGGTCAACAGACTACAGCTTTCTTTATCACTGCAGCCAGTCACTGGGTACCGCAGCTCGTGTCGTTGACATTGGCAGAGCCACTGAGCCTAGTGATTGGCTGCAAGGGTCGAAAGTGCTGTAGTCGCACCTGCAAAAAATGACTGAGGCAATGCCGAAGAAGCCGGAGCTAGACCTAGGGAAGGCAAGTAACATCTGAGATTATTATTTTAACCTTGTGGAAGCTGATGTAGAGGGAAAAGTTATTCCTTTTGAACATGGATGTACATATACTTAAAGATGGTTTCCCATCTTATATAGTGATGCCATCACTTAAAGGGAACCTGTCACCATGTTTTTCCCATCTAACCTACAGCCACCAACCTTCAGCCCTGTGTTATAGCATTCTGGAATGCCAAAATATAAGTCTCCAAGCCTCCTTGCAAAACAGAAAAAAGACCTTTTATTATACTCGCCTACAGGGCGGTCTGGTCTGATGGACATCGCTGGTCTTGGTCCAGTGCCTCCTCTCTCTTGAGGATCGCAGTCCTCCTTCTCTGATAGTGTGGATGACGCATCCTACGTCAACCACATAATGCTTCCCGTTGCGCTCCTGTGCAGGAGCACATCTCTCTGCTCTGCTGTGGGCAGATCAAGGTACTGTCGTGCGCATGCGCCAGGAACGGTCAAAGAGTCTCTATAAACAGTAACTGTCGTTTTAATTCATGTATCAATAGTACACATTAAAATAAGAAACTTTGTAGTGTATCTTATTAGAAAATGTGCTTCTTTCTCTTCCTGGACTGGTCAGTCTTACTCCAAATTCTAAATTTACGGGTAAAATTTATATTCAGTGAAGACAGATTATTACATTACTGAGTTAGGAGATAGCATCTTATCGACAGCAATTGCAATGATGACTAGGGGATGGAGGAAGAGGGAAGAGCTCTGCTTCTAGTTCCTCTCTCCTCCGCCCTCTCTTCTACATAGAATCTTATCAAAACCAAAGAAATGATGATTCAGCTAGTCAGTTTTTAATCATGTAATGTGATAGACATAATTGAAAAGAGGATAATTTGCTGGGTAGAAAGGCAAAATGAGAAATTGTAAGAACACAGTGCTATATAATATGATGACTTCAATATATTAAGAGCGCAAAAACTTTGGAGAGAGTGCCTCTTTAACAATCAGTTGAGATCAAACCACTCTGATCCTGAGAATGAAGAGGTACCGATACTGCTGCAGCGCTTCGTCCTCTTCTACTTCCATCCTGCACATCTGCGCTCCCAGCCGAAGGTTTGAGTCACTTGAACCAGTGCTGCGTCTCCTTCATCCTCAGGATTAGTGGGATTCAAGATGTAGGGTTCCATCTGATCATGAAGTGATCTATCCCTATTAGCAGTTTTTTAAACTTTGCAGAAATGTAGTAAAGCTTATAAATATACAGCACATAGAGACGTAAAAGTGAGCAATGTTTAATATAGGTGAATGAAATGCACTCATCTTGGCTTGTTTTGAAGTCTTAACACTCTTTCCCATTTTCTCTTTACTCTAGGTCCATGGGGAATTTACAGCAGTCACTTGTATGCTTTGAAAAGAAACTTGTGGTTGCTCATGAACTTGGGGAGACATCAAACAAAGCCCAGGCATATGGTGAACTGGGTAATTTGCACAGTCAGCTAGGAAATTATGAGCAAGCAATATCCTGTCTAGAACGTCAATTAAACATTGCCCGAGAAATGAAAGACCAGATACTGGAGAGCGATGCGGCCTGCGGTCTGGGTGGAGTCTATCAGCAGATGGCAGAATTTGATACAGCATTACAGTACCATCAGCTGGACTTACAGATAGCAGAAGAAACCAACAATCCATCTTGCCAAGCCCGGGCTTATGGAAATCTGGGACTAACCTATGAATCTCTGGGAAACTTTGAGAGAGCGGTGGTTTATCAGGAACAGCACCTTAGCATTGCAGCAGAAATGAATGACTTGGTAGCAAAGACATTAGCTTACAGCAGTCTGGGAAGGACTCACCATGCTTTACAGAACTATTCCCAAGCCGTGATGTACTTACAAGAAGGTGAGTTCTAGAATGTCCACAAAGTAGTAATGCTAAGAATGTCATCCAAAAGGCGATATATACAGAGCTTGTTAAAGTGCGGTGTTTACAATGAATATGAATTGTAAGGCTTTGTGCACACGTTGAGTATGTGCAGCAGATTTTCCTGCACCAAAAATCTTGACAGGAATCATGCTGCATAGAATACGCACATTTTTAATTTGTTTTTACTTGCATCTTTTTCCCATTCACTGGAATTGTTGAAAAATGTTGCAAAAATGCTAAAAGAAATGACATGCTGCAGGTGAAAAAACCCAACTTTGATGCTTCAAATTTGTAAGTAACAAATAAGCAAAATGTGCATGAGATCTTAGAAACCTCAATCACAAAAACACAAAGTGTGAACATGCCCTAAAGCACAGCAGTTTTCATTTTCCGTGTGAAGAAGTCCCAAGTCACTATTTGTAGTTCTTGTCTTTAGTCCTGGCTGCTTAGATGCTCTTTAACCCTCCATGAATGAGGTTAGTATGAATTGGTCTCCATCTCAGCAGTCTCAGCCACCTGTCTCACCAGACTCAGGCTTCTTCTGTGATTTACTTTGCTGATCATTCTTTCTTCAGTTTGACAGCTAAACATGTGCATACCATCACCAAGATGGTCTCCCTCTTGCTGTCAGTGAACAAAACCATTCATGTTCATAGTCAAAGGCTGCAATCCTGTTTAAGTCCTAAGTTGTCCTGACGTAGGTCTCAGCTTCTTCGGGGATGTCAGATACTATTAATGGACCGCACACCTGTGCCAGCTGAACGTGAGCTTGGCAGATTTTCTACCTCTGCCAGTAAGTGCTAAATAATTCAAGTCACTGACAGCAAATAGAGCTGTTGAGAGCATTAATGACTGCAGCAGCATAGCGTATACAGAAGAAAGAATATATTGTTGTATTGCATTAGACAACAGATAGAAAAAAATAATATTGTAAGTCTTCAGTGGTTGTTACCTTTCCCTCTCACTTACAGGCGATTTTTTTTTAAAATTTTTTTTGCTCTTTGGTCTTTTCCACCCCTTCTTCCGAGAGCTGTAATCTTTTAATTTTCTGTCAGCATAGCTATATGAGGGCATTATTTTTGCAGGATGTAGTTTTGATTCACACTATTCATTTTTCAATGTGATCATTAGAAAAACTACGGTGATGGCAAAATTGAATGATTTTTTTTAACTCAGTGCTTAAAAAATATATTTTTGAAGCATGCAACATTTGATTACTTTTATATTTTGATTGATCAGAAGTTTTAGGGACACAGGGATACCATAAATGTTTTGTTATTCTTCTTTAATTTCTTTATTTCTATAGTGGAAGAAGATGGGTAATTTTTCTCCTATTTATTATATTTAATGTATTGGAGTATCTAGTGTAAATGATGGTCTCCTATCAAGCCCAGTCTTTGGCTGGGCTTCACAATAGTGCCACGATAGGAGCCACTGGAGAACTTGATCATTTCTGTCCTAAAATTGTGTCATAGGATTCTACCTGGAGCTGGTGCAGGTGCAAATCAGCTACCACTCTAGTGATTAACATCGACATCAAAATAGTTAAAGAGCAGCGATCAGAGCTCGATCCAGTCACTGTTGTTACAGACAAATGCCAGCTGTGTAGCACAGCCGACATCTACCATGTGTGGAGATCATCGCTAACTATTCTGAAATTCCTGAGACTCTTGAACCAAAAGTGGATATTCTGGGGTATGGAAAATTTTTTTTGTCCGTGATTGGGTCAGGGTTGGGGACGGAGCTTAAATGTTCCCACAACCCCAATTGTTGGCAAACATGACATTATGTTTAGTCAGTGTCCAACCCTTCAGCTTATTCCCTGTAGTGTTCAGAGAGTTGGAACAATAATCCATTCAAATGAACAGTGAAGGAATAGGGGTGTAACTACTAGTTAATTTGTAGGATTGGACATCAATACGTAATGGCACATCCTTGAAATCCAAACTACATGGATGATTTTTGGTAGAACCGTCATGCTCAAGGTTATCAGTGTAGCTCTCTTTTGTAGAAGTTCGAAAAGTTGAAGAAGTCTTTTGCTTCCTTCCCTAGTAAGAAAAATCTAGCTGCACAGTAGTATAAGGAACATCTAACATACTCTAAAGGGCATGTCACACTAAAGGGCATGTCACACTAAGAGATATCGCTAGCAATATCGCTATAACTTGTGACGTTATAGCGATATTGCTAGCGATATCGCTGTGTCTGATACTTACCAACGACCCGCTCCCCCGCTGGTTATCGCTGATCGCGCGAGAACAGGCTGGACTGTTTCTCGTCGTCAGCTTCCTGCGGCGCTTCCTGCTGTGACGACGAGCGACGCGTGGAGCCGGGCGGGAGGACGCAGGATCGCCTGGTGTGACAGGTAAGTAGCGACCCCCGTCCCCAGCGATGTCGCTGGTGAGATCTGCCTGTGTGGCAGCTCACTAGCGACCACTTAGCGATGTACCAGCGATCCGGACTGCGTCATATCGCTGGTCGGGATCGCTGGTACATCGCTAAGTGTGACAGTACCTTTAGTCTCTGTTGAATCCATCTACTGAAACCTATTAGCTGTTCTTACAAGCTAGACATAGAAGGGACAGGCTGAAAATGCACACATAGATACTGGGGATCGTTATAGAAATTCTTTGGCTAATTACCTAATGGGCCTTCTCTACTACTATCTCTTATATATCCATGTATACACATATCATTTTTACACAGTCCATGATCAGGCAGCAACATCCTGCTGGCCCAACTGCGGATCTCCTGGCATGATCACTTTCCCATCACAGGCCATGTAAAAATGATGTGTGAATGCAAAGTTAAGCAACCATATGTCAGCTGTATGGAGTGACATATAGAGGAAGAATGAGGGTAGAGCTTGGATGGGGAAGGAGCCCAAGATTTGCTATGCATGAGATGTTAAAGGGGTTCTCCAATACTCTGACAAACCCTTCTCAATCCTCATATTTCACTCTTGGAAAATAATAACACTAACATTTATACTCACCTTTGGTGCTGGCACCATTCCAGCTGTGTTTGCACTGCCTCTCCTGGAGATTGTATGACATCAGATTTGGCTTCACTCTCTCCTCCTTTGGAGAAATCTGGAGGAAGTGAGAGCTTCTGTTTTAGTTATGTCACATTATGTCACGCAATCCCTATGGCCAGTCAGCAGCCAACTCACTCTCCAAACAATTTGACAAATCACACTCAGAGAGAGCAAGAGACAAATTACCGATACCATTGGAACAGCATCGGAGGTGGGTATAGGTGTTATCATTTTACAAGGGGGAAACAGGGATTGAGAAGGGGTTGGCCAAGTAGTGGACAACCCATTTAAGTTATGCTGTCATCATCTCTGTTACTAACCTCCTGTCTACTCAGGAGAATGTGCATAAACTTTCATGGGATTTTTAGTTTCCGTCAGTCTTATTAAGAAAACTGCGCTATTTTGTCAAAATTTTTTGGCTAGATCTGCGATGAAGCTTCCAATGCAGATTTGTTCTAGCTTAAAACTACTAGTGAATTGCTGGTGAGTAAGGATTGTAGGTGCAAAAATAGTTCTGGAGTGCTACTTTAACAGTATTCTTAGTTGTGGAGGTTAGCTAGTTTGCTTACTATTTACCCATGGAGCATCCCCTGTAGGACACCATACACCAGTTGGATCTCCTCGATAAGAACCATTTCCCCCAAGGCTCCATTGTTGAATAAACAGTACAATTGGGCAGGAACACTCATATATAGCTTGACAAATATGGATTTGGAATAGAAACATGAAAATAACATTTTCTGTGAATGACTCAAGTGTTTATACAAACATGAGAAGTTGGCTCAGCGTTAGAAAGATGATCCCTTTATTAACCATCTCTAATGTGTCGATGAGGGAATGGTCATGTGTACATTAGCTTACATTCTGCTTGTTTGTCTTACATAAAGGCTTGAGGTTAGCAGAACAGCTGGCCCGCAGAGAGGATGAAGCAAAAATTAGACATCGGCTTGGACTTTCGCTTTGGGCAAGTGGGAATTTGGAAGAAGCTCAACACCAGGTCAGTGCTTGTATCAGTCATGGAATTTTACATACACTGGAGGGAAAGATGGATATGATTACGCTGTGTGGTTTAGACGCATGCTTTAAAGAAAATGTTATTCATGAAACAATTGTAATTCTTTTCTTTTCAACAACATACCTAAGACCACCAATAGTTTGTTGAAAGGAGTTTTTCTTTAACTTTAAAAGTTATAGTGTAAGAGCCCAAGGTGGAGAATTAAAAAAAAGCCTGTACCCACCCCCTGACCGACGGTGCTCCTACCCAATGCCTACCATTTCCCCTGACAGTCTCTTGTCATAAGCAATGTCACATGATGGCTGAATGGGGAACCGGAACCAGCACAGCACCATACATTGTGTAGTGGCTGTGAGTAGTACTGCATGCTTTGTTCCTTTCATATTGCCTTGCCATATAAAGAGTTGTGTCACTTCTCATACGCTTTGTGGCTTCTTCAATCAGTTGATCGGGGGAGATACCCAGAGTCAGACCCTCCCCAATCTGATATTAATTCCAACTGTAGGGTTGTCCACTACTCAGACAACCTCATCTCAATCACTATATTTGCCCCATGTAAAATAATAACAGCTATTCTCACCTCAGGTATGGGCGTCGTTCCAACGATGTCGCCTTGCGTGACATTTTTATGTCAAGTGAGCCATGCAGCCCATCAGTGGCTGCTTCACACTTACCTCCTCTGGATGAAACTGACTTCTGGAGGAAATCATAGAGTATCAGCTCACACTTCTTCTGGGTGTCAGTTTTGTCCTAAGGAAGTGAGAAGATAGCAACAGCTGACTGACTGCAGGGCTTGCGTGACATAACAATGTCACATGAGCTCCGGGAGAGCAGGCACCAACATATCTGGAATGGTGCCTGCATCGGCGCTGAGTATATAGCTGTTATTATTTAACATGGAGCAAATATTAAAAATATGAAGAAGTGGCTGTCCGTGTAGTGGTCAACCCCTAAAGGATTCATAGGTTAGGCTGGTTTCACATTTGCGTTTTTTTTCGCGGTAATTTAGCGCTAAATAGCGCATGCGTTTTTTTTTCCTATACTTTGCATGGGATGCGCTTATGTGCGCATACACATGCGTTTGTACGCGTTTTACCGCGCATGCGTTTTTTTGCGGTATGCGCTCGGGCGCACAAAATGCAACTTGTTGCATTTTTTGTGCGTCCGATTTGCCTCAAAAAAACGCATGCGCGCGCAATGCGTTTTTTTACAGCAAGACACCCATTATAAGTCTATGGTGAGCATATGTGCGCATTGGCATGCTTATGTATGCGTTTTTTTGCACATGCGTTTTTTTTTTACCATTAGTTTAGACAATGGAATTTAGGGGTTTGGGTAAAGTTAGGGTTAGTTAAGGGGGTTTAGGGTTAGGGTTAGGGTCAGGGTTAGGGTTAGGGTCAGGGTTAGGGTTAAGTATGGTTTGGTTAAGGGTTAAAGTCAGGGTTAGGGTCAGGGTTAGGGTTAGGGTCAGGGTCAGGGTAAGGGTTAAGTATGGTTTGGTTAAGGGTTAGGGTCAGGGTTAGGGTCAGGGTTAGGGTTAAGTATGGTTTGGTTAAGGGTTAGGGTCAGGGTTAGGGTTAGGGTCAGGGTTAGGGTTAGGGTTAGGGTCAGGGTTAGGGTTAGGGTTAAGGTTAGTTAGGGTTTGGGTTAGGGTTAAGTATGGTTTGGTTAAGGGTTAGGGTCAGGGTTAGGGTTAAGTATGGTTTGGTTAAGGGTTAGGGTCAGGGTTAGGGTCAGGGTTAGGGTTAAGTATGGTTTGGTTAAGGGTTAGGGTCAGGGTTAGGGTCAGGGTTAGGGTTAAGTATGGTTTGGTTAAGGGTTAGGGTCAGGGTTAGGGTCAGGGTTAGGGTTAAGGTTAGTTAGGGTTTGGGTTAGGGTTAAGTATGGTTTGGTTAAGGGTTAGGGTCAGGGTTAGGGTTAAGTATGGTTTGGTTAAGGGTTAGGGTTAGGGTCAGGGTCAGGGTTAGGGTTAGGGTTAGTAAAGTCATGGTTTGGGTTAGTGTGAGGGGCCACCTAATGTTGGAAAAAAACGCAAACGCGGTAAAAACGCACTAAAAACGCATACAAACGCATAAAAACGCTGCGTTTTTTTCATGCATGCTCATAAAAATGCTTGAAAAAAACGCAGCAGTTGTATGCTTTTGTATGCGTTTTTCAACGCGTTTTTTTGCGGGAAAAACGCGCTGCAAAAAAAAGCAAGTGTGAAACAGGCCTTAGAGAGGCAGATTGCCATACGCATATTTGTATAGTTGGTTCCCACTTTATGGAGCCATTTTAAGCAAAGCGTTACCTTAATAATGGTATCATTGCTATATTAAATCATTGTCAGGCCTCCAAACTAAACACTTTGCACATCTGAGTCCTACGCGGTGTTTATTGTTCTTGTACACATTGGCACATTTTCCTCACTTTGAGATCCTTAACCTATTAAATCTTAAGAAGCAATAAAACATTAAAGATACAACAATAAATAATACATTCCGTTTATATTAAGACAGTACATCAAATTATGTACAGTATATGTGCACCCAGCATTAATGAACATGCTGATGGAAGCACAAAATTATTAAAAGAGAGCAAGTATTAATGACAAAGCAACAATATCATCCTAGTATTGAAGCATGGAGACATTTTACTTCTTGATCATTTGGAACATTACACATTTCCCACACATATTCACAGGTTCTTATTTGTTAAAGGGGTTGTTTACCTTTGGAGACAATTATTTTCTTACTTTAATTCATGCAGTTGGGGCTAAAAATTAGTTTTGCAGTTGGGTGTCATAAAAAATTTTGCATAATTTATTGTTGCTGTATTAGGGCTTACACTCATCAGTGTAAATAAAATTGGTCCGATGTTGTTCCTGAAAAGTAGGACACGTGTCATGCGAGTACAATGTGATTTTTCTCATCTTGCATCCGTATGACATGCGTATGCAGTTCGTATGCAATGTGTTTTAAAGATCAGCTTTTACATAGAGTAAGTCTTTATGTCATTTTCAGACTACCGTAATAAAACAATCTTTTATACAGATGAAGATAGATGATATAAAGAAAGAAATGTTAGATACATGTCAGTTAGATACATCATCAGTGCATTTATAATGTAGCTTACTGTACATATATATAGCTAACAATTCAAGAATTTAAAGAAAATAATGGTGTGGGGATCCCCTTAATTTTCTTAAGGAGCTGAGGGAAAGATGAAAGCTGGTGTTTATAGTCTGTGAAGGGGGAAATAAACATGGAGCTTCTCCTCCTATTAATATCAGCTCACAGCTGTCTTCATAGTCCTTACTGGTTATTAACAAGGGGCGACCCCCACAGTAAAACGAAGGGTCCTCCCTATTTTTAATAACCAGCAAAAGTTAAAAAGACAGCTGTGGGCTGATATTGTTAGCCTAGGAAGTGGCCATGGATACTGTTCCCCTCTAAAGGTAATAACACCAGCCCTCAGCCATCCTAGAAATGGGGCATCCATTAGATGCGCCCATTCTGGCGCTTAGCCTCCGCTTTTCCCACTTGCCCTGGTGCGGTGGGAAGTGAGTTAATGGTATTGGAGTTGACATCAGCTGACATCAAGGCCAGGGGTTTGTAAATTAGAGGTATCTAAAAGACACCCCCGTTACTAACCCCATCAGATTAAGTTTAAAAAAAAGTCCTTTATTTGAACAAAACACTCCCCGACCCTCTTTTTCCCATTTATTAATATCCAAAGAAAAATAAAAAAATTAATCCTCACCTGTCCACAGATAATCCATATGTCCTGCCCAATTCAGCTACATCTGGAGGATGAATTGCTGAGCGGTGATATAAAATGCGACCTCTCAGTCCGGCATCCAGGACATACTGAGCTGAGCGTGAGAACACAGCTTCCGTGCCGAGTGCTGACGTCAGTAGGGTAACTAGAGTTCATAATCAATGAACTCCGGTCACTTACTGACATCAGCGCTCGCTACGTGAGAACTTTGTCATCGACCCATTGACTTACATTGCCGAGTCTCATCCAGTATACGCGGCCACTCGCAGCATGCTGCAATTTTTTTTGTAAGTCCAGTCTGAGCTGAGTAAAAAATCCCAGATGAACACAGAATCATTGACTAACACTAGTCAGAGGGCAATCCAATTTTTTTTAAACGCGGATGAGTATGAGCCCTTACACTCTCTATTGCTGATTGCAGAGTGAGGTAACGAGGTTGGCCCCATTATCCTTATTTTATCAGATGTGACATGATGTTGTGGCAGTTATTATTATATAGGTATGACAGGTTCTACATGTTAGTGCAACTTTCCCCATAGTAGTCAGTATAAGGCAGGGGTTTCATGCGAGAGAATTGGATCGATTATGTAAATTACACGTGGATCAGTGTTTGAGCCCAGTGTTATCTTACTGCACTCTGAATTTTTTGGATGACAGACTTGTATCACAGATGAGAAGAAGATGAAGAACAAAATTTCTCTCACTTCTCCATTCTGTGAGTCCCCGGAAATCATCCAAGTGCAGTCCAGTGATTTCCACGCACCCATAGACTTGAATGTTTGGGTGGCCTCTGATTTGCGCTAAAAATCGTGGCATGTTGAGGAAAACGATGATATACAGAGCCTGGTGGGGGCGGAGTTAGCTTCCTCAGCTCTGTTGCATTGCTAAATCTAAAAACTCTGATTGTGTCAGAACCACTGTACCTATTAATGTGAGTGATACCAGTGGCGTAGGAAGGGGGGTGCCGGGGGGGGCGCCACCCCTGGCGGCACGTGTGTGGGGGCAGCGCAGCATGGCAGGAGCGGAAATTCCTCCTCTCTGTGCTGTGGGAGAGAAGCGTGGAGGCGGCCGAGGCACAGTGACAGGAGAAGACTGTGTGTATAGCAGGAGATTTTGGCAGCGGCTAGCGCAGGTGGGTCACTCACTATTTGGGAGGAGGACGCTCTGCCTCTCCCCAGCCTCCCTCCATGCTCAGTCAGCTGCTGAGCTCTCCCTGCGGGCGGCTTCCTTCGTCAGTGTCACACAGTCACACACACAGCAGGCAGCCGCAGGCAGCCTGTGTAAGTGTAACTTATACTGCGGCCAGGGGCAGAGGAGGCGGAGCTGAGCCTGCACATTACTGTCTGTGCTGCCTGGGAGCACTGTCGCAGGCAGTGTGTCAGAATGTCTGTGTGATTAATCATTAACATCCCTAACCAGTAACCGCCCAGGCCGGTACCCCCTCCCAAGCGCGGCCATTTTATTCCTTTCCAGACCCCGCATCCGAGCAGTCCATTCACCGCCCGGGGGGGGGCGCCAAATTCGGGAACAGCCCCGGGCGGCAAAAGCTCTAGCTACGCCTCTGAGTGATACATCATTGGAATCAGGGTCTCTTTGTCTACATCAGACTGCTCTCAGATAAGATAGCAAATACTTGCTGACAGGTTCCCTTCTTTATTTTTTTTAATAAATATGTGCATATATGTATGTAATGTAGTGTGAGTGTATTATTATCCTCATCTACCACCGCTCTCTCCGGTGTCCAGCACTGTTCTGTTTCTCTTCTGAATGCAGACTGGCTGGGCACACTGCGCTCTGTGTGACCCGAAAGTGACTTTTGCAATGCAAGTCTATAAAGCATCAGAACCAGGCTCCATAGTATTTCACTGTGAAAGAGGCTTCTGGTGACACATAGAGAATAGAGTGAGCCGGCAAGTCTGATTTGTGGTGATGTCACTGAGAAGAGGAGCGGAAGGGTGTTGGAAGGCGGAGAAAGTAGCGGTAGGTGAGTGTATTAATTATACTCACATTACATTACATGCACATTTAAACATATTTAATAAAAATGTATATAGATGGGAGTGCTCCTGTGACCCAGATTTGACTTTTTGCATTTCAAAGCGTGAAATGTTTCATAGTTTAGTCTAAGCGTAAGAAACACTGTTTCTTCTCAAACAAAACTGTGAAGCCTGCAGCTGATCAGTTGCTGCAGTGGTCACAAGAGATTTGAATTGTGCCGGTCTGAAACGTATGTATAGAGTTTTTCAGATTATTCTGCACCGTGTGGCTGTTAAAATTAGATAATCCCATTAAAGAGGACTTAGCACATGTTCAAAAAAATTAAATACCTAAGCTCCTTTGATTCTGCTTTACTACCATTTTCTACTTTGTCACTCCATTGCAGAGATATTCACATTTATTGCTTTTGGAGAGTAGTATGTGAAATTGCAGCTTGTGCAACTGGGCACTTCTTCAGAGTTCTCTCTGGTGTCCTGAGTTTTCACTCCTCCCTCCCACATGCTGCCAATCACACCTCTAGCCATCTAGCAGTACCAGACATTGAGGAGCTGTGATTGGTAGCATGTGGAAGGGAGGGGTGAAAGCTCCCACCCCCAGAGATGACTGAAGAAACGCCCAGTTGTGCTACAAGCAGAGATTTCACAGTATGCGCTCCAAAAGTCATAAATCTGAATATCTCTGGAGTGACGCAGTGTAAAACAGAAAAAAAGTGTCCGATTGAAGCTCAGGGATTTTTACAAGTTATTTCACTCAATTTTTAAAGCAAGTGACAGGTCCTCCTTAACTACATAATTACCGCAGATATCAGATTGTCAGTACTGTAGTTCAAGAAAACCATAATCATAAAGTGGTGCTGTATTTTTGCTAGGAGTTTTTAATTTGTTTTTTTTTTTTGTGAAATCAAATTATTATACAGTTTTTTGTTTGTCTGGATTATATTTAGATTTTCTCCTGCACCTTTTCATAAATAAATGAATATATGTCTCGTCTATCATGCTTGGTTGTGCCGCAGTTGGCTCATGTTTCAGAATCGTAGCATAATCAATATCCATAAATGAAAACACACCACACACTGTAAATAAATATACCACAGCATCTGCTCTTCCTTCAGACGGGCTGGCATAATTCTAGTTTAATTACAATAGTATGAAATGACCAAAATAGCATCAGTCCCCTTAGGACGCTCACATTTCAAGACAGGTTGTCAGATATTTAATGAGCAAAGTGTTCTCTCTGGTTTCAGCTTTACCGAGCCTCAGCGTTATTTGAAACAATACGGCGTGAGGCGCAGCTCAGCACCGACTACAAGCTCTCCCTCTTTGATCTGCAAACGTCCTCATACCAGGCTCTGCAGCGGGTGCTCATCAGTCTCGGTAAGAATAACGGCATTCCTCAGTCACAGACCTGGACTGTTGTCATGGCTCTTACAGGGACCTGTCACACACAAATAATGCACTGCTGTCTGTACATCATCACAGAAGGATTTATCTTCTCTCCATGGCAAATACACCAACAACAGACAACATTTCTCTCCCTTTAATCACAATGACAGAATGATCTTCAAAAAAAATTGTGAAAATAATCAATTGAACATCCGCTGACCTAAATGTGCAATAATCTCAACCCCAGATAAGAGTTAAAAATGCTATGATGGGGAAATAACCATTAATCACCTGTTAAATCTGTTGCTGTTCCAGTGTAGTTGCTCCTGTGGTTCCCGACGGTCTTTGTTTACTTTGGTGCAGTTACGACATCACGGACTTCCACATGACTGCCACAGCCAATCAATTGCCTTAGCAGCATCTTGCAATATATTCAACCATCAGCGATCATCTAATCCAGGGTTGGGACTATTTACGGACCACGACGACCTTTTATCGGGCCCCCCCCGGTTAGATTCCCAGGGACCGCAGTGCTTGGACTGGCCGCTGTGTTTTGATGGTCACCAGCCTGTTAGTGTCTTCTTTTTCTGCGAGTATGGGCACGCAGCCTTCACGCTGAGACGCGTACAGTGAAGCATTACTTCCTGACGCCAGCGTCAGGACATACTTTATGGGCAAAGTTAGTGCTCAATTTGTACGGCCCCCGAAGGATGGTATAAATATCCAAATTTCCCTTAACAGAAAAAAAATTCCCCACTCCTGAAAATCGCTGCAGCAAAGTATACTGAGACCGGTTGGGAACATTGTCCTGTCTTCACTGGAGCAGCGAGGAATTTAGTTGGTAACTATTGATTATTTTTTATTTGATCATGTTCCCTACTGTATAGCTGCTTCATTTCTGATCCTTATTATGGCCACAAGTCTGGCCAACTATGGGTCTCATGCAGTGGCGTAACTACAAAGTTATGGGCCCCGGTGCTAACCTTCAAATGGGCCCCGCTCATGCCAAAATACACGCACTTCTCTGCTCCATACACCTTGTACAAACGCGGCTCCGTACACCTCGTACACACGCGGCTCCGCTCTGTACACCTCGTACACACGCGGCTCTGCTCTGTACATCTCGTACACACGCGGCTCTGCTCCGTACATCTCGTACACACACGGCTCCGCTCCGTACACCTCGTACACATGCGGCTCCGCTCCGTACACCTTGTACACACACGGCTCTGCTCCGTACACCTCGTACACACACGTCTGTGCTCTGTAAACTTCGTACACACGGCTCCGCTCCGTCCAAAATTCTACACACACAGCTCTGCTACAACCACAAGGTAAACCCTACCTGACCCCACACATAAACTTTACCTCATCCAGCACCATGACAACCAGCACAGCAGAGTCCTGCAGACACAGAAGTCCCTGATCATGTGTCGACCCCTGACTCCTCACCTGTGACCTCATCACAGGTCCTGTGCGCACATTTGAGAAAACAGCCTAGCGACGGGCTGCTGTCAGTGCGGTGGGTCTCTGCGGGAGGGTGAGGATGGCATGCATGGGGGGCGTGGCGGCTCAGTGCAGTGCAGGACGCGGGTGGGGGGGGTCAAAAATGAGACTGTCCCGTGAGAATCGGGACGATTGGGAGATATGCCTGCCGGGCCCCTGACTCCCCCTGGGCTCGGTCGCAGTGGCGACTTCTGCGACCGTGGTAGTTACGCCCCTGGTCTCATGCCTCAAACTTAAAGTATCTTCTATGCCTGTGATGCTGCTAGTTCGGGTCATGAGACCCATAGTCGGCGGGACTTGTAGACTAGTAAAGATAACTGCTAGTAATGTGAGCTTTCTTTTGAGATCCTGTGCAACCATGGACAATAAAATATAAAAAAGTAGGAGGACCAAATCCTCCAAGAATTAATTATTTTATTGCCCCCCCAGATACATGCAGCTTACATAGATTGGCTATTTTCTACCATTTTTTACTTATTTGTAGAAATTGTTGTTCTCAGAAAGTATGCACGAAAGGTGGAAATATTCCTGACAACTCTATTCATGCAAAATTTAGCATTTAGTGAACTGTTGCATTACTAAAACATGGCTTAGATTTAACTATGGCAATTATGGAAATCTATAGAAAAAGAAATGTAAAGTACTGTACATACGGTAAATGCAGAGCGGTGCAGATTTAATCAGTATAGGGCGAAATCCTTCATCATGAGCCACTAAGAGACATGTGCTAATAGAAAGTCACCATGAGCCATAATTACTAGCAGACACATTACTGGGATGTAGGTGGTAAACATTTCACCGGAATACTTTACAGCTTGCAGGTACTTGATACCACTCTGCTACGGGATCGTATATGGTTTTCACATCTTTACTATGATAAAAATGCGCCATGTGACATAACATTGAAGAGCACGGAAGAGACGTATTAATGCATTATTGCTGTCAGGTTGCATAATAAATGTTTAATATGTATTTTAGGACATCATGATGAGGCTTTAGCAGTTGCGGAAAGAGGAAGGACGCGGGCTTTTGCGGATCTACTTGTTGAACGGCAAACTGGGCAGCAAGAATCTGATCCTTATACACCGGTGACCATTGATCAAATTTTAGAGACTGTAAATAGCCAAAGAGGCCTGGTGCTCTACTATTCATTGGCCGCGGGCTATCTCTACAGCTGGCTTCTTGCTCCTGGATCTGGTAAGTGAATGAACTAACTTTATTTTTTTTTTTTAATTGATGGAGATGTTTAGTGAAAAGAAGATATCACCTATCCACTGTATAGGTGGTAACTTATAGTTCGGTATGAGTCCAACCATTGGAAGCACCACCGAATAACAGAATGGAGCACTTTTATGCTTGTTACTATGGAGCAGCAGTGCGCATGCTCGACTTCTGCCGGCAGTCCCATTGATACTGCTGATCCATTCTTACCAGGATGAAAATGCCCGGACATACTTTTTAAAACAGAAATGTTAAACGTTTTCTTTTATATATTAGGTAAATGTAAAGTGAATTAACAAAAGAGAAATCTACTGTAAATCACATCAGTGTTTGGTGTGACCAACTATGGCCTCTAAAACAACATCAGTTCATCTAGGTACACTTGTACACAGTTTTTGAAGGAACGTGGCTGGGAGGTTGTTCCAAACATCTTGGAGAACTAACCACATATCTTCTGTGGACATAATCATAGACAAATTCTTCATCATGAAATCCAAGATAGATGCACTCAATAAAAGTGAGGTGATGACCCTGTGGGGCCATATCATGGCTTCCGGGACTCCTTATTCCTCTTTATGCTGAAGACAGTTCTTGCTGACTTTGGCTTCATGTTTAGGAACGACCTGTGACCTAAAACTGTCTTTTGCAACCTTAATTTACACAGAGTTTGGCTGTTTCTCACCCATGTTTTAAAAGCCTTTTATACAGCTGTTTCTCTTTCAGTTGATGAAAATAATGATCCTTATCTCCTGCTAGACATAATTCGTTACTCATACACCTGATTATAATCCTAAAAAATCCCTGACTTCATCCAAGTGTGCCCAGAAGAATTGATGCTATTTTGGAGGCAAAGGGTCGTCACACTGAATGTTGATTTGATATAGAGTTCTCTTTTGTTCATTCATTTTGCATTTTGGTAAGTTTAGTATGTCAGAAAATCTAACAACATTTGGTATTTTGTTACTTTGTTTTAGGAATATTAAAGTTTCATGAATACTATTTGGGAGACACAACTCTAGAACACACCGGCGATTTCACAGAGTCTGGAAGTTTGAGTTTTCAAGGGTCAAACAGTTCTGTTCTAGAACAGCACATCGCAAATGTCCGGGAAAGCCTCGGTGTGGACTCCTACTACACACGGTTAGTTGTATACTACTGTTACTTCTGTATTGTGTTTGTTCCCTGGGAGCATAAAATATGAGCTGGGTGGAAACCTGCACCAACAAAAGGAGAATAAGGTATACAAACTCCATGCAGATGTGTCCTTAGATGGATTTGTAGCTGCTTCCCCCATGCTCCTTGTGAGCCTGTTACTTGTGCAGTTACACTCTACTTTGTAACATTTTTCACTGTTCATAATGTATCATAGTCGTGCAGGATAATATTCTTGAAATATAAAAATGAATGCAAGCAGATGTGGAGATGTTGTGTGCAGCCACCAGCCAAGTAACAGCTTTTATTGCTTTTCCAGTATGTGATAACTGGTAGCTGAAGTATTCTTCTCACTGGTTTATAAAAAAATGTCATGAATAAACTGGGTAGGTGGCATAACCATTGTCCAATCTTGAGGTGCTGCTTACAGGTCATTGGCTGAAGCTCTTATTTGATAATGGCTTTTTCATTGCCATAGACAGCTAGGTTACAACAGAGCCTACATTCTGAATATAGAAAAGAGTTGTTGCTACCATTTATTAACTAATGTTCTGTATATTTTGCACACAATAGTGTAATCTCAGAGGGACTCACTGCAGAATATGACAAAAGTCTCTTATCAACCTGTGTAATTATACACAACCCATTGTAAATTTGACAGCAAATAAATCTGAGGTGTCTCCTATTTTCGTGTAATAGAGATGTTTCCTGGCTAGTGCTGTAGAAATTTATTACAGTGAATATTACAGATTGTAACACACAATGTTACCTTAGATAGTTAATCAAACATGATGATGGTACAGTATATGATGGTGGTGTTGAATTATACAGAATAGGGGTTAATTCATTCTGACTTGTCGGGTGCCACGGTATGGAGTGGTCTCAGGAGCTGAGCCTTACCTGGAGAAGCTAGCTTTTACACACAGCCAACATCTTCCTCTAGCAGCAGTGACCTGAGCTTGCTCATATTGCTGTCAATTAAAGGGGTTGTTTGTCAGTAAAATAATCACTTCCTCATTCTGAACAGTTCTTTTAATTTTATCCAGGAAGCTTTAGGAATCTTCAAGAATCTCTAGTTAAAGGTGAAATACAGGAGGTAGACTATAGTTAACTACTGGTTAATATACTTGCCAACACTAGCTCCAAGCCTAGAAGTCATAGTGTTGCTCAGTTTGTAATCAACTATCTTTTTGGTGGTAGTGGGGGTATGTTTTCAGTTAAGGTATACATTTTATGGACATTTTTGTATAGTTTTGTATATTTACCAAAAATTGGATGTCTTGTGGGGTGATTGAGTAATGCCTCCTGTTTGTGGATACTCTAGTTATTGTCACTGAGTCACTCCAGCTGATCGCAATGCCTGCAGGCCGAAATGTCAGCACTGTTCAACATTCGGTGTCCCGGTGGTTTGGAGAACAATGACAAACTGTAATGACAGCAAGAGGTGCAGAAATGCAAAACCTATGCACATAATAATTGTCATGATCCAGGCCGGGGTTTGTTTCTTGTTATTCTCTCCCCGGTCTGGTCGTGCGGCGGTTAACCTTCTCTGACTCGTTTTGGGTTCTGTGTGGCTATTTCAGTCTGCTGTGGCCTGCAGACCAACATCAGTGATAGTTCATGCTCCCAGGCTAGAGCAGCTGACCCCTTGATACAGTGTTTTGTCCTCTGCCCGTTTACTGTGATCCCCTGACTTCCCTTTCCTGCCACCCTGCCTGTCTTAGTGTTCGTTCCCTGTGCTTGAACCTTTTGGTATGTGACCAGGTCTGTCTTCTGACTGTCTCACGTCTCTGTAATCTCTGCTCCGTCTGGCTCTGACTTCTGGCTTGTATTTTACCACATGTATTGCTTTTTCCTCTGGTCCTGTTTTTCCTGACTGTTTCTGACTCGGCTCGTCTGACCACTCTTTCGCCACCTGGTGGTGCCTGTGCTGCTGCTTAGTGATGCTATGCTGTGTGTGCAACCTCTCTTCCCTCACCAGCACCCCCTAGTGGAGGTTGCGCTCTACTGCACTGCAGCAGCATTATAATATTCTTCAGATTAGCAGAATAGTTTGCGGTGATCAATTTTGTAATACAATTGAAATTGGACATCAAATACCAAGCCTAAAGTGTCAAACAATGTCTCCACAAACCATCAGAAAGCATTGGGCTAAGAGCCAAACGTTGTCATGATGCAGCGCAAGACAGCAATGGTGACCAGAATGGAGGTCTATCCTCTTCAATGAGTCTTGAGATGATAGTTTTTGACTTGGATGCAATGAGGTTGGTCTGGTGGCTATGTGGGCAACACCATGAAGAGGCCTTTGTGAAGAAACCATCACACCTGTCCTATTCCCAGGATTATACTATAGTTTGGCATAATGTACGGTAACCGGACCCCTCTAGTCTACTTTCCAAGTGCACTGACAGATCGACATTAAATTGATTTAGTTGTAGAACTAGTGTCATGGTCATTTATCCAAAGTTTTCCAGTAAACATTTTACAGCACAAGAGTGCTGGGCTGGATGTTGTTTGTGCTACTGTGAGCAGCTTGTGTGGTAGCTTAAATGTGCTACTGTGGCCAGTAGTGTCTGCTTACTTGTCCCGATTGAACACATCTGGGACATCTTTGGTCTGCAGTTGCAAAGGGGTTATTTTTTAGTTTGGCTTAATGTATGGTAGCCGGACCTCTCATAGTTTTATTTATTTTTTAGTTTTCAGGTTTTTGTAAGGTTGAAGGTAGACTTAAGTACACTGAGTTCAACCTATAGCCTATAGCAGTGATGGTGAACCTTTCTGAGAACGCGTGCCCAAACTGCAACCTAAAACCCAATTATTTATGACGAAGTGCCAACACGTGCCAAATGCCCCATCATTATCCCCTTCATGTAGAAATATGCCCCACCATGATCCCCTTCATGCAGAAATATGCCCCATCATGATCCCTTTCATGCAGAAATATGCCCCATCATGATCCCCTTCATGCAGAAATATGCCCCATCATGATCCCCTTCAGGTAGAAAAGCCCCATCATGATCCTCTTCATGCAGAACTATTCCCCATCATGATCCCCTTCATGCAGAAATATGCCCCATCATGATCCCCTTCATGCAGAAATATGCCCCATCATGATCCCCTTCATGCAGAAATATTCCCCATCATGATCCCCTTCATGCAGAAATATTCCCCATCTTGATCACCTTCATGTAGAAATGCCCTATCATGATCCCCTTCATGCATAAACATGCCTCATCATGATCCCCTTCATGCAGAAATATGCCCCATCATGATCGGCGTCATGCAGAAATGTGCCCCATCATGATCCCCTTCATGCAGAAATATTCCCCATCATGATCCCCTTCAGGTAGAAAAGCCCCATCATGATCCTCTTCATGCAGAACTATTCCCCATCATGATCCCCTTCATGCAGAAATATGCCCCATCATGATCCCCTTCATGCAAAAATGCCTCATCCTGATCCCCATCATGTAGAAATATGCCCCATCATGATCCCCTTCATGCAGAAATATGCCCCATCATGATCCCCGTCATGCAGAAATGTGCCCCATCATGATCCCTTTCATGCAGAAATGCCCCATCATGATCCCCATCATGTAGAAATATGCCCCATCATGATCCCCTTCATGCAGAAATATGCCCCATTATGATCCCTGTCATGCAGAAATATGCCCCATCATGATCCCTTTCATGCAGAACTGCCCCATCATGATCCCCTTCATGTAGAAATATGCCCCATCATGATCCCCTTCATGTAGAAATATGCCCCATCATGATCCCCTTCATGTAGAAATATGCCCCATCATGATCCCCTTCATGTAGAAATATGCCCCATCATGATCCCCTTCATGTAAAAATATGCCCCATCATGATCCCCTTCATGCAGAAATATGCCCCATCATGATCCCCTTCATGTAGAAATATGCCCCATCATGATCTCCTTCATGTAGAAATTGCCCATTCCACCACCTCCATCATTTCCTCCTCCCCGTCACCCCATCATTGTCCCTCTCCCCATCACTCCCATCATTGGCCCTCTCCCCATCACTGGTCCTTTCCCCATCACCCCTCATCATTGACCATCTCCTCGTCACTGGCCATCCCCCATCACTGGCCCTCTCCCCATCAATGGCCCTCTCCCCATCACTCCCATCTTTGGCCCTCTCCACATCATTGACAAACACACACCACACCACACACACCACTGCGGCCACACTCACCGCCACATTCACACACACACCACAGCGGCCAAACTCACCTCTCTGCGCGTCAGCAGATTCATCTGCTCTCACTTCCTCTCACACATTGAGAGGTGCTGCTGCGGCTGGATGACATCATCATTCAGCTCCGCGGCCGCGCTGCTCAATGTGTGAGAAGCAGGAAGCTGCAGCTCCGGATCAATGAGGCGAGACCGCATGCTGGCTGAGAGGACTCTGCGTGCCCTCTCTGGCACGCGTGCTATAGGTTTGCCATCACTGGCCTATAGTCTACATTCCAGATGCACTAACAGCTCGGCCATTGTAAAGGAAGGTGTCAGCAGTGGATATTGATGATTTACGTACCCAAGTGCATATACTATGGTGGAACATTACGCAGCCATCCATTAATAACCTCATTGATAGCAGCCAATGTGTGTAATTGCATGTGTTCCATGACTTTTCCTTCTTGATGTTACCATTGCAGTGTTAAGGAGTGTATGTAAGGATTACAGAATTCTGCAGTCTAGCAATAAATATAGTAAAACTACAGAATATAATTTCTTACCGATCCTAAAATTTTAAGTTGATTGTATCTAATTATTTGAGTTTTTAGTACATGAAGAAAAGTGTGACTGATGTACTGGGAAACTAGAGAATGCAAAGTGCTGGCTCATCAGGGAGGAAATCTCATCTTCCCTTTAATAGTCCTCAGCCCGGCTCGTTTTCCAGCCCATAATACCACTGAATTCAGAATGAACCCGTTTCAAGTCAACAGCATCAATACAAAGTGCAGGATGAGGCCTTTTATAATGTAAACAGAAACAAAATATATTTGGCAAGCAGTCAGCAGGCAGGGGAAGTCAGTAAAAACTGCATAATTTGCTGTTTGAGCCTGACAGCCGGTACATCTTCTATGTGAGCTCTACCTCCAGGGGATTTTTATCAGGGAGAGAGATATCCATGGATCTGAAAGAGACCTCTGACAAAAGCACTTTGCACACAAGCACCATTATATTTAATGACACCCGTCCTGCGCTTCCACTGTCGTCCCACGCCACTCGCACATTTCGGCAGGATCACAGGCTACTGGTGCTTCCTCTAGATTACTGTTTTTTTTATTGTTCTTCCTTTCCGTTTGCTTCAAAGTAAAAACCGCTTTGTCATTATGAAAGAGAAGGTGTTGTCATTTTCCGAGGCGCGAACATGTGGTGCTTGTCACGATCCAAGTCCCTGGTACTGCTGATTTCCATTTTTAATGTTGTCAGGACTGCACCAGATTCCCATACAATGTGTCGGCTAGACGCAGACTGGATACATATTGCCGTCAGCAGGGAGCCATATTCCATGTGGGGGTCTGGGGCACAATAACCCACAGTACAGCTAATAGTACAAGACAATTAGAGTCATCCGTACCTAGATCAATTACAGATCATGAAACAAAGAAGGATCACTTTGCAATAGCAATCTTATTAATACTGTAGATCTGGTTTACGTCATTGGAGATGTATTCTTATAAAATGAATGACTACTCCATTGTTTACATTGCTGGTTTCATTTAGAAAGCGGAAAAGCGTCTTCGTTAACTATAGCTTCAAATATACCGTATGTGATGTAATTACTTAGTTACACAAGTAGAAAAAAGACATCGGTCCATTGGCTCAACGTTTCTCCACCAGTTAATTTTTTTATATGTCTTTATATTTGTTCTCAATTAAATAAAAGGTAATGTAAAGTTGTTTCTTTTGGGGCCAGGTTCATAGTAGCGTATTTCACTGTCCGTATGCCCAGACTAACCGCGGGTCTCCTGACCTGAAATTACAACCTCATAGACACACATGCTGTAAGTTCGGGTCAGGAGACCCATCACCAGACCGGGCATTGTGGTCCGTATACGGACATTGAAATGTGCTCGTATGAATTTGTATGATCTTGGCCTTACATCTTCCGTCAACTTCAATGAGAGCTTGGGGCACCGGCTCAACTGGAGCAAAGCAAAACCTACATTTCAAAGCATGTTCTATCATGTTTCATAGAAGCCAACTTTTCTTGTGTCCATCGTGCTCGATTCTAGTACTGAGCGCTTTGTGCATTTCGTTCTTCACTAGAATTTATTAAAGCCCTAAAGGCCAAATTCACTATTGCATCATATTTTCTTGATATTTTGATGCTTTTTGCCTATTTTTTTACTTGCACCTTATTCCTTTTTATTGTGCGCCTTTTTTCATATTTTATTTTATACAGTATGTGATCACATAACTTTTGAGTCATCATTGTGTGTGTGCTCGGCAGGGGGTCTCATGGGGTTTCCAGATGTATTTGGCTAATTCACTAATTGCGACAAAAAAGTCCCTTTTTTTTCTCTCTAATGTACTCCAGTCTTCTCTAGTGACGCTATAAATGCAGCAAATTTTGCAAAATTTTAGTGAAACATGCAACTTTTTGTGCTCAAAAGTCGTAAAAAGGGTTAAATAAAGAGAATTTTTGATTTTTCACAAAACTAATAAGCCACGTTTGCCATTTTGAAGAATTTGGATCAAAAAATATCTAAAAGTACCGAAAGTGAAAGTTATATGCAAAAAGATTTACAGTATAAACACTCTTTTTAGAATTATTTCAATATTATTTAAATAAGTTCCTTGTAAAGCAGGTACCACCAACAGATACATTCTGTGTGCGGGCAAAGTTGTGAGCGCTGGTATAATTATCATTATGGGAGGAACCGTAATTCAGGGAACAGATTTTCAAAATGTTGTAAGGTAGACTCAATGAAGCTCAAAAACACTATATTTCTTATATATTTTGACTTAGATTTATAAGAAAAATATCATAATTTTTGCCAAATCTTCAGTGCTCTCATTTCAACTCCGCCACTCAAATGTTTTATTTATTTTATTTATTTATTTTACACACTTATATAGCGCCAATAATTCTACAGCACTTTACAAGACAGTATCATGTTGAATAAATGTTGTAACTTAAAGCAATATGTCACCAGGTCTTTTCCACCTAATCTGAGAGAAACTTGATATAAAGACAGAGACCCTGATTCCAGTGATGTATCACTTATGGGGCTACTTGATGTAGTTTTGATAAAATCACTGTTTTGTCAACAAAAGATTATTACTAGATAATCAATAGAGGTCTAGTAAACCTGCTGCCAGGTAGTCCTCCATATTCATGAGCTCCTTATTTGTCCATCTCCACCACGGATAGCAGCATTCTGCCTATGGACAGTGTAAAAAGAAAGCTGTCAGTTGGGTGATGTGGCTTGAAAGCAGTGATTTTATCAAAATTCCAGCATGTAGCACAGCAAGTGACACATCGCTGGAATTGAGGTCTCTGCCCCTACATTATGCTCCTCTAAGGGTGTTTCCACGGTCAGTATCCAGCAGCACTTTGAACGCAGCACATGTTCGCTGCGGCCAAAGCGCTGCCGTCTTTTGAACACCGGTGATTCCGCATGCATGTGTTCATTGAACTGTGCGGAATCACTGCGTCCTATACGTTGTATGGGTGACTTTATCTTGCGGAGACTGAGTTTATGCCAAAATTTTAACCACGTACAATTTTGTCATAATTTTTATGTTTTGGTGTGGGCACTAAAAGTTATGTAAAAAATGACAAAAAACACTGGTCAATTTGGCTTAGGCACTTTACCAAAGAAATGTCGCAGAGTGTGCAAAAATACAATTATAAATTATCCACTTTTAAGTTTTGGCCATGTTTAATATGGCTGACCGTAGACATTGATATATAAGTTTTAAGTTATATTTGGGATTACTCGTTGGTGAAGTGGATTCTCTAAGCTGTATGTCTGGATATATAGCATGGATAAAAGGTATTATTGCAGTGAGGTTCAAAATCTTAAACGTGGAACAGCAGAGCTGATCTGGCTCGGACTGGCCTGTAGGGTAGTGCAGATCTGGACCCCCACCCCACTGTATGGGCAGTACTTGGCATAATTCACTTGATTCACTCTGTACAGAAAAAGCAACATCTCATCATTCAGTAACCAAACTACCCAGTTTTTTGTTATATAGAGATATACTGTAGGTAAGGTAATATTTGTATGCAGGTGAAAAGTGGGTCCCCAAAGTCAATGTTACTGGTGGGCCCTTGCCACCCCAATCCGACACTGGAGTTGATTATACCGAATGATACTTTGGTCAAGGAAGGCTGAGATGAATTTACAGGCCGGAAACAGCAGAGCCGAGAATACAAACAGGAACATTGGAACAGCAGAACCGAGTATGTACACAAGCACTTTGTAACAGCAATGCTGAATGGTTGTGCCAAAGTTGGTTTTGTCTGCTGATACTTTTAAGATCTGCTGTACTAGAGCACAATGATGTAGCAGAGCTAGTTTTGTAAGGTGACACACTTCAGTATAGGGTTAGCAGCTGTATAGTTGAGCTTATTTTTCTTTTCAGGAGACACACTTGACGTTAGAGGTAGCAGAGCCCAATGTTTACGTAGAGCTCGGTTGGTCAGAGACATACTTGATGTTAGAAGTATACAGACAGGCACATTGGAACAGCAGAACCGAGTATGCAAACTGTATAACAGAGCTTGTTATTTCAGGAGTAACATTGAGGTTAGAGGTAGCAGAGACCAGTGGTGAGGCAGAGCTGGGTTAGTCAGCAGAAAAACTTATATCACAGGTAGCAGTTTCTGCCAGACTATCCGAATACTCACGCAGCATGCTGAGAGAGGCGAAAAGGCCTATGTTCATGACAACACAGGGCCCCTACAGAGGTTAGCATGGTAGCCCGATGTGCACCTGAGCAGAGGGAGCTGGTCACTGGGACTGATATATGGCGAGCCAGGAAAGGTGAGCAGCAATTACTTTATGTTGTAAACAACAGGTAACTCTACCCAAAATATATAATTCCTTACCACTCCAATAATTCATTCCTGGTGTACCAGTAATGGCATTTCTTGTTTTGAGCAGATGATCCTGACATCCCCCATCCACGCGCTCCAGTTTAGTTTCTTTATGTTGGTCATCCCAGTCCTTTTTTTTATGAATGCCTGTTCTAAAACTCGCTAGCAATTGAAGTTTTTGATACTTGTCACAATCCGTATTCAATTTCTGCTGTTTTCTCCCATTTCTTATGTTTACAGTGCATTAGGTTTTGATTTCTTAGGCCATGAATCAATTGAAAATCCCATTTTTGAAAGAAATCAAAAACTTCCTCTCCCTCTACAATCCTTTCTTTTCTGCTCACTTGAAGCAATGCCAAAGTAGAAACCAGAGGTAGACTATATATGGTTGACTGAGATGGCTTAAAGGGTTTTGGAGCATGAATACCCCGTGTCGGTGCTCAGTGATGCGAATGAAAAGATTTCTAAACACACCGGACCAGTTTTCTGGCACCGAAAGAGAAGAGTCTAAAAAGAATCTTCACAGATCATTCATTGTTCATAATATTACCATCGCATGAGCATGTGTCTAATCTTGCTACGTGTTTGCTAATTACCCTATTCGAAAGCAGAAGCTCCGTTTTATGCTTGGCCTTATTTGCTTTTGTGGAGAGTAACCATGTTGAGATATGCAAAATCAAAGAAGGTGCGTGCTATCAAAAGTCTGCAGCTTGATCAAACAATCACTTCCCTCCTAGCTGTGCGTTTCCCTGAAGAAGCCAAGTCTGTCAATCAGTAAAAGAACAGAGTAACTGAAATCATGCCAGTTACCAGGGAGGGCATAACGAATTACAAAAACTCTAAGGAAGTGGGATTCTTAAGCGTTTGAAGATTGGAAGTCCTTCAGAACGTGCTGCACTGTTTCTATTTTATTATACATTTCAAGATGTACCGTACTAATATCTTTGAACTCTCCATTGGTCTGTTTATTGAAATTTGCCAAGCATGCCACTACGTTTGATGTGTAGCAAGCCCTAAGTAAATGTTTATATTATTACATAGCTACAGTATCTTATTATAATCCGTTCCATGTCCGGACCTGAAGCCTACTGACACTTATATGCCCCCCTTGTTCATTTGAAAAATATTCTTTTTTTCATGTTTCGATATAGTAAACAGAACTTAGGTATGGGCTGGAGTGATGATTTTTTTTTAATGCTTCTAGATTTTTTCTATTTAGCTTTCGTAACAGATGGCTGATATGTGATAAGACTGTTGTTTGGTCTTGGATGTAGCTTTCTATGTACAGCCAACTTGATTACATATGGCATATAATGGCTGGTAAGATTATGAATTTTTTAGCATAGGCAACTCTTTTTGTAGTTACATAAAGGGTAAATGCTCTGAATGTTTTTGCCTGCAAATACATTCAAGCATAAAGGGAAAATATATTTTTTCCTGCCCTACTGGTTTGTCATTGAAAAGTTTTGAACTGATTGTTTGCAATTCCTATATGCAGAACAAATTAGCACAGACGACAGCAAGCCTGGCACATCTCAACAAACACACTTTCTCCAGCGTTTACCAGAACCCTTCTGCTCGCCCTTCTGCCTGCCCTACTGACCCTATTCTCTCAGACCTCCTCCGGTCCATCTCCCCGGCTGTACCTACTGGCCTAACTAAAATATTTAACCTCTCTTTTTCAACCATTTTCTTTCCCTCTTCCTTCAAACATGCCATTGTCACCCCTTTCATAAAAACCCCATCCCTGAACTAGAATTGCTCTTCTAACTACAGACCTAATCTCCCTTTCATCTGTAGACTACTGGAACATTTGGTCTTCTCGCACCTAGTCCTGACCCCTTACAATCCGGTTCCGCTCTTTACATTCTACAGAAACTGCCCTTACTAAAGACATTAATCATCTACGAACAGCTAAATCTAATGGGCACTACTCCATGATGAATCTCCTAGATCTCTACTGTATTTGATACTGTGCATCATCAACTCCTCCTCTCCTCTCTATACACCACCCCTAACAGACAAACCGCCAGCAGATTTGGTTTCCAGTACCATCTCATTGCTGAAGACACCCAATGATACACATGTTCCCCTGACATTAGGCCTGCATTACCACAAAATACCAGTAATTTCCTGTCTTTTATCTTAACATCATGTCTTCACTGAATCTAAAACTAAATCTGTGCAAAATGTCTTCACTAACAGTAAGGCTGGAGTCGCACATAGCGACTCACCAGCGATCCTGACAACGATATGAATGTGTCAGGATCGCTGGTGAATCGCTATGTGATCGCTGGTGAGCTGTCAAACAGACAGCTTCACCAGCGATCACAGCGATGGCGAGCGCCCAGCGTCGCTGTGCACGTTAGTAACCAGCGCGCTGATGCAAAAAAGCTGGTAACTAACGTACACATTGGGTATCCAAGGGATGCACGTCCCTTGGATACCCGATGTGTACATTAGTTACCAGCAGATCGCTAGTCTCCCGCCTGTCACACGCAGCGATGCGTGGTGGCCAGCGGGAGACCAGTGACCAAAAAAAAGTCCTGGGCTTTCCTGCAGCGATCAGCGATACCGGCAGGGGGGCCGGTCGCTGATCACTTTCACACACAGCGATCTCGCTGGTGAGATCGCTGTTGTGTCACAAAACTTGTGACTCAGCAGCGATCTCGCTAGCGAGATCGCTATGTGTGACGGGGCCTTAAGCATCAACAAGCATTTGTCATTCTGTAAGGTTGTTTTTTTATGAGGGATCTTAAAACCACTAGTCTGGCAGAAATCTTGCAGCGAAAACAGGCATCTGTATCATAATCCCCTCTATTTCAGACGAGGGACCAACTGAGAGAATAGTGCTTAGCTAAAGAGGTGAGGATTAGCTCACCTGGCTTCTAGTGCCAGCAGAGCGGTCGGTCCAGCAGGTTGCCTCCAAGCCAGAAATTGGTCTGATCTCATCTAAACCTTCCATTAAATGTTTAGCAAAAATAACATTATGCAGTTTAAAATGATTCAAATATTCAATGTTTGTATAAATCTTAGTGCTGTCAGAGAACTGCTTTTTCTATTCGGAGTTCTGAGAGGAGGGGTGGAAAACAAGATGCCCCTTAGGCACAAAATACTATTTTGTTTTATTTTGGACCTATCAGACGAGTGATTTAACAGAACCAGAATTATGGGTTCAGTTTTTCATTTTTACATAAATGAACAACAGAACATTGAATGAAAGCAAACATTGAATGCTGCAGTGCATTTTATTCAAAAACCCAGTGTTTTTATGGAGTCACTGGCCAACCAATATGGTCAGAGACCCCTACCAACCATGATTTTTTGGGGAGAGAATGCAATCTCAAAATCTATCCAAAATAGTGACCTAATCAATTCAAAACAGTCCACAGTTTAGTTTTCATCCTCTGGTACTTGCCTTGCTGTGTATAACAACGTCTCATCCAAATGATGGAAGCAAATATTCACCTTCTGGATTTCATATAGTTATCAGTGCAAGCAGATGGGGCATTAGTGCTTCAGAGAAGAAGAAACCAGTAAAATAATCTATTTTTCCCATTTCTGGACAGTGCTGAAGAAATGGAGAGAGATCTCATATGATCTATTATTAAAGAGGTTAGCTACTACTTTTTTATTGCTGACCTATCCTAAAGACACCTGGCATCCCCCGTTGATCATCAGCTCTTGGCGCCTGCTGGAAGATCCTGGATGATATCAGAACACAGTAGCTCAGTCATTTCTGTAATCGCCACAGCCGGGTACTGTAGATCCACCACCTATTAAACTGACTGTAGGATGGACCTGCAGTATAATAATTTTTAATAATAATTTTTATTTCTATAGCGCCAACATATTCCGCAGCACCTTACATTACAGAGGGGATTTGTACAGACTATAAAGACAACAGAGTAAACGCATAATGTAACAGATGCCAAGAGGAGCTAGGGCCTTGCTCGCAAGCTTACAATCTGTTAGATAGAGGAGACACAAAAGGTAAATGGAAAAAAGTGCTTGTATTTTATGGTCCAGCCATCATTATAGTACATAGGGTATTCAAATAATGCTGCTTGAACTGGTAACCAGCAAGTATCTGTATAAGTACAGATATAAAGTGCTATTATGTGCATGGAGAGTGTGTAAACGCATGCTACGAGAGAGCAGATTTGGAAGAAAATTTTGGAAGGGCAAAAGTGGAATAGTTATATAAGTAAGGTGAGGTGATAGATTAGTCTAAAGAAGTAGATTGTTAGGGTATACTTAAAACTGTTGGTATTGTGAATTGTCCAGGGTAGTGCATTCCATAGAAGTGGCGCAGCTCGCAAGAAGTCTTGTAGACAGGAGTGGGAGGTTAACAAAATGGAGGACACAGGTAGGATGATAGAGAGGAGGGAGGAGACGTAGGCTGGGGCAGAACTGTGAAGAGCTCTGTGGGTGACAGTGATATGTTTATATTGGACTCTGTAGCGGATGGGCAACCAGTGCAATGACTGGCATCGGGTAGCGACACAGGAGTAGCAGTTGGAGAGGAATAAGATCCTAGCTGCTCCATTCAGGATGGATTGCAGAGGAGAGGGTTTAGTAAGAGAGAGACCGATTAGTAGAGAGTTGCAGTAGTCCAGAGGAGAATGAATAAGAGCAATAGTAAGAGTTTTTGCCGAGTCAAAGGTAAGAAAAGGTTGAATTCTAGAGATGTTTTTGAGGTGTAGATGCGAGCGAGTGATCGGATGTGGGAAGTGAAGGAAAGATCTGAGTCAAATATAACCCCAAGACAGCGGATGGTGTGCTGCAGGGCAGCAATAGTAGAATCACACATGGAAATGACAATATTGGGTTTGGGAAAGTTAGTAGAGGGAGGAAAAGCAAGGAGTTCAGTTTTAGATAGAGGGAGAGTATTATGTTAGAGACAGCAGAAAGACAATCACTATTATTTTGTAGTAATGTAGGGGTATTGTCAGGAGACGATGTGTACAATTGGGTGTCATCAGTATATAGATAATACTGAAAACCGAATTTGCTGGTAGTTTGTGCAATAGGGTCATTAAGGGGAAGAGAAGCCAGCAAAAGATACTGTGAAGGAGCAGTCAGAGAGGAGAACCAAGAGAGTAGTGTCTTTGAGGCCGATAGAGCAGAGCATAGTGAGGAGAAACTGATGATCCACATTGTTGAATGCTTCAGAGAGATCCAGGAGAATCTGCAGGGAGTAGTGGTCATTAGATTTAGCAGTTAGTAGATTGTTAGAGACTTTAGTAAGGGCAGTTCAGTAGTGTGTAAAGAGCGGAAACCGGATTGTAAAGAGTCAAAAGAGTGTTATCTGAGAGATAGCAGATTACACAGGAGTGGACTAAACGTTCCAGAAGTTTAGAAATGAAGGGAAGATTAACACAGTTCTGTAGTTAGCAGCGCAGTTCTGGTCGAGGGATGTTTTTTTAAGTACCGTATATACTCGTGTATAAGCCGAGATTTTCAGCCCATTTTTTGGGGGATGAAAGTCCCCCTCTTGGCTTATACGCGAATCATATACCAGGGGTTGGCGGGGGAGGGGGAGCGGGGGTGTCAGATCATACTCACCTCTCCTGGCACTTCTCTGCAGCCTCTGCTTCTTCCTCTGCAAGCCGGCTTCCTGCATTCAGCGGTCATGTGGTACTGCTCATTAAACTCATGAATATGCGCATATTTATGAGTTTAATGAGCGGTACCACGTGCCATCTGAATGCAGGAAGCAGACGGCAGAGGAGAAGCAGGGGCTGCAGAGAAGTGCTAGGAGAGGTATGAAGGGGGCCGAGTAATATTCACCTGTCCCCGTTCCAAACCGTGCACCGCTGTGTCTCCGGGTCCTCCTGCTTTGACGGCAGAGGGCGCGATGACATAGTCAGTGTGCACCCTCTGCTGTCACTGCAGAGAGCCGGGAGACAGAGCGGTGAATGGCAATGGAACAGGGACAGGTGAATATCGCCGGTGCCGTGAATATGCCGTTGACTAAGCCACCAGAGTGTTTTGCAACCATATCTGGACTCTTGGCACAGCAGCGCAGATATCATCCACATATATTTATTATAAAGTTAGGTGAGTGGTGACAGACGGGGAGAGGGACTGAAGAAGGGTCACTGGTGAAGGTAGTAGGGCAAGAAGGTGCTAGGAACCTAGTTACTTCTCCTTCTGTGACCGGTTCAAAGACAGAAAGTGAGCTAGATGATGTGCAGGAGGGAAGAAATGCATGATATTAGAGGATTGGTTTCCCTTTGGATATGCTCAATTTTTTCTTTGAAAGAATTGGCCACATCCTCAGTGCTGAGGTTGGTTGTGGGGTCTGAACTGAGGAGGAAATAAAAAGTGTCAAAGAGTTGTTTAGGATTCTTGGATAGTGAGGTGATGAGGGTGTTGAAGCCAGCTTGTTTGGAGAGGTGAAGAGCAGAGTTGTATGTTTTAAGCATAAACGTATAATGGATTTAATCTTCAGCTGGAAAAGTCTGATAGTGTGGACCACAAAAGAAGAAAAGATAAGTGAGGGTACTGGGGGTATAACCTGAAGAGCACATTTTGTTGAAAGGAGTAGCCCAGCACCTCCACCTTGTCTGCTCTCAGGTCTGGGAGTATGTGAAAAATGTAGGCCACCATATGAGACAGCAGCAGTGGCGTTGATGTCCATCTGCTGGGTCCATGTTTCCGTAAGAGCCAGAAGGATAAGGGAGTTTGAAAGGAAAAAGTCATGGATGAAGGAGAGTTTGTTACACGCTGACCGCGAGTTCCAGAGGGCACAGATAAAGTGTACAGAGGGCATGCAAATAATATTAATTCTTGCCCAGGCTATTGAAGTACATGTGATTCACTGTGATCCAAGTTAAAAAAAAGAATTGTAGAAGATAGCAAATTCAAATTTCAATAAATTAATTTATCTCTAATCTATATTGATTACATATACACTCACTGGCCACTTTATTAGGTACACCATGCTAGTAAGGGGTTGGACCCCCTTTTGCCTTCAGAACTGCCTCAATTCTTCGTGGCAGAGATTCAACAAGGTGCTGGAAGCATTCCTCAGAGATTTTGGACCATATTGACATGATGGCATCACACAGTTGGCGCAGATTTGTCGGCTGCACATCCCTGATGCGAATCTCCCGTTCCACCACATCCCAAAGATGCTCTATTGGATTGAGATCTGGTGACTGAGGAGGCCATTTGAGTACAGTAAACTCATTGTCATGTTCAAGAAACCAATCTGAGATGATTCGAGCTTTATGACATGGCGCATTATCCTGCTGAAAGTAGCCATCAGATGTTGGGTACATTGTGGTCATAAAGGGATGGACATGGTCAGCAACAATACTCAGGTAGGCTGTGGCGTTGCAACGATGCTCAATTGGTACCAAGGGGCCCAAAGAGTGCCCAGAAAAAATTCCACACACCATGACACCACCACCACCAGCCTGAACCGTTGATACAAGGCAGGATGGATCCATGCTTTCATGTTGTTTACGCCAAATTCTGACCCTACCATCCGAATGTCGCAGCAGAAATCGAGACTCATCAGACCAGGCAACGTTTTTCCAATCTTCTACTGTCCAATTTCGATGAGCTTGTGCAAATTGTAGCCTCAGTTTCCTGTTCTTAGCTGAGAGGAGTGGTACCCAGTGTGGTCTTCTGCTGCTGTAGCCCATCTGCCTCAAAGTTCGACGCACTGTGCGTTCAGAGATGCTCTTCTGCCTACCTTGGTTGTAACGGGTGGCAATTTGAGTCACTGTTGCCTTTCTATCAGCTCGAACCAGTCTGCCCATTCTCCTCTGACCTCTGGCATCAACATGGCATTTCCGGCCACAGAACTGCCGCTCACTGGATTTTTTTTCTTTTTCGGACCATTCTCTGTAAACCCTAGAGATGGTTGTGCGTGAAAATCCCAGTAGATCAGCAGTTTCTGAAATTCTCAGACCAGCCCTTCTGGCACCAACAATCATGCCACGTTCAAAGGCACTCAAATCACCTTTCTTCCCCATACTGATGCTCGGTTTGAACTGCAGGAGATTGTCTTGACCATGTCTACATGCCTAAATGCACTGAGTTGCCGCCATGTGATTGGCTGATTAGAAATTAAGTCTTAACACACAGTTGGACAGGTGTACCTAATAAAGTGGCCAGTGAGTGTAGATTAGTAATCACTTTCTGTAATAAAGTTCACGCTGCAAAACCAGTCTTGACTATTTTCTAAATGTAATGGCCATAATGATGTGTCTCCTTGCTTGCCTCCCTGTGGAGTCCTAAGTAATTTCATGTAATGTTTGAGACACTCTTTTTTTTCTAAATCCAAACCGAAGAGTTTTAGTGCAGAACCGGCATTATTGTTACCATCAGGAACGTTTCATTTCACTTTGAATTGCTTTTAGTGTTTGTAACATCCAGTGCTTGGGGAAATTAGAGGGAATAGATCATTTTAATGGCCAAGAAAAGTCCTACTGAAAGATACCGTTAGGTTGTAAAACATTTTATGGGCATAAGCATGATATGCATTTGTATAAAAGAGAACAATTTCTGTAGTGGTCATTTGTGATGTGTCATCTGATGGCCGTGTCTCCTGCTATAGGATATCTCACATTCCCTTTACTGTAAAAGAGAAGAAAAAAAAGATATGGTACTTCGTGCTCATGTTTATACGATCATATTATCTATTGTGTTCCTTTAAGAAGATGTGACTTGTACATTCTTGTGATTTTGATCTATAAAGCCCCTTCCGCGCCTCTCATCCCCTGCCGCTAACACATCCTTCCACATATCCCATCATTCCCTTGGCTTTCCCTGCTGTCTTGTTTTGTCAATTGTTTCCTTGCTTTTATGTGAAAGGATATAATGATATCTCTCCTCTCTCTGCCCATGCAGAAGATAGCATTATAACACAAATAATTCTTTGTTTTCCGCGCAGCACATAGGGTCTGGCTTTTTGACATGTTCTAGTTGTTGCTTTGTAATAATCATCTGTCATGTTGCTTTATGCACCCCTCCTAAATGTCATCCTTAACAACTGTAAGAGGCGAGCCTTCCTAGAAACAGAGAAATCATGAAAGGCTACACCCCCCTTTATGTGCATTGTCAGGGAATTGAACAGAATTATTTTAGTATACTCTAGGGCCATGGCTTATCATGCAGTGAGGATCCCTCCAGACAGACAAATAATATAAGTTTTTTCCTTATCAGCTGTACAGAGTGCAGTGATAAAGTTGAGGTTAAATTATTGTAACATGTTCCAGAGCGCTTGCCAGCTCCTGGTGCGGAATTGATACGGAGGCCACAATCATCCTTCCTCATTTTCCTTTGTTATGATTTTGGACTCATGTTGCCAAATCTCAACAGCCAGTTAAGAGGCGGTGAACATGGGCATCAGCAAAATTCCTTTTTTTCCTCTACAAAAGTATAGATAAGAGGTGTATTGAAGAGGTCATCCCCTATGTGTTATTTAGTGTGTTTTATGAAAATCTGCTACTTTGCAATATAGGTTTATTTTACCTCTGTTTGTTTTTTATGTATTTTTTTGTTTCTGTTTTTATATTGTTACCTATTTTTTTTATTCCTTAAGATTTCTTCAACATTTTACTTTTTGTGGGTTGTAATAAATTTGAGAGGTATTTTGATTTGTTTGATGCTAATATCCTCCATAAGTTTGCTTGTTTTTTTTCTTAAATAAAATATGCTTAGATTGTATAACAGGGCACAGATAAAATATACAGTATAATAAAGTATAATTTCCTCCTATGACTCCTGAGTCTCAGGTGCATATACCACTTCATTAACCCCTACCCAACATAGGACATTAGAACGTCTTACGCCTGGCCTACATGTATTGAGCGGGCTCAGGAGCTGAGCCTGCACCACATTCAGCAAATGCAGAGTTTGCTCTGATCATTGCTGTCCAACCATTTAAATAATATTAATCACCAACAGTGGCATTTTAATGGTGCGATTGCTAGTGTGGCAATGATCGCAGGTGCAATGTCCCCAAAGGGTTCCAAAAAATAAAGCAAAAAAAGTTGTCTTTTTTTAAATTAAAATAAAAATATAACAATTTAAATAACTTCCCTCCTTTTCCCAGTGTAAAAATAAAGAAATAAAAAAATATAAAATATAGGCACACCTCGCATCGCTGTGTCGATAAGTCTGATCTATCAAAATTTAAAATGAATTAACCAATAAGGTAATCACTGTTTATAAAAATTATCAAACGCCATAATTGCATTCCCTTGCTTGCCACGCTTCACGAAAGATGCAATTAAAATATCTTATGTATCCAACAATGGTGTCATAAAATGAGCTGATGGAAAGGAAAAAAGTGATAAGTCTCAGAAAATGGCAACACAAAAGGTAACACAAAAGTATATATTTTTTTAGTTACAATTTTTATGTTTTACGCTTAGTTTGGTATTTCCATAACTATACCGACCTGGGAAATCATATTATATGGTCATATTTTACAGCACAATGAAAGCAGTAATAATAAAATCCAAGACATAATTATGTTTATTTTGCCATTTTTACCAACTTGAAATTCCATTATTTGGTAAAGTTATTCAAAACTACCACGCATCCCTCAGAAACAAGCTTTCATGTAGCTTTGCAGACAGAAAAATAAAAATAGTTATGGTTTTTGGAAGAAGGCAAGAAAAAACTAAAGTGCGCTGAAAATTGGCGGTGACAGGAAGGCGTTAAAAGGCTACGGAACATAAAGCATTAAACTTATAATAATGTGAAGAGAACTTAAATCTGTACGAACAGAAGCAACTTTTTTCTCGACTTGTCAGTAATCCCTTTGAAGTTGTTCATTAAGCCTCTTTGTAGCCCATATTGGCCCCTCATATGGATCAATGAAGATCAGCAAATTAAAATACAACATCAAAGTGGATCTGTAACTAGAGTGCACAGTTCAACCTTTATTGTGTATACTTTATTAAATAGATCTCTTAGCTTGATGAGGTTGATGTACTTGCTTTGAAAATCTATTTCGGAATGACTATATAAGGCCGGGATCACACATGCGAGGAATACGGCCGCATAGCAGTACATGGAGCCGCATGCTCCGCTCCTGAGTGCCGGGTATTAACAAGCTATACTCGGTCGTATTCCTCGCATGTGTGATCCCGGCCTAACTGTGATATTCAAATAAGTATTTATTGAACTATCTCATGAGTTCAAGCGTATTCAGTTTCTGAAACTTTTCTGAAGTTTTCTTCAGCCTGAATGACAACTGCAGCTTATGCTGAGTAGTGTGAGATCTCAACAGAAGCAGGAGGACACTGAGGCTTGGTGGGTGTAGATTAAGAATAAATATTCACAAAGGTTTTTTACAGCAATTCTGAATTTTCAAAGCAAGTACACCAGCCTCATCATAACAATGAGATCTCTTTAACCATATATGCGGCTTGTATCGTGAGATATGGTAATCTGTGAAACTGTATACCTTTTGACATATCTAATTTATGTATGCAAATATACATTTGCTTTTTTCCTCATGTGTTCACCCAATGGAATGTTGATGACCCATATAAAAATACCAATAGTATTAAAGACACGAGTTAATTGAGGGTACTGTTAGAAATCTTACATTGAATCCCACAATATTCAAGTTACACTTTTAGGATGAAGTAACTTTAGGAAGAATTCTACATTTCTATTTTTTTTATTGGTGAGTTTCTCATATACAGTGCCCTGAAAAAATCCAGACCGAAATCTCATTGAGAATTCACGTCAAAACCTGTAAATTGCTGTTCACCAACGCCTCCATCCAATCTCACTGAGGTAGAGCTAGTCTGCAAAGGAGAATGAGCAAAATTGTCAGCCTCTAGACGTGCAAAGCAGGTAGAGACATACCTCTAGAGACTTGACGAAGATTGCAGCGAAAGATGGTCCTTCACAGTAATGACTGATACGAATGAATATCACAATTTTCAGATTTATATTTTAAAATAATTAGAAAACCCAAGTATCATTTCCTTCACACCTCTCAAACACGTGCTCCTATGTGTCAGTATATCACATAAAATCTCAATAAAATACATTTACGTTTGAGGGTGTAACGTGAAAAAATGTGGAGAAGTTCACGTGGTCGGAAAACCTTTTCAAGGCACTCTATATACATATTCCTATATAGACAGATCTGGCATCGCTGCTTCCTCAGTTTAAGCCCCGATCCTCTATCACACTAGCACTTTCTTGTTATGTCTTCCACTGGTCTGATTTTATTATCTTTACTATTATCTGATAACATCATCATTTCCTTTTTAATCTGCCTGTGGAATCTGATAGCTCCATCACTTTCCACGCTAGGATCATCATCCCATGATAACATCATGTTTGCTGTATTAACAGCACTTCTTATGACGATAGCGTCGGCTGACATTGATTCCGGGTTGTTATCCACACTTGGGCCTGCTTTATGAATACAGAAGAAGGTGCAGATTAAACCTCGGCTTGTATCAATGCACCATAATCAATGCTGCGGTGATAACCTCCAGTGCGCGATGCTAAAAGACTGCGCATTGTTGTCAGATCTTATTGCATTGTTTGGCTTGTAATGGTGTAAAGTCACTACATTACCTACTGTTCCTCAGCTTATAAAAGAAATGAATTTTCTATGTTATTTGCAGGTAATGAAGCATGCACGATAAGTGTCACCTTACATCAGATGCTTTGTTCTTCTCTCTTACTAGCGCCGTTCTGATTAGCCTACCTACTGTTGGAGTGTGCATTTGTTAACGCCATGGTCATAGTGTTCGTCTTTCAGCGCTAAGAGTATTTTTCAGCTCAATACACATTTTTTTACTTTAAATATCATGTTGGTCTGTTAATGTATGTTGTGTGTGTGTATATATATATATATATATATATATATATATATATGAAGGATTTAAAGGAACTGAAATCTATTTGAAAGGTTCCTATATATTTTAAATAAACGTCAGCTAAACCTGCTGATTTTGAAAAAAAACTGGTCATCTAGCCAACATGTACGTCTCCTACAATAGTAGATTTAAGGGCTCATACTCACATGCGAGAAACTCGCACGAGTCTCGCACAGCAATACCCGGCACTGCCGCCGGCTCTCAGGAGCGGAGCGTTCAGCTGGATAGAAATACATGCAGCTGAACGCTCCGAACCGAGTGCCGGCGGCAGTGCCGGGTATTGACGTGTGAGAATCGTCCGAGTTTCTCGCATGTGAGTAGAGGGAAAAAAAAGGACTGAACATACTGAATTCCAGCATGCCCAATCTTCCCTTACTTCATGAGATAAACCGCTCCCACCGGATATGAAATGTGCAACTTATTCCTCTATTGGAATCTGCAAACTCATGCCTGAGCGTGCATGTCTAGGGGGAGTCTGGAGGAAAAGCTGGAGGTCAAGTAAGCAACAGTGCTCAGTTCTATCGTAGCTCTTTAACCTCCCAGATGGTTACCTGGAGGTCTGTTTGCACTGTCTTTTTGTACTTTTGTTCTACTTATACTAGATGGCGGGCACAATCTTTGTATGGTCAGATAACCATAAGGTTGCTGCACACAACATTATTATTAGTAGTCTGGTAAATGGATTCCTTGTATTATTTCCTCATAATATAACCATAATACTTCTCTTTATACCACTTTGTGCACACAGCTCATGGAGGATCACCGGACTTTAGATTGGTGTTTTTACTGATCAGTGGGGGTTTCAGTACCCAGTCCCCCACCCATCAGAAACACTATGCAATACCTGTAATAATACATTTTTTTACAAAATGTCAGATAACCTTTAATGAACCTGTAGTATGTCTAAGGCTAGATTCACACAACATTTGGGCATCTTGTTGTTTGTTTTTTTTTAGTTCGTTTCCTTTAAATTAGGATTCATCAGAACACAAAACAAGGCTCTTTTTTCTGTCCCGATGGCTACTATTTTTGTACAATAGAGTTAAATGCCAACAGGATATAACACAATATGCATGTATTGGGATCCTGATATTTAGGAGAAGCTGTCACGTGAAAAAAACACTATTAACCTGCAGATATGGGGTTAATCTGCAGTTTCATAATGTTCTCAACCTGCCCAGCGTGCGCACTTTGAGTACTGCTACCGGGAGGAAATTAACTTTGTTCCTCCCAACAGCATTCGAGTTTCAGGCGCTAGGTGGCACTAGTGCGAGTTCAGTAATCGCTGTGTATAGAGAGCAGTGGCTGTAACGGCGCCCCCGGCACTGAATGACTGACAGTAGCTCAGCATTAAGGTTGTTTGTCACCCCCCCCAAGACTGAAACCTGAACACTTCTGGGAGGAATAAAGTTCATTTCTTCCTGGCAGCACTGCTTTAAGTGCTGGTGCCATGTATGTTCATAAAGCTATTAACCGGCAAACTAAAACCATGTCTGCAGGTTATTAGCATTTTTTCATGTGAAAGATTTCCTTCTACTAAATACCTTCCAACAGGGTGCATAAACGTGGTGTGAACCTTTCCTAAAACTTCTGACTATGAAACACCTTGGATGAAGGTCACCTCTAGAAATCCTCATTGTAAGATGCAGGGCTGTGGAGTCGGTAAGCCAAACCTGCGACTCCGACTCCTCAATTTCCCTTGAACCGACTCCAGCTCCGACTCCACGACTCCGACTCCCACATATATTGCTTATATTTAAGTGAAAAATTTATTGTAGTACAATGTGAACATCAGACATTTAATCATTTCTATGATCTAATAATCAAGATATTTCGATAGAACATAATATCTATTTATTGGAATACAACTTTAGAACACAAAAAACTGTAATAAATTGT
Organism: Dendrobates tinctorius; assembly: GCF_039654945.1. NCBI lineage: Eukaryota > Metazoa > Chordata > Amphibia > Anura > Dendrobatidae > Dendrobates > Dendrobates tinctorius. The sequence continues at coordinate 26,388,753 of NW_027361741.1, read as the reverse complement.
AAATATGTAATACACTGTATAATATCGATTACATACATACTGTACAGATGGTTTGGGGTGAGCTGGACCGCAGAGTGAAGGCAAAAGAGCCAACAAGTGGTAAGCATCTCTGGGAACTCCTTCAAGACATTTGGAAGACCATTTCCGGTGACTACCTCTTGAAGCTCATCAAGAGAATGCCAAGAGTGTGCAAAGCAGAAATCAAAGCAAAAGGTGGCTACTTTGACGAACCTAGAATATAAGACATACAGTATTTTCAGTTGTTTCACACTTTTTTGTTAATTATATAATTCCACATGTGTTAATTCATAGTTTTGATGCCTTCAGAGTGAATCTACAATTTTCATAGTCATGAAAATAAAGAAAACGCTTTGATTGAGAAGGTGTGTCCAAACTTTTGGTCTGTACTGTGTGTGTGTATATATATATATATATATATATATATATATATATATATATATACACTCACTGGCCACTTTATTAGGTACACCATGCTAGTAAGGGGTTGGACCCCCTTTTGCCTTCAGAACTGCCTCAATTCTTCGTGGCAGAGATTCAACAAGGTGCTGGAAGCATTCCTCAGAGATTTTGGACCATATTGACATGATGGCATCACACAGTTGGCGCAGATTTGTCGGCTGCACATCCCTGATGCGAATCTCCCGTTCCACCACATCCCAAAGATGCTCTATTGGATTGAGATCTGGTGACTGAGGAGGCCATTTGAGTACAGTAAACTCATTGTCATGTTCAAGAAACCAATCTGAGATGATTCGAGCTTTATGACATGGCGCATTATCCTGCTGAAAGTAGCCATCAGATGTTGGGTACATTGTGGTCATAAAGGGATGGACATGGTCAGCAACAATACTCAGGTAGGCTGTGGCGTTGCAACGATGCTCAATTGGTACCAAGGGGCCCAAAGAGTGCCCAGAAAAAATTCCACACACCATGACACCACCACCACCAGCCTGAACCGTTGATACAAGGCAGGATGGATCCATGCTTTCATGTTGTTTACGCCAAATTCTGACCCTACCATCCGAATGTCGCAGCAGAAATCGAGACTCATCAGACCAGGCAACGTTTTTCCAATCTTCTACTGTCCAATTTCGATGAGCTTGTGCAAATTGTAGCCTCAGTTTCCTGTTCTTAGCTGAGAGGAGTGGTACCCAGTGTGGTCTTCTGCTGCTGTAGCCCATCTGCCTCAAAGTTTGACGCACTGTGCGTTCAGAGATGCTCTTCTGCCTACCTTGGTTGTAACGGGTGGCAATTTGAGTCACTGTTGCCTTTCTATCAGCTCGAACCAGTCTGCCCATTCTCCTCTGACCTCTGGCATCAACATGGCATTTCCGGCCACAGAACTGCCGCTCACTGGATTTTTTTTCTTTTTCGGACCATTCTCTGTAAACCCTAGAGATGGTTGTGCGTGAAAATCCCAGTAGATCAGCAGTTTCTGAAATTCTCAGACCAGCCCTTCTGGCACCAACAATCATGCCACGTTCAAAGGCACTCAAATCACCTTTCTTCCCCATACTGATGCTCGGTTTGAACTGCAGGAGATTGTCTTGACCATGTCTACTTGCCTAAATGCACTGAGTTGCCGCCATGTGATTGGCTGATTAGAAATTAAGTCTTAACACACAGTTGGACAGGTGTACCTAATAAAGTGGCCAGTGAGTGTATATATATATATATATATATATATATACAGTATGTATATACTGTATGTGTGTGTGTGTGTGTGTATATATATATATACACACACACACACACACACACACTATGACTTAACTCGGCTAAGATAAAGCCTAGATCCTCAGGCTACATTCACACTATGGGCGTAGCCAGGATCAAACCTGGGGGGGGGCAGAACCTCATACTGTTCTGCAGAATTTCATACTGCACACCTCAGCTGCTGCAGAACCTCATACTGCATACCCCTACACTTGAAAATAAAGCCTGCACCTTAAGAAGATGTGGTGATGAACGCAGTCTATTTATTCCAACTATCTATTGAAGTTGATGTGTTACTGAAGACGAGCAATGCCTGTCCTGGGCATCCTTTTGGGCAGCTATGAGGTGTACCTGACTGGTGCTAAAAAAAAAAAGGAGTGTTAGTCTGTGTGCTATCCGGCTTTCATTCTTTTTGGTACAGATAAGATATGGATAGACAGATATGGATAAATGGATATATAGATAGATAGAGCAGATTTCTAATCTGCTTTTGCTATTGAAAACATTAGCTATGAGCTCAAAAACCTTTCAGGTGATGCGGTTTTTTAAAAAGCTGATCTGCTTTTGCAACTGAAAAACGTATACTCAAAAAACACAGCAAAAACCCTGTGTGTGAATGTAGCCTTAGATCAGGCATAGAACAGTCATTTATAGGACATTTCATAACTTTCCCAAATTCCTATGAAAAAATATTCAGCACATTCTGCATTGAACTACTGTACCCAATTTATTATATATTTTAGGAGTCGGAGTCGGTCCATTTTATACCGACTCCAACTCCGACTCCACCAAAATGATCACCGACTACGACTCCGACTCCACAGCCCTGGTAAGATGACAGGGTAACTGTTTCTTTTTTCTATAAGTCCAGATTTTTTTTTTATTAGAAAACAACCGTCTCCCTGTGAAATGAGTTACTGTACTTCTGTGACTTTAGGAGTGTGTGTACTTCCCTTTGAATATGAATAAAACATTGTGTTTTTCATTATGCAATGTTAGGCAAAAACCCATTTCTGTCATACGAGACTGACACTTTGATTCAAGTAGCACAGAACGCCGATCCTCGATTTATTTACATATTTAATCATGTAAATATGATATAAAATGGAAATATATTTCCTTGGATAAGAAGATTTTTACTTTGGCCTTAGGAAAGTGTGAATATTTATTTCTGAATTGAGAGAAGCATATGAGTTAGAGATGCTTAAGTCTCTTATCTGCCGCCCCATTCTCCTCCATAGTTTCTCTATATAAACATAAGCTTTTCCGGTTCAGCAGTCCAAAACTGAACCTCACCAGGGCACATTGGAGGCTGTTGTGGAAATTTTGCAGATGGCAAAGAACAAGACTTCCCAAAGTCACTTTGCCTTCAAATAGCATGGATACATTGTGAGATCCGCAGCTGTGTGATTGATGCTTGCAAATAATTTACATGCTTTCAATTCACAAACCAGGCACTGGCCCGCTTGCTTGTTTCACAGACAGAAGAGAAAATGATTGCATTAATTGTAGACCTCCAGTTGTCATGATAAATGTAAGGGAATAGATGTGAAAGCGCATTTCCGACGCCTTGTCTGGAACCGTTCCGATTTTTTATGTAAGACAGCGCTAGAGCGGCTCGCACTCACAGTTCTTCTCTTATATGCAAATTTCATTTTTATTGATTTTGACCATTTAGAAATAACACGATTAAAGATTGAACCCTCCACCAGTCAGTCTATCCGCCCGCCAGTGAGCAGTAGTAATGCCGTCTGATGGCTAACATATGTCTGTTGCGTGCTCCTAATAAACTATTCCGTCTTATCTTTTGGCAGAGATAAATTATATTTTAATGATGTGTCATTTTGATGCAGTTAATCTTCATGCTCAGCTGTGGCTGGCGATGCTCCGCTGACCCTTTCTTTGTTTTGCCGAGTCTGTATATTAATTAAACATTGCCATTCTTTTTGGATTTCACTTGTAGCAACTGACCTGTAATCAAATTGTTTGTGTGCCTGCTTTTAGCGCCACGGTTTAGCAGATGACACGGTTTCATCTCAATTTACTTGAGGTCCCAGAAGAAATTTTCATGTTCTGCTAGTGCAATCTTATAAGTGAACTTATATGGTAAGTGTACATCATTGCGGTGTAAATTTCATCTTATATGGCAAGTATGTATGACTGCAGAGTGAGTTTACAAAGCAAGCGGGTGGCGCGGGTCATGACTATCACAATGATGCTATTCCCATCTTTAGGCTGAGCAAGAGTAGGAACCTAGTAATAGGTCAGATTACATTTTTCTGTTTCAGTCTATTTGGAAAGTGGTGACTTATGATCAGAAACAATTACTTACAAGATTTATTTGAAGGTTGATGTTTTTTGTAGGAAGTGGGAGAAATGTTCATTTTTATAGGTAATCAGGTGGAAACGCCGTCTAACAGAACTCTGCAAGATTCATTTGACCTTTTGATTTATATTTCGAGCTGTCTTACATTGGGAATTCAGTTTCTTAGCAGTAGCGGTTCATGGCCACGGCTAGGGAGAACAGTGGGTTATTATGCTGTACAGTGAGAGCAACAATCTTTTTTTACAGCGCCAAATGCTTTGCCTACTAGCTGTGTATGGTTTGTCAGAAATAAATATTGTATTTTTTTTTTTTGAATTATAAAAGAGATATAGGCTACATTTATTTTCTTACACTATCATCAAGGGTGTATAAAAAATGCACAGGAGACACCATAACATAGATTGAATTGGGTCTCCACTCCACCATGACTGCCTTTAGCAGCAAATTCAGAAAATGAAAAAGCTTATGATTATTTTTATCTCTGTATTGCACCAAGATATTACATATAGGCCGGAGTCACACTACAGCGAGATACGGCCGAGTCTCGCAGGTTAAAACTAAGCTCTGGCACCGGCACTCTGTAGTGGAGCGTGCAGCTCCATGTATTGCTGTGCGGCTGCACGCTCCGCTCCGGAGTGCCGGCGCCAGAGCTTGGTTTTAACCTGCGAGACTCGGCTGTATCTCGCTGTGTGTGATCCCGGCCATAGTGGTGTTACAGTACAAAGTGCACACAGTATTGTCACAATAGTGTGATAATGCGCATAACAGAGTTACAGCAAACCGTGATGTCACAGAGAAGACATAATGCACAAAGTAGTGTCAAAGTGTAGGGACTTTCCACTAAGTGATTTTTTTTTACGGCCCTTGGCCGTTATGTTGTACGATAACATTCCCTTCCTCATTTGTGCATCAGTTTGACTTTTGATCGCTTTACTTGTAGTGGGGGATTTTTTTATCCTTCTAAAAAATGACTCAAAACTAAAAGCATAAAATAAGTTTGCAGAGCTAAAAGCTGAATAATAATCTAGACTAGAAACAGATAAAATGGATTCAAAATAAGGAGCTGATATCAGAGCCCAATGCTATATGTTATCTCAGGCCCACATAGTTTCAGAACACCCATCATAGTCTTCAGAGTCAAATAACGTTTATGGCAAGAATAAACCCGTCCCGGGCACCCTGTAAAGACTAATAGGACAGAATGAGCGATAAGCCATAAAGTTTTTTCCGTCCTTCTGTCCATAAACAGTTTCATTTACAACATCTGTATCTACTTCATCCATATCTCTTATTTCCTTGCTGGGAAAGATCAGCAGCCCCTCTGTAAGGCAATATCATCCATGTTGAAATAGTTTCAACTTCCCAAGAAACCAATCATTTGTGCAGTGATCTGAAGCTTAGCTGACAATCACGGAAGGTGTTTTCAGGTCTGGCTCTATTAAGCTACCCGGTGGATTGTCACTTACGTTCACAAAAATCGTTTCTGGAGTAGGTAGAACACATAAAACTATTGGACTACTAATCAGGCTCCATTTTATGTTCACAATTAGTGATGTACTTTAAATGATCATTATATTGATTTATTTGATGGCCCAAGGAGAAATGCAAATCACAATTGTACTTAGTGAAGTATTCGGTGTATGCATCTGGAATACATATTCATGGCTTTTACCTCTGAATCGATTCTTCAGCTAATTTTACTTTATTAAAAATGTTGTATTTGTCATCTGGATTTTATCATCTTTGGTTGACCCATCTACTCAGACAATTTAGGGGCATTTATTATAAATGTTACATAAATAACAGCTCTATTCTCTTGATTGTAGGGTCCTAGAGGTCAGCCCCCCATTGATCACACACTAGTGGCCTATCCTAAACATAGGCTAACAGTGTAGACTCAAGGGAATCCTCTGTAAGAGTATTCATTAATCTTTTACTGAAAAGTATACAACTTAGTAAAGTTGTCTCCTGCTGCTTTTAGCAGGTTATTAGCAGCTTAGTATGAATAAACTACAAAGAAGAAAAAACATGTAGAAATCTCCATCCATTTCTAGTGCATTTACATATTCTATGGATTATAGTACCTCCCAACCACTCACCTAAACACATGGATGACTGTGCATGTTTTCTTCATGGCGCCATGAGAGTAGGGATATGTTCACACATTATTTACATGGATTTTGGAGCACATTCTGTGCTAAAATCTTACCAACGCTGCTTGAAATACTCTTTGAATACCGTAATCATCCTATTGATTTAAATAGGAAAACATGCTTCTAATATGGATGGTGCATTTTTTTGTCTAAAAAAAGCACACAAAAAAATCACCCTATACACAAATGTACAAAAAAATTGTTAAACATCCAAAACTATTTTTTCTATAAATGTTTTGGACATGGAATTTTCAGCCACAATAAATTCACATAAAAATAAGTGTGAACATACTCTGAGCCAAGGGTCCCCAACTTGAAGCTCGGGAGCCACATGTGGCTCGCGGTCCCATGAATTGTGGCTCGCGGCTGTCTGCCAGCTTGGTGCATGAGTTCCAGATCTAACAAACAGGTCTGAAGAGTCCATCTCAAAATGGTGAATATTGTGAGCAGCTCTGCACAGAAGAGCAGATCTGCATACACATAAATTTAGAGATAATTTAACTATGGTAAGCTGGAGACAGAATGATCCTAGCTATCAGAGGAGATGCAAGAAGTTAGATGCAACAGTGTGTTGGGAGACTACAGAATGGAGGTATTGTGGGAACCCCTGGATCTCAGTGTACTGCTTCTGGGTGATTCTGTGGAAAAACTTTGGTTATCATTATACCTGTAATGGGGGCTCTGGTTGCCACTACTGTGAAGCTAGTGGGAGCTGGATGTGGCTCGCGACCCTCTCTCAGAGCTGAATGAGGCTCTAAAGGTCAGAAAGGTTGAAAACCACTGCCCCAAGCCATTGGTAGTCAGCAGCTCACCCTATAACCTATAGAGTTGGGTATTCAAGCTGTCTAGTCCTTTTCTCCCAGTATCATCAGTTGGGGAGGATGGAGTTGGGAGGTCCATGGTCGACATTATGCCTACGTGTATGAGAACATTTAATTCACAAATACAGAATTTAGATTCTCTAATTTGTGCATGACACTATTATGATTTCTAGCTTTCTTAACCATAGTTTTATTCACTCGTGCCTGGCTCCCATAGATATACGTTAGTGTCCTCTTATGTGAACCCAAATAAGTGCTAATTGACAATAAATTAAGTTGATCAATGTATATTTTACATGGGACAATAATCATAATTGCGCCAACTGTATTGGAGTGAATAATCTTTACTTTGCATTATTCTCTGCAGCACAAGCCTGTTCATTATAAGGTGATGTGATATGTCATTATAAGGGGATTACCCCACAAACAAGCATTCCTATGAACAAGTGTTTTTCCTGATTGTTGGCCTCTGTAAAAATTTCCCTTTTTGATTACTGAATTTTATTGTAAGTAATTGATAGGGTAGACAGAAGAAGACGTATGGTTAATCCCAGTACTCATCTTCAACTTGAATATATTAATTACTTTTTGATTTAACTCTTTTTGATTTTCTTATGGAAACAAACCCTACAGTTAAATATTCCCAGCACCCTGAAATTTAGGGAATTTTCTACCAGATGCCATGAATTGCCTAAATCCAGTTACACTACTGTCTCCTCCTCTCCTACTACAATCTTTTTGAATGTGTCATTTCTTTTTGTAGAGTATGGATGTGACATATCCGGTATAATACCAAGCATTTATGCCTACCAGTGAAATAAAGTTTCTCCTTGTGAAGAGTGACATGTATGGCATGTCAGTGTAAGGAGGCTTATATGCCATACAATGCTCCTCTGGTAAATTAAATATGCAAATTGTCTCTTCAGAGAGGAAGAGGACTTAAACTCTAGTGCCACCTATTGGAAGCAACAGTCCTATAAGTCAATATTGACCCCAAACCAGAATCTCAATTTACAGACACAGTGTTTCAGGGTGTTGCCCCTCATAAGTCAAAGTATGGGATCTGATTTGACTGGATGATAGGCTTAAGACTGGATCTAAGGGTACCGTTACACCTAGCGATGCACTAGCTATCCCGACCAGCGTATGACGCGGTCAGGATCGCTGGTACATCGCTAGGTGGTCGCTAGTGAGCTGCCACACAGGCAGATCTCACCAGCGACATCGCTGGGGACGGGGATCGCTACTTACCTGTCAGATGCGGCGATCCTGCGTCCTCCCACCCGGCTCCACGCGTTGCTCGTCGGCGCCGCAGGAAGTGACCGATGAGGAATGGTCGAGGAGCTTCTCGCGCGATCAGCGATAACCAGCGGGGGAGCCGGTCGGAGGTAAGTATCACATGTAGCGATATCGCTAGCAATATCGCTGCAACGTCACAAAATCGGTGACTTTACAGCGATATTGCTAGCGATATCGCAGTGTGTAACAGGGGCTTTAGGGATAGCGTTTCTCTTTGAAAAGAGTGACATGACTGGCATGTCAGTGTAAGGAGGCTTATGCGCCATGCAATGCTCCTCTGGGAAATTGAATATGCAAATTGTCTCTTCAGAGGGGAAGAGGACTGGTAAGTAAGATGAGAAAGCTTGGGCTAGGGGAAAATGTGTGTAGATGGGTAGGTAGCTGGCTTATTGATAGAAAACAAAGAGTGGTTATTAATGGTGCATACTCAGATTGGGCCAGGGTTACTAGTGGGGTACCACAGGGTTCTGTTTTGGGCCCCCTACTATTTAATCTATTGATCTAGTGGATGGCTTACACAGTAAAATATCGGTGTTTGCAGATGATACAAAACTATGTAAGGTAGATAACACAAAGGAGGACAGTTTGCAACTACAGACAGATTTGAGTAAATTGGAGAATTGGGCTGAAAAATGGCAAATGAGGTTTAACACAGATAAGTGTAAGGTTATGCACATGGGAAGGAGAAACAGATGCTACAATTACTTACTAAATGGGAAACTGCTGGGAAAATTCAGAGATGGAAAAAGACTTAGGCATCTTAGTCAATAAGAAGCTAAATTGGAGTGCCCAGTGTCAGGCAGCTGCCACCAAAGCAAATAGGGTCATGGGATGCATCAGAAGAGGTCTGGGGACACGAGATGAAAACATAATTCTCCCTCTGTACAAATCACTCGTCAGACCACACTTGGAGTATTGTGTGCAGTTTTGGACGCCGGTGCTCAAGAAAGACATTACTGAATTTGAAAGGGTTCAAAGGCGGGCTACTAAAATGATAAATGGAGTTGGTTCACTACAATACCCAGAAAGGTTATCAAAATTAGGTCTATTTACTCTAGAAAAGAGAAGACTTAGGGTACCGTTATACCTAGCGACTCACCAGCGATCCCGACCAGCGATATGACGCGATCAGGATCGCTGGTGAATCGCTAGGTGGTCGCTAGTGAGCTGCCACTCAGGCAGATCTCACCAGCGACATCGCTAGGGACGGGGATCGCTACTTACCTGTCAGACGCGGCGATCCTGCGTCCTCCCGCCAGGCTCCATGCGTCGCTCGTCGTCACAGCAGGAAGCGCCGCAGGAAGTGACCGACGAGAAATGGTCCAGGAGCTTCTCGCGCGATCAGCGATAACCAGCGGGGGAGCCGGTCGGAGGTAAGTATCACATGCAGCGATATCGCTAGCAATATCGCTGCAACGTCACAAAATCGGTGACTTTACAGCGATATTGCTAGCGATATCGCAGTGTATAACGGGGGCTTTAGGGGAGACCTAATATATATGTGTCACGGCCACGCGCGACCGGACACAGCGCCTCCAGCAGGGCGGATTTAGATGACACATGTGACCCTGGATAAATAATAAAACGTGCAACTGGATACTCCGCCTCCAACAGGCGAATTTCGGAAATACACGTATGTCTGGAAACCAGTAAGGCGAATTTAAACAGTAAAAGGGAAAACCTGGGTAACAATAACAATGGTGGCCCTGCGATAGGGAAACAGGGAAGTGGAGACCTCCTGCACTCCCCTGAGTCAGTGTCTATACACTTCTAACGTTCCCTAGGCCGGTTCCGCATCGGGCGACCCTAACCCTAACTAATCCCACCACTGCACTAAAACACACATAAGGAAAAGAGACAAAACAGGGGAACACCACTTAGCTTTGCTCTGTTGCTTACGCTCCCAGCAACAGAGCCCACCACCTGCGTGCATCTTTTCCTCCGACCGGATCCAACACCATAGTGCAGCCTTGGAGTAAACACAGTCCACCCCCTGCGTGCAGCTGTCCAGAAACAGAGTCCAGCATATGAGTCCAGCTTTCCAGCAACCGAGTCCAGCATCATGAGTGCAGCTCTACACCATAGCTGCCACTCCACCAAGCCATGCAAGAACTCCTTCCTGACACAATAGCTGCAACTCCACCAAGCCATGCCAGCCCTCCTCGCAGACACCATAGCTGCCACTCCAGGACTCTCACTGAGCTGCCCGGGACTCTCCTTCAGCTCCATCCTTCACCCAGGCTTGCTTGTAACTGAGGACTATCACCAACAGTGATTACCACACCTGACACTCTTTTATAGAGCAATCACACGTGTTTTATAATTACTTGCACAAAACTAAAGTAACCAAGTGCAATGACGCTCACCACCACCGGGGGGGCAAATTTAGAACAAAAGACACCACAGTGCAATAATCCTAATGGCCACCGGGGGCAAAAACCAAACCTAAGCACAGAAAAAAAAGGTTACCTGTGCTTTATCTCTGTCATATCCAACCTGGATCATGACAATATGTACAAGTATATCAGAGATACAGAGATCTCTCCAATAAACTGTTTGTACCAAGTACTGTGACAAGAACAAGGGGGCATTCTCTTTGTTTGGAGGAAAGACAATTTCTGCACCAGCATAGAAGAGGGTTCTTCACGGTAAGAGCAGTGAGGCTCTGGAATTCTCTTCCTGAGGAAGTGGTGATGGCCAACTCACTGAATGAATTTAAGAAAGGAATGGATGCTTTTCTTGTGAGTAACAGTATAGAAGGTTTCGAATAACATAATATTATAGGTAGATGGTTGACCCAGCTTAGGGGAAGGAATTTTCTTCCCTATGGAGAAAATTGGCTTCTACTCTGTGGGTTTTTTGCCTTCCCCAAGATCAACAATGCAGAACAGCTGCACTAAAAATAGGCTGAACTAGATGGACATAAGGTCTTCCTTCAGCCTTCAAAACTATGTTACTATGTTACCCAAGAACACCATGTCTGTAAATTGAGATTCTGGTTTGGATTTTATCCTAAGTCATATGACAAGGGTCTTTTAAAGGGTCGATATTGACTTTTAGGATTGCTGCTTCCAATAGATTGCACTATAGTTTAAGTCCTCTGCCTCTTTAAGGAGCCAATTTACATACCTGTGAAATAGGCATTAATATCCAGCCCTCCATGGCTTGACGTTCATACATGGTTACAGTACATTGCTCAGTGTATCACTGGTGAAATTTATAATGCATCTGCATGGAGGAAATTTTTTTTTTTGTTTGCATGCATAATTTAGTACACTTCATACATTTTTAACAATTTATGAGATCGCAAGGAAGCACTGGGATTAAGAAATAGAAGCAAACACTGGGAAACATGTCACACATACAGCTTGTCTATAGTCTTAGGTTTATATCCGCAGAGATGACCTATACAGTAATTACATTATCATGTTGCACTATGAAATGCATAGGAGCACATATCATCAATCTGTACATTGCTGAATATGAAGAATGTTCTAAAGTCTCAGCTCTTTACATTTGTGACAATTCATTCTAGTATTAAATGGAAATATCTCTTGTAAGATATAAAAAGCGGAACATTGATACAGTATCCATTACACCCACATAACATTGGGGAAGTTCTACTCCCCTAAATGATCATCTACGCTGAGGCTCATTTATGATTACTACATCAGACGTCAAATTAAAGTTGTTCATAAATCAGCATAGGTGATCGTTCAAGGTGAGATAAGGGCATAGACCTGCTATTAGAAGGTCTGCAATTTATTCCATAGTAGGCCAAGAATGTGTTGGGAAACATAGAGGCTGCAGAATGTATTGTGATCTATATAGGCTACAGAATGTATTGTGATATATAGAGCCTACAGAATATATTGTGGTGGATAGAGGCTACAAGATATATTGTGATCAAAAGCAAAGGAAAAAGCAATGTGTATATACCCTAATGAAAGTAAATAATAAAAAAGCAAGTACATTAAATAACATAGGGTACCCTATGTTATTTAATGCACTTGCTTTTTTATTATTTACTTTCATTAGGGTATATACACATTGTTTTTTTCCTTTGGTTTTGCTTGCTTTTATGGCCAGTGTGAACATGCTTTTACATCATGCATGTCATTCAATTCTACTCCAGTTAATTTTTTTTGTTTTTTCTTCAAGATATATTGTGATGCCTAGAGAATACAGAATGTATTATGATACCTAGAGACTACAGAATGTATTGTGATCCATTTATGCTACAGAATGCATTGTGATACCTTTAGGCTTCAAAATGTATTGTGGTATATGTAGGCTACAGAATGTATTGTGATATATTGAGCCTACAAAACGTATTGTGATACCTAGAGACTACAGAATGTATTATGATACCGAGAGGCTACAGAATGTATTGTCATGCATTTGGGCTACAGAATGTATTGAGAAGCCTAGTAACTACTGAATGTATTGTGATGCATAGAGGGTACAGAATGTATTGTAATACAGAGACTACTGAGTGTAGTATGATACATAGAGGCTACAGAAAGTACAGTGGTACATAAAGGCTATACATAAGCTAAATTCTTCAGAAGTTTTGTTGAAACTTTGTATTAGCAAAAAAAAAATGAATGCATTTAATAAACATATTGTCGTGATCCCAGTGCACGTTTTTGAGCTGCACACCGGGGGTTAATGTCTGGAGCTCTGTGCAGGTTTTGACAGGTTTTGAATGAAGAATCACACTTCTTGGTAGAATCATGCAGGATTGAAATTTTTGATGTTTTTTTACTTCTCTCAACAGCCCAAACAAGTTTCTAAAAGGATGAGTTTGCACACTTGGGGTTAATGATTGTGGCCTCTTTCTGGTTCTGGGAGAGCTTCATAAACATCTGGGTAGCTTCAATCCCTGCCAGTTATACTTTTGCCTTTGGCCTAGTGTGCTGACCCCCGTGTGCCTGTTTGTTGCTATAGCTTGTTTATATGGTTCTGACCCGATTCTGTTTCCCGTTGTGAGTTTGCCTGTTGTTTTTGTACTGCGTTATCTGTGTATGACTCATTGCCTGTGACCTGACTACTCTCTGCTCGCCCCTCTTGTACCTTGCAGCTATATGTGTATGACTCATTGCCTGTGACCTGACTACTCTCTGCTCGCCCGTCTGGTACCTTGCAGCTATCTCTGTGTGTGACCCATTGGCTACGTCCTGACTATTCTCACTGTCTATGCCCCTGGGTAACTTTGTCTCGCAGTTACTCTGCTAGGAATTGTCTTGCAGCTCCTAGCTCTGTGGAGTTTAGGCCACGCCTCTAGCAGTCACGTGCTTCAGGTCCTGCGGCTGTGAAGTACGCATCTATTCGGTTGCTGCCCGCTCCACAGGTAGCTTTGAGCACGCTTTCGCTTTCCTCAGGGCACGTGCACTGGCTCAGTGAGCAAGTTCAGTGCGGTGTCTCTGACATTATAACTGGCCTACAATTTTTTTTTCTCTCCTCACTTCTACAGCATGGACCCAATGTGTGCTTTATCTGAGCAGGTGAAAAGCTTGACTCAGTCACTGCAGAAGCTTAGTTTGGAACACCAAGCTCTGGCCCAGTCCCAACGGCGGGTTGAGGACTCAGTTCAGGGGGTACTTTCCGCTGGCTTCCAGCAGGTGGGAAATAGAGATGTAATTTTAGTCCCACCTGAATCCCCGGTTAAATTACCAGATATGTTTTCTGGTAACAAGGATGATTTCAGGGCATTTAAGGAGGGCTGTAAGCTTTTTTTTTCTTTGAGATCCCGCTCCTCTGGGGATGAGAAACAGAGGGTGGGGGTGGTGATGTCCCTGCTTAGGGGGTCCCCACAAGCCTGGGCATTCTCGCTTTCCTCTTCTGCCCCTGAGAGAATGTCTGTGGATGCATTTTTTGAAGCCTTAGGGCTTATTTATGATGAGCCTGATAGAGTGCGGTTGGCTGAGGATAAAGTGATGAGTGTCTGTCAGGGGGAGCACTCGGCCGAGTGGTTCTGTACTGAATTCAGACGTTGGGCAGCGGAGATTTCCTGGAGGGACGCCGCCCTGCGGGGGCTGTTTCACAGAGGCCTGTGTGAACGTCTGAAGGATGCTTTGGCACTTCATCCTCCGCCTGACTCCCTGGTGGATGCCATGGTCCAAGCGGTTCGCATGGATCGCAGGCTGCGGGCTAGAGGCATTATGCAATGGGAAATGCCCTTATTCTTCAGTGGAGATGAGACCCAGACTCTTCCTATGGCTATTGAGGTGAACGCTGTCACCTGTGATGGAAAGGAAAGAAGATGCCGCCGGGAAAAGCAGTTGTGCTTCTATTGTGGGAAATCTGGACATTGGAAGAAGGACTGCCCCTCCTGTCCGTCATCCTCCAAGATGGCAGGAAACGACTAGGTCTGGGTAGTAATCGAGGAGGCTACCCAGACCTTCAGGTACAATTTTCCTCATGTGCAAAAATGGTGCTGCAGGTGGAACTGGAACTTGGTTATGATCCTGTTCAGACTACTGCTTTTATTGACTGCGGTTCGGCTGTGAACCTGATTGATACCAAGGTTATGACTCTTTATAAGATAGGGACAGTCAGGCTTCACGATCCTGTTAAACTTGTGGCAATTGACTCATCTCCTCTTACCCAAGAGGGTATCTGTTGCAGGTCTGAACTTTTTTCTCTAAAAGGGGGTTCCACTCATGTGGAGAAACTAAGTTGTCTGGTGGTAGATAACTTGCCTGCAGGACTGGTACTGGGGATGCCTTGGCTTCAACGCCATAATCCTACCATTGATTGGGTTACAGGGGAAATCACTCAGTGGGGATGCAATAGTAAATGTGGTAACCGGGGACATCTTGTTAACGCTGTTAAATCAGTGTCTGTGTCGTCTGTCGATCTGGAAGGTATTCCGGAGTACCTGAAAGATTTCAAAGACGTTTTTTCCGAAAGTGAGGCTGAGGCGCTGCCACCACATGGACCCTATGATTGTGCCATTGATTTAGTACCCGGAGCCAAGTTACCTAAGGCTCGATTGTTCAATTTGCCTGGGCCTGAGCGCCAAGCCATGAAGGAGTACATAGCTGAGAGTCTCCGCAAAGGGCATATCAGGCCTTCTGTGTCTCCTGTCGCAGCAGGGTTCTTCTTTGTGAAGAAAAAAGATGGTGGTTTGCGGCCGTGCCTCGACTTTCGGGAACTGAACAAGATAACGGTTAGGAACTCTTACCCGCTTCCCCTCATCCCAGACTTATGTAACCAGTTAGCTGGGGCCCAATGGTTCTCCAAGTTGGATCTGCGGGGGGCCTACAATCTGATAAGGGTTCGGGAAGGGGACGAGTGGAAAACGGCATTCCTCACATCAGAAGGACTCTTCGAGAACCTGGTAATGCCATTTGGGTTAACTAATGCACCCGCTATTTTCCAAAATTTCAT
Organism: Dendrobates tinctorius; assembly: GCF_039654945.1. Taxonomy (NCBI): domain Eukaryota; kingdom Metazoa; phylum Chordata; class Amphibia; order Anura; family Dendrobatidae; genus Dendrobates; species Dendrobates tinctorius. The sequence goes on along the minus strand of NW_027361741.1, from coordinate 26,373,022 downwards.
CAATGTTGTGTTTTCTGATCTGATAGGCCGTTTTGTTATTATTTATTTGGATGATATTTTGGTGTATTCCCCGGACAGTCAATCTCACTTGCAACATCTAAAGACTGTTCTCCAGAGACTCAGGGAGAACCAATTGTTCGCCAAATTGGAAAAATGTTCGTTTTTTGTACAGGAGCTGTCTTTTTTGGGGTTGATTGTGTCCTGTGAGGGGTTTCGTATGGATCCTAAGAAGGTGCTGGCGATCGCTGACTGGGTTCAGCCTCGAGATCTCAAGGGGCTCCAGCGCTTCTTAGGACTTGCAAACTATTACCGGAGATTCATTAAAGGTTTCTCACAAGTGGTTAAACCACTCACGGATCTTACCCAGAAGGGAGCTGATGTAAAAAATTGGTCTGTACTCGCTAAGGAATCCTTCTCAGCAATTAAGAAATGTTTTATGTCTGCCCCGGCGTTGGTGCAACCTGACCCGTCCAAACCATTCATTGTGGAGGTGGATGCTTCTGAAGTAGGGGTGGGGGCTGTGCTGTCCCAGGGTCCGGCCACCCTTACCAATCTCAAACCCTGTGCCTACTTCTCCATGAAGTTCTCTTCAGCTGAGAAAAACTATGATGTAGGCAATAGAGAACTTCTTGCGGTCAAGCTGGCATTTGAGGAATGGAGGCACTTTTTGGAAGGAGCGGCTCACATACGGTTGTTACGGATCACAAAAATTTGGCATACCTTGAATCTGCTAAGAGGCTTACTCCTAGACAGGCCCGTTGGTCACTTTTTTTTTCACAATTTCAGTTCTCAATTACTTTTCGACCGGGATCCAAAAATGTTAAAGCGGATGCCCTGTCCAGAAGTTTTGATCCAGTGTCTCCCCCTGAGCCTCGGTCCTCCATTCTTCCCCCAGGGGTGGTAGTGGCAGGGGTCTCAACTGAGTTGGAACAAGAAATCCTAAGGGCTCAGGCCCTAGGTCCGGCAACCAGGCCAAGCGATAAACTGTTTGTTCCAGATTCATTGCGGCCTAGACTTCTGCAGGAATTTCATGATTCTAGGCTGAGTGCTCATCCAGGTATCACCGCCACTAGAGAGGCAGTAACCAGGGGTTTATTGAGGCCTTCATTAAGGTCCGATGTCAAGGAATTTGTTTCTGCTTGTGGCATGTGTGCCCGTTCCAAAAGCTCGCATAACCGACCGGCTGGGGAACTCATACCTTTACCGGTTCCTGATAGGCCATGGACTCATCTTTCCATGGATTTTATTACCGGTCTTCCACCTTCCAGGGGAAATACCGTGATCTGGGTGGTGGTGGACAGGTTTTCTAAGCAGGCCCATTTCATTCCCTTGGCAGCATTTCCTTCAGCAGAAACATTGTCAAGGTTGTTTGTGCAGCATGTGGTCCGATTGCATGGGGTACCCCTGAATGTTGTGTCTGACAGAGGTGTGCAGTTTGTGGCCAAATTTTGGAGGGCATTCTGTATGAAATTGGGCATCTCACTCTCCTTCTCGTCGGCATATCACCCGGAGAGCAATGGTCAGACGGAACGCACCAATCAATCCCTGGAACAAATTCTCAGGTGTCTGACCTCCGCCAGACAGGAGGATTGGTGTGATGCGTTACCGTTGGCTGAATTCGCTTTTAACAACCGGGTGAGTCAGTCCACCAACATGTCCCCATTCCTGATTAACTACGGCTTTAATCCGCATTTTGGGGAGTTTTCTCGGGTGGATTCCGGTTGTCCAGGAGCAGAGGGGTCCGTTCAACGGTTAAAAAACCTCTGGGCTGAAGTCCGGCGTAATATCTCTCGGGCCCAGGGGAGATACAAATATTTTGCGGACAAAAAGAGAGCCTCGGGAGACATGTTTCAGGTGGGAGAGAAGGTTTGGCTCTCCACACGTAACATCAACTTAAAGGTACCATCAGTTAAGTTGGGACCAAAGTTCATTGGTCCGTACGAGATTATGGAGATAGTCAACCCTGTGGCATATAGGTTGCGTCTTCCCGCCTCCTTAAAAATATCTAATGTGTTCCATAAGTCTCTGTTGAAACCAGCAGGATCTGTCAAAGAGAACTCTGAGACTGTTGTTCCTCCAGTGCTGGTGGAGGGTCAATTGGAGTATGAGGTCGGACATATTGTGGACTCTCGGCGGGTGCGCCGCTCTTTGCAGTACCTGGTCCACTGGAAGGGATATGGACCAGAAGAGTGCTCATGGGTCCCTGCTCGTTCGGTACATGCAGATCGCCTGGTTCAGGCGTTCCATGCCAAGTACCCGGGGAAGCCTGGGGGTCCAGAGGCCCCCCGTTGAGAGGGGGGTACTGTCATGATCCCAATGCAGGTTTTTGAGCTGCACACCGGGGGTTAATGTCTGGAGCTCTGTGCAGGTTTTGACCTGCACACTTGGGGTTAATGATTGTGGCCTCTTTCTGGTTCTGGGAGAGCTTCATAAACCTCTGGGTAGCTTCAATCCCTGCCAGTTATACTTTTGCCTTTGGCCTAGTGTGCTGACCCCCGTGTGCCTGTTTGTTGCTATTGCTTGTTTATATGGTTCTGACCCGATTCTGTTTCCCGTTGTGAGTTTGCCTGTTGTTTTTGTACTGCGTTATTATCTGTGTATGACTCATTGCCTGTGACCTGACTACTCTCTGCTCGCCCGTCTGGTACCTTGCAGCTATCTCTGTGTGTGACTCATTGGCTACGTCCTGACTATTCTCACTGTCTATGCCCCTGGGTAACTTTGTCTCGCAGTTACTCTGCTAGGAATTGTCTTGCAGCTACTAGCTCTGTGGAGTTTAGGCCACACCTCTAGCAGTCACGTGCTTCAGGTCCTGTGGCTCTGAAGTACGCATCTATTCGGTTGCTGCCCGCTCCACAGGTAGCTTTGAGCACGCTTTCGCTTTACTCAGGGCACGTGCACTGGCTCAGTGAGCAAGTTCAGTGCGGTGTCTCTGACACATATTTTCTATTGGGTTCACAAATTATAATAGTAATTGAGGTAAATGTTATCTGAACTTGGCATGGACTACGATCAGTGGTGAAGACCAGGGATCACTGTGTTCTGGCTAGTGAGGACCCAGTAAAAAACGACTGAGCGGACAAGTAGTAATGAATGGTCAAGGATTACAGTACATACCAAGTGGCCTGTAACTAAACTATTCATCCTATTAACCATTTAATATATATACTCCAATTGAACCAAAGAAAACAATATTTTGTGCAAATAGTTCAGATTTCCAGTATTCTCATATTTTGCTATGATCTTATGGTGTAATATGCGCTGCTTACTCAGTTGTAGACTGTTTATTGGATGCTCTTTCACTTTTAATATCCTTCAGACTTTACTGCTTAGAGTGATATAATTTCCTATCAGCATGTCTTTAAAGGAAAGCAAATTAAACTCTGTCAAGCATGTTTAAGATGTAACATTGTCTGTTTTATCTCTAGGACTTGTGCAAGCAGCGAGACCGAGAGTGAGGCAGGAGATTATATGGACCAGCAATATGATGATCTCAACAACAAAATGAATTCTGTAACCGACCCAACGGGATTCCTAAGGATGGTTAGCAGAAACAACACTTTCAACAGGTAGGGGGTGCTGCAGGTGCGTCAGCGGGTGTAGCGTGCATGAGGGGGCTGCACATTAAGCAGTGCAGTGTAATTCAGTTGCAGGATTTTGTCAGCTTTGACCGCTCTATCCCCCTGATACGGCTTTCAGTGCGATTCAATTAGTGGAGACATTTTGCAGCTACAGAGGATCTGCACTCTATAAAATGCAAATGTTATTATTATGAAATTGTTCTTTATTGCAACTATTATGAGAGTTCTGCATAACTCACCATGGAACTTAATTGGCTTCTTTGAGCAGATCTAATTATCCATAGAACAGCAATCTGTTCTGCGCCCTCATATTTTACATCTCAACGGGTAAGGACCTTCTCAGCGACTGGGGAATCTCTACGATTTGTGCCTGGTGCACACTAGATGCTTCATTACAATACAAAGAGACTATCTGCAAGATAATATCATGTTTGTATTTGGGTTTGGGTACCGTTACACTTAGCGATGCACCAGCGATCCCGACAACGATATGGATCGCTGGTGCATCGCTAAGTGGTCGCTAGTGAGCTGCCACACAGGCAGATCTCACCAGCGACATAGCAGGGGTCGGAGGTCGCTACTTACCTGTCAGACGCGGCGATCCTGATTTCCTCCCGCCCGCGTCCACGCGACGCTCGTCGGCGCCACAGGAAGCCCAGCAGGAAGCGCCCGACGAGAAATGGCCCAGGACGTTCTCGCGCGACCAGCGATGAGCAGCGGGGGGAGCCGGTCGGAGGTAAATATCACACATAGCGATATCGCTAGCAATATCGATATAACGTCACAAAATCGGTGACGTTACAGCGATATTGCTAGCGATATCGCTATGTGTAACGGGGGCTTTTATCACATAGGACGCTACTATTTCACACTTGTGCCGTTCATCCCTGGATCCCAAGTACAAGTCCATAAAATACAATAGGTGTAGACTTTACATCCATTTACTTTGCTCAGATTCTTAAAAAAACATAACTTACAGTTTTATTATAATGGTGAAAAAAATATACTGTGGTGCCACGTTAGCCAAGAAAAATCTGTGTGCATGAAATACTTTAATGTCAAAAAAAGACAAAAAATATTCTGAGGGTGATATCCTTATTGGCCAAAAGCCCGATGAAGGGTACCACTCCTAGAATACTTTTACTTTTGATTATTTTGACATTAATGTATTTGCATAGTTACCAGTAGCAATATTTTTAAAGAAAGAGTTGGCACAAATGGCCCAAAACACATGAAATGATTTTATAAATATACAGTGTGATCTACAACAGCTGCAGAAGTCCGACCAAAGAGAAGGCAGCATCGTCATTCAGAAACCCTGTACATGATGGAAGTGGCTGGCATGCAACCTCTGTTTGGCCGCGTTCACACTTAATATAAAGGCTGCTGTCTTCTGCTGCTTTTGTGTCTGCATATTTTCTGCAGGTGTCCACACTAAAATATGCAATAACATTCTTCTCGGATTATTGCGTTTTTGATGCATTTTCCCCTTCAGTTGATGTGTTTTTTTGCTGCAGGTTTGAAGATGCTTTTTATAAAGTATATAGTACAGGAAACCTTTGATTCTGCACCAAAAAAGCACAGAGCTCAACAGCATGTAAAAAAACCCCTATTAACCTGCGGATATGAGGTTACTCTGCAGGTTAGCAGCGTTCTGAAGCTGCCCAGCGCCTGCATTGAGAGCCCCGCTGCCGGGAGGAAATTAACTTTACACCTCCTAGCAGCCTCGGGCTTTCAGTCATAGGGGTCGGCTGGCTTCAGTCACCACTCACTGCGGCTGTAACCACTCTGATGGTGAGCTGGTTGTCAGTCAGTGCCGTGGTGTGGTTAGGGCCGCCGCTCACTATGCACAGAGCGCTGACAGAAGTTGCACTGGCCGCACCCCTATGTCTCAGCCCAAGGCTGTGGGTAGGAATAAAATTAATTTCCTCCCAGACGCCTGAATTTTAGTGAAGCGGCCGCACGGCTTCAAATGCTATTAAAATGCAGATTAACCTTATATCTGCAGGTAAAAAAGCATGACAGATTCCCTTTAAGTGCACAGCAGGAAGGAGTTGTCAGGAAACCTCATCCACTTTGCTTGCACACATTTACTGCACAAAAAAACGCAGAGGAAAAGGTGCAGTATTTACGCTACGTGTGAACATGGCCAAAAGGATTACACGTATTTGAGGAATCACCTAAAACTCTTAATACTCTGATGATATTTACATAGTATAGACTCGTCCTCCGTGTACACCTCTGTAGATTTCTCCCTTTGTTATAGTAATCTGTTAATGTATTGACATCAAGGAAATAACCATTTTCACATTTAATTTAGCGTCAATTTATGTTGCGCATGGATAAACTTCATACCTACAGGACTCCAGTTTTATTCTAGTATTTAATCAGCATGTACGACCTTAGATCTTTAAGGCCTTAGCTCATATATATATACACTGAAAACACACAACAATGTATGCTCTGTAGATGGCTGATGTTCAATAAGAAAACACTATTTTTTACCTTGACAAGATCAGCTAATAAAAATGACACCCTTAGAATATGAATTAGCATTGCCAGTTCTGAAGCTGCCGGCCTGATGATAATGGCTTTTTCACTAATGAATTACTACAAGATGTGTTTTAATGTGTTTCATAGAAATTAATTTTTTTTTCTGTCCTCGCAAATACAAATAGAAAGGAATTTAGCATATAATGATTGTATTGAACTAGTGATTACGTCCCGGATCACTAGTTGATAACTCGAGGCTGCTTTCTCTTAGGGTCAGTTTAATAGGTCTTATAAGTTATCATCCAAATATGTTACTATCTTAAACTTATTAGGGAGCCAGACGTCTTGTACTGTGTTTTCAGCAACCAATTATCTGGTTATCTATTGTGGTCCATATGAGATGGAGCAGTCGGTTGTGTGTTCTCTGCTCCCCATTGAGAGGATATCCGTTTAGCAGTGATTCAGACATTTGCCGTTTGGGTGTATGTGGGAGAACTCTGGGCTGTTAACTTTCATGATTGGAACCTGTTATAGGAGGCGTTTTAATAGACGATATCTAAAAACCTGTGCAGAATCTTCAATCAGACAAACTAGCAGCCGTATTTTTTCTTAAGCATGGGATGCTTAAAACTGTGAGTGCTGGGATGTGGATTCTTGCAAGTCTTCTTCATTGCGTTGCAGAGGATGTCTGAGCAGATCATGCGGAGGTTATAATCACTTCTACTGAAATTAATTACGGCACATTCATCCTTATTGATATTTTTAATACAGAAAATATATTGGGATATTGTATAATTTTTCATTATAGAAAGAATAACATTTGTAGGAACCAGAATAACCTTCACGTTAATTACTGCTGACTTTCAGTTTTTGCTGGTTTTGGGTTATTAGTGTGTCTTTTTACCTACATGTTATATATTTATAGAGCTGTGCACATGGCGCTTTTACGGGAGTAAATAACATAGTACACCCTCAGTGTACCGCTGTGCCATCCTTCTTGGACAGCATGTGTAAGTACATATGGAATCTAACAATTTGTATCTATGTGTATTTGTATGGAATCTGAAGGAAAGACAACAATGAAATTCATGGCACTGTCCCAAATACTTAGGCCCTGTATTTCGCTCATTATGACTTTTTTTAGGTCGCACAGAGCTGTGTTATGGTGAAGCGGAAAAGAGCTAATGTGGCGCCCCTGAGCTCAGTCGCCACAGAGGTACTGCACCTTCTCCTAAGGTGTAGTGCCCCACCATCCGGGTAAGGTGGGAACTCCTTTCCACATTCCAACACTCGCACCTCACACAACAGGGTAGTTCTGCACAACCACATTGCGGCTCAGTGCTTAGAGAGTAGCAGAGCACCTCTGGTGGTTCCCTGCATGGAACACTGGATGTGCTGGGAGGTGGGTGGAGTTGAGATATATAAAAGAGTGGGAAAGTGTAGGATGACAGATTAGTCTGGGTTCAGTCTGACAGAAGGTCAGTGAGGAAGGAAGCCACTCGGGAGGAGTGGGGATCCCTGGAAGAAGGGATGGAGGAAGGAGTGCTGCAGCTGCCTCAGTGATCTGAGCCAGCTGGCACGGGAAAGGAACAGAAAGAGAAAGACGTAGAACTGCAACCTAAGCTTCCATAAGAGAGAGAAGGATCAGTACGGAATGAAGGAGTAGGAGAACAGAGAGGAGACGTGGGTTGGAAGAGGAACCCTGCCTATAGGTTCTCAGCGCCAGACTGGGGCCCGGTCCCCGAGGTTGTATGGACACTTATGGTTCTGCAGCAGACACCGGTGGAGTAGTTGGCTGTAAATGCACTACTCCCAACTAAGACTTGGGGCACAGCAGCAATTGAATAGAGAGCCAGGACTCCGGAGAAAGGGGTCCCCGAGAGAGGCTGCCATACGAGTAGAATTGTTAGGAACATCTGACAGGAGGAACTTCAGAGTACCACGGTACTGGAGATCTTCACACCTTAAGGCGCAATAGACAAGTCGTTCAGGAAAGGTACATGTTGGCGGAGTGTTGGAGAGGAGCTTTCCATCTGGCCTGGGGGTTGGCTGAGTCTCTGACCCTTAGGACACGGCCCGGAGGCAGGCACCCGTGTGTACCGCAGATTGTGAGTAAAGCTTTGGAACTGCAAGCCTCGGTGTCCTCCATTCATTCTCGCGCCAACCCATTCAGCACCGCTACATCTGGGTACCATCCTTTGCACTGCCTGCGCCTTTCCACAACCATTACAACTACAGTGCCCTGGGATATCAGCCCTGCCTGTGGAGGGTTATACCATCACTGCTGCATCCTACCATCTGTCACAGAGGATCTGTCTGCAGCGTTGGCTTAACACCTCCCTTGCCGAGCACCACAGGTGGCGTGACAAACTATTCCATTCCACTTAAACTACATTACATTCCCCCCATTACTTGGGCGCCCAGGGCCACGGACCGGGTCACCGCCACTGTGACACATCCCCCTGACACCGGCCCGGTACCGAGTACCCCACAGCCCTGGGAGGGCGACCCACTAAGGCTAGGGCTGCACTGGAACATGAATATGTATTGCTTGACATTAAGATCAGAATGCCGCCTTGTATCTTATTTAGTGATTATATGGGGCCACTTTGCCACATTCTACAAACCTTGCGTACTACAGACTTGAATGCAGACATTATTCCTAGGGCTACATAGCGAAATTTGTAGCATGATAATGAGATCACAACATAGCTTCTAATAATTTCTTATCGGCACCTTCCGTCTGCAGCCCTATGCCTAGGGCTATGTGGCCAGATGTGTGGCGTGATATTGAGATCGCGACAGAGCTTCTAATAATTTCTTATGGGCACCTACTGTCTGCAGCCCTATGCCTAGGGCTATGTGGCCAGATGTGTGGCGTGATATTGAGATCGCGACAGAGCTTCTAATAATTTCTTATGGGCACCTTCTGTCTGCAGCCCTATGGCTAGGGCTATGTGGCCAGATGTGTGGCATGATATTGAGATCGTGACATAGCTTCTAATAATTTCTTATGGGCACCTACTGTCTGCAGACCTAGGGCTATGTGGCCAGATGTGTGGCATGATATTGAGATCGCGACATAGCTTCTTATAATTTCTTATGGGCACCTTCTGACTGCAGCCCTATGGCTAGGGCTATGTGGCCAGATGTGTGGCATGATATTGAGATCGCGACATAGCTTCTTATAATTTCTTATGGGCACCTTCTGACTGCAGCCCTATGGCTAGGGCTATGTGGCCAGATGTGTGGCATGATATTGAAATCGTGACATAGCTTCTAATAATTTCTTATGGGCACGCAACAGTGACTGAGTCACAAATGTTTCCAAAAGTGTATGATTTTCTGTTTCTAGTCACTAGCAGTTTTTGGTCGTGTAACTTGTTTGAGAATTTCTACTGCAAAAAACATGTTACGGAGACACATGTTACGATGTAGCCCTAACCTTGTTACCTAAAGCCCTTTGTTAACTTTACTTATGTATGTATATAATAAAAAGTCATGTAAAATGTGTCGGAAGATATAATCATTGAGGACTGTGAGCAGGGACATTCACCAATCTCTAGAATATATGGTCAATGGACACATAGATATTTTTTAGCTGTGAGTTTTGGTTGTGAAGCTGTAATATGCGCAGGATAATTCATAAACACAGAGACTTTTGATTGACATCTGTCTCGTGTATCTTTAGGGTATGTGCAACAATATTGTTTACAAAGGTTCTTCATTGTATGATAAAGTAATATATTTGTCTTGTCCAATTAAATCTGCAAGTGATCCAAGTACTTTCTGAATGGAGACAGAACGTTTTGTGTTACCTCGCTGCACTGAGGACTGAGAATAGCCTCCGCAGACCTTTGTCTTAGCTTTTCTACTCTGCCAAGCCGATATGGGAGCAAGAATTGTACTTGCCATTGTTGGGATAAATCAGTATCCATGTTTATTCAATTACAGTATCTGGACGTCATCTGGCAAACATCTGCTGTTTATGTCCATGCAGACTCCATTTTTCTGATGAATCTTACAACTAGATTAGCTGGAAGAGAGCCAGGTGTCGCGGGAGGCTCCTATCTCCTGCAGTTTCATCATTATGTGAACATCTTCATGAAGATATTTCACACATAATTATTTAATCACTTAATTTGTAGAGAAATGAAAGTGCTGTTATCACTCGTTTCCTTATGAAAACCTTCACTTAACACACACTGCGCAATCACCCATTAATATCCCGCTTCCTTTACATAAAGCAAATTTAGCATCAAGTGGGCGCACGCTGTATTAAGTCACGAATTGGATCAAAGTGGAAAGACTTTAGAGTTTACATTTTTTTTCTTTCATTTTGAGCAAGAATTAGATAATTGGCACTGGGGAAACTGTGATAGGCAGAAAATTTGCAAGAGAATGTGTATGGGTCGTGTGTGTAGACAAAGTCATAGGTTTACATACACCTTAAAAATTACAATTTTCACACTTTCTGACATTTAATCTTGGCACATACGGTGCTCCTTCTCTTACGTCAGTTGGTATCACTTCCAAAGTTCAAGAATGAAATATTGGAATGATACTATAGACAACGATTTATTTCTGCCATTACTCCTTTTATCACTTTCCAAGTGGCTCAGAAGTTTACATGCAGGTGCTTAGTATTTGGTAGCATTGCCTTTACATTTTCTTCCTTGAGTCACACGTTTCGGATAACCTTCTAGAAGCTTCTTACAATAGGTTGTTGTAATTTGGGCTCATTTCTCCTCACTGTCACTGAACCAGGTTTGTAGGCATGTTCCAGTCAGGGATTACTAATGGTGACTCGATTAACTTCAGTTTTTTTTACCCTAAGCCATTTTGCCACAACTTGGGGTTCAGTTGCATGTAAGCTCTAACTTCTCAGTTGATGACTTCAATATCTCCACATAATTTTCCTTACTTTCACCCTAAGGGTATGTTCACATGTGGCATTTTACTGTGTATTTTACATGGCACAATAAAATGACTGGGTGAAAAAAGTAAAAAGTAAAAGCACAAATACGACAAAAACGTGTCTATTTTAAGCATCATTTTTCCTGCCGCCACTCTGGTTTTTGGTGCAGAAATAAAGTCTTTGCAAAAATGTGTGAACCTGCTCTGTGTATCTAAACTGATGACTTTATGTATAGCAATTACGCTCCTCTGCCAGTGATATGGTGGGCAGACATTTCCTGCCAGGAGCAGAAACCAATGGGAACAGGGTAAGCATTGGCACAGTAGCAGCCTATCGAGCATGCCATCATTTTGTTTGTCAAATTATTTTTTTTACAAAAGGATTTGTGAAAAAACTTCCGTGTTCCTCTGTACTGTAATAATACAGTGAGGTGCCATGCACCAAATTAGATGCAAGCTGTTGGCCTTGATGTAAAATTAGGAATCAACTCCTCGACAAACCTTTGTGCTTGTTGACAGTGACAGTTAGGTCCATGCGTGCCACTGTTTGTTGGGCTTTTGTTGGGTTGGGCACAGACTTCAAAACTTTGACATTTATACAGCGGTGATCTGAAGGGAGACATACTACTTTGTTTGACCCTCATCGGTTCCTGAAATGAAGTTGGAGCAGCTCTACGAAGTGTTGTGCCAGTGTCACAAGCTGTCAATTCGACGTCAATGACCATTCACAGTGGAAAGCCTAGTGATATGCCATCAATGTCTGCCATGGACAACCCATGTAAAGCCATGTAGAGCTTGCAGGCTTTATGCTGTCCATTTGGTTATAGACCGTAATTCACACAGGAAGATAGCGTTAACCTCCTGTATTCCATTCAGTGGTAATTCATATCATATATTTTTCTGCATATAGGATTACGCCTTTTCTCATTGCCTGGTGGATTTTCAAAGAGATCCTATTGTTTCTGCAGCATAAATATTCTCATCATGGACAGATAAGTGCTTCAGATTGTTTCTTTCTGCCTTGAGCAGAAGCTGCGCTTCTCTTTAATGGTGAGGTGGATCTGCAGAGCACAGAGCCGTTTTAGCGACTGTACATCATCATTTTTTCTATCCTCGTTACCTGATTTTTAAGTGCACTGCTTGGTAAATGCTTTAAAATGCAGTACGGTATCCAGAGAACCAAGATTTATATCAACCGCAGGCTCTGCTTCTACTTTCTGACTATTTTCAAGCGCATAAATTTCTTCTTTTTTGATAGGTAGTTCAGATTTATATCCGCGAACATCCGTGAACAGTCTTATTTATAAAGCCTCTATCTCTGTTCTCTGCTTTCACTGCTCAAAGCCGGACAAGAAATGGCTATGCAAACACGACATGTTATGTGTCGGTCAGCAGTGTGGTATCTGATGGAAGCCTCTGCATTGTGCTGTACAATATCCATCAGCTTTTGCATGTATATAGAAGTGCAGCAGCACACTGTGGGTGCCAAGGTACATGGAAGCACTGAGTATATCACATACATACTGCGTTAATGCTGTACACAGTGTACTTATTTGTGTGTGCCCTCCAGCCACGACAAGGCATTCTTTTCTTTGCTGGGAGCCAAACCTTTTCCATTAGATATGCCTCTCCTGGGCAAAACCTACAAATTTAAAGGCCTGGTATGATTCAGCCTAAGGCCACGGTCACACGTTCAGTATTTGGTGAGGTTTTTACCTCAGTATGTGTAAGCCAAATTCAGGAGCGGGTGATAAATCCAGAAGTGGTGACGTGTTTCTAGTATACTTTCCCTCTGACTGTCCCACTCCTGGTTTTGGCTTACACATACTGAGGTAAAATAGTCACTAAATTCCTAATGTGCACGTGGCCTAAGTTAGGCTACCTACTTTTTTTTCATTGTGTTTTGGAACTCATTTTTTACATGCATTTTTTATCCTGTTTTTGACACTGCGGTTTTTGTCTCTTGTTGGCGTGTCATGTTTTAAATAAAGCTGCTTTGTTTTGATAATCCCTGAAATTTGGCTTTGAAAAAATATTATTGGTACAGTCGTATGCGGATTACATGCATTTAGTGAAAATGCTCTAAACAAAGTATACTTTTTTTTTGCCTGAATGAGTAAAAAAGGACGTGGACTAGATAAAAGAAGAGTACACGGTAGCCAGGATCACAACATTTTGTTAAATAACACCCAAAAAACTTATTCACAAAAACAGATAAAGATATACATGATAAAAACATTTAAAAAGCCAAAAAGACTTGTATACAACCATGGGTGTATCCATGTAAGGAAAATTTCACCCAAGGTGTATCCATGTAAGGAAAATTTCACCCATGGTGTATCCATGTAAGGAAAATTTTACCCATGGTGTATCCATGTAAGGAAAATTTCACCCATGGTGTATCCATGTAAGGAAAATTTTACCCATTGTGTATCCATGTAAGGAAAATTTTACCCATGGTGTATCCATGTAAGGAAAATTTCACCCAAGGTGTATCCATGTAAGGAAAATTTCACCCATGGTGTATCCATGTAAGGAAAATTTCACCCATGGTGTATCCATGTAAGGAAAATTTCACCCATGGTGTATCCATCTAAGGAAAATTTCACCCATGGTGTGTCCATGTAAGGAAAATTTCACCCATGGTGTATCCATGTAAGGAAAATTTCACCCATGGTGTATCCATGTAAGGAAAATTTCACCCATGGTGTATCCATGTAAGGAAAATTTCACCCCTCTTCCAATGTACACGATTGAGGTAACCCTTAAAAATGATATATTCATGTGAAAAGACTGGAAAGAGATGACACCTTAAGGGTTTGTTTCTACGGTCCGTAATGGCAGCGCTTTGGACGCAGCACATGCCCGCTCCGTCCAAAGCGCTGCCGGCTTTTGTATGCGCTGTGATTCCGCATGTGTTCATTGAATCATTCGGAATCACCGCATCCTATACATTAGACCTTTGATATTTATCTTATGGAGACAGAGTGTCTCCACAAAATAAATAGACATGCTGCGGTCTAGAAAGACGCACCGCATGTGCGTATACGCAGGGAAGCCGCGGGTGTCCCTGCACGCATAGTGGAGATGGGATTTCATAAAATCTCCACTATGCTGTAACATCTGGCTGTTGCGGGTTGGACGCTGTGGATGTACGCAGTGTCCAACCCGCAGTATTTACTGAATGTGGAAACATACCCTAATATTTGTACACATGTAGGTCCAATAAGCCCAAATGCACTAGAAGAATCCAGGGTAAAAAGTAAAAAAATGACTAACACACAATAGTACAGACTGGGACCTGTATATAGCAGCCTTCTTTTGTCTAGTCCATGTTCACACCAAGTGTGTACTCGGTGATCCTATTGTAATAGTAGTGTCCTCCGATTTTCTCAATCTAATGACCAAAAAGGAAGCACAGTGTGCGTGAGATTCCTATAAATCCTATCCACTTTGCTGGAACTGTTTTTCTGAAGAGAAAATACGCAGCGTCAGAAACTTGCCAATAAACTTATTGTGTGAACTTAAAGGGAACCTGTCTTGTTAAAAAAAAACAAGTCTAATTTGCAGATTAAGGCCGTAGTCACACTAACCGACGCAAAATACGGTCCGTAGTTTACATGCGTAATACGGATGAATGACCCCTAAATAGTGCTCCGTATGTCATCCGTAAGCAAGGTGTGGTTGCGTATTTTGCGCATGTCTGCATCCGTATGTAATCCGTATGGCATCCGTATGGCCAGATTTTCTCGCCGCCTTGCAAAATGGACATATATCGGAGCCCTATGACAGGGTTTCTAACAGAAACGAAATAATAGATATAGACACATAGAATGCATATATACATATATATACACACACAAGTCATTGAGATAAACATATATATATATTTCACAGAGTTCTTCATAGCAGAATAGCCGCTAATTAAATTGCCGGCTTCTATCAAATAATTCCCTAACCCGACATGAAATGACACATGGTTTACATTCAGTAAAGCATTTCATTTCATGTTTTTTTATATGTCCTTGACTAATAATTAGATGCGGGTTTGTGTAAAATTTGGGAGTTGTAGTTGTTATTTTAAGGGGTTGATTCGTTGTTAAAAAATGCGTGGGCTTCCCATTGCCCTGTAGCGGTGGCGAATGGGTTAATCTAACAAATGGTTAATGTCACCTTACAATCGAATGGTGACATTAACCCTCTGTTAGATTAACCCACTCGCCACCAATATAGGGCAATGGGAAGCCCACGCATTTTTTAACAATGAATTAACCCCTTAAAATAACAACTACAACTCCCAAATTTTGCACACAAACCCTCATCTAATTATTAGTCAAGGACATATAAGAAAACATGAAATGAAATGCTTTACTGAATATAAACCATGTGTCATTTCATGTTGGGTTGGGGAATTATTTGATAGAAGTCGGCAATTTAATTAGCGGCTATTCTGCTATGAAGAACTCTGTGAAATATAAATATATATATATATGTTTGTCACAATGACATGTATGTGTATATATATATATATATATATATTATGTATTCTATGTGTATATATCTATTCTTTCTTTATTAAACCTGTCATTGTGAGTTTACTGTATAGCGCACTGAATTGCCGGCTTTTCGAAAAGACACCTGGTGCGTATTTCTCGCAAGTCACACGTGTGGTCCGTGTGTAATCCGTATTTTTTGCGCACCCATAGACTTGCATTGGCGTATTACGGGCGTTGTACGCTGACAATCGCAGCATGCTGCGATTGGCACGGACCGTAGAATACGGATGAGAAATATACGGCTGGTGCGAGGGACCCCATAGAGAATCATTTGTCCGTGTGTAATGCGTGCTTTTAACGCCTCTCAATCGTCCGTATTCCTCTCTAGTGTGAGCCCGGCCTAATAGTGTTCTTACACCCTGCAGCGCTCACACTGAGAGCCCCGCTGCCAGGAGAAAATGTCCTTTATTCCTCCTGACAGCCTCACTCTTTCAGTAATGAGGGTATGTGCACACGGTGTGGATTACCCTGCGGATGTTTCCGCGCAAATTTTGCTAAATCCGCAGGTAAAATGACCTGCATTTTACCTGCGGATTTAGTACAGATTATCTGTGGATTTTCTGCAGTTTTTGTGCGGATTTCCCCTGCGTTTTGACACCTGCGGATTCCTATAATGGAGCAGGTGTCAATACTCTGTGAATCCACACAAAAGAATTGACATGCTGCGGATTCAAATCCGCGCAGAAAAATCCGCAGCATGTGCACAGCGTTTTTGGTTTTAGATAGATTTTAATGGTAATGTACACCACAGCATCTGCTGCGGATCCGCAGGGCCAAATCCGCTGCGGATCCGCAGTAGAATCTGCAACTTGTGCACATACCCTAAGGGTGTGAAAAGCGCAGTTTCAGTCACCGTCTTACATGACAGGTTCCCTTTAACCTCACATCAGTCAATTTGTGCTTGAGCTTCTCTAATTTTATAAGTAAATTCTATATAGCAGTAGTGCTGCTTCGATATTCAATGTTTGCATATATCTCGGCACACAGTGAGCTGTTGCACTCTTTAATATATACATAATGCAGTCATAGCAAAGGCACCTGGTCAAACTTGCCTCATCTACAGTTAGTTGGTTTTTTTTTTTAATAGGCTATGTGCCCACGTTCATGATTTTTCGCATTTTCTTGCTTTTTTTTTAGCGTTTTTCCCTGCAAAAACGCTTAAAAAAGCATACATTAAGCATCCCATATTTAGAATGCATTCCGCAATTTTTGTGCCCATGCTGCATTTTTTTCCGCAAAAAAAACGCATCGTGAAAAAAAATGCAGCATGTTCATTAATTTTGCAGAAAATCTGCGGATTTGCCACTACGTTCATTGTATTAGGATGCTCTGGAAAAAAACGTGAAAAACCCCGCACAAAAAAAAATGCGGATTTCTGGCGAAGGAGTCTGGTTTTGCTCAGGAAAATTCTGCTTACGTGGGCACATAACCTTAGTGACGTTTTGGAATGCAGACTTTGATGGAATGGTCTGCGGGTGTCATGTTGCCTTTGGAGAGCCCCTAATGTACCTAAACAGTGGAAACCCCCCACAAGTGACCCCATTTTGGAAACTAGACCCCCTAAGGAACTTATCTAGATGTGTGGTGAGCACTTTGAACCCCCAAGGGCTTCACAGAAGTTTATAACGCCCGGGCGTGAAAATAAAAAAATCATATTTTTTCCACAAACATGATCTTTTAGTCACCAATTTTTTTATTTTCCCAAGGTAACAGGAGAAATTGGACCCCAAAAGTTGTTTTGCAATTTTTCCTGAGTAGGCTGATACCCCATATGTGGGGTAAAACACTGTTTGGGCGCATGGCAGAGCTTGGAAGGGAAGGAGCACCATTTGACTTTTTCAACGCAGAATTGGCTGGAATTGAGATCAGACGCCATGTTGTATTTGGAGAGCACCTGATGTGCCCAAACAGTGGAAACCCCCAATTCTAACTCCAACCCGAACCCCAACACACCCCTAACCCTAATCTCAGCCCTAACCCTAACTCTAGCCCTAACCCTAATGGGGAAATGGAAATAAATACGGTACTTTTTTTTATTTTATTATTTTTCCCTAACTAAGGGGGTGATAACGGGGGTTTGATTTACTATTTACGGGTTTTTATGTTTGGCAGCTGTCATACGCTAAGGCTATGTGCCCACGTAGCGATTTTTAAGCGTTTTTGCCGCGATTTTCGGCGCGAAAACGCTTAAAAATCGTGTACCGAACGCCCCCCATGCATTCCTATGGCATTCCGCACATGCTGTGCTAATGCTGCGCTTTTTTCCGCGGCGGAATCGCATTGCGGAAAAAATTGCAGCATGCTCATTCTTTTGTGCAAAATCGCAAAGAATTGCCGCGATTCCGCACCCATAGGAATGCATGAGAATCGCTTACTTCCCGCATGTGGCTATGCCTACCATGCGGGAAGTTAAGCGTCTCATGTGCGGTTGGTACCCACGGTGTGGAGGAGAGGAGACTGTCCTCCAGGCCCTGGGTACCATACCCCTGTAAAAAAAAGAATAAAAAATAAAAAATCAGGGTATATTTACCTTCCGATGTCCCGCGCTGCATTCCCGGCCTAGCGTTCCCAGTAATGCCTTGCGGCAAGGCCCTGTAATGGCGTAGTCTCGCGTGACTCTAGCGGTCTCGCGAGATCGCTATAGCAACGCGAGACTACGTCATCACAGGTCTCGCAAGGCATTACTGGGAACGCTGAGGCCCGGGAATGCAGCGCGGGACGCCGGAAGGTAAATATACACCGATTTTTTTTATTTTTTTTAGCATTTTAACATCCTATCTTTTACTCAATAGTAAAAACCTGGTCACACTTGTCAAACACTATGTTTGACGAGTGTGTCCAACCTGTCAATCACTTTCCAAGCGATGCTTCAAATCGCTTGGAAAGTGCTTGAATATCGCACGCGAAAATCGCGGCAAAATCGCGATCATAATCGTGATGAAATCGCGCTGAAAAAAACGCACGATTTCTGGGAAGGAGTCCGGTTTTTAGTGAGCGTTTTAAAACGCTACGTGGGCCCACAGCCTAAAAGACGCTTTTTATTGTAAAAATAGTTTTTGCATCACCACATTTTGAGAGCTATAATTTTTCCATATTTTGACCCACCGAGTCATGTGAGGTCTTATTTTTTGCGGGACGAGTTGACATTTTTATTGATACCATTTACGGGCACATGACATTTTTTTATCGCTTTTTATTCCGATTTTTGGGACGCAGAATGAACAAAAACCAGCATTTCAAGAATTTCTTTTGGGGAGTGCGTTTACACCGTTCCGCGTGCGGTAAAATTGATAAAGCGGTTTTATTCTTCGGGTCAGTGCGATTACAGCGATACTTCATTTATGTCATTTTTTTATGTTTTGGCGCTTTTATGCAATGAAAACCATTTTATGTAAAAAATAATTATTTTTGCATTGCTTTATTCTGCGAGCTATAACTTTTTTATTTTTTCGCTGATTACGCTGTGTGGGAAATCTTTTTTTGCGGGACAAGATGACGTTTTCAGTGGTACCATGGTTATTTTTATCCGTCTATTTGATTGCGCATTATTGCACTTTTTGTTCGGCGGTATGATAATAAAGCATTATTTTTTGCTTTTTTATTTTTTAAGGGGTTCGCTAAAGAAGTTAACTAATGGGACAGTTTTATAAGGCGGGTCGTTACGGACGCGGCGATACTAAATATGTGTACTTTTATTGTTTTTTTTCCAAAAAATAAATTCATTAGGGAATATTTTTTTTTAAATTTATTTAGCGATTTTTTTATAAATTATTTTTACACTTTTTTTTAATTATTTTAACTTTATTACACTGTCCCAGGGGGACATCACTGTCATGTGTGAGATCGCTGATCTGACACATCACAGATCGCTGTGACAGATCAGCGATCTGACACAGGCACTGCAGAAGGCTTCCTCATGCCTTCGGTTTGCAAGCAGTGATGAAGCCGGCTCCCTGCAGGCCCCCGAAGGTCCCCGCCGCCATATTGGATCTGGGGACCTGCAGGGAAGGAGGCCCCCGCAGTAGCGCTGCACATCGCGCTGCTGCAGGGGTCGCAGTGAAGCACGGAGGGAGCCCCCTCCCTGCCGATGCTTCCCTAAACCCCCGGTACACTGCGATCGTGTTCGATCGCAGTGTGCCAGTTGTTAACGTGGCGAGGGCGGTCCGTGACCGACCCTGACACATTGTGCCGGTTGTCAGCTGTGATAATCAGCTGACACCCGCCGCGATCAGCGGCGCTCACCCAGTGAGCGCCGCTGATGACTACGACGTACTACCCCATCCATGGGCATAGGGGCCCATGGACGGGATAGTACGTCACATGTCAGAAAGGGTTTAAATAGTGAAAACAATCCAAAGTTTGTTAAAAAAAAAAAAGCATCATTTTCCGATACCTGTAGCATCTCCATTTTTCGTGATCTGGGGCTGGGTCAGAGTTTATTTTTTGCATGACCAGGTCTGATGTGATTGGGCCATAGAAAGGGCGCCAAAAGTGCAATGCACCATAACTTTACAGACACACTGTATATATACTTTTTTAATGTTAAGGTAAACTTGACATTACGTACAAGCCAACAATTATCTAAATAGGCCTGACATTTTGGTGGCACATGGTCCCTTGGTATAGTTGGACGGACTGCGCTCCACTGAGTTGTCGGGTCTGTTTAGTTACAATTCTCCATGTTCATATTTCATGTACTATTCCTGAGACTTTACCTGTCTATATGCCCTACTGTACATGTATGTACTCTTTATGTAGAGCCATAGTGATGGAAACTGACAGTCATTTCATTGATTGGAGGCCTTTTTCCTCAGTTTGAAATGCCTATGTATTAAGAATATGGCTTTACTGTCAGCGTTTTATGGTTCAGTGGGCTTTTTGGCTGTGTCCGTGCTGACAGAGCTACGGTCTACCTTGAACCTTTGGGTATTTTAGGAAGACACAATTTATGGATCTTTTTCTTTGTCAGTGTTTATGGAAGCACATGATTTGTATGTGACCTGCTCTGCATGCTTCCCTTGAACTTTGTCTTATGAAGGTTTGTGGTCATTTATGTGCACAGTAAAATGGAACGGATATAAAGTCATTTATTCAAAAGAGGCTTTGTCAGCTCTCCTGACTTGTTTGTTGCAGTACATACCCAAAAGTATGATAAATCTGGAATATATTTTCCTATTCTGTGTTGTGGTGTTCCTCTATTATTCCTAATTGAATATTATGAATAAAATGACAACTAGGCGTTGCCATTCCCCTTGTCAAAAGGGTGTGTCAGTATAATCCGCTACTGTCTGCATTAATTAGATAGTGTCAAACTATTTAAGGACATGGCCCCAACCTGTAACACCCACTTATCAATTTCTTCACACATTTTTAGTATGAATAATAGAGGTAAAGCACAATGTTAATGTCTAAGAAAAAATGATCTAGAAATTATTTCATTATTTCATTTACATATTACATTTTTTAATCAATCAAACATGTCCAGGAACTGGCAGGTCCTCACTTATACCTAGTGCAAAATGTCATACATGTACATCAGCCCTGTGATCCCCATGTGTGGAGGGGTTACCAAAGTAGCTGAGGGTTTGCTGAAATCCCCCGTTTCTGCCATCTTGGTACTCCTGTGAAACCCGGCTACACATGAGACTGGGATTTTTAGTCGGAAGTATACGCCACCTGTAAGATACACCTAATTTATAAGCGGCGTGCCCTCCTTAATGAATTGGGTGCCACCTTACTCCAGCGGTCTTGATCATTAAGACTGATATGCATAGCGCCATTCTTAATGAATTGGGTCCATTTTTTTATTTTGTAATTATTGACCATTCTGTGCTGTGATGATCTCAATAATCTAGCAAATACATAGAATTGACACCAAATATTCAGGTACCTGTCCTCTATTTTTAGCTAGCGCAGTAAACTTTTTTTCATTTTTCCAGGTAGCTTCAATGACAGCAAAGGTATCATAGTAGTAAATACATAAAGCAAAGGCATCTTCAGTAGTAAAGGTCAGTGCATCTAGACCACACATATATTCCAATAACAAGGAGCTGAAGGCATAAGTTAGTTAAATAGCCCGTACACCCAGATGTCATCAGTCAGCAGAGGATGACCAGTGATATATGTGTGTCCCTTAGTGTCCAGCCATGTGTGACGCTAGGGAGCCCCGGGCAATAGAGCAGAGATTATCGGAGGAATAGAAGACGTACAGTTCTCTTACATTTCTTTATATTTATATTCCTATAAATGTGTTTCTAAGAACTTTACTGGAGTACATAAATTATACTAGGGTGCATTTGTCATCTGCACTGTTTTGCTTTTTTGCAATTTCTTCTTTTGTATATCGGCAATGTTCATCAGCTCCTATAAGTTCTAATTGCGCTCTTCATGTGGCAGCGAGTGTGCATATTTGTACCTACATTCACCGCAGTTGTAGGGTAGATACATTTACTTGTAATGAGCACCGATTACTGATAGGCCGGAGTCACACTGGCGAGGAATACGGGTGCGTGAGAGGCGCTAAAAGCACGCATTAGACACGGACCAATGATTCTCTATGGGGTCCCTCGCACCAGCCGTATATTTCTCCTCAGTATCCTACGCTTCGTGCCACTCGCAGCATGCTGCGATTGTCAGCGTACTACGGCCATAATACGCCAATGCAAGTCTATGGGTGCGCAAAAAATACGGATTACACACGGACCACACGTGTGACTTGCGAGAAATACGCACCCGGTGTCTTTTAGCAAAGGTGGCAATTCAGTGCGCTATACAGTAAACTCACACTGACAGGTTTAATAAAGAAATGAAAGAATAGATATATACACATAGAATACATATATATATATATACAGTATATTTATATATATATGCATTCTATGTGTCTATATCTATTCTTTCATTTCTTTATTAAAACTGTCATAGGGCTCCATTATATGTCCATTTTGCAAGCCTGCGAGAAAATCTCACCATACGGATGCCATACGGATTACATACGGATGCTTACATGCGCAAAATACGCGACCACACCTTGATTACGGATGACATACGGAGCACTGTTTAGGGGTCTGTCATCCGTATTACGCATGTAAAATACTGACCGTATTTTGCGCAGGTTAGTGTGACTCCAGCCATAAGGTAAAGCTCTTTAAAAATCTGAGTGACAAACAAGCTTGTCTACACAAGAGAGTGTGATACCGGCAATTTTTTTGTAAGATGATACATAGCAAGTAACACTGCGCAACAAATTTCAGGGAAGTTCTTGTCCCCTGAGAAAATGTTATTGTATCTTATAGATTTTGATATGCTGAACAGGAATATGTGCTCCAAAAGTCTGTTTCACGTAAGGTTTTTAACCCCTTCATGACCGGAGCTTTTTTTGATTTTTCGTTTTTCGCTCCCTTTCTTTCCAGGGCCATAAATTCTTTTATTTTTTTGTGGGACGAGTTGTACTTTTGAACGACACCATTGGTTTTACCATGTCATGTACTCGAAAACGGGAAAAAAATATCAAGTGCGATGAAATTGCAAAAAAAAAGTGCAATCCCACACTTGTTTTTTGTTTGGCTTTTTTGCTAGGTTCACTAAATGCCAAAACCTACCTGCCATTATGATTCTCCAGGTCATTACGAGTTGTTAGACACCAACCAAAAATTGCAAAATTTGCTAAAAAAAAAAAAATATTGCGGAATTTTCAGAGACTCGTAGCATCTCTATTTTTCGTGATCTTGGGTTGGGTGAGGGCTTATTTTTTGCGTGCCGAGCTGGCATTTTTAATGATACCACTTTTGTGCAGATATGTTCTTTTGATTGCCCATTATTGCATTTTAATGCAATGTCGCGGCGACCAAAAAATGTAATTCTGGCATTTTGATTTTTTCATCGCTACGCCATTTAGCGATCAGGTTAATTCTTTTTTATTGATAGATCGGACGATTCTGAACTCAGCGATATCAAATATATGTTGGTTTGTTTTTTTTATTGTTTTATTTTGATTGGGGCGAAAGGGGGGTGATTTGAACTTTTATTTATTTTTTTTATATTTTTAAACACTTTTCTTTACTTTTGGCATGCTTCAATAACCTCCATAAGAGGCTAGAAGCTGCCATAGCGCGATCGCCTCTGCTACATAGAGGTGATGCTCAGATCACTCAGCAGAATTAAATGCTTTCTCTGAGCGCCGACTACAGGGTGTCGCTCATAGCAATCTGCCATCAACAACCATAGAGTTCTCGAGGAGACCTCTGGTTGTGATGGCAATGCAGCAATGACCCCCGATCACGTGACGGGGGTCGTCGCTGCGCGTATTTCCGGACCGGCGTCCGGAAGTGCATTTAAATGCCCGCTGTCAGAGTTTGACAGTGGCATTAACTTCTTAATAGGCGCGGGCGGATCGCGATTCCAGTCGCGCCTATTGCGGACACATGTCAGCTGTTAAAAACAGCTGACATGTCGCGGCTTTGAGGTGGGCTCACTGCCAGAGCCCACCTCAAAGTGGGGGATACTGCCAGCTGACGTACTATTCCGTCCGGTGGCAGTAAGGGGTTAAGAAACAACAGTTTATAGTCTACGTTATGACGTCCGAGACACTACATACGTGTGCATCGATGTCAGTAGCAAAAGCAATTGTTCAAAAGTGTTTTTCGTTTATAATCCGTGTCAGATGCTCCTCGAATAAGATTCCAGCCAGCATTGGCGTTCTCCACTTTCCCTGATACCTTTTTTCCATCAGCGCAGTGTTTTGATGAAATCTTTCACCATGTTCATCGTTAACGGTACCAAGATTGGCTGGAAAAAAGTCCAAGTGAGAATGTATAAAATGCATTTTTAGTGACATATTGCATTTCATAAAATGATGTGCTGTGAACATGTTGGTCATGAGTTGTTCAAAGTTCGATGCCCTGCTGTTGCCAAGGAAGTTGAAGGTCACATCTTTAAAGGCCACTTGTTCAGCACCTTGCAAAAGACCATCAAAGCTACTGTCATTCATTATATCTCTGATCAGTGGGCCAATAAAAATACCTTCTGTAATCTTTGCATCACTTATTCTTGGAAATTTCTGTCGCAAGTAAGAAAAGGCTTCCGATTCTTTGTTCATTGCTTTGACAAAATTCTTCATAAGCCCAAGTTTAATATGCAAAGGAGGGAGAAATATCTTTGCTGGATAAACAAGAGGATTATGTTTAACATTCTTCTGTCCAGCAACCAGGTTTTTGCGGAGTGGCCAGTCCTTTCTGAAATAGTGCATTTCTCGAGCACGACTGACCCACTCACAAATAAAACAACAATACTTGGTATATCCAAGCTGCAGTCCAAGAAGAAGTGCAACAACTTTTAGATCACCACTGTGGTGTAGTGTCCACTGTGTCCGCTAGGGGGCGCTCTGTGGGTGTCCCTGGATGGGTGTACAGGCATATCCAGTGTGGTAATAGGAGTAGGATGCTAAATGACCGTTACTTGGGATGAAGGCTTGATTATGTGTTGATCAGCAGAGGTATTGCTGATGTTCTGTTACAGAGTGTCAGGGAAGCCTTCAGGTGGTTGGTGAGACGGGTGGAACCAGCCACCTACAAAACCACCCAGGGTCGTGTGACTAAAAATGCCCATAGGATACTGTATGTGTGTGAATGGTTGTAGGACCTGCGATGAGGTCACAGACGTGATCCGGTGGGTGTGGCTATGGACCATATAAGGTGACCAGGGTAGGTCACATGAGGAAATGCCTGGACCCGATTGATCTGTATGGAAGGTCTCGTCATGCCGGCATGCTGGAAGATGTGGCTGCATTCCTGAGAGCACGTGTGGACGTTGTGTGTAATGGCTACGTGTGTCTGACAGTTCCCTGGAGGGAACGGACGTCTGCAGTGTGAAGCAGCTAAGAGGTAACCTGGACACGGGAGAGTAACTGAGAGACTGTATAGCCTGTTGGCTAGATAAAGCACAGCCTGTGTGACCAGAGGGCTAAGGGGAGCAAAGCTCCACTATGAAGATACCCTGTTGTCTGCTGTAAGACTGTTGCATGCTGCTTTGGTTTATGATGATGAATAAACCGCATGGACTATGTTGATGTTTTATGAGAAACCCGTGCCAGACCTGGTTATTTGGCAGCAAAGCGAGTATCCCCAACTTGAGTAACAAGCACTACCTTACACCACTTATGTTCCAGTTATAATTTCTATAATTAATGTGGGTCAACAGTAACTCCATATTCTCATACATTTCTTTCATGAGTACGGCATGTCCAATAGGTATAAAAGGATAATATTTCCATGTAGTAAAACAGCCTACAGACTGAAAACTGACGAGTCAATGAAAAGTCGCCATTCCTCGGGTCATATTCGCATCCAAGAGCACCAAACAACCCCATGACGTTGTTGCAAAAAGGTTAAACTGTCGACATGGTTGAAAAATTGATTAAGGTCTTGTTCCTGGTAATAAGAGATTTCGCTTTTGTAGCCTTGATCCCAATAATTCTACCTGCCTCTTTGACAATTTCAAGACCAAGTCTCTCAGATCAACGTGACTGAACAGATGTGGTTTAGATGTAGAAGGCTCAAAGTCTGGGTCTGCAGCGGTTTCATTTTCCACTGACATTGTTAGTTCATCTTTGATGTCCTCCATTGTCCATACTTTGGACGGCTTTGGAACACAAAGACTTTCATCGTGTGGCACTGGTCTTATTTGTGAAGGAAGATTAGGATATTCTATTGATTTCTTGTTCTTTGCTGAATATCCTGTTACATTTGTAAGGCAGAAGTAGCAATCTATTACATGATCTCTCTGCTCTCTCCATATCATTGGGACAGCGAATGGCATTGAAGGTCGTGATCCATTCAGCCATGCTCTAAGTATGTCAGTATTGTCTTTTGATTCCTCCCCTGCCCAGGAGATGTGGTATGCTCCGTACACGGTCAGCCGAATGATTCACTGCGCCTGCTTGAAATTCGCATAATAAGTGCTTGCATATGTGTAGATCAGCGATTTATGTTATTTCAGTGGAAAATTCCGAATATACTGTTTCATAAAAAGTTCATATATGAGTTTTTAGAATTATAACAGAATACTATAATGTTTCGTATCATTTCTCAAAAACCATACATGATAGGAAAAATCTGAAGTCATTTCTGAAATCAGCATGAAAAAAATCTGCACTCAAAATTGTTTGAGGGACAAAACCTTTGTAATACAGTGTAAGTGAATAATTATTGTTTAATAGCCGATGCTTATTAGGACCGATCCGTAGGAAGGTTACAACTATCAGGTGTTGGATAACTGGTGGTTACGACATCATTACTTTGAATTCCGACAGGGACCATCAGAGTCGCAGAGTGGAGCTGTTGTTTCTTTCTTTCTTTAATAAGGTGTTCTCTATCATCTGTTGAATTTTCAAAAGGATCCAAAACCATCAAGTTTTGGAAGGGTTTTAAAGTGTTATGGTATCATGAAAAGAATGTGTGGTAGCATAAACTGGTTCCTTAACGGAATCCCAATTTGACTTTGATCTTTGCTGTATTTCATAAGGCACATGATCACACTAAACTTTATTTATTCCCTATATCCGATCACTCACTCATTCATGTCACTTGAATCTTAAAAACATCTCCAAAATTCGACCTTTTCTCACCTTTCAAACTGCTAAAACTCTTACTGTTGCGCCTATTCCCTCTTGTCTGGACTACTGCAACTCTCTTCTGATCAGTCTCCCACTAACAAAACTCTCTCCTCTCCAATCCGTCCAGCCAAGGTTTGTATTTCTGTCCAGCTGCTTCACCGAAGCCTCCACCTTGTGACAGTCATTACACTGGTTACTCATTCATTACATAATACAATATTAACTCATATCCCTCACCCACAAAGTCCCCCTGCACCACCCTATATCTCTTCTCTATATATCGCCTTACATGTTCCCTACTTTCTGAAACTGACCTAAGACTAACATCCTCCATAATTCGAACTTCCCACCTCTGTCTCGAAGACTTCTCCCGTGCTGCGCCAGTTCTCTGGAATGCACTACCCCACATGATCCGACAGTAACTTAGCCCTACGTTTTAAGTGTGCTTTAAAAACACATCCCTTTAAACAAGCATATCACCTCAACTCACTAACCTAACTCTCCCCTGTTCACTCCTTCTAAACATTATTCAGAATCTTCTCCCTCCTATTCATGTGTCTCCACACCCTCCATGCATATGATAGCAGCACCTGATAATTGCACATAAACACACTGGCTGATGACTGGATTATGGAGCTTTATTTGGAAATCCCTATTTATTACAATTGCTGGATCTGAAATAACAAGCACTTTTCACCTATTGTGCCCCCCTATTTCTTTGTAGATTGTAAGCTTGTGAGCTGGAATCTCACTCCTAATGTAACTGTTCAACTGTCCTACCTTCTATTGAATTTATTGTCTGTATATATCCCTTCTTAATTGTAAAGTGCTGCGGAATATGTTGGCGCTATATAAATAAAATTATTATTATCTTAGTAATGTAATGGCATAGGTAATATGTGATGAGGTAAATGATGTGTGGGCTATCCTTTAATCTATGCTACACATGACAGGGCCACATGATCATTCTCTGGTGTTTACTGGTAAGGAGCAATTATTGTGCATTGCCTGTCACCTCAGTGGACTTCTTTATTATTTTATATTCACCTTCGTCATAAATGTAGGAAGATTTTTTTAATGCTTTAGTGTATCCCTTTCTTGGGGTTTCTTTCAAAAATTGTTATTTTAGAACAGATTGTTTCTTTAATTAGTAACATTCTCCTTCCTGGTTTATTAAGCAAGACAATGCGTCCTTGTGGAGAGGTTTTTTCAATCCACTTTGAAAGTTTGATTTTGCCTTAATAGCGTAACATATGCACCAGAATATTGTCTAACCAGTGGGTGGTCTCTGTGACATTTAAAACAGATAATTAGAGCAACTGGTGCAAAGAATATGTTCTCCATCACACCATGACAAGAGAGACAATTTATCTAAGTTTGTTGCTTTGCTTTTAAGGGCAGGCACAGTCTTTGAGGAGGTATTAGTGGTTACACAAAATATTTGCCAACCGTCCTTTTGCAAAATTAACCCATTTTTTAGAGTATAGATATAATTTAAAGGATGTTACTGTAGTGCTGCCATTCAGATTAGACTAATATTGTCTCTCGCTGATTTTGACAGATGCAACCGACACTTTAATGTTTGCGGAGGTGCTGACCAATTAATTGTCGGGGGGATGTTGATTGGGCGTGTCCAATTTCAGACTGCAGATTGTGTTGTTCTCCCGGAGATAAGCTGCCGGCATAGGTATTATTATTATTATTATTATTTATTGTTATAGCGCCATTTATTCCATGGCGCTTTACATGTGAGGGGGGTATACATAAAAACAAGTACAATAATCTTAAACAATACAAGTCATAACTGGTACAGGAGGAGAGAGGACCCTGCCCGCGAGGGCTCACAATCTTCAAGGGATGGGTGATAATACAGTAGGCGAGGGTAGAGCTGGTCGTGCAGCGGTTTGGTCGATCGGTGGTTACTGCAGGTTATAGGCTTGTCGGAAGAGGTGGGTCTTCAGGCTCTTTTTGAAGGTTTCGATGGTAGGTGAGAGTCTGATATGTTGTGGTAGAGAGTTCCAGAGTAGGGGTGATGCGCGAGAGAAATCTTGTATGCGATTGTGGGAAGAGGAGATAAGAGGGGAGTAGAGAAGGAGATCTTGTGAGGATCGGAGGTTGCGTGCAGGAAAGTACCGGGAGACGAGGTCACAGATGTATGGAGGAGACAAGTTGTGGATGGCTTTGTATGTCATGGTTAGGGTTTTGTAATGGAGTCTCTGGGCAATTGGGAGCCAGTGAAGGGATTGACAGAGGGGAGAAGCTGGGGAATAGCGGGGGGACAGGT
Source organism: Dendrobates tinctorius (assembly GCF_039654945.1). Taxonomy (NCBI): domain Eukaryota; kingdom Metazoa; phylum Chordata; class Amphibia; order Anura; family Dendrobatidae; genus Dendrobates; species Dendrobates tinctorius. Next base: position 26,343,580 of record NW_027361741.1, on the reverse strand, counting down.
GGATTAGTCGGGCAGCAGAGTTTAGAATAGATTGGAGGGGTGCGAGAGTGTTTGAGGGGAGGCCGCAGAGCATGAGGTTGCAGTAGTCAAGGCGAGAGATGATGAGGGCATGGACTAGGGTTTTTGCAGATTCTTGGGTGAGGAATGAACGGATGCGTGAAATATTTTTGAGTTGAAGTCGGCAGGAAGTGGAAAGGGTTTGGATATGTGGTTTGAAGGAGAGATCAGCATCAAGGATTACTCCGAGGCAGCGAGCTTGTGGGACTGGGGAGAGTGGGCAGTCATTTACTGTAATTGATAGGTTCGTAGGGGGGGTCACGTGAGATGGGGGAAAGATGATGAATTCTGTTTTGTCCATGTTGAGTTTCAGATATCTAGTGGAGAAGAAGGATGAAATAGTGGACAGACATTGAGGGATTCTGGTTAGTAGGGAGGTGATATCTGGTCCAGAGGTGTAGATCTGTGTGTCATCAGCATAAAGATGATACTGAAAGCCATGAGATTCTATGAGCTGTCCCAGGCCAAAGGTGTAAATAGAGAACAGCAGGGGCCCTAGGACTGAACCTTGTGGGACTCCGACAGATAGGGGGCGAGGTGAGGAGGTGGTGTGTGAGTGGGAGACGCTGAATGTCCGGTCTGTTAGGTATGATGAGATCCAGGAGAGGGCCAAGTCTGTGATGCCGAGGGATGAGAGGGTCTGTAATAATAGGGAATGGTCCACTGTGTCAAAGGCAGCCGACAGGTCCAGGAGGAGGAGGACAGAGTAGTGTCGCTTGCTCTTGGCAGTTAAGAGGTCATTGGTGACCTTAGTAAGGGCAGTTTCAGTGGAGTGGTGTGACCGGAAGCCAGATTGTAAGCGGTCGAAGAGGGAGCAAGAAGAGAGATGGGAGGACAGTTCAAGGTAGACGTGTTGTTCCAGTAGCTTGGAGGCGTATGGGAGAAGTGATATAGGGCGATAGCTAGATACAGAGGATGGGTCAAGAGAGGGCTTTTTGAGGATAGGTGTGATGGAGGCATGTTTAAAGCTTGAGGGGAAAACACCAGTTGTTAGTGATAGGTTGAAGAGATGGGTTAGGGTTGGGATGAAGACTGTGGTGAGGTTTGGGATGAAGTGGGATGGGATCGGGTCGAGTGCACAGGTGGTGAGATGTGATCTTGAGAGTAGAGTGGAGAGTCGATCTTCTGTAATGGTGGAGAAGTTGGTTTTGAAGGTGGAGGGCTGGGAAGTCGGGAGGATGGGCTCTGGGGGTTGTTGACCAAAACTGTCCCTGATGTTATCAATTTTCTGCTTGAAAAATGAGGCAAAGTCTTCAGCTGAGATGAGTGGGGAGGGAGGAGGTGCTGGGGGGCGGAGGAGAGAATTGAAGGTGTTGAATAACTGTTTAGGGTTGTGAGACAGGGAGGATATGAGAGATGAGAAGTAGGTTTGTTTAGCTGTGGCGAGTGTGGTCTTGAAAGTAGTGAGGGACTGTTTGAATGCGATGAAATGCTCGTTGGAGTGGGATCTTTTCCATCTGCGCTCAGCAGCCCTGGAAGCTCGCCTCAGCTCTTTGGTCAGGCTGGTGTGCCAGGGCTGTCTGTTGATTTTGCGAGTTTTGGTATGTGTAAGTGGGGCAGCGGATTCCAAAGCTTCAGCTATTGTGGTGTTATATAGAGCGGCAGCGTCATCCGCATTGTGTAAGGAACTTATATCTGTAAGAGGGAGGAGGGATTCGGAGAATGAGTGTAGGTCAAGGTGTTTAAGATTCCTGCGAGGGTGTGAAAGTTTGTGGGGTGGGGATTGTAGACATGGAGTGAAGAGGGAAGAGAATGTGAGCAGGTTGTGGTCAGAGAGAGGAAGAGGTGAGTTAGAGAGGTTAGATAGGGAGCAGAGGCGGGTGAAGATGAGGTCCAGTGTGTGACCATCTTTGTGGGTGGCTGTAGAAGACCATTGAGTGAGGCCGAAGGAGGAAGTGAGAGATAGAAGTTTAGTGGCAGCTGAGAGGGAAGTGTCAATGGGGATGTTGAAGTCGCCCATGATGATAGTAGGGATGTCCGCGGAAAGGAAATGAAGTAACCAGGTGGTGAAGTGGTCAAAGAAGGTGGTGGCTGGCCCTGGGGGGCGGTAGATGACAGCCAGTTGGAGGTTGGAGGGGGAGTAGATGCGCACAGAGTGCACCTCAAAGGAAGGGAGGGTAACAGAGGGTGGCAGTGGGATTTGGGTGAAGGAGCAGGTATCTGACAGGAGAAAACCAACTCCTCCACCATGTTTGCTGCTGGGGCGGGGGGTGTGAGAAAGGTGGAAGCCGCCATACGAAAGTGCAGCAGGAGAGGCTGTGTCAGAAGGGGTGAGCCAGGTTTCGGTGATGGCGAGGAAGGAGAGTTTGGTAGTAACAAAAAGATCATGGATGTAGGAAAGCTTGTTGCAGACAGAGCGAGCGTTCCACAGAGCTCCTGTTAGTGGGACTGGGGAAGCGGGGGCTGGGTGAATGGGTATAAGGTTGGAGAGGTTACGGAAGGTATCTTTTGGCGACTTTCTTATAGAGAACTAGAAGCATTCTACCAAACAGGTGTACAATTCCTGTGTATGGGAGAGAAGCCCAACAGCCATCTAATGTGTATTGGGAACTTAATACTGTAAAAAAGTTATGTTGGTGCGTAGGGCCGGCGTCACCACCCGACGCACCTGAGCAAGTGTCGGGGACCTGGACGAACGGGGACACCGGCATGCTATGGGGCCTGTGAGTCAGGGAAGCCTAGTGACAGCGCTAGCACCAGGCCATCCCTCAAGTACCTTTCCCTGTTCCACACTACTCTTGTTTTATTCATCTCTTTTTACTTTCTGTGACGTCTCAAGGCAGAAGTTGTGATGATGTCACTACAGCGTGCCCTCTGAAGAGCAGTGCAGAGAGTGAGAAGACGGTGAGGCATTCACATACAACACTTCTGTCATGTTACATGGAAGCAGGAAAGGAATTTGCAAAACACGCTTCTGATTGTTGCTTCCCCTTATCTTCTGATTGCTGCAGCAAATGATTCCATTTAAAATCTTTCTTCTTCAAAACATTTTTTCATTGTTTTTCAGCTACGGGAAGTGTTTAGTAATGCAAAGTTTATTTTATTAATTTATAGAAAAAATTTTGAAAGTTATTTTTCCTATAATATGATACAAAAAATAGTGAACTTAAGAAGCTGCTGCCTCTGTGCCATTGTGAAACTGATGCACTCTGTACGACTGTACAGCCATGACTTGCCGGACTTCATAAGAAAGGGGTATTGTGCCTCCAATATAAAACACTGAACAGCCATTGTTTTCTTTAATGGATAATGTAGATCCAACTTGTATTTTATGAAATAAGTCAAACCATAACCAAGACCAAAAGGGGGAGAAGCTTGCCTGGTAATAATAAGTGGTCTCCACAATGCCATCACCACCCCTCCTGTGGTGACCATGTCATAGCTGATATGATTTGGTGCCTTACTTGATGACATCAAAGTTCTTCTTGTAGCGCTCTTTCACCCACCTGCCATGACAAATTTTAACATTCACAAATTGTAAAGAAAATTGACAATGAAGAATAGAATATTTGACCAAATAAAGTTTGAAACGCTTTCCTTAATCCTGAAAGAGATTGTGTGAATGGGCCATGATGTGTATTAACAGCTCACGAGCGTAAGAGAGAGAGTGCATCACATGGATTTAATTTTAAGGACCTCTCTGACCCCTCCTATTGGGACAGCACATTTACTATGGAGGTATAAAACTGGCGCCACCACAGCTTAGGACAGCGGCTTTGGTTACAAGTGATTATTGTTTTTTTTTACATAAAAGCTAGTCATTCATATGGGTCAAAAAGATCAATTCACTTCCTCTAGTGTATGATTATGACACCGTAGGTCAACAGGGGCCCTCACCCCCATCCTTCATATAGCAGCCCGGTCGGATCCGCCTGATTCCCATGCCATTATTGAGACTGGTATCGCTAGGTGACTTGAAGGAAAGGGCCCACTATTCTCATAGCCATTATAGCAGCTTAAGCACCATTGAATTTACCCTAATATATGCAGAATTCCCTAATATTCCATAATATACATCTAGTAACGAAATTGCTACTGTTACTTGGAGGAATGATCAAATAAACCAATGTGATTACTGGGGGAATCCAACTTTACTAAATAGCAAAGCCACTAAAGAAGATTCAAGGTCTCCAAAAATTCATTTTTAAACAGCGGACAAAAAGGCAGCCTCATTTACCTGCCCAGATCTAGGAACAAATGCACTGCAGGGTGCAGCCGGCCTATAAAGCAAGATGTTAGCAACACAGGTGTAAAATACCATATTAACAGCCACTCTCCACCTACCCATTCCTGGAGGGGGTGACTGCCCAGTATACAATTGCACAATAAAGGCCTGCATAGGGTGTTCTTCACACAAAGGAACTGCATAGTGTCTGGTTCACAGCCTATTAGTCACGCCCCACACTATTCGACTAGGCGGGCTGGCCAGCACACTCTCAATGCATCCCAGTGTGAACACTCCTCATACGAGACCAGACGTGTCTGGGCTCGGCTGCACCCCAAAAAATATAGTGCAAAAAGTACAAAATTAGTGAGGTATTAGCTAATATTTTGGCCAAAATACGTGAGCCCATAACCTGCGCCAAAGGTCCCCAGGCTTACGGGTCCCTACACTAAACTAAATAGCAAAGCCACTAAAGAAGACTCAAGGTCTCCAAAAATTCATTCACGTATTTTGGTCAAAATATCAGCTAATACCTCACTAATTTTGTACTTTTTGCACTATATTTTTTTGGGTGCAGCCGAGCCCAGACACGTCTGGTCTCGTGTGAGGAGTGTTCACACTGGGATGCATTGAGGGTGTGCTGGCCAGCCCGCCTAATCGAATAGTAGGGGCGTGACTAATAGGCTGTGAACCAGACACTATGCAGTTCCCTTGTGTGAAGAACACCCTATGCAGGCCTTTATTGTGCAATTGTATACTGGGCAGTCACCCCCTCCAGGGATGGGTAGGTGGAGAGTGGCTGTTAATCTGGTATTTTGCACCTGTGATGCTGACATCTTGCTTTATGGGCTGGCTGCACCCTGCAATGCATTTGTTCCTAGATCTGGGCAGGTAAGGGAATCCAACTTTACTACGACCTGTTTATTCTCCATAAAAGAAATACATGCTCTTGTAGATAATGTATTACACCAACAAAATTAGTCATTAATAAGTAAGGAATACTATAGTTTTATTCTTTTGTGAGAATTATCCTCAAAGTGTCAAATTTGAGGCTTTTTTTCTCTGAATTATCAGTGTACACTTGCTGTACACATCAGGAAAGTTTATAGACGCATAGGCCCATATACACCAGATGGAATTTTTGGAGCCCACTTAGCCAGTATACATCAGGGTTTCTGTTTTTTTTTCCTTCTATCTAAAATGTGGGAAGATTCCAGTAAAAACTGTAAAGCACAGTATTCATTTGACATTAAATTTCAATAAACTGTGTATCTGTAACAACTTCCATCAAAGCAATTTCCTGCATTATGGTGAAGAACAAAATCTGCCATGGAATTGTCATTAATACATTAATTAATAAAGACATTTCTACCTAATCATAAAGTGGTGTCAGAATGTTGCGACTATTCATAATTTGCATATAGTAATGACATTTACTGAACATCAAATATGATCAATAGACAAGATGACGAAACAACTTACAGTGGGTGCAGAAAGTATTCAGACTCTTTCACTCTTTGTTTCATGGCTGTACTAGCTCAAAAGGGTGCCTCTACTCAATACTAAGCAAAGGGTGTGAATACTTATGACCATGTGATAGTTCAGTTTTTCTTTTTTAATAAATTTGCAAAAATGTCTACATTTCTGTTTCATTTCAGTCAAGATGGGGTGCAGAGTGTACATTAATGAGAAAAAATGAACTTTTTTTGATTTTACCAAATGGCTGCAATGAAACAAAGTGAAAAATGTAAGAGTCGGAATAATTTCTGTACCCAGTGTAACTGTATTCTGGGTTTAGTTGCTCTTTAATAGGACTATTTTATGGGTGTCCCATGTTAGCACGCCACACTTTCCAAGCATTACAGCAGTGGTATAAAATGAAGAATCAGCAGCACAGCTGGATGTAAGATAGTGAAGAGCACACTTCATCGTAAGCGCTTCCTCGCTGCTTTCCTGTAAAGCCGCTGCTTTTATAGTGGAATGATTTGACATACTGTAAACCTAATTAGATTTTGGAATGGTCGCTGCAGCAACTTTAGCAAAGATGAAGCTCTTTTTATCGCCTTGAATATAGCATCATGGGTAAGAATTAGGTTGATCATCTTTGTTACAGATATTTCCTTCTTTAAATTTTTGTTTCAAAACCTTAAATATCCAGAACTTTATTGCAGGAAATGTTAAGCAAACAAGTGCGGTAATAAAATGGTTTTGCCCAATGTCTACTATCCATCACCCAAGAGCTAAAGTAAAAAAAATAATGTATACGTTAACATATTTATTAAGCTTTGCTCATATAATGCTATCCTATTCTGCAGCGCTTTACAGACATTATCATCACTGTCCCCATTGGGGCTCACAATGTAAATTCCTTTTCAATATTTCTTTAGGAAGAAACCAAAGTGCCCAGCAAAAACATATCAATTCCTTGCAGATGTTGTCCTTGGTCAAATTTGAATCCGGGACTCCAGCGCTGCATGGCCACAGTCCTAACCACTGAGCCACCGTGCTGCCTTGTGGTGACAAATATTTCTGATGCATGCCATCCATCAGCCATCTATCAACCATCCATACATAAGGACTCCAACATAAAAAAACAAAGCACTGTATAAATATGCGAATGTTAAGGGTGGATACATCTGTATCTTTTCAGGAAAAGCTGAGAATATTTGAAGTAATTGCAGGAAGGTAAAGTAGGAAATTTTTTGTCATGTTACTTAATACTAAGTATAAAGTTTCAGAACTAGAATACAAATGTATTAGGTGTATCAATATGTATGAGCATACAAGCGATGGTATTCACTTACATGAAATAAATATTCTTGTTCTTGTGAACCAGTTGGCTCAGTGCTCATGCATCTTGGATTAGGCCATTGAATGGCGATGCCTAAAGACTTGATGTACAGTGTATACCAACACCAGCCGACTGTAAACACTGCAGTATATTGTGCCGTTTATTGTATTTCACAACTTCACATGCTTCCTAATTTTCCCAGAAATAATGAACAAGACATACCTAACCCAGGGGAACAGTTGTGGGTTTTTTTCCTTGTTTGCACATCTAATGATGGATGGTATATGAATGGTGGTGGTGTGAGGCCCTGATCTGTGACCCTTGACCACTCAAACTGCTTACAGATGGCTGCACATATTTTACCTCTGATGGACAGATAAAATATCATATTTAAATAGGGTTCATTCATCATTACCTTAACATGTGCTCTGAGTTAAGGCCACGGGAACTCTGTGTGTTGCACTTGTAGTGTCCTAGTATGACGGGTGGATGCGTTCTTTCTTATTACCCTATTTACTGTAAGGTGGTGGTCTGACGGCTCATAGACTGCACTTGCAGTGGAAACATGTAAAATTGCGTCTATTGCGAAGATCATTTTACATTACGCCTCACATATCTAACAACAGACACACTCATGTTTAAGGGAATAAGTTGTGGGGATTTGTAATTTCATTGCATTTAGAGTGGTTGTCTTCAGAAGACCCCTTTACAGCACAGAGGCTCAGTGGTTTTCATTGTTTTCAGGGGTCCTTAGTTCCATTCGGACACAAGGACAACATCTGCATGGAGTTTGTATGTTCTCCCTGTTTTTGTGTGGACTTTTTTCTGAATACTATAGATAGTGTATAACTTTCAATTTCAGGAATACCCTTTTAAGTACCCTACTTTAGGGTTAATTGATCTACTACCCTATACATTATACAATGTATTTATTTTGCTACTTGTATTCCTTTCCCAGTTACACAATGTAGCTACATTAATGAGGTCAATTGTTTTTGTGTAGATGGATCTTTGTATAGTTGGGAACAGTATAACACTTTGCAGCCTCTCAATAAAACATGTTCATTGTTATTACATCGCAGCTCACAATAATCAAAGGGCAACACCAAAATAATCATTGTCCAAAGCTGTCCTTGTGATAGTGATTAATGGAAATTGGAGGTCAGATTATTATAACAGTAGCAGATTGTACAGGCTATAGTCAATCACCATTGATCTTTTCCTAGGCTGTAAGCGCTTATGCCAAGCAGACCCTGCCATGTATAATGTAGAATATTGTGTTAGCATTTTCTGCTTCTAGACATTGAGTTCTTTTTTCAGTGGTTTCTAGAGAGTAGACTCTATGGAGAGATCAGGATTACTCCCTGGAAAGGCTACATTTTTTCTTTCTCACTCCAGCAACTAAGTTATTATTATTATTATGCATTTATATAGCGCCATTTATTCCATGGCGGGTTACATGTGAAAAGGGGAAATATAGATAAGTATAATAAACATGTGTAAGACAAGGGCTCACAGTCTACAGGGATGGGTGAGGATACAGTAGGAGAGGGTAGAGCAGGTCGTGCGGTGGTTCAGTAGACCGAGGATCATTGCAGGCTGTAGGCTTGTCGGAACAGGTGGGTCTTCAGGTTCTTCTTGAAAGTTTCCGTTGATGGTGAGAGTCTGATGTGTTGCGGCAGACAGTTCCAGGATATGGGGGAAGGACGGGAGAAGTCTTGTATGCGGTTGTGGGAAGAAGAGATAAGGGGGGAGTAGAGAAGGAGATCTTGAGATGATCGAAGGTTGCGTGCGGGTAGGTTCCTAGAAATCATGTCACAGATGTATATGTCATGGTTAGGGTTTTGAATTGGAGCCTCTGGGCAATATGAAGCCAGTGAAGGGCCTGGCATAGGGTGGAGGCTGGGGAATAGCGGGGAGACAGGTGGATTAGTCGGGCAGCAAAGTGTAGGATGGACTGGAGCGGTGACAGAGTGCTAGAGGGGAGGCCAGAAAGTAGGAGGTTGCAGTAGTCAATGCGGGAGATAAGAGCATGCACTAGTGTTTTTGTGGTTTCGTGGTTGAGGAATGAGCGGATCTGGGAAATATTTTTGAGTTTGAGGCGGCAGGAGGAGGCGAGGGCTTGGATATGTGGTTTGAAAGAGAGCGCAGAGTTGAGGATCACCCCAAGGCACCGAGCGTGCGGGACTGAGGAAAGAGAGCAGCCATTGACATTGATGGATAGGTCTAGTGGAGGGGTAGAGTGAGATGTGGGAAAGATGATGAATTCTGTTTTGTCCATGTTCAGTTTGAGAAAGCGAGCAGAGAAGGCTGAGATAGCAGACAGACATTGTGGGATTTCAGTCAGTAAGGAGGCGAGGTTGGGTCCAGATAGGTAGATCTGCGTGTCATCGGCATAGGGGTGATACTGCAAACCGTGGGATTCTATGAGCTGTCCCAAGCCGAAGGTGTAGATGGAGAATAGTAGGGGTCCTAGGACAGAGCCTTGAGGAACACCGACAGACAGGGGGCGAGGTGAGGAGGTGGTGTGTGAGAGGGAGACACTAAAAGTTCGGTCTGTTAGGTATGATGAGATCCAGGCTAGGGCCAAGTCTGTGATGCCAAGAGATGAGAGAGTCTGTAGAAGGAGGGAATGGTCTACGGTGTCGAAGGCAAAGAACAGGTCCAGGAGGAGGACAGAGTAGTGTCGCTTGCTCTTTGCGGTTAGTAAGTCGTTAGTGACTTTAGTTAGGGCAGTTTCAGTTGAGTGATGCGGTCGGAAGCCAGGTTGTAACCGGTCAAAGAGGGAACAGGAGGAGAGGTGGGAGGACAGTTCAAGATATACATGCTGTTCCAGTAGTTTTGAGGCGTAAGGGAGAAGAGATATCGGGCGATAGACACATAGTATGGGTCAAGGGAGGGCTTTTTGAGGATGGGTGTGATTGAGGCATGTTTGAAGGATGAGGGAAAGACACCATTTGTAAGTGAAATGTTGAAGAGGTGTGTTAGAGATGGGATGAAGACAGTGGACAAGATAGGGATGAGGTGAGACGGGAGTGGGTCGAGGGCACAAGTGGTGAGGTGTGATCTTGACAGAAGGGTGGAGAGCTGATCTTTTGTCATGGTGGAGAAGCTGGCTTTTGCAGAACAGGGCTGAGCGGCTAGGAGAGGAGAGGGAAGAGAATGTCAGTAGGTTGTGGTCAGACAGGGGGAGGGGTGAGTTATTGAGATTAGTGATGGAACAGAGACAAGTGAAGATAAGGTCCAGCGTGTGACCATCTTTGTGAGTGGCCGCAGAGGACCATTGAGTGAGGCCAAGGGAAGCCGTGAGCGATAGAAGTTTAGAGGCAGCCGGGGTGGAAGTGTCAATGGGGATGTTGAAGTCGACCATGATGATGGTGGGGATGTCAGCAGAAAGGAAATGGAGTAGCCAGGTGGTGAAGTGGTTGAGAATGGTGGCAATGGCTAGTTCTGGGGGGCGGTAGATGACAGCCAGTTGGAGGTTGGAGGGGGAATAGATGCGGACGGAGTGCACCTCGAACGAGGGAAGAGTAGTGGAGGGTGGCAGAGGAATTGGGGTAAAGGAGCAGGTATCAGACAGGAGCAAGCCAACTCCTCCACCACGTTTGTTGCTGGGGCGAGGGGTGTGAGAGAGATGGAATCCACCATAGGAAAGCGCAGCTGGAGAGGCTGTGTCAGAGGGAGTGAGCCAGGTTTCAGTGATTGCAAGGAAGGAGAGTTTGTTGGTGATTGTAAGGAGTAGCAAGAGTGGACCATCTTGGTCGCGGTACCGGGATCCCTGGGGCGAGCTGGCCAGGTGGAGCTGACCCCTATCCAGGGACCGTTAGGAGCAGGACCGAAGGAGTCGAATACCGCGACAACTGATACCAAGAGGGGTGGCTTAGGTGCGGATGACACAACAAGGCAGAAGGTCAGGAGCGACCGGAGTCAGGAGCGACCGGAGTCAGGAGCGACCGGAGTCAGGAGCGACCGGAGTCAGCGAACCTAGTCAGGAGCGCCCATGTCAGGGGCCAGAGTACCATACAGGAAGGCACACGATAATCAGGCGCCTCTATGAGGGAGGAGCCGCCTGATATACCCTGTGCTGGAGCTTGATTGGTGATCACTCCACAGGGATGGTGCAGAAGGGGTTAAGTGAGGGGAAGAGCGCGCGCCCGTGGTCTAAGGCGCATGCCTGGAACAGGAGCAGAGGAGGAGGAGGAACCATTGTGCTGGGCTGCAGGAAGGGAGACCGGAGGTACCGAGCGGCGGCCGGAGCAGTGAGCGGGGAGCCGAGGGGGGACCCAGGGAGCAGGAGCAGGGAGAGCGGGACCCGGCCTGACAGGTGAGGCCGGCCCCGACCTGACAGGCGGCACTGGTACCAACCTGACAGGCGCCGGCGTGACAGTGATAAAGAGGTCATGGATAAATGGTAGCTTGTTGCAGACAGAGCGTGCGTTCCATAGAGCTCCAGGTAAGGGAGTTAGGGGAGTGGGGGCTGGATGAATGGGTATGAGGTTATCATGGTTGTGAAGACGTGTAGAGGATCGTGGCAGGGTGATAGAAGTGAGTGTAGGGATGTGTTGAGGAGGGCAAGGATTTGGGGATACATCGCCAGCAATGAGTAGTAGCAGACAGAGCGTTAGAAGGTGGGAGCAGGATAGGACATGATGTGGCCGTGTGTGTCTGCAGAAAAAGGATTGTATGTGCAGGAACAGTTGTGACGAAGAGGTGAGATGTCTGGGAAGGATGGAAGGGGAAATGACAAGTTCCTTACTGGGTGGAGGGATTGCAGGACTTAGGGAGAAATAGAGTAGTATGGGGGTGACAGTAAAAAGAAGGCGAAACATTGTTGTGGTGTTATAGTCCGTTACCTTACAGTCAATTCCAGTCCAATTCTAGTCTAATTCAGAGTATTGTACTTAGAAATCTGTACTTTGAAATATGGATTTTGAAATAGATGGAGCCGACTACGTCTGGAGCAGACCCATGGTGCTGAATATAGGTGCAGCAAAAGACAATCAGGTGTGAGTGAAAGTGGGGTGTTGTAATGAAGTTGTAATGAAGGTCTCAACATTGCTATGTTCGTCACATGAAGTCCCTCCATCCATCTGTACCCGGAAGTAAAGGCGTTCTGAGGATCCAAGGGTCATTTTTTACTTTTCTCTTGAGTATTCCTTAATAATTACTCTTTCAAACAAAGAATTTTTCAATTATGTTTTTTGCAGAGCAAAATAACTGTTCAAAGGGAACTTGTCAGCTCCCCTAGACCCCCAAAACCACCATCATGTCTTTATTGACCCCTACATTTACTTTCACACAGCCCAAACTGTGAATTGTCTTTACCTTCGAGCCCTTTTTTTTTGGCTTATTGATTGTTGAATCATCATAAAATCAATTTTATAACTGCATTTGTGATATGTTAATTAGTGGGTGACTAATCATGGGGGCATTGGACTAATCCTCCCACTAATCATGTTATCACATGTGCATGAGTGACATGATTTGCAAGATCAACATCACCACTGGCTGTTTGCAAATCTTGCAACGTTTTTTCTTAATGGCAAGAAGCTGTCTAACCGTGTGTGCACTACAACGGCGCACTGCGTATGCACAGGGAGGCTGCAATGATGCCAGTTTCAGCCAGCCACAAAGAAGCTCCATGCAGTCTGGTCTTACAGCCCCCATATACTACCAATGAAATACATAACCCACTAGTGTGTGTGTTTCATTTTTGGCATATGAGGGCTTTATGCCCTTGGCTGACTGAGTCCTGTGTTATTATTACACATCTGCCTCAGTTCGACAGGGTTTTACCACCTATCCTTATGACTGCTGCCCTCTGCTGTGCTCCGCACTAGGTTTTACAAGTGCCCAACGTGCTCCGATCGCATCATCTTCCTAAGCCTAATATAAGCCCCACTAAGACGCACACCTTCTTGCTTCAGTATCAACACCTAAGATCCGTGTGCCCACCCAGCCCTGGGGCTTAGAGGTTCCTTCTCACAAGGTGAGCTTAATAGTCACTGTTGCCCTCCTAAGCTTGCGCAGTGCAGCGATGGAGATGTGGAGCATACACCCAGCTACACTGTGCATTGCCAGGGAGGTAGATTAGGCATGATTTGCAATTAGCAAGTTATGTCACTCATATCCACAGGGGCGTGATAACATGATTAGTGGAAGGAAAAACCAGGGAAATTGACACCCCCATGACCAACCCACTAATTAGCATGTTAATTTAACAATCTATAAGCCACGAAAGAGGCTTGAAAAAAGTAAACATTATATTAAATAAAGAAATGGTGGTGGTCTTTTGAGGTTAGCATAGCTGTCAGATTCCCTATAATTCTGGTTGATACATTGATACTTTTTTTTATTGTATTACTGAACTGTCAGCACTTATTAATGAAACTTGTCAAAAGGAAAATAAATGACAGTTATCAAATTACTCAAGAATATGTACTGACACAGAGCTGTGGGGTTTGTGTTAATATTCCCATCCGGTTTCACTTACAGTACCTGCTTTACTTTCTTTGTCAGAGTAAATGACATTGTTGGAATAAAGTGTGTCCTCAAGGTTGATTTTCAAACAACTCAGTTATACCTGCTTTATGGGCTTCTGACTCTATAATATGGATATGTGTATGTGAAATGGACTTCAGGCAAGTGCCCTTAGGAGAGCAATAGAATGAGAGTAATGGCAACCTAGACATTGAAGTACGACATATTCATCAGTCTCGTCTTATACTGATGTTTCCTCAAAACTGTCCACTCTAAATGGCTATTGAAATTTTGGTGAGAGGGGAAGTAGAATACATGTCAATCTTAGTGATCATAATGAGGTCTGGCCACTTCCTATTTCAATTACTAAATATATCTCTACCCTCTAATATAGAATACATTCACATTTGGTGCCTATTCTCATATGATTAGGACAGTTGCTGCAAGATGTGAGGGCTGTTAGTAACTGGTGGTTCTAGGTCTATGGCCTTCAACCCTATTACAGCACTGGACTTGACAATGGTGCAAATTCAACAAATTCATAACTTTACTCTGTATGAAGCACAAAGCATAATGGATATAACAGTGACACTTAAAGGGTTTTCAATGAGAAAGTTTCATCAACTCCTCAGATTGTGCTGGTTAAGATAATAAAAATAGCTATTATTCACCCTCTTCTGTGCCTGCCTTTGTTTACAGGCTGCAGCGGCCACGTGCGCTGTAGTGGTGATATCTCCACTGCAATCACAGAGTTGGCGCAGTGTTGTAACAGCTATGAAGACACTTATTCCCGGAAAATCTATTTAACTTAGCTGTTATAGTACATTATTCAGAGACTTATTGGTTATGATAAAAGATATAGAGACTTGGTTGTTGCACTAGATATGGTGCTGAAATGGAGGTGGAAATGTCTCTTTTGGATGTTAAAAAAATATGGCTTGCACATCTTGCAATGCGGGAAGCACATTTTCTTTGACGTACAAAGTCCAAACCAAAGAGGAAAAAATAGGTGGCACTCCGTGATGCGGTAAAACAATCCTTTCTTTATTCAATGCAAATAGTACATGGATGCAGGGGAGCAGGTGCAATGGAGGATGACGGCCATTTCACGTTGATCAGACGCTTCATTGGATCTTGGACCCGTTGAAGTTTCTGATCGACGCGAATCAGCCATCGTGCTCAACTGCACCGGCATCCATGTACTGTTTGCATTGAATAAAGAAAGGACTGTTTTACTGCATCACGGAGTGCCACCTATTTTTTCCTCCTTGGCCTGGACTTTGTGCGACGCTGATCGGATTTTGCAAGCCGTTCACTGCTGGTCCGCCGAGTAAGCTTGAAAAGGTATGTTTTAAGTTGTTTGGTGCTGGTTTTTCTCATTTTCCACATTTTCTGTGAGACACAAGCTTTGCATTTAAGATTTTGCTTTAGCAGCAAAAAATGGCACTGAAGGGTTTAATACTGCCCTCCTTATTTGCGATATGTGTAGAATAAAAAATGTTATTAAAGAGAACCTGTCACCAAAAAAATGCTATTAGCCTGCAGATATGGGGTCAATCTTCAGTTTAATAGCATTACTAACCTGCCTGGTGCCTGCACATAGTTGAATGCTCTGGGGAGAAAATGAACTTTATTCTCCCCAGCAGCTTCCAGGTTTCAGTCACAGCGGAGGCGCCAGCATAGGTTCAGTCACCACTCTGAGTATACAGAACGGTGGCTGTAACCGCGCCCCTGGCCCTGACTGACAGCTGGCCCCAATGCAGAGCTGGTGTCAGCCAGGGCCGGGGGCATGGTTACTGCCACCGCTGTGTATTCTTAGAGGGGCTATACTACCTGAGATAACCCCTCTTTTTGATTGCATTAGACAATGTGATAGCTGCAGGTCATTATGATGAAGGCCACATAGCCTTCCCAGAAGTCACAAGCCCACTCTCTGAGTCTTCAGCTGTGTTTCATATCTCACTGAGCTTATATTTTTTAAAACCTTTCCTTATTAAATTGCAGTGTTCGAATGTACGGCAACCTGCACATTTTAGGAAATAAAACTCAAAGTCAATCTTCCGTGGATCAATCCACTCATCTCTGATTGCATTCAGCAGGGTCTTCAGCAAACCTTCATTCGGTATAGTCTACATAGCATTAGTCTTACAGTGAATGCATATAAACTACCATAGGTATTTCTTTGAAGTAACATTTTTATTATAACAGAGTATTCCTAATGGCAGTGTACATGATACACGAGTTGTATCTTATTAAAGGCAGGGAACCGTTCACTTACCTTTTACCAACAGGGAAAGCTGGATTTTCTTATAACCTTTAAGGCAGCCAACTAGGAAACTTTGAATGGTGCCGCAAAACATCATGTAATTACAATTATCAAAGTAGACATGGACTTCTACTTAACCATACGTTCATATTTGATCTGACTGATTGTTTGATGGTCTGTGATGTATGGAAGAACAATACGTAATCTATTCTGTTCCTTACATGTAATCATGATGTGAATGCCCCATTAACTTTTACAAGATAATGACTCCAAATATAAACTCATGATTCAAGAGAAACATTTTATTGGGCTATAAGAACAGCAGTGTGCACCTGTTTCTTGTGTAGTGGTTTGGAGAAACAGTGTTCCCGCTACTGACGGACCATTGAAGATGAAGTAGTCACATAAGGTTGTGTTTGCAGTAAGATGTTGTCCTCCTGTTATAGGAAAATATAATGTTTATAAACTTGTAAGAAAATGTTATAATTGGAGCTGAGCAAAAACATCCCCACAGCTGCCACATTGGTAGTATGTGGCGGCCAAACAAGAGCCCCGTGAACCACCTCCTCTCTGCCAGGATCCATTCTTCTGATTAGTAAGTATAGCACGACGTCATTCGTGCATCCCGCCACAATGGTGGTGTCATGCCAGGCCTACTAATCAAAAAAGGCTTTGGGGATGCCAGTAGATAGGAGTAGGTCCGACCGCCACATATCAACACCGTAGGAGCTGGACCAGGGTCCTATGAAACTATGTGCTCTTTAGTTATAATTAAATAAAAGGCAGGGGATGGGGTCAAAAGATTACTACATTGGGAAATTTTATTTTTTAATCTACAATCTAATGAAAATTTTATTTTAAGTCAACATGAGTTCTTCCAAAAAGTTTTGCTTCATTTTGGCATTTTTAATCATTTTTAGCCAACTTTCAAACCCGAAAGAATTATGAAGGATGAGAGCACAAAAATGTATTTGTAACAATATTTTAAGAAGAATTCCAGTGAAGTTGTGAAGTTTTAAACCATGATGTCTGCAGAAGTTTTTTCTTTCTAGACCTCCCCTTACATTTGTGCTGTTGGACACCAAATACCGTAATAAGGCTATATCTTACCTTGGAAAACCAGCATGAATTCTGGAAGCAATATATGAAATGCTAGAAACAATGCACCATTATATGTAGTGCAATGCTGTGCAGAATTGGTCAGGTCAACATCTGGTTCATTGGGGAGATTCCATAGTGGATTATGTAATATTACCTAGAAAGCTGCATTTTATAATGTTTAGCTCACGTCTAAGCAACCCTCGAGGGATTCTTTTTAATATGGGCTAACCATAAGTGCATTTAAAATAAACCAGTCACCATGGGAATCGCATCCAATTTGCAGGCACCATATTATGGAGCAAGGGAAGCTGAGCGGATTGATATATAGATTTGTGAGAAAATATTCAGTATAACCTGTGATTTAGTCACTTAATCCTCTGCTCTTTCTGGGATTTTCAGTCCAGTGGGCAGTCCTCTCAGTGATTGACAGCTGCAAACTTATACATAAAAAGCTGTTAGCCATTGATAGGACCACCCACTGGACTGAAAATCCCAGAAAGAGCAAAGGGGTAAGTGATTAAAGCAGTTATACTGAATCTTGAAAACGCATTTATTCAGACTGGCCTATCGCCTCAACACATTAACCTAACCTATCCCTGTGTGGCAGAGCCAAAAGTTTTACCATAACCAGGTTCCCAGCATCATGTTCCCACATGCTTTATGCATCCATTAGCCCTCTGTGTCTGTACTGTTACACACTTAACATTATGGCTGGTCCATACAATCAGGGCAACTGTTACCACCCACCTTTCGTGTCTACCTCTTTCCTCATAGACTGTAAGCTTGCGAGCAGGGCCCTCACTCCTCTTGGTATTTGTTATAATCTACTGTATGTGATTATTGTTATGCTGTAATGTCTATTGTCTGTACAAATCCCCTCTGAAATGTAAAGTGCTGTGGAATATGTCGGCGCTATAAAAATAAAATTTATTATTATTATTATTACATCAGTCTTCTCAGCTCCTCCTGTTCTATAACACGATGAAGAGAAATGAAATGAGGGAGTCCAGAATCCACAGGTAGATATTGGTTAAAACTCAAGTTTAGTGAAAAATAGTTAAAATATACAAAAGAGAAATAAAAACCATATTTGGCATAGAAGAAAAGTTAGGGAGGGGGAACCACCCATAAATAAAGTAAAGGTAAAAAAATAAGCGTACTTCACTACTTTTTTATTTCTTTACCATATTTATTTTCATTTACTTCATTGGTGGGTGGTTCCCACTACCTAATATTTCCGGGAGCGTTTCCATAAGTTCTCTCTCTATCTTATATCACGCTGTCATGATCAAGAGTGCTGCATGAACTCGAAATAGACCCAGTGACTCCTATACCAAATATGGTTTTTACTCCTATTTTTTAATTTTTCAATAAATGTGAGTTTTTACCCTATTGAAAAGAAGCATAGAGACAACATCAGTAAACACAATGTGCATACCTTAGTAGATCCATGGCAGGCTGGCACGGCATTATCTTCACGCATACAGGTGCAACAACGTAGATGAAGTGAAGAGGTGGCACTCTGTTTTCCGGTATAATATTTTGATTATTCAACTCATCAAGATTTAAAATTGTGGTGGACGACGGCAGTTTCGCGTACCACTTACGCAGAACCCGTTGAAGTGTAATGATTACGCGAAACTGCCGTTGTCCACCATTGAACCGCCTCCACAATTTTAAATCATGAAGAACTGAATAAACAAGATTTTATACCGGAGAGCAGAGTGCCTCCTCTTCACTTCTTTGTTTTTAGTTTTTACCCTATGCCTACTTGTGGATGCTGGACTCACACGCCTGGTGTCTGCCCGTGCATCGCACCCAAACTTAAGCAGCACCTACCATGTTATATCGATGAGCTAACGTTGTGGTAAAACCTCTTTTTGAAGAGGATGGATGCCGGTGGCATGTCTGTTTTAAATTGATAAAGACGATATCTCTTGGAAGTGAGCGTATGGAGCATCTAAGGCTAGTTTCACACTTGCTTTTTTTTGCAGCGCGTTTTTCCCGCAAAAAAACGCATTGAAAAAACGCATACATAAGCATACAACTGCTGCGTTTTTTTCAAGCATTTTTATGAGCATGCATGAAAAAAACGCAGCGTTTTTAAGCGTTTGTACGCGTTTTTAGTGCGTTTTTACCGCGTTTGCGGTTTTTTCCAACATTTTTAGGTGGCCCCTCACACTACCCAAACCATGACTTTACTAACCCTTACCCTAACCCTAACCCTGACCCTAACCCTAACCCTGACCCTAACCCTTAACCAAATCATACTTAACCCTAACCCAAACCCTAAACCCTAACTAACCCTAACCCTGACCCTAACCCTGACCCTAACCCTGACCCTAACCCTTAACAAAACCATACTTAACCCTAATCCTGACCCTAACCCTGACCCTAATCCTTAACAAAACCATACTTAACCCTAACCCTAACCCTGACCCTAACCCTGACCCTAACCCTTAACAAAACCATACTTAACCCTAATCCTGACCCTAACCCTGACCCTAATCCTTAACAAAACCATACTTAACCCTAACCCTGACCCTAACCCTGACCCTAACCCTAACCCTGACCCTAACCCTTAACAAAACCATACTTAACCCTAATCCTGACCCTAACCCTGACCCTAACCCTTAACAAAACCATACTTAACCCTAACCCTGACCCTAACCCTGACCCCAACCCTAACCCTAACCCTGACTCTAACCCTAACCCTGACCCTAACCCTTAACAAAACCATACTTAACCCTAATCCTGACCCTAACCCTTAACCAAACCATACTTAACCCTAACCCTGACCCAAACCCCAACCCTAACCCTGACCCTGACCCTAACCCTAACCCTAAACCCCCTTAACTAACCCTAACTCTAACCCAAACCCCTAAATTCCATGGTTAAAAAAAAAAGCCGCATATGCAAAAAAACGCATACATGAGCATGCCAGTGCGCACATATGCGCATCCATAGGCTATAATGGCCATTTTTAGCGCAAAACGTGCGCATATGTGCGCATGCGCTTTTTTGCAGGGCCAAAAAATGCAACATGCTGCGTCTGGAAAATACCAACGCACACCCCAAAAAAACGCAGCGCATGAAAATCGCATACATGCGCTTACCAGCGCGCAGGTATGCGCACCCATGTTAAATATAGGGGAAAAAACGCATGCGCAGGTATGCGTTTTTTTCCAGCGCTTTAAAAACGCAAATGTGAAACCAGCCTAACACCTCTTTAATTTCAAAAATAGAATAAACAGCAGCTGAGGTGTGTATTACAAGAGTTGCTGTACCATGGAGCCGTATAATTCAGGATGCAGAGTCTATTAACTATACCCATGCTGCAAAAGTAGCATTATAGCAGTCATGGTTTCCCTATACAGTGCCAATGAGAGTGCCCCCTGAAATAAAGCCACAGAGCTCCTTCATAATAATGACAGAATATTATTGATATGAGATGGTATATTATTCCTTATATTAAACTCTGAAGCTGCTGTGCAACCTCTTTTTGAAGAGAAAGTGTGTTCTGACTGTGAATAATTAATAGGTATAAAGCTCTTTATACCTTCTTTCTCTTTAGGGCCATTTTCCTATGTAGCGTAATTACTGTGATTTTTTTCCTCCTCCTTTTTTGGGCTGAATATCTGCTGTGTTTATGTAAAGTGGACGTGATTTTGTGAAAATGCGTGTCAATTGAGCTTTTGAAGATGCTGTTGAACTGCGAGGTTTTCGATGGGTTTTTTCTCTACAGGCTTTTTCAGGGATGCAGAAAAAATGCATGAAAAAAAAATGCAGATGCGTTTTTAAGAGCAAAATCAAAGCCCACGTCACTGCTCGTTTCGGATTGGTGATCGGTATTTGTCTTGCAGTCTTCCAGCACTGACAAGGCCTCATGTGTTCATGACATGCATTGTGCCCCATGTAAACTTGAGACCTAGTCAGCGCTGAAAAAGCAAAGATAGATCACTAAATGGAAGGGAGCAAAGGACAAAATTGTGAGGGGTGGGTATAGGACAGGTGAGTATATAATATTATACTATTTGTTCACCCCTTTCTGGCCATCTATTTAGATTACTTTTGGGTCTGGTGAGCATAGTACTTTGCAATCAGAGAACTTTTATTTCGGGCTGACAGTACTCGGATCGAATGGAGTCTACTTGTCAACTGGAGCAAATCTGCCCGAAACTAACTTCGAGAGGTTTGCTTCTTTAGTAGTTAGTAAGCAAGCGGTCAGCGACATGCTATGTTTAGGCAAAATGTTCTGATTTTGTATCACGCTGGTTATGCATACATTATATTAATAGAATCCATTCATAACAAAGTGTCATCAATGTAATTCATAGTTGGAATGCGGAAAGGCTAGTACAGGAATGCTTGCAACTTGTAGCGGGCAGGAGGAAAACACATAATTATGGATGAATATGAAAAGCCTCAGTCGCTTTCTGGAAATTAAAGACATCAGACAATTATGGCACAATAATGCACCCAACTTGTCAGATGCAACAGCAGGCAAACCGACAAAATCAGGCAAGAGGCCAAAAGTTGCTACAGCAGCATTCCATAGTGTATTGGCACACACCGGTACAAGGCGCATAATGCCGGATACTGCATCTCGGCACTTCTCCGCATTCACAGACCTAAGAGAAGTCATAAAAGGCAAAACTGCTGTGCCATCTATATGCAGCATGCTCTGTGCCAGTGCTAAGAAAGCCACATGTGCTTCTCCTCTTACCCCAGCCAGTGGATGAGCCAGGCGGAGAGGAGGCGATGATTTATATCGGCCTTATGTGTATGCAGTAATAAAAGCACATCCTTGCGGAGGCAAACTGATAAATGCAGGAATACAATGATGTGATCATCTCTTTTAAAATGAAACAATCTCTACTGATTAGACGGATCAGCTCTGCTGTAATAGATGGCTCCGATGTAATTATTTAATGGCCAATATTCGGCTGAGCAGTGCCATCTTCTGGAAGATAACATGATTTAGGACGCTTTCAGCAGCACACAGTAATTACGGCAATTTATGATAAACCTTTAATCTGCCTCCTTTGACTCGTGGAATTAGAGCGGTTATATATTTATATAGCGCTTCTAAACTTGATTACACTGATGGGATATTATCCCAGTGGTTCTACACATGCATTTTACAGCACATCAAATCCTGCTTGTCAGACATCAAAAAAGTACTTGGGATGTGAGCAATATATGAACCATTTCCTATAACGGCGCCAAGTTTATTTCTAGTGCTCTCCTAGCACGCTTGCTTCATTTTAATCATGTAGCCTTCAGCACAGAGGTCAATGTCATGTCAGATGCCTGTAATGGTATAGTAGGGACAATTTACTGATGTGATATATTAAGCAAAAAATATTGGTTTATTTCATTTCTGCATCACCATTTTCATGACTAGTTTTTGCTAAAGCAAAACTTTTTTTTTATACATTTTTACTATTTGGGGCAAATATTTGTTGTTTGTTTTATTGTAGCACTTAGGTAAAATAATTTAGAATGGGAATCTATGGATTTTATTAGTATATTAGAGATAATTATAGATTTTTTTAAATTTCAATAGCCTAGTTCCCATCAATGATATCATCTTTTTGAAGAAAAAAAATTAGTGTTTATTTCTGGACTAATTATTGCAGCAGGTTAAACTTATTGCACATTTTATTAGACAGATGTTGGTGCTTTGGTTTTGCGGCTAACAATTCATTCTAAATGGATGGTGTGCTAATGCTACTGTTTTTAAACTTTTTAAGTCACATTTCATAAATATGGCTAAATAATAATGCACATTTTACAAGGGCAAATCCAACCCATTAAACAACCGCCAATCAACTATATGAAAGCCGATAGGTGGTCCTTTACTGGCCTGTTTAGACAGTCTTAGGCCTCTTTCACACTTCAGTTTTTTGCATCAGTTATAATCCGCCAAAAAGGCGGACAAGCGGATCCGTTCTCAACTGATGTGAACAGATGGCACAGGATCCGTTTTCAGACGGATCCTGAAAATGAAGAAATTTAAAGGAATCGCTGGCCGGGAAGGAGAGAGAGAGAGAGAGAGAATTTTTGTTTTTGTCCGGCACCCAGAAAGAAATTCGGGTTAAATCAGTGTTTGCAGGATCCGCCAGAGAAAAAAACGTTACAATCTCCGTTTTGAAATTTTTGAGGATGGTGACGGACAGCAACTTTTGGCGGATCCTCACAAAAAACGGATGCAACGGACAGCAATCCGTCACAATCCGCCATTAATGCAAGTCAATGGGAAAAAAACGGATCCTCAAAAAAAATTTGAGGATCCGTTTTTTTTCAAAACCTGGCGGATTGTGACTGATTGTAAAAAACGGAAGTGTGAAAGAGGCCTTACAAATGATGGTTAAAACGATGGTTCTGTGCTTTGTGCCTATAGAATATCATTAGTTTCCAGCACATCCTCTCTTACACAGGACAAAGCGCTGCCAGTAATAAACATTATTTATCTGGCAAATGATTGCACCCAACTAACAATGGTTTGGTTAATTTGTTGGGTTATTGCTGGCCTGCATACAGTGCCTTGAAAATGTATTCATACCTGGTGAACTTTAAATGTATTTGTGGGGGATTTGATGTGATATACCAACATAAAGTATCAAGTATTTGTGAAGTTCAAAAGAAATAGCTAAATGCTATGTGTGGCGAAAAACTTAACACTGCACATCACCCTGAAAACACCATCCCCACCATCAAACGTGGTGGAGGTGGCAGCATCAGGCTGTGGGTATGATTTTCTTCACCAGGGACAAGGAAGCAGGTCAGAGTTGAAGGGAAGATGGATGGAACTAAATACAGGGTAATCCTGAATAGGAACTTGTTAGAAGCTGCAAAAGACTTAAGGTCCTACCAGCAGGACAACGACCCTAAACATACTGCCAGAGCTACAAACAATTTATTTAAATCAAAGCATATTCATGTGTGTGAATGGCCCAGTCAAGGTCTGGCCTAAACCCCATTGAGAATCTGTGGCAATACTTGAAAATTGTGGTTCACAGATCATCACCATACAATCTCAATGAGCAAGAGCTAGTTTGCAAATAAGAATGGGCAACATTTTTTGCCTCTAGATGTGCAAAGCTGGTAGAGACATACTCCAAAAGACTTGCAGCACTAATTTCAGCAAAAAGGTGGTACTACAAAGTTTTGCGTCAGGGGGGCTGAATACAAATGCACATCACAATTTTCATATTTATGTTTTTTAAATATTTAGAAAACATAATTTTCTTTACTATTCAAAAGTACTTGTTACTTTGTGTTAGTATAGCACATAAGATCCCAATAAAATTTATTTACATTTGGATTTGCAGAGTGAAAAAATTTGGAGGAGTTCAAGGCACTGTAGACAGCCTGATAGTTTGATAGTTGGGAACAATGGGGCATACAGTGAAGGAAATAAGTATTTGATCCCTTGCTGATTTTGTAAGTTTGCCCACTGACAAAGACTTGAACAGTCTATAATTTTAAGGGTAGGTTAATTTTAACATTGAGAGATAGAATATCAAAATTAAAATCCAGAAAATCACATTGTATAAATTATATACATTTATTTGCATTTTGCAGTGAAAGATAAGTATTTGATTCCCAACCAACCATTAAGAGTTCTAGCTGCTACATACCAGTTAGACGCTCCTAATCAACTTGTTACCTGCATTAACGACAGCTGTCTTACATAATCACCTTTATAAAAGACTCCTGTCCACAGACTCAATTAATCAGTCAGACTCTAACCTCTACAACATGGGCAAGACCAAAGAGCTTTGTAAGGATGCAAGACCAAAGAGCTTTATAAGGATGTCAGGGACAATATCATAGACCTGCACAAATCTGGAATGGGCTGCAAAACCATAATTAAGATGCTGGGTGATAATGAGACAACTGTTGGGGCACTAGTAAGAAAATGGAAAAAATACAAAATGACTATCAATGACATCGATCTGGGGCACTATGTAAAATCTCACCTCGTGGGGTATCCTTGATCATGAGGAAAGTGAGAGATCAGCCTAAAACTGCACAGGGGAAACTTGTTAATGATCTCAAGGCAGCTGGGACCAAAGTCACCAAGAAAACCTTTGGTAACACATTACGCCATAAAGGTTTAAAATCCTGCAGTTCCCGCAAGGTCCCCCTGCTCAAGAAGGCACATATGCAGGCCTGTCTGAAGTTTGTCAGTGAACACCTGGATGATTCTGTGAGTGACTGAAAGAAGGTGCTTTAGTCAGATGAAACAAAAATTGAGCTCTTTGGCATTAACTCAACTCGCCGTGTTTGAAAGAAGAGAAATGCTGCCTATGACCCAAAGAACACCGTTCCCACTGTCAAGCATGGCAGTGGAAACATTATGTTTTGGGGGTGTTTCTCTGCTAAGGGTACAGGACTACTTCACTGCATAAATGGGAGAATGGATGGAGCCATGTACCCTAAAATCCTGAGTGACAACCTCCTCGTGGTTGGGTCTTCCAGCAAGACAATGACCCAAAACATACAGCCAAGACAACAAAGCAGTGGCTAAAAAAGAAGCACATTAAGGTCATGCAATAGTCTAGCCATGTACCCTAAAATCCTAAGTGACAACCTCCTTCCCTCTGCCAAGACATTAAAAATGGGTCGTGGTTGGGTCTTCCAGCAAGACAATGACCCAAAACATACAGCCAAGACAACAAAGGAGTGGCTAAAAAAGAAGCACATTAAGGTCATGCAATAGTCTAGCCATTTTCAGACCTTAAACCCATAGAAAACTTATTGAAGGAGTAGAAGCTCTGAGTTGTCAAGCGACCGCCTCAAAATCTTAATGATTTAGAGATGATCTGCAAAGAGGAGTGGACCAAAATTCCTCCTGACATGTGCACAGAACTTATCATCAACTACAAAAAAGTCTGATTGCTGTGCTTGCCAACAAGGGGTTTGCCACCAAGTATTAAGTCTTGTTTGCCAGAGGGATCAAATACTTATTTCTCACTGCAAAATGCAAATTTATATAATTTATACAATGTGATTTTCTGGATTTTATTTTTGATATTCTATCTCTCAATGTTAATATTAACCTACTCTTAAAATTATAGACTGTTCATGTCTTTGTCAGTGGGCAAACTTACAAAATCAGCAAGGCATCAAATAATTATTTCCTTCACTGTAACTCTGACCATAGCCACACCTAATTGGCTAACATGAATTATGAATTAATTCTATTTGCTATATTTTACTTTAAAGCATCCCTCCATACTGGGACTGAAGAGTCATTCTAGTAAGGCGCCCTCTGTTTACCTTCCACTGCCTCCTCTGAAATCAGCATGCCTTCCCTCCTGCTTTGAAGGTGGCTAGGCAGTGTCATAGTGAGGGCAACAACCACAACTTTGCTACCTTTCTTATCCCACATAACAGGAAGGGCAGAGAAGGCATGGTTTAGATTTATCACTGCACTCCCCATCCCATTGCAGTGGCCATCGTTGAAGCAGGAGAAACAGATGGCCGTTTCTGAGCAGTGGATGACAACAGGACTCAAACAGAGGTCACCAGGTAGGGTGATTATACATACATGTGAAATATATTCACTTTTCAGTCTCAGGGTGGAGGGTCTTTTAAAACGCTGAGACATTTTAAAACAGGTTAAAAATTAGTTGTAAAAGTGGTGAATAGTCATGGAGGTGGCTCTTCTTTGGATGACCTGTCTTGATTAACAGTTGTTTATCAATTTGTTAATAGGACCAGACTTGTCAATAAACATTTCAGAGTGAAACAGTATACAGGTTTCCAGCGGAAGTGAGGCTATCCATAAGCTTTAGATTATTGCTATATTGCTGTTTTTTGGCATGAACTACCCACAATAATAATATTACATACAATTTTTATAACAGTGCCTGCCACCTACTATGTATCATAGAGAAAAATTTTAATCCATGTGACATCTCCGAAGAAGGGACATATCACCCTCACATTGAACATATGGGATTACTTATAGCTGGGGAAGAGAAAAACTAATTATAACTGGGGAAGTGTGAGGGAGCTAACACTTCAACCTCCATTGAAGTTAGGACCTCCTGCAGTGAACAAGTAATGAAAACAGGAGATTTGCCCTGGGAAAAAGACATCAAGGCTGAATATCATTTTTTAGAAGCGGAGAGGTATAGGAGCTTCCTCTACTCAAAGGATTTTTCTTAGACCTTTTGGAGACAGTTGTCAGTGATGAATTTTGGGCTTTGCATCAATCTATTATTTATGGGAGATATATTTTAAGAATCTCAGCAATGGGACGAATATAACGCATTCACTCACATCACCGTAAGTATGGCAGAACTCCTCCAACTTATTGGTTAAATGGATGGTGCTATCCATACTATGTTTCATCTCTATACAGTAGATAGGTAAAAATCGCTGTAAGAAACATGAAGACAATAGCTACCACTTGGGACCTCCAGGTGTGAAGAATGAAGATATACTGTAAGTAGGAGATCTCATAAAATTCTAACGTACCTAGCACCTCCCACAACCTGCCCCTACATGAGTTTACCCTGGGGAGGTATATGGGTGTAACCTTAACCTAGTAAAAAATAGGATTTGAGTTTGGTTGTTTGTCAGTCCTGGAAGGTACAGCTTGCTGTGGGTACTGTCAGGTTTCCTAAAGAGTACCTCCCTCTACTAAGACCTGAAACATTTCCGTGACATCAGGTTTAGTACTTTTCTTATGTTATCCCTTTTATTGCATGTAATTATATATAACGTATTGTATACGTAAATGCACATGTAGTAACCCTTAATCTGTCCATAATGGCACAATACTAACAGTTATGTGTCATGTTATTTGGCAAATTGTGGATTGTTACTTGATAAGAAGCAATACAATTACATGAATATAGCACCAGAACCAATATCACAACAATTATATGGTCATTAGAACCACCATCAGTACATGCATACATAACCAGAACCACCATTATTGCATGACTGCATCATCAGTCCAACCATCAGTACAGGAATGCAGCACTAGAACCTCTATCAGAACCTCTATCAGTACCTCTATCAGTACATTAATACATCACCAGAACCACAATCAGTACAAGAATACCTTAACAAAATCTTCATTAGTACATTGTCAAGCCTATTACTCCTATCAATTATAATATTAGGTAAGCCCCATATACAGTTGTATCACATGAACCTACAACTCCTAGTATGTCTTTAACAATGGTAAGGAGATCCTTGGAGTTGTTTTTAACAGCCATCATCAGACTGCAGACCATACAGGAAACACCATACTTATGATGATAATAATAATAATAATAATAATAATTTTTATTTCTATAGCGCCAACATATTCCACAGCACTTTATATTTTAGGAGGAACTTGTACAGACAAAAGACATTACAGCATAACAATAAACACATAGATCAAAACAGATAACAAGAGGAATGAGGGCCCTGCTCGCAAGCTTACTGTCTATGAGGAAAAAGGGGAGACACAAAAGGTGGATGGTAACAATTGCTTTCGTAGTTCGGACCAGCCATAGTGTAAGAATCAGGTGTTCATGTAATGCTGTATGAACCAATTATCAGCCTAAGTATGTAACAGTACAGACACAGAGGGCTATTAAATGAATAAAGCATGTGAGAAGATGATATGAGGAACCTGGTTATGGTAAAAATTTTGAATGGGCCACACAGGGATAGTTATATTAATGTGTTGAGGCGGTAGGCCAGTCTGAAGAAATGAGTTTTTAGGGCACGCTTAAACTGTGGGGATTGGGGATTAATCGTATTAGCCTGGGTAGTGCAGTCCAAAGAATTGGCGCAGCACGTGAAAAGTCTTGGAGACGGGAGTGGGAGGTTCTGATTATTGAGGATGTTAACCTTAGGTCATTAGCAGAACGGAGGGCACTGATGAGCCATAGTCAGTATCACAAATAAAGATTTACACCAAGGTACCTTATAGGTGTTATCTGATTGTAGTTGGTCTCTTTCTTCTCCATCTTATCAAGACGCCATGTAGACTTTTTACATTCACAGCTCGTGTCAACAGACTTCCATCTTCATCAATTTTCTTCAGCACATCCTTACATGGTATCCTTAAAAATAATTCATTTATAATGCGCCTGAATAAAAATGTCTGCCCTGTACTGTACTCCTAAATAAATTACTACCCCACACTGTGCTTACTTCACAAAATAAGACCCCCTCACTGTCTCTTATTGTATATGGCCTCCACATTGTCCTCTCCTATAAAATATTGCCTGCACATATCCCATTTATGAATTATATCTACCAAACTGTTCCCCTTATAGCTTATAAGGAGGACAGTATGCCAGTTCTAGTTCATAACAGTCACACTTTTCACCTTATTAGCTATAGCTGCCACCATGTCTGCTCTTATTAGCTATGCAAAACGGAGAAAAGAGGAGATGATACAGCTTCCAAACTTGCAAAATTTTATTGGATTAAAAAATAATCATGACAATTCATCATGTGACTGACCATATGTGTTCTAATTGGTTGATGGTTATTTAAATTACTTTGTATTCAGCATATGAATAGCTTTGTTAAAGAATACAATGGATGTTCGAAAAGCGTAGCTCTGTCTACACTCATGATGGAATCCCTTTTTTAATCTAATAAAGTTTAGCAAGTTTGGAAGCTGAATCATCTTCTCTTTTCTCTTTTACAAGTGGTCCTTTGCAGTTCTGGGCTTCCTAGGACTCCTAGCTGAGGTGAGCTGGTTTACCTTTAGTCTCATTAGCTATAACAGCCAAACTATCTGCCCTTATTATCTATAACCTCCACAATAACCACCCTTTTTAACTATAACCACCACACTGTTCTCCATTATTATGGCCACACTGTCCACACTTATTAGATAAAACTGCACTGTCCACCCTTATGAGCTATTATCGCCACAATATCTTCTCTGATTAGCTATCACCGCCACACTGTCCCTAAATAAATGTGCCCCCTGCGATTCCCCCCTTCCATATAGGGCTCCCTCCTTAAATTGTCCCCTCACGCTTTGTTACCACATCCTGTTCTGTTACTATACGGTGTCCCCTTCTCACACTTCCCCTCTCTGCATATTTTCCCACATACTGTGCTCTCACACTATCCCCCTATGCTGCTGCTTCTCTCTACACTAGCCCCTCTCTATACTGTTCCCCACACTGCCTAGTTTCTATAAAGTACCTACTCACACTTTTTCTCTCCATACTGTCCCCTCACACTATTTCCCCAATCATAAAAGACCTGGGTTTCTTTAGCTCCATTGCAGTGCTTACCTTATTTCCATCTTCTCTGGTGCAAGAGTGACATCCGCAGCATGATCAAGTAACCTCATCACATTCCGGTACATCCCGATGACCCTCGAAGTGCCATAGGTCAGAGCTTCAATTGTACTCGCATTTGAAAGATGCGAGTACAACTAAGGAGGGAGCTGTTATTATACATGATTTCCGAGCTGGCTGTTAGATTAATAGTCGACTCGGAAAACAGATGAATCCCCAACACCTTTGAGACACCTTAGGGACAACAGCGCCCCCTTGCTGGCTGCGTCAAGGACAAATGCCCGTCATGCCCCGCCCCCCCTCTGGTTTTGCCACTGCTTTAATGGCCCTTCTTTGCATATATTTCACTATATTCCATTGTTAACATTTTCCCAAGTTTATAACTGACCAATAACATTGAATGATCAGGTATTTTGGAAGCCTTTTTAATACATCATTGCTCATTTATCATTTTTGTTTACACTTGAGAAGTAGAAAATAAACTCTGCATCTTCTTGGTTTGTGCAGGAAAATCAATAGCTGTTTCAGAAAAGTATACTTGACTATAGAGACAAAGAAGATGCTGTATCAGCATCAGGGAGGAAAGAGAAGCAATAAAACCTCCTCTCAAGATAAAAGAAACCATTACTTATCCTGTAGCACATTTTATTGAGATAAGAAAGAGAATAGACCTTTTCCTCACTTATGGAGAGAGAGCCATACAGTCATAATACCTTGCTAAATGTTTTTCTATAAAAGTATTCTTCATTTGCCATTATTTTACACAATGCTATTTATCTGCAGATCCATCATATATAGTAGTTAAAACACAGAAGCCTTCATATTAATATTTGCTGTTAAGTTAATGGATACAGAAGTGGCCCGGTACAATTGGGCAGAAACTGTTGTTTCGATTGGTGACCAACTGAGATATACAGGAAATCTGTCACATCAGCAGTCTTCCCCATGATTGTGGAGCCCACTGAAACAGACTAAGGGACCTTTTTAAATGCTTAGGAAGCCTTTGCAGGTGTTTTTTAATTATTCTAATTTACTGAGATAATGACTTTTGGGTTTTCATTGGCTGTAAGCCAGAATCATCAACATTAACAGAAATAAACACTTGAAATTGATCACTCTAGAACTGAAATAAATTAACTTTTTCATGATATTCTAATTTTGTGAGAAGCACCTGTATTTGTAATCATTCTAAACCCTTGCCATTCTTTTGGATTTTTTCAGCCTATGATCAGCACTGACTGCATTGTCAGCAGAAAAAAATGCATTATTGGACGATGCATGTGTTTGGGGCTATTCACAAATGATTGTTTGTTCGATTAATGAGCAATTGATTGTTAGCCCATATTCATCTAATGTGTATCAGGGCTTTGGATAGACTTAAAGTTGTCCACTCCTCAGACAACCTCTTCTCAATTCCTATGTTTCTCCCTTGTAAAATAATAACACTTAGGCCAGGGTCAGACTTGCGAGTACAATGTGAGAAACTTGTGCGAGTCTCTCGCATCAATACCCGGCACTACCGCCGGCACTCAGGACCGGAGTGTGCAGCTGCATAGAGATACATGCAGCCGCACACTCCGGTCCGAGTGCCGGCGGCAGTGCTGGGTATTGATGTGAGAGACTTGCGCGAGTTTCTCGTGTTGTACTCGCAAGTCTGACCCTGGCCTTACACTCACATCACTGTTTCAATGGTGTCAGCAATGTCTCTCCCAGGGATTGTGTGACATTGTTATGTCATACGATCCCTGCAACCAATCAGCGGCCCCCTTTACTATACCCACCTTCAGACAAACCACATACATCTGGTGGAAGTGAGAGCTTCAAATGTATGTGATTTCTATAAAGGCTGGGAGAAAGAAGCCATTGCTGATTGGCCGCAGGGTTCGGGTCGCTTAACATGACAATGTCACATGATCCTCTGGGAGAGCCAATGCCAACACTGCTGGAATGGTGCCGGCACCAGAGGTGAGTTTATGTCGTTAAACAAGGAGTTGAGACTGGAGTAGTGGAGAACCCCTTTAAGGTGCCATACACATTAGTGCATAATCAGATGTACCTGCTAATTTCTGTGGGACCAGTCCAGAATTATATGTGAATTTCAATTACTCATCTGATAAGCTGCTACCAAGGTGTCTGGCAGTAGCGTAATCCCTTCTCCCCATTCAAAATTTGTGCACTCTTGTCTGCCTTGAGCATGCATGTGTATGGCGGGAACCTGTGATGGCTGCAGTAGAGGGCGGAAGTAAGTGATGGCTGCAGTAGATGGCGGAAGTAATGATGGCTGGAGTTGATAGCATCTTTATGGTTTGTTATAGTATATCAGTGTAGCTTAAAGCTAAAATTCTGGACAGCAGACAGTTTGGTGCTGTTGTGTTTAGCACACAGGTTGGCCAATGCAAGCTGCCAAGCTCTTGGATGTGATTAGGATTTTGATATTTATGAAAATTCTGAAGCATATTCCTGGAGTCAGGGTCTGTCTCACTGCTTTATGCTGCCCTCAGATAGGCCAGCATAGACTTGGTGACAGATTCAGCATGTAAACGTTAACCCCTTTCAGACACAAGATGTATTGTGGGTTTATGAAGTGGGCTTAGTTTGGTATCATTGTAATTATTCTAACCTAAAGTATCATGTTTCCAGGTCATTTTTGTGCAAACTGAGTGCCATAAAATCAAAACTCTAAAAACAATAACAGAATTGTGATTGTCACCATTTCACCCCACTTTGAATATTTGAACATTTTTCGGTATGATATATGATAAATGGTGTTACTCAAAAACTACAACTCATCCCATATAAAACAACTTATATTTTATGATTACTGCTATGGAAACGTAAAAAATAAAAATTTATGGCTACTGGGAAAAGAAGGAAAAAGTAAGGCCGGGGTCACACTACCGTACAATACTGGCGAGTGCTATGCAAGAAAACATTGCTTAGCACTTGGCCCAGTGTTAATCTATGGTGCAGCTCACATCAACATATTTTTTCTCAGGGGTATTTGACGTGCGTGTAAAATCGCAGCATGCTGCGATTGGCACCGAGACTCGGCTGAGACTCATCAATGCAAGCCTATGGGTGCAAGAAAAACTCAGACGCTACATGGACCATCCGTCTAGCTTGCAACAAATACGCACACATTTTCCTCAATTCAGCCCATTGAGCAATTTAATTCAATTGGGAAAATCAGTGAGAAATGTAAAGCCATACATATGCCATACACATAGATGCGAGAAAAATCGCATCATCACATTGCAAGCGCATTACACACGGATGACCATACGGAAAACACTTGTGCGACTCTCGGCAGGGAGATTCGGACTAATTTTCCATACGTTTAGTGTGCCGCCGGCCTATTGGACAAAGACTGGCTCCAAAGGGAAGAGGTTAATAAGAAGAATTGTCTGTTCACTGACCGCAAGTAGATGAAGAGCTGAAAAGGTATAAAGTCTTAAAGAGTTGTACTCTATTCACTTAAGATTATTATTTATTTATATAGCACCATTGATTCCATGGTGCTGTACATGAGAAGGGGTTACATACAAATGACAGATATCACTTAGGGGTACTCCACACTAAGCGAGATCGCTGATGCATCACCGATTTTGTGACGCAACAGCGACCTCGCCAGTGATCTCGGTACTTGTGACACTTAGCAGCGATCAGGCCCCTGCTACGATGGCGCTGATCGTGCTCGAATGTCCTGAGACATTTTTTGATCGCTGGTGTCCCGCTGGCCAGCATGCATCGCTCTGTTTGAAACCAATGAGCGACCTTGTTAGCAACTCAGAAATCATGGACGCATGCGGGAGTCGTCAGAATCGCTGCTGTGTGACACTAAGCAACGCACCAGCGATCCCGTCGAGATCGTTGCTGCGTCGTTGGGTAAATTTGACTGTTTGACAGCTTACTCTTGACCATTTAGCGACGCACCAGCGATCCTTACCAGGTTGTATCGTTGTCGGGATTGCGGGTGCGTCGCTTAGTGTAATGTACCCTTACAGTAAGCAAACTAACAATCACAGACTGATGCAGGGGGAGATGACCCTGCCCTTGCGGGCTTACATTCTACAGGATGGTGGGGAAGGAGACAGTAGGTTGGTGAGGCGGTAACTCCGGTAGTGGTGAGGAGGCAGCGGGGTCATTGCAGGCTGTAAGCTTTCCTGAAGCAGTGGGTTTCCAGGTTCCGTTTGAAGGATCCGAATGTGGTTGATAGTCGGACATGTTGGGCC
This sequence comes from Dendrobates tinctorius, assembly GCF_039654945.1. Lineage (NCBI taxonomy): Eukaryota > Metazoa > Chordata > Amphibia > Anura > Dendrobatidae > Dendrobates > Dendrobates tinctorius. Next base: position 26,309,199 of record NW_027361741.1, on the reverse strand, counting down.
ACAGAATTCCAGAGGATCGGGGATATTCGTGAGAGTCTTGGAGGCGATTAGGTGAGGAGTGAATAAGTGTGGAGGAGAGAAGGAGGTTGTGTGGAGTTTCATTGCGATTCCAGATACTGAAGAGTTTCTTAGGTTTTAAGGTCTCGTTCTGCTTCTTCGCAGACACCATTTTCCTGAAAAAGCCACTTTTGGATTTCTTGCTATCCGTCACTCTATCTGACCACTTGGACCCCCAGCGATACCAAGGATGAGCCTCTGGAGCCCAGTCTTGAATAGAGTGGTGTGAATGCACAACCTCAGTCTATGTGACTACTTGAAATACCCATGCGCTGTACTAGGCAGTCCCATAGGTAAAGATGGGAGGATCTATTCGCAGGACTCCGGTTCCACTGGCCAGGTCCGTATTCTGTGACTGCTGGAGAGGAGGCTCTTCTTTTGATTAGCCAGATCAAACAACTTCTGGTTCTTCTGATTTTGGAGGCCTCAGACGATATGACTGTGCATCTATACCGCGGGTGTCATCGCTGGTGGTGAGCCCATGGACGGCCGGGGCACAGACACTGCCCCCAACATCTCAGTTCTGGAGTCACATTGGAACATACTATAAATTGTCCCATACTTTCTGCAATCATTTCTAACATAGATAACTAACAAGATAATATTAATCCGACTTCTCAGAAATTGTGCACAAATTGCAGGGAAAAAAAATACAAAAAAGAAATGGAACATACTGCAATTAATACAAACCTAGAATGATAACAAATAACCACTTGTTCTTTAGGAAATTCACAGCATTTTCAACCTTACAAGTCTCATAATACCTTAAAAATATTATCCACGTTCAGTTTGCCATTAGCTGTTAAATAAAATGTTAAGTTATAATTTACACTGACTTTGCCCCAAAGGTAATGGCTTCATATTGCAGGCGATATTTCAATAATGAACTTTTCAAAGTGCAAAGATAGAAAAACATGCATGTATTATTCTTCATTTTACCGCGGATCTGTCCTGTCCTCTTCAGATTGTCATAGCAACCCACATTAGCGGAGTCTTCCTGCAAAAATTACCATCAACCGTGCAGGAGAACTCCGATAAGAGACTCATAATGGTCATAATTGAAACCTCCCATAAAAATATTCACGCTTACATTGAGTGAAATTAAAAATGGAGCGGATTGTTAGTCTTACGTGCCGAGTGATATTTAGGGGTAATTATTTTATAATGTATTTGTTATTTTGTACTGCATTCATAAACCGCAGCCACCCATCCACTCATTACACCGGTGTGCAGTCATTGCTGAAAAATGAAGTGCTATTTCATCTGCTTCAGAGGACGCTGGGAGACAAAAGATAAGCTAGAGAGAATGGAGTGAAGCCTTACAGAGGATCTGTCACTAAATTTCATTATACAAAATCCCTCCATTAGTAAATAAATGTCTAACACCTGATGAGGCTGGTGTACTTACTTTGAAAATCTATGTTAGTGCTGAGTCTGATAAAGGTTGGTAAAGACTGGAAAGACTTTGGAAACTTACCAACTCTTCCAAGATGATCCCTTTTTCTGGGATCCTCTTCCACATGTTGGAATAGTTAGCTAGTATGACTTAGAGCTAGCATGGCAGCGCGGTGCTGCTCTGATTCCAAGCTGCGTATTATCTGTTGCCTGCCATACAGGGTCTGTGGCATGTCACTAGTATACAGCTATTCTTTCCTAAAAGCGGTAATAATAAGGGAGAATACTTCTGAATATGGGACAAGGCTCCCCAACCCGCTGCTCGGGAGTCCCCCACATGTGGCTCGCATCCCCCTCATGCAAGTGAGTGCCTGTAGTAGCATACATTGGGGCATTATTACTTAAGGTGGCACTGAAGGGACATTATTACTTTTTAAGGGGCACACAAGACATTATTAACTTCAAAGAAGGCACTTTTTAAAAAAGTACTCTTGGAATTACTACTTTATATGGGGACACTTGGCATTATTATTTTATAAAGGGGCACTAAGGGTCCACATATTTTATAACGGGGTATAGGCCATTATCACTTCATCAGACAGCACTCGGGACATTATTACTTTATAAATGGGGATTTTAGTAAGTATTATCATTTTATAAGGAGAAAGTGGGGGAATTATACATTTCAAAGAGACACACGGGGGCTTCTGCAATTTATGTTCATGTACTGTGATTACGTTTCAGAGTTGAATGTGACTCTCAAGATAAGAAAGGTTGGGGGATCCCGGATATAGGGCATATAAGATGAGCCATGGTTTTTATTCATCTGGAACTGAAAAGAAAAAAGTCTTGTTACAAATATTTTCTCAAATAGATTTTATTGGTTTTATAATAAAAGGAAATAGAGAAAGGATTCAGAAATAATTGGGATAACTCAAAGGGGTCCATAATATTTGTTATATTTAGAACATTAAAGATATTATACATAAAGCCAAGTATTAATTAAGAATAAAGGAGTTTAGTGGCTGGCAAAATTATTCACTCCCCCCTTCCTGTTGCGAGAGTTCCGCAAGAGTTAGATTTTAATCCATTGGCGTGGACTGGTTCAAACTTTTTTTTAATAGCATTGCTTATAATTTTAATGGATCTCCAACAAAGTGTTAATCCGCACAGCTGGGAAGCTCATTCATTGCACAAATAGCTGTGTAAGCTGGTGCTGCAAATATGCGTACTATGAGAAGTGCTCCATAAACCGGGGTGCCACTCCAAAGCAATTAGTCACAGCGGCTACACCAAAAAAGAAAACGGATGGCACTCACCGGTTAAAATCTTCTTTATTCCAATACTTTAAAACATCGGCATAGGGAGGATGGGAGCGGGAGTGGAAATGACGACAGACGTTTTGCGCTGCAGTAGCACTTCTACTGGTCTCTGTGAGTGCCATCCGTTTTCTTTTTTGGTGTAGCCGCTGTTATAATTTTAATGGTCCTTGATTGATTTATGTTTGACCCCTTATATATATGTAAAAAAAATTAAAAAAAAATCTTTCTGCACAAGAAAATTAAGGTCGATAACGTTTTTCCAGCACTGATCATCATTGCTAAATTTGCTGAATAGTCCAGCAAAAATGTGCATATAATATATATCTTTAGTAATAAAATATTACACTCATGAACTTTGATTAATGAGACATTTACCTTTTTTTTTCTACATTTTTAGAAGCTGCCAAAGTATGACCAGCCTGTTCAGCAACACAGCGTCACCCGTGAAAGAAAATACCTCTTCGCTCCCCCGGAAGCAGGCCTGCAGTAAGCCACCTCTCCGAGCCCTCTATGATTTGCTTCTGGCACCCATGGAAGGGGTAAGGATATGACCTTGATAGATGTTTATTGTCCTTTTTTAAGAGACTGTTAGGGCAATATGATTGATTAATGACATTACTTATAAGATGACTACTTATGGCCAACAAGGCTCAGGAGGCTAGTTCTATTTATATATTTTATACTATGTTTATGTACCTTAGTAATAGAAACTAAAGTGTATAGCTCTGCTGCTGTTTCCTATTATTTATAGCATAACAATGTAATTTAGAGCATTATACACAACATGTAATCACTCACCTGTCACTGTGGGTCTCTAGTCTTCACTAAAATGCATGGTATAATGCCAGACATCGGATATATACAGAGGGAAATATCCCGAACTGGGAGGAAACCAGAAGTAACCAAGTAACAAGGAACATACAAACTTCATGCAGATGATGCCTCTCATTGATGTTAAAGGGGTTGTCCACCACTCGGATAACCCCTTATCAATCACCATCGTTCCCCCATGTAAAATACTCACAGATATTCATACCTCTGTTGCGGGCGCCTGCTCTCCCGGGGCTTGCATGACGTTATGTCATATGAGCCCTGCAGCCTTTTCAGGCAAATTCCGCCTAAAAAGTGGTAAAATAACGCCAATAAGAATTAACTTATGCACAGTAATATCATAATGACTTGCTGTGCATATGTTCCAATTTTGTAACTTTTTTTTAACCGCTTGAGGCTTTGAAAGCTGTGAAGCTGCTAAAAGAAGTGACCAGTTGTGACATCGGCGGCCGTACCCACCGATGCCCCTTTAGCGGCGGTGCCCGCCGCAGCTTCCTCTCACCTGCCTCCCCCTGCTCGCGCGTCCTTCCGCGCTGCTTGCCGCTCTGCTGCGGGTAACCGCGCCGGCCTTAGGCCGCGCGCGCGCGTTCCTCCGGCCTCTGTTGGCAGGGGGCGTCGCTAGGGGAGGGTCTGTAGGGCGCACTTCCGGTCTCCGCATATATCAGGCGCCCGCTCCATTCTGAGGGCGCCTGATGATTGTTTGTGACTCGCAGCACCCATCCGCCTTACCTTTTTCAGTGTTCCCTGCCTATCCTTGTTGCTCCGTTGTCTGCCCTGTTCCTGGTCCTTGTCCGTCAGCCTGTCTCCTTCCGTGGTCCTCCCTGTACCTTTCCTGTAGTCTTCCTGCCATCACCTTCTGCCTTCCTCCCCGCTACTCCTGCTCTGTCTGCCAGTCCTCCGAGTCGTCCCTGCTGGCTCCGGCTGTCGCGGTTCCGCCCCCTGTGGTCCTGCCCCTAACGATCCCTGTACAGGGGTCGGTCTTCACCAGGTACGCTCGGCCCAGTGGCTCCGGATCCGCGATCCAGGGGGTCCACTCTTGGACGTATTGCCAGAGGCGTCACAGTATCATCAGGCCATGGATCCCGCCGGTGCCGCAGCCGCCACACAAAAGGAATTACTTTTCCTTCGTGAAAATCAGAGCCGGATAATGTCCTTTATGAAGTCTATGGACACCCGGTTGTCCGCCCTGCAGACCTCTGACCCCGGACACGCTCCCCTCTTAGTCAGCCTTCAGCAGGAGCTCGCGCAGCAGCGCGACGCCCAATCCCACATCTTGGGTTACATGGCATCCGTGGATGACCGATTACAGGCCCTGCAATCCTCTGCTGCCGCTGCAACTTCCTCCCCGGATGTAGCCTCTACCCCGGCTCCCCGTCTGGGCAAACCCCCCAGGTACAGTGGAGATCCCAAGTTATGCCGGGGCTTTTTAAATCAATGCAGGCTACATTTTGAGCTTGCCCCCCTTCAGTACCCCACTGACCGCGCCAAGGTGGCGTTCGTTGTGTCCCATCTCGAGGGTGAGGCCCTGTCCTGGGTGAACCCCTTATGGGAGAGAGATGACCCCGTCGTGTTAAGCATACAGACCTTCTTAGAAACCTTTCGCAAGGTATTCGATGAACCGGGTCGCTTAGCGTCCTCCACTGAGGCCCTTTTTAACCTCCGCCAGGGTTCCCTCACAGTGGGGCAATATGCCATCCGCTTCCGGACCCTCTCTTCTGAGTTGGGGTGGAACAATGAGGCCCTTGTAGGAGCCTTTTGGAGAGGCCTCTCCAGTAAGATCAAGGATGAGCTTGCCGGGCGTGACACCCCCACCACTCTGGAGGACCTTATTTCGCTAGCCACTCGCATAGACCTCCGCTTTCAGGAGCGCGCTCGAGAGGCAGTCGGAGAGAGGAGGTCCTTTAGGCTGTATCAGGCTCCTGTCCCCCGTTTCCCGGTATCTCCCGTTAGCACCGCTCCTGAGCCTATGCAGGTCGATCGTGTCAGGCTGTCCGAGCAACGCCGCAGGGAGAGGATGACCAAGGGTCTCTGCCTGTACTGTGGGGGTGCCAACCATTTTGTGCGTACTTGTCCGGAGAAGCCAGAGAGATCGGGAAATGCCTCCACCTAGGTCAGGTAAGAGAGGACCCCCTAGGTGATCAAAATTCCTCTCTTCCCCTTACCCTTTCTGCTTTGCTAATTACAGGTCGGGGGCGTGGATCTGTGGAGGCGTATGTGGACTCGGGTGCTGCCGGTAATTTCATCCGCCAGGAGGAGGTTGACAAACTCCAGATTCCGGTGTTGGTATTGAAGAACCCTCGCGCTATTTCCTCCGTTGACGGTAAACCTTTACCCGGACTCATCACCATGGTTACCGCCGAAGTAGACCTTCAAATCGGAGCTCTCCACCTCGAGAAGATTGCCTTCTATGTCTTGCCACAACTAGCCCATGCTGTTCTCCTAGGGCTTCCCTGGCTCAGACGGCACGAGCCTGTGATTGACTGGCGCTCTGGGGAAGTTCTCCGTTGGGGGCACTCCTGCCAGGAGCACTGCCTACGGGCTCTCACGCGTCCCCGTCCATGCTTGAAGCCTGCCGACCTCCCGGGTCTACCCGCACCCTATCACACGTTTGCCGACGTGTTTAGCAAGAAGGAGGCGGATTCCTTACCCCCTCATCGCTCCTATGACTGCCCTATCGACCTAGTTCCTGGTGCCACTCCTCCCAGAGGGAGAACTTATCCTTTGTCCCCAGCAGAGACCTCGGCTATGTCGGAATATATACAGGAAAATCTGGCCAAGGGGTTCATCCGGAAGTCCTCGTCCCCTGCGGGCGCAGGCTTCTTCTTCGTCCGGAAGAAAGATGGGTCCCTGCGACCTTGTATTGATTACCGGGGCCTGAACAACATCACGGTTAAAAACCGGTACCCGCTCCCGCTGATTCCTGAACTCTTCGACCGGCTGAGGGGGGCCAGAATCTTCACGAAGTTGGATCTGCGGGGAGCTTACAACTTAGTCCGAATCCGAGCGGGGGACGAGTGGAAGACGGCCTTCAATACCCGGGACGGCCATTATGAATACTTGGTCATGCCGTTCGGTCTCTGCAATGCTCCAGCGGTGTTTCAGGAATTCGTAAATGAGGTGTTCCGAGACCTACTCTATTCCTGCGTGGTGGTGTATTTGGACGATATCCTCGTTTTCTCGACCGACCTCTCCTCCCATCGGAGAAGTGTACGCATGGTCCTGCAGCGCCTTCGAGAAAATCGTCTTTACGCCAAGATCGAGAAGTGCCTTTTTGAGCAAACAGCCTTACCCTTCTTGGGGTATATCATCACGGAGTCCGGTCTTAGGATGGATCCGGAGAAGCTGTCCGCGGTACTCCAGTGGCCTCGTCCAGTTGGCATAAAGGCCATCCAGCGTTTCCTCGGCTTCGCTAATTATTACCGGCAGTTTGTACCCCACTTCTCTACAGTCACCAAGCCCATTACGATCCTGACCCGTAAGGGGACGAAGCCTAACGTCTGGCCTTCTGAAGCCGAGGACGCCTTTCTGACCCTGAAACGCTCGTTTGCTTCTGCTCCGATCTTACACCGTCCAGTGGCTAGTAGGCCCTTCATCCTGGAAGTTGACGCCTCCTCCACTGGAGCTGGGGCAGTTCTCTCCCAACAGGCTCCATCTGGACGTCTTGTCCCCTGCGGGTTCTTCTCCAAATCCTTTTCTCCCGCGGAGTGCAACTACTCCATTGGGGACCGGGAATTATTGGCCATTAAGATGGCGCTGGAGGAATGGCGATATCTGCTCGAGGGGGCAGTGCACCCCTTTACTATCTTCACGGACCACAAAAACCTGGCCTACCTGCAATCTGCCCAGAGACTCAACTCCAGACAAGCCAGGTGGGCTCTGTATTTTTCCCGTTTTGAGTTTAAGCTCCATTTCCGGCCCGGCAGTAAGAACATCAAAGCTGACGCGCTTTCCAGGTCTTTGCAGCCACCAGAGAAGGAGGAGGACCCATCTTATATCATCGAGCCGGCTAAAGTTATCTCCGTGGCCCCCGTGAGGTTCTCTAACCCTCCGCCTGGCAAGACCTTCGTTCCTCCAAACAAACGTCTGGAAGTACTGCGCTGGGGTCATTCTTCCAAGGTTGCTGGGCACGTTGGGATTAAGAAGACTCTTTTGCTTCTGTCCCGGTATTACTGGTGGTCCTCTCTCCACCAGGATGCAAAGGACTTTGTAGCCTCCTGCAGGACTTGTGCTCAGAACAAGATTCCAAGGACTCTGCCCTCCGGCCTCCTTCATCCGTTGCCTGTGCCAGAGGCTCCTTGGCAGCAAATCGCCATGGACTTCGTGACTGATCTGCCCCGCTCTGCAGGATGCACTACCATCTTGGTCGTCGCTGACCGCTTTTCCAAAATGGCCCATTTTATTCCCCTGGTCGGACTGCCATCTGCTCCAAAGTTGGCCGAGATCTTTATCCACCACGTGTTCCGGCTACATGGTCTCCCTCTGCGAATCGTGACCGATCGTGGGGTCCAGTTTACTTCCCGATTCTGGAGGGCCCTCTGTCGGCTCCTGGGCACGTCTCTCGACTTCTCCTCAGCGTATCATCCTCAAACCAACGGCCAAGTGGAACGGATTAACCAAATTCTGACCACCTACCTACGCCACTTTTCTAACGCCCATCAAGATAATTGGGTCTCTCTTCTACCTTGGGCGGAATTCGCTCATAATAATCATTCCAGCGAATCAACGTCCAAGACACCGTTCTTTGTGGTAACTGGGCTAAATCCTGGGGTTCCATTGCCTTTTTCCGCATCATCCGGAGTTCCTGCAGCAGACACTCTCGCCAAGGAGTTTTCACAAATTTGGAAGGAGACCAGAGAGGCGCTCGAGCTGGCCAACGTCCGAATTAAGAGACACGCGGACAAAAGACGAAGGGATCTACCCCCGTACCAGCCCGGGGACAAAGTCTGGCTTTCTACCAAACATATCCGCCTGAAGGCCCCTGCTTACAAATTAAGTCCTCGGTACATCGGGCCTTTTGAAATACTTGGGCGCATTAACAAGGTAGCCTACAAATTGAGGTTGCCGGCGTCACTCCGGGTCCCTAACGCCTTCCATATCTCGCTCCTCAAACCTGTGGTCTTGAATCGGTTCCAACCAACCTCCATGTCTTCTCCCTCGCCCATTTGTTCTAACAATGTCTTTGAAGTAAAGGACATCCTGGCTATGAAAAGGGTCAAGGGTAAAACTCTTTTTCTTATCGACTGGAAGGGTTTTGGCCCAGAGGAGAGGTCCTGGGAGCCCCGAGAAAATGTCGATGCCCCCCTTATCATGAAAAGATTTCTGACCAGCCTCAGAAGGAGAGGGCATATGGGAGGGGGTACTGTGACATCGGCGGCCGTACCCGCCGATGCCCCTTTAGCGGCGGTGCCCGCCGCAGCTTCCTCTCACCTGCCTCCCCCTGCTCGCGCGTCCTTCCGCGCTGCTTGCCGCTCTGCTGCGGGTAACCGCGCCGGCCTTAGGCCGCGCGCGCGCGTTCCTCCGGCCTCTGTTGGCAGGGGGCGTCGCTAGGGGAGGGTCTGTAGGGCGCACTTCCGGTCTCCGCATATATCAGGCGCCCGCTCCATTCTGAGGGCGCCTGATGATTGTTTGTGACTCGCAGCACCCATCCGCCTTACCTTTTTCAGTGTTCCCTGCCTATCCTTGTTGCTCCGTTGTCTGCCCTGTTCCTGGTCCTTGTCCGTCAGCCTGTCTCCTTCCGTGGTCCTCCCTGTACCTTTCCTGTAGTCTTCCTGCCATCACCTTCTGCCTTCCTCCCCGCTACTCCTGCTCTGTCTGCCAGTCCTCCGAGTCGTCCCTGCTGGCTCCGGCTGTCGCGGTTCCGCCCCCTGTGGTCCTGCCCCTAACGATCCCTGTACAGGGGTCGGTCTTCACCAGGTACGCTCGGCCCAGGGGCTCCGGATCCGCGATCCAGGGGGTCCACTCTTGGACGTATTGCCAGAGGCGTCACACCAGTCTATTGTTTAGGTGCCACTATGTTATATGTAAGATTTTTTTTTAAAAGACACAGGCATTAAAGCCACTGCAAAAACAATATAAAAGACAGCAGAAGATGCTTCAGGAAAAATATTGCTGGCGTTTTCCTGAAGCATCTACTATTTCAAAATCACACCACCTGCGTCTAATATATGTCATCTGCACATTCCCTAAATGCAGCAACTGAAAATCAGAGATTAATAAGAACAAATATTAAACATGTATCACACACCATCTTTCAATCACACACAGCTCCCGACACTTTAACCACCTAAATGCTGCGATCCCCATGCTATGCAAGCGATCAGCTTGCAAAAAATAATAGTCATAGTGGGACAAAGTAAAAAAAAAATTTTGAAATAATTGTACAGATATTTTTAAAAACATTTAAAAAAAAAATCAAAAGATATTGTACCAGTAAATAAATATTCGTATGGAAAAAAAACCCCAAAAAGAACGTTTGGTATTGCCGCATTCGGAAGGACTCAACCTATAAAACTTCCCCATTAATTAATCCCTTTAGTGAACACCATAAAAAAAACAAGAAACAATGCTTTATCATCATACCGCCCCTCCCCCCAAAAAGTGGAATAAAACGCGATCAAAAAGAAGGATATACCGCATTTTTCAGATTATACGACGCATCGGACCATAAGATTCATCCCAAGTTTTAAAAATTAATGCATCAAATGGGGGTCCGAATTACAGTCCTGAATTCAGCTCACCCTGGAGGGATCAGCAGCGCTGGTGGAGCAGAGTCACAGGGGATGTTTGGTGGTCCAGTGATGATATGACCCTGACTGGTTCGGTGGTGCAGGGGCTCTGCTGACATTTTGAGAAAGCCTGGAGCCCCCGAACTTTTATCGCCCGGATGCTGTAGCCTCCAGGAAAATGGCCGCCGGAGGCGGCACATGCACAGATTGAGATCTCGGCAACAAGATCTCGGGAGATGAGATCTCGTTGCTAAGATCTCATTCTGTGCATGCGCCGCCTCGGGCGGCCATTTTCCCGGAGGCCACAGCTTCAAGGCAATGGAAGTGCGGGGGGCTCCTGGCTTTCAGAAAATGTCGCCGGAAACCTCGCACCTCCGAGCACCACTGAACCTGCTGCATCGGGACGGGAGTAAGATCGTCACCCTGCAGCGTTGGACCACAGGAAGAATCGCCCGATTCCTGCTGCCACCTCGCTAATTGTAAGTGGGGTATATTTCGACTATAAGACGCACCCCCGTTTTCTCCCAAATTTTTTTGAGAAAAAAGTGCGTGTTATAGTCTGAAAAATACGGTAAATAAACATGGTACCGCTGAAACGTCATCTTGTCCAACAAAAGACAAGCCCCAATACAGCGTCATCAGTGGAAAAATAAAAAGTTATAGCTCTCAGAATAAAACGATGCAAAAATAATTATTTTTTCTATAAAATAGCTTTTATTGTGTAAAAGCACCAAAAAAAAGATGTAAATGAGGTATCACTGTAAACGTACTGACCCAAAGAATAAAACTGCCTTATCAATGTTACCACACGCGGAATCGCACAAAACAACCCCCCCCCGCCAAAAAAAAATCCTGAATTGCTGTTTTTTGTACAATCTGTCTTCGAAAAATCAGAATAGAAAGCAATCAAAAAATGTCATATCTTTGAAAATGGTACAAATAAAAACGTCAGCTCGTCCTGAAAAAAACAAGCCCTCACATGATTATTATAATAATTATGCCAAAATATGGAAAAATTATAGCTCTTAAAATATGGTGGTAGTTTTTGCAGTAAAACGCATCTTTTAGTGTGTGACAGCACCCAAACATAAAAACTCCATATAAATCTTGCATCGCTGTAATCGCACCAACCTGAAGAATAAAGTCGCCTAATCTCTTGTACCACATGAGGAACAGCGTAAAAAATAAATAAAACCTATTCTTCACCTGTTGATTTTTTAATTCTGCCGCCCAAAGATCGCAGTAAGGCCGGGATCACACATGCGAGAAGCTCGGATGAGTCTCGCATCTTAATACCCAGCAATGCCGCCGGCACTCGGGAGCGGAACGTGCAGCTGCATGTATTTCTATGCAGCCATACGCTCCGATCTGAGTGCCGGCGGCAGTGCCGGGTATTAAGATACGAGACTCGTCCGAGTTTCTCGCATGTGTGATCCTCGCCTAAGGCTCAGCGCACTTTTACCCTGCGCTCTGCGCTGAGCACTTACACCGGGCTTTCCGTGTAAATCTCTGAAATATGTGATTCAGATTCCCAATAATGAGGCAGATGGAGGCACTGTGGATGTCGTCTGACCCGTGATCCGGCGGTGTCCGTCTTTTTAGGATTGCATAAAAGTGCCATCGACCACAGTTTTGTGCACTTCTGAAAAAGACACCACTGAACAGAGGCCACATGAAGTCCGGAGTAACTCTGCTGCCTGATTATACTGAATGGATCCCTCAGGGGTTTCATCTGAATCATTTCACTCAGAGATTTAGATGGAAACCCCAAAGTAAGTGCTCAGCGTAGAGCGCCGGATAAATGTGATCCCAAACGTTATGTAAAATGTTCCCAATAAAAGCTTCAACTCAATCCACAGAAAAAGCAAGTCCCCACTCAGCTCTTTCATCTGTTAACGCATATATAGGAGGCTTCCACATTACTGGTAGTAGTACAAAGGCTCTGGAAAAGCAAAATGGCTCCTCACCCGCCAAAAAAAATTCATCAAATTTTCACCTCCCAAATCCAAATGCCTCCTCCCTTATGAGCCCCACAGAATACCTAAACCACATATAGCGTCCACATGTATGGCATTTCTGAAGCGATGAGAGCCCACCTAACTTACGGGTACATGTTTCCAGAAGCACATTGTAACGGTCAGGGGATGGACAAAGTCCGAGAGTGGACCCTCTGGGTCGCGGATCTGGAGCCCCTGGGTCGAGCGCGCCAGGTGATGACCGACCCCTATACAGGGATCGTTAGGGGCAACACCGCAGAGGACAGAACCGCGACAGCCGGTACCAGGAGGGGCGGCTCGGGGACACGGAGTACTGCGGGGCAAGGGCACCGGACGGGGATCCAGAGAACCAGAGCCAGGATATAGGAGGAAGCAGCCAGGTAGCAGCTACTAGAGGGTAGCACAGGAGTGGACGCAGGAGCGAAAGGGTTACAGACTAGGAGGACCCAGAAGGGAGACACCAGGGTGGAATACGGAAGGGCCGTGACCCAAGGGACCAGGAGGAAGGGGCGAGGAGAAGGAAGGACAGGGCAGAGACAGCCAGGGAGAAGGAGAGGGAGCTAACAGGAAGCTTTAGACAAACAGTGGGGCCAGAACAGAGTGTGGAGTATCACACAATCCTCAGGCGTCCTCTCTACAATGAGGACGCCTGAAATACCTTAGGGTCCGGAAGTGGGAGGTACGCCCAGCCCTCAGCGCCGCCCACCGCCGGCAGAAGAAGGAGTGCTGGCGCGCGCCCGCGGCCTAAGGAGAGGGCGCAGAGAAGTATCAGAGCAGGAGGCAGGGTAAGAGCGCGCGCTGTGGCGAGGACGCTGACGGGGGGCGGTGGCAGCTGGTGCTGCCGACGAGGCCACGCGACCGGGCCCTGCCGCGGATGCTACACACATGCTGGGCATAACGTACTGGTCACTATAACGTACTGGTCACTACAACAGCGGTCTGCAATTTTCACTCAGCAACATTCATTGATGATTGTTTATGGAGTCAAAATCGGCACTACACCTGTTGATAAATTCCCAAAGGGGTATAATTTCCAAAATGGGGTCACTTGAGGGGGGATTCTGCTCTTCTAGCAATTAGGAGCTGTGTATATAGAGTCCGCAAACTGTTCTAAGAAAATCTGTGCTCCAAGAGGCAAATAATGCTCCTTTCCTCCCGAGTCTCTTCATATGGCTAAGCAGTACTGTACAGCCACATAACAGGTATTGCCACGTTCAGTGGAAATTGTGGTACAAAGTATGGGTGCCATTTTTACCCACTTCTTGAATGAAAATGTAAACTCTGGGGTTAAAACAAAATTTGGGTGGTAAAAATGTAGTTATTTTTTCTTCACTGCCTAGTGGTATAAAATTCTTTGACACACCCGTGGTGTCAATATGATCACTGCACCCCTAGATAAATTCATTGAGAGGTGTAGATTGTAAAATGGGGTCACTTATGGGGGGTTTCTGCTGTTCTGGCACCTCATGGGCTCTCCCAGTGGGTCATGGCACATGCAAACCATAACATTAACCCCTTTCCGACGTTGGGCGTAAATTTACGCTGATCTTGGACTCCCTCCCTTTGCTGTGGGCTCCGGCGGTGAGCCCACATTTTTCCTGGGACATGTCAGCTAAATTGTGCCCAGAATACCCGTTGAATGCCGCTGTCAAACGCTGACAGCGGCATTTAACTCACGCTTGCAAACCCGCCCACTGGTGACCAACATCACATGACCGCAGGTCACTGTAACGCAGGAATTGCAGAGCAAGGCTGTATAACAAGGTTGTTTAATTGGCTAACAAAGAAAAGGGTGTCAGTGGTCTCCTCGTAGGGAGTTAATAACATTAACCAATGGCTAGTAACAAGGGCAGTAAACAAAGGGTTAACGCGACAGTCTGATATGTAAATGGCACTTATTGTGGTCTTCTTTGGTCGTCATTCGATTATAATCCGATGGGAGTTGTAGTACCAGCATCGGCCGGCGTGGCGTCCTTAGGTGGATCCAGCGAATCACGGTCCAGCTTCTGGCGGCAGCGGGCGGTCACCGGTTTTACCCACTGAGCCCCTAGTCCATAAATCTGTGCAGCTGAAGTTAGGAGCGTTGCAGGAGTCTCTGTCCAACATGTGTGCTGCTGCTGCTTGTCTATCGGTAAAGGGGAGCGCACCTTGGGACCCTGCACCTGGCAAACACTCCTCCGCACGAGCGCAGCCCTCTGCCTAGCCAGGCGTGCGACGCTCTGCACACTCACTGTCTGTCTTGAGCGCTCGCTTAATCTCTGCCGTGGCTTGTGTCCGCGCTGTCTGTCACCCTGCGGAGCGCGCCACACGCCTGCTTCTGCTCGTGCTGCCGGCGAGAAACTAACTCCTGCTTCGTGCGCTTTCAGCTCTGTTTCCAGCTTAAACACGCCCCCTCTTCCCGGGTCATGTGACCTGTCCGGTCCCCTATTCCTCCCCCCAGGCAACATGTGAGCAACCTCGACAGTTTCGGACCTGGCTCAATACACGTACCCGCTGTCTGGTCTTCCTCCTTACAGCATCACAACCAGAGGTCTCCTGGAGACCTCTATGGTTGTCACTGCCGGCTTGCTGTGAGCGTCACCCGATGGTCGGCGCTCATAGCAAGTGAGTAATTCTACTACATAGAGACGATCTGATCATCGCCTCTATGTAGTAAAGCAGATTGTGTTTTGACAGCTTCTAATCTCCCATGGAGACTATTGAAACATGCCAAAAGTAAAAAAAAAATATTATTAAAAATATAAAAAAAACAAAATATGAAAGTTCAAAGCAACCCCCTTTCACTCCATTCAAAATAAAAAAAATCAAACATACATGTATTTGGTATCACTGTGTTCAGAATCGCCCGATCTGTCAATAAAAAAAGGATTAACCCATTGGCTAAACGCCGTAGCAAGAAAAAAGTCAAAACGCTAGAATTACTTTTTTTTGGTTGCCGCAACATTGCATTAAAATGCAATAACGGGCAATCAAAAGATTGTATCTGCACCAAAATGATATCATTAAAATCTCCAGCTCGGCGCGCAAAAAATAAGCCCTCACCCAACCCAAGATCACGAAAAATGGAGACGCTACGGGTATCAGAAAATGGCGCAATTTTTTTTTTTAACAAAGTTTGGAATTTTTTTTCACCACTTAGATAAAAGAGAACCTAGACATGTTTGGTGTCTATGAACTCGTAATGACCTGGAGAATCATAATGATTGGTCAGTTTTAGCAATTAGTGAACCTAGTAAAAAAGCCAAACAAAAAATGTGTGGGATTGCACTTATTTGCAATTTCACTGCGCTTGGAATTCTTTTCCCGTTTTCTATTACACAATATGGTAAAACCAATGATGTCATTCAAAAGTACACCTTGTCCTGCAAAAAACAAGCCCTCACATGGTCATATTGAAGAAAAGATAAAACAGTTATGGTTTGGGAAGAAGAGGAGCAAAAGACAAAAACGCAAAACCAAAAATACCTCAAGTCATGAAGGGGTCAAAATCTGGTGCTCCTTGCCTTCTTAGCTTTGCACTTTGCCTGAAAAATATTTCCCTGTTACATGTAGGGTATTGGCGCACTCAGGAAAAAATGGACTTCAGTTTGTTGTAAAAAAAATTCCATTAGCCCTTAGAAAAATTAAAAACTTAGGGCTAAAACATTTTAGTGGAAGAAATGTAATTATTCTTTCTTTACCGTTCAATGGTATAAAATTCTGTGAGGCACATGTAGTGTCAATATTATCGTTGCACCCCCAAGGTGAATTTATTAAGGGAGTGCAGTTTGTAAATTGAGTTCATATATAGGGGGTTTCTGTTGTTCTGACACATCAGGGGCTCTGCCAATGTGACATGGCGCTCTCAAACCATTCTAGCAAAATCTGAACTCCATGGTGCCTCTTCTTTTCTGGCCTTTGCACTGTGCCTCAAAAGTAGTATTCCCCCACATATGGAGTATCGGTGTACTCTGGAGAAATTGTACAACAAATTGTATGGTGCAATATCTCCTGTTACCCTTATGAAAGTGCAAAATTTGGGGCTAAAATAACATTTTTGTGGGGAAGATGTGATTTTGTTATTTTCATGGCTCAACGGTATAAACTTCTGTGAAGCACCTGGAGGATCTAGGTGCTCACCACACATCTAAATACATTCCGTGAGTGGTCTAGTTTCCAAAATGGGGTCACTTGGGGCTTCCACTGTTTAGACACATCAGGGGCTCTCCAAATGGGACATGACGTCCACTAATGATTACAGGAAATTTTTCCTTCTTTTTGAATGTAAAATGATGAATGTAAAATGATGCTCCTTCCTTTCCTAGCTCTGCCGTGCACCCAAACAGTAGTTTTATCCCTCATATAGGGTAACGGCGTACTTAGGAGAAATTGCACTACAAATTGTATGGTGCAATTTCTCCTGTGACCATTATGAAAATGCAAAATTTGGGGCTAAAACAACATTTTTGTGGAGAAAATGTGGTTTTATTATTTTCACGGCTCAACGGTATAAATTTCGGTGAAGCACCTGGTGGTTCAAGGTGCTCACCACACTTCTAAATACATTCCTTGAGTGGTGCAGGAAAGATGTATATCTTTGTACCGTGTTAGCCAGTAGATAGAAGAATATTCAGGATTGAGAGTCCTCAGTAGTTGATACCTTTTAATGGCTAAATGAAAAGATGGTAACACATTGCAAGCTTTCGAGACTACCTCGAAAGTAGTCTCGAAAGTTTGCAATGTGTTACCATCTTTTCAGTTAGCCATTAAAAGGTATCAACTACTGAGGACTCTCAATCCTGAATATTTTCCTTGAGTGGTGTAATTTTCAAAATGGGGTCACTTTGGGAGAGGGGGGTCCACTGTTAGACTGGCTTCACACTACCGTGTGTAATCCGAGAAACTCGCACGAGTCTCTCGCATCAACACCTGACACTGCCGCTGGCACTCGGACCGGAGCTGCGGCTGCATGTATTTATCTATGCAGCTGCAGCTCCGGTCCTGAGTGCCGGCGGTAGCGCTGGGTCTTGATGCGAGAGACTCGTGTGAGTTTCTCTCAACATACACAGTAGTGTGATTCCAGCCTTAGGCACACCACAGGCTCTCCAAATGGGATATGACGTCCGCTATTGATTCCAGGAAATTTTACATTCGACAAGTCAAATGGCGCTCCTTTCCTTCCGAGCTCTTCCGTGCACCCAAACAGTGGTTTTCTCCCTCATATGGAGTATCGACATGCTCAGGAGAAATTACATAACAAATGTTGGGGTCCATTTTTTCCTGTTACCCTTGTCAACTTAAAAAAATTTGAGGGGTGCAGTTTTTAGAATAGTGTCACTTTCATGTATTTTCTGCCATATAGACCCCTCAAAGGGACTTCAAATGTGATGTGGTCCCTAAAAAAATACTTTTGTAAATTTTGTTGTAAAAATGAGAAATCGCTGGTCAACTTTTAACCCTTATAACTCCCTAACAAAAAAAAATTTTGGTTCTAAAATTGTGCTCATGTAAAGTAGACATGTGGAAAATGTTATTTATTAACTATTTCATGTGACATATCTCTGTGATTTAAGGGCGTGAAAGTTCAAAGTTTAAAAATTGCGAAATTTTCGCCAAATTTCCTTTTTTTATTTTTTCACAAATAAACGCAAGTCATAACGAAGAAATTGAACAACTAATATGAAGTACAATATATCACAAAAAAAGTCTCAGAATCACCGGGATCCATGGAAGTGTTCCAGAGTTATTACCTCATAAAGGGACAGTGGTCAAAATTGTAAAAATTGGCCTGATCATTAACGTGAAAACCACCTTCAGGGGTAAAGGGGTTAATTAATAGACCATGGTAATTCAGCCTTTATGCTATGTGACCATGTTTAGGTGTTGTGTAGCCTATGAATGCATTATTACTGTCAGAAAATGCTGAAATAATGACAAATTACAAAGCACATTAGAAAATTCTCTAACTTTCTGTTACGCACTTTCCATTGCACATGCCTAATGCAGTTAAAAATTCTATTATCTACCCTATACAATTAAGTAGTAATTTTTTTTTTTTTAGTAAAGGTGATAAATTAGTTTTTGAAAATAGGCAGAAACGACTTTCATTCTATGCTTCTGTGTTGTTCGCTCATAATTAGGGAACGTATTGCGTTTGTCAGCAGCCTGATTCCCTGTAATGAACACTAGAGGGAGCCAGGGATCTAACATATTTATCTAAAAGCACAGCATTTGTTCCAAATGATCCCGCTGGAAAAGAAGAGAGTTGGGTAAGTCAGCTGTGCAAAAAAAAAAAAGAGACATTTTGCTGACATTTTTTTTTAATTCTGGACACATAATTACTATTTATAATTTTTTAAATTTTTTTTTGAGTGTAAGAGAAAGTTGCAATTACTAAACACTTTTAGTAGGCTGTGGGTGAGTGATGGTCTTCGGCTGCTTCTACTCCTCTAGTGTAATTACACTGAAGTTTATAAAAACAAAAATGTATGTTAGGGTGTATTTACATAGCATTTAAACAGCAGGGTCCTTTTGACATACCGAGGGCTGGCATACATTGGCAACACTTTTTTAGCTGTATGGAAAGGTATAATAAACTACTCTAGTCTATACAGAAGCAACCAATAAACAAAGTGTACACAGTGTGGGACTTGTTTTTTTTTTACAGTGAGAA
Organism: Dendrobates tinctorius; assembly: GCF_039654945.1. Taxonomy (NCBI): domain Eukaryota; kingdom Metazoa; phylum Chordata; class Amphibia; order Anura; family Dendrobatidae; genus Dendrobates; species Dendrobates tinctorius. The sequence continues at coordinate 26,290,220 of NW_027361741.1, read as the reverse complement.
CATATCACTGGCTTAAATTATACCACTGTTTTAGAGCCTTATGTCATAGTTCTATATCTGCAAATTCTCCCAACCTAAACCTCTCACAGAAGTGCAACAGGGCTTAACGGGGTTGTCTAGGCATAAGATAACCTTGGTTAAGGCACCCTTCACACGTCTGCTTATGTGAGAGACTGTCCATTTTCACAATCTGTGGTTTTCTGTCCGTGTGTACCATCCGTGTGCCATACGTGCGCAGTCCGTGTAGCACGTACCGGAATATAATGCAGAATGTGAGATATATAATTAGCCCCTTGCATGTGTAGCTTACTGTACATGTGTTAACCTAATAAATAAACAAATGAAAAAAAATTACTTGGGGTCCCCTCCATTTTTGGTAACCAGCAAAGGTAAAGCAGACAGCTGGGAGCTGATATTATCAGGCTGGGAATGTCCATAATTATTAGGTCCTTCCCAGCCTAAAAATACCAGTCTGCAGTCACCAAAGAAGTGGAGCATCACATTAGATGCTCCAGTTTCTGGTGCTTCGCCTTCGCTCTTCCTGATCACCCTAGTGCATTGGCAATCGGGGTAATGGGGCTTGGGGTTGATGTCAACTTTGAATTGTCAAAAAACGCAGCTGACATCAAGCTGTGGAGTAAGTTATGGAGAGGTGTCTATCAGATGTCCACACCCACATTACACTAACCCAGTACTGCCCCTTTCTCCACACTGACTACCAGAAATGAAGCTGAACTCAACTATTGCAGTACTGCCCCTTTCCCCACACTGACTACCAGAAATAAAGCTGAACTCAACTATTGCAGTACTGCCCCTTTCTCCACACTGACTACCAGAAATAAAGCTGAACTCAACTATTGCAGTACTGCCCCTTTCTCCACACTGACTACCAGAAATAAAGCTGAACTCAACTATTGCAGTACTGCCCCTTTCTCCACACTGACTACCAGAAATAAAGCTGAACTCAACTATTGCAGTACTGCCCCTTTCTCCACACTGACTACCAGAAATGAAGCTGAACTCAACTATTGCAGTACTGCCCCTTTCCCCACACTGACTACCAGCAATAAAGCTGAACTCAACTATTGCAGTACTGCCCCTTTCTCCACACTGACTACCAGAAATAAAGCTGAACTCAACTATTGCAGTACTGCCCCTTTCTCCACACTGACTACCAGAAATAAAGCTGAACTCAACTATTGCAGTACTGCCCCTTTCTCCACACTGACTACCAGAAATAAAGCTGAAAGCTGTTAATCACATTCAAGTCTGCTGTGCTCCAGCACAAATCACCACACTGCAGTGAGGAGAACAGACTGTCTGTCAATACTAGTCTCACCTAGTCTCACATGGAGCTTGTTCTAAGCTATGTTGGGGGTGTTCTTTTTCTGCTGTAGATTGCTGCTTGCTTAATATTAGTTGGTTTTAAAAAGAGAAAGAAGTACACACCCCAGTGAAATCTCTCTGGTAATGCCCACTTGGAATTAAAAAAAAAATAACTGGTTAGGTGCTAAATATTTTAATTGCTAATATCACTACAATGGAGAGACAAAATAAAAAAAAGTTTTATTCTGCTCTGAAGCACCTATTACATTGTGCAACCATTTCAACATGAAAAAACTGTTGATTGGTCCTGTTCGAAACCCTCACTTCTGTAACATGTCAAAAGATTTTTGAAAATACAGTTTTAAATCATTTTAATTTTAAATAAAGTTCTTTATGCCCTGGTCCTGAATACAGCCTCAGCTATAAAAGGACCTTTTCGAGACAACTGCCATAAAGTTGAAACCGCAAAATTCATAGCTATATAGCTTCCGAGATTAATGGTGGTCTAACGTGTTACTGCACCTAGCAATCTAAAGCCTATGGATGGCTGCTTAGTCCAAGAAAGTAGAATATACAGTGCCTACAAGTAGTATTCAACCCCCTGCAGATTTAGCAGGTTTGATAAGATGCAAATAAGTTAGAGCCTTCAAACTTCACACAAGAGCAGGATTTATTAACAGATGCATAAATCTTACAAACCAAAAAGTTATGTTGCTCAGTTAAATTTTAATAAATTTTAAACATACAAGTGTGGGTCAATTATTATTCAACCCCTAGGTTTAATATTTTGTGGAATAACCCTTGTTTGCAATTACAGCTAATAATCGTCTTTTATAAGACCTGATCAGGCCGGCACAGGTCTCTGGAGTTATCTTGGCCCACTCCTCCATGCAGATCTTCTCCAAGTTATCTAGGTTCTTTGGGTGTCTCATGTGGACTTTAACCCCTTCACCCCCAAGGGTGGTTTGCACGTTCATGACCGGGCCAATTTTTACAATTCTGACCACTGTACCTTTTTGAGGTCATAACTCTGGAACGCTTCCATGGATCCCGGTGACTCTGACATTGTTTTCTCGTGACATATTGTACTTCATGTTAGTGGTAAAATTGCATTCAAATAACTTGCGTTTATTTGTGAGAAAAACGGAAATTTGGCGAAAATTTTGAAAATTTTGCAATTTTCCAACTTTGAATTTTTTTGCCCTTAAATCACAGAGATAAGGCACACAAAAAACTTGATAACTAACATTTCCCACATGTTTACTTTACATCAGCACAATTTTGGAACCAAAATTTTTTTTTGTTAGGAAGTTATAAGGGTTAAAAGTTGACCAGCGATTTCTAATTTTTACAACACCATTTTATTTTTAGGACCACATCACATTTGAAGCCACTTTGAGGGGTCTATATGATAGAAAATACCCAAAAGTGACACCATTCTAAAAACTGCACCCCTTAAGGTGCTCAAAACCACATTCAAGAAGTTTATTAACCCTTTAGGTGCGTCACAGGAATTTTTTTGAATATTTAAAAAAAAATGAACATCTAACTTTTTTTCATAAAAAAAATACTTCAGGTTCAATTTTTTTTATTTTACCAAGGGTAACAGGAGAAATTGAACTGCAAAAGTTATTGTGCAATTTGTCCTGAGTACGCAGATACCTGATATGTATGGGGGAACGACTGTTTCGGCGCATGGCAGAGCTCAGAATGGAAGGAGCGCCGTTTGACTTTTTCAATGCAAAATTGGCTGGAATTCAGATTGGACGCCATGTCACGTTTGGAGAGTCCCTGATGTACCTAAACAGTGGAAACCCCCTACAAGTGACCCCATTTTGGAAACTAGACCCCCCAAGGAACTTATCTAGATATGTGGTGAGAACTTTAAACCCACAAGGGCTTTACAGAAGTTTATAACGTATAGCGGTACAATTAAAAAATCATATTTTTTCCACAAAAATTATGTTTTCACCCCAATTTTTATTTTCCCAAGGGTAACAGGACCCTAAAAGTTATTGTGCAATTTGTCCTGAGTACGCTGATACCCCACATGTGGGGGTAAACCACTATTTGGGCGCATGGCAGAGCTCGGAAGGGAAGCAGCGCCATTTGACGTTTTTGGCTGGAATTGAGATCGGACACCATGTCGCGTTTGGAAAACCCCTGATGTACCAAAACAGTGGAAACCCCCCACAAATGACACCATTTTGGAAACTAGACCCCCTACGGAACTTATCTAGATGTGTGGTGAGAACTTTGAACCCCCATGGGCTTCACAGAAGTTTATAACATAAAGCCATACAATTAAAAAATCATATTTTTTCCACAAAAATGATCTTTTCACCCTCAATTCTTATTTTTCCAAGGGTAACAGGACCCTAAAAGTTATTGTGCAATTTGTCCTGAGTACGCTGATACCCCACATGTGGGGGTAAACCACTATTTGGGCGCATGGCAGATCTCGGAAGGGAAGCAGCGCCATTTGACATTTTTGGCTGGAATTGAGATCGGACACCATGTCGCGTTTGGAAAACTCCTGATGTACCAAAACAGTGGAAACCCCCCACAAATGACACCATTTTGGAAACTAGACCCCCTAAGGAACTTATCTAGATGTGTGGTGAGCACTTTGACCCCCCAGTGCTTCACAGAAGTTTACAACGCCCGGGCGTGAAAATAAAAAATTCGTATTTTTTCCACAAACATGATCTTTTAGTCACCATTTTTTTATTTTCCCAAGGGTACCAGGAGAAATTGGACCCCAAAAGTTGTTGTCCAATTTGTCCTGAGTATGCTGATACCCCATATGTGGGAGAAAACTACTGTATGGGCACACGTCGGGGCTCGGAAGGGAAGTAGTGACGTTTTGGAATGCAGACTTTAATGGAATGGTCTGCGGGTGTCATGTTGCCTTTGGAGAGCCCCTAATGTACCTAAACAGTGGAAACCCCCCACAAATGACACCATTTTGTAAACTAGACCCCCCAAGGAACTTATCTAGATGTGTGGTGAGCACTTTGAACCCCCAAGGGCTTCACAGAAGTTTATAATGCCGGGCATGAAAATAAAAAAATCGTATTTTTTTCCACAAACATGATCAATTAGTCCCCAATTTTTTCATTTTCCCAAGGGTAACAGGAGAAATTGGACCCCCAAAAGTTGTTGTCCAATTTGTCCTGAGTACGCTGACACCCCATATGTGGGAGAAAACTACTGTATGGACACACGTCGGGGCTCGGAAGGGAAGCAGTGACGTTTTGGAATGCAGACTTTGATGGAATGGTCTGCGGGTGTCATGTGCGTTTGGAGAGCCCCTGATGTACCTAAACTATTGAAACTCCCCACAAGTGACCCCATTTTGGACACTAGACCCCCCACGGAACTTATCTAGATGTGTGGTGAGCACTTTGAACCCCCAAGTGCTTCACAGAAGTTTATAACACTCGGACGTGAAAATAAAAATATTTTTGCCCCCAATTTTTTATTTTCCTAAGGGTAACAGGAGAAATTGGACCCCAAAAATTGTTTTGCAATTTGTCCTGAGTAGGCTGATACCCACAATGTGGGGGTAAAACACTGTTTGGGCGCATAGCAGAGCTTGGAAGGGAAGGAGCACCATTTGACTTTTTCAACTCAGAATTGGCTGGAATTGAGATCAGACGCCATGTTGCATTTGGAGAGCCCCTGATGTGCCCAAACAGTGGAAACCCCCAATTCTAACTCCAACCCGAACCCCAACACGCCCCTAACCCTAGCCCTAACCCTAGCCCTAACCCTAGCCCTAACCCTAACCCTAGCCCTAACCCTAACCCTAGCCCTAGCCCTAACCCTACCCCAACACACCACTAGCCCTAACCCTAATGGAAAAATGGAAATAAATACATTTTTTTTATTTTATTATTTTTCCCTAACTAAGGGGGTGATAACGGGGGGTTTGATTTACAATTTATGGCGGTTTTTATGTTTGGCGGCTGTCGCACGCTAAAAGATGCTTTTTATTGTAAAAATAGTTTTTGCATCACCACATATTGAGAGCTATAATTTTTCCGTATTTTGACCCACCGAGTTATGTGAGGTCTTATTTTTTGCGGGACGAGTTGACGTTTTTATTGGTACCATTTTCGGGCACGTGGAATTTTTTGATCGCTTTTTATTCCGATTTTTGGGACGCAGAATGAACAAAAACCAGCGTTTCATGAATTTCTTTTGGGGGGGGTGCGTTTACACCGTTCCGCGTGCGGTAAAATCGATAAAGAGGTTTTATTCTTCACGTCAGTACGGTTACAGCGATACCTCATTTAGGTCTTTTTTTATGTTTTTGTCGGTTTTATGCAATGAAAACTATTTTATATAAAAAATAATTATTTTTGCATCGCTTTATTCAGCGAGCTATAACTTTTTTATTTTTTCGCTGATGATGCTGTGTGGCGGCTCGTTTTTTGCGGGACAAGATGACATTTTCAGCGGTATCATGGATATTTATATGCGTCTTTTTGATTGCGCGTTATTACACTTTTTGTTTGGCGGTATGATAATAAATCATTATTTTTTGCTTTGTTTTTTATTTTTATTTTTTAAGGGGTTCGCTAAAGGGGTTAACTAATGGGACAGTTTTATAGGGCGGGTCGTTACGGACGCGGCGATACCTAATATGTGTACTTTTATTGTTTGTTTTTTTATTATTTCCAAAAAATGGATTTATTGGGGGAATATTTTTTTTTTTTTTCTAATATATTTGGCGATTTTTTTTAAATTATTTTTACACTTTTTTTTATTTTTTTTTTTACTTTATTAAATAGTCCCAGGTGGGACATCACTGTCCTGTGACAGATCGCTGATCTGTCACATCACAGATCACTGTGACAGATCAGCAATCTGTCACAGGCATTGAAGAAGACTTCCTCATGCCTGCGCTTTGCAGGCACTGAGGAAGCCAGCTTCCTCAGGCCCCCGAAGGCCCCCTTCGCCATCTTGGATTCGGGGGCCTGGAGTAAAGGAGGCCCCCGCAGCAGCGCTGCACATTGCGCTGCCGTGGGGGGCTCAGGGAAGCACGGAGGGAGCCCCCTCCCTGCCAATGCTTCCCTTTAACCCCCGGTACACCGCGATCGTGTTTGATCGCGGTGTGCAAGGGGTTAACGTGTCGGGGGCGGTCCGTGACCGCCCCTGACACATTGTGCCGGGTGTCAGCTGTGATAATCAGCTGACACCCGGCCGCGATCAGCGGCGCTCACCACGTGGGCGCCGCTGATCGCGGTAGACGTACTCTCCCGTCCACGGTCATACGGGCCCGGGTACCGTGGATGGGATAGTACGTCGGATGTCAGGAAGGGGTTAATCTTGAGCTCCTTCCACAAGTTTTCAATTGGGTTAAGGTCAGGAGACTGACTAGGCCACTCCAACACCTTGATTTTTTGCCTCTTGAACCAGGCCTTGGTTTCCTTGGCTGTGTGCTTTGGGTCGTTGTCTTGTTGGAAGATGAAATGACGACCCATCTTAAGATCCTTGATGGAGGAGCGGAGGTTCTTGGCCAAAATCTCCAGGTAGGCCGTGCTATCCATCTTCCCATGGATGCGGACCAGATGGCCAGGCCCCTTGGCTGAGAAACAGCCCCACAGCATGATGCTGCCACCACCATGCTTGACTGTAGGGATGGTATTCTTGGGGTCATATGCAGTGCCATCCAGTCTCCAAACGTCACGTGTGTGGTTGGCACCAAAGATCTCGATCTTGGTCTCATCAGACCAGAGAACCTTGAACCAGTCTGTCTCAGAGTCCTCCAAGTGATCATGAGCAAACTGTAGACGAGCCTTGACATGACGCTTTGAAAGTAAAGGTACCTTACGGGCTCGTCTGGAACGGAGACTATTGCGGTGGAGTATGTTACTTATGGTACTATTGACTGAAACCAATGTCCCCACTGCCATGAGATCTTCCCGGAGCTCCTTCCTTGTTGTCCTTGGGTTAGCCTTGACTCTTCGGACAAGCCTGGCCTCGGCACGGGAGGAAACTTTCAAAGGCTGTCCAGGCCGTGGAAGGCTAACAGTAGTTCCATAAGCCTTCCACTTCCGGATGATGCTCCCAACAGTGGAGACAGGTAGGCCCAACTCCTTGGAAAGGGTTTTGTACCCCTTGCCAGCCTTGTGACCCTCCACGATCTTGTCTCTGATGGCCTTGGAATGCTCCTTTGTCTTTCCCATGTTGACCATGTATGAGTGCTGTTCACAAGTTTGGGGAGGGTCTTAAATAGTCAGAAAAGGCTGGAAAAAGAGATAATTAATCCAAACATGTGAAGCTCATTGTTCTTTGTGCCTGAAATACTTCTTAATACTTTAGGGGAACCAAACAGAATTCTGGTGGTTTGAGGGGTTGAATAATAAATGACCCTCTGAATAAACTTTTCACAATTTAAAAAAAAATTAAACAAAGAAATAACATTCTTTTTTGCTGCAGTGTATTTCACACTTCCAGGCTGATCTACAGTCCAAATGTCACAATGCCAAGTTAATTTCGAATGTGTAAACCTGCTAAATCTGCAGGGGGTTGAATACTACTTATAGGCACTGTATATGTACACTCACTGGCCACTTTATTAGGTACACCATGCTAGTAAGGGGTTGGACCCCCTTTTGCCTTCAGAACTGCCTCAATTCTTCGTGGCAGAGATTCAACAAGGTGCTGGAAGCATTCCTCAGAGATTTTGGACCATATTGACATGATGGCATCACACAGTTGGCGCAGATTTGTCGGCTGCACATCCCTGATGCGAATCTCCCGTTCCACCACATCCCAAAGATGCTCTATTGGATTGAGATCTGGTGACTGAGGAGGCCATTTGAGTACAGTAAACTCATTGTCATGTTCAAGAAACCAATCTGAGATGATTCGAGCTTTAGGACATGGCGCATTATCCTGCTGAAAGTAGCCATCAGATGTTGGGTACATTGTGGTCATAAAGGGATGAACATGGTCAGCAACAATACTCAGGTAGGCTGTGGCGTTGCAACGATGCTCAATTGGTACCAAGGGGCCCAAAGAGTGCCCAGAAAAAATTCCCCACACCATGACACCACCACCACCAGCCTGAACCGTTGATACAAGGCAGGATGGATCCATGCTTTCATGTTGTTTACGCCAAATTCTGACCCTACCATCCGAATGTCGCAGCAGAAATCGAGACTCATCAGACCAGGCAACGTTTTTCCAATCTTCTACTGTCCAATTTCGATGAGCTTGTGCAAATTGTAGCCTCAGTTTCCTGTTCTTAGCTGAGAGGAGTGGTACCCAGTGTGGTCTTCTGCTGCTGTAGCCCATCTGCCTCAAAGTTCGACGCACTGTGCGTTCAGAAATGCTCTTCTGGCCACCTTGGTTGTAACGGGTGGCAATTTGAGTCACTGTTGCCTTTCTATCAGCTCGAACCAGTCTGCCCATTCTCCTCTGACCTCTGGCATCAACATGGCATTTCCGGCCACAGAACTGCCGCTCCCTGGATTTTTTTTCTTTTTCGGACCATTCTCTGTAAACCCTAGAGATGGTTGTGCGTGAAAATCCCAGTAGATCAGCAGTTTCTGAAATTCTCAGACCAGCCCTTCTGGCACCAACAATCATGCCACGTTCAAAGGCACTCAAATCACCTTTCTTCCCCATACTGATGCTCGGTTTGAACTGCAGGAGATTGTCTTGACCATGTCTACATGCCTAAATGCACTGAGTTGCCGCCATGTGATTGGCTGATTAGAAATTAAGTCTTAACACACAGTTGGACAGGTGTACCTAATAAAGTGGCCAGTGAGTGTATATATATATATATATATATATATATATATATATATATATATATATGCAATACATATGTAAAATTAACATTTTCCTTAAAAATAGAATTTGCCCGGCTCATTGTTCAGGGTCATTATGTAAAACTCATATCTACTGCTGTTTTAATTAACTTTTCTAGTTCCCAATCTGTACTTCTCATTAACCCAGCCACAGAAATTTAGTTTGTGGTTGCACATTGTAATTTCTCTTTCTGTCCAGCATTCTCTCATATTGTAAAAATGTTTCCATCTCCCTTGAATATATATATACGTTTTTTTACTACAGGACTTTGAGTTGCTCTCTTGTTGATTTTGGCAGATTGCACAATTTTCCAACCATTCTTTGCTAAGAAAATCTGCGTGCATCCTTCCCAAAGTATATGTTAATCCTCCATTTTCACTCCAGCCTATAACCGCTCGCATCTTGTGTCTGATTTATCCGGCATGAAGTAACATATTTTATTCAATGCGTTGCTTGTCCTCAGAATATTACATGCCATTCCCTTATGAGACATCCATGTGAGTGCCTCTTTTACAGCCTATAAACCTGAAACATACGCTTTTCTTTAGTGGAATCATTGAATCTTCTCAAAGTTTACTATAATTAGGTAAACAGAACTGTGTGCCTACGATAATCCTATTATGTCATTATTATCTTATGATGGTCTATCCATCCTCCTCATCATCATCACGCCTTGTTTGTAGCTTTGAAGTTGAGGACCATTATTTAGATGGTATGACTCAGTCCACTGCATACCAATTCTTGGCAATGCTGTTTTAGAATTACGATCCCCAATGTGATTTCTGGCTTCTAGACAAATCTTTTATATGAAAGTGCCAAAAAGAATTTTACATGTAACTTTTACAGCAGAAGGAATGCTAGGGTACAGATGTTTAGAATCAAGGTAACAAACACTTAAGTACAACTTGCTCGCTATGACTGTAGGAGCCGGTTTATGAGGAATCAGTGTCACTTGCTCAACTTTCTAACTGGTGAATAACTGGTATATATATAAAGGATTTTCCCCATTGTATTGTATTTAATTCACAAGTGTTTGCACAGGGCATCATGTTAGGTGGATGACTTGTGGTCAGGGTTGGACTGGCCCACCAGACGACAGGAAAATCCTCCGGTGGACCCTGACTTCTCCTTCAGGAGCATTAATAGTGCAAACCTTGCAGTTGCTATTGGGCTCTTGAGTGGTGGGCCTTCAGAATCCTCTGGTAGGCCCAATGTTCTTCAGTCTGACACTGGATTTGGTTGAGTCGTATTAATGGTACATTACGGTGTGATATATTTATCATGTGCTCTCTGCATTGATACTACCTAGACAACCCCTTTTTAAATGAAGTAGTCCTTGTGACATAAAAATAAAAGAAATTTGCCTACAGGACTGATGCTGTTTGAGCGATGTTGGCTCCAGGTGTCCTGGGGCTCGTGTGACATTGATATGCCACGTGAACCCTGCAGCAACCAGAAGCCACTTTTGAACTGATGAGCTCTCATTACTTCCGCTTGTTTGAGGTTCCTCCAAAAAATTGAGAACGCAGCAGCCCCATAGCCGACACTGGCTCTCTCATAAGTAATGCAGGAACTATTGGCTGTTCCAAGATCAGCTGATTGTTCAGGAGACAACATCTTATACTGTATGTATTGCAAGCTTAATTGCTTGGAATAAAGATGTAATTTTGTTCTGACTCTGATAAATAAAGGAAGCATGAACTAGACTGGAGCTGCACCCTTTAGCGATAGCATCTACACCTACACTAAGGATGGTGTTATACATAAGTGAGTACACTATATACTATGGGACTGTGCTATACATAAAAAGTGACTACACTACTGTGTATACTGAGGGATAGCGCTATACATAGTAAGCTAGTACACTATACACTAAGGGACTGTGCTATTCCTAATAAGTGAGTACACTGTATACTAAGGGCCTGTGCTATGTATAATAAGTGAGCACACTATATACTAAGGGACTGTGTTAAAGGGAACCTGTAACCTGTTTTAGCCGCTATAAGATGCGGCCACTGCCTTTTAGAACTTATCTACAGCATTCTATAATGCTGTAGATAAGCCCCCAATCCGATCTGAAACATAAGAAAAATAAGTTTTATTATACTCACCTGGGGGGTGGGCTGGACCTATGAGTGTCGCAGGTCTGGGTCCGGCACCTCCCATCTTCTTGCGATACCGCCCTCCTGCTTGCTTCATGACTCCCCAGCATCACTCTCCTTTGCAGGCATGCTTATCTGCCCTGTTGAAAAGTACTGCAGTGAGCAGGTGCTGGGAAAGGTCAGAGAGACCCAGTGCCTGTGCACTGCAGTACTTTGCTCTACCCTCTGCCCATTGGGCCGGACCAAACAGATTACCATACAGCATGGGAGCAATAAAAAAGGTTTTTATGGGTGATACATAGGGGGTTTCAGAAGTAGTTGTGGAATGCATAGCTGACACTGAATTAACTGATGTTTTTAGCTTGTAGACAAAAATGTGGTGACAGGTTCCCTTTAAGCATAATAAGCGATAATAACGTTTTCCTCCACCTCCCCCTGTTCCCAAGTCCATTATAAATCCCACTTTCTCCCTTCCCAATCCCCCACACCCCTCATTGTCCTCCTCCCCCCGCATCCCATTGTTGTCCTTTTCCCACCCCCATCATTGCCTTCTCCCCCAGCACCCCCATCATTGCCCTTTCCACCACGTCTATCATTGCTTTCTCCCCACCACCCCATCATTGCCCATTCCACCACCTCCATCATTTCCTCCTCCCCTATCACCCCCACCATTGCCCTTTCCACCATCATTGTCCTTTCCACTACCACCATCATCGCCTTTTCCCCCACCACCCCATCATTGCACATTCCACGACCTCCATCATTTGCTCCTCCCCACCACCCCATTATTGCCCTTTCTACCACGACCATTATCGTCCTTTCCACCACCACAATCATTGCCTTTTCCCCACCACCCCATTATTGCCCATTCCACCACCTCCATTATTTCCTCCTCCACCACCCCATTATTGCCTTCTCCGCAATCAACCCATCATTCCCCTCTCCTACACTCACTCACCTCACCGCACACGCTCCCGCAGCATCACCTTTACCTGCAGCTACACACTCTCACACACCTCACCGCATGCTCTCCCACAGCATCACCTTCGCCTGCACTGCAGCTTCCTCTCTCTGGCATAGCCATCAGCCGCAGTGCTGAATGAGATCATCCAGCCGCGCCGCTGACTGCTGTGACAGAGACACAAAGCCCGGGCAGCGAGCAGGACGGATTGCTGTAGCTTCGCTGCCATGTTCTCTTGTTGGCAGTGGAGCTGCAGGGATCTCTCCCTGCCTGCCGCACATGAGGGCAATCTGACCAGGGGCCCCCCAGAGCCTCAGGGCCGGATGAACAGGCCAGATTGCCCTCATTATTAGCCACCCTGCAGGGGCCCCCTGGAATCTCTGGGCCCCTGTGCAGCCACATTGGCTGCACATGCGTTGTGTCCGCCCATGCCACAACCGGATATACAAGTGTCATATCTAATATTGCTAAGAATCTGATGATTACCACCACAACCGGATATACAAGTGTTATATCTAACATTGCCAAGATTCTGATGATCAGCACCACAATATACAAGTGTTATATCCAACATTGCCACAAATCTGATGATCAACACCACAACTGGATATACCAGTGTTACAGTTGTGGCCAAAAGTATTGACACCCCTGCAATTCTGTCAGATAATACTCAGTTTCTTCCTGAAAATGATTGCGCAAACAAATTCTTTGTTAATATTATCTTCATTTAATTTGTCTTAAATGAAAAAACACAAAAAGAATTGTCCTAAAGCCAAATTGGATATAATTCCACACCAAACCTAAAAAAGATGGTGGACAAAAGTATTGGCACTGTTCAAAAAATCATGTGATGCTTCTCTAATTTGTGTAATTAACAGCACCTGTAACTTACCTGTGGCACCTAACAGGTGTTGGCAATAACTAAATCACACTTGCAGCCAGTTGATATGGATTAAAGTTGACTCAACCTCTGTCCTGTGTCCTTGTGTGTACCACATTGGGCATGGAGAAAAGAAAGAAGACCAAAGAACTGTCTGAGGACTTGAGAAACCAAATTGTGAGGAAACATGAGCAATCTTAAGGCTACAAGTCCATCTCCAAAGACCTGAATGTTCCTGTGTCTACCGTGCGCAGTGTCATCAAGAAGTTTAAAGCCCATGGCACTGTGGCTAACCTCCCTAGATGTGGACGGAAAAGAAAAATTGACAAGAGATTTCAAAGCAAGATTGTGCGGATGTTGGATAAAGAACCTCGACTAACATCCAAACAAGTTCAAGCTGCCCTGCAGTCCGAGGGTACAACAGTGTCAACCCGTACTATCTGTCGGCGTCTGAATGAAAAGGGACTGTATGGTAGGAGACCCAGGAAGAACCCACTTCTTACCCCGAGACATAAAAAAGCCAGGCTGGAGTTTGCCAAAACTTACCTGAAAAAGCCTAAAACGTTTTGGAAGAATGTTCTCTGGTCAGATGAGACAAAAGTAGAGCTTTTTGGGCAAAGGCATCAACATAGAGTTTACAGGAGAAAAAAAGAGGCATTCAAAGAAAAAAACACAGTCCCTACAGTCAAACATGACGGAGGTTCCCTGATGTTTTGGGGTTGCTTTGCTGCCTCTGGCACTGGACTGCTTGACCGTGTGCATAACATTATGAAGTCTGAAGACTACCAACAAATTTTGCAGCATAATGTAGGGCCCAGTGTGAGAAAGCTGGGTCTCCCTCAGAGGTCATGGGTCTTCCAGCAGGACAATGACCCAAAGCACACTTCAAAAAGCACTAGAAAATGGTTTGAGAGAAAGCACTGGAGACTTCTAAGGTGGCCAGCAATGAGTCCAGACCTGAATCCCATAGAAGACCTGTGGAGAGATCTAAAAATGGCAGTTTGGAGAAGGCACCCTTCAAATATCAGGGACCTGGAGCAGTTTGCCAAAGAAGAATGGTCTGAAATTCCAGCAGAGCATTGTAAGAAACTCATTGATGGTTACCGGAAGCGGTTGGTCGCAGTTATTTTGGCTAAAGGTTGTGCAACCAAGTATTAGGCTGAGGGTGCCAATACTTTTGTCTGGCCCAGTCTTGGAGTTTTGTGTGAAATGATCAATGTTTTGCTTTTTGCTTCATTCTCTTTTGTGTTTTTTCATTTAAGACAAATTAAGTGAAGATAATAATACCAAAGAATTTGTGTTTGCAATCATTTTCCGGAAGAAACTGAGTATTATCTGACAGAATTGCAGGGGTGTCAATACTTTTGGCCACAGCTGTATATCTAACATTGCCAAGAATCTGATGACCAGCATCACAGCGGATATACAAGTGTTATATCTACCATTGCCAAGATTCTGATGACCAGCATCACAGCGGATATACAACTGTATATCTAACATTGCAAGAATCTGATGATCAGCACCACAACCGGATATACAAGTGTCATATCTACCATTGCCAAGAATCTGATGACCAGCACTACAACTGGATATACAAGTGTCATATCTACCATTGCCAAGAATCTGATGACCAGCACTACAACTGGATATACAAGTGTCATATCTACCATTGCCAAGAATCTGATGACCAGCCCCACAACCGGATATACAAGTGTCATATCTACCATTGCCAAGATTCTGATGACCAGCCCCACAACTGGATATACAAGTGTCATATCTACCATTGCAAGAATCTGATGATCAGCACCACAACCGGATATACAACTGTATATCTAACATTGCAAGAATCTGATGATCAGCACCACAACCGGATATACAAGTGTCATATCTACCATTGCCAAGATTCTGATGACCAGCCCCACAACCGGATATACAACTGTATATCTAACATTGCAAGAATCTGATGATCAGCACCACAACCGGATATACAAGTGTCATATCTACCATTGCCAAGATTCTGATGACCAGCCCCACAACTGGACATACAAGTGTCATATCTACCATTGCCAAGATTCTGATGACCAGCACCACAACCGGATATACAACTGTATATCTAACATTGCAAGAATCTGATGATCAGCACCACAACCGGATATACAAGTGTCATATCTACCATTGCCAAGATTCTGATGACCAGCATCACAGCGGATATACAACTGTATATCTAACATTGCAAGAATCTGATGATCAGCACCACAACCGGATATACAAGTGTCATATCTACCATTGCCAAGATTCTGATGACCAGCCCCACAACAGGATATGATCACAAATGCATAGAAATAGCCTTCATGAGCAATAATACAAAGCTTCTGCCCTTGGCTGAGGCTACAGACTACACAGCTGAAAGCATTTCAACAGAAATAGATATAAGAAATGCTTTCCCTGTATCCATCTCTCCATCATCTTAGTCTCTGCCTTATCCATACGCTCAGTATAACACATGAATTCCTCGAGGCCAGGTTGGATGAGTTGTTTGGCATTCATGTACCTTGTAACTCATTGATGAAACCATGTTCGCTAGCAGCGGTTTGGCAGCCATTTCTGTGTCATTAACCACCTTAATGATTTGCCGCAGCATCACTGACCATGAGAGACCGCTACATGTTTTCATTATAGAGCCTGTGCTCAATGGAGCCGCTGAAAACAATGCTATAGTGTCTTTTCTTAGCGACTGCGGCTGCGCTATTGTCTCCAGCAGTCTCTTCCATAAGGAACTATAGCTGTGTTATTATAATTTTTTAAAAACATGAAAACATTACACTCTGTCTTGTGCACAATATTACCCTTAAAATATAGTTTGTAAAGCGAAATACATAAAGATTTTATTAGCATTTCTAAGTATGCGACTCACTCCGGCTGCTAATACTTTCTCCAACATCTACCCCTGCATTAACCCATTCACTGCCACATGGCTAAATAAAATCAAAACTACCGTACATTATCCTTGGCTGTTTTTAGCTGAGCTGGTCTAATGAGACCTGGCTGTCTAGAGGTTATCAATAGAATTTCTTGTTAAAACAGTTCTCCCTGTTACATTGCCCCCTGGTGTCAAAATATACTGTCTAAATATATATTCTGATAATAAACCTGCATGTCTCTGATATTCAGAAGTATTGTATAGCATGCAAATAAAAAGTTGAAAGCAAAAATGTAACAAAACATGAAAAGTAAAAAAAAATCTGAACATACAATAAAAATAACAAACTAAAATCACCTGCAGCCCATCAATTTTATACATAGACTAAACCAAGCCAAAATAAAGATGTATACATATTGGGTGGCCCGCTAAACATTCCAGGTTATAAAAAAGTAAATATGTACATTTCATGTAATCAGGGATAATTAAGGAAAGTTGGAATTCCCTATTTTTGGCCTATATTCCATTCATGCACCATAAAAAAGTAAAAATGTAACTGCACAAAATCAAATGGATATATGAAGTGTCAGTACAGAAAAAAAAGTCAAGTAAGTTTACTATCCACTAGTGATTGAAATATAACGCCCAATCCGTACACTGCAGCTGTGAGCACTACCTGTCATTAGTCCATGGTCACTGAAAGTAACCTCCTGCAAGAACACCCTGGGGGAGGGTGAGACCGACCAAGGTCCATGTGCACCACCTCCGAGCCCTGCGTATTTCTCAGGTTCTGATATTAGCATGTAATGTTCAGACAGTTATCATTTATAGACATCACAATAGTAACTTTCCATGAAAGTGTATTATAGTAATTAGAGAATTAATTTGTAGGACCGGTTGCATTCTGTGACCGATGGATGATGTGGGCTCTGCAAATCGTCACTTCCCTAACCACTTCCGGGGCTCCTCTTTTTCGAATAGCAAGGTGACATGATCACTGCAGCGTGATGCACGCTCATCATTGCTTCAGCCTGCAAAATCAATAGAGGAGCCACCGATGCCGTCAGGTAATCAGCGATTTGCAGGGCTCCCGTCCAGTGGTCACAGATTTTTTACCTAGTTTCTTGACTGGGGTCCAGGGCCGGCCCGAACGTATAGGCGAACTAGGCGGCCGCCTAGGGCGCTGACCCAAAGGGGGCGCCAGAGAAAAAATAGAAAAAATTATAAAAAATCTTTTCAAAAGGCAAAAAGTTTTAGGGATGGAAAGAAAAGTGTACATATTTAAGGGCAAATATGACGCAAGAGAGGTTGGTTGGGTTGGCAACAATTTCGATAGAATCTGAAGTTGCTAAACAAATTAATCTCGGTGACTTAGTGTCATCCTTTTAAAAAAAAAAAAAAGGCAAAGAAACAAAAATTTTAATTATAGTCGTTTTTGTTTTGTGTTATTGATTACTTTGTATATATTTGTCCTATACAACTTTTAGAGAGTTCATTAATCATTGTTGTTGTGGTTTATTTTGCTCCTAAATTTATATCCCAAGTTTTCATCTACTGCCAAGAATAGTAGGGGCGCAACAAAATAGTTTTGCCTAGGGCGCCGTAATCTCTCGGGCCGGCCCTGCTGGGGTCCTACAGATCTGTTCTCCCATCTCTTATAATACTATCGATCATATTTCAGATTGTGGCCCTTTTTCAAAGTAGCGATAATTTCAGTGGTCACTGTCAGCATAATTTGCCGCGCAACGCTCAACACTCAGTCGTATCCACAGGAGTATACAGCGCGGCATGAAGCTTGGGTATGTGGGGTCACTGCAGTCTGCCGTATCTCCAGGGAATGGAACTGATACCACAATAATTGCAGCTGGGAATAAGGCCCGGTCTAACCGTACATTTTTCAAAATGCCACGTCCCCATTTCTTATATATAGAATCTAGAATGATAGGAGAGCGACTGCTCATGTACAGTGTCTGCACTTCTCTGCATAGCTCACTTTATCTTCTAGAAGAAAAAAACCCTGAAAATATATTGTCCTAAGGAAGTGTGAGGTTAGTGGTAAGATTCATTACCCTCTTATTGTAAATCCACTCTGAGATCTCTCTTTACAGGTATAATCTACACAGTAAAACTTGCAGACTCCAGTAAGCAGGGGGCAGCACAGCAACACAGCAGAGTTCATTGCTCTCAGCGCTGCAGGATTATTGTCTGCGCTCGTGCCATGCTGTCAGAACAATGCACGTGCCGTATGCGGGCAGTGATGCCAATCGTCAGTATTCACAGTTACCCCAATAGCGATACATACATATTCATTTCCTTTGCTGCTCAGATTATATAAGAATTATCTGTGTTATTAAGCAGTGTAGGGCCAGGCAGCGGCATCCAATATACAAATAAAAGCACCGTCCAATATCATAAAATGCAAAAATAAAGGCAGGCTTAATGAGTAATCAGCAGGTTTTGTAACATGGGGGCAAGAGTGCCAGATAACTGTTAGGAGCAGGGTATTTCTTGTGGTCTTTATACGGGAGCGTGTAGTGCCTCCATCTATTGTATGTCCTTGCTTCAGTGATGTGTATGGCCTCTTACCACCATCTCAATAAACATGAATGGTTGTGTCATTTGAGTGCCCGATCAGCCTGAAAATAAAAATTGATATGTATGTTGCAGTAAACTGAGCCTTCCAGAGTGAAAGTTCTGTACAATCTATGGGCAGTATGTTATAGACCAGGACAAGCAGAGCATCACAATATAGAAACTTAGGAGTCAAGTGGGCAGTCCTACTTGGTGTGTATGCAGAGATATACTCCATTCACTGACTAGGACCACCCACTGGACTCTTAAGCTTAGAATGATCAAAGATATAATAGTGAAACTCAATAAATAAATATATCTATCTATCTATCTATCTATCTATATATATATATATATATATAAAATATATATAAAGCTCAATGTGTGTGTGTATGTATGTCCAGGATTGGCATCCGCACCGTCGCAGCTGCAGTCACAAAATTTGGCACAGTCACACGTCTGGACCCCGAGAGTGTCATAGGCTATGTTGTGAAGCAAAATTTTAACCCTGCGTGTTCCAATTCACCAAACAATTTTGCCCCTACCTACATAATGGGGAAAAAGTGAAAGGAAAAGTGTTGGAGGCAAATTGACAGCTGCCAGATGTGAACAAGGGGGACTTAAAGAATGAGAGCGATGGCGCCAGAGTATATACCGTAGAGTTGCTAAGGTTGGGCCCTGACATGGGATACTCACCACACACGGGATATGAACACACACACAAAATGCGCCACACACTGCCACGTGCTTCAACACATATACCACCCTCAGCACACATTTCGCCACATATACACCAACCTCGCCACATAAAAGTCGAAACACAAAAGTCACCACTCAAAAGTCGCCACGCTGTCCCAGAGCTGTTTAAAAGATGAAATATGAGCTGTGATTGGTTGCTATCAACAGTTTTCTTTGTAGGCAATTGTGGTAACTGAGGCCTATTATTCTTATCATTTCTATGGTGTTATCATCCTTCTGTAAAGCTGGAAATAACACAATTTATTACCGTGCCAACACAGACCACCCTCTGACACAGACTGCATGGGGAGCCCAGTATCACACAGGATAGGATTAGATACACGGTTCAGCAGTCAGTATCACACAGGATAGGATTAGATACACAGCTCAGCAGTCAGTATCACACAGGACAGGATTAGACACATGGCTCAGCAGGCAGTATCACACAGGATAGGATTAGATACACAGCTCAGCAGTCAGTATCACACAGGATAGGATTAGATACACAGCTCAGCAGTCAGTATCACACAGAAGAGGATTAGATACATGGCTCAGCAGACATCAAGAAAAAAGAGGGGGAGAAGCCAGCGCTGCTTGTGGTCAGAACGTAATACATAAAGTGTGAAAACACACATTGGTTTCTATCTGTATTCAAAAATGAGACATTTAGCAAAAAATTGATCAATTGTTTGAGCTACCCCGCCACGTCAAGGCAGTCTCGTATGGGGAGTCCTACTCTACGTTTTTTATGTTCGCTGTGCCATTGCGGCCTCCTAAATGTATAAAAGCAAGACCTCATTACATGCACACTGTACCTCAAGCATTTCAAAATCGTTCCTATGGCACCAGAGGACAAGCGCAGATAAAGGTTAGCCAGGTCCATGCAGACATTTCAGGTCCAACCTCCACACTGCCTGACCAGCACCACAGATAAAGGACGATCCAGGCCCAGATACAGGTGCGTAATCAAATAAAGCCTAGGGCAGGGCAGGGCCGCTGTTAATGTGAACAGCAGCCTAGATCAATCACTAAGAAAACAGAAAGAATAGCGTACATGACCCAGCGCGCACGGCTACAGTGGTGGTCAGCCACAAAACCAATATCAAGAAAAAAGAGGGGGAGAAGCCAGCGCTGCTTGTGGTCAGAACGTAATACATAAAGTGTGAAAACACACATTGGTTTCTATCTGTATTCAAAAATGAGACATTTAGCAAAAAATTGATCAATTGTTTGAGCTACCCCGCCACGTCAAGGCAGTCTCGTATGGGGAGTCCTACTCTACGTTTTTTATGTTCGCTGTGCCATTGCGGCCTCCTAAATGTATAAAAGCAAGACCTCATTACATGCACACTGTACCTCAAGCATTTCAAAATCGTTCCTATGGCACCAGAGGACAAGCGCAGATAAAGGTTAGCCAGGTCCATGCAGACATTTCAGGTCCAACCTCCACACTGCCTGACCAGCACCACAGATAAAGGACGATCCAGGCCCAGATACAGGTGCGTAATCAAATAAAGCCTAGGGCAGGGCAGGGCCGCTGTTAATGTGAACAGCAGCCTAGATCAATCACTAAGAAAACAGAAAGAATAGCGTACATGACCCAGCGCGCACGGCTACAGTGGTGGTCAGCCACAAAACCAATATCAAGAAAAAAGAGGGGGAGAAGCCAGCGCTGCTTGTGGTCAGAACGTAATACATAAAGTGTGAAAACACACATTGGTTTCTATCTGTATTCAAAAATGAGACATTTAGCAAAAAATTGATCAATTGTTTGAGCTACCCCGCCACGTCAAGGCAGTCTCGTATGGGGAGTCCTACTCTACGTTTTTTATGTTCGCTGTGCCATTGCGGCCTCCTAAATGTATAAAAGCAAGACCTCATTACATGCACACTGTACCTCAAGCATTTCAAAATCGTTCCTATGGCACCAGAGGACAAGCGCAGATAAAGGTTAGCCAGGTCCATGCAGACATTTCAGGTCCAACCTCCACACTGCCTGACCAGCACCACAGATAAAGGACGATCCAGGCCCAGATACAGGTGCGTAATCAAATAAAGCCTAGGGCAGTCAGTATCACACAGGATAGGATTAGATACACGGCTCAGCAGTCAGTATCACACAGGATAGGATTAGATACACAGCTCTGCAGTCAGTATCACACAGGATAGGATTAGATACATGGCTCAGCAGTCAGTATCACACAGGATAGGATTAGATACACGGCTAAGCAGTCAGTATCACACAGGATAGGATTAGATACACAGCTCAGCAGTCAGTATCACACAGGATAGGATTAGATACACGGCTCAGCAGTCAGTATCACACAGGATAGGATTAGATACACAGCTCTGCAGTCAGTATCACACAGGATAGGATTAGATACACAGCTCTGCAGTCAGTATCACACAGGATAGGATTAGATACACAGCTCAGCAGTCAGTATCACACAGGATAGGATTAGATACGCAGTTCAGCACACAGTATCACACAGAATAGGATTAGATACACGGCTCAGCAGTCAGTATCACACAGAATAGGATTAGATACACGGCTCAGCAGTCGGTATCACACAGGATAGGATTAGATGCAAGTTTTTTATGTGCAACATAATCATTATAATTTGTTATAACTAACCACAGTTGGTTACTATGCCCAGGCAACGCCGGGCTCTTCAGCTAGTATATATATATATGTGTGTATATATATATATATATATATATATATATATATATATATACACTGCTCAGCTTCTGATCTATAGCATGCTGTTGGCATGAAAAGGTGAAAAGTTCACTTCAATTCATATTTTAGCATGTTTTCATATAAAATGTAGTCAAAGCAAAAATTCAGTAATAAAATATCAATTTTACGACACGTTTGAAGTGATGATAATTTTCTTCTTACTGTATTATTCGCTCTTAGTTGTACCTTTCTGTCGCAGTTCCAGGGCAACTTTCTACCTATTTATATGAAAATCCATAGAGTTTTGGATAAATCATCTGTACCTCCGATCACTGTTTCTCCCTTGATCGGCCTGAACCTATCGTTAGTGCCTTTCTGTTGTACATCTGCTGCAGGTCATCAGGTTAACCATTCAACCCTTCTGCTTTATGAGTTCCTAAAGGGGCACAGAGATTTTCCCACTAAAAAGCAGAAAGCGGTTATATACAGCACTGCATTGTCCTGCTTTAGAGCTCAGCTGGTCGTTCTAATGCGTCCTTGGTTAGATTCTTGTATTGATTGCGATGTAGGAAAAGAAAAGACCCCAGTGTACAACATTTAACATTTATGTTTCACATGGGAGAAAGAACAGATTGCTTCCTACATCCAATATTTGTAATATCAGCGTAGATCAATAACCCACCGTGATTCAAGGAGTCGCTGGAGATATAAATTGTCGAAAAGTCTTCTGGCCAAAATCTGACACGCGGCACTTTTGTACATGTGTAGCCACACTTAGCAGGCTTAGAAGACACATTCCCCATCCATAAGCTTTCCGCTTATATGGAGGTGTCATTATCTCCTCTGTGTGAAGGTACAATAGGTGCACATGGCAGGGTCTTGTCCGGACCACATTAGAGGAAGGGCGTGAATTATTGTTTTGGCTATATAGCTGTTATAGAGTGCATGAGATCATGTTAAATTCGTGCAGCTTTATGTCCCAGCCACATATGTTTATGGCACTGTTACTTTACCATATGCTTCAGAGCAGAAAGCTTTTACAGAACATTTCAGATTTATGGAGAAGCATTTGAAGTTGTATAATATTATGTTGGAATTAGTTCTCTATTCTCGCTACTAAAGCCAGTACTCAGAGGAGTGATCCGGAGCACTTTATGGAAGAATACACCTTATTTCATTTCACCCCGCTTTATGACATGATTGAATGTGATTTAGTAGGTCAGTAGCATTAAAGGTGAGTCTTCTTACCGAATAGCGGACATTTTGGCAAGTGACGTCTCCCGCCTTAGTACGTCTCCTTTCAGATCCTTTGTAGAATAAAGTATGCCATTTTTTATGAGTAAAAACGTTTTGTAATATGATTCGGTTTTCTTTTTATGTCCTTGTAATCTTGTGACAGTTCATTCATGCCTGAAAGCTCAAACGCTAAATTGCCAATCAATGTACTGTATTTTTTGCACTGTATTTTTTAGGCAGTGTAAACTTGGTCTTAAAATATTCCAAATTTATCACAGTGGTTCATGCTGGATGATAAACTTTGGGCATTGCATTGTCTTGCATTGTGACTTTCGATAAAAGCCAAATTAGAATCTCAATTTGCAGACACAATGTTTCGGGGTATTTCCCCTTGTTAGTGCAAAGTATGAGAACTGATTTGGCTAGGTGAGAGGCTCTGGACGGAGGTCTAAGGGGTAAGGTTTCTCCTTGTGGACAGTGACATACTGGCCCTTCCATACAAATGTTATTCGCTATGCAATGCTCATCTAGGAAATTTAAAGGGGTATTCCCATCTCCAAGATCCTATCCCAATTTGTAGTAGATGTAATAATGATAATAGCAAATTATAATTAGAAATGTAGTATAGTTCTTCTGATTTGCTATGTTGCTCATGTAGGGCATTGCAGTAGCTTAGGTATCCATTGTTACGACCACTAAGTGCTAACTAACTACAGTAACTGTCACTATATGAGTGGTCGTAACTAGAGTTGAGCAAATTTCTTCGGATTCGGTTCCGAATACGATCATCAGCAAATATTGTTTTTGCAATATTTGTCAAACACATCCGAACGTCATTAGAGTCAATGGGAGTAGAAATTACCGTATATGTTTGGAACCGATCATAAGACATACATTCAGCACTTGTTTGAATATGGCTCGAATATGTCAAAATCAAATTTGGGGACAAAATCCGAACAAATTCACTCCTCTCTAGTCATAACCATGGATAGCTAAGCTACTGCAATGCCCTACATGAGGTAAGCAGCATAGCGAATCTGAAGACCTATGCTAAATTTCTAATTGGAGGTATTTGCTGATATTATTATTACTAAGGGTGCGGCGACACCTGAAAAGCGTTGATAACGCAAACTTTTGTTCTATCCATGCTGATATTTTATCATCTATTTTGACAAATCTGAGTGAATAAAGAATTTGTTTCTTCACTTCATCGTTGAGCTGGATCATCTCTTTATTGGAATTACTATTATTACACCTACCACATATTGGGATAGGATCTTGAAGATGGGAATATCACGCCCATTGGGGAGCAAAGTGTAAAAAGTGTCTAAAACACAAATATGGTGTAAGGCATGCAAGACAATTTTTGGCCACAAATAACACTAGCACGCAGCTTAGTAAATCTTCCCCTATGCATGTGTTTGTTGCAGAATCCACATGTATTGGAAAGTGTTATTACGTTAAGTTTGGTATCACACGTCCGCGGAACCTGGGCCATGCTCTGATAGCAATACTGGCTTGATCACGGGGCCACTTGTCCTGATCTCAGTGTCACATAGGCAGATATGAAGAAGTTTCGTCAGGTGAGTAAACCTGGCGGTCTGGCAATGTTTTGCAAGCCAAGCATCATGTGCGTTTTATGGGCGTGCGAAACCGACCTAAATCGGAGCTCCCGGTTAGGGCATATGGCTGACATAGGGAGGATACTTAGCAGCCAACCTCCTCTAAGTGAGAACAGGGAGCCATGGAGAATATGTATATTTAAATAGTACACTCCCATATAAAATATTTGTGGCCTCTATAGGTTGGATATTTGCAACACATCCATTACGAGTCCGTGTATATATCCCTTTGCCATTCATACAGGCGCCATATTGGTCCTAAAACCGCAATTAAAGACTGATATTTTTGGCATTTATTGAAGATAAACATTAGATGTGCTCCGATATTATAACTCTTTTTGTCATTTTTGTATCAATGGTTGCATAATTTTGCCTGAGTTACCATTGATGTACTTTCCCTATGGTGTCTTTAATATAGTGAATATGATAAAAAATACTTCTTCCATTAATTTTTAGATCATCTACTTAACTAAAAGATGCAAAAAAGCATGTAATCTTTAAAATATTAAACAATGACATGAAATTGAAGATCTTAAAGACACCAACACTTTGTGTCCCAATATCATCAAAGAGCAGCGCTAAAGTTGCCTAAAATGTAATTGTTTACCGTGTTAATCCACAAACACTGAGAATTGGATGGTACCCCTGGCATCATACCAGTATTTGATTTAATGTTTGCCTTAGGTGATAACTACACTATGGTTCCTCAAAGCACTGTGTCCTTTGCTGTCATAAGTGAAGCAACACTTTCACTGACTACATCTTTAAGAAGCGCACAGCATCCAACATGAAACATCATGAAAAATTAAATCAAATCCCACTTACCCCTCAAGGATATAAAGCTTCATTTGTAAAGCTTCCAACATCCAAACAAGAAAAAATATACATTTGTGTCTGTAGGATATAAGCTGTAAAATAATTTATGTCTCTTGTGGTTACGGAAGAAACAAATAAAAACAAATGAAGACAATACAAGTCAAGGATTCTCCATAATTCTCACAATAAACCTCGCGATGGAAGCAGGCTGAGTCCAGCTGAATGTAGCTTATTGCCAAACAGTAATTTCTTTAATTTTCCAAAACTGTTAAGCTGGTCATATCATTTTTAGTTTTAGATATAAGCAGATCATGTTTAACATCTTCAAAGGCACCGAAATGGACACCGGCAAACTGAAATATTCTACTGATAGACGTAAGACTTCCCTGGATATAGCTAAGGTCTCAGGATCAAGTAATGTCTTTAGAGCAAACTGAGAAATGTCAGCTGGCTGTTAGAAGAAGAAGAAACAATAAAAGTGTAATAGACATGCAGCACAAGAATAATGGAAGACGCACTGGTTGCCCTATACACATCGGCATAGTTAGCTTATACTCGTACATATGGGCTTTACCAGGAATGTATAGTCAACAAGTGACATTGATTAAATCAATTCTAAAGTGAAATGTTTGTTTTAAATTTTGGATAATTTAATAAAAAACAACAACACAGAAATTTTGCAAGTTTCACACTGGTCTTTAGGTACAGAAGCTTTTTCAGAAGTCTCATTATCATCACAGACAAGATGGGATTAAAATGAAAGGTGACCTCTCTATGGACAGTAGATAACACATGACCCACCATTCAGAATAGCTTATATCACAGTTCACCTCCTACCACTCCCTTTACAATTGCATTTGACATTTTGGGATCATGATTTAGATTAGGATTTCAGAAGGCTTTCTATACTGAAGATAAGGCCTTAGACATTCTTCTGCTGCCAGTATCCTTGTCGGAGTCCTAATTTATAGGTCAGTGTGAAAAACGTGTAAGTTTTTTTTTTCTGATAGGTCATGACTTGTACATTTAGCATAAAAGTTCTTTAATAACCTATTGACATATGTTTGGCCATTATAGATTGGAATTTCACAGCCCCAGCTGTACGGAAACGAAAATCTGAATATTACTTTTAACATAACTCTGTACAGAAAAGCAAGTTGATCACATGGCATACTACCTTTTATTGCAGTCAGTGGGAGAGTGCAAAAAAGTCTGTATGAATGTGGTCCAAGCTTGCCAACATTACTTTTTATTTTTTTCTGGACAGCTTATTAAAAAATCATGGACCAACAATGGAAAACCATAATACATTTTCATGTTTCGAAGCGATACATTCAGCAGTAAATTCTCTTATGAAGAGAACAGCTGCGGTCACTGTAAACAGTAAAAGGATCATAATTGCAATCAGAATAATCTATTTAGGTTTCTCCAGCTTCAAATAATCACGGACACCTTATTTTTTTACGAACAGAGCAAAAAAGTGATCTATTTTTACGGACTGTCCTGTAATTTCTGGATCTGGCAACCCTGTTGTGGTCTAACACATACAGGAACCTGCATACTGGCACAAGGAGTTTCTACGAGCTTCATACTATGGAGCAACGGGGATTATGTATGATTATGTATGATGTTATATGGTTCCCTGTTAGGCACTACTTGTCATAAATATGGCCTAATGGTAGAGTATGGCACTCATCTCATTCAAATCCCAACAGTAAACTCTTTAATTTCATAAATAAGTATTTAGAGGTACCATCGGGTATTGTAGTAGCCTATGGTTTCCCCATTCCCAATATGGAAGCTGTATGGAGGCGCATTACGACCATATGTAAAAAGACATAAAAGGCCCCCATACATCTTATATGTGTCATGATCCAGGACGGGGTTTCACTTTGGCCCGTCCTGATCAGACTGGGGGTTAATTGGTGCGCCTCTCTCTGGCAGAGGGCGGCTATTTAATACTCACTGGACCTAGGTCTGGTGTCAGTTATACTCCTGCCCTCGGCTGAGTTAGTTGACCTTGTGCGTACGTGTGCCTTGTGCCTGATATCTTGCTTGCTTGTTTGGTTTTGATCCGGTTCTGTCCCTGTTACGAGTTCTGCCTGCCCCTCTTGTACTGCGCTACCTCTCGTCTATGACTCTCTGCTTGTGACCCGACTTCTCGCTTCTCGTCCCCTTGGTACCACATCGCCCTCTTGTGTATGACCTCTGGGTTTGTCTGACTACCCGTCTGTTTGTCCCTCCTGTGCCTCGTTTGCTCGTACTGTTGTGACCTCCGTTTTGCCTGACTGAGTTGTTGTATGGTGTCCTGTCATATCTGAAAGCAGGACGCTAAGCCCCGCCCCCTTGCAGTCACCTGTCCATAGGTCCTGTGCCAGCTTGCTAACTTCAGTGTCCGCAGGTCCTGTGCATCTTTACTTTCCGGCGCTGACTGGACCCTGACACTAATAGTTTGAAGCTCGCATTGTCACCTCTGCTGCCCGGCTCCACAGGTATCTTTTAGCACTGTTTCTGTACTCAGGACACGCGCACTCGCCCTGTGAGCTAGTGTAGTGCGGTGCCTCTGACAATATGAAAGTCTTGCAATTCTTCCCCATGAATGAGGATTTCCAAGTAAGTGCAGGTAATAAGCTCGTATTGTTTAAGTCCATGTCATAAATTTTTGTAATGATTAAGGACATATCTCTGAAACGTGTTTGCGACTTAACTTTTGTATGATTTATTCTGAGTTGTATTACTCATCTACAATAAAGAAGATGCATTTTAGCAAGGCACGAGTCCTACTGCTGGATCTTATCTCTTCATATATTAATGCCATTGGAAATAGTCAGTTTGATGAGAATCCTTTTTAATTCCTGGGAGATGAGCTGCTGCCCAAGGTGTCTGACAGTTTACGTCACTCTCCACATTGATAACATGCCCACTCATTAGACAAGCAAGCATGTGTATTGGGCAGTTGTGTGGGAGAGCTGTCAGAGGACAGTTATCTAATGGGTATGGACACCTTTAGTCCTTGGTGCATGACTCATAGATTTTCTCTTGTACTGTAATCCCTGTCTCCGACACTGCGCCAGGCGAAAGACATCTTAGGCTTTTCTTTTGAAGAGTCAGTACAATTCTTGTATTCACTGCTTAGTAGTTGGTGCTTGGAATATAATAACCAGTAGACTCTCAGTGCTAGAGGCAACTGTCAGAAAGAAAACCGATATGTAGAGGTTTATTTTTTTATGATGCTGATTAAGATTAATGTTCCAATTTATTTTTGCCAAGAAATAACCTTATTTTGGGAACAGTATTGTAGACATTGCTTATAGGAATCCATGTGAATGTTTAAGAATGTGCATGGTGATAGGAGGTATATTAACGGCACTAATTGTTGTCAAGAGGATGGCAGGGCGTTAGTTGTCATTGCTTGTGGTGTGAAGGACCTGTAGATAAGAAGAAAGAACTATCAGCCATGGTATGTGATGTGACCTTCATAGCCTCATTATACTTTCACTTTAAAGGGGTTGTCCAGGACTATTTGATTTTTTTTACTAAGAGCTAACAGGTAGGTAGTTGCAAACTACTTACTTCTGCCCACTGCAAATCTCTGCCAGTACAGAGCGATCACTATCCTCTCTTGCTGGCGATACAGCTCTTCCTCTTCCAGGCTGCTTTATCAACAGGACGTGACTGCCAATGTCTTGCTGATTGACACCCGGCTCCCCTGAGTTAGGCAACCGGTGGCTGTCTGTCAATTAGCATGATATCAGCAGTCATGCCCTGTCGCAGAGCAAAGCTGAGAAGCTGTTGCTCGCTTGACGGGATGTCAGTGGAAGCTGCAAAATCACCAGCAGTAGCCGTCTTTCCCAACAGAGATGTGCGCTGGGCAGAACAGGCAGGTAGGTAACAACTACATGCTTGTTAGTTTTTAGGCTCAAAGTAAAAAAATCAAATTGTCCCAGGCACCTCCTTTAAGGAGACGCTACTCGGAATGCAGTACTGTTGTGAATGTTAACGCTTCTAACATTGGGAATATGATCATTGCGAAATACACAATAACTTCTAACACATTTTGGTAAAAAAAAAAAAAGTTATTAGACCAGTAATAAAAGTTTACTAAAAGTTTACATTTTATGAAAGCATGGATATTACTACCTTAGAGAACTGTTTTGTAAATTATTCTCATGGGTAGGAAAATCTGAGCACAGAGCAGCTGGTATTTAACAGGAATCCAATGACCGATCTAAGACTAAAATTTCACACACTTCAGTCAGCAGAATCGTCTCAGTAGGAATTAATTAGTTGTTGAATAATTCACAAGGACGGTGTAGGATGCATTCAACTTTTCATCATTACATGTTTAGAGAAAATTAGAAAAAATAAAAGTTCATTGGTTCTATTAAATTAACCTAGTCGTTGAAGTAACTGACATGAAAGCTTCTTGAAAGTCACTGTGACTATATTAGTAGAGGTATGTAAATTTAATCATCATTAAATGAGCAATGGTGCTCAAATACAAGCACTAAAGGGGTCTTGTCCTTTCAGCATCCTGCAAGCCATGGGTGTATCTGTGTTAAAAAAAATTAGTAAAAGCCAGCACTCACCCCTACTGCTCCAGTGATTGGCTACTGGCTGCTGTGGTGAAGTCACATCTACAGCCAATCACTGGACTCAGCAGCTCATGTAATCTTCATTGGCAGTGCCGCTGAGCCATGTGATTGGCTGCAGTGTTGTTGTCGTGACTTCACTGCAGCAGCCAGTAAGCAATCACTGGAAAGGTATCAGTGGACCTAGTGATATTATTTGCATAATTCAACAGAAATAGTCTTAGCTATGGCCAGACTGGCAAAATGAGTGAAATTGGGTGCATTGGTAATAGACCATTAATGGAAGGTTCACAAGAAAAATTCTGACAGTGCTAAATCATTTGAATAATATCACCAATTAGTGTAGAATATTAATTATTATTTTGTTTTCTCAACGTATATTCTACATAGCCAAAATGTATTAACGTGCCAGCACCTGACACCCGTGAAAAATTGGATCATGTCAAGCAGAATGTCTTCTATTGCTGTAGGTAGGAAACTGAGAGATATGCACTTTTTTTCTCAGAGCGGGGCACTTTTATTTTTCAATTAAAAAAATGATATTTTTTTTACATTTTATTTGTATTTTTTAACTTTATTTTTTTTTATATTTCATTTTTTATTTTGGGGGCACAGGTTAGATGCATGGCTCATTATCAGGAAGACCTGCTAATCTTAGAATTCATGGCAGATTCATTTTAAAGTTGATAAATTTAAAGTACCGTAATACACCTAGGCCGCAGTAATCGTATTGCTTCATATACTCAAACTGGAATTATTCTAATCACTACAGAATAAGAGAAAGACTTGGATATTCTGGTTACTAGAAAGCTAAGCAGCACCACTCAATGTCAGGCAGCAGCTGCAAAAGCAACAAGATTTTAGATTGGATATAAATATAAATAAATTCCTGTGACCCAAATGTATTATATCTACTCTAAAAATCCCTTGTAAGAACCATCTTGGCTATGGGTTTCAGTTAAGGACTCCACATTATGAAAAGTATATTGGGAAATTAGAAAGTGGTCAACTTCACTCTGTGCACAATTATTAGGTAATTTGTATTTGTGATCATTTTATAATTGAACATCTTCAGTACTGTCTATCAATTCAATAGGTTAATAACCCTGAAATCTAAATTAATGTAAAAGTGAGGTTTGGTCTTTTTTAGAGTAATATCTATATGTGCAGAATTATTAGAAACTATTAGTGTGCAGAATTTCCATTTATCTAAATGAAAAATTAAATTGTTTATTTTCATGAATTAAACTGAGAATAATAGTCAAACAACTCAAAATTTACAACAAAAGAAAAACATTTCAGACATTTAAAAAAAAATTCTGTGACTAATATAAGCTTAAGCTGCTGACAATCAACTTTTTGAGCAGCACCAACCACAGCCACTCAGACACTGAGTAGAGAAGTGGACTGTTTTCCTTCACCATAAATCTCCTGTTAAAGAAGGGCCCACAAGTTCACCATAAGGTTTAGGTCAAGTGAGGAAGAGGCCATGTCATTATTCTTTCATCTTTATGGTCTTTACTGGCAGCCAAGTAGTGGAGTACTTCTATGTATGTTATGGAGCATTGTCCTGCATAAAAATCATGATTTTCTTGAAAGATGCAGACTTTTTCCTGCATCCATGGCTTGAAGAATGTGTCATCTAAAAACTGGGATTAGGTTTGGGAGTTGTTTTTTAGTCCATCTTCAATCTGGAAAGGTCCATCTAGCTCATCTTTGCTTGTGTCTGAGTCACAGTTAAGGTCTATTCTGTTATTGATCCAGCCACAGGCATATCCATCTGGTCCTTAAGGAGACATTCCCATCTCATAAATCTTTGAAATACTTGTCTTCAGATATTTCTTGGCCCGATCTTGCCGTTTCACCTTCTTTCTTGCTCAGAGGTGGTCGGTTTCAGCCATTGTAGAACTGAACACCTTGTGCTTCTTGACACTCCAGGGAGATTGCAGTTCTGGAATATGACAGCACTGGAGATAATAGGTTCCTGGTCTCATCACATTTTATTCTACTCAAATCTTTGGCAGTTTATGTGCGATGTTTTTTTCTCAATACTTTTTTCTAACTGTGTTGACTTTTGATGGTACTGTGATCATGCCCAATATTTAGCAATTTCAAGAGTACTGCATCTCTCTGTGAGACGTTTAATAATTTTTGAGTTTTCAGGGTCCGTTAAATCTCCCTTTTTTGGTCAATTTTGTTGAGGAAATCAAGCTGCCAAATAGTTCTGCACATCCTGATAAATACACATCACCTGATCTGCTTCATCCAATAAGCATTCAAGCCTATACAGCTTGCAGTTGGAAAATATGCATAAAAATTATGATATGGTCAACATACCCACTTGAATGCACGCAGTGTATATTATTAGATGAATATTGTAGATATGATAGAGAAAGGGGGAACTATATGGGCCTGTGTCTTTTCCTAACCTGAATATGTATTTGTGGCACTTTTCTATGGTGGTAGGTTTGCCTGCTAGGGAACTCCCTGTCAAATATTGTTTCACTCACCTGCCTTAGTTATCAGTTAAGCCAGTAAACTTTCTTGCGTAAGGTGCACATAAATTAGACGAGCTGTGTCATCCCGTCCCTTTCCGCCCTCTTCCTGCCCCAGCTCTGCCTGTGTCGTTGGAGCCGGGCAAAACTCTAAACTCCAAAAGTCACCAAATTTTTGCGCAACCTCGAGTTGTGCAAAAATTTTACATCTTACCAAATTGTTTTATACCAGATTTCTTATGAACACACTATGATAAATCAAGGTCAAAGTAGAAAATAAGAAGACCTCACATAGGACAAACAACAAGTTAATACTTTATAAACTGTGTGGTTTTTGGCTCAAGTCACTGATTTTATTTTTCATTTTCCTTGTTAATAAAAATGAATGAAGGAAGAAAGGACACCCTGGCCTGCTGAACCCCTTACCTATAAGGACTTGATGAAGTGTAGAGCTAAGATGGCACATTATAGCGGTGTTATAATAAGGATGGTTACTGTATATTACACATTGCATTTAATGATATGCATGTCTCTCCCCTCAGCCCACTTCTGTATGATATTACTACTATAAATCTGTTCCTGTTTACATGAATATCTGCATATTCCTCTCATATGAATGCACCAGTGTTACTTGATTTCCCCTCGCTCATTAATATTTATGTATTTGTAGGGTCTTCATTTTAGGGATTTTATTTTATTTAATGACTGTAAATGGAAGAGAAATGCAAATGTTCTTTGTTATTTCATTTGCGCAGCTCTTACATGCGTCTTCCATAAACCATAATACCAAACCTCAGGGGTTTCTTTTAAATTGGAACTGTGGTTAGGCACTTGTCACTATGACTTACAGTAGCTGCTAAAAGTTACCTGGAGCTAATGCTTTGAGAGCACTAAGTCAAACGTAATATAGGAGGAAATATTTCTGGAGAACACTTCCCAGTAGTGGGAAGATACTTCTTGTCAGCTCCTACTGTGCAGGGAAAGGAAAGATTGAGCAAATGCTGGTAAATTTTGCTTCCGAGAATGTGAGCAAGTTCACCATGGGCTTTGGTCTATGGATTCCTCCCTCAAGGAATCATTGGTTTTTGTAAACAATTTGTCAGAATGAAGTGAAGAGGTTTCTCATGAAGTCTCCTGAGGCAGCTTAATGTCAGCATGGCTGACCCTAAATCTCTGTTTCTAGCACATACACTGACGTGAGCTTGGGATGCAAAATGAGCACAAGTAGGAGATTCCAGTAAATTATGTACAATTCTTGGGAAAGCATCAGTACCGCACTCAACATGATGTGTTAGACTATCATGCCACACTTATGTATCACTATGTATGCAAGGGAACCTCATCCTGCAGTTTCTTTACAATATTCATCACAATTCTGCACTTGTAAAGGAGGTTGCTGGCAATTCAAACACCGATTTATATAGCTGAATCTGAAAATATGCATACGGTATATATTTTTGCATACATAGATCACATATATATATACACATACTGTATATAAAACAGATCGTAAATGTCTTATATGCACTGGATAGATACAGAAATCAAAAATGTAATGGAATAACTATTTATAAACGAAGTTATAAATTAAAAAAAGGGGAAAGGGAAAATATATATTCAACATGGCAGACACAGATATGCAAAGTGGGTATGCCATAGAGGGAGAAGGCTACCCTAAAAAATGGAGACAAAAAATAATAAACAAGCAAAAAGTGTGTGCACCTTGATGCTTGTCAAAGGTACGTATACAGTATGTAAGATGATGGTAAATTATAGTGTATGAATAGTAGGCATATAAAAAAGGTGCAGTCACAAGGTAAATAGGCACATAAATGGTCCCACAGCAGATGTAAACATGGTAAAAATATGCAGGTTAAGGTGCCAAAGAATAAAAATATATATGTAAGGTACGATAGTACAAGTAGTAATCAGGACACATAATCAACAGAGCAAATCAAGGTTCACCTACCAACGACCTAACTTGCTTTTCACTGATGCTTCATCAGGGATGCTTTGTGGAGCGATGGTGCCAGGTATATCACAAATGTAACAAGACAGATGTTTAATAATACTAATAGAAAGTTAACCTGCAATGGAGGATGAAGCTTAGGACAGAACGACGCTGGCAGAGTGAAAAACGGAAGTGTTGACCGGTCACATGGCAGTACCAAAGAGACAATGTCGCAACACCAAAAGGCTGAATGCGCATGCGCAACTAAGAACCAAACAATGCAGCCCAGCGCAGTGGTCCGATGACCATCGCATAAGTGGGAGACAAGGCATTTTTACCCATGCAGGGACGGAAAAAGTAACGTTGGAGATGGAACAAGAAAGGGAAGAAAAATGAGGGGAAAATGAGAAGAAGGGGAAGATAGATATTAAAAATGGAGGCTGTAAGGGTTTTTTCTGTTTTTGCAGCTTAAGGATGGCTTGTTTCACCTGCATGGAGAGCTCCGTTTACCGCATGTTTCCTTCACAGCAAAACCTTCCAAATGCAAACACCACACCTCAAATCAACTCCAGGCCTTTTATCTGCTTAATTGAGAATGACATAATGAAGGGATTGCCCACACCTGTCCATGAAATAGCCTTGGAGTCAATTGTCCAATTACTTTTGGTCCCTTTAAAAACAGGGTGGCACATGTTAAGGAGCTGAAACTGCCAAACCCTTCATCCAATTTTAATGTGGATACCCTCAAATGAAAGCTGAAAGTCTGAACTTCAACTGCATCTGAATTGTTTTGTTTAAAATTCATTGTGGTAATGTCTAGAACCAAAATTAGAAAAATGTTGTCTCTGTCCAAATATATATGGACCTAACTTTAACTGCTTCATGCCTGACCACACCTCCTTGGAATTGTTGTGTGACAGTTTATTTTCCAATTTAATTCGGAACGCCTCACAGACATTCTTAATTTTCCCCTTTAAGTCCTTTTGTATCAATTTCATTTCTTTGTATTCTTCATTTTAAATGCCAGTTTTTTATCATTTAGTAAATATTTCAATTATTTTGTAATCCAAGGCTTGTTATTTGCATAACATCGAATCTTTTTAACTGGTACTACAGTATCAGTGCAAAAATTTATGTAATCAGTTACCCTTCTGACAATGTCATTTACATCATTATGCTCTCCTCTGTGGCATATCACCTCTCAGTCTGTGAGGTCAAAGCAGTCTTGCAGAGCTTCCTCTGCTGCAGGAGACCACTTCCTGATTAGTTTTATTGTCGCTGGTTGTTTGCTGACAACAGGTTGGTAAGATGGAGAAGATAGTATGAGATTGTGGTTGGATTTCTCCAGAGGGGGTAAAGCAGACGATGAATAGGCGTCTTTAACATTTGCATAGAGGAGATCCAATATACTGCTGTCCCTTGTTGCACAATTAACATATTGATAGAACTTTGGAAGAGCCTTTGAGATCATGACTCTGTTAAAATCCCCAGAGATTAATAATAACGAGTTTGGGTGCTTTGTCTGAAGGTGTGCCAAGACCCCCAGCAATACTTCCCTAGCTGCCTCTTGGCTAGCAGATGGAGGTATATACATGACTATTGCAATGCAAATGGAGATTTCTGTAGGTAGATAGTAAGGCCTGAGGACAACTGCTAAAAGTTCAACATTTTGACAGCAATGACTTTCCTTAACAGTTATGTGCTGCTGATTACAAAATCTGTAATTAATATATAATATAACCCCCCCACCCTTATATTTACCACACTTAGCCTTGTCTCTATCAGCCCGAACCATTTGAAACCCTGGAATCGAGACACTTGAATCAGGAACATCCCCATGTAACCAGGTTTCTGTAAAGCACATAAGACTGCATTCCTTGAACTCCGTCTGGGTTTTACACAGAGCTAGCAGTTCATCTGTCTTATTCCCCAGCGAGTGATCTGTCATGTCCGATTTCAGACTGCTGATCGAATGTCTCCTAGAGAAAAGCTGACATATCTGCTGGCTGTTCTCTAAAAGAAAACATAGGGGTGCTCGGCTAAACAAGCTCTTCTGTGTTTAGGAGAACCGGCCAGGATGGCTGTTGACTGAATTGGTCAAATCCTGGTTTGACCGACAAGTATCTAATGTGTATTGCCGGCATAACAGCTGCTCACTATCTGAAGGAATAAATCTTGTTTTATCTGGAAATGAAGAAACACAAAGTCTAAAACCAATTATTAACCTCCGATGTTGATTGTTTCCATGCTGAAAGTTATTTCTGTTTTGTTCTTTTCCCGTAAATATAATTCACAAGAATTTGTTGTTGTGCCTTTGCCAATTTTGAACCAGGCAAAATGTATTTTCTTCTGTCGACATATTTTGTTGTAACGTATACCCAATTGTAATGACAAATGTGAAATTAAATAAAAAAAAGTCCTTAGTTAAATCAAAGGCAAAAGAAATGTAAAATAGTAAGTTAATGTTTTGTCCTTTTGCAAGCACTTTACTAAGGTGCCAAGGTCAAACTCCTATGGTAATTGAAAAGTATTTATACATGATGTGATAGAAATGAAACTTTTAATAAAATGTTATCTTTATGTGATTGCACGACATAGCATCTGCTGGAGTAATACAATGTTTTATATTTCATCTCTATAGGGACTCATGCATTCCAGCGGACCGGTGGGGAGACACCGACAGCTGGTGCTGGTATTAGAGGGAGAGCTGTACCTTATTCCATTTGCTCTCTTAAAAGGGAGCTCATCAAATGAGTATCTTTATGAACGCTTCAGTTTAATTGCTGTTCCTTCACTCCGATCTCTCAACATAAATTCGAAGGTAAGCTCACATTAAATTGCAGATTCATGATTAATACTTTCTTCCTGACTGTGGATGAAACAAAAAATGGCAACTGGATCCTGATATTGTTTGGTGAATTTTCCTAACATCTGAACACTTTCTCGCATGCCTTCAGCCTTGCGTATCAATCATTATCTAAACTGTTTCATTGATTATATAACCCAGGAAGGTCTGCATGTGAATGTAGCAAGTTATGATGGCAAGATAAGGCTAGGTTCACATGTGTACAGTCCATTTCACTGGACATATGTCTGAATGTCAAAAAAAACCTGTGTTCAGATGTATTTGACACATATGCATGGATTAAAAAGGGGGAGACATAGATAAAAAGTTTTCCCTGACTGTTTTGTCTGTTTCAAATTGTATTGCGTATTTTTGGAAAACCATATTTGACTACATATATGTACAATGCATATAGCATACATCCGCAGATGAATCTAGCGTAAGCTGTAAATTAAAGACTGAGGTATCAGAGAAGCAGTGATCAAACAACATACAGCCATGATCGGTTTCAAGGGATTGTCCGGTCTCAAGCTATAAGTCTGTAGTCACTTACATTGCCCGAACTGTGCGCTGTGAGGATGCTCCGGTGCCGGGAGCAGCGAACACGTGACCGCCAGTATGTGGTTTGCACACAAACAATCAAGTGCCGACAAGATGAATGTGGCCTTTCTCAATGCAACTGTATAGAGCGAGGCTGGAAACAGTCTAGTCGGAAAGTGGCCGGAAGTATGCAAATCGAATGCTTGTGGTCACATGATCGCCTGTTCCCTGCACCGCCTCTGGAGAATCCTGACATTGTGCAGCGTGCATACTGTGAGGATTCACACATCTGAAGTCATATAGAGTGACTATGTAGCTTAAGAACAGACAACTCCCTCAACGGCATATTGTCTAACATATCATGAAAGAGGACAACATTATAAATTACTTTTTCAATCTATATTTGTTAATGTTGATGTTTGCTGTGGTTTACGTACTTTAAGTAAAAAACATGAGGGGATACAAAAAAAGTATCGGTCTGTACTTTATGCTTTTCTGGATCCATTTATAGCACCAAAAACTGCACGTGTAAATCCAGCCTGCCTCTGTTAAATACACCATTTCTGTTCTTTATTCTTGGCTGATGTGGCAGGTGGGGATCTGAAGTAAGGTAGACAAGCCTGAAAAGAGTATTTGAAAAGGGAAACGGCTGGCTACATTGCTTCAGCTTCTTTTTAATGTGTTTTTGACTCTCGTGGTATGTATCTTTTGCAGTCTCACTTGCGAAAGAATGCTCCGATATACTCAAGTTCTACCTCGATGGCAGCTGTCATAGGAAACCCTAAACTTCCTCCATCAGTGATGGATCGATGGCTCTGGGGTCCAATGCCTTCAGCAGAAGAAGAGGCCTACATGGTGGCTGAATTGTTGGGATGTCAACCTCTTGTTGGCAGTTTGGCTACAAAAGACAAAGTGATGAGTGCGCTCACTCAAGCTGAATGCGTTCACTTTGCTACCCACATCTCATGGAAACTGGCAGCACTAATACTAACTCCCAACAGTGAGAACATCTCTGGAACAAATAAAAGCACCTTTGGCAACACTTATACTATTCCAGAGTCATTACAAATGCAGGACGATGCCAGTGATGTCGAGAGCATATCAGACTGTCCGCCTCTTCAAGAATTCCTGTTGACAGCTGCAGATGTCCTGGATCTTCGGCTTCCTGTTAAATTAGTAATTCTTGGATCTTACCAGGAATCCAGCAACAAAGTTACGGCAGATGGAGTTATTGGCTTAACACGAGCCTTCCTGGCTGCTGGGGCCCAATGTGTCCTTGTATCTCTATGGCCTGTGCCGGTCGCAGCTTCCAAAATGTTTGTCCATGCTTTTTACTCGTCACTTTTAAATGGAATGAAAGCGAGTGCTTCCCTCTCGGAGGCAATGAAAACAGTGCAGAGCAGTAAGCAACACTCACATCCATCAAACTGGGCAGGTATGATAATTACTTTGTGTCTACACTGTACATCATTTTTAGTGGCTGCAGCTGCTATCCATGTCATTTGTAACTGTGCCTCACAACTTAACATTACATTTGCAGTATATCTTCAATTGTCATCACTTTTTCTGAGTATTGCTGTGGGAACTTTAGCAGTTCACTATCTGTAACAAAATCTGATAATCTGACAAGTCGTTAGAGTTACTCAAGGAAAACTTTACTTGATTTTGATCATCAATTAACTTAACACCCAAAACTACCTAAATGGGGTTTCCCATTCAGTAAAATTGATGGCCGGATGGGCCATTAATATTTGATCGTTGGAAGGCAATACATGTATCTCCTGTCGGTACAACTTAATCACATTAATGTGAATATAACTGTAGCAATACAAAGTACGGTAACTACTAAAAGCATGGCATTTTACTATATTATCTAACCAATGAAAAGGACACAGAGCCATTTCCATCAATTAATCAACAGTGTGCTACGAGTCTACTCGTTCAGATGGTAGTCTAATGTGTATGG
The DNA here is from genome assembly GCF_039654945.1 of Dendrobates tinctorius. Lineage (NCBI taxonomy): Eukaryota > Metazoa > Chordata > Amphibia > Anura > Dendrobatidae > Dendrobates > Dendrobates tinctorius. Next base: position 26,250,143 of record NW_027361741.1, on the reverse strand, counting down.
GGGTCCCAGACAATTTATTGTCAGTGGAGATATCTTCCGATTTGGGACTGATAATACTTTTGTTCTCCTGGAGATAAGCTGCCACCAGACAAACCTGGCGGAGGCTCTCTTATAGAGAAGATAGGAGTGCTCAGCTGAATGAGTGCTCCTGTGTATGGGAGAGCCGACCAAGATGCCTGTCGGCCCATTGTTCTCCCGACAGCCATCTAATTTGTATAACAGAATTAATTTCCACCCATCTCACTTAGACGACATCAGTGGTGTAACTAGAGTCTCATGGGCCCGTTCCAAAAAAGACCTCCTGCTCCCCATGTTGGTCAGATGTATGGACCCTTGTAGCGTTCTAAATCCTATAAGGACAAACATGTTGCCCCCCCACTCACCAATTATATAGTAATGTCCCCCATCCTGTACAAATGTCTCCCATCCTGGTCCTCTTCCAGGTATATCTGTTCCCCATCCTGGGTCCATTCCTGGTATATATGTCCCACATCCTGGCATATGTGTCCCCTATCCTGGTATATATCCCCCATCCTGGTTTATATGTCTTGCACCCTGATATATATTTATATATGTCCCCCATCGTGGGCTCATCCTGTTACATATTGTCTCCCACCCTGTTATATATGTTCCCCATCCTGGGCTCATCCTGGTATATATGTCTCCCATCCTGGGTCCATCCTGGTATATATCCACGATCCTGGTATATATGGCTCCCATCCTGGAATATATGTCCCCTGTTCTGCCTCTGTTCTTTAATGCAAAAAAAAAGATTCTTCTTGCCTTCTTTCTCTCCCATGCCATGTAGCATCCTCTTCTGTGGCTATCTTCTGCGAGCAAGCGATGGGCAAGGCTTGACGTCACTGCCATGCACCTCCAGTTACTTGCACACCAACGTCAGCTGCTGGCCTTTCATTGGCTGTGGCATGTTATTGCAGTGCAGGGACCTGACGGGTCTCAGCACTGCAATGCATTGCAGCTAAATATGCGTCCTTGGACACACATCCCTCTGGGTGCATTGAGGCGCATTATACTATGTGGAGGACTATGGGGTGTGTATTATTCTATATAGAGGACTATGGGGTGCATTGTATAATATGAAGGACTATGGGGCGCATTATACAATATTGAGGACTATGAGGTGTATTATGCTATGTGGAGGACTATGGAGTGCATTATACTAAATGACCAAAATGCTGCCTATTCACCAAGTGATTGGATTGTTTATGTCGGAACAAAAAGCAATGTTCTCAGCACCAAATCTGAAAACTGCACATATGCTGCTGATAACATGATATTTGTATGGGGACAGATTGATCTATTAGTGATCGATCTGTCCTCATCATTCTTTCTCAACCGGTGAAAGGAGGCTGGGAAACAAGTCTCGAATGACTATTGTTGATCACATTCGTTTAACGTCTTAAACTCAAGTGCATGTAAATTCAACCGAAATATTTGTGTGATGGTGCAATATGTGAGCACTTGGTGCCCGTTGCCCAGGGCCACGCTTTGTGTTAAACTGGCCTGAACTGCATGATAATTAGTTTAGTAATATTGTCAGTTAACAACTATGGAGAACAGCTATACCTTATTATAATGCGACCATGCATTCATAACGCTTTGTCACTGACAGCCATTGAGGAAAATGCCATCTGATTTATTTGTGTGTCTTATAAATGCCAATCTGACACCAAGAAATCTAGAACAAAACCTTTAAAATGTTTTTCAGGTTTTTACAAAGATTCTCCAAGAGAGTGAGCATGATATTAATAAAAGAAACTAACCATTACTTTCCCGATGCATTCCCCACTGCTTCATTGCCACCAATCCAGTGGTCCCCGTTGGTCCTACAGGGATCATCACTAACCTGTAGGTGCATTTACACTGAAAGAATGTCGTAAATCAATGTTCATATCGATCCTGATTACCTTGCAGTGTAAATGGACCTGGTTTTGCAATTTGATTCACACCACCTCTAGTGGTGATATTCAGACCCTAACCTGTACAGGACAGTCTCTAGTCAGTCTCCAGTCAATAAGTACATGAGGCTGAACTGCAGTGCCCGGCTGTTGCTGCTGATTAGCTAGGGTCACTTGAATGGGATCCTCACCAATCAAATATTGATGGCATGTAGGAACTCCTGAACAATCTCCTAAATTGCAAAAAAATAGCAAAACATCAATAATTATGATCATATTTTTCCTACCTGAAGGTCTGTCAACATATCAGTTGTCTACAAATTAACATGCCACAGTACATACAGTGAGAGATTCCCTCATTGTTTGGCTCCAGAGATCCGCATAACCTTGGTGCAGCGACCACTCTGGTAGTCCATGGCTACAAGACAAATTCTTGCAAACCTCCTCCATCCAGGACAGCCCTGGTGCCTCTTCTGATTAGTAGGCCTGGCATGATATCATGTTTGCCTCGCGCTTCAATGATGACAATACATTGGCTCTATTAATAAAAAAAAGAGCAGGGGATACGGGCAGGTAGGAGGATTTCTGTAGGGCATTGGCCCAGCAGACGTCAATCAACAACATGGCAGTTAGACCAGGATACTGTGAACCTTTTTGCTCAAAACTTTGAGATTATCCTCTCAACTCTCCAATTAATTCACAAAGAATTTTAAATGGGTTGCCCAGATTTAAGAGCAAATTCAGTCACTCTGTGTGCCAGAAGACTTTTGAATCGTGACAATGTGCAGTGCGCATTCTATCACGATTCCCCGGTATTGCCGGCACCAGCAACTTGCATACGTGCGGTCACTTACTGACTAGTCTCATCCGGCTTCACTCTAAAGAAGTGAATTGAGAGGCCACTCATTTGCACCAGTAATACTATAAAAAGAGTCACTGTAGACATTGCTCTCAAACCTGGAATATCACTTTAAGGGCTTTCTCACACCAGTGTATTCATCAGGTGAGTGCTATTTGATGTTTTATCTTATACTGCTCGGACCAATCTTGTAGTATATGGAAGTACAGATCTGTGATTTTTTTTCTACAGACCGAATCGGTCTATCGAAAAAAATCACAGCATGCCATGAATGGCTCCGGAATTCGGATCACACGCACATATACAAGTCTATACGTGTGTGAAACATCAGACTGCACTCAGATGTCACTCGCTGAGAGCAGTCCGACACCCGAGGACACAGACAATGGAGAAGATGGGGAAATTAATTAAATTAAACTCAGATCAGAGTTTGAGACGAGTGTCATTACCATAATTGATCCGATTCTCTCGCATGAGAGATTCTACGATCGTGTGAGCGAGCTCCAAAGATGGGAGTAGCAAGGACCAGAACATAATGGCAGTTCCATGTGTCCCAATTTGTATAGTAAACACATAATATTGGAGTTCAAAGCGGAAAGATTTACCGTATTTGCAGTCCCTAATGGGAAGCAATTAGACCTTTGCACTTAATAATCTAATATCACTTTGAGTGAAGGTAATTGCTGATTGAATTACGGCATTGCCGCTGCTAACATTGAGGCAGCGTGGTGATGCTTTATACCAGGAGTGAGATGCTGCAGCTCTGTTATTACAGCCCTTCATCTGTGGCAGTAACTAATCTGCCTCTGTACAGTAATCCAGAAAGTTCAGCAAATTAAATTATTGATCAGTCGCTGCAATCCTTGTTTACTGCCTCTCATTTGTTATCTGAAACATAATGGCAAGGAAAAGGTCGTGATCAATATTTTAGCATAACCTGTTTACTAAGTTAAGAAATTGAATGAAAAGCCGACAACATTGGAAAAATGAGGTTGTCTAGACAGATTTCCTATTGTGTGTATTAGCAGTAATAATTACAGATAAATGTGATCTAGCCTCTTACTGGTGGAGGGAATGGATTGCTTCATTTGCGTCCATGTTAATTATTTATACTGTAGACAATTAAATTGCCCCTTGTGGCCAATAAGTGCAGATGCGCAGTTTTCAGCAACTATTTTAGTACTGGGAGAACAGAGAAAAAACCTGTAATTTTACCTCGACCTTCGCAGTCAGCAGTTTTTATGTGTCATGCTGAATAGGTCAACACTGCTAACTATTTCTACGCAGAGGCCAGAGGTGATAAATGTAATACCCCTTAAAAGAAAAGCAAATGAATCCTATTTTGGTGATTCTTTTTTCTATCGATGTTGAGCTACAGCTTTTATATTATCAGCGTTCTGCTGATTCTTCTTTGGGGGATCAGGAGCCAGACCTTAGGCAATGAGTTGCTCAATGTTACACTTTTTGAATGTTAATCATCAGACCACAAGCCAGTTAGGAATGTTGCAAGATTTCAGTTCTGAAGCCTTTAGTTGCCCTAATTTTTCAAAAGGGCCAACAATAACATTGCATACGGCATTAGAAACTGGCACGTACCTTCCACCATCAGCCATGATCAGTACCGGAGCACCATTTTGATGACAGGTCCTCTTTAAATTACAGCTGGCAAATCCTAGGTATGAAATAAGTAAAGCTGGCCATGAATATTTTTACACGCTATATATATTAAATTGAAATAATACAAATAAGTGAGATCAATGTTTCTTTCCACCACCCAGGGTTCATGCTTATCGGAAGTGATGTGAAGCTGAACAGTACATCGTCATTGATAGGTCAGTCCCTATCGGAGATCCTCCAGAACCCGGACCGTGCTAGAGATGCTCTACGGGTTTTATTACATCTGGTAAGCTTAAGTCTTCTCAAACTTTTAACATGTTCCCTGACATTATTACATAATATTAAACTAAACTTTAACCACTTCCCATATATAAACGTCGGTGCTTGCTGTGCTCTGTGCAGCTCCTACGTTTATCAACGGACGGGACAGCAGTCTCACAGCGCTCAGGACCCCCAGGGTAGCTCTAACAGATTACATCACCAGGACCTGATTGGACCAGGACCCAATGATGTTAACCTTTTGCTATCTGCTAGATGCCGTGATTGCAGTATTTAGAAGATGGCAGAGGGAGAGCGCTGCTTTACTCACCTCCCCCCCCAGTGATGAAATGTGATCACATCACGGGGGATCCGAGCGTTGTCATGACAGTCAAAGGTCATGTGATGACCTCCGGGTCTGCCAGCTATGGTGGCTTGTTAGACTGAGCTAGCAGCTGAGTCTAACAGGTGATCCGACAGTGTAACACGGTCAGGTTTCAAACATTTCAATGCATGTGTACTGCAATGCATGAGATGAGTGAGGAGTAAAATAATAATTGAAATCCCATGCAGGGACTAAGTAAAAAAAAAAAAAATGGTAAAAAAAAGGTTTTAAAACTATTACAAAAATTCACAAAATTAAAAAAAGAGAAAAAATATTAAACCAATAAATTTGTATATTTATGTGAAAACAAACAAAGTACACATATTGGTATCGCCGCATCCAGAACGACCTGACCAATAAAACGATCACATTAGTTAACTCCTTTTGTGCATACCATAAAAAAAACTAAAAAAAGGGGCAAAAACCTTTGCTGTTTCAAAAGTAAAATAAAATGTGATCAAAAAGTCAAATGGAAATAAAAATGGTACCAATGAAAACGTCATCTTGTCCTGCAAAAACAAGCTGCCATACTGCTCCATCAGTGGAAAAATAAAAAAGTTATAGCTCCCAGAATAAAGCGATGCAAAAACAATTCTTTTTTCTATAAAATAGTTTTTATTGTGTAAAAGTGGCAAAACCTAAAAAAATGATGTAAATGTGATATCGTTGTAATTATACGAATAAAGCTACCTTATCAATTTTAGAACAATAATATCCCCACCAAAAAAACAATTCCTGAATTACTGATTTTTGTTCATTCTGCCTCCCAAAAATCAGAATAGAAAGCAATCAAAAAATATCATGTGCCCGTAAATGGTACCAATAAAAACATAAAGTTGTCCCTCAAAAAACAAGTCCTCACATGACTCTGTTGGCAGAAATATGGAAAAATCATAGCTATCTAAATATGGCGATGCAAAAACTTGTTTTTGTAAAGAAAGCATTTTTTAGTATGTGACAGCTGCCAAAACCTGATATAAATCTGGTATCGCTGTAATCGTACCGACCCAAAGAATAAAGTCGCCTAATCACTATACTGCATGAGGAACGGCGTAAAAATAAAATAAATTCTTCACCTGCTGATGATTTGTTCATTCAGCCTCGCAAAGATCACAGTCTCACATTTATCCTGCACTCTACACTGAGTGCTAAATCAGGGATTTCCATGTAAATCTCTGAAATACGTAATTCAGATGGAACATCCAGAGGAATACTCCCTATATTGAGGCAGATCGAGGCACTGTGGACACTGCCTGACCTGTGATCTGGCAGTATCCTTCTTTTTAGGTGTGCATAAAAGCATGGTCTGCCACAGTTTTGTGCACCTCTGAAAAGAAGGACAATTCTGAACACAGGCCAGACGGCTTCCAGAGTGACTTTGCTGCCTCATTATAGTGATTGGATCCCTCGGGGGTTTCATCTGAATCATGCCACTCGGAGATTTAGATGGAAACCCTAAAGTAACTTCTCAGCGTTGAGCGCAGGACAAATGGGTTTCAAAATGTTATGTAAAAAGTCCCCAATAAAAGCTTGAAGTCAATCTACAAAAAACAACCCCCACTCAGGCCCATCATCTGTTAGCGGAAACATAGGGGGCTTTCACGTTACTGGTGGTACAAAGGCTCAATAAAAGCGCTATGGCTACTCACCCCCAAAAGAAATGGAACTCATTTTGTGCTCATAAATCTAAATGCCACCTCCCTTCTGAGCCCTACAGTGTGCCTAAACCACATGTTTAGCATTTCTGTAGCAATGAGAGCTCGCCTAATTCACCGGTGCGTGTCTCCAGAAGCATGAGCTGGGCATAATATACTGGTCACAACAGCGTACTTGGTCACTGCAATGTAACATCCATTGCTGCTTGTTACTGGAAAATACTTATGGAGTCAAAATTGTCACTACAGCTGTAGATAAAATGTTCTGGGACCTCAGGTGATCTACGAATGTGACATGGCACCCTCAAACCAGTGCAGAAAAAATCTACACTGTAAGGCTACTTTCACACTTGTGTTTATTTGCTGCGCGTTTTTTGCGCACACAAATGCATGAAAAAAACGCATCATGCGTTTGTGTGCTTTTTTTGTGGGTTTTGGTGCATTTTTTTAAAAAAAACGCATGCGTTTTTTTGCGCATTACAACGCGCACGTATGCGCACCCATAGACTTTAATGGGTGTTTTGCTGTAAAAAAAACGCATGCATGCGTTTTTTGGGGGCAAGTCGGACGTACAAAAAATGCAACAGGATGCATTTTGTGCGCCCGAGCGCACACTGCAAAAAAACACATGTGCATACAAACGCGTACGTGCACATATGTATGCGCACATAAGCGCACCCATGTTAAAGTATAGGGGAAAAAACGCATTCCTTCCATTCTGAGCTTTGCATGGTGCCTCAAAAGTAGTTTTCGACCACTTATGGAATATTGATGTACTCAGGAGAAATTGCGTAACAAATTGTACTGTTCGTTTTCTCCTATTAATCCTTTTGAAAAATGCAAACTTGGAGTCAAAACAACATTTTAGTGGAAAAAATAGTTTATATTTTACTTACTCAGCCCAATGTTATACAAGTTTGTGAATCATCTGAGGGTTAAAAATACTCATTACTCATTACTCCCCTAGACGAATTCCTTGATAGCTGTAGTTTATAAAATGGGATCACTTGTGCGGGTTCTTGCTGTTTTGACATATCAGGGGCTCTTCAAATTTGACATGGTATCCGCAACCTAATACAGCCAAAATAGTGCTCATTCCCTTTCCAACCCTACCAAGTAGTCATTCTCCAACAAATATGAGGTACGTGGGAAAAATTTCACAACAAATTTTGGCATCCATTTTCTCCTATTACCCTTGTGGAAATAAAAAAAATTGCGGCTAAAACAACATTTTTGTGTGAAAAATTTAATTTTTTATTTTCATGGCTTAACGTTATAAATTTCTGTGAAGCACCTGGTGATTCAAGATCCTCACCACACATCTAGATATATTGCTTGAAGGGTGTAGTTTCCAAAATTAGGTCATTTGTGGGGGGTTTCCACTGTTTAGGCTCATCAGGGACCCTCCAAACGTGACATGGCGTCTGCTATTATTGATTCCAGCCAATTTCACATTCCAAAACTCAAACTGTGCTCCTTCCCTTCTGAACCCTGCCGTGTGCCCAAACAGTAGTTTTCCACCAGAAATGGGGTATTGGCGTACTCAGGAGAAATCACATAACAAATTTTATGGTGCATTTTCTCCTATTGCCATAGTGAAAATGAAGAATTTGGGGCTGAAGTAACATTTTTGTGAGAAAAAGTTCAATGTTCATTTTTTCCTTCCACATTCCATTCATTCCTGTGAAGCACCTGAAGGGTTAATACACTTCCTGAATGTGGTTTTGAGCTCCTTGAGGGGTGCAGTTATTAGAATGGTGTCACTTTTGATTATTTTCTGTTATATAGGCCCCTCAAAGTCACTTCAAATGTGATGTGGTCCGTAAAAAAAATGGTTTTGTTAATTTTATGGGAAAATGAGAAATCGCTGATCAACTTTTAACCCTTCTAACCTCGTATAAAATTATGTTCCAAAAATTGGTAAATGTTATTTATGAACTATTTTGGGTGACATAACTCTCTGGTTGAGGGCATACAAAATAAAAGTTTGAAAATTGCAAAATTTAAAAAAAAATTCTCCTAATTTTTGATATTTTCTTTTTTTTTTTAAACTATTTTTATTAATTTAACAATTTCAACAAGGAAAAGGTACAGACAGTTACAGTATATTTATGACATTAAGCCAAAATCCCACCTTTTCCTTCCCCCTCTCCCCTTCCTACAATCGTCATCATTTGAAAGGATTCCTTAAATTGGTGCATGTCCACTGATGCTTTGTATTTTCGATATTTTCAGAAATAAATGCAAGTTATATTGAACAAATGTTACCACTATCATGAAGTATAATATATCTTGGTAAAAAAAACCTCAGAATCACTGCGAACCGTTGAAGTGCTCCAGAGTTGTTACCACATAAAGTGACACTGGTCAGATTGTAAAGATTGGCCAGGTCACGAAGGCGAAAATAGGCTGTGGCGCAAAAGGGTTAAGAAAACCTAGAAGGAAGGCCATGCTAATCTGATCTACTTACACCACCTCATCTATGCATTTCTCTATTCTTTACCAGTATCATATACACAAAATGTCAGCTGTGAAGGTACCAGGTATATTGACGACATTTTCTCTGCATATTAATGCTGGTCTTACTTTACAGGTTGAAAAGTCTTTGCAGAGGATTCAGAATGGACAGCGTAATTCCATGTACACATCCCAGCAGAGTGTGGAAAATAAAGTGGGGGGAATCCCAGGCTGGCAGTCACTGTTAACAGCTGTAGGATTTCGACTTGACCCCCCAGCCAGCGGCCTTCCTGCAGCAGTGTTTTTCCCGACATCTGATCCTGGCGATCGCCTGCAGCAGTGCAGTACAACCATACAGTCCCTCTTAGGTACCTTTCACCTCTAGTACTAATGAAGAAGGAGCTGTCAGGGCGTCAGCAGGAAACTATTAATAAAAATGGAAGTTATTGCTGAACTTTTCGAAAATAAGGCCAGTCTCAGAGGATGAGAGAAGCACTATAAAACCATAATTGTGTCTCCTTTCTGGAGCTTTGTTCTCCATTCCCCTGATAATAGAACAACATAAAAGTTCCTTTATCCTTTTTACAAGAACTATAGGTACAATACAGTCTTATTATCCCAATACTTACAGTACAGTAAAAAAAATGCTTGAGTCTAATTAAACCGTGTTGGAAAAGAAAATAGCAGCAGCTCCATGAAGGGCAGGGAAATGAGGTATTCTTAGGCCAAGGATTTTAATGGAGCTCATTAAAGGATTTGAGCAGGAATACCCACTTGGGTGCTTTCATACAGCTAAAAACTGCAAAGCCCAATTACACAATTCTAATAGGGCCATTATGGTCCCACACACCGTTTCTATGAGATCCAGCATGGAAGTTGTAAAATTTTGGAGCCTCTTAAAATAATCTATAAAGTAATAAAGAACCATTGTGTTACGGGTGGCAGTCCGGAACATTGTTACTTTGTGCAGCCTTTATCAATTCTAAGTGATGGAGTCTTATATTTGTATGCGACCAGTCCGCATATACTGAAAACCCTGATCGTGAGCATTAAAAATCTAGAGACCATTTCTTTTCCTCTATGGTCTGGGACATCTGAGTTATTTCACATTTGTATTATGTAATATCAGACTGTCAGACCGAGGGATATCTGCATCCTCCTCCAGTTACCCAGGTCATGCATGTGTAATCCTAGCCTCCCATGGATCTCATTAATGTGCAGTTAAAGGGAATGTACCACCAGGTTTTTGCTACCCAATTTGAGAGCAGTCTAATGTAGAGACCGAGACCTAGATTCCAGCCATGTGTCACTTACTGGACTGCTTGCTGTAGTTTTCATAAAATCACTGTTTTATCAGCAGGAGATTATCACTATAGGACTAGTAAACTTCTCTCATGTAGTCCAACCATGCCTCCACGACGAGCAGTTTACTGTAGCCTATTCACAGTGCACACAGAAAAATGGTAAATCTGCAGATAAAAAAAATAGATTTTTATAAAAACTGCAGCAGCTAGTAAAGTAAGTGACATATCGCTAGAATCAGAGACTCTGCCCCTTCATCATGCTGCTCTTTGATGACGAGGCAAAAATCCGGTGGACATATTGTCTTTAACTGGATATTTATTCTTTGTGATCACATACATTGCAGAAAATAAATTGGAATATAAATGTTTTTCAACTGTCTTGACCAGTGATCCACCTACCTTTTCCAATGAACCGACCTGTGTAGTTGAAGGACACTAACACACATTTTTGTATTGAACATATCTGTGCTCAGGTTTACATATCATCATACATGGTAATAAGGAATGTATAATATACCTACTTTCCCTGTGGTTTTGATTATGTCAGGGCCAGCTACTTGATCTGCTCATTTTGCAGTTGCTCTCTATATACTATGTTCACATGCTTTATTCTAGAACTTTCTTACTGTTGCTCATTCTTAATTTCTATGTTTAAAGATGCTTTTAAATACAAGATATATGGAAGTGGAAGTATCGGACCACTTTGTTACTTTTATTATAAATTGACAAGTAGGTTTTACTAGTTAGGGGTGTGTCCCTGTTCAGTCTCACATTGTCCAATCAGTGCTGATAGTGTTATGCTGCAGAGAAACTAGTAGGAGGCAGGGAGGAATGAGAGTGGTAAGCTCCTGAAGACACAACTTAAAAGCATACCTTTAATTATCCTCCAGGCATTGCAATTGTTATACTGCTGTTTCACATAGCCATTTCATGCTTTTTTAGAAGCGCCTTTTAGCTGCAGCTCATCATGTTCCCTACACAACTTTGAACAATCAGGGTACAGGAATTTCTCGTATGCCACCTGAGCCTCTCTGATCCCAATCTTTATGCCCAGAGAGGGGAAGTCTGTGTTCTGATTGTTTGAATATAGTGTATGGATCTTGTTGAGCAGCAGTTGAAAGCAGCTTCTAAAGGAGCATGAACTGGGCATTTAAACGGCACTGCAATATAGTGTTTGGGAGAGAAGGAAGCAAACTAGGGTAATGAAGTTTATTACAAAAATTCTTCACTTTATAATGCTTGGACAATTAAATATAATAAATTGATGTATTCTTTAAATATTCATATTTTAAACTGTATTATGTATAAATTGAAATTAGAAGAAGGATGGACAGGAAACAATAATTTACGAACAGCTTTGTAAATGCTCATGTACACCAGAATACTTGTACTGTTACCCATATGGTAGCAAGCCTAGCAGTATTACATAAACCATTGTTCCAGTATTTAGATAGATTATCACTATTCACACAGAGCAATGTATTCTTTCCGTAGGATTGCCGCACACTGCACTTCAGGCTCTATGTAAGCTTATCACTGCTTCAGAAACCGGAGAGCAGCTGATTAATCGGGTAAGTGGTGCCAGACGGACCAATGTCATTTCTTCGTAAATGGCAGAAATTAATCTCTTGCATTCATTAGACTTCACACGTCTGCCGAGCTGGACCATGTGGTTCTTATATTTTGTCAAGCATTAACTTTATTTTTACGTTCTAGCAATTATATTGCAATATATATTGTGACTTATCAATCCAGTATAAATTACACTAACACCCTTGGAGCCATCAGTGCATGAAAGCTGCCAGCATGGTTTGGGCAGAGTGATCAATGTATGCAACTTAATAAATAATTTTATTTATCGCGCGCTGGAAATAGTCCACAGACATCCATCACATTGTATTTAGGATGATCTGTGCTATAAGCTTGCATGCACCTTCCCAAAGTAAAAACAGATCTCTCTAAAGAATGCCATGAATGTCTGAACAGACTGCCAGCTCCAGATTTGCAGCTTCAGTTGCCTGTCTTGTTTGCATGCTAGCTTTACTGTGCTCTAATCATCTGCATAAAGACAGTTACAATTCTATTGTCGGACCAGGATAGTACTGAGTCAGTAAATGAGTACATTACTGGTATCAGCCAAACTATATACACATTAAAGTATTACTACACAAAAGAACAGATTATAGTCAGGGCAAAATGGACAATTTTTTGTCCAGAAGCCTTCACCAATCTTAATATGACCCATATTACCCACTACATTTATGTTTGAAAAGTGTTTGCCCCCTACCTAATTATATGTTTGGTAACACAAGGAGAAAAAGAGCCAAAAGTGTCTTTTAAAAAAGTACCAAATTTTATTTTTAAATATATCATAGTAATTAAATATTAATACACCAATACCAGTAGAAATGCAGAGAGAAAGAGAATATCCCCGGGTGCCGCAATACCTCTCAGAAATAATTATCAAAGACCTAGCATATAAATGCTGTCAGCATGGTGAACTGAGGTAAGCCAGAACAGTAAGTGTTAACTGTGAAAGAGTCACAATAGAAATAGCGCTAACTGCGCTGAGCTTTCAAAGTAACAAAGAGAAATCCAATGCTCAAATGAGCCATTAAAGGACTGTTGGACTTACCAGAGGGAGAGAGCGGACACCAAAAGGGGAGGTGAGGCACCCCAACGCGCGTTTCGCGGCCGCACAGAGCCGCTTTCTCAAGGGGAAGTGAAACTCTATCTGAGCAGGACCTTCAAATAACCCTGTGACCTAGGTCACCTGATCATGTGTGACCAATGGCGGTGAATCAAGGCAGCGCATGCGCGGTATGCCAGAGACGCCCCGAGTGCATCACAGGCGTCACGTGCATGGCATCCACCGCAGGGATTAACCCTGCGTGTGGCGCACGCAGTGAGTAGACGCCCCGATGCTGACAGTGCCCCAACGGAAACACCGCCATGCGCGACATCACCGCCCTATAGTGGGGACACAACATGGGGAGGTATATGGAGACAGAGGAAAGGGAGAGGGAGGACAGCAAAGGGTATAATGGATCAGGTCATGTGGAATATGACATTACACACATATGTGTAGCAGCAATAGGTTATGAATAACCGAAATACATAGATTAATATAGATAAATCATACAGGATAATCACAAATGAAAATTGATACAAATATGGTGCAACAATAATTCCACAGAAGATCATAGAAGAGATGTCTGAGTCCTCTGTGTAGAAAAATCCAATATCCCTTTTATTCAAGTGATAAATTCAGAGTTCCACCAGGGCTAAATAGATGAAGGTCGGAGAATATCAACGAGAACACTGGTAAAAAGAACAATGTGAATAAAATGAGTTAAAAACATGAAAAATAAAAAATAAAAGCCTAACACATTCACCCAGCTGAGGATAAACTAGTGTTGGTGGGAAAGCAGAGAAAATACAAAGAATGTCACAAGGATGAGCAACAAAGAAATGCTACAGAAATAAAGCAAAGCTTAAGGATTCATTCAAGCCCTTAGGTGCAACTGTATCGAGGAGCACAATCCACCTGGCCTCGATTTGAGCGAGAAGTTTTTTATTGTCTCCACCTCTGATCCCGAGGTGGAGGGCCTCGATCCCCCTAACCTTAAATAATTTGGCATCACAATTGTGGTAAACCCGGAAATGCCGAGGGATCGCTTTTAATTCTCTAACATCGGTCACGGTTCTGGCCGCGCCAATATCCCGCACATGCTCCGGGACCCTTACACGGAGCTCCCTCGTAGTGAGATCAACGTAAATCTTGGGGCATGGGCATGTAGCATAACATATGACATTAGTAGTCCCACATTAGTAGTCCCACAAGAAATACATTGTCTAATAGAAAAATCTCTGGAGTTATCCGCGGAAGAGAACGTGGAGCACTGCAGGACATTGGCGCAAGCCAGACAGTGACCGCAAGGAACAGAGCCGACCTGTGGAGTAGACATACCCAAATAGGTATTTGGAGCTGGAATATAATGACTTTATACTAGGAGATCTCCAAGATTTTTGGATCTCCTGCTTGAATGAATCCTTAAGCTTTGCTTCATTTCTGTAGCATTTCTTTGTTGCTCATCCTTGTGACGTTCTTTGTATTTTCTCTGCTTTCCCACCAACACTAGTTTATCCCCAGCTGGGTGAATGTGTTAGGCTTTTATTTTTTATTTTTCATGTTTTTAACTCATTTTATTCACATTGTTCTTTTTACCAGTGTTCTCGTTGATATTCTCCGACCTTCATCTATTTAGCCCTGGTGGAACTCTGAATTTATCACTTGAATAAAAGGGATATTGGATTCATCTACACAGAGGACTCAGACATCTCTTCTATGATCTTCTGTGGAATTATTATTGCGCCATATTTGTATCAATTTTCATTTGTGATTATCCTGTATGATTTATCTATATTAATCTATGTATTTCTGTTATTCATAACTTATTGCTGCTACACATATGTGTGTAATGTCATATTCCACATGACCTGATCCATTATACCCTTTTCTGTCCTCCCTCTCCCTTTCCTCTGTCTCCATATACCTCCCCATGTTGTGTCCCCACTATAGGGCGGTGATGTCGCGCATGGCGGTGTTTCCGTTGGGGCTATGTTAGCATCGGGGCGTCTACTCACTGCGTGCGCCACACGCAGGGTTAATCCCTGCGGTGGATGCCATGCACGTGACGCCTGTGATGCACTCTGGGCGTCTCCGGCATACCGCGCATGCGCTGCCTTGATTCACCACCATTGGTCACACATGATCAGGTGACCTAGGTCACAGGGTTATTTGAAGGTCCTGCTCAGATAGAGTTTCACTTCCCCTTGAGAAAGCGGCTCTGCGCTGCCGCAAAACGCGCGTTGGGGTGCCTCACCTCCCCTTTTGGTGTCCGCTCTCTCCCTCTGGTAAGTCCAACAGTCGTTTAATGGCTCATTTGAGCATTGGATTTCTCTTTGTTACTTTGAAAGCTCAGCGCAGTTAGCGCTATTTCTATTGTGACTCTTTCATAGTTAACACTTACTGTTCTGGCTTACCTCAGTTCACCATGCTGACAGCATTTATATGCTAGGTCTTTGATAATTATTTCTGAGAGGTATTGCGGCACCCGGGGATATTCTCTTTCTCTCTGCATTTCTACTGGTATTGGTGTATTAATATTTAATTACTATGATATATTTAAAAATAAAATTTGGTACTTTTTTAAAAGACACTTTTGTCTCTTTTTCTCCTTGTGTTACCAACTGTTTCTGAGCTGGTGCTTTCCTTCCTTTTCTCAGCTCTGTCTGAGATTGGGTGGTTCAAGTGATGTTTTGGGAAATTTTTGTTATAACTGATTGTATGTTTGTTACACTTAAATGTTTCAGATCATCAAAGAAATTTAAATATTAGACAAAGATAATACAAGTAAACACAAAATGCAGTTTTTAAATGAAGGTCTTTATTATTAAGGGAAAAAGAAATCCATACCTACCTGTGTGAAAAAGTGATTGCCCCCTAACCTAATAACTGGTTAGGCCACCATTAGCAGCAACAACTGCAATCAAGCATTTGCGATAACTGTCAATGCTTCTTTTACAATGCTCTGGAGGAATTTCGGCCCACTCATCTCTGCAGAATTGTTGTAATTCAGCCACACTGTCATGATCCCAGTGCAGGTTTTTGAGCTGCACACCTGGGGTTAATGCCTGGAGCTCGGTGCAGGTTTTGACCTGCACACCTGGGGTTAATGATTGTGGCCTCTTTCTGTTTCTGGGAGAGCTTCTTAAACCCCTGGGAAGCTTCAATCCCTGCCAGTTATACTTTTGCGTTTGGCCTAGTGTGCTGACCCCCGTGTGCCTGTTTGTTGCTATAGCTTGTTTATATGGTTCTGAACCGGTTCTGTTTCCCGTTGTGAGTTTGCCTGTTGATTTTGTACTGCGTTATTATCTCTGTGTATGACTCATTGCCTGTGACCTGACTACTCTCTGTTCGCCCCTCTTGTACCTTTGCAGCTATCTCTGTGTGTGACTCATTGGCTACATCTTGACTATTCTCCCTGTCTATGCCCCCTGGTAACTTTGTCTCGCAGTTACCCTGCTAGGAGTTATCTTGCAGCTCCTAGCTCTGTGGAGTTTAGGCCACGCCCCTAGCAGTCACGTGCTTGAGGTCCTGCAGCTCTGAAGTACGCATCTACTCGGCTGCTGCCCGCTCCACAGGTATCTTTGAGCACTGTTCGCTTTACTCAGGACACGCGCACTGGCTCAGTGAGCAAGTTCAGTGCGGTGTTCCTGACACACACTGGAGGGTTTCTGAGCATGAACCGGCTTTTTAAAGTCCTGCCACAGCATCTCAATCAGATTAAGGGCAGGACTTTGACTAGGCCACTCCAAAGTCTTAATTTTTTTTTTCTTAAGTCATTCAGAGGTGGACTTGCTATTGAGTTTTGGATGATTGCCCTGCTGCATAACCCAAGTACACTTCAGCTTGAGGTCACGGACAGATGGCAGGACATTCTACTTCAGGATTTTTTGGTAGACAGCAGAATTCATGGTTCCATTTACCACCGCAAGTCTTCAAGGTCCTGAAGCATCAAAACAACCCCAGACAATCACAGTACTGCTAACATATTTTACTGTTAGTATGATGTTCTGAAATGCTGTGTTACTTCTACACCAGATAGACGCGGATTCTTTACTGTAAGAGCAGTGAGACTATGGAACTCTCTGCCATATGATGTTGTAATGAGTGATTCACTACTAAAATTTAAGAAGGGACTGGATGCCTTTCTTGAAAAGTGTAATATTACAGGGTATATACACTAGTCTCCTTAATATTGCGTTGATCCAGGGAGCTAGTCTGATTGCCGTATGTGGAGTCGGGAAGGAATTTTTTTCCCCAATGTGAAGCTTACTGTTGCCACATGGGGTTTTTTTGCCTTCCTCTGGATCAACATGTTAGGGCAAGTTAGGATAGGATATGGGTTGAACTAGATGGACTTAAAGTCTCCCTTCAACCTTAATTACTATGTTACTATGTTACTATGTTAGATGTAATGGGACATACACCTTCCAAAAAGTTCAACGTTTGTCTTGTCAAGTATTCTCCCAAAAGTCTGACTACTTTTGTTTATGATCGGGAGTCATGTGATAATAGAGCGTCATGCAGATGTCACATTCCCCATGGCTCCTAAGATCTTGCCAGACTTTGTTCACATTTGTTGTTGAGCCTTTTATTTGCTGTATATGCCAGAAAAACTCCTGCTGTATATTTGAAATATATACAGAACATAGGAATTAATTCACTCAACCAAAGCTCAAACATGCTTTTCTTTGTTGGACTAGTGTATATTGTTATACTTTTATCTTAATAGATAAGGGCAGTTGACAACATTTTTTATGCAGAGGCATAGTATACATTATGGTAACATTTTTGTATAATGGCAGCCAATAGAAGATATATGCCAAATACCAATCGCATAACTCGTCTGCAGGATATCACGTGTCCCCATGTTATTTTATTGGGCACTTGCCCATTTAACGCTATGGGTCCACGTAAAAAATCAGACTGCACTCAGAGGACATCTGAGTGCAGTCCGATTCTCACAAACTGACATTATAAAGAAGGTGGATAAACTTAATTCTTTTTTTACTCCCCAACTCTGAGAAAATTGGATCACATTCTGATTGAACTCTGCTCATTTTCTGATCAAAGTGTGATTATCATAATTGAACCGATTTTCTCAAATTTTTTCTGCATCTGTCCGAAGAGAGAGGGATTGTGAGAATTTTTTGTAATAACAGGTATTCCTTAAAATAGTCTAAAAAACATCAGCAACATAATCCTACACGTTACATATTTTTTCTATAAATAAAGACGGGTTTGTTTGGACTGAATGACAGAAGATGAAATGGGTGTCCTTGTTTAAAAATTTTGTTTAAAAAAAAGCTTAGTAATTCATGGGATGCTTGAAAATCCTTCTTGCTAATGCATGTTTAATGCTAATACCACTTTGCTCAGCATGCGCAGAAATGGATGAAAATTATGCACTGTAACCTATGCTCGAGTTTTAAGGTTCTTTTTCTCTTTTCTTTTTCCTGCGCTAAACTTTATTTTTCTGCTTGTAATCTGCTGGCTTCTGAAGGCTGTTAAAAATATGGTTGGAATGGTAAGTACACAGAATGGATTGGCTTATTTTGCAATATGTGCCTTTGTCTCCCAGCAGAAATCACATTTATTGATACATTTTGTATTAATGACTGGAAATTAAAATTTATGTAACAAACAAAAAAAATCAGAATTTTGTATAGGTTAGGCCGGTTTCACACGACTTGATATTTCCAGTACCGGCAAAACCGATACCGGAGATATCAATGTCTGTGTGTGTAATAATTGTGGCACACGTGTGGCAACCGTGTGCCGCATCAGTACCACACATACCGGCACTAGGGAGGCAGTGGTACAGTAAGCGCTGTCCTGGCACCGGGTGCTGAAGACCGCTCTCATCATTCTCCCCTGCTCACACTGATCGCCAGCAGATGAGAGTTATATTCAACTGATGAGAGAGACAGCAGGCAGCAGCTGATGGGACTATTGCTCCCATCAGCCAACACCTGCTACCGCTAATAACAGTGAGAGCAGGAGGCGGCTGATGGGAGTATTCATCACCCGCTGCATGCGCTCTAAATAAATAATAAAAAAACTGTTTGGGTTGCCCGCCATTTTTGACAACCAGCCTTGCTAAAGCTGACAGCTGGGGGCTGGTATTCTCAGGCCGGAAAGGTACCAAAGGATATTGACCCCCCCCGCATAAAAATAGCAGCCTGCAGCTGCCCAGAAAAGGCACATCTATTACACGCACCAATTCTGGCATTTTTCCACACTTTTCACACTTGTCCTGTAGTGGTGGCAATAATAATGGTAATATTTCTGGGGTTGATGTCAAAGTCCTTTATTTGAAATCAAAATAAAACAAACTTTTCCATTTTTGTTTAAAAATAACAAACACAACGCCTCCTGTAATAAAATAAAAATAAAAAAACAACAACCTGTATGGTGCCAAGATGCAATCATCCAGGCTGAGAACCACTGGTGAATCTCATCGAGGTTGCCGCCAGTCAGTGAGGCTGTGTTCCCAGTCGGACTGAACAGCGGTGACCTCAGCACCGTGAGAATTTCTCACCGTGATCTACGGTGAAATCACTGAGCTGAACTGCGGTGAACTTAGTGACTTTTTCTCGCACTGCTGAGGTCACTACAGTTCAGCCCAGCTGAGAACAGAGCCTCACTGACCATCAGCACCTCATTCTGTAGCTGCTTCTCTAATATATATAATTCAGCTTGGTTTACATTATTTAATTGATTTAGTAATCCTATCTGATAGTTCATGAATTCGTTCTCTTCAGTGTGGTCGTGTGACTTTATTGTGTACCATCCCCTAGGAATTGTGTACTGTTATGAACTTTCAAGGAGGTCACTAGAAATTCCAGTCTAATGAAAGTGTATGACCTATATCACATAAGTTTTCAGGGAAAGTAGAAACTTCTATCAGAGAAACTGATGATGATTACACAGCTCCTGCCACAAACATATTATTGAACATAGATAGATAGATAGATAGACCTTCTTGACTGCAGAATCATAATCTATGTTGTGCTGATGTACCATGAGATTGATAGCAGAACCTAAAGGGTTGAAAGAAAACTAAAATCTGAAGTTCAAGATAGTTCAGAAGGCTAAACTGCAGGGAATGTACAATACATATAAAATAAATCCAGAGCATGAGGAACAATCAGGTTCATAGAAGGGGGTAGTGGGCAGGGATGGAAAAATTATTAAATGGAGTGCTTCTTTAATAAAAAGAAATGTTGAATTTCAGCTAAAGGTAGGAAATGGTCCTCAGAACTTTCTGTACTGTCCAAGGCAGTTATTTTTCTATTTGTGTTGTTATATAACCAGTGATAACTACTCCTATATGACGAATATTGTCATTTCTTCTCTTTTAGCTGCATCAGGTCCTTGTTCAGCTGCAGACCGACAAAGAACATGATTTCTCATCAGTGCCCATCCAAGTTTCTATCAGCGTTCAGCTTTGGAGATTGCCTGGGTGTCATGAATTTTTAGCAGCTTTAGGTATATGAATTTTTTTACAGCTTTTTCAGAGTACCAGACTGCATAAGAAAAGAAGAGGCAGCAATCCTCAGCTTTCAATGTGCAAAAAAGGCTGGGCTGTAAGCCAAAATGCTGCATATTGGATTACCATACACTTTATTTTTTCACAGAAGCTCAGGAGTTCGGACTTTTATTTTATTTTCTAAGCTTCCTTTCGCTGGATGATAAACCACCATAAGGCATGCACCATTATTCCCTCCTGAGTATGCTGTGCTTCTCATACTCTCCCTGTGCACATATACAAAACAGTGCAAAGGTTTTAGGCAGGTGTAAAAAAATGCTGTAAAGTAAGAAAGCTTTATAAAATAGAAATGTTAATAGTTTATTTTTATCAGTTAACTAAATGCAAAGGGAATGAACAAGTATTCATTATCAAATCAGTATTTGGTGTGACCACCCTCTGCCTTCAAAACAACATTAAAGCATTAATTTTCTAGGTACACATGCATGTTTTTGAAAGAACTAGGTAGGGGGATTGTTACAAACATCTTGGAGAACTAACAACAGATATTCTATGGATGTAGGTTCACTCATATACTTCTGCCTCTTCATATAATCCAACATACACTTACTGATGTTAAGATCACGGCTCTGTGACTTCATTATACTGAAGACAGTTTTTATTTACATTGGCTGTATGTTTGGGGTCGTTGTCTTGTTGCAGAATAAACTTAAAGCCAATAGGACTCTTCTCCCCAATATTATGGCATGATGGATAAGTATCTGACTATATTTCTCAGCATTGAGAACACCAAGAAATGGTCAACATTGAGGAACGTAGACACAGCGGTCAGTCACGGAAACTTAGTGCAGTAGATAAAAGACACATCACAGAAGAAATTACCAAGATTCTCTCTTCTTCTCCCCCTACCACCTAGTGGCCTTATTCCCTCACATCTCTTTCAGTCCATCTTCCTGGCCGTCTCTACCCACTTTACTAAAATATTTAACCTTTTTCTTTTGGTATCTTTCCGTCCTCTTTTAAGCATGTTGCTATAGCAGCCTTATCATTACTTTACTGCTCTAATAGATCCTCAGTTGTTGGGTCTCCCTATCGGGGCTCCTAATAGCACAGTCATAGGTCACTTTCTCTTATCTGTCTTTTCTATCCCCTATTGGACAAAAACCATCAGTAGATTTGGATTTCAGTACCATTTCTATGTTGATGACACCCAACTTTTCACATCTTCTGACAGTACACATGCACTGCTACAAAATTGTCATGGTTAGAACATGGTTAATGTCCTGTTCTCACAGGGTTAACTTTTGCCGGCCTCTCTTTGGATCTGGGAGGGGTATTTATACTCACTCCAGACTAGGATTCCCTGTCAGCTATACTGTTATTCTGGCTGTGTGTCTGACCCGCCTGGTGTGCGTGTATACTGCATTGCTTGTTTGATTCCCATGTATGACCCGGTCTGTCCCCTCACTCTGTACTCCGTCTCTCGTTTTGGTACTATTGTCTTCTCTGGTTCTGACCTCCTGGCTTGGCTATTGTTACTCCTTTACAGTTTGTCCCTATTGTACCGTCCATTGCCCGTTCTGGTTTTCTGATCTATTGCTACGTCCTGACTATTCGCTCTGTCTAACCCTTTGGTACTGTCCTGCTATCTCGTGCTTTGACCCGGCTTGATCTGGTTTACCTCCCTGTCTATGCCCCTTAGTAACTTGTCCCATAGTTACCTTTCAAGGAGTTTCCCTGCAGCTCCTAGCTCTGTCGAGCTTAGGTCACGCCCCCAGCAGTCACGTGCTTCAGGTCCTGATAGTCTGAAGCACGCATCGTCACCGCTGCTGCCCCGCTCCACAGGTATCTTGAGCACTGTTTTTGTACTCGGGACACGCACACTGGCTCAGTGAGCAAGTGCAGTGCAGTGTTCCTGACAAAAATACCTCTATCTGAAACTGAATGTTTTCAAAGGTGAACATCGTGTGTTTCGTTCCTGAACTAGCCTACCAAACCTGATTTGTCAATTCCAAGTATGGTACTAATAGAATTTTCAACATGCCTGCTATCTTAGGGTTACATTTAATTCAGATGGATCCTACACTCAGTGGCTCAGTGGATAGCACTGCAGCCTTGCAGCGCTTGGGGTCCTGGGTACAAATCCCACCAAGGACAACATCTGCAAGGAGTTTGTATGTTCTCCCTGTGTTTGCGTGGGTTTCCTCCTGCATTCCAAAGACATACTGATAGGGAATATAGATTGTGAGCCCCATCGGGGACAGTGCCAATAATGTCTGTAAAGCGCTGTGGAATTACTGGCGCTATATAAATAAATAAATAAATTTTACCCAGTGTAACTCACTTGCTTATGTCAGCTGCACGTCAAAAACATCTCCAGAACTTACCTTTGAAACTGCAAAATCTCTATCACTTATTCATTCTTGTCTTGACTACTAAACTCACTACAACATATCACATTTCTACAAATTTCCTCCCTCATCACTGTCTGCCAACCCACCCTCTGCTCTGCGTTTTCTAATGACCTAAACCTAATAGCCTCCATAATCAGAACCTCTTACTCCCATCTCCACAATTTTTCTTGTTCTGTGCCAGTTCTGTGGAATACACTACCCAAGACAATAAAGTTAATTCCAAAGTTTTAAATGTGCCCTAAATATATATCTCTTCAGGTATGCCTATCACCTCACTCGACTAATCTAACAATTGTTAGTTCTCCTTTCCTACACTTTCTTCAGAATCTGGTCTTTTTTGTCATCTGTTCCTACACACTCCATGCACTTGATTGCACTTTGTCTCTGGACATATACAGATAAAGGCTAGTGACCTGTCAATGCGCTTTTAATTTACTACCCTTATTTTTTTATAAAGATGGCAGGACCATACATTACAAACAGTTTATACCTTTTGTATCTTCCCTACTTCCTTGCAAGCAGGTCCTTCATGCCTCTTGTGTAAATTCATGAATTATGTAGCATAGGATATTGTACATGTAGACCTGAACTGTAAAGTACTGCATAATGTAAAATAATTATTATTATCAATGGTCAAATCGTTTAATGGCATTGAGAAAAACTAGTGTGTTTTTATTCTTTGTAGGTTTTGACCTGTGTGAAGTAGGACAAGAAGAAGTCATACTGAAAACTGGCAAACAGGCAAATAAAAGGACAATGCAATTTGCTTTGCAGTCACTTTTGGCTCTCTTTGGTAAGTTTCATAAAAATGTTTTATGTAAGATAGTTTGTGCTTATTATTATTATTATTATTATTATTATTTATTTATATAGCACCATTGATTCCATGGTGCTGTATATGAGAAGGGGCAACATATAAAGTACAGATATCACTTACAGTAAGCAAACTAACAATGACAGACTGATTCAGAGGGGAGAGAGGACCCCGCCCTTTCGGGCTTACATGCCACAGGATGGTGGGGAAGGAGACAGTAGGTTGGTGGGTTGCAGCAATTCCGGTGTTCGTTGAGGTGATATCACCGGTAGTGGTGAGAGAGAGGGAGGTAGCAGGGTCATTGCAGGCTGTAGGCTTTCTTGAAGAGGTGGGTTTTCAGGTTCCGTCTGAAGGATCCAAATGTGGTTGATAGTCGGACTTGTTGGGGCAAAGAATTCCAGAGAATAGGGGCTATTCGGGAGAAGTCTTGGAGGCGGTTGGGTGAGGAGCGAATAAGTGTGGAGGAGAGGAGGAGGTCTTGGGAGGACCGGAGATTACGTGAGGGAAGAAATCGGGCGATTAGTTCAGAGACATATGGGGGAGACAGGTTATAGATGGCCTTGTAGGTCAGTATTAGTAATTTGAACTGGATACGCTGAGGGAATGGGAGCCAGTGAAGAAAATGTAAGGAAAACTAAGGCTGCATTGCCATTCGAGAATTTACATCATGCACTGCATGAAAATGTAGCTTTTGCTATAAATCATTAAATGTGCAAATATTCTAGTAAATCTTATTTTTACATTGTGGGCATCATGTTGGGTGTAGACATTTAGAAAACCCCATTGTATGAGCTTTTAACACAAAGCACAATTGATATGGGGGTGCTGAGCAACCTTTGATCATTACACAATCATGAAGCATTACAATACATTGATGTACCTGATCCCTCAGAGTGAGAGCTTTCATTTATAAACCACTCTACCATCCGTTTATAAAACCCACATGTCCAATTAGAAATTTGTTCTCCACAGATAATATCATTTCTGCAAATACATTTCAAAATGTATCAAAATTCAGACTTTGAATAGAGGCCCATATTTGTAACTGTAATTACACCAGAAATCTGGCTTAAACGGTAATTTCCCCTTATTCAAAAGGTAGGGGATAACTGTTGGGGCTCTGGAACCCAAAAACAGGGCTCTGCAACCCTGTCTTGAATGTTGCGAAGGTGTTAGGCGTCAGATTTCTGGCTCTGCACAGCAGGAATCCAGAGCCGTACATTCAGCGGTCTCCCATTCCGCTCTGACCGCTCAGGGTCCTGCTCAGCAATCACGATGAGCCAGGCGTGCTGCTCAGACTTGTTCTGTGAGCCTGGATGTTGCTGCCACCTCTGCAGCTCCAGAGGCTAAGTCCTCGTGCCGTGCTACTGGGCATGCCCGCAACTTGACCTCTAACTGGAGAGCAGAGGTCACGTGCTCAGGTCCCTCGTCGGATCTGATTGGTTCCTTCCAGGGCACTGGAAGGTCCTGGAAGCGCATGGCTATAAAAAGCCCGCATGGCGGCTCGGCCATGTGCTAGTGTAGCATATTATGCTGAGTGTGAATGGTGATGGATGCATGTTCTGGTGATTGACTTATTAAGAAACCCCTTCCCTCTGATATTACGAATGGTGACAGAGTGTTGGTGATAGTCAACTCCCATTAGTGGCAAGCCAAGCGCCACTGTGCTTCCTGCACTGCACACTAGCGTCCGGCAGTGTCCGGCTTTCCGGCGCCGTCGTCTAGCGGCTATAGTTATTGTTGCAACGCCACCCGCTGGTTATCCTGTGAGGCTAACAGGGCCAGCGCCTTTGTGTTATTTACTGTGAAGCGACTCTGTGTCTGAACAGAGCCGCTCTTAGCGTTCGGGTAGCGTTAACCCGAGCGCAGTACTTCACCTAGTGGTGTATCTGCCATTGTCCAGCAGCGGTCTTATCATCTACCACACGGTGGACCCCGGGCGGCGAACGCACCTTCTATTATTTATATCTGGTATGTTCCGCCGACCCTAACAGAAGGTGCCCATGGCCAAACTCAAAACCATTTATTCAATCCCTGATTGCCAGAGGCGAGTATATATAGTAGATGGGAGTGCCCAACACTGAACAGCTCAGACCATCAAAGAAGGAAAGCTCCAGGAGCTCTCAACTGAACAGATTAATTATGCACTGCTTGCAGAAACCTGCACTGCTTAACATGATGGTGAAGTGTTTCTAATCAGTGCAGGAGTAAGTGAAATCAGACACCACTGTCTTCTGGCCCTCTCTGTCGCGGTAAACCTGTGATAGTCGACCACTGTTCTCAGCAGTGTTATACACAATGAATGGAGTGGAGGTCAAGCAGGCACATCTGTGCTCTATTCAGGAAGAAGCAGCACAGCCCTATTTTCAGGGTTCTCTGAATGACTGGTGATCCCATCTGTTGAACCCTCAACAATCAGCAAATTAAGCCCTAGGTGATAACTATTTTTTGTAATTAATATACATTGCAAATCCGATTAAAGACAAATTAATCTTTTATTTGCGGCAAAAAGAACAGATGTGTGCACCTCACTAGACATTTTTTCAAATTATTTAGAAAAGTGGCATGGCTTTGGAGAGTTTAAAATGTGCCAGTTTTATTATTGACATGTACCATTTTTTAAGCACAAAATAATGACCTAAAGTAAGGAAAATAAAAGGTGATGTAAGATGTACCAAATCCAATGCATTAATAGATGTTCATCTGTATAATTTTGTGCATATTGTAAATGCCAGGTCAAGTGTATGCTATCTTATTACACAGTATTAGGAAATAAATTGGTGTGTTAAAATTATGTCACTGGAATACCAAACCCACCCTTGGTGGGCATGATGATATGATAATTACAAAAATGGGCAAAGACTGTACTTCATGCTTACTCCAAATAGGGGCACCCAAGCCAGAGACCAATGGGGGAACCATTGAAGAAAGGTTAAGATGAAAAATTAGTAAAGTTTGAACTAAAAATAATTGAAATAACCTCAACAATATATTCCATATATATACCGTACTTATATGCTCTTTCTCTGTATTTCAGATTCCACTGAGCTACCAAAACGTCTAAGTCTTGATAGTTCTTCATCACTTGAATCCCTGGCTTCTGCACAGTCTATGTGTAATCCAATCCCTCATGGCTATCTGGGTCATCCATTCTCTCCAACATGTCCAGATAGCATGTCTTCAGATGCTATCTCTGTATACAGTCTAAGTTCAATTGCATCATCAATGAGTTTTGTGTCTAAGCCAGACTGTTTAGCAGATGGTGAAAATAAGGTGCGGCAGGACCACGATAGACCAAAAAATATTTATTCTCTCAGAAGCTCAACAAGAGGCCAGTCTTCCCCACAGACACAGATGTCATTAAGCAAAGAGGAGCAAGAAGAGTATGATGGGTTTTCTATAATAAGCAATGAACCTCTTTTATCATACACAGAAAACTTAGATCCTAGCCTCAGAAAGGAGAACATCCAAGAAATAATTCAAGTTTCTGTAAACTCTAAGGGCAGTATAAGCACACCAAATTCACCTGTTAAACTGGCTCTGATTTCAAGCCCAAATTCACCTTTCCAAAAAGTTGGAAAACTCGCAAGCTCCGATACTGGGGAATCAGATCAATCTAGTACTGAAACAGACAGTACAGTGAAATCCCAAGAAGAAGGCAACCCTAAACTTAATCCTGAGGAACTTGCACAAAAAATCTTAGAGGAAACTCAAAGTCATTTAATTGCAGTTGAACGTCTTCAAAGAAGTGGCAGTTTGAACAGGGTGAATCATTCACCTGATGGTGCTTCTACTCCAAATGGCAGCTCTATGTTCAGGTCATCAGAAACAAGTGCTTTTAGTAGACCTGTTCAGAAGGGGTTGCCTTCTCCTGTTACTGTGAAACCAAAGCCTCCAACTAGAAGCTCTTCTCTTCAAAAGGTGAGCTCAGGATACAACAGTCCAGCAAATTCTGATTCATCCTTAAAGGAAGGTGCAAGTCTTCACAGTAACCAGCCTTCTCCAAGTTCAGATTCACCTTTCAAACTGAAATACCCTAGCTCTCCTTACAGCTCCCACATCTCAAGATCTCCTCAAAACATATCTCCAAGCTCAGGTCACCATTCTCCAGCAGGTAGTACCTCATCTCCAGCTCTTTCATATTCTTCTGCTGGATCTGCTCGATCAAGCCCTGCTGATGCGCCTGATCTGGATAAGTTAAAACTTGCTGCAATTGATGAGAAGGTGAAGGCCATCCACAATCTCAAGATGTTCTGGTCAAGTAACCCTCAGCATACATCGGGTCCTATCAAAATATTACGTGGAACTCCTGGAACAATGACTTCTAAGAAGGACGTCCTTAGTTTATTAAACTTGTCTCCACGACATAATAAGAAGGAAGAGGCTGTGGATAATCTTGAACTGAAGGAATTGTCTGTTCAGAAAAAGCATGCCGAAGCCACACAGCAAAATCCTCAAAATGGACATAAACACACAGAAAACATTAATGTAGCAAACATAACTCAGTCAGCATCATCCATCAACATGTCTGGTTCTATACGCAATTTAAAACTCTCGTCTGGAAATGGGTACAAGTTTCTTTCACCCGGAAGATTTTTTCCTTCTTCAAAGTGTTAAAATGTCTTTTATACAACTTTTAAGCCTGTATTGCCATTTATATATTGTTTATGTCCAAATGCCTTCATAACTGTAAGACTAAAATATTACATGTGAAGCAGTGGTTATCATGGATGTAACATTGATGACAAACAGGATTTTAATGAGAATTTCCCAAAAGTCCCATCTGTTTGTACAATACGATAAGTTATAAAAGTGAGAATATTAGCGTAGGGGTAATGAGCTTATGATGGGTAGAGGTTCCATACTACAGTGATAAAACATAGGTCATTATTTATTTAGATCCATATAATCAGAGACATTTGTACATTTATTTGTAAATTTTGACACTTGAAACATCAAAACCATTTTATTATTCTATTATATATGTTCTGTTTTATGCCTAGCGTAGGGTGGCAGCTTCTTTGTAATTGTCTGTACTATAGGATGCCAACAGTAATGCAAATGTGGTTATAGCTGTGTGGTTTTCTTTCTCTGCCAAATCTGAATTTCAGCCTTCATCCCCAGCAGAAGTTCCATACATTTAGTAGTGTCTGGTACTGAAGCTCGGTCCTATTCAAGTGAATGGGACTGAGATGCAATATTGAGCACCACCACTACAAAAAAAGTATGGCACTGTGCTGGACAAACAATGAATGTGATTATATAAAGGGGTAGGGTGCATCTCCATCAGAAAATGATTTATAAGTCAATAGCAGGGTGCTACACCACAATTAGATGACTGCTTGTGTAATCCCCAAAGGTTAGCAACTACAGATATGAACAGATCTATAGCATTGCAGAAATTATTAAAGGTGAGTCTATCACATGGATTTACATCAACTGTCACCAAACCTTATTCTTCTCCATTGCAGCATTATATACAAGTCTTTATAACGATGTTTGGAAAAGTCACTAGGAAAAAAGCAAATTTATAATTCTACAGGTCCAATATTCTAATTACTTGGCACTAATCTTACCTATATTGGCATGAATAACATGCTAGGCTAGGACAAATGTTCCCAGATTATGCAGTGAAATCCCAATTACTTGACGTGCAGCAAAGTGAGGTGTACTTGCCTCTTCTTGATGGATTCTTGAGGAGAGACAGCTGCACTTTGCATCGCGGCCTCCCACTGTGAACAGATGTGCTTTTTTTTTTTCAAAAAGGAACCTGTCATGCGAAAAAAATGCTATTGCATTGCAGATATTGGGTTAATCAGCAGCTGGTTTATAGCGTTTTGATGTTGTGTGTGGCTCATGAACTGAGAACCTGACTGAAAGCAAAAAATGAATTTTAATCCTCCAAGAAACCTTGGGCTTCCAGTCATAGAGATGTGGCCGACACTCATTCAGTCACCGCTCAGTGCATAGCGAGCGGCGGCTGTAAACGCGCCTCGACTGACAACTGTCTCTACAGTGCATCAGTACAAAGCCAGCCGTCAGTCAGTGCTGCGGCGTAGTTACAGCCGCCGCTCACTACACACCGAGCGGTGACTGAAGCCACGCTGGCCGCTCCTCTATGACTGAAAAGTTTGAGGCTGCCGGGGGATTCAAGTTAATTTCCTCCTGGTAGCCGAGCTTTCAGCATTGCGGCCGCTCGGCTTCAGAATGCTATTGGACCCTAATTCCCACTGTGGCAAAAGCATAACCATACAACGCGTGAGCAATACTGGTTCCTATTCTTTTTCCCATACAGGTTAAACAAGAAGTACATTTGTTTAAAGAGATTAAGAACTGCATTGAATTTAGTATCCAAATTAAGTGTGGACACAATTTAAGAGGATACAGCTGTACATTGCTTAAAGGAATATTTTAGATAAGGTATATCAGACCAAATTGGCATAAAGTTTATAAACTGGGCAGTAGCCAAATTCAATGTATGTGTGTGATCACTAGCCAATTACTGGGAAAGGATAGGTGGAGTCTGCTGTGACTGTTATTGGCCTTTGAATAAAAAAAGTACAGAGCCGCTAATATAGATAATAATCACGGGTAAAAAGATATATTCAGTTTACATGGTATGCCAGGAAGAGCAAAATCATTTAATTTATAGAGAATCCTGTTAAAAGGGGTTGTCCGGCCTTAGAGTGTAAGTCTGTTGTCACTCCTTAAATCTTGTGAAGCATTGGGCGTCAGGAGCGACTGGCACGTGACCACAAGTATGTGATTTGCATATGTGAGTTTTATACATGCTGTCATTTGTAGACTAGATGAACGTGTCCTTGTTCAATGCAAGTATAGTTGGAATGTGGCTGGGTGTATCCATATTGCATATTTGCCGATGGCTCCTGGCGCCAACATCGGAGAATCCTCGCAGCACGCAATGCACACGCTGTGAGGATTCACAAGTCTGCAGTCACATAGAGTGACTGCAGGTTTCTACCCTAAGGTCGGACAACTCCTTTAAAGAGAATGTGTTATCAGAATTGATGCCTTATTTTAAAACAAGTTTTTATGTTAAACATCATTTTAATATTTTCAGTTACGCTTTTTAAGTTTTCCATGTCACTATATAAAACGCAAACCAATCCTGAATGATTAGGCCAGTGAGCCTAGTAGACTGACCCTTCTAGTTCTCGTTCTGTAGTGATCACTTCTCGATAGTCATCCATTGCAGGCAGGAATCCAATGAATAGTAAATCCTGTATATAGATAACACAAGATCCACCATTAGGCGATGGTCACAAGTCACCTTCTTTCTTCTGCAGGTGACGCAGAACGTGCCTACCACGCTCTCCCAATGAAGAGAGTAGACCATTGTCTGACTCAAGTCTCTCATGTCATTGTAACTTCAGTAAAGCAAATCTCCAAGTCACAGCTGAAACAATATGGCTGTCTCCAAACACAAAGTAATTAAAAAAAAAATTAACAAAAAGAATATATGTTTCAATAAAAAAAAGAAAAGGTGATATACACTTCTGCAGATTGTAGTATGGACCTAAGAAAGGATACTGGGTATGGCGGTACTAATTATGCACTTTATACTAATCTATGACATTAATCACAGCCGAGAGCTTGTGTCAGTATTAGTACATGGTATCTGCCACTTTAATAATCGCTCTCATTTCTTAAACCATTTTGCTCCAACAGTTCGAGAACCCCTGGGATAGAATACTGAAATGATAAGACAAGAACCCTGCTTCCCTCGAATATTTTAGCCACTGATGAGTTTACAGAGCCACTTTTGTATTTGTACTTTGTAGCTACGAGCTTGACACTGTTGTATCCACATATCCCTATGCAAACCGTTTGTGAAGATTTGGGGCTTGTTTGCAGATGTTTCCATGGTTAAGTGGAACCCAAGATCATGTAAATAGCACCTTGTTAGAAAGCTGCATGCACGTTTTGTGATCTGAGCCCTTGAAATACATCTGTGTTTGTGAATCGGTGGGTTTCATAGAGTTACCGTCTAGATGATCTTTACTTGGCGTAAAGAGAACTTTTCAGTCATAGAAAACAAAGCAGCCGGCGGGGTGGCGCTAACGACCAGTGCTCCTCACAGCGGCCCTTGTATCCGTGTGTCTGATCTACATTGGTTTTGTAAATTAAACAATGTTTTTTTTCCCTGGCAGCACTAAACTTTTTCTATAATATAATATTTACCTTGTAAAAAGTATTTCATATTTTTTATTGAAATTGCGGAGGCATTTGGCCTACTTCTTTGTGATCTGTGTTTATTAAAGCATGAAACTATATATGATGTGTCATATACCTGATCCAATGCTAAAACATTGTTGAAGCCATAACTGTCTTTTTCTACGGTGCTGCGGTTTTCCTACCTGGCAGTATGAAGTCATTATCAAGATCCAAATAAAGCAATTAGAAAATGCTATCTTATCATTCCTATTTTAACCGTAGAATGCTCACAATGTAGTCAGACAGATTAGGATGGATTTACATGGCCGGTCTGTCTTATAAATAAGACAAATAGCTAGATCAGGGCTCAGCAACCTGAGGCACTGTAGTGGTTGTGAAAGTGCAGCCTGTTACAGTATGCTGGGAGTTGTCATTTTACAACAGTCGTGAGTCCCGCAGGTGGCTGACACCTTGACTAACAATTAGGCTGAGTGCAGACGGACTTTTTAGCCCTGCGGATTTTTCCACGCAGAATGGAAGAAATCCGCAGGTCAAATGACCTGCATTTTTCCTGCGGATTTCTTCCATTTTTCCTGCGGTTTTATTGCGGTTTTTGTGCGGTTTCCCCCTGGGAATTTGGTGACAGGGGAGATGGAAAACCGCACAAAAGAAGTAACATGCTGCGGATTTTGTACCGCAGGAATACTGTAGTGTTTTTTGCATTGATTTTAAGGCTACTGTACATCACAATGCGGATATGCAACGTTTCTGTGCGGTAAAATCCGCTGCGGATCCGCTGCAAATCTGCATCGTGTGCACACAGCCTTAGTGTAAGAGCATCTGATGCAATATGCTAATAGCACTCGGCTCCAGTTCTGCTGCGAGCATGAGCCGAGTGTCAGTGTGCTGTGCTCCAGTCATCTCACATGAGGGAATTGCAACACAGATACGAAGGAGACGGAGAAAGTGATTTCTCTGTCTCCATCGCCTGTCTTGCAGTATATCGGACTACATTCGGATGACATCTGAGTGCAGTCTAATGTTTCACACCCACCATAGACTTGTATGGGTGCATGTGAGCCGAGTCTCAGTGCTAAACTTTGTATGCTATGACTGTTCTCTCATGCCGAATCAGCATGGGAAAATAATCACTGATCTGTTCTGCCCCATAGTATAACATTGGCCGAGTGCTATCTGATAAAGCATTGGATAGCACTCGCCCGTGTTATACGCTACATGACCCGGCCTTGGTCAATAATCTCTGGCTGCTGGATGGGGGCACTGAGAGCTGCCTACTATCTCTCGTTACACTCAAAGCATCATTGTTGTGGTGTGTCACATGTTATGTTGTGCAAGGCCAGCTAATTAAAAGAAGAGTCACGGATGCTGCACGGTAAGGGCCCCATCACACATAGCGATCTCGGTAGCGAGATCGCTGCTGAGTCACAAGTTTTGTGACCCAACAGCGATCTCACCAGCGAGATCGCTGTATGTGACACCTATCAGTGACCAGCCCCCCTGCCGGTATCGCTGATCGTTGATGGAAAGCCCTGGACATTTTTTTGGTCGCTGGTCTCCCGCTGGCCACCACGCATCGCTGCGTGTGACAGGCAGGAGACCAGCGATCAGCGCGCTGGTAACTAAGGTTAACGCAGGGTTTCTAAGCACCGTGTGGGGCTTAGAAACCCGATGTGCACCTTAGTTACCAGCGCGCTGATGCAGGGAGCTGGTAACCAAGGTACACATCGGGTTTCTAAGTGACGCACGCCTCTAGAAACCCGATGTGTACCTTAGTTACCAGCTCCCTGCATCAGCGCGCTGGTAACTAAAGTACACAGCGACGCCGCGCGCTCGGCGTCGCTGGTGCTGATCGCTGGTAAATCTGCCTGTTTGACAGCTCACCAGCGATCATGTAGCGACTCACCAGCGATCCTGACACGTTGATATCGTTGTCGGGATCGCTGGCGAGTCGCTATGTGTGACGGGGCCCTTAGAGGAGGTTCTTATTGTTTCTGTCCGGTGGATAGAGATTACTGAGCCAATCGCTGGACTGGTGTCACTCTGTAAAGGCCTTCAGTAAGGAAGAGGAGCCTCAAACTGTCCCTGGAGCTGGGACCCTAACTATCCCTGTCCCAGGGGTACTCTTAAAGGTAGAAAGGCCCTAGTTTCCAAAATTACTATGCTCCTGTAAAACCCTAACCCCGACACACAGACAAAACAGGGATAACATAAAACCTATGTCATGCAAAAGCACTAACCAAAGATAGGAAGGAGGATAGGGACAGGGAGGAATAAACTAAATGGGGAAAGGGGACAGGAGATAAGCACACACGTACAACAGCAACCTACAGAACACCACAACTCCAACTACAAACTTCAACTACTTAGCTTTAGCACGCAGGACAGGAAGACGAATCTCCAATACAACAACAAACTCCTATTCAGCACAGCATCTCCTAAGAGCAAGGAAGCAGGGCTTTCAGCTTCAGGACAGAGCGGGTATGGACAGGTTTTATAGGAAGAGTTAACGGCAAGATCAGAAGCAGCTGAAATGGAGCTGCATGTTTCTCACCAGCATAGAAAGGGTCATTATCCTCTTCATCACCAAAGGAAACCAAATTCATTTAATATTGGATCAAAATACACAGGCTAAATGGAAGATCTGCAATTCACAATATGCAGTGATCTTCTACCCCTAGATCTCCCAGACTGGCGTGACACACTGATGACAACTGGGTCCCGTGAATTGATCGGCACTGTCACGAGAGTGTGAAAGATCTGGGGTTAGGTGTTCTTTAACAATGCGTAATCGCAGGTCTTCCATTTAGCCTGTGAGTTTTGTTTCTCATATTAAATGTACTTTGTTTCCTTTGGTGATGAAGAGGTTAATGACTCTGTGCTGGTTATAGACATGCAGCTCTATCTCACAACTTCTGGCCTGCTCATCTCTTTCTATAAAACCTGGCCAGACGTTCTCATACCTGCCTGTGAAAGTTTACGTCCTGGTTTGCTGGAGTTTATGTCCTGAAGTTGGTGTTCGGAGTTCCTGCAAGAGATTGTTGTTTGCTGTTTTTAGGTGTATGCTTTCTCCATTATCCAAACCCATTTGGTTTCTACATTCCTATGGAGACAGATGGAGACACATTTTGCAGGATGGAGACAGATGGGACAGGAAAATGGGGCATGATGAATACAGATGTGGAAGATTGGATACAGATGGCGCAGTACCATGGGGATGGATGGAGACACATGTTGCAAGATCATGGGGCAGGAACATGAGGCAGGATGGAGACACATGGTGCAGGATTATGGGGCAGGATGAAGAAAGATGGGGCAGGATGGAGACACATGGTGCAGGGTCATGGGGTAAGCTGGAGACATGGGGCACAAACAAGAGACAGGATGGAGACATATGGTGCATGATCATGGGGCAAGATGGAGACACATGGTGCAGGATCATGGGGCAGGATGGAGACACATGGTGCAAGATCACAGGGCTGGATGGACACAGATGGAGCAGGAACATGGGGCAGGATGGAGACACATGGTGCAGGATTATGGGGCAGGATGGAGACATGGGGCAGGAACATGAGGAAGGGTGGGGACACATGGTGCAGGATTGAGACATGGTGCAAGATCATAGGGCAGGACGGAGACAGATGGGGCAGGAACATGGGGCAGGATGCAGACAGATGGAGCAGGATGGATACAGATGCTGCAGGATGGATACAGATGGGGCAGAAATATGGGGTAGGGTGGTGACAGGGCAGGAAATGGGGCATGATGAATACAGATGGGGAAGGATGGATACAGATGGGGCAGGATGGAGACAGATGGAGCAGTAACATGGGGATGGATGGAGACACATGGTGCAAGATCATGGGGCAGGATGAAAACACATGGTGCAGGATCATGGGGAAGGTTAAAGACACATTGTGCAGGATCATGGGGCAGGATGGAGACAGATGGGGCATGATGGAGAAATTGTGCAGGATCATGGGGCAGGATGGAGACACATTGTGCAGGATTATGAGGCAGGATGGAGAAAGATGGGGCAGGATGGAGACACATGATGCAGGATAATGAGGCAAGATGGAGACAGATGTTGCCGGATCATAAGGCTGGTTGCAGACACATGGTGCAAGCTCATGGGGCAGGAAGGACACACATGGAGCTGGAACATGGGGCAGGATGGAGACACATAGTGCAGGATGGAGACACACAGGATTATAGGGTAGGAAAGAGACATGGTGCAGGATCATGTGGCAGGATGGAGACAGATGGGGCAGGACGGAGGCACATGGTGTAGTATCATGGGGCAGGATATAGACACATGGTGCAGGATCATGGGGCATGATGGAGACACTTGGTGCAGGATCATGGGGCATGATGGAGACACATGGTGCAAGATCATGGGGCAGGATGGAGACAGATGGGGTAGGAACATGGGGCAGCATGGAGACAGATGGTGCAGGAACATGGGGCAGCATGGAGACAGATGGGGCAGAATGGAGACAGATGTAGCTGGATGGAGACAGATGGGCAGGAATATGGGGCAGGATGGAGACATGGGGCAGGAAAATAGGGCATGATGAATACAGAAGGTAAGGATGGATAGAGATGGTGCAGGATCTTGGGGCAGGATGAAGACACATGGTGCAGGATCATGGGGCAGGATGGAGATACATGGTGCAAAATCATGGGGCAGGATGGAGACAGATGGGGTAGGAATATGGGGTAGCATGGAGAGAGATGGGGCAGAATGGAGACAGATGTAGCTGGATGGAGACAGATGGGCAGGAATATGGGGCAGGATGGAGACAGATGGGGCAGAAAAATAGGGCATGATGAATACAGAAGGGAAGGATGGATACAGATGGTGCATGATCATGGTGGAGGAACAAGAGGCAGGATGGAGACACATGGTGCAGGATCATGTGTCAGGATGGAGACATGGTACAGGATCATGAGGCAGGATGTTGACAGATGGGGCAAGATGGAGACACATGGTGCAGTAATATGGGGTAGGATGGAGACACATGGTGCAGGATCATGTGGCAGGATGGAGACAGAAGGGGCAGGAACACGAGGAAGGATGAGGACACATGGTGCAGGTTGGAGACACATGGTGTATCATGGGGCAGGATGGAGACACATGGTGCAAGATCATGAGGCAGGATGGAGACAGATGGGGCAGGAAAATGGGGCATGATGAATACAGATGGAGAAGGATGGATACAGATAGGGCAGGAAAGAGACAGATGGGGCAGTAACATGGGGATGGATGGAGACATGGTGCAAGATCATCGGTCAGGATGGAGAAACATGGTGCAAGATCATGGGGGCAGGAACTTGAGGCAGGATGAAGACACATGGTGCAGGATCATGGGGAAGGGTAGACACATTGCAGGATCAAGGGGCAGGATGGAGACAGTTGGGGAATGATGGAGACACATAGTGTAGGATCATGGGGCAGGATGGAGACATGGTGCAGAATCATGAGGCAGGATGGAGACATATGGTGCAAGACCATGGGGCAGGATGGAGACAGATGGGGTAGGAACATGGGGCAGCATGGAGACACGTGATGCAGGATCATGAGACAGGATGGAGACACATGGTGCAGGATTATGGGGCAGGATGGAGAAAGATGGGGCAGGATGGAGACACATGGTGCAGGATCATTGGGCAAGATGGAGACATGAGGCATGAACATGAAGCAGGATGGAGACACATGGTGGTGCATGATCATGGGGCAGGATGGAGACACATTGTGCAGGATCATGGGGCAGGATGGAGTCAGATGGTGCAAGATCATGTGATGGAGCAGGATGGACATCATTGGAGCAGGAATTTGGGGCAGGATTGAGACACATGGTGCAGAATCATGGTGCAGGATGGAGACACATGGTGCAGGATTATGGGGTAGGATGGAGACACATGGTGCAGGATCATGTGGCAGCATGGAGACAAATTGGGCAGGAACATGAGGAAGGATGGGGACACATGGTGCAGGTTGGAGACACATGGTGTAGTATCATGGGGCAGGATGGAGACACATGGTGCAAGATCATGAGACAGGATGGAGACAGATGGGGCAGTAAAATGGGGCATGATGAACAGATGGGGAAGGATGGATACAGATAAGGCAGGATGGAGACAGATGGGGCAGTAACATGGGGATGGATGGAGACATGGTGAAAGATCATGGGGCAGGATGGAGACACATGGTGCAAGATCATGGGGCAGGAACTTGAGGCAGGATGAAGTCACATGGTGCAGGATCATGGGGAAGGTTAGACACATTGTGCAGGATCATAGGGCAGGAAAGAGACAGATGGGGCAGGATGGAGGCACATGGTGCAGGATCATGAGGCAGGATGGAGACACATGGTGCACATCATGGGGCAGGATGGAGACAGATGGGGTAGGAACAAGAGTCAGGATGGAAACACATGGTGCAGGATCATGGGGCAGGATGGAAACATTGGGCAGGAACATGAGTCAGGATGGAGACACATGGTGCAAGATCATGGGGCAGGATGGAGACACATGGTGCAAGATCATGGGGCAGGATGGAGACACATGGTGCAAGATCATGGGGCAGGATGGAGACAGATGGGGTTGGAACATGGGGCAGCATGGAGACAGATGGGGCAGAATGGAGACAGATATAGCAGGACGGAGACAGATGGGCAGGAATATGGGGCAGGATGGAGACATGGGGCAGGAAAATAGGGGACGATGAATACAGAAGGGAAGGATTTAGACTCATGGTGCAGGATCATGTGTCAGGATGGAGACATGGTACAGGATCATGGGGCAGGATGGAGACATGGTGCAGGATTATGGGGCAAGATGGGGCAAGAAGGAGACATGTGCTGGATAAAGGGGCAAGATGGAGACAGATGAGGCAGGATGGAAACACATGGAGCAAGATCATGGTGTAGGTTGGAGACACATGGTGCAGGATCATGAGGAAGGATGAAGGCACATTCTGCAGGATCATGGGGCAGGATGGAGACAGATGGGACATGATGGAAACACATGATGCAGGATCATGGGACAGGATGGAGACACATGGTGCAGGATTATGGGGCAGGATGGAGAAAAATGGGGCAGAAACATGGGGCAGGATGGAGACACATGGTGCAGGATCATGGGGCAAGATGGAGACATATGAGGCATGAACATGAGGCAGGATGGATACACATGGTGCATGATCATGGGGCAGGATGGAGACACATGGTGCAAGATCATGGGGCAGGATGGAGACACATGGTGCAAGATCATGGGGCAGGATGGAGACAGATGGGGTAGGAACATGGGGTAGCATGGAGAGAGATGGGGTAGAATGGAGACATGTAGCTGGATGGAGACAGATGGGCAGGAATATGGGGCAGGATGGAGACAGATGGAGCAGAAAAATAGGGCATGATGAATACAGAAGGGAAGGATGGATACAGATGGTGCAGGATCATGGTGGAGGAACATGAGGCAGGATGGAGACACATGGTGCAGGATCATGTGTCAGGATGGAGATATGGTACAGGATCATGGGGCAGGATGGAGACAGATGGGGCAGGATGGAGACACATGGTGGAGGATTATGGGGCAAGATGGGTCAGGAAGGAGACATGTGCAGGATAAAGGGCAAGATGGAGACAGATGAGGCAGGATGGAAACACATGGAGCAAGATCATGAGGAAGGATGAAGGCACATTGTGCAGGATTATGGGGCAGAATGGAGACAGATGGGGCACGATGGAGACACATGATGCAGGATCATGGGACAGGATGGAGACACATGGTGCAGGATTATGGGGCAGGATGGAGAAAGATGGGGCAGGATCATGGGGCAAGATGGAGACATGAGGCATGAACATGAGGCAGGATCGATACACATGGTGGTGCGTGATCATGGGGCACAATGGAGACACATGGTGTAGGATCATGGGGCAGGATGGAGACACATGGTGAAAGATCATGGGATGGAGCAGGATGGACACAGATGGAGCAGGAACATGGGGGCAGGATTGAGACACATGGTGCAGGATCATGGTGCATAATGGAGACACACAGTGCAGTAATATGGGGTAGGATGGAGACACATGGTGCAGGATCATGTGGCAGGATGGAGACAGAAGGGGCAGGAACACGAGGAAGGATGGGGACACATGGTGCAGGTTGGAGACACATGGTGTAGTATCATAGGGCAGGATGGAGACACATGGTGCAAGATCATGAGGCAGGATGGAGACAGATGGGGCAGGAAAATGGGGCATGATGATTACAGATGGAGAAGGATGGATACAGATAGGGCAGGAAAGAGACAGATGGGGCAGTAACATGGGGATGGATGGAGATACATGGTGCACGATAATGGGGCAGGAACTTGAGGCAGGATGAAGACACATGGTGCAGGATCAGGGGGAAGGGTAGACACATTGTGCAGGATCAAGGGTCAGGATGGAGACAGTTGGGGTATGATGGGGACACATGGTGCAGGATCATGGGGCAGGATGGAAACATGGTGCAGAATCATGAGGCAGGATGGAGACATATGGGACAGATGGGACATGATGGAAACACATGATGCAGGATCATGGGACAGGATGGAGACACATGGTGCTGGATTATGGGGCAGGATGGAGAAAGTTTGGGCAGAAACATGGGGCAGGATGGAGACACGTGATGCAGAATCATGGGGCAAAATGGAGACATATGAGGCATGAACATGAGGCAGGATGGATACACATGGTGGTGCATGATCATGGGGCAGGATGAAGACACATAGTGCACGATCATGGGGCAGGATGGAGACACATGGTGCAAGATCATGTGATGGAGTAGGATGGACACAGATGGAGCAGGAAAATAGGGCAAGATTGAGACACATGGTGCAGGATCATGGTGCAGGATGGAGACACATGGTGCATTATTATGGGGTAGGATGGAGACACATGGTGCAGGATCATGTGGCAGGATGGAGACAGATAGGACAGGAAAATGAGGAAGGGTGGGGACACATGGTGCAGGTTGGAGACACATGGTGTAGTATCATGGGGCAGGATGGAGACACATGGTGCAAGATCATGAGGCAGGATGGAGACAGATGGGGCAGAAAAATGGGGCATGATGAATACAGATGGAGAAGGATGGCTACAGATAGAGCAGGATGGAGACAGATGGGGCAGTAACATGGGGATGGATGGAGACATGGTGCAAAATCATGGGGCAGGATAAAGACACATGATGCAAGCTCATGGGGCAGGAACTTGAGGCAGGATGAAGGCACATGGTGCAGGATCATGGGGAAGGCTAGACACATTGTGCAGGATCATGGGGCAGGATGGAGACAGATGGGGCATGATGGAGACACATGGTGCAAGATCATGAGGCAGGATGGAGACACATGATGCAGGATTATGGGGCAGGATGGAGAAGGATGGGGCAGGAACATGGGGCAGGATGGAGACACATGGTGCGGGATCATGGGGCTGGATGGAGGCACATGGTGTAGGATCATGAGGCAGGATGGAGACACATGGTGCAAGATCATGGGGCAGGTTGGAGACAGATGGGGCAGGAAAATGGGGCATGATGAATACAGATGGAGAAGGATGGATACAGATGGTGCAGGATCATGGGGCAGGATGGAGACACATGGTGCAGGATCATAAGGCAGGATGGAGACACATGGTGCAAGATCATGGGGCAGGATGGAGACAGATGGGGCAGGAAAATGGGGCATGATGAATACAGATGGAGAAGGATGGATACAGATAGGGCAGGATGGAAAAATATGGGGCAGTAAAATGAGGATGGATGGGGACATGGTGCAAGATCATCGGGCAGGATGGAGATACGTGGCACAAGTTCATGAGGCATGAACTTGAGGCAGGAGGAAGACACATCATGCAGGATCATGGGGCAGGATGGAGACAGATGGGGCATGATGGAGACACATGGTGCAGGATCATGGGGCAGGATGGAGACACATGGTGCAGGATTATGGGGCAGGATGGAGAATGATGGGGCAGGAACATGGGGCAGACACATGGGTTAGACACATTGTGCAGGATCATGGGGCAGAATAGAGACAGATGGGGCATGATGGAGACACATGGTGCAAGATCATGGGGCAAGATGGAGACAGATGGGGCATGATCATGAGGCAGAATGGAGACCCATGGTGCAGGATCATGGGGCAGGATGGAGACACATGGTGCACATCATGGGGCAAGATGGAGACAGATGGGGTAGGAACATGAGTCAGAATGGAAACATGGTGCAGGATCATGGGGAAGGATAGAGACACATGAGGTAGGATGGAGACACATGGTGCAAGATCTTGGGGCAGGATGGAGACAGATGGGGTAGAAATATGAGGAAGCATGGAGACAGATGGCGCTGGATGGAGACAGATACAGTTGTGGCCAAAAGTATTGACACCCCTGCAATTTTGTCAGATAATACTCAATTTCTTCCTGAAAATGATTGCAATCACAAATTCTTTGGTATTATTATCTTCATTTAATTTGTCTTAAATGAAAAAACACAAAAGAGAATGAAGCAAAAAGCAAAACATTGATCATTTCACACAAAACTCCAAAA
Organism: Dendrobates tinctorius; assembly: GCF_039654945.1. Taxonomy (NCBI): domain Eukaryota; kingdom Metazoa; phylum Chordata; class Amphibia; order Anura; family Dendrobatidae; genus Dendrobates; species Dendrobates tinctorius. Next base: position 26,207,548 of record NW_027361741.1, on the reverse strand, counting down.
ATGGGCCAGACAGAAATATTGGCACTCTCAGCCTAATACTTGGTTGCACAACCTTTAGCCAAAATAACTGCGACCAACCGCTTCCGGTAACCATCAATGAGTTTCTTACAAGGCTCTGCTGGAATTTTAGACCATTCTTCTTTGGCAAACTGCTCCAGGTCCCTGATATTAGAAGGGTGCCTTCTCCAAACTGCCATTTTTAGATCTCTCCATAGGTGTTCTGTGGGATTCAGGTCTGGACTCATTGCTGGCCACCTTACAAGTCTCCAGTGCTTTCTCTCAAACCATTTTCTAGTGCTTTTTGAAGTGTGTTTTGGGTCATTATCCTGCTGGAAGTCCCATGACCTCTGAGGGAGACCCAGCTTTCTCACATTGGGCCCTACATTATGCTGCAAAATTTGTTGGTAGTCTTCAGACTTCATAATGCGATGCACACGGTCAAGCAGTCCAGTGCCAGAGGCAGCAAAGCAACCCCAAAACATCAGGGAACTTCCGCCATGTTTGACTGTAGGGACCGTGTTCTTTTCTTTGAATGCCTCTTTTTTTTCTCCTGTAAACTCTATGTTGATGCCTTTGCCCAAAAAGCTCTACTTTTGTCTCATCTGACCAGAGAACATTCTTCCAAAATGTTTTAGGCTTTTTCAGGTAAGTTTTGGCAAACTCCAGCCTGGCTTTTTCATGTCTCGGGGTAAGAAGTGGGGTCTTCCTGGGTCTCCTACCATACAGTCCCTTTTCATTCAGACGCCGACGGATAGTATGGGTTGACACTGTTGTACCCTCGGACTGCAGGGCAGCTTGAACTTGTTTGGATGTTAGTCGAGGTTCTTTATCCAACATCCGCACAATGTTGCGTTGAAATCTCTTGTCAATTTTTCTTTTCCATCCACATCTAGGGAGGTTAGCCACAGTGCCATGGGCTTTAAACTTCTTGATGACACTGCGCACGGTAGACACAGGAACATTCAGGTCTTTGGAGATGGACTTGTAGCCTTGAGATTGCTCATGCTTCCTCACAATTTGGTTTGTCAAGTCCTCAGACAGTTCTTTGGTCTTCTTTCTTTTCTCCATGCTCAATGTGGTACACACAAGGACACAAGGACACAGGACAGAGGTTGAATCAACTTTAATCCATGTCAACTGGCTGCAAGTGTGATTTAGTTATTGCCAACACCTGTTAGGTGCCACAGGTAAGTTACAGGTGCTGTTAATTACACAAATTAGAGAAGCATCACATGATTTTTCGCACAGTGCCAATACTTTTGTCCACCCTCTTTTTTATGTTTGGTGTGGAATTATATCCAATTTGGCTTTAGGACAATTCTTTTTGTGTTTTTTCATTTAAGACAATTAAATGAAGATAATAATAACAAAGAATTTGTGTTTGCAATAATTTTCAGGAAGAAGTAGGAGTATTTTTTCAGGAGTATTATCTGACAAAATTGCAGGGGTGTCAATACTTTTGGCCACAACTGTAGGCAGGAATATGAGGCAGGATGGAGACAAATGGGGCAGGAAAATAGGGCATAATGAATACAGATGGTGCAAGATAATGGGGCAGGAACATGAGGCAGGATGGAGACACATGGTACAGGATCATGGGGCAGGATGGAGACACATTATGCAGGATTATGGGGCAGGATCATGTGGCAGGATGGAGACACATGGTACAGGATCATGGGGCAGGATGGAGACACATGGTACAGGATGTTGGTGCATGATGAATACAGATGATGCAGGATAATGGGGCAGGATCATGTGTCAGGATGGAGACACATGGTACAGGATCATGGGGCAGGATGGAGACACATGGTACAGGATGTTGGTGCATGATGAATACAGATGGTGCAGGATAATGGGGCAGGATCATGTGTCAGGATGGAGACACATGGTACAGGATCATGGGGCAGGATGGAGACACATGGTGCAGGATCATGGGGCAAGATTGAGACAGATGGGGCAGGAAGGAGACATCTGCAGGATCAAGGGACAAGGTAGAGACTGATGACACAGGAACATGGGGCAGGATGGAGACAGAGGGGGCAGGATCATGGGGCAGGATGGAGACACATGGTGCAAGATCATGGGACAAGATGGAGACAGAGGGGGCAGGATCATGGGGCAGGATGGAGACACATGGTGCAGGATCATGGGGCTGGATGGAGACAGATGGGGCAGTAACATGGGGCAAGATGGAGACACATGGTGCAGGATTATGGGGCAGAATGGAAACAGATGGGACAGGAACATGGGGCAGGATGAAGATACATTGTGCAGGATCATAGGACAGGATGGAGACAGATGGGGCAGGAACATGGGGCAGGATGAAGACACATCGTGCAGCATCATGGGGCAGGATGGAGACACATGATGCAAGATTATGGGGCAGGATGGAGACAGATTGGGCAGGAACATGAGGCAGGATGGAAACTCATGGGGCAGGATCGAGACAGATGGGGCAGGATAGAGACACATGGTGCAAGATCATGGGGCAGGATGGAGACAGATGGGGCAGGAACATAGGGTAGGATGGAGACAGATGGGGCAGGAACATGGGGCTGGATGGAAACACATGGTGCAGGATCATGGGGCAGTATGTTAACAAATGGGGCAAGATGGAAACACATGAGGCAGCATTATGGGGCAGGATGGATGCGATGGAGACACATGGGGCAGGGTCATGGGACATATGAGGTAGGATCATGGGACAGATGTGGCAGGATCATGGGGCAGGTGGGGCAGGATGTAGACAGATTGGGCAGGATGGGAGGTCATATGGGGCAGGATGGAATATCACATGGGGCAGAATAGACACTTGAGGGCAGGATGGGAGCCCAGAATGAGATATAAGGGGGCCAGAAAAAAGGGGGATATTATTACTGTAGGGGCTAATTAAGGGATATTATTACTGCAGGGATGTATTTTTATTTTTGTGGATACTGTTTTCAACAGGGGGTTCTGGTACTGTTATAATCAATGATATGATCCAAACCAAAATTCAATGTGCCACACACAATAATATCAAACCCATCTGTTCCATAAATGATAACCAATGAACAGAAAAAAGCACAATTTAAAAATAATTTTATTACTCCACATAGTAAAAAATTTTTTTTTACATAATCAAAACTTTTAACAAATAAATAACAAGCTAAGGTAACCTCCGTAATGGGACTCAAAAAAGGATAAAGGCTACTTTAAACACATCAATATCAAAATTCATAAGGCATCTGGTACTTACCCTTAAAATCCCATAGCAAAGGGCTTATATATCAGCCTCCATTATATTCCACAAAGCCCGGCCAATGCTATAGCTAATGTACCGCAAAAAGAAATGGCGCAAACAAAATGTCATCCCTAAAAAGCTATGGGCAAGTAACCATAATGAATGAAATAATAAACAGAACTTACGTGTGTGGAGCCTAGTGCCACATCTGACGCCCCCTGAAGAAGAGGACGAAATGCGTGTCAGGGTGAGGGACGTGGCACTAGGCTCCACACATGCAACAAAATTTACAAAACCATTTTTTTTAGGGACCACCTCACATTTGAAGTGAGTTTGGGGGGTCAATATAACAGAAAATACCTAAAAGTGACACCATTCTAAAAACTGCACCCCTCAAGGTGTTTAAAACCACGTTCAAGAAGTTTATTAACCTTTTAGGTGCTTCACAAGAATTGAAGCAATGTGGAAGGAAAAAATGAACATCTAACTTTTTTTCCCCAGAATTTTACTTTGGACACAATTTTTTTTTTTATTTTGAAAGGGTGTCATGAGAAAATGAACCACAAAATTTGTTGTGCAATTTCTCCTGAGTACACCAATACCCCATGTGTGGAGGAAGACCAATATTTGTGCACACGGCAGTGCTCAGAAGGGAAGGAGCATCATTTGAGATTTTGAATGTCAAATTGCCTGAAATCGAGAGCGGACGCCATGTCGCGTTTGGAGAGCCCCTGATGTACCTAAACAGTGGAAACCCCCCATAAGTGACCCCATTTTGGAAACTAGACCCCCCAAGGAACTTATCTAAATGTGTGGTGAGCACTTTGAACCCCCAAGTGCTTCACAGAAGGTTATAACGTAGAGTCGTAAAATTAAAAAATCATATTTTTTCCTCAAAAAAGATCTTTTCACCCCCAATTTTTATTTTCCCAAGGGTAACAGAACCACAAAAGTTATTGTGCAATTTGTCCTGAGTATGCTGATACCCCATATGTGGGGGTGAACCACTATTTGGGCGCATGGCAGAGCTCGGAAGGGAAAGAGCGCCATTTGACTTTTTTGGCTGGAATTGAGATCGGACGCCATGTCGTGTTTGGAGAGTCACTGATGTGCCTAAACAGTGGAAACCCCCCACAAGTGACCCCATTTTGGAAACTAGACCCCCCAGGAACTTATCTAGATGTGTGGTGAGAGCTCTGAACCCTCAAGGGCTTCACAGAAATGTATAACATAGAGCCTTAAAATTAAAAAATCATATTTTTTCCACAAAAATTATCTTTTCATCCCCAATTTTTATTTTCCCAAGGGTAATAGGACCCCAAAAGTGATTGTGCACTTTGTGCTGAGTATGCTGATACCCCATATGTGGGCGTAAACCACTGTGTGGGTGCATGGCAGAGCTCGGAAGAGAATGAGCGCCGCAAAAGTAGCTGGAATTGAGATCAGACGCCATGTTGCGTTTGGAGAGCCCCTGATGTGCCTAAACAGTGGAAACCCCCCACAAGTGACACCTTTTTGGAAACTAGACCCCCCAAGGAGCTTATCTAGGTGTGATGAGCACTTTCAACCCCCAAGTGCTTCACAGAAGTTTATAATAAACAGCCGTGAAAATATCCACAAAAATGATCTTTTTGCCCCCAAATTTTTGTTTTCACAAGGCTAACAGGAGAAATTATCCCCCCAAAGTTGTTGTGCAATTTGTCCTGAGTACGCGGCTACCCCATATGTGTGGGCCTTACTGTGGTCTTTGGGAGTCAGAATGAACAAGTCCACAAAAGGGTGAAGAATTGGTTTTATTTTTTACGCCGTTCCTCGTGCGGTATTAGTGATTAAGTGATTTTATTCTTTGAGTTGGTGCGATTACAGCAATACCAGATTTATATCCTTTTTTCGTGTTTAGCTTCTGTCACACACTAAAAGACGCTTTTTTTTTGGAAGAATTTTTTGTAAGAAATTTTTGCATCGCCGTATTTTGAGAGCTATGATTTTTCCATATTTCGGCTGACAGAGTCATGTGTGAGCTTGTTTTTTGTGGGACCAGCTGAAGTTTTTTTGGTACCATTTTCGGGCACATAACTTTTTTGATCGCTTTCTATTCTGATTTTTGTGGAGGCAGAATGAACAAAAATCAACAATTCAGGAATTGTTTGTTTTTTTTTCTCCATTCCACGTATGGTAAAATTGGTAAGGTAGCCTTATTCTTCGGGTCACTACGATTACAGCGATACCTCATTTATATCTTTTTTTATGTTTTGGCGTTTTTTACACAATAAAAACTTTTATAGAAAAAATAATTTTTGCATCACTTTATTCTGAGAGCTATAACTTTTTTATTTTTCCGCTGGTGGAGCTGCATGGCGGCTTGTTTTTTTGCGGGACAAGATGACATTTTCAGTGGTACCATGTTTATTTATATCTGTCTTTTTGATCACGTGTTATTGCACTTTTTCCAAGCAGTATGATGATACCGCTTGGAAAAAGTATAATTTGCTACTTTTTTGTGTTGTTTTTACAGCGTTCACTGAAGGGGTTAACTAGGATGACACTTTTATAGATGGGATTTTTAGGGACACGGCGATACCAAACGTGTATTTTCTTTATTTTTTTCTGGCATAAAAATGTGTATTTTTTAGGGGAATTTTTTAAAATTATTTTTATTATTTTTTACTTTTTTTTTAAAAAAAAAAGTGGAAAAATTGTATAGCGCCCCCTAGCGTCAGATTTTCTCCGGGGTCTCAGCTGCCGGGGGTAGCCAAGACCCCAGAGAGCATGATTTGAGTCGGTTTTTATCGACTCCGCCTTTGTGATCGCCGTATAATGGCGACCGCAAAAAAAAAAGTCCGATGTGTCATTTAATTTCTCTCTCCTCTGATGTGATCACATATCAGAGGAGAGAAAAATAGGGTCCCCAATTCCCCCCCCAGTACCTTCTGGTGGTCCTCGGCCTGCGTGCTTCCCCTCCATGGGCGCCGCCATCTTATTCCGGGAAGAAAATGGCGGGCTCATGTGCAGTGCTCCCGCCAAGATCTGCCAGCAGCACCCGGCAAAATTTCATTAATGGTACATTTTGATCATTGTGATAGGGTTTATCACAGTGATCAAAATAAAAAAAATAGTAATTAACCCCCCCTGAAAAATAATGAAATAAAGAAAATATATTTATTTTCATTTTTCCATTAGGGTTAGGGTTTGAATTAGGGTTAGGGTTGGAATTAGGGTGAGGGTTGGAACTAGGGTGAGGGGTGTGTTGGGGTTAGGTTTGTGGTTAGGGTTATGGTTAGGGTTGGGATTAGGGTTAGGGTTGTGGTTAGGGTTATGGTTGGGATTAGGGTTCGGGGTGTGTTGGGGTTAGGGTTGTGGTTAGGGTTATGGTTAGAGTTGGGATTAGGGTTATGGGTGTGTTGGGGTTAGGGTTGACTTAGAATTGAGGAGTTCCACTTTTTAGGCACATCAGTGGGTCTCCAAACGTGACATGGCACCACCATTGATTCCAGCCAAGTTTGTGTTCAAAAAGTCAAACGGTGCTCCCTCCCTTCTGAGCCCCGACGTGTGCCCAAACAGTGGTTTACCCCAACATATGGGGCATCAGCGTACTCAGGACAAATTGCACACCAACTTTGGGGGTCTAATTTCTCCAGTTACCCTAGGGAAAATAAAAATTGGGGGCTAAAAAATCATTTTTTTTTAATTTTCACAGCTCTGCCTTATAAACTTCTGTGAAGCACTTAGAGGTTCAAAGTGCTCACCACACATCTAGATAAGCTCCTTAGGGGGTCTAATTTCAAAAATGGATTCATTTGTGGAGGGTTTCTAATGTTTAGGCACATCAGGGGCTCTGCAAACACAACATGATGTCCGCAGCTCTTTCCCTTCTGAGCTCTGCCATACGCCCAAACAGTGGTTCCCCCAACATATGGGGTATCAGTGGACCCAGGACAAACTGCACAACAACGTTTGTGGTCCAATTTCTCCTGTTACCCTTGAAGCACTGGAGGTTAAAAGTGCTCACCACACATCAAGATAAGTTCCTTAAGAGGTCTAGTTTCCAAAATGGTGTCATTTGTTGGGTGTTTCCATTGTTTAGGCACATCAGGGACTCTCCAAACACGACATGGCGTCTGATCTCAATTCCAGCCAATTCTGCATTGAAAAAGTCAAACGGCGCTCCTTCTGATCCAAGCACTGCCATGCGCCAAAACAGTGATTTACCCCCACATATGGGGTATCGGCGTATTCAGGAGAAATTGCACAACAAATTTTGTGGTTCATTTTCTCTTTTTACTTTGTGAAAATAAAAAAATTGGTTTTGAAGTAAAATGTTTGTAAAAAAAGTTAAATGTTAATTTTTTCCTTCCCCATTGCTTCAGGTCCTGTGAAGCACGTAAAGGGTTAATAAACTTCTTGAATGTGGTTTTGAGCACCTTGAGGGGTGCAGTTTTCAGAATAGTGTCACTTTTGAGTATTTTCTGACATATTGACCCCTCAAAGTGACTTCAAATGTGATGTGGTCCTTAAAAAAATGTTTTTTTAAATTTTGTAAAAATGAGAAATTGCTGGTCAACTTTTAACCCTTCTAAGTTCCTAATAAAAAAAATTTTGTTTCCAAAATTGTACTGATGTTAAGTAGACATGTGCAAAATGTTATTTATTAAGAAGTTTATGTGACATATCTCTCTGATTTAAGGGCATCAAAATTAAAAGTTTGAAAATTTCAAAATTTTTAAAATTTTCACCATATTTCCGTTTTTTTCATAAGCACGAGTCATATCAAAGAAATTTTACCACTAACATGAAGTACAATATGTCACAAAAATACAAACTCAGTATCAGCAGGATCCATTAAAGTGTTCCAGAGTTATAGCCTCATAAACTGACAGTGGTCAGAATTGTAAAAATTGGCCTGGCCATTAAGTTGCAAATTGGCTCTGTCACTAAGGGGTTAAGAGTGCTCTAAGGTAAGGAAATATGGAAAAATCTGACCATAGTTTCAATTAAGACAGGAGAGGAAGATAATCCTCAGATTCAAACAAAGAAAGCAGAGATCGGACCTGGCCCTAGTGTGCCCTAAATGACACTAGATGACCCTAAGCCCCATTTACTCCCGCCCTTACGAGGGCAGTCCACAACTCACCCTAATGTGAACATGCCCATCGCTCTTCTCTCTTGTTGGGTTTTCAGGGGAGGACATATGCAAACTAAAAAACAATGTTAGGGTGAGTTGTGAAGTTTTAACAGTCTAATTCCATGCATTTAGGAAACACTAAATGGTCATACGGACAGGATTCTGTGTCGTCAGGATCTATCTAATGTTATGACCACTGTCATATTAGCTTTGTGACATTGTATTAATTGATACTATTTTGATTCATTTTGTCCACCAATGATGTGCATGTTACTTTGATCATTTTATATCTATACTAATTAAAAGTTAGGTTTTAACCCCTTTCCGATTGCTCATGGGTACCAGCGGTAAGCCCACCTCAAATCAGCGACATGTCAGCGCGATCCGCTCACGCCTATTAACTAGTTAAATCCTGCTGTCAAACGCTGACAGTGGGCATTTAACTAGAGCTTCTGGCTGCCGGGCCAGGAGTGAGCGCATCGCCGACCCTCGTCACGTGATCGCCTTGCCTTGACAACCAGAGGTTTCATAGAGACCTCTATGTTTGCTGCAGGCACATTCCTATGAGCACCACCAGGTGGTCGGCGCTCATAGCAATGCAGTAAATCTGCTACATATAGGTGATCTGCTCATCGCCGATATGTAGCAGAGCCGATCAAGTATGGCACGCTTCTAGCCTCTCATGAAGGCTATTGAAGCATGCCAAAAGTAAAAAAATAAGTGTTTAAAAATTTAAAAAATAAAAAAAATAAAAAAAACCTAAAAGTTCAAATCACCCCCCTTTCGCCCCAATCAAAATAAAACAATTAAAAAAATACACATATTTAGTATCGCCGTGTTCAGAATCGCCTGATCTATCAATAAAAAAAGGGATTAACCCGATCTCTAAATGGCGTAGCGAGAAAAAAACTCAAAATGCCAGAATTACATTTTTTTGGTTGCCGCAACATTGCATTAAAATGCAATAACGGGTGATCAAAAGATTGTATCTGCACAAATGTGGCATCATTAAAAATGTCAGCCTGGCACACAAAAAATAAGCCCTCACCCTACCCCAGATCATGAAAAATGGAGACGCTACGGGTCTCAGAAAATTACTCTTTTTTTTTTTAGCAAACTTTGGAATTTTTTTTCTCCACTTAGATAAAAGAGAACCTAGACATGTTTGGTGTCTATGAACTCGTAATAGTACAAAACCGTTGGCACAACCCTGGTAAACGGAGGTGGTGCACAAGTAGGATCCCAATCCGTGAACTTCAATTTAAATAGACTTGGCACACACCAAAAAGATTCTGATGCAGAAAGGTGGTTTTAATGAATTGCAGTACATACATACAGACGTTTCGGTCTAGGACCTTCATCAATGTACAATAAGTTGTACTGTGAGCTCTTAGTGACTGGGCTTTAAGGGAGCCACCAACACTGCAAGGAGGCACCTGCGGCCGTCCCACGTGGTTCTATATAACAAATGGACGCAGTATCCACCGCGAATCCCTTAAAGCCCAGTCACTAAGAGCTCACAGTACAACTTATTGTACATTGATGAAGGTCCTAGACCGAAACGTCTGTATGTATGTACTGCAATTCATTAAAACCACCTTTCTGCATCAGAATCTTTTTGGTGTGTGCCAAGTCTATTTAAATATGAACTCGTAATGACCTGAAGAATCATAATGGCAGGTCAGTTTTAGCTTTTAGTGAACCTAGCAAAAAAGTCAAGCAAAAAACAAGTGTGGGATTGCACTTTTTTGCAATTTCATCGCACTTGGGATTTTTTTTTTTCTCGTTTTCGAGTACACAACATGCTAAAACCAATGATGTCGTTCAAAAGTACAACTCGTCCCACAAAAAATAAGCCCTCACGCGGCCATATTGACCGAAAAATAAAAAAAGTTATGGCTCTGGAAAGAAGGGGAGCGAAAAACAAAAACGCAAAACTGAAAAAAGCTCCGGTCATGAAGGGGTTAATATTGATACTCACCATGCTGTTACAACCGCACTGAGAGCAAACACAAGCATGGCCATGCGTACAATAAGAACTGTAATGTGGTGGGGATGTCACTAAATGTAGTGTGCTTTTCTCAGTTTTTCTCTATACATTTTGTTTGTAGTGAAAAGCGTGTACAGAGAACATGACAGTAATATAAAGCTTTCTGGTAGAGAAAAACATGCAGTAATTGGGGCCAATGTTATACTGACTGTGCAAGAGTTAAAAAAAAGTATGAGAATGATTTATAATTATGTATCAGCAATATTTGTGAAGATGATGCTACATAGATCTGTGTTTTCTATAGATCACTGTGCTATTAAGTTACTGTAAACCTATGTAGCAAGAGTTTTAACATAAAAAGTGATATTCTACTCTATAAGGTAGTAAATATGGTGCAACTTTATCACAATTTTCACTGAAAGTTAAAAGAAACAAATCCATTGTCTTATCTGAACACAAGAGGGCAGTATTGTGCAAATATACCACACATCTCTATGTGACAGAACAAAATATTGGAGGTGCTGAAATCATCATCGTAGTTTCCATAGCACAAATATATTCCACAAATAAAAAAGTAATAAATAAGTAAAATGAAAAGTAATCACAGCAGACAGGAAATCCCTGACCATAAGAGCTTACAATCTAAGGGCAGTTTCACACGTCAGTGTCTCCGGTACGTGTAGTGACAGTTTTCTCACGTACCGGAGACACTGACACACGTAGACACAGTCGAATGAATGGGTGTATGCAGATGTCAGCGTGTTTTCACGGACCGTGTGCAAAACACGCTGACATGTCTGTTTTTGTGCAACAGCACGGATCACACGGGCCCACCCAAGTCAACGGGTCCGTGTAAACACGTACCGCACACGGATGCTGTCCGTGTGCCGTCCGTGTGCGTTTTTAAAAGTCAAAGGGTTAACATTGAAAATAATTTTTAAAAAACACGGACAGCATACGGACAGCACATGGATGGTACACACGGACATACGGAGAGCACACGGATGTCACACGGATGGCAGACGTATGCCCACGGACACGGATAGCTCCGGTACCGGTTTTTCCGGTACCGGAATTATCTGGTCGTGTGAAACTGCCCTAAGCCTCATTTGTCTTTGTTAACAGGAAATCTAAATAATAAAATTAGTAAAAGTGTCATTAAATTTTGGTAATTTTTATTTTAAAGTCCCTGACATTTACTGCAAAAGGTGGTGGTCCAAAGCCAGGTCTTTAGTTCCCCACCAATCGCTGAAAAGATCCTTAGCTACTCTATATGTGCACTCTATATGTTTGCAAAATTTGGCTACACTTTAACTCTTTTCAAAAAGGTAAATTAGAAAGCTATTCTCGAGTTTACAAATTGCTTTAGTTGGTTAGACAGTATGAAAATACGTACGTTTGCATTTAACTTTCTTTTTTCTATCAGTTGGTATTCTCTTGCAGAGAACTTTTGTCTTAGGCTTTTGTGCACGTTTCGTATTTGCAGCAGGTTTTCTTCTGCAAAATTATTGTGTTTTTGCATGCAAGTTTTATGCATTTTTTTATTTGTGTATTTTTTCCCACTCATTTGACAGGGTGAGAATTGCTGAAAGAATTGAGATGCTGCAGATGAAAATAAATAAATGCTTTGATTGATCAAATCTGCAATGAAAAATTAAGCAGCATGTTTATCAAATTTCAGAAATCTCATTCAGTTTTCTTGTACTGAAAAGCACTGTTTTTCCCAGGCAAACACATATGGAAAAAATGCAATGTGTAAACAAGCCCTTTGATAGTCTACAGCTTTTTCCAAGAAAATTGACCACTAGACCCTGGTCCAGAATGTTCAGTAGTTATATTCCAGGCTGAGTTACCAGCCACCCTAGCAATTAGCTGTTCAGAGACTGACTTACAGCTGATATCAGTCCTGCAAACTCACAAGCTCCTGATGCCCACTATCCGCTCTTTTCCAGAGCAGTTCTATTAATCACGGCTCACTGGAGTGCTGCACTTGTTCATATTCCCTGTTATTTTTACAAATATAGTGATTAAACAAAAGTACTGACAGACAGTTAAAGGGGTGGCAGAAACTACATTTTATTTTAATCCTAAATCTATAGTTAAAGTCATAATATAATCTTTTTTTTCTGATATACTTTAATTAAAAAATCTCTATCTTTCCCTCACTATATAATCAACTGTATTTTTCAGATTATAAGACACACTTTTTTCACCACAAATTTTGGAGGAAAATGGGGGTGGGTTTGGTCTCATGAAATCTCAATCTGTGCATGCGCTACCTCCAGCTACCATTTTCCAAAAGTCCACTGTAGGGAAATCAATGGGAAAGGGGACTCCTCTCACAGTCACCAACATCTTGGCCAGGGTCTACAGCCTTGCACTGCCTGAACGACCCTTCCTTCCAGCCTGGGGCCAGTAACATCACATCACTCGTGCCGCTTGAAGAAGTGTCTCTGCCTCCTGTGACCCTGCACCACCACGTCCCTTCTCGTCCCCCCGGTAAGCTACCATTAAAACGGACTATAAGTCGTACCACCATACCACCATGTTATTTAAAAAATGTTTTTTCCTATTTTCCAACCCGAAATTTGTGGTGCGACTTTTTCTGTCTTATAGTCCACAAAATAAGGTAACTGCTTTATTTTTTTTAAAACAACTTCCTCAATGATGATGGTTTGTTTCAGAACCCCCAGTGCATGCTGTGATACTCAAACGGGACGTCATCATGGGGCAGAAGGCTGTTCAGTGACTTCCCATGCACTGGGATTCTCACACAAAGCGTCATCAAAGAGGAAATCGAAGAAGAAAGCAATAAAGCAGTTAGATAGAGTAGTGAGGGAAGGATAGACTTTTTAATTAACATATATCAGAAAAAAAGATTATTTTACAACATTAAACAGATTTAGGCATAAAATAAAATTTACTGTTGGATAGAGATTAGCGAATCCAAACTTATAAGTTCAACGTTAGTACCGGACCGGTAGTGTCTTGGGATAAACGCCTGACACAGACTTCTCTCGGAAGTCCGTTGCAGTGTTCGAAGTTCTGGTGGAAGTCCATGGAGAGAGTAGGAAGGAGAGAGAAGAATGAAGAGAGAAGAGAATTTTCTGGCTCAAAAGTTTCAGACCTAATTATTTCAATGGGGATCGGTCCTAGGCGAAGTTCGGTTAAAGTTCTCGTACCAGAACCGAACTTTGGAATAAAATTTGGGTAGGGTATCAAAACCAAAACTTCCACAGGACCACTCATCCCAAATTTTGGACCACTACTTTAATGTGTCACAGTAGCAGAAGCTCAGCAGTTGGATAAAACTACTCAACCAGAAATGCCACTCAAAGAAGAGGGCCCAGCCTACATCAACGAGGGTGTAAAAGAGGCTGGAGAGCAGTGAGCTGCAGAAGTCACATATTGAGAATAACCCTTTAAGTGCTGAGTAAAATACATTCTTTTGCACTTTAATAACACAGGGTAATATTAAACATTGGTATCTGTAGTATATTTTTAAAGGGTTAACTAGTAGTAACCGGTGCATCTGAGCCTTATTTTCACTAATACATAAATGTTCAAATAAAGAAAATTATAACAAGATTGATAGTTGATGCCTAATAATTGACCACAGGACTTTTACACCAATTACCGTTTAGATCTTGAAAACAGAATTACAGCTATCATGGATTTGTCCAAATACACTCCTCAACATTTAAATTGCAACACCAAGAAGAAAAATCTGCGGAATTATGGAGATTACAGGATCATTAGACATTTTAACTGGAATAGCTAGAAACAAATTTTTCAAAACGTTTTGATCTATTCAGAAACCCTTTGGCTGCTATCAGTGAGGTTATTAATGTTTTTCTCAGGAATGTTATGAGACGCTGAAGGCACTTTGGCACACAAATCATCAAACTCCGAGGCAGGTAGATTCCTTTGCAATTACTAACCAATGACATCCAAGATGTCCTCAATGGAAGACAAGCCTGGAGACAATGCATGCTATGGTAACACTTTTAGGCCACCAGGATGATCACAGTAGCATGGGCAACATGTGGCCTGGCACTGTCGTGCTGTAAGGGGGTGAAGAGAAGGAGGAACTTAAATGGGGTTACCTCTCCTGCTCCGTGTCCGGAACCACCTGGCCAGGCAGCAGCGTTTCCTGGGGGAAGGTTATCAGACCTGGACCGACCCTTCCATGTGACTGTGGGGGCCGGTGGCCGGTTAGAAGGGGCTGCGTGCAGGAAATAGAGCAGAGTCAGGGCGGGAAAGTACAGCGCACAGAAGAGAGAGCTGTCAGCTGCACCGCGTTCGCAGAGGGAGAGCGCCCTCCGGCTGAGGACTGAGACAGAGAGACAGTACGTGGTGAGCACCCTTTCTGTGAACGTGGACCCACCAGCCTCTGTGACCGGAGGAGACTCCCCTGACAAGTCAGAGACAGTCGCTAGTGCGTGCAGGTCCAGAGTGCGCAGTGACAGACCTGAGCCCTTGAGAGAAGTAGCTGGACTGACCGAGGAGTGCGGCATCGTTCCTGCGTTGATGCGTACTGAGTGTGAACTTGTGACAAAGAGTGGTGAGAGCAGGACACCCTCTCACCACCCAGCATCCTGTTTTCTCCGGAGGCCATTTCCTCATCGTGGACAGAGACTGGAGAGTCTGCACGTCCCGCTATTGACGGTGCCAACATTGGAGAAGTAGACCCTTCAATCAATCCTTCTACAGACTGATAAGTTTATTCCTGCTTACGTTTATCTCTTTAATCACCCTATTACCGTTACTTGTTGCAATTAACCCCCCCTTGTTGCCCCTCCCTGTGTGTAGTGAATATCCCTGTAAATAAACTTTTAACTCTCAGTCTGCCTCAGATCCGTGGCGACATCCTCCGTGCCTGCAGGTTATTACAGTACTAACAAAAGGGTTCTTGGGATACTTTGGAGAAATGGCTGTACTTCTGGTTCCATGACCAAATCAATGTTACATTGAGATGTTGGAGAACCTGGAATGAAGAATAGAGGAGTTCGGCAGGGCCACATTGCAGCTTTAGGCTCGGGGTGTATAGCAGAGCACCTTTCGTGGAACCCTGCTTCGTAACACGAGATGTGCTGGGAGGTGGGTGAAGTTAGTATAAAAAGAAGGGGAAAGATAGAATGAGAGGACAGTCTGAGGTCAGTCTGACACAGGTCAGTCTGGGGGAGTCCCAGAGAGGTCAGTCCCTTAGGGGGACAGCCAGACAGAAGTCCTGTCGGGAAGGAAGCCACTCAGACAGGAGTGAAGGTCCCTAGAAGAAGGGATGGAGGAAGGAGTGCTGCAGCTGCCTCAGTGACCTGAGCCAGCTAGCATGAGAAAGGAAAGAGAAAGAGAGACGTAGAACTGTAAACTGCATTTCCATAAGAGAGAGAAAGACATGTACGGAACGAAGTGGAAAGAGAACAGAGAGGAGTGGGTTGGATAGGAACCCTGCCTATAGGTTCTCAGCGCAAGGCCGGGGCCCGGTCCCCGAGGATGTACGGACACTTATGGTTCTGCAGCAGACACCGGTGGAGTAGTTGGCTGTAAATGCACTACTCCCATCAAAGACTTGGGACACAACAGCAAACTGATAGAGAGCCGGGATTCAGGAGAAGGGAGTCCCCGAAGCAGGCTACAGCTGTCTGTCATACAAGTGAGAGTTGTTAGGAACATCTGACAGGAGGAACTTCAGAGAACCACGGTACTGGAGCTCTTCATACTAACAGGCGCAATAGAGGAGTCATTCAGGAAGGCACATGTTGGGGGGGTGCTGGCGGGGAGAGTCCTATCTTGCCTGGAGGTTGGCTGGGCCTCTGTCCCAGAGGACACGGTTCCGACGCAGGCACCTGTGTGCACTACGAACTGTGAGTAAAGCTTTGAAACTGCAAGCTCTGGTGTCCTCCATTCATTCCCGCACCAGCACCGCTACATTTGGGTATCAACATCTACACCATCCCGTGCCCTACTCCTCCAGCGCACTTTTACACTGCCCTGGGGTTACAGCTCTACCTGTGGGGAGCTACACCATCTAAGCTGCAACACACCATCAGCCCCAGAGGATCTGCACGCAGCGTTGGCTAACATCTTACTTGCCAAACACCACGGGTGGCGTCACGAACTTTACATTATAAATAAACATCGCCGCCATTGATATTGGGAGCCCAGGGCCACGGACCGGGTCACCGCTACTGTGACACCACATCATCCCCCTGACACCGGCCTGGTGCCGAGTACCCCACAGCCAGCGGGGGCGTCCCATTACCAACATGGTCTCTAGGCAAATATCTGGCTATCATAGCATCTAAGTCAAAAGTATGACTTATCACTAAAGAAAATAAACCTCCATTCCAGCCTCTGTTGTTGTTTTCCTCTGCAGCATGATAGCATTTGAGAGCGATGGTGTGAGGTTAGTGGAATATTGATAGCTGGACATCTAGCTCATAATCCAATGACATGGAAACTCCTTCTGAGAATGAGCAGACACTGTCTGATGCCTTAGGTTTGGCATGCGACATTCAACTTCACTTGCTGTACAAAAATGGATCAGTTGTGAAATCAGTGGTTTTCAACACAACAGCTGCAGGTCGCATGTTGCTTGTGCTACTGTGAGCAGATTGCAAGGCCTAAACGTGCTACCATGTTCAGCAGCATCTCTGAAATTGTCTCCCATCAAGTATATCTGGGACATCATTGGTCAGCAATTGCATAAGAAGCTGTCAGCAGTGGATTTTGATGATTTGTCCAAGTGCATCTAGCATGGCAGAACATTCCTCAGACAACGAGATGTTTTTACAATTTTGTTTCTGTTTTTTCATAATTTGCATATAATTAACAAGTCTACCTATCCTATGATTTCCCCAAATTTTCCTTCTTGGTGTTGTCATTTCAATGTTGAGGAGTGTAGCAACTACTCACTATCATCTTGTATATGTACTCCACTCTATTTCCTCCCGAATCTCGTGTCTTGCCTCTGACAGCATGAATAATGCATAATCTGAGCACATATCATGTGCATTCATCTAATGAGAGTGCCAAATAATCATGCACAAGAATGCAGCCAGTCAGGATGAGCTGGAAAGGAGTCTCAACACATTTAGCAATTCTGGTCTTGATAAGCTTAAGACATTCATCTGCCTCACTGGCACCCGCACTTAACACAAAGAAGGTCACTTACTGCTGTAAGGCGAAAGGTTTTACTCTCTAGCCGAAAGCTTCTGTACACATGTGCACAGACGGAAAGACAGAAAATGAAAATGCCATCACTTTCATCTGTCACCCCCGATTATACACACAGTGATGTATCCTGAAGGAATGCTTTTTGCCAGTGCAGGATAAAATGAGCAAATACATAGTACATCAGCTAAATCTCCACCACATTGGTACAATTATAAAGACATACGATACCAAAATCTTCCAAAATACATGATGAGATACAAAGAAGACAAAGTCAAAAAGGTGACAGTGTAGCTAAGGGATAAACACTGTGAGAAAAAAGATTAGATTGTGAGCCTCGTGATGGACGAAACTGAAATGACCAAGCCAATGATAGAAAACAAAAAAGGACTCTGCCCATCAGAGCTGGTCAGGGGTGGACTCATAACCTTACAGTATATCCCTATTAGGGGATATAAAAGTAATAAGCCAATCAAAAATAAGAGATGTGCAAAAATACTATATACAGTATAATAAAAAATGACATCATTATTGTACGTTATGTCAAATGATGAAGCAACGGGTCCAAACTCAAAAGAACAAATATGACCTAAAAATTAATAGAGTTCATGTGCCCCAATACTGAGAAAATAATCATCAGATATATTTATTCATATCATGATAATAAAAAAGTAATTAATAACACAGCCACAATGGATGCTAAAGCAATATTTATAGGGAGCAATAGATACAGTAGATCTCACAAACTTTTGTAATGGTAATTAAAGGAAACCTGTCAGCAGGTTTTGAGACCCCAAATTGACATGATAGATACATAGTTACATAGGTTGAAAAAAGACCTAGGTCCATCAAGTTCAAGCTTTCTCCACCAATTGTATCACAGTAAAGGATGTGAAATGATGATTACTTCCATACCTTTATAAATATGTGCAAACTGTAAAGCGCTGCGGAATATGTTAGCGCTATATAAAAAGAAAGATTATTATTGTTATTATAAACCGCGTCTCAGCTGTTTTGTGATCCATTGGGAGACAAGCCAGAGAGCTGTAAGTGCAGGCCAAGCCTCTGCACTTGTGAGCTCATTTGCATAAGGATATCAAGACAACGGACACGTGGACTTATAAAATGAAGATATGAAAGCAATGATTGTTACAGATACTTTTCTGTCATGACAATACTTTGTCATCGCTCCATTAATCCTTACTCTCCTCCTCTATCCCCAAACCCCAGCATTCTCCAAACAAATAATTATCTCATCTTCCCATTAAGGGCCCCGTCACACATAGCGACGCACCAGCGATCCCGACAATGATATGACCTTGTCAGGATCGCTGGTGAGTCGCTACATGATCGCTGGTGAGCTGCCAAACAGGCAGATTCACCAGCGATCAGCACCAGCGACACGCGGGTAACAAGCGACGCACATCATTTAGTTACCCACTGTGTACCTTAGTTACCAGCGCGCTGGTGCAGGGAGCTGGTAACCAAGGTACACATCAGGTTTCTAAGCGGCGCGCGGCACTTAGAAACCTGATGTGTACCTTAGTTACCAGCGCCAGCTTGCTGATCGCTGGTCTCACGCCTGTCACAGGCAGCGATGCATGCTGGCCAGCGGGAGACCAGCGATCAAAAAAATGTCCTGGCCATGCCAGGACGATCAGCGACAACCGGCAGGTGGGCCGGTCGCTGGTAAGTGTCACACACAGCGATCTCGCTGGTGAGATTGCTGTTGCGTCACAAAACTTGTGACTCAGCAGTGATCTCGCTAGCTAGATCGCTGTGTGTGATGGGGGCTTAACCCCTACCACTTAACCTCATCTGCAGACATGCTCAAAAACCCCACCTGCGAAAACATAAAACAAGCTGGGCACTCTCCTCTCCCACTAGTTTGCTCTCTTTGCTTCTCCTCAAAGCTGGTGATATATCTTACAATCCTGGACCTCCACAGCTGACACCCCCCATTATTCCTCCCTCCTATTGATTCCCACCTACTAGAAATTACCACAACCTCTCTGTGGCACCCAGCAACTTTACCGCCACAAAATGGTTAAATATGTACTATTTTGCATGTGTTTTGTAAGCAATGGGAGTTACGCTTTCTCTGCTTGAGACCACAACACACACACAATTTACTTCACTCCCTTACTTGTCTGAAGCTTAGAGCTTTGCAGACATATCCTAACTGGGAGGGGGAGGAATCGAGAGTTGTTGTTTTCAGTAGTGAAGGAGAAGAAGGAGAAGAACACTCTTGGAAGCCATGATGGCATGTGCTCCCTCAGGAGTAAAGCTAACAAGCATCAGGGAATCAGCCCCTAGGCCATCCATGCTTTCAGAGCAGGGTGGTAAGCTGAGAAACTGTGTGAGTGTATACAACCAACAGCACAGTGTTTTCCCTGGGATTACAGCAGCAAACTAGGATCAGTGAGGATTGTGCAAGAAGAAACTTGAGCTTCACACAGGATCCAAGCTACAAGTTGCCCGAGGAGGAAAACACAGTGAGTAGAGGCTATACTAGAAGTTCCAAACTCTGGGAAGCCTTGGTCCCTGAAGGGATTAGAATAGCAGGAAGCTTACACCAAGTCACAGCAGAGAGAAGGATAACTCCCATTCTCCAGATCAGACTGTAACCTGGTTAGAGTTGTAATATCTCCTCTGAACTGCACCTGAATTACAGTAAATGATAAAGTGACTTTCCTTGTCTCCTGCCTTAATACTCCGTGCCTTCTACTTCCATCACAATATCTGGGGGTCAGCCCTGTTTGGAGAGGGTTTAACATCTGCACTGCCATCACCATCTACTCCCCCAGGGATCATCTGCAGTGCCGGCTATACTACAGTCGAACATTCCAACTGGTGTCACGAATCACTACATAAACTTTATCCCTAATCAATACTCCCCTTTTACATGACCGCCTGGGGCCACGGACCGGGTCACTGCCACTGTGACACATCCCTTTAAGACGACCGGCCCGGTACCTAGTAACCCACGGCCTCTGGGGCGCGTCATCTCCAACATAAAACCCATTCACTTGACCCCCACTCCACTGCTTCCAGTCTCTTTTGGAATGCCCGTTCTGTTTGCAATAAGCTCCATGTCGACTCATTAATGACCTCTTTACGTCTCAAAACCTATGCTTTCAAGGCCTCACTGAGACATGGCTGACACCCTCCGATATAGTCTCCTCTGCTGCGCTATGTACCTTCACTTCACCAACACTCCTCACCCTGGCAATAGACAAGGTAGAGGAGTTAGTCTTTTCCTTTCTAACAACAACCACTTAGCCACCTGGCATCTATACTTTCTCTCTGCTAAAATTCTCTATCGCTATGTTTGACTTCAGCATCCACTCTGACACCCACCAGTCTCCAAACTCTTGTCACTTGCTTCATCCCTTGGTCTTGCGCTCTGGTTCTCCACAGCCACCTACACAGACGGACATACACTAGACCTTATCTTCATCCACCTCCACTCCCTATTTAACTTCACAACCTCAACCTCTTATACCACCATCTACTTACTTTCTTACCTGTCCTCCCATGTCTAGCAACTAGCACTACCCCGCAAGAACCTTGCACACGAGACACTCACGTATTCTCTGACTTTATTATACTCCTATCTTCTATATCTTCACTCCAAGACACAGACAGTACCACTGCTTTCTACAACTCCGCTCTCGAATCGTGCATGGCAGAGTCAATAGACAAACGTGGCACGCAAACCTCATTAAAAAAATTTGGCAAGTGTTCTGGGTTAATGAGCGGCGCTGGAAGAGAACACACTCGCAGGAAGACATCAATACATTCACACAAGCAACTTTGACATTCAAGTCGGCCATCACCTCTGCTAAAGTGGACTATTTCACAACCCTTAAGTCTTCTTTATCCCACAACCCCAAAAAGTTATGCAACACTTTTAACTCGCTTTTCGCCCTACCACTGCCCACTTCGATATCCCTCATCTCTGCAGAAGACTTTATCGCCCATTTCATAAACAAGATTGACCAAATAAGGCAAATCTTTACTCATTAAACACCACAACCCCTTCATATAACAGACCAATGCTCTTCCCCATAACCTTTCTCTCCACCATCACTGAAAGAGAACTTAGGCTAGTTTCACACTAGTGTATGGAGGAGCTGCGAAGGGCTGTGGACTTCCTCGGTGAAGCTCCGCCCACTGCTGCGTAGGCCGTGTCGATGTATGCGGATTCCTGTTCACTGAGGAAGTCCGCAGCCCTCCGCAGCTCCTCCATACGCTAGTGTGAAACTAGCCTTACTCATTGTGAAGGAAGTATATAATTGTAAGAGAAACTAAAATGTCAGTAAAATAACTTGCAAGGCTGTATTCACATGATTGCCTCTAAGGCTCCATTCACACATCTGTTTTTTATGTCCGGAACCACATCCATTTTTTTAAGGACCGCAAATACCGACATACGCATACCCATTGTATTCAATGGTGGTACGAACATTTCAGGTTTTTTTTTTAACAGGGACCGCTTTTTTTTTTGCACACCATGGATAAAATGCAAGCTACACATGTACACACTGATGACACCTGTTTGTCATCAGCTTGACACGTACCGACGCCTGGGATGAAGTGGTACAGTTCGGGCTGTTCCCAGGTCCTGGCTGCTGAAGACAGCTCACATCTCCTTGTTATCAGCATGACCAGGTGACAATGATGGGATTTGTATTCAGTACCCACTGTGTACATCCTGTGTAAGGCTGGGTTCACACGTAGCGGAACTCCCGCGGAAGTTACCATGAGAATTCCGGAATTCCATTCCACGGGAATATCGCATTTTAAATTCCCGCGATTTTCCAGGGTAAAAAATAGCATTTTGCAAGCTTAATTAGCTTGTAGAATGCTAGAATTTTCCAAGCGATCTGTAGCATCGCTTGGAGAACTGATTGACAGGTTGGTCACACTCGTCAAACATAGTGTTTGACGAGTGTGACCAACTTTTTACTATTGATGCTGCCTATGCAGCATCAGTAGTAAAAGATAAAATGTAAAAAATAATAAAAAAAGTAAAAAATATTGTTATTCTCACCTTCCGACGGCTGGCGATCTTCTTCCCGCCTCTCTCCACGCTCCCGGCATCTTCCGGTCCTTTGCGCGAATGACCGCGAGATGTCGCGCTCCCGCGACGTCATCGCAAATGACCGCGAGACGTCACGCTCCCGCGACGTCATCGCGAATGACCGCAAGACGTTGCTCCCCCGCGAGACCGCAGCGTCATTGCGGTCATTCGCGCAAAGGATTACTGGGACTGAAAGATGCCGGGAGTGTGGCGCGAGTCGGGAAGAAGATCGCCGGCCGTCGGAAGGTGAGAATAACAATATTTTTTATTTTAATTCTATTTTTTACAGGTATATGGTACCCACAGCCCGGAGGACAGTCTCCTCTTCTCCGGACCGTGGGTACCATCCGCAAATGTTCTGCTTACTTTTCGCATGGTGGGCACAGCCACATGCGGAAAGTAAGCAGAACAATGCATTCCTATGTGTGCGGGATCGCTGCGATTTTGCAAAATTAATGAGCATGCTGTGTATTTTACCGCGATGCGATACCGCCGCGGGAAAATCTGCAGCATTAGTACAGCATTGCGGAATCCCATAGGATTGCATGGGAAGCTGGTTTTTTTTTGCGTTTTCGCGGCAAAATCGCCGCAAAAACGCTACGTGTGAACCCAGCCTAAAATTAAGAATTAAATTAAAAAAACAGCGCGGGCTCACGCGTAATGGTGAGTATAAATGTTTTTTGCTTTTTAATAACTGTATAAAACGGTGTTGAATTTTATTTCAAACAAAGGATTTTATTCTGGCTGTGTGTTTATTTCAAAACTTACTATGGGGTTAGTAATGGGGGGCATCTTATAGACGCCTCTCCATTACTAACTCCTGGGCTTGATGTCAGCTGACAATACAAAGCAAGTGGGAAGAGCGAGACTAAATGCTAGATTTGGCGCAGCTTATGGATGCTCCATTTCTGGAGCGGCTTAAGGCTGATGTTAGTAGCAGAGGCAATATCTATGGCCCCTTCCCAGGCTATTAATATTAACCCACAGCTATCTGTTTAGCCTTTGCTGGATTGAATTTATAGGGGGACCCTACATCTTTTTTTCTGCTGTCCCCCGTAAATTAACC
Source organism: Dendrobates tinctorius (assembly GCF_039654945.1). Classification (NCBI taxonomy): domain Eukaryota; kingdom Metazoa; phylum Chordata; class Amphibia; order Anura; family Dendrobatidae; genus Dendrobates; species Dendrobates tinctorius. The sequence goes on along the minus strand of NW_027361741.1, from coordinate 26,183,888 downwards.
AGTAAAAGCTAAACATAAAAGCTGATAGATGGTATTAGTTGCCTGCAAACCTTTTGAGATATTATTACTTTTCCCGGATTATTAACATTAGCACCCAGCCATGGGCTTTCCCTCTGCTGGTTATGAAAATTATACGGGAGCCCATGCCATTTATTTTATTTAATTCTTAATTTTACAAAGGATGTACACAGCAAGTGCTGAATACAACTCCCATCATTGTCGCCTGGGATCAGCGTGAACTATACTGCTTTTTCTAGGTGTCGTTACGTGTCACACTGACAGCCCCTGGATGTGACACACGGACAGAAAACTGATACACGTATGTCACATATGTACGGACAGCGGATCTCATCATTACTGATTTTTCATGTACAGGACTCAAGATGTGTAAAGGAGGACTGAGACAACGGACATAACATCTACTTACTTTTATTGCAGGAAATCAGAACCACAGGGTGTCTCCTGGATGAGTATTGAGAGTTGTCAAACATTTGTGCTTCAAAAGGATCTAGCAAATGGTTTGTAACTGGGCAGCGGGAGACACTGAATATTTGAAACGCCACAAGTTAGCATATCGTCCCTTCATAAATGGCAACTTTTAAATGGACCAATCCTGGTCATCCTGGTATTATGAGCCTATGGTCAGGAATATAAAAAGCTGAGTGGCACAAAGGAAGTTGTACTCATGTGAGGGCTGTGTATGCTGATGTGATCCAAAACTCATTTCTCCTTCCCTCAAGGAAACAGAAGATAGTTGTGGACTGGAACGTTTAGATATTTCTGTTAGTTCTCACTTTTTATTTTATAACTGTTTTGCATATTTGTGTGTCGTTTTATTTTTACCTTTTTATTTTTTTAATTGAAAGCATTGTATATTTTTATATTAAAGCTTAAAATCTTTAATAAGTTTGATCCATGTATGTTCTAAAAAAATCCATAGCTTTCAGAGCGTGTGTGACCTTTTGATTGTCTGACAGTAACATAATTCGGGGACTTATTACCCCATGTATTTGATGAATGGTGACAGCGTGTGTTAAGTGAGGTGTGTGGACTATGTCGGGCTGTGATTTTTTTCTAACATTATAGCCAAAAACAGAGGTTGAGAGCTGGATTGAGTGAGAGGAGATAAATTAACCCTTGCAGGCGCATCCCATGTCACGTGCTGAGAAGTGTGTATGTGACACTCATCTTCTTTCCAAATCATACCTCATCACTTGTACACATGATGGCTCTCCTCCCACCACCTTCCTCAACCTCACCACCATGCTTATTCTGCTCCTAACCCATCTCTTCAACCTATCATTATCTACTGGTATTTTCCATTCTGCTTTTAAACATGCAGCAATCAAAACTATCCTGAAGAAGTCATCCTTTGACCCGACGTCTACATCCAGCTATGGTTCCATATCGCTGCTCCGGTTCCCCTCCAAATTGCTCGAACACACCCACACAGAACTTTCCTCCCACCTCTCATCTAACTCACTCTTTGACAACCTACAATCCGGCTTCTGCCCCCACTACTCCACTGAAACTGCCCTAATTAAAATGACTAATAACTTATTTTCCACCAAAGCTAACAGGCAATTCTCAATACTTCTTCTAGACCTGTCCTCTACCTTGAACACAGTCTACCACTCCTTCCTACTACAAATTCTCTCTTGATTTGGCATCAAAGATCTTGCCATCGCCTGGATCTCCTCATATCTTTCTAACCACACATTTAGTATCTCTTATTCCCATACTACCTCCTCATCTCTTCCTCTCTCTGTTTGTGTCCATGAAGGCTTTGTCTTGGGACCTCTACTCTTCTCCATTTATACCTTTGGCCAATGACAACTCATAATGTACAGTGGCTTCCAGTACCATCTATATGTTGATGATACTCAGATCTACCCCTCTGGCCCAGACATCACCTCTCTACTGTTCAGTATCAGAGATATCTTCCTTCTTCTCATCACGCTTCCTAAAGCTCAGTGTGGATTAAACCAAAATCATCATTTCTCCTCCATCTCACTATTTTCCCCTACCTAAGATATCTATCACAGTAAATGACATCTCGCCTTCCCCTGTAGCAAAAGCCTGCTGTCTCTGAGTAACCCCGACCCTGCGTTATCCTTCAAACCTCCTGCCATCTCAGACTTAAAAAAATATTTCCAGAATTTGTCCTTACCTCATCCCTAAATCTACTAAAATATTGGTGCATGCCCTCATTACCTCTCGCCTTGAGTACTGCAACATCCTTCTCTTTGGCTTTCCTGCTAACAGTCTCGCATCTCTCCAGTCCGTCCTTAACTCTTCTGTTTGAATAATTCACCTCTCTCCTCTTTACTCATCTGCTTCTCCTCTGTGCAAATCCTATGATTAGCCCCCAATTCCCCAATGAATCCAGTTCAATCTACTAGCATTGACTATAAAGTCGTCCATAATCTGTCTCCTCGATGTATCTCCAAACTAATCTCCCCATATCTTCTCACATGTAATTTCTGGTCCTTCCAAGAACACCCAATCATCTTCAAGACTTCACTAGCGTATCATCCATCCTCTGGAATTCTGTGCCCCAATACGTCCAATTATCCGCCATACTCAGAGCTTTCAGATGGAACTTAAAAACCCATCTCTACAAGAAAGCTTACAGTCTGCAATAACCCTGCTGCGCCCTCCTAGGGCTGTGGGGTACTCGGTACCGGGCCGGTCTCTCAGAGGGGAATGTCACAGCAGCGGTGACCCGGTCCGTGGCCCTGGGCGCCCATGTAAAAGGGATTAAGTGATGGAATAAAGTTTATGAGTGAATGATTCGTGACGCCACCTGTGGTGTTCGGCAATGAAGATGCTAAGCCGACGCTGTGGACAGATCCCCTGGGACAGATGGTGTGGTGCAGCTATGATGTTTTGGCCCTCCACAGGTAGGGCAGTAATCCCAGGGCAGTGAGGATAGGTGTTGAGGAAGAGGGTGCAGTGCCTGGCAGAGGGATGAAGCAGTGCTGACGGGGTTGCAGGAAGAAGGCAAGGACACAACAGGGTGCAGTTTCTTTACTTTACTTCACCTTTACTTTGCTTGGCAAATGCAGTCCAGGGTCCAGATTACAGATGGCACAGGAGCTGGCTAGCCTGGAAGCAACTTAGGAATCTCTTTATGCAGATGGGTTGTGTAGTCTCCTTCCTAGCGCTTATTTTTAGGTACTTGCAGTACTGTGTTACACTGAAGTTCCACTTGCTTATTCTCTTTAGAACTCCCTCGTATGGCAGACAGTTGTAGCATTCCTCTTCTGGCTCACACGTCGCTGTTGTGCCTCCGAGTCTTATGTGGGAATAGAGCATTTACAGCTTCCTATTTCTCCGGTTTCTGTTGCAGGACCATCAGTGTCCGTACAGCCTTGGCGACCGGGCTCCAGATCATGCGCTATAGCTGGGAATGAGCCTGAACTCTCTGCTCAATCTCGCAGCTCTTCTCCTCCATGTCCACACACGCTGCCCTCCTCACACAAACTCCTTCTCTCCCCTCCTGGCCCCCAGAGAGTAGCTCCTCCCCCAGGTTTGGTTCAGAGCTCCCTCTGCTGACCTGAAATGGAAAACTCTGTTGTGTGTTGTGGTTAACTGCCAGAGAGATCATTTATTGCTTCCAAGCACGACATCACACTCCCTAGGAGGAAGGCAATGCCATTGTGGCAACCATACTCCTGGGTGCGCCACATTCCCCCCTAGTGCAATTCAGTACTCCCGGATTGAAGAGAAAACATGTAAACATATAAACAATTATAAATATAACAAGACTTAAAAAAATGAAAAATACAAAAACCAAAGCTCAAAAATAGTCCTGATGACGATTAGTCCAAGCGTCAATGTCCATGGTCCAATTCCTGAGCAAGTTGGCAAACTATTTACAAGTAGAGTTTTGACCACACATAGTCCTGTGGTTCAACTGTCCATTGAAACCAAAGAAAATATCCAAAAAGTCTTACATAGTCTCTGTAGGCACAAAACTTGAAACGTTGCATATTTACAGATTAACATTTACAAAACTTATCTATATGCGGAACCTTAGGGGTGGAATACCTTGGGTACTACGGACAGACCTACATAGCACTGGTGTGGGTAAACTTGGTAGTAACCGTCTGTGAACTCTTAGACTCACCATGGGCATGACAGATTCACCACTGGCAGGGCAAAGGTTCTCTGGATCCACTGCTGGTTTAACATCCGCTGCCTGAACTTCCTGATTTTCAGAGTTCTCTTGAGTCTCTGCTACTTCTGTTGCAGTAGGCTGGGGAAAGATTAGGACAGGGACTACAATGGCTTCATCCATTCTTGTCCAATTTGCAGGGAATTCTCCGAGTACAGTGCTGACCTTTTCTTCTTCTTCTTCCTCTATGGGTTGAAGGTTGTTTTGTTCTTCCATCCTTTCCTTTAGCTGGTCAGGGCACAGTTTCAGATGATCTCTCGACACTGCTGATGAGGTTTCTCCTCCATCCTTACTGATAAGGCACACTTTGGTGTTGTCAAAGTTTGATGGTAGGACGGTGTAGGGTTCAGCTTCCCATTGGTCATCCAATTTATGTATCCTCCTTTTTCTCTTTAGGACTTGTTCTACTGGTGACAAGGGAACTGCAGGTGCATGTTGATTGTAGTTCTTTTCTTGTTTTTGTCTCGCCTGAGCTAGACTCTTTTCTACACACTCTTGTACTCTACGGTACTGTTGTTGCCGCTCCATTTCCCAGTCAGCATCTGGTGATGTTACTTCAGGTGTCAGGACTCCCATATCCAAATCAATAGGCAACTTGCCAGGCCTCGCTCTCATTAGGTAGGCTGGTGTGCAGTTGGTGGAATTCACAGGAATGTGATTGTAGAGGTCTACCAGATCTGGCAACTTCTCTGGCCACAGATTCCTCTCTTCCAAAGACAAGGTCTTCAGTAGATCGATCACCACCTGATTAATCTTTTCACACATGCCAGTGGTCTTTGGATGGTACGGTGTTGTCCTGATCTTCTTGCAACCGTACAAGTTACAGAATTCCTGGAACACTTCCGCCTCAAAGGCTGGGCCTTCATCTGTAAGCACTCGCTCGGGATATCCGTGTGGTCGACAAAAGTGCTGTTGGAATGCTCTGGCTGCTGTCCTGGCTGATCCTTGACAGGCACGACTACCAGGAATCTCGAGTAGTGGTCAACGATGGTAAGAGCATAAACGTAGCCTGAACGGCTTGGGACCAGCTTCACATGGTCCAGGGCGACCAACTCAAGTGGTTGCTTGGTTATTATTGGCTGCAAAGGAGCTCGCTGGCTGTTACGGTCCTTCCTGCGCAGGTTGCATTGTCCACACTCCCGGCACCAATTTTCAATGGCTTTCCTCACACCAGCCCAGTAGAATCTCTCCCGGAGCAAGGCCTCCAACTTCTTCCATCCGAAGTGTCCAGCTCCATTGTGGTATGCTTCCAAGACCATTGACGCCTCCCTCTTTGGGACTACCACTTGCCAGACCAACTCATGAGTGCGGGCATTGATATTCCTCCGGCACAGCTTTCCCTCATAGAGGAACAGCCTGCCTCTCTCCTGCCACAACTGCTGGGTTTCTTTAGGAGCATCTGGATCTGGGCGTGAGTCAGCTTGTGACAGTAGCTACTTTACCAGGCGGACTGCGGGGTCGCTATCCTGCATTTCTGCCCAGGCATGATGAGGCAATGGATTTAGGGTGGCCTCTTTCATGACAGACCGTCTGTTTCTCACTCCTTGGGCACGTTTGGCCGCAATTGGCCGGTGGAAGGCAGGTAACTCTATTTCTTCGAGTGCCTCAGGGTCTTCTCCTGCATCTGGCAGATTGGGCATTCTGGACAGTGCATCAGCATTGGCATTCTTGTGCCCCGCTCGGTACTTGATGGTAAATTCATAGTTAGACAGCCGGGCCATCCATCGCTGCTCCAGTGTACCTAGTTTTGCAGTTTCTAAGTGAGTCAATGGGTTGTTGTCCGTGAAGATGGTAAACTTGGCTGAAGCTAGGTAATGCTTGAATCGTTCAGTCACAGCCCAGACTATGGCGAGAAACTCCAGTTTGAAGGAACTGTAGTTGTCAGGGTTCAATTCAGTGGGACGAAGCTTCCTGCCATTCTGTACCTGTGACAGTACTGCTCCCAGTCCCACGTTGCTGGCATCAGTATACAGAACAAATGGTTGGTCATAATCTGGGTAGGCCAGAACTTCATCTCCTGTGAGAGCCATCTTCAGTCAAGTGAAAGACCTCTCCAGTTCCTCATTTCATTCAAATGTAGGACTCTTCTTCCTGGCTTTCTTGGGCTGGCCAACCAGAAGATTTTGCATAGGCGTGGCTATTTCAGTGAAGCCTTTGATGAACCTTCGGTAGTAGCCTACCAACCCGAGGAATTGACGTACCTCATGGAGGTTGCTGGGCTTCTGCCATTCCTGGATGACAGTGACTTTGTCAGGATCCGGTGCCACACCTTCTGCACTCACTATATGACCGAGGTACTGTACCTTCGGCTTCAGGAGGTGGCATTTGGATGGCTTCACTTTCAGGCCAAAGTTGGACAGGGCTTCAAACACCTCAGCCAGGTGCTCCAGATGGTCTTCATAAGTCTTGGAGAAAACAATGACATCATCAAGGTACAACAGGACTGTCTCGAAGTTCTTGTGTCCAAGACAGCATTCCATGAGCTGTTGAAATGTCCCTGGGGCGGTGCAGAGCCCAAACGGCATGTGGTTGAACTCGCAGAGACCCATTGGTGTGGTAAAGGCTGTTTTCTCCTTGTCTGCCTCTGCCACGGGAACCTGCCAATACCCACTAGTGAGATCTAAGGTGGAAAAATAGTTAGCAGTTTTAAGTGCAGCTAATGACTCTTCAATTCTGGGTAATGGGTAGGCATCCTTATGTGTAATGCTGTTAATTTTCCTGTAATCAACACACATTCTCATGATACCATCTTTCTTTTTCACAAAGACTATTGGAGCTGCCCAGGGGCTACAACTGTCTCTGATCACTCCAGCCTCCTTCATTTCCCACAACATACTTTTGGCACATTGATATTGTGTTGGGGGTATAGGCCGGTGTGGCGTCCCTGAGGGTTCAGTCACCACAGAGGTACTGCACCTCCTCCTGAGGTGTGGTACCCCACCATCCAGGTAAGCTGGAGACACCTGACCACACTCCAACACCTGCACCCCACACCACAAAGTAGTGTAGCAAAGCACCTTCGGCAGCTCCCTGCTTGGAGTGTAGCATAGCACCCCTTGGTGGCTCCCTGCTTGGAACACGAAACGTGCTGGGAGGTGGGTGGAGTTTAGTTCGCACAAAAGAGTGGGAAGAGTTGAGTCAGTCAGTCAGTCTTTCATTCAGTCAATGAGTGAGGATGTAGAAGGACAGAGTGTGAGAAAGAGAAGATCCCCGGGAGAGGGATGGAAGAAGGAAGTGCTGCAGCAGGCCACAGTGATCTGGGTCTGCTGGCACAGGAAAGAAACAGAGAAAGGAAGCTTGATTCTCCATTGGGAAGAAGGATTAGCACAGAACGTGAGGAGAATAAGAGAACAATGACCAGGGTTAGAGGAGAACTCTTTTCAAGTTCTAAGCGCTAGGCCGGGGCCCGGTCCCCGAGGTTGTACGGATACTAATTGTCCTGCAGCAGACACCGGAGGAATAGAAGTAGTGACCACTTTATTCCCACACAAGACTTGGGGGCACAACAGCAACATATTAGTGAGCCGGGACTTAGTAGCAAGGAGTCCCCGAAGCAGGCTGCAGCTGTCTGCCATACAAGTAGAGTTCATAGGAACATCTGACAGGAGGAACTCCAGTGTAACTCAGTACTAGGAGTACTTCATTCAAAGGCGCTATAAGAGCAGACGTTCAGAAAAGGCACATATGTTGGTGGAGTGTTGGAAAGGAGTACTTCATCTTGCCTAGAAGTTGGCTGAGCTCCTGACCCGGAGGACACGGCACGGATGCGGGCACCTGTACCTGCAACAGACTGAGTAAAGCTTTGGAACTACATGCCCTGGTGTCCTACACTTATTCCTGCGCCAACCTGCCCAACACTTCCACATCACTTGCGCCTGACACTACACCATCTACGTGTCACTTCACCTACACTGCCCTGGGACTACAGCCCTGCCTGTGGAGGGTTATAACATCACTGCTGCACCACACCATCTGTCCCACAGGATCTGTCTACAGCGTCGGCTTACATCTCTATTGCCGAACACCACAGGTGGCGTCACGAATCACTTATAAACTTTCACCACCGTAAGCACACCGAAACAACCCCTTTTGTAATGGAGCCCCAGGGCCACGGACCGGGTCACTGCTGCCGTGACAACCCCCCGTTGAGAAGATCAACCGGCCCGGTACCGAGTACCCCACGGCCCTGGTGAGTGAGGGCGCTCCACCGGTGCCTTTCTTTAATGGGTGGATGATCTCCAGTGGGGATATGGTGTTGAACCCCTTTTGCCTTCCCAAAGTCTAGGGGGTGTTTACTGAATACCCGCTCATACTCCTAAGTCACTCGGTAAACCCCACTCTTTTGGTATGAAGGGGTGGAGTCAGTTCCCACATGCAGCTGCTGACACCACTCCTCCAGCTGCTTTACAGAGCCATTGTCCTCCACCTGGTCGGATGAAACCAAGGGCTCTGCTGCCTGTATTGCGTTGTTACTGACAGTAAGCAGCTTAGCAACTGTGGCATACCGAGGTATTGTGGCCTCCTCCTCCCCACAATTCAGGAGGAGTACAGGTACCCTCCCTTTGCGAACATCAACTACCCATCTGGCTGTCAGGACAGTGGGCCAGCTGTCAGAGTACCCTGGCTCTACCAATGCTTGGTAATCTTTTCCTCTGAGGCCTATGGCTGCCCGACACTAAATTAACATTTCACATCTGGGGGGTATCGCAATGGGGAAAGAATCACTCACTCTGACGCTGCCAATTTCTCTGCCAGACAGTTCTACCTGCTGTCTTTGCATCAGGGCCTTGATCTCCTTCTGCAGGACTCGTTGTTCACGGGAACCAGCAGTCTCAGCTACCTGTTGCAACAAAACAATAACCTCGGCAAGACAATTTTCAATCACATTAGTACCTAAGGTCATCATTGGACAATAAAAAAGAAGAAAAAATGCCAGCTTACCCGGTTGGTTCAAAAGATAAGCTGCTATACTGTATAGGCTCTCAGCAACGGATAAATGACAGGAGCTCTTGCCAACAATAAATGCGAAAAGGAGATGAATCCAGCGAGCCAAGTTTGAAGTACATAAAAAATCTTTCTTTATTTCAAACGTAGATTAAAAATATTTATCCATAGCAGCATATTATAAATATAGGCAGAAATAAGAAAAATTACTGCTGTAAAGCGCACGGCAAGACGCGTTTCGGCTAAACCTTTATCATTGCCATAAACTATGGCAATGATAAAGGTTTAGCCGAAACGCGTCTTGCAGTGCGCTTTACAGCAGTAATTTTTCCTATTTCTGCCTATATTTATAATATGCTGCTATGGATAAATATTTTTAATCTACGTTTGAAATAAAGAAAAAGATTTTTTATGTACTTCAAACTTGGCTCGCTGGATTCATCTCCTAAGGTCATCATTGGGTTACATTCTCGTCGATCAATGTCTACAACTATCAGACCTTGAGATTTTAACTCTACTCGCCCCACTTTAATAGTAATCTCTTTACATCCTACTTGCGGCAAAGACTGACCATTGCTGGCAACTACTGTGAGTTCATCACTTGGGCCGCGAGTAAGTTCAGAGTCAGCCCAATACTGCTTGTAAAGGATATATGGCATAGTTGTCACCTGAGAGCCAGTGTCCAGCAAAGCGTTCATGGGGATGCCGTCAATCACCACAGTGAGGACCGGTCGCCCTCCAACATAGTTGGCTCGCCAGTTCCTTGGGCATTGTAGTCCTACTCCTGGGGGTTGGCCCTCTGCCCCAGGGGTTGCTCGTTTAAATAACAGAACCTTGCAATGTGGCCTGCCTTGTAGCAGTGACGACAGATGGGACGTCCGTCCAGGTCATAGCGATCATTGTCTCTCCCTCGGCGTGGCGGGATCCTCTTCTTCTGTAGCCATGGGACATCCTCTGGGCTGGAGGCCAGCTGGATCTTCTCCTTGGATGACACCTGCAGGGACTGCACAGTTTTGGCAAGTGCAGCCATATTTTTGGTCAGCTCCTGAACCTGAAGACGCGGTTCGACAGAAGGGTCTTTGTCCAGAGTCTGTGCATCAGCCTCCACCGGGCTGAGAGGGAAAGATGCTGCTTCTTGATGGTATGTGATCGCTGGGCGCCTAGGGGGCACTGGACGGCTGACATTTGGTTCATGCAGCACCCGAATAGCCCTGTCTTTGAAGTCTGCAAAGTCTAGGTCAGGGTTTTGTAGGGCTATGATGCGCAGCTGTGCTCTGTGGGTACTGGATAAGAGGCCCTCAATGAATTGCTCCTTTAACAGTCTGTCTCCATCTTTCACACTGTCTGGATCAATCTGCTTGATGGCTCGCAGCGCCTCCTGCAGGTTAAGTGCATAGTCCCGTATACTGTCCTGCACACTTTGCTTACACCTAAAGAATCTCATCTTTATTTCAGCTGCAGGGCGGGTGTCAAAGGTGCTTCTTAGCTTAGCCAGGATCTTTTTAACAGTCTCTTTATCAGTGTCCTGCCAGGCTTTTACTTCCCTTTGCTCTGCACCAGTTAGCTGCCCAATAAGGATGTTCACTTTCTGGCTTTCAGACAGAGGATACACCTCAAACAAACTGCACAGTCTCTCTTTAAATTCACTCAGGGTATGTGACTCCCCTGAGTACTGCGGTAGCCAGGCCGCTCCCGGTATATAGGGCATGGACAGCGGCATTATGGGGACTGCTGAGGTGGGCACTGATTCTTGCGGTGCTCTGGAGGCAGCGCTGGCTGCTGGATGCAGCGGCGCTATGGGAACCGCAGCTGTGCTGGGCCCTGCAGCTTGTGGCACTGTGGGGTTTGCAGTGGCTTCCGCCACTGCGTCTGCTCTTGCTTCAGACATTCTCTCCCCCCCTAGTTAACGTTTGGCCAGACTCTGGGTTGCGCTGGCTTACCGGCTGCCGCTCTGCAGGCTGGATGATCGGGAGACGCCGGGACTGCAGGCCTCCGCTTCTCACTTCCCGCGCAGCCCTTCACTTTTTCATGCTTTTCGGCTGGCTCCGCCCACGACGGCCCGCCCCTTTGGCTTCCCGCACGTGCCAAGCAGCGGGGTAATGGCGGCAATTGCACAAATAGTCTATGGCACAAAACACAGTCTCTGGCACACAGGACCCGGGGGGTACCGGGCTCCGTAAATCCTGTTTGTGGCGCCAAAATGGGTCGCCCTCCTAGGGCTGTGGGGTACTCAGTACCGGGCCGGTCTCTCAGAGGGGAATGTCACAGCAGCGGTGACCCAGTCCGTGGCCCTGGGCGCCCATGTAAAAGGGATTAAGTGATGGAATAAAGTTTATGAGTGAATGATTCGTGACGCCACCTGTGGTGTTCGGCAATGAAGATGTTAAGCCGACGCTGCGGACAGATCCCCTGGGACAGATGGTGTGGTGCAGCTATGATGTTGTGGCCCTCCACAGGTAGGGCAGTAATCCCAGGGCAGTGAGGATAGGTGTTGAGAAAGAGGGTGCAGTGCCTGGCACAGGGATGAAGCAGTGCTGACGGGGTTGCAGGAAGAAGGCAAGGACACAACAGGGTGCAGTTTCTTTACCTTTACTTTGCTTGGCAAATGCAGTCCAGGGTCCAGATTACAGATGGCACAGGAGCTGGCTAGCCTGGAAGCAACTTAGGAATCTCTCTATGCAGATGGGTTGTGTAGTCTCCTTCTTAGTGCTTATTTTTAGGTACTTGCAGTACTGTGTTACACTGAAGTTCCACTTGCTTATTCTCTTTAGAACTCCCTCGTATGGCAGACAGCTGTAGCCTTCCTCTTCTGGCTCAAACGTCGCTGTTGTGCCTCCGAGTCTTATTTGGGAATAGAGCATTTACAGCTTCCTATTCCTCCGGTTATTGTTGCAGGACCATCAGTGTCCGTACAGCCTTGGAGACCGGGCTCCAGATCATGCGCTATAGCTGGGAATCAGCCTGATCTCTCTGCTCAATCTCCCAGCTCTTCTCCTCCACGTCCACACACGTTGCCCTCCTCACACGAACTCCTTCTCTCCCCTCCTGGCCCCCAGAGAGTAGCTCCTCCCCCAGGTTTGGTTCAGAGCTCCCTCTGCTGACCTGGAATGGAAAACTGTGTTGTGTGTTGTGGTTAACTGCCAGAGAGATCCTTTATTGCTTCCAAGCATGACATCACACTCCCTAGGAGGAAGGCAATGCCATTGTGGCGACCATACTCCTGGGGGCGCCACACCACCTCACCACAACCGGAGTACCGCAACCCTTTACTCTACTGCCTTCTTCCCTATTATCCTGTAGAACGTAAGCCCGCTATGGCAGGGCCCTCCATTTTCTGTACCAGTATGTCATTGTTAGTTTGTTAATTGTAATTTATATTTGCATTTTTTATGAAACCCCTCTTAACATGTACAGCACCATGGAATCAATGGTGTTCTAATAATAACTAGAAATAATGATTACTTTGGTGTATAAAACCCTACTGACAAGTTCCAATTATCAAAATGTAATAGGGAATTGGATGTCAATATATTGAAAAAAGGATGAGGTAAAAAAATAATAAGTATACATAAAAATATTTAAAAGTGCATGAAGTAATGTTACTGGGTGCCTTGACATACTTCAAGAAGCACCCACAAATGGATGGAAACAAAGCTCTGGAGAGCTTTGAAGTGGCCAGCAATGAGTCTGGATCTAAATTCCATAGAACACCTGAGGAGAGATCTTAAAATTGCTGTTGGGAGAAGGCACCATTCAAATATGAGAGACCTGGAGCAGTTTGCATAAGAAGAGTGGTCCAAAATTCCATTTGAGAGATGTAAGAAGCTGGTTAATGGCTATAGGAAGTGATTGATTGCAGTTATTTATTACAAAGGGTGTGCAACCAAATATTAAATTGAGGGTGCCAACAATTTTGTCCGGTCCATTTTTGAGTTTTTGTGTGAAGTGATTTCCAGTCTGCCTTTTTTTCTGTTTTTTTTTTGTGTTGTTCCAATACACACAGGGGAAATAAACTTGTGTGTAACAAAACATGTGTAATTGCAATAACTTTCTGGGAGAAATACTTAATTTTGTGGAACGATTTATAGGGTGCCACTGCCAACACTTTCGGCCATGACTGTAGAGAGGAAACACGTTGTCTTGTTAAGACTACCTTAATTGGGGGACGTGGCCTGGCAGCTGACTAAAATGGCTATGTGAGTACTGAGCTTCCTCTCACCCAGAGCTAGTTCAGCAACGTATGCAGCGTTCATTTTACTTTTTATAGCTCATCCCTCTCTTCTAACACCTGGCAAGATGACTCGAGGTAGAAGAAATCAGAAGAACAAAGGAAAGCTGGAGTTTTACTTCACAGAAGACCCAAGCAAGGAGGGCACTGAGACCTCCATTAACAGCCGGGTCTCCGCTGATGGAGTGTTGCCCCCTGTGACCCTGACACCTCCAGCGGAGTTGCGCTCCCCACCTGCAGTGAGCATGGGATCCCCATGTCCCTCCCTGCATAAAATCACTCACCAGGTTCAAGATATAGTCCCCTAGCAGACATGGACGAGGATGTAGTCAAGTCGGGGAGGTGGAGGGATATTTCAACTCCCACAGTTAACCAAGCTACACACAGCCAGAGACTGGGGCAGGAGCTGCAAGTGTCAGCCGGAGAATCTGCCAGCTCTGCTGCATCTAGCACTTCAATAGCACTGGCACAGTTAACCACATCAGATGAACCAGCATCAGGCAACTTACTTAGAGACATGCTGGTAATTTTCAGGAGTTCTATGCAAAAGGACTTTGCCACTTTAGTATTGCCTATACAAACTCTAACTAAGGAACTAGATAAGAGAGTATCTCACATGGAAAATAAAATGCACATAATGAACTCTCAGATAATTTGAAAGTAGTGATGAGCGAGTATGCTCTTTGCTTGAGTTTCCCGGAGCATGCTCAGGTGGTCTCCGAGTATTTTGCCGTGCTCGGAGATTTTGTTTCTTTTGCCGCAGCTGCATGATTTGCAGCTACTTGACAGCCTGAATACATGTGGAGATTGCCTGTTTGTTAGGGAATTCCCACATGTATTCAGGCTGTCAAGTAGCAGCAAATCATGCAGCTGCGGCAACAGAAACTAAATCTCCGAGCACATCCAAATACTCGTAGATCACCCGAGTATGGTCGGGAAAACCCAAGCAACGAGCATACTCGCTCATCACTATTTGAAAGCCATTCAAAATAAACTTGTGGATTTTGAAGATTACTCTAGGCAAAGCAATATAAAATTGTGAGGGATACCAGAAGATGTGCCTCCTCGAGAACTGAGGGGATTCCTTCAAGGTTTGATTAAAGCAGCTATCCCTAACTGCTCCCTGTTAGACACTACCATTGACAGAATCCATAGAGCACAATGCCTAAAGCATTTATCTGAATCAATGCCCAGAGATGTCTTGGCTCGTATCCATTTTTTTATATAAAAGAAGACCTACTTCTCTTTTTTAGAAAAAAGTGAGAGCTCCCACACCCTTATCAACAAATTCAAATTATTGCAGATGTTTCGGCAGCAACTCTCCATTTCCCCAGATTATTGATGGATGGGGTTTTCCGCTGAAGCTTCTCATAAATTACAGAAGAGAGTGGCATATGGTTACCTCCTTGGAACACGGAGAAAACCGCTGCATAGAGATGAGCAAAACAAGTCGACCAGATTCATAAGTCGCCAACTTATGGCAAAGTCGGGTTTCGCCAACCGAAACCCGACCACAGCGTGAAATCAGCTATGCGGTCAGCAAAACGAGCGCCAAAGTCGGATTTCCTAGAATGCTTGCACGTGACTTTTTTCAGCCACTGAGCAAGGACGTACACTTTGGGCAACGAGATGACATGTGCATCGTCCGGGGAGAGAGAGAGACAGAGATTGATTTTGCGCACTTTAAAAAAGCAGTCCGGCATGTAGGTGTGTTTACTGCCCTCCACTCCCTGCCGTCTTTGCTTCCCAATTGACTTGCATTGGGTTTCGTGTTTCAGTCGGACCTTCGACTTTTCCCGATAGTCGGCCGATTTTGTTCGACTCAACTTTTGAGAAAGTCGGGTTTCATGAAACCCGACTCGACCCAAAAAAGAAAAAGTCGCTCATCTCTACCGCTGCATAACTGGAACGATACACTAATAGAACCCACTCGCCCCCGCAGACATCACAAACAATTCGTGGAAGCCAGCTGGCAACTTTCTTCAACGAAAAACAAGTCTAAGCATTGAATGATAGAATCTTCTTTATCTGGGTAGAGAGGGAATCAGGTACCTTTTTTCGGCCAATCAGGCAGAACTATTCCCCCCTCTTCTGGGTTACTGACTAGTCAGTCGCACAGTATAAGTAGATCCTTTAGTTGATCTGCTACCTTATTGTTAATGTTGGTCAAATTAATGTTTTGTATTTTTATGTTCTCTTTTACATACAGGCTAATTCTGAAAGTTTGGTGGATTTTGGTAAAGATGGAGTTGAGTTGAGGTTGCACATCTGTATATGGTTGGTCACAGATTTTATCTGGCTTCAGCATTTAAAAATGGTGATTAAAATTTGTCCAATTAATGTTAATGGTCTTAACAGTCTACAGAAAAGATCTTTTATGTAGAAAGAGGTGGTTTCCTTTAAATCTCACATCTTTTGTGCCCAGGAAACTCATATTATCCATAAAGATGCTGGCAGACTGCGACACCCCTTTTTTCCACGTGTTACAGGTCAATTATAAGAAAAAACACAGAGGTATAATGCTAGCTATCAGCAGCTCTGTGGCTTTCTTTCCAATATGCTTGGATTTTGACTCACAAGGGAGATTCATAATTCAAGTATGTTCCATTAATAATGTAGTAGTGTATGCACCTAATATTCCTCAGTTAAACTTTCTGCATTACTGAAAAATGTAAACAAAGTAAAACAAGGCCATGTCATCTACTGTGGAGATTTCAATTTAACACATGATCATGAAATGGACTCTTCATCAATTTCCAAAAGACACTCCCTCCAGTTGGCATCTTTAATTAACAAAGAAGATCTATATAATATTTGGAGAATCCATCATATGACTGAAAGAGATTATCCCTTCTTCTCATCTGTCCATAACACATACTCACGCATAGATTTATTTTTGGTGAGCAGATCGCTTCTAGATGATATTGTACTCTCGTCCATAGGCCTCATTACATGGTCGGACCATGCCCTGTTAATGTTACATGCGGAGGAGAGACACTCGTCCCCTCCCACTTATCTTTGGAAAGCTAGTTCGTATCTTTTATCTTCTCCACAAAACGTAGAGTACCTCCAAAAGAATCTACAAGAATTTTTTCAAATTAACGCCAATTCAGTAGATAGTCCTTTCTCCCTATGGAACTCACACAAGGTATACATGCGAGGGATTCTTTTTAAACTAGGCCATAAAATTAAACGAGAAAGGGATAAAAAAAATTCTATGAAATTCTCTCTGAAATCCAGAATCTAAAAGTTTTAAAGAAATGTTCCTTCAATAGAGAAAGAGCTGGTAAACTATCTTCAAATTCAACTGAGAGAATGCTTATTGTATAAATATGAGAGAAATCTTCAAAAAAATAAAAGCACATTATTATTCTTAAGACAATAAAGCTGGGAAATTATTAACGAATAGACTAAAATCTAGAGAAATTAATGCAAAAATCCATTTCCTCAAAAATAGCCCTCAACCAGAGAAATTATACAGCCCTAAAGATATTGCAGATAAATTTAAGGAATATTATTCCTCACTTTATAACTTATCCTCTGCTCCTGACCATATTCCTCCAAATTTGTTGGACATTGAGTCATTCCTATCTAATCTTAGCCTTCCTTCTATGTCTAAGGATCAGTTGGAACAGTTGCATGCCCCTCTCACTAATGCAGAAATAAAGAGAACCATCTTATCTCTACCATCACATAAAGTGCCAGGCCTGATGGTTTTTCAAACATGTATAATAGAGTATTTATAGATCAGTTAACTCCATATCTGACAGAGACCCTTCAGTATGCATTTTTGCAGGGTTCATTTCTCAAAGAGACGTTATCAGCCACAATAATAACATTACCAAAACCTGGCAAGCAGCAAGACATCCCACAAAATTTTAGACCCATATCCTTATTAAATACCGACCTTAAGATCTACGCTAAATGCCTAGCGACACGCCTAGCCCCCATTCTCCCATCATTAATATCATTAGATCAAACTGGCTTTATAAAAGTGAGACAGGTGTCAGATAACACAAGGAGGGTCATAGACATGTTTGATGTCATAAACAAAAGGAGGGCTCCTGCGGACCTTGTGGCTTTGGATGCCGAGAATATGTTTGACCGGGTTAACTGGTCGTTTGCCTTCTCGGTGTTGGATCGAATGGGGTTCGGGAGCACAATACTAAATGCCGTTAAAACTCTTTACGCTACACCTTCAGCAAAGGTTTACGCTAATGGTACCTTATCGGAAGAATTTTTAACAAATGGAACAAGACAGGGATGCCCCCTGTCCCCCCTGGTGTTTATGCTCATTATTGAATCTTTGGCACAGGCCATTAGGTAAAATGAAAGAATAAACGGGGTGGAGATTTTTGGAAGTTCATATAGCATTTCATTATATGCTGATGATGTGATTTTAACCTTAGCGGAGCCTGAGAATTCACTTGGGGAAATGTCATACTATATAATAAATTAAAATAAAACCCAGATTCTGCCTTTAAACACCTCAGATGAGGTTTTACTACATTTACAAAAGAATGTTCCTCTTGAATGGCGTCAGGACCATATTACATATTTAGAAGCGTCAATAACTATAGCTACATCAACTTTATTTACATCAAATTCTCTTCCATTATTGCAGAGTCTAGAATTTGATTTAAATAAAATAGGCAAATATGAGATTTCATGGGTGGGACATGTTGCAGCCTTTCAGATGTTCTCATTACCCAGTTTATTATACTTGTTTCGCACTGCTCTAATATCCCTCCCAAAAACTTTTTTCTATCAGATAAACAGAATCTTAAACACTTTTGTGTGGAGGATCAAAATATCTCGCTCATCTTATGAAAAGACCTAAAAAATTTGGAGGGATCATCCTCCCTAATATCCATAATTACTATCTAGCTACCCAATTAGATCAAGTTAGAGCATGGTGGAATGGAAATAAACCTTGTAATTAGGTTCAAATTGAATCACAATGTGCGGCCTCTAAAAATCTAAAAGTTCTATTTAGTGCATCTTTGATTGCTTCAACTAAAAATATAGATGCTCTTCCCCTGACGGTGTCATCCATCTCCAGCTGGAAAGCATTCCATAAAAAAGGTTCTAACGCCTCAGCCCCTGTTATGTCCATAACTCCATTGGAAACCTTGGAACTCTTAATACCAGATCGTAATATTAAAGGTTGGTCAAATGAGGCATGGTATTAGTGAAAGACTTGTATGAAGGTCCTAACCTCCTCTGCTTCTTTACATAATCATTTCAAAATTCCCAATAAAGCATCCTATAAATATCTCCAAATTCGGCACGCATTACAACATTTTCCGATATCAAAGGGAACGGTTAACTCAGGATTAATATTGAGTCTTTCAAATGTTTCATCCAATAAAGTGGGCCTGAAACCTGTATATAATTTAATAGAGATGAAAAATGTTTTTTATAAAGTCGACTCCCCTTTTATCGTGGGAAAAAGAATTGAACAAGACATTCTCGAGCAGTGGATGGACAAGCGCACTAGTTTTTGCAGCTCACACCTTCAAATGTACCTTTTATCTTGAGTCCTATATGAAAACAGTTTTAAGATGGTATTACATCCCAATGAGGCTTCACTGTCTGTTCCCCTTTTTTACTTAACTCTACTGGCGTAATTGTGGCCAAAAAGGTTGTTTAATCCACACATTTTGGAGCTGTCCAGTTATGACATCCACCTGGTCGTTCACTTTTCATCTGATTTCTTCTCTAATCCACCAAAAAGTAAAACCATCTCCTTCTTTAGCACTGCTTCTGTTAGATGTACATTCTATTCCCTCCAGTGGCAGAGTAATTGCCTCACATATTCTTCTATCTACAAGATAATGGAAGTCCCCAGGAATTCCTGCCAACAAAGAGATAATGCAGTCGATAAATAAAACTTGCGCTTTTGAAAACATGATAGTACACAAAAATAATAAGTTAGAAGTTTTCAATCTTAATTGGAAGAGTTGACTGAATCATCCAGAAAATATTTTTCTAATTTAATAGTAGTCATTAATGATTGTAATCCTTGAAATCTGTTGAATACAGCCCTGTATGTTACGTTGTATTTTATTTTCTGTAAGTTTAATCTCTATGTAGACTTAAATGTTTGTCAGTCTAAAGTATTGTATACACTGTTTGTTATTTTCTTAAAACCAAATTAAAACATATTGTTAAAAAAAGATTGCCTTAATGGGACTGATTAATCTTTTGCTTTTTTAAAATATTCAGGATTGAGAGTCCTCAGTGGTTGATACCTTTTAATGGCTAACTGAAAAGATGGTAATACATTGCAAGCTTTCGAGACTACTCAGGTCTCTTCATCAGGCTAGACTAATACAAAATCTGAAGTCACATATTTATGCACAATACAGCCTAGAAAAAATGCAATAGATAAGACAAGTGACGTGAAGCAGAACTATCAATATGGGAGAGGGAGAAACATAAATATAAACATTGGACCAGTTCATAGATAAGGAGTCTGGATGTTTTATGGTCCTCTGATTGGGGTCTAGTTCTGTGTTGCCCCGCAAGGTTTTAAAAGGAAATTCCTTAATTGATGTAAAAAGACATAAATCCATGCGACACATTCATTCCAGCACTGAGAGTGTCAAAGTTCGTCATAAATTTGTACTCCCAAACTCGTCTCTCTCTCTGAGATGTGAAGTTACCTTTCAATACCAGTAATTTCATATCCATGCTGCTGTGATCAGGGATACAGAAATGTTTTGCCACAGGTAGATCCATTCTTTTTTCTCTTATAGTGTGACGATGAGCATTCATCCTTGTTCTAAGCTTTTGCCCTGTCTCCCCCACATACAGACCCCCAGTTGGACATTTAGTACAAATAATTAAGTACACCACATTAGATGTAATGCAGGTGAAAGTACCTGGGATCTTGTAGTCCTGATGTGAGTTGGGGATCTTTATCTTGTCCGTGGTCATTATAAATGGACAGGTTTTACATTTTTTCTGGTTGCAAGGAAAGGTTCCTGCAGCTGTTGGAGAGGACAGGGAACTTCTGACAATGATGCTTCTTAAATTTGGGGGCTGCCTAAAACACAGTAGTGGGGGGTCTGGAAAAATGGATTTTAATCGGGCATCTTTTTGTAGTAAAGGTTGTAATTTCCGTGCAGCTCCCCTTAGCACCTCCAGATTTGGGTTGTAGGTGACTACTAGAGGCACTCGGTTATTTTCTTCTTTAGCTTTGTAATGTAGCAGGTGATTCCTTGACAATCTGGTGGCTCTTGTAATTTGGTTTTCAATTGTTCTTGGATGGTAACCCTGATTCAAAAAGGTCTTTTTGAGGCGACCAAGGTGTTTGTCTCTATCCATGGGGTTGGAACATATACGATTGTA
This sequence comes from Dendrobates tinctorius, assembly GCF_039654945.1. Lineage (NCBI taxonomy): Eukaryota > Metazoa > Chordata > Amphibia > Anura > Dendrobatidae > Dendrobates > Dendrobates tinctorius. Next base: position 26,163,180 of record NW_027361741.1, on the reverse strand, counting down.
TCTGATGGCTTGGCTATAGATAATAGAGTTCTTTATGTGTTTTGGATGGAAACTGTCCCATTTAAGGTATGTTGGACTGTCGATTGGCTTCTGATACAGGGATGTCTCTATTTCATTGTTTTTTAGCCTAATGATGGTGTCCAAAAAATTAATCTCGGTACTGGAGTAGTTGAGTGTTAAATTGATGGTGGGATGAAATTGATTAAACTGTTCGTGGAACGTCTTTAGCTGTTGCTCAGACTCCGTCCAGATGATTAAAATATCATCAATGAAGCGGTAGTAGCCCAGGGGCCTGATGGGGCATGAGGACAAAAAATCGCTTTCAAGCTTGGCCATGAAAAGGTTTGCATACTGTGGAGCCATTTTACTTCCCATAGCTGTGCCAGTCTCCTGTAGATAGATCCTGTTGTCAAATTCAAAGTAATTGAATCTATCTACAGTAATAGTAATAGTAATAGTAATAGTAACAGTAATAGTAATCTATCTACAGGAGACTGGCACAGCTATGGGAAGTAAAATGGCTCCACAGTATGCAAACCTTTTCATGGCCAAGCTTGAAAGCGATTTTTTGTCCTCATGCCCCATCAGGCCCCTGGGCTACTACCGCTTCATTGATGATATTTTAATCATCTGGACGGAGTCTGAGCAACAGCTAAAGACGTTCCACGAACAGTTTAATCAATTTCATCCCACCATCAATTTAACACTCAACTACTCCAGTACCGAGATTAATTTTTTGGACACCATCATTAGGCTAAAAAACAATGAAATAGAGACATCCCTGTATCAGAAGCCAATCGACAGTCCAACATACCTTAAATGGGACAGTTTCCATCCAAAACACATAAAGAACTCTATTATCTATAGCCAAGCCATCAGATACAATCGTATATGTTCCAACCCCATGGATAGAGACAAACACCTTGGTCGCCTCAAAAAGACCTTTTTGAATCAGGGTTACCATCCAAGAACAATTGAAAACCAAATTACAAGAGCCACCAGATTGTCAAGGAATCACCTGCTACATTACAAAGCTAAAGAAGAAAATAACCGAGTGCCTCTAGTAGTCACCTACAACCCAAATCTGGAGGTGCTAAGGGGAGCTGCACGGAAATTACAACCTTTACTACAAAAAGATGCCCGATTAAAATCCATTTTTCCAGACCCCCCACTACTGTGTTTTAGGCAGCCCCCAAATTTAAGAAGCATCATTGTCAGAAGTTCCCTGTCCTCTCCAACAGCTGCAGGAACCTTTCCTTGCAACCAGAAAAAATGTAAAACCTGTCCATTTATAATGACCACGGACAAGATAAAGATCCCCAACTCACATCAGGACTACAAGATCCCAGGTACTTTCACCTGCATTACATCTAATGTGGTGTACTTAATTATTTGTACTAAATGTCCAACTGGGGGTCTGTATGTGGGGGAGACAGGGCAAAAGCTTAGAACAAGGATGAATGCTCATCGTCACACTATAAGAGAAAAAAGAATGGATCTACCTGTGGCAAAACATTTCTGTATCCCTGATCACAGCAGCATGGATATGAAATTACTGGTATTGAAAGGTAACTTCACATCTCAGAGAGAGAGACGAGTTTGGGAGTACAAATTTATGACGAACTTTGACACTCTCAGTGCTGGAATGAATGTGTCGCATGGATTTATGTCTTTTTACATCAATTAAGGAATTTCCTTTTAAAACCTTGCGGGGCAACACAGAACTAGACCCCAATCAGAGGACCATAAAACATCCAGACTCCTTATCTATGAACTGGTCCAATGTTTATATTTATGTTTCTCCCTCTCCCATATTGATAGTTCTGCTTCACGTCACTTGTCTTATCTATTGCATTTTTTCTAGGCTGTATTGTGCATAAATATGTGACTTCAGATTTTGTATTAGTCTAGCCTGATGAAGAGACCTGAGTAGTCTCGAAAGCTTGCAATGTATTACCATCTTTTCAGTTAGCCATTAAAAGGTATCAACCACTGAGGACTCTCAATCCTGAATATTTTTCTATCTACTGGCTAACACGGTACAAAGATATACATCTTTCTTGCTTTTTTAAGTCACTTTTCTTTTCATTTTCTGGTATTCATTGCAGTGTTTAGTGTCAAATTCTTCAATCAGACGCATACAGGTTCATACATTTTGCACAGAATAAAAAAAAGCTTTTCATTTTGTCTTTTACTCTTTTTGCACCATTTTAGAGTAAAAATTTCCACGATCCGCTAATATATCAGGCACAATTCTAGTATTTTCACAAAAATACCTGGCATACAAAAAAAATCACTGGGGGAGGGAAGGGAGAAGAGTTAGAGTACATTTGTTAACATTTTTTAATGATGATGAATACAATTGGAATACAAAAGAACCCACACTCATAATGGTAAGCACATAAAAAGACAGACGAACAAGTAGAAAAAAAACTTCAAAATAGGCACATGCTAAATGAAAAATTTGGTATAAAAAAACCCCATAAAACTGGAAAAAGTACATAAAAAATGGGCACACTTGCAATAATTCAAATAAAGGAAAAAACAACTCACTCTCCCATCAGTTCAATCAATCCAAGAGTCATCAATGCCACTGCAGGCGCACAGGTAAGGCAAGAAGGAAGAAGGATCCAGCTCACAATGCAGCAAACTTGATAAAAAATATGCAATACTTTATTTGAATTTCTATTTTTTAAACCGAGTATCAAAATATATGTTATGGCAATCCATGACAGTACAAAGTTTAATAAGACAAAAAAAAGGGCTGTCACGGGGTTACCGCAACAGTATGGAGCCAGAAGACCACAGAGTCTGATTGCTCCTACTCCGGCTCTGAGAAGAAGCACTTCTTCATTTTAAATGTTTATTTCTTCTGGCACAAAAGGGGTTAATCGGCCATGTTGGAAATCCCTGTGTTCACAGCTGAGCTTGGTTAGCCACTCCTTTCCCCTTTGTAATCTTGGCTCTGTTACTAATCCTTGTCAGAGCAAGCATTTGCTGCATGGCTAACGATGGGGGAGGAGTATATATGAAAAGGAGAGTTGAAGGAGTTATTAGTGACTGTTGCTTGGTTTGTATGTGTGGTAATTCCTTATCCATCTCTGTTTTGGTTCATTCCCCTACCTTCACACCCCAGTGCATTCCTCTGTTACATGTTAGTGAATATTTTGTATGCCTGGAGTTTTCTGTTAACCCTTGTCCGTGTTGCCTTGTTTGTCGGGTTGATGTACTGCGGTGCCCCTTAGCCCCCTCTTCCCTGGGTGGGGGAGGAGAACAGACGGAGGGCTAACTCAGGAGATAAAGCAAGGGTGGCGGCCCCAGCATCTTTGCCATCTGAAGTATCCGGGGAACAGGGCGAGCTAGGACGCCCCCTAGTGACAAGGGCATTCAAAATCATGAAGGCTGAGAAAGCAGAAATAGCATTGCAGCGGTATAAAGATCTAAATAAGAAACCTAAAAAATAAATCAAGCTAGCAAAGTTATCTACAGAGAAATAAATAGCCAATGGAATTAACCCCTTCATGACCGAAGGTATGTTCGTTTTTGCGTTTTCGTTTTTTCCTAGCCTTTTTCCTATAGCCATAACTTTTTATTTTTCAGTCAATATGGCCATGTGAGAGCTTGATTTTTGGGGGACAAGTTGTACTTTTAAATGACACCATTGGTTTTAACGTTTTGTGTACTGGAAAACGGGGAAAAAATTCCAGGTACGGTGAAACTGCAAAAAAAAGTGCAATTCTTCAATTGTTTTTTGTTTTGCTTTTTTACTATGTTCTCTAAATGCTAAAACAGACCTGTCACTGTAATTTTCAAGGTCATTACGAGTTCATAGACACCAAACATGTCTAGGTTCTTTTTTATTTAAGTGGTAAAAAAAATTACAAAGTTTTTTTTTTTAAATTGCGCCATTTTCCGATACCCGTAGCATCTCCATTTTTTGTGATCTCAGGTTGGGTGTGGGCTTATTTTTTGTGTGCCGAGCTGACATTTTTAATGATACCATTTTGGTGCAAATACAATATTTTAATCGTCCGTTATTGCAATTTAATGGAATGTTGTGGTGATCAAAAAAGGTAATTCTGGTATTTTGACTTGTTTTCCCATTATGCCGTTTAGCAATCGGTTTCATTTTTTTTATATTGATAGATCGGACGATTCTGAACACGACGATACCAAATATGTGTATGGTTTTTTTATTGCTTTATTTTGAATGGGGCGAAAGGGGGGTGATTTTAACGTTTATATTTTTTACATATTTTTGAAAACTTTTTGCTTTTTACTTTTGGCATGCTTCAATAGTCTCCATTGGAGATGAGAAGCTGCCATAACCCAATCGGCTCTGCTACATACAGGCGATGATCAGATCGCCTGTATGTAGCAGAATTGCTGACTTGCTTTGAGCGCCGACCAGCGGCACCCGACCAGCGGGCCGACCAGCTGGCGGCGCTCATAGCAATCAGATAGTGACAACAATAGGGGTCTGCAGGAGACCTCTGGTTGTCATGCCAATCCATCGGTGACCCGTAACGGATTTCCGGCTCGCTTGCTAGAAGCGTGTGTTAAATGCCGCTGTCAGAGTTTGAGAGCGGCATTTAACAGGTTAATAGCTGCGGGTGGATCGCGATTCCATCAGCGGCTGTTCCGGGCACATATCAGCTGTTCAAAACAGGTGACATGTTTCGGGAAAGATGTGGGCTGACCACCGAAGCCCACATCAAAGGGAGGGGATCCGACATTGGAGTATTATTATGCCCGATGTAAGAAAGGGGTTAAAATGAATCCCCAAAATTTTTATAAATACATCAATGCCAAAAAGAAAAAAACAGATGGTATAGGCCCCTTAAAAGATGATAATAACAAGATAACTATAGAGGACAAAGAAAAGACTGAGATATTAAACAGGCATTTTTCATCCATGTTCACCAGTGAACTGTTTGATCAAGTGATCGTTCAACAAGGCAAAAATCAAAGTTCACCACCTGATATAACTAGTTTAACACGAAAAGAAGTACGGTTGTGTCTGAGCAAATTAAACATTAACAAATCTGGCCCAGATGGCATTCATCCACGGATACTGAGGGAATTGAGCTCAGCAATTGACAGACCGCTGTATCTCATATTCTTAGACTCTCTTGTAAAAGGAGTGGTGACACAGGATTGGAGGATGACTGATGTGGTCCCGATATTTAAGAAAGGTAAGAAGGTAGATACAGGTAACTACCGTCAAGTAAACCTGACATCAGTATTGTGCAAAGTTTTTGAGGGCATCAAAAGAGATGATCTGCAGAGATATTTTGTAGATAATAATATAATAACTGACAACCAGCATGGAGTCATGAAAATTAGGTCGTGTCAACTAACATGTTGGGTTTCTATAAGTAGGTTAGTGCAAATCTGGATGTTGGTAATGCGGCTGATGTGATTTAACTGGACCTTGCAAAGGTATTTGATACTGTATCATATATCAGTCTTAGGGTTCATACTCACATGCGAAATAGAAATACATGCAGCTGAACGCTCCGATCCGAGCTACAGAGACCAGGACTGGGGGAAACTATTTGCAGATGGGTAAGGAATTGACTGAATGACAGGAAGCAAAGAGTTGTCATTACTGGTATCTTCTCTAAATGGGATATAGTCAGTAGTGGGGACTGCAGGGATCTGTGTTAGGACCGATTCTTTTTAACCTCTTTATTAATGACCTTGTGGCTGGGATTGAGAATAAAGTGTCAGTCTTTGCTGATGACACAAAACTATGCAGGATATTAAAATCTGACCTTGACACTACAGTATTGCAAAACGATCTGAATAAGATGACTGAATGGGGAAACACTTGGCAAATTAGGTTTAATGTAGATAAATGTAATGCACCTAGGAAGGAGCAATCCTATAGCTGCATATACATTAAATGGGAGTATACATGGCACTACAGAACAGTAGAAGGCATTTGGTATTCTGGTTACAAGTAAGATGAGCAGCAGTACTCAATGTCAAGCAGCAGCCACAAAAGCAAACAAGATTTTAGGGAGTATACAAAGAGATAAAATCCTCCGATCCCAACGTATTATTACTTCTTTATAAATCACTGGTGAGGCCACATCTAGAATACGGGATCCAGTTTTGGGCTACACATTTTAAAAATAATATTCAGAAGTTAGAGTCAGTTCAAAGGCAGGCAACTAGATTATTACAAGTGATGGAAGGCCTCTCATATGATGAGAGGTTGTAAAAGTTGGGCTTGTTTAGCCTAGAAAAAAGACGCCTCAGAGGAGATCTCTGGTGAATGGTTATAAGGTTAGAGAGGTAACGGAAAGTTGTGATAGAGAGTGGATGGGAGGTACAAATGACTGTGGGAGTGTGGTGAGGAGGACCAGGATTTGGAGCAATATCACCGCCAGTGAGGAGAAGCAGAGAAAGTGAGAGCAGGTGGGAGCAGGAGAGGGTATGAGAGGGCTGCCTGTGTTTGGAGACAGTTGGGTTATGTACCAGGTGAATGTAAGTAGCAAAGGTAAGAAAAGTCTGTGTGGAAAGTTGGGTTGGGTACAGATTGAATGCTAGCAGCAGAGGTAAGAAAAGTCTGTGTGGAAAGTTGGGTTACATGCCGAGTGAATACTAGCAGCAGAGGTAAGAAAACTGTGTGTGGAAAGTTGGGTTATGTACCGAGTGAATGCGAGCAGCAGAGGTAAGAAAAGTCTGTGTGGAAAGCTGGGTTACGTACCAAGTGAATGCAAGCAGCAGAGCTAAGAAAAGTCTGTGTAAAGTTTGTTTATGTACCGAGTGGCTTCTACTTTGTGTGTTTTTTGCCTTCCCCAGGATCAACAATGCAGAACAGCTGCACTAAAAATAGGCTGAACTAGATGGACATAAGGTCTTCCTTCAGCCTTCAAAACTATGTATCTATGTTACTATGAGTGAATGCTAGCAGCAGAGGTAAGAAAAGTCTGTGTGGAAAGTTGGGTTACGTATCTGTAGGGAGAAAAGATAAATGGACATGCTGATTAGAGTGCGATGGTGGCAGATGGCAGGGCACAGTCTGTATACATCATTCTGGATTAATTCTGAAGCTTCACACTTGTATGATACACACTTATGTGATACACGCTGCAGACTGACTGGCTTATGCACTCGAAGATCTTTTATTATATAGTCAGCCATTCCATTACATTGAGGGGCTGCCCACAGCTTATCTTGTAGGTAATAATGGAACTCCATGTTCTTGGTGACTAACTGATCGATGGGGTTGCTGCGTATAGAAATGTTATTGTCCATCTAATGCAATCATATGGCATTGGAATGCACTGGAAAATTTCATGTGGTACGTAGGTTGCAAAAAAATCCCATGTGCAAAATTGTATTCAGAAAGTGTAAAATAAAAATCACTGTGATATTGCCCATCATCATGGCAGCATAACATAGCATTGACAGATCTGTGGAAAAAGGACATATCATATTGAGAAACTGCAAACATATTGCATGTGATTACAATATAGCTAGCTGCAAAAGGATAAAGGCTGATACATTATGGAGCACTGTGAGTGCAATGCTGGGATCCCTGCAAGTTTGCTTGTGGAGGGTTCCTCATCAAATTAAGCAAGTGAGAGAGGTTAAGGGAAGAATGGATGTAGGTGCACTCACTCTCCATTAATGTCTATGGGATGTGTGGAAAGAGTCAACAGTGTCTAACGGGGCTCGAGGTGGTAGTCATGGGCGAGTGACTTGTTTCAGTGTGTGTAAATTGCAGAAACCTCCCAGTGGAGCTCTGCCACAGTCCCCTTTGACCCCACAATAAGGAAACCACACCAGCTCATAAAAACAAAGTTCCTTTTTGCTAACAACCAAATTGATATACAGAATAGCAGGATATGAACTTGCCATGTTTTTCTGTACAATATAGAGGCACGTTCCCCTTAATTATAGACAGTGCCACAGTTGATGAAATACAGATTACAGTAGAATTGCAGGATAAGTGGAGGACTACTATTCTTTCCGAGTATGGCGCCACCTTAAGCTGTGCCTTTCATTGTGACTACTATACTTCAGCTCCACTCCTTGAGAACCATGTAAGAATGCGCCCTTGGCTATCACCTTACAGAACGTGCTCCAACCTTCCAGACTCTGTCTCTCTGACTGCAGATGCCAAGGTCATGCAAAACTAGACATTCCCTATAGTTCTTTAGGGACCTTGCTAGGAGTTGCTATTGGTCCCTGGATTTGCATGCTTCAATTAGTACTCTTCCACCATTTAGATTGTCCCACTCTGGCTCCTTACTTATGATTTCTTCACACACACACCCAATGAAGTTCACCTATTCTCTGAGGGTGTCCTTTCTTCTTCTGTTTCTTAACTAACTTCCTAGCCTTGAAATTAGGCCGGGGTCACACTAACCGACGCAAAATACGGTCAGTATAGTTGAGCGAAACGGGTCGAAAAATTTCAAAAGTCGCCGACTTTTGGCAAAGTCGGGTTTCATGAAACGAAACCCGACCCTAGGATGAGGTCGGCCACGAGGTCGGCGACTTACGCGCCAAAGTCGCGTTTCAAAAGTTTGTTTTGCGCTCTTTTTCAGCCAATCAGGATCCACGGACACTGTGGGCAACGTGATGACATAGGCAGGGGTCACCACCATCTTTCAGAAGGGCATGCAAGTGATTGGCTTGCTTTGGTGGGCGTCAAAGGGGTTATAAAAGGGCGTGCACGCCGACCGCCATCTTGCTTCTGCCGATCTTAGCATAGGGAGAGGTTGCTGCTGCTGATTCTGTAGGGAGAGCGTTAGGCAGGGAAGAAGAAAAAAAAACTGCTTCTGCTGCTAGCGATTTTGCCTGTACAACACACCAGTCACTGTGTGTGCAGTGCAAGGGGAGGCTATATTGTGGTGGATCAGCGGTGTTGGTTGTTAGGCTGCCTTCTAAGGCTTCCTGACAGCTGCATTGCTGTTTACCCACTGCTCTGCAAACTGCTTTTTTAAGAGCAATCCCAATTTTTTTTTTTGTCCTGCTGAGGTACTGAGCGTGCATTTTTTCACACCATACAGCGGTGTACGCTCCTCACACAGTACCGTGTAACGGCTGTTATCACAGCCACAGTGAAGCTATCTGTGTGTCACTCTGTGAGAATAAGTCGAGGACATGTTCCGTTCTTACAGACCTGCACCTACTAGTTTTGTCTAGCTTTCAAACAGTTAAATATATTTGCTGTTGGATCACATTCAAAACTATAGAGAGACAGCGTGTGTCAGTCCGTATACTTAAAAAACACGGAGCTTGACAATTTTACGTACACCGGACAGCCGTGTACGTGCACTTTTTTCACACCTGTGCCATCGAGCCTGTGACATAGCGCTCTGATATTCAGTGGGCCTCACACAATCCAAAAGTGTCCAGTGTCCACTAGTGTGTGCAGAAATTCAAAATCTCCCTTATCCTGTAGTCACTTTTTTCACACCTGTGCCATCGAGCCTGTGACATAGCGCTCTGATATTCAGTGGGCCTCACACAATCCATAAGTGTCCAGTGTCCACAAGTGTGTGCAGAAATTCAAAATCTCTGTGATCCTGTAGTCACTTTTTTCACACCTGTGCCATCGAGCCTGTGACATAGCGCTCTGATATTCAGTGGGCCTCACACAATCCAAAAGTGTCCAGTGTCCACTAGTGTGTGCAGAAATTCAAAATCTCCCTTATCCTGTAGTCACTTTTTTCACACCTGTGCCATCGAGCCTGTGACATAGCGCTCTGATATTCAGTGGGCCTCACACAATCCATAAGTGTCCACAAGTGTGTGCATAAATACAAAATCTCCCCTGTCCTATAGACACCTTGTACCTTGTTTTACATTACTATATAGTTTGTTGGATTTTGTCTACATTTCTACAAAAAATGAGGAAGGCTGGTGGAAGAGGCCGTGGAATTGGGCGGGGGTTGGCAGCTGGTAATGATGGTGTTGGTGGTGGATCTGATGGTAGTGGCAAGAGCAAAATAGGACCGAATGCAGGAGGTGTTGAGCCTGCGTTATCGTCTGGCTCCATAAGGCTTCGAAGGCTTAGTTTTCTAGGAGTTGGCAAACCGCTTTTAAAGGCAGAGCATCAGGAAAAAGTTTTGTCTTACATTGCTGACTCAGCCTCCAGCTCTATCGCCTCCTCTTCTGAAGTTGTAAAAAGTAAAAGCACTGAGTCGTCATTGGAGGCTCATGTTCATGAACCACACCTTTCCTTGTGTCCTTCACCCCAACCAAGATTGAAGGATGACGCAGGCCATACTACTGATTACTCCATGGAGCTGTTTTCACATACCATGCCTGGATTATCAAGTGAAATGGTGAATTACCCAGGCCAAGATGAATCTGACATGGAGTGCACTGATGCACAGCCGCTGATAAATGATTCTGCTGGTACATTCACTCAGAGCACTACATTGTCCTCGCAGTGTACAGAGCCAGATTCTGACCCTGATGAGACTCAGGTGCCCCTTCCCGCACACTATACCACCATACACGGTGACACAGAGGAAGGTGCACATGACATTGAAGAGGAGGTGATGGATGACCCAGTTGTTGACCCAGATTGGCATCCATTGGGGGAAGAGGGTGCTGCTTCCAATAGCTCAGATGAGGAGCATCCACAGCAGACATCGACATCGCAACAGCTGTTATCTGGCAGGCCCAGAGCACTCCAAAGACAGGTTCCAAAAATCAAAAGAGTTGCTGGACAGCTTGTCCAGAGGGTCAAAAGATCACAGCGTGCTAGGCCGCAAAATGTCTGCCAAAGTAGGAAGAGTGCAGTGTGGCACTTTTTTGAACAAAATCCTCATGATCAGGCCAAGGTTATCTGTAAGAAGTGCGCAAAGACCTTTAGCCGAGGGAAAAATCTGAAAAATTTGAATACCAGTTGCATGCTTAGACATTTAACCACCATGCACTTGCAAGCGTGGACACAACACCAAACCTCAAGTGCCACATGTGCAACTGATCACAAAGAAGGTAGTCAGCAACGCTACATTGTTTCCCCCACTGTAAGCCCACCGGTTAGCACAGCAGAAAATGTTGAGGTGTCGTTGCAAGGCCACAGCAGTCAGGGAATCCCACTGTTATATAAACGAAATACTGAATCTAGGCCATCAGAAAGAACACCAACTCCATCACCATCATCAACCCTCTCTCAGTCCGCCCTGTCCACCGCTACTTCCACCATATGCAGCTCTCAAGTCCAGCTCACCCTCCCAGACACTATGAGTAGGGCAAGAAAGTACTCAGTCTCTCATCCGCGTACACTGGGTTTGAACGCCTACATTGCCAAACTAATCTCGTTTGAGATGATGCCCTATCGGTTGGTGGAAAGCGCAGCTTTCCGCGAACTCATGGCCTATGCAGTACCACGCTATGACCTACCCAGTCGCCACTTCTCTCGCAAAGCCATCCCAGCCCTCCACAATCATGTAAAAGACCGCGTTGTCCATGCACTCAAGCAGTGAGTGGAAAGGTGCACCTCACAACTGATGCATGGTCCAGTCGGCATGGCCAGGGCCGTTACGTGTCTATCACTGTGCACTGGGTTAATGTGGTGGATGCAGGGTCCACAGGGGACAGCGGTGGTGGGACAGTGCTGCCTAGCCCATGGTATAGGAAACAGTTGGCTGTAGGCGTTCGACCCTCCTCCTCCTTCTCCTCTTCCAGAAGCGAAAGCTCGTCCACAGAGCGCAGTCGTACGAGCACTCCATCTGCAGCTGCCACTGTTGCACACGAGGTGTCCCCCTATCGAGCAGCTAGTGGAAAGCGTCAGCAGGCTGTGTTGCAGATGATGTGTTTGGGCGACAGACACACCGCCGAGGTGCTGGCCGAGTACTTGAAGCGACAAACTGAGTCATGGCTGGGCAGTGTACATCTTGAGGCAGGCAAGGTAGTTAGTGATAACGGCCGTAATTTTGTGGCAGCCATAGCCCTTTCAAAACTCAGCCACATACCTTGCTTGGCTCACACCTTGAACCTGGTGGTGCAGTGCTTCCTCAAAAATTATCCGGAGTTAACAGCCCTGCTCCAGAAGGTGCGAAGACTGTGCGCGCACATCCGCCGGTCGCCTGTACACTCCGTTCGTATGCAGAAGCTGCAGCGATTGCTCCACCTTCCCAACCACCGCCTCATTATCGACATTGCAACAAGGTGGAACTCCACCCTGCACATGGTGGAGCGGCTGTGCGAGCAGAGGCAGGCCATAATGCATTTGTGGGAGGATACACGGCCAGGCACTTTGAGAGCAGACATGGAGTTGACAGGCGTGCAGTGGTCGAAGCTGAAAGACCTCTGTAAAGTCCTTCAGTGTTTTGAGGAATGCACACGGCTGGTAAGCGTAGACGACACCATCCTAAGCATGAGCATCCCACTTATGCGTCTGCTCATGCAAACTTTGACGCACCTTAAGGAGCAGGCGTCTGCAGCCAATGTTGATGAGGAGGAAGAGGAGGAGGGAATCCTTGATGACATTCAGCCATTGTCTGCTCAGGGACCTCTCCTGGACGAGGTGGAGGAAGAAGAGGAGGAGGAGGATGATGGGGATGATTACTTAGGGGAGGAGGATGCATCTCGTGGGGCAAGTGAAAATGTTGGCGTGGCAAGGTCTGGTACAGGGTTTGTGCGTGACTGGAGGGATGTGGATTTGCCAGAAAGTGCTCCTCCAACCAGCACTCGCAGTGCATCATTGACACCGGGAACATTGGCCCACATGTCAGATTATGCCTTGCAGATCCTAAAAAGGGACCCCCGCATTGCCAAAATGATGAACGATGACGACTACTGGTTGGCCAGCATCCTGGATCCACGCTATAAAGGCAAATTACAAAACATCATGCCACAGGAGAACCTTGACCTGATATTGGCTAATAAACAAGCATCTCTGGTAAATCGGTTGCTTGAGGCATTCCCAGCACACAGCAGCGGTGATGGTTCTCACACGAGCCGTACGGGCCGGGGGCAGCTTGGCAGAGGTGTTCATGGTGCACACAGCAGAAGTGGCGTTGAAGACAGGGGTTTCATGACAATGTTGTGGACTGATTTTTCAAGTACCGCTCACACAACTGGTAATACTGCATCGATGGAAAGTGACAGGAGACAGCAGTTGTCAACTATGGTTACAAACTACTTTTCCTCCCATATCGATGTTCTCCCACACAGGTCATTCCCCTTTGACTATTGGGCCGCTAAACTAGACACCTGGCCTGAATTGGCACAATATGCCTTACAGGAGCTCGCTTGCCCAGCTGCAAGTGTGCTATCGGAAAGAGTCTTCAGTGCAGCTGGATTCATCCTGACAGAAAAAAGGACCCGTCTGTCAACCCAAAATGTGGATGATCTAACCTTCATTAAAATGAACCATGCATGGGTTTCCAAGGATTTTGTCCCACCTTCCCCTGATGACACATAGTGTGACAGAAAAATGGCTTGCTTTGGTCCACCTCTTCCTGGGACTTGACCTATTTCGCCTTTTGCATCAGCTGAATGTCCAACATCAACATATGCCACTTTCTAAAACTCCCTAACTGTGCTGCCTCCCCCCCCATGGCCGGGGTCACCACCTACCGCACGACACCGTGCGAGTGCCGTTGCCCTGGACAGGTGGGTAGGCCGACTCTTGGGCGCGGGCACTGGCACAGGGTCCCTCATAGTGCAATCAAGTGTCTCTGACGGTGGTGGTGCACACCCGCCGTCAGACACACCGCCGTACTATGAGGGGCCCAGTGCCAGTACCGACGCCCACGAGTGGGCCCCCCTTGCTTGGGCAGGGCCCCAGCATTTGCAATCTTTACCTCTCCCTGCTCCTCCGCTGTGTAGTCTGGGCCGTCAAATCCATACTGTGCCTGACACCATCTGAGCCTGTCTCCTGATGTATAGACATATATTTTGAATGTGTACGCTATCCATACATGTTATCCGGGGATACGGTACCCTTTCTCACCTTTGTGCAATCACGTGCAAGCCATACTGGGCCTAACACCGTCTGAGCCTGTCTCCTGATGTATAGACATATATTTTGAATGTGTACGCTATCCATACATGTTATCCGGGGATACGGTACCCTTTCTCACCTTTGTGCAATCACGTGCAAGCCATACTGGGCCTAACACCATCTGAGCCTGCCTCCTGATGTATAGACATATATTTTGAATGTGTACGCTATCCATACATGTTATCCGGGGATACGGTACCCTTTCTCACCTTTGTGCAATCACGTGCAAGCCATACTGGGCCTAACACCGTCTGAGCCTGCCTCCTGATGTATTGACATATATTTTGAATGTGTACGCTATCCATACATGTTATCCGGGGATACGGTACCCTTTCTCACCTTTGTGCAATCACGTGTAATCCATACTGGGCGTGAGAACGGCTGGCGAGCTGTTAAGCAAGCTACAGCACCTGTGGTTTGCACACGTAAGTTTTTCATTTTTTCAGGAATGACGGTTAGGCCTAATTCCGGAACTGCAGTTGACCTGCACTTACTGGGAAATCATCGTTCGCGGGTAATAATTGTAATCAGTGATCCCCATCACTAACGTTGTTCAGCGGGTTATCTGCACCTGTAAGCGACAAACGCTGGCCTTTTCAGTGTAGCACACATGCAGCCACGGACATGTAAGGGCATGACACACCAGTTATTGGCCAATCTCATGTGCCAGAGCCTCACGTGTCCCTCTAGTAAGCCGGACTCGGACCGCGGGGCATGGCGGAGTCTCGTTCGTTAACGGAATTAAGCTTGCAATGTGTGCATCTTTTCTGTAGCTGGCATGGTTGAGGTTTCCCAGGTGGAGTCGAATTTAACCGTAGGCTCCACTCCTGGTGGCGCCCTTCTGGACATTCCTTTAAGGTTCAGCTTTGCAACCATACTGCCCACGTAAAACAAACACTTTGCCTTCATGAACGCTGTTTGGAGGGTCATGACTCGTGGGAATAACGCCGCCCAATCAGTTAACCTGCTAGAGAGATCCTTCGTTGCTCCCAAGCATGACATCACACTCCCTAGGAGGAAGGTAATGCCACTGTGGCGACCGTACTCCTGGGGGCGACACAAGTGCACTGATGCCCAGCCACTGCTCGATGAATCTGCTGGTACATTGACCCAGACCACTACATTCCCCTCGCACGCTACACGGCCTGAATCTGACCCTGATGAAACTCAGGTTACCTTTCCCATATACAGTTCCATCTTACACGGTGACAAAGAGGAAGCTGCAGATGAAAGTGCAGGTTCGGCCCACCCGCCATCAGACACACCACGTACTATTAGGGGCCCTGTGCCAGTGCTGTCGCCAACGAGTGGGCCCCCCCTGCTTGCTCAGGATCACAGCACTTGCAAGGTTGAAATACTGTGCAGTGAGATGGAAGATGGGGACGAGGAGGAGTCCAGACTAGTACAGGGATTCCCTAGCGAGGAGACTTATTTGATTGTTTTCAATGTTGGGACAGCAATTTTTGGGGAGCACTATACTCTGGAGAATGATAGATGGGGCCCACCATACACTGGAACATTCCAAAGGTGGACATCAGACACTGGAGCAGCATTTACAGGGCCCATTATACACTAGAGCATTAGAAATGGGGCCCATTATGTTTGGAGCATTATTTGGGCCCATAAGACAGTGGAGCTTCATCCATGGGGACCAACATATACTGTACCATTATGTGGAGCTCATCATATACTGTTTCAAACATTATATGGGACCAATGATTCTGTATGGAGAAATAGATGGGCCTCGTCATGAGATGTAAAAAGTGAAGTATTTTTCATTGTACTATACCGCTATTTCTCTGCCGTATCGGCGCATGATGAGTTGTGGTATGTGTTAAAGGGGTGCTCTTTCGCCCAGGGCACATGAAAACCTGGAGCCAGCCCTACCCCCCCACAACTTTAGCCAAATAACCCCCATTTTTCAGTGCGTAACTTGTATTATGAAGTTAATTAAGGTTGACAAGCTTAAGTAAGAAGAATTGATGCTTTTGGCATTCAAATGGGCACTGTAGGTGTGTTTCCTGTCCTCCTCTCACTGACGACTTTTATTCCCCATTGACTTACATTGGGTTTCATGTTTCGGGACGACCCCGACTTTTCCCTATAATCGGCCGATCTTGCTCTACCCGACTTTTGAGAAAAGTCGGGTTTCACGAAACGAAACTTGACCCTAAAAAACCAAAAGTCACTCAACTCTAACGGTCAGTATTTTACATGCGTAATACGGATGAATGGCCCCTAAACAGTGCTCCGTATGTCATCCGTAATCAAGGTGTGGTCGCGTATTTTGCGCATCTAAGCATCCGTATGTAATCCGTATGGCGCGATTTTCTCACAGGCTTGCAAAATGGACATATAATGGAGCCCTATGACAGGGTTTCTAACAGAAACTAAATAATAGATATAGACACATAGAATGCATATATATATATATATATATATGAACAATGACAAAGCAAAGTCCAGCAATAACGTGAGCAATCCAGGATGCTGTTAAAAATTTTTTTCTTTTTATTCATAAATCCATTAAAATGCAATGGTCCAAGCAGTTCAAAACAGCAATAACGCAGGAAAGTCGTGCAGATAGGACTACGCGTTTCAGCGGTAGAACCCGCCTTCTTCATGGTCCAGAATCTGGAAACGCGTAGTCCGCTGAAACGCGTAGTCCTATCTGCATGACTTTCCTGCGTTATTGCTGTTTTGAACTGCTTGGACCATTGCATTTTAATGGATTTATGAATAAAAAGAAAAAATTTTTTAACAGCATCCTGGATTGCTCACGTTATTGCTGGACTTTGCTTTGTCGTTGTTCACATTTGTATGGATGGACTCCTACATCCAGATCCGGGCACAACGGAGTTAACCAGGTCAGCTGAGGTTCCAGGTGGTTCACAGGAGTGAGCTGGTCTACATTGTTGGATTTATATATATATATATATACACTCACTGGCCACTTTATTAGGTACACCTGTCCAACTGTGTGTTAAGACTTAATTTCTAATCAGCCAATCACATGGCGGCAACTCAGTGCATTTAGGCATGTAGACATGGTCAAGACAATCTCCTGCAGTTCAAACCGAGCATCAGTATGGGGAAGAAAGGTGATTTGAGTGCCTTTGAACGTGGCATGATTGTTGGTGCCAGAAGGGCTGGTCTGAGTATTTCAGAAACTGCTGATCTACTGGGATTTTCACGCACAACCATCTCTAGGGTTTACAGAGAATGGTCCGAAAAAGAAAAAAAATCCAGTGAGCGGCAGTTCTGTGGCCGGAAATGCCATGTTGATGCCAGAGGTCAGAGGAGAATGGGCAGACTGGTTCGAGCTGATAGAAAGGCAACAGTGACTCAAATTGCCACCCGTTACAACCAAGGTAGGCAGAAGAGCATCTCTGAACGCACAGTGCGTCGAACTTTGAGGCAGATGGGCTACAGCAGCAGAAGACCACACTGGGTACCACTCCTCTCAGCTAAGAACAGGAAACTGAGGCTACAATTTGCACAAGCTCATCGAAATTGGACAGTAGAAGATTGGAAAAACGTTGCCTGGTCTGATGAGTCTCGATTTCTGCTGCGACATTCGGATGGTAGGGTCAGAATTTGGCGTAAACAACATAAAAGCATGGATCCATCCTGCCTCGTATCAACGTTTCAGGCTGGTGGTGGTGGTGTCATGGTGTGGGGAATTTTTTCTGGGCACTCTTTGGGCCCCTTGGTACCAATTGAGCATCGTTGCAACGCCACAGCCTACCTGAGTATTGTTGCTGACATGTCCATCCCTTTATGACCACAATGTACCCAACATCTGATGGCTACTTTCAGCAGGATAATGCGCCATGTCATAAAGCTCGAATCATCTCAGATTGGTTTCTTGAACATGACAATGAGTTTACTGTACTCAAATGGCCTCCTCAGTCACCAGATCTCAATCCAATAGAGCATCTTTGGGATGTGGTGGAACGGGAGATTCGCATCAGGGATGTGCAGCTGACAAATCTGCGCCAACTGTGTGATGCCATCATGTCAATATGGTCCAAAATCTCTGAGGAATGCTTCCAGCACCTTGTTGAATCTCTGCCACGAAGAATTGAGGCAGTTCTGAAGGCAAAAGGGGGTCCAACCCGTTACTAGCATGGTGTACCTAATAAAGTGGCCAGTGAGTGTATATATATATATATATATACATATATGTATTCTATGTGTATATATCTATTCTTTCGTTTCTTTATTAAACCTGTCAGTGTGAGTTTACTGTATAGCGCACTGAATTGCCGGCTTTGCTAAAAGACACCGGGTGCGTATTTCTCGCAAGTCACATGTGTGGTCCGTGTGTAATCCGTATTTTTTGCGCACCCATAGACTTGCATTGGCATACTACGGCCGTAGTACGCTGACAATCGCAGCATGCTGGGATTGGCATGGACTGTAGAATACGGATGAGAAATATACGGCTGGTGCGAGGGACCCCATAGAGAATCATTGGTCCGTGTCTAATGCGTGCTTTTAGCGCCTCTCACTTGGCCGTATTCCTCGCCAGTGTGACCCCGGCCTTACCCTGAGATTCCTCAATCATCCTCCTCACTATGGGCCGGCCCTACAGTTAACTCTGTCTTCCCCTTCTAAAAGGAACTGCAGCAACAGAAGTATAACTGTTAAATACAATACAGTAAAATACATTTTCATACATTTAATAAACAGTTGTCAGAGAAGTAGTACACCATCCTCACCACTCTCATAGGGGCTTCCACATTACTGGTAGTATAAAGTCTCTGAAAAAGGGCTGTGGCTCCTCACCCCCCAAAATAAATCCAGTGATTTCTGCACTCCCAAATCCAAAAGCCTCTTCCCTTCTGAGCCCCACACTGTGCCTTTACATTTAGCGTCCACATATCTTGCATTTCTGTAGCGAGAATCCGCCTAATTTACAGGTGTGTGTCTCCAGAAGAATGAGCTGGGCATACCGTACTGGGCAATACAAAATACAGAGCCCTACAATAGCAGATTTGCAATTTTCACCCAGCAGCATCAACTACTGCTTGTTTCTGGAAAACACCCATGGAGTCAATTTGTCACTACATCTGTAGATAAATTCTCAAAGGGGTATAACTTCCAAAATTGGGTTCCTTGAGGGGGTATTATGCTCTTCTAGCACTTAGGTGTTCTGTATATGGAGTACGCAAACTATTTTAGAAAAATCTGCGCTCCAGGAGGCAAATAGCGCTCCTTCCCTCCCGAATCTCTCCGTATGGCTAAGCAGTACTGCACAACCACATATGGGGGTATTTCCACATTCAGCAGAAATTGTGGGACAAATTTTGGTGCAATTTTTACCCATTACATTTGAAAATGTAAAATCTGGGGTTAACACACAATATTTGTGGTAAAAATGTAATTGCTTTTTCTTCACTGACCAATGGTATAAAATTCTGTGACACACCCGTGGTGTCAATATGATCACTTCACCCCTAGTTGAATTCATTGAGAGGTGTAGTTTGTAAAATGGGGTCACTTATGGGGGGGTTCTGCTGTTATGGCACCTCAGGGGCTCTCCCAGTTTGTTATGACACCTGCAAACCATAACATTAAAATCTGCACTAAATGATGGCGCTAATTCCCTTCTGAGTTATGCACTGTGCCTCAAAAGTAGTTCCTGATTAGGGTGCCTACTGTGCCTAATTGATAATCCGGCCCCGATTGGGCCAATGTGTGGCTGCTCAATTACAGTTCCCTGATCGTGTTGAGAATGTGGTTAATGGTTTACTGTGCGTGCATAGTCTTTTACATTTTCAGCCTCAGAGTAAAAGTAACATTGTAGCAGTATTTGTATATGCATAATAGTTACAATTCAGCATCAACAGATCTATGATAGACAGACGGCATTTGAAGATGCGCATGAGTGGGCACCAAAATGTATTGTTGGATATGAATGGTTCAAGTACATGGAGAACTTTGAACCATTGCAATACTAGAGACAACTATTTTACAAGTTTTTTTGGATCACAGGTCAATTTATTCTTATTTACCACATTGGGAAAAACTTCTTTAAACTAAAATGGAGTTCTTGATGGTGTTTTAGTGATATAATTTAGATAATCTACACAAATTCATTAGTGTTAGATACTGACAAAATAAAGGATCAGATCAATTATTTCTGAGCAATATCTTATATGTGATGGAGCATATGTTGCCATTTTGGTGCCTCCAATAGTATTACCAGTGCTGTCCAGCTGGCGAGTAGAAGGCTCTCACGCTGTCCAAGCACACCGGGCATCGAGTGGAAGCGTCATGGTCATTTTTTGCCAACAGTGAATCAGTGGCAGGAGGACAGAAGAGAACCCCAGATAATATTACTCAATAGACCCCTTCCAATATAACCGGAGGGGCACTTTAAGTTTTTAACATAATAGGGACAATTACAATATAAGGATGAAGAAGAATTGATCATTTTATACAAAGCAGTTAAGGTTGGGTTCAGTTATTTGCAGCAATACTCACTATGTGTTAATGTCTCGTCTGTTGCACTGGTCTACATCATCCTGACAGACAAAGGTTCTTCCAGTAAAAACCACAGGCTGTGGGTCAGTGGTTACTGGTCACATAACCTGTCTCATGAAATCCGTCACGCAGTAAGAATTGCCATTGTAGCCTGACCCAGATAAGCCTCGGTGCCAGGAGAAGGTCAATGCAGATTATCATTGATGGAGAAATTTCCCATCTACTAAAAAAAGACCATTACTTTTTTTATTACCGATAAATCTAGAGATGTTTAGAAAGCAGAGTAAAGGAGCGCAGTTATGTAACCTCTATGACATCAGCCTGGACTTAGGGGTGGCATTGCTCAGTGGTGCTGTATCATCTGTAAACTATTTCCCATGCCCAACATTGGTACGTCAGCGTGGGTTCCTCTGCTGGGATACTGATGTAGAACATCTAGCTGGTGAATCTGGTGCTTTTTGCTATGACAAGATTCTCAGAAAAAAACTAGTGTTGGCGTTGGGGCAGTTTGGTAACACAGATGCTTTCTTTGGCTGAAACAGGAAAACAGATCGCTACTTGAATAAAGTTTCTGGCATAACTGCCCTTAGCCATAGAATATACCAATGTTGTATACTACATCTATGGGTAAGGACAGTTATGCCAGAAATGAGTAAGAATCACTCGGTATGTTTTTGTTATGGATATCCCTGTTTTTTAGTGGATGAAATAAATGGAAGTTTTATTCAGGTACCGGTCCTTTTTCCTGTTTTTGTTCATTGCACACTCCTGGTCGGCAGCATGAATGGAAGTACTTCCTACTGATGCAGCGACAAGGCACGGTCAGGCTTTTCATGATCTGATCAGCTATCATGTGCCTCTAACATGTAAACAGAGAAGGGTCAAGTGGGCACCATCAAAACAATACTAGATAAGATATACAATCACTGGGGGGATCACTTAAATGCATGACATGTAGAGAAATCCGGTACAAGAAAAAAAGACCATGCATAAAGATAGGATCACCACACAGGATACCAAAAAGTACAAAAAATATACATTTTTATTGTTAACAAAGACCAGAAATCAACACACAATTAAAAACATTTAAAAACCCGACTAGGGGTAAGACATGAATGCTCCAACATATTCAATATTTAATAATATTATAACCACTGACCGCTAATAATTAATGTTGCACAAAGAAGGATATTACATGGACATGCTGCTAGCATAATACTATCAACATAAGACTGTGGGAGAATGCAGCCCCTGTTTTCAGAAAAATATGCACAGAAATTTGAGCCTGGCAAACACCATATATAATGCTCATTAAACCCAGAGGGCAAGATAGCACCTATGCACAAAAAAGGAGCAGCAAACTTGAATGTAAATTAGACGGGCTGAATACATTACCCTACAGAGGTCCAGACAGAAGAACAAATCAGTCACCCCGTCATCTACATAGCAGCAATGCGGTCAAAATGGTGTTAAGAGTCCATGGAGGAAACCCACGTGTTCCGACACTCACGGTGTCTTTTTCAAGGTGAGCATAACCGGCTCTGTTAAACCTATCTATTTGTAGCTATTCAATTGATTATAATTCTTACCAGCTGGAAGCCTGTGGTAGAGGCGGACATGTGAGCTCCCGGTGGCCAGCGGTGAGCCACCCGTAACTAATCATTGCTGAGGGTCAGGGAGTGCACGGCGCTTGCGCATAAGGTAGAAGTCCCGAAGGAAAAAGGCGGACATGCGCAGTATACACCCATCCAACAAAAATGTAACGCGCTTGCATGCATAGTATACCAAGCGGAGGTCACAATGTGACGTAATGTATCAAGGCGGGGATCTCAAACAGAAAAGAGAGAATATGCGCAGTGTGCACTTATCCAACAGAAGTGTATTGCGCTTGCGCGCAGGTTAGATCAAGCGGAGGTAAACAAATGAGGGAAAGAAGGATATGCGCAGTATCTCACCCACAATGATTCCTGGCAGAATTACGACCATAAGAGCTGCTGTGCATGAAACATGAAAATGTACAAGCTAAACCTAAAGAGAGGAATATATAAATACCCACTAGCACAGGTAAATAAAGATGCTGACACACTTGTGCTTGACTTGTATCCAATATGCTCCCATTAGCCATAATACACATCTGTAAGGCTTGGCCCATATTAATCAAGAACGGCAATATGAATTTAGGATTTATAGCGCATGCGCAATATACTGTACATAATAAGGTTTACCAATATCATCCTGATGTATATAAAATTTGCTGGTAATAAAATATATCTCCCAGGCGATCATAACACATTATACAAACAAAGTTTTAATATAGTAAAGTTGATTAATTTAAATTTATAACAGTGCGCAAGCGACAACAGATGGCACCCTATTCTGCACGGCAAACTGCCTGTATCCATGCTGCCATGATAGTGAGAACAAAAATGGCCAAGGACTAATTTACACAAATGTAGATATAATCAATTGATTATATAAAGGCAAAAGGGTACTTCACATAAGCAATGATTATGGTACACACAGTTTTGAACAATAGTGATGGCAAAACTCAATACTAGCAGCATCTCCATGCAAAAGTAACCATATATAACCCCATGGATATTATATCAAATAAAAATATTATGGTTAATTAAAGAAGGTTTTTTAATAATCTTTAAGATTAGAGGGGATTGGTTATTAAAGTATCCTCCTTTGGTACACACTGAATCCCTGCATGTGAAAAGCTGCATGTCATTCAATAAATTCCAAATAGAGATAATGAGGTTACACAATCACTAAATATAATATTTGTAGCACAAGAATGTTAAACATATTGTGACAAAACCTAATACCCACAGCATCTGTATATAAATATACCCTTAGAAGCCCCACAGGTATCGTATCCAATAAAGATATTATAGTTGATTGAGAAAATATTGGTCTTTTGCAGAAGGGATTAGTTGTAGAAAATACTCATTTAAAAATCATTATTGAATCCTTACATGTAGGGAAATACATGCAGCAGTCCATACAGTATGTGTGATATTATAATGCAGTCTTCTTCCCAAAAAAGGGATGCCTCCAGCCCAATCTCGCTTCAGATACTGTAGCTTGATAGAGAAGTTACCTAAAAAGAAAAAGAGGAAGGGAGGGAAAGAGAGGGAAATCTTTTAAGGAAAACGGAAACAAAACAATAAGAGAAGAGGATTGCCGCATACCAAGTCACAACAGAGAGTCATAGTAACTATGTTCTCCTGTAGAACCCGGTATACAGCAATTCCTCATTCAGACCAACCGGTGATAAACAACCCAGATCAAATATCCATCTGGCTTCTCGTCTGAGTAATTCATCCGTAACATTGCCTCCCCTTATTTTAGTACGAACCCCCTCCAGACCCATGACCCTAAGTGAAACGGAAGAGCCACCGTGGGTGTCCAAAAAATGGGCAGCCACCGAGGTGATGGATTTACCTTTGGCCCAGTCAGATTTAGCTGTTGATATGTTCGACAGGTGCTGCTGCGTTCTGTGCCGTAATTCTTGCTTTGTCTGCCCGACGTAGATTTTCTTACATCCACAGACCAGAGCGTAAACCAGATTACGGGATCGACAATTGAAGTACGCCTTCGACTGTAGATGTAAGGGCAGATGGAGCAATGAGACACCCTGATTTGAAATTATCAATGGGCAAGCAGAACAGCCACCACACAGAAACAAACCTCTATTGTCATGGCCTGTTCTTAGTATCGTAACCTCTATGACATCAGCCTGGACTTTGGGGTGGCATTGCTCAGTGGTGCTGTATTATCTGTAAACTATTTCCCATGCCCAACATTGGTACGTCAGCGTGGGTTCCTCTGCTGGGATACTGATGTAGAACATCTAGCTGGTGAATCTGATGCTTTTTGCTATCACAAGATTCTCAGAAAAAAACTAGTGCTGGTGTTGGGGCAGTTTGGTAACACAGATGCTTTCTTTGGCTGAAACAGGATAACGGATCGCTACTTGAATAAAGGTTCTGGCATAACTGCCCTTAGCCATAGAATATACCAATCTTGTATACTACATCTATGGGTAAGGTCAGTTATGCCAGAAACGAGTAAGAATCACTCGGTATGTTTTTGTTATGGATATCCCTGTTTTTTAGTGAATTAAATAAATGGAAGTTTTATTCGGGTACCGGTCCTTTTTCTTGTTTTTGCTCATTGCACATTCCTAGTCGGCAGCATGAATGGAAGTACTTACTACTGATACAGCGACAAGGCACGGTCAGGCTTTTCATGATCAGATCAGCTATCATCTGCCTCTAACAGACGCGGTGGGGTCACGATGAACCCGCAGTTGTTAACCAGTTAAATTCCGCTATCAATCACTGACGGCAGCATTTAACATGCGCTGGCTGGAGGAACGTCACAAGACCCACCCATCAGTGCTCCTGTCACGTGATTGAGGGGTGCCCGAATGATTGCTATGACAGACGGGTGTATGCTGAAGACCCCCGTGACTGTCATTGTGAATTGTGACCCCCGTGACTGTGACCTCACCACAGGTCCTTCAAAATAATAATAATACAGCAATATTTGTTATGCCTTACATTATGGAGACAAGCCATTTATGAGACACATATCTCCCATCAATTACACGACCCTTAGCCCTGCCACATACCTCCCCCCTCTGCCGAAAGCCATGGGGCTTGGCACTTTCACCTACCAGGCAAGGGATTCTGTAGAGGGCATCGGCATTCCCATGTAGCTTCCCGGCCCCATGCTCTACATGGAAGCTGAAATCTTGTAGGGCTAAGAACCAGCGGGTGACCCTAGCATTCTTACCCTTTGTTTCCCTCATCCACCTGAGTGGGGCATGGTCGGATATTAATCTAAACTTCCGTCCCACCAGGTAGTACCGTAATGTATCCACGCCCATTTTATGGCCAAACACTCCTTCTCTACAACTGAGTAATTTCTCTCACAAGAAGTCAACTTCTTACTCAAGTAAAGAACAGGATGCTCCTCCCCACGTATCTCTTGGGAAAGGACTGCTCCTACCCCGACATCTGAGGCATCTGTCTGGAGGACAAATTCACGTTTAAAGTCTGGGGCCACCAAAACGGGTTGCTTACAAAGAGCTCCCTTCATTTCTTGGAAGGCTGACTCGGCTTCTTCGGACCAGCTGACCATCACTGACTTTGTCCCCTTAAGCAGATCAGTTAGAGGTGCAGCCATTGTGATGAAGTTTGGGATGAACCTCCTGTAATATCCCACCATCCCCAAGAAGGCTTTAACTTGCTTCTTTGACAGAGGCCTCGGCCATGTTTGAATTGCCTCCACTTTATTAATTTGAGGTTTGATCTCGCCACGCCCCACTACATATCCAAGGTACTTGGCTTCTTCTTTACCCAAGGCACACTTCTTTGGGTTTATTGTAAACCCCGCCTCTCTTAGCGCATCAAATACTGCTTGAACCTTTTCCAGGTGAGTCTCCCAGTCCGGGGCAAAGATGACGATATCATCCTGGTACGCGGCAGCGTATAGTTTATGAGGCGCAAGGATTCTATCCATAGCCCTCTGGAATGTTGCCGGAGATCCCTGCAGGCCAAACGGCATCCGGACATACTGGAAGCATCGGTCTGGTGTGGAAAATGCCGTCTTCTCCTTTGCTTCCTGTGCCATAGGGATCTGCCAGTATCCCTTTTTCAGATCCAAGGTGGTTATTTACAGTACCTGGCAGGTCCAAGTCTCTCGATGAGCTCATCAATGCGTGGCATGGGATAAGCGTCGAACTTGGAGACCTCGTTCAGCTTCCGGTAATCATTGCAGAACCTCTATTCACCATCAGGTTTTGGGACCAGGACAATCGGGCTCGACCAGCCGCTCTCGGATTCCTCAATGACCCCGAGCTTCAACATATGCTGCACCTCCTTGGAGATTACATCTCGCCGGGCCTCAGGAATACGATACGGTTTCACGTTCACCCGCACATGTGGCTCGGTCAGAACTTCGTGCTCCACCACCTTTGTGCACCCCGGAAACTCTGAAAACAGGTCCCTGTTTTTCTGGAGTAACTCCCGGCACTGCTGTTTCTGGGCCTTCGATAGTGTCTCCGCTATGGTAACCGCTCCAACCTCCCCTTCTAGGTTGCCTAGCAAGCACGGAGTTACCGCTGGCTCTCTATCTTGCCACGGCTTGATGAGGTTGACATGGTAAACCTGTTATGGCGTCCGTCTTCCGGGTTGGTGGATCTTGTAGTTTACGTCTCCCAGCTTCGCCACCACCTCATATGGCCCTTGCCACTTGGCCATGAACTTACTCTCCACCGTCGGGATTAGCACGAGAACTCGGTCTCCCGGATTGAACTGCCTCACTGTGGCTGACCGGTGGTAGACCCTGGCATGAGACTCTTGTAGCTGGCGGAGATGTTCTTTAACAATGAGCATCACCTTCGCAACCCTCTGCTGCATCAGTGTCACATGCTCAATGATGCTTCTGTGGGGCGTGACTTCGGCTTCCCAGGTTTCCTTGGCTATATCTAGGAGACCTCGCGGATGTCGGCCGTACAGAAGCTCGAAGGGCGAGAACCCCGTGGAGGCCTGGGGGACTTCACGGATAGAAAGCAGCAAATACGGTAAGAGACAATCCCAGTCTACCATCTTTCTCTATGACTTTTCTCAGCATGCTCTTCAGTGTCTTGTTAAACCTCTCAACAAGGCCATCTGACTGTGGATGGTACACTGAAGTCCTCAACTGGGAGATTTGCAAGACTCTGCACAATTCCCTCATCACCTTGCTCATAAAAGGTGTCCCCTGGTCAGTCAGGATCTCCTTCGGCAAACCCGTCCGGGAAAACACATGGACCAGCTCGCGGGCTATACTCTTTGCTATTTCCCGGTGACACCCAGGCCAATAGAACCTCTGTACAATCCGTTCCTGCTTTTTTTCCACCCCCAGGTGTCCCCCCCAAGATGTGTGAATGGGTCATGTCCAACACTTTCTGTCTATAGGGGCCTGGTACTATTAACTGGTCTACCACCTCCTCCCTTATTTTCGTGCCCCAGTACAACAATTCCCCACTCAACATAAAATAGGGAAACCTTGTGTCTGTTCCCGGCTCTTGTGCAATCCCATTAATGACGGTGACATTGTTAAAGGATTCCCTCAGTGTGGGGTCCCTATGTTGAGCAGTCCCAAAATTCTCCCCGGCCACCCCTAACTCCGGGATGTCAGGGACAGGGGACCCTTCCTCTTCATCTCCAACAAGGACACATAAAGGAAACCCGTCTGCCTCTGGTGGTGGCGATACCTCATTGGGGTGGTTTGGTTCCCTGCTCTTGCTAGCACACTCAGAACCCTTCCCCCACAAATCCCAAAAAGACAGAAATCCCGGCCAATAATTATAGGATGCAACAAGTCTCGAACAACGCCAACTTCATGCGACTCGGTGCCATGCGCCGTTTCAATATTCACCCTAGCCATAGGGTAGTCCTTTGCATCGCCATGTATGCACCGAACGCCAATCTTTTTACTCGGGAGTATGTTGAGAGGAAAACTGGCCCTCACAAGGGTCACCAAGCTCCCGGAGTCTAGAAGCGCCATTGCTGATCGCCCGTTCACCTTCACGGGACACGCTTGTGGCCCCTTGTTAGGTGGCAAATTCACACTGCAAGCTGGATATGCATAGTATGAACTACGGTGTCCCATGCTGCAGTCCATCTGCTCGGTGGTCTGGGAACAACGGGCAGCTATATGTCCTGGCCTGTGACACTTCCAGCAAATAATATCACCCCAGGGGACCTTGGGCACCACCTCCCACGCCCCTTTTGACCTTGGACGCACCACCCCTTTTTGGGACTCCGCCCCCTGCTGCGTCCGCCAATACGGAATGGGCTGCTTCCCCAAGGAACCTTCCATCCCCTGGTATCTCTTGACCAGCCCAACCAGTTTATCGGCATTTTGGGGATCACTCTGGGCCGCCCAAGTCTGTAGGGGTCTCGGCAGAGAATGCACAAACCGATCCATGACCACTCGCTCTACTATCTGTGCCGGGGAAGACGACTCTGGCTGCAGCCATTTCTGGACCAGGTGCAACAGGTCGAACATTTGGGAGTGCGGCGGTTTGTCCCGGTGCTAGGCCCAGCGATGAACTCGCTGTGTCCTGGTAGTCATTGTTACCCCCAAGCGTGCGAGAATTTCCACTTTTAATTTGGGATACTCTCTGGCGTCTTGTACAGTCAGGTCAAAGTACGCCTTCTGGGGCTCCCCCATTAGGTATGGGGCGAGTACCTCTGCCCACCGCTCTGGCTGAAGTTTTTCCCTCTCAGCCACCCTCTCAAACACCGTCAGGAAGGCCTCCACATCATCCTCAGGGGTCATTTTTTGCAATGCACGTCTTACCGCTTTCGTGACGTGGGTGGCAGCAGCTGGACCTGGGGTTGGGGCACTCGTCCTGCCCTCCTGGATGGCGGTTGCCAGAAGCTGTTTCAGCGGGTCCTCCATTATTCTGGGTAGAGCTTGCTGCCTCGCTGAAAACTTTACCCAGGACATGCAGCAACGGTCTCACGTCTCTGCTGGGAACTCTGCCCGCACGTCTAGCACCAATTATAGGGATTCTACTCACTTAGGTGTGATGGGACACTGTCAGGAGGCAGGTTCCCTTGAAGTTCATGCGGTTTATTACGTCATAAACCAAACAGCATGTCACCAAAATAAACAGCCTTCAGTTCAGGCGACAAAATAATATCAAAATGTCCTTTCCTTCAGGCTCAGTCCGCGAACCTCAGCGCACACAGGAGGTGTATACCCCCCTCACATACAACTGCCTTGTTCATGAGCAGGCCACATTATAAGGGTGTAGCCACACCCACGAACCCAGCAGCTGACTGGTCACATGACTATGACCTCACCACAGGTCCTTCAAAATAATAATAATAATACAGCAATATTTGTTATGCCATACATTATGGAGACAAGCCATTTATGAGACACATATCTCCCATCGATTACACGACCCTTAGCCCTGCCACAATATATATATATATATATATATATATTTAATGTCAGATGTTATGTACCCTTTCCCTTTAGCGTTATTCATATTTATTGTACATGCCATATAAATGTCTACTTATTGTATCTGTTATATGTATTTAACATTGGACACTGTTATATAGATAGGGAAAGTGCAGTACCTTGGTTTGCCCACTAGATGGAGTTAGAGATGCTCAGCTTTTAAATAGTTAAAGTAGGAGGGGCTAACAGCTGTTAAGCCAGGGAGCATCTGGAATTTGAATCTGTGGGGCGGGAGCGCCCTGACAGGGCTGTTGGCTCCGTAACATTAAAGTCAATCTGGAATTTGAATCTGTTGGGCAGGAGCGCCCTGACAGGGATGTTGGCTCCGTAAAGTTAAAGTCAAGAGCCCAGTCATACAGAATTCAAGCCAGTATCTCATCGGGGAGGAGTAACACCAGGAGAAGTGCCGACAGTGCAGAATTAGTGGGTCTGCAGTTGCCAGAAGAAGACTAAGCAGTACGAGCAGTTCACTCATCTGTGGATATTGTTAAGACCGGGGCTAAACGGTTAAGAGTGTCCCCTACTGGAGTAAGACTGAGCAGAGTTGATGATGACATACTGGAGAGCATGGTCCGTCCCGGAAGTGAGCTTAGTGGGAGAGAGGGAAAGACAGGGACAGAGGAGAAAATGTCCATTGCCAACCCTGATGCTGATGCTGGAGTGAATATGTATGTAAAGTTGATTGTTCAAGTATTGAACAGGACTGTGACTCTGTTTGTTCCACATCATCTGAGGAGAATGTGCAGCGCATAACAGAAAGCCCTGAGGGGGAGCTGGAGAAAGCCACAAGTATGCTAAGAGAAAACTGTCACGTCTATGTGAGGAGAGGCCAGGACACCGTTGCCCCGGAGTCCTCGGCCACGACTATGGTCCTGGCTGAACCTTACATATAAAAACTGTTTTATACTCAGTGGTGGTAGCCATGGCCCAGCTGATGCTGCATTTTACCCTGGCACTTTACAGGAAAATCGTGTCCCAGTCCCAATGTGCTATCATGTATGGGGTGCATCACAGTAACTTGAAGGCCTCAGCCCTTCGTTTTCTCAAGGTCTCCATCTTCAGGAGCCACCGCACATAACTTAAAGGACATGCAGTTAGTTTCCACAAGCAACAGTTTATTGGACAGTTGAAGTTCATCAGATTGTAACACGCAGTATTGGGCACAATTCTCTTTTCTTACTTCCTTAGTAAAGCATGCAGTATCGTTATCCATTCCTCCTGGGCAATCCCCAGGTTCAGCTCCTGGGATTTGTCGTCCAGTCCTGCAGTCCTTTACCTTCCCTTCTCGCGGTTCCACATCCATCGTCCCCTGTACGCCAGAGGATAAGGCACTCTCCACAGTACTAATACCAAGCACTGAGCTTTGGACATTGCAGGAATGTCCTCAAGAGATTCTACTAAGGCCTCCCACTGAAATACAGCACAAAAGTGGATTAAATACCCACAAATTCTCACGATACAGAGTAGCAAATCAGCAATAGAGAAATAACATAAAACATAACTTTTAATAATTGATGTAAAAGCTACCAAAGATAGTAGTGCAAGTAAATCACTAAATCAAATGCCACAAATCATAATGGAGGTAACTGGATAAGTCTCTGTAACAGATTACTACCAATATATACATGTGGCTATTCCAAGTCCAAAATTTTGAGAGATTGGACCAAAAAGATACTTGGACTAAACCAGTGCAAAAAAGGCCAAGTAAAAAATGAACAGTTTCCTTATCAGAGGAACTAAAGAGACCTCTACCCTGTAAAGGTTATCAAGGAATATGCCTATTCATGTATATAACAAAGACATCATAATAATAAAGCCATCAACATAATGTGAAAAGGAAAGATCTCACCACATGAAGATGGAGGATGTCCAGGATCAGATGTCCCATCAGAGTCATATCAGGTCAGGAAGAAAAGGGGGTTCACCCTATACAAGCCCTGTTTGAGCTACAAATACTGACACCTATGACTCCCGCCCTAACAAGGGCAGTCCACATCTAATCCCTATAAACCATAGCCCTACAAAGTCCCTGTGCATCCCGACGCGTTTCGTCACTTAATGACTCTTCAGGGGACCTATTAGCACAAATTGGGCATCATCACAGAGTATATAGGCTGCCTCCTAAGATGACAATGGAGTGAGGCAGACTGATGAGGAGGGCACTTAAATAAACTGCCAATCAAATAGAACACATCCACCTGAGATGACTTGGAACGCACGCCGTCCACCATTACCCCTTGTGGGACGCAGGCACATGATAAGTGTGTTAATAAGAAACGCCCACCTCCTATACCAAGCAATAGTGTGTAAACACCGGCGTATCCCACGGCAAAGGCCGCCCTATTTCCGGTTGCGTCATACTGCCCAAAAGCAAAATGGCCGCCGCACTTCCGGTCATGCGCACTCATCGGTGCCAGCAAGAAAAATGGCCGCCACACTTCCGGTCATGCGCACTCATGTTTAAGCAGTGCCAGCAGGGCGGAAGTAAAGCATGCGACAAAGGTCGCAATACTGCTAGAAGGCAATATCGTCATGCGCGCTTTAATCAGTCCGTGAGCCGATATTAAACAAACGGATGGACAGATCATTCATCTCTAAAAGGCCTCAACCACCAAAATGATTGCGAAAAATAGTACCCAACAACCTAAATCATGGGATGGATATTGTCCCAATCAGAAGGCCTCAAGAGAGCATTGCCAGAATCAAAAATAAAAAAAGGTGGAAAATAACAAAAATTCAAACTCAGAATATAAAGGTAGCAAACACATATATAAAAAAGGGGGTATTTTACAGTATATACAAAGGAAATAATAAAAAACACACATATCAAACCCTAGATATAGCAGCCAAAATTGAGTTGGTCATTAAGCCCTCTTGGGGTCATGGTGTTCAAACAAAAGATCCACTTAGTCTCTTTTTGTAGAATGATGCGATCCCAATTACCACCCCTTGGTGGTTTTTTTACCCTTTCAATCCCCAGAAATTGGATGGAATTAACATTCCCTCCTTGACACTGATTAATGTGGCGTGAAATAGGGGTATCTCTCTTATGGATAATGTCTCCAATATGTTCCCCAATCCTACGTTTGAATTCCCTAATGGTTTTACCCACATATTCTTTGCCACATGTACATGTGGCCTTATAAATAACTCCCTTGCTGCTACAATTAATAAATTCCCTAATTTGATATGCCTGTCCTGTAACATTACTGACAAAGCCAGCACCAGGGGAAATGTGGGAACAAGCAACGCAGTGGCCACATCTAAAGCAACCATTCACATTGGTGGGCAACCAAGTTGTACGGGAAGGTCTGGTGAAATGACTGTTGACCAGCCGATCCTTCAATGAACGGCCTTTCTTGTACGTGATTAGAGGTCGTATCGAAAGTTCTCCTCCAACATCCTTATCCATTAATAACACAGGCCAATGTTTGGCCAGGATAGCACGTACATCACTTGCTCCATTATCAAAAGTGGTAATCAACCTCATTTCACCTTTATTTTCAACTCTGGGTCTGGGTTTAAGGAGTTCCATTCTGTTTTTACCCTTAGCATGTTTGTAGGCACGTTTCAAAACATCAAGAGGATAACCCCTATCCAAAAATCTGTCTCTGAGTTCTCTCGCCTGTCTCTCAAAAGATTCATCTGTAGAGAAATTTCTACGTATCCTGAGGTATTGACCCTTAGGTACTCCACGTTTAAGATGTATAGGGTGACTGCTGTCCCACCTCAACAAAGAGTTAGTAGCCGTGGGTTTCCTGTAAGTGCAGGTGGTAATAGTGCCATCATTTTTCCTCTCAATCAATATATCAAGAAAGGACAATGAAAACGGGTCAATCACAGAAGTAAAAAATAGACCACACTCATTGTGATTCAGTGTATCTACAAATACAGAAAAACTATCCTTAGAACCCTTCCACAAAATCAGGATGTCATCAATATATCGAACCCACAGCTCGATTCGTCCCATGACATCCAAGCCACTCCTGAAGACCTGGGTCTCCTCCCACCAGCCCAGGAACAAATTAGCATATGCCGGGGCACATGGACTCCCCATAGCGGTGCCCCTGAGCTGGTGGTAGATCTTATGATCAAACAAGAAGAAATTCTTAGTGAGACAGAAACGAAGTAGTTTGATGACAAACTCGCTGTGGGCCCGGTATTGACATCCTCTGGTGTTCAGGAAATATAACACAGCTTCAAGCCCCTTATCGTGAGGTATGGAAGTGTAAAGCGCCTCCACATCAATACTACCCAGATTAACCTCAGGATCAACACATAATCCCTCTATTCTCCGAAGAAGATCAGGGGTATCCTGCACGAAGGATCGTAAAGAGGCGACGAAGGGTTTCAGGACACGATCTAAATAAATGCCAATGTTGTGGCTAATACTGCCCATTCCTGACACAATAGGTCTCCCCTTTAAAGGGGAAAGACCCTTGTGTAATTTCGGTAGGCAGTAAAAGGTAGCAACTATTGAATCTTTAGGCATTAAAAAATCAAATTCAGATTTGTCAATAACTCTCATGGATAGACCTTCATCCAAGATGCTTTTAAGTTCAAACAAATAATCAGAGGTAGGGTTATGATCCAAAATCTCATAGCTCACTCTGTCCTCAAGAAGGGTCTCACACATTTTGGAATATTGTATAGAGTCAAGGATGACCACATTGCCACCCTTATCTGAGGGTTTAATGACAATGCGGTCATCCTGCTCAAGCTTATTGATAACTGCCATATCTGTTTTCGTACAATTATACCTGGAAAAGATCTTCTTTCCTTGTAAGGATTTCAAATCTTCTGTAACCAAGTTTTCAAAAATATCTATAGCAGACACATCTCCAATGGGAGGGGGCATTTTAGTGCTCCTGTTTTTTAAATCAGTAAAGGGACCCCTTCCAAGATCGTTGGGGTTCACTACACCAATACTAGATAACAGGCGTACGTCTGGCAACAAATCAACAGGAATCCCCATATCTATACAGGTACGGTTATCCTGTTGGAGAAAAAACTTTCTCCAACGTACCTTACGTAAAAACAAATTAAGATCTTTTATAGACCGAAACAGATCAAAGTCTGTACTGGGAACAAATGTAAGACCCTTTTGCAAGACCTGTAGTTCTTCACGGTTGAGCACCCTGGAGGACAGATTAACCACTTGTATACCGTGAGCGACCGATGAGGATGCTGAATTAGGGACACGACTGATAGGTAAAGTAATATTAGAATAGTTATCCTCAGGAACGATTCTTATTTCCGTACCGGATGTTGACGGTTCCTTAGAGGATAACTCTGATCTAAAAAATGCGATCCCGCAGTAGTGTCGGATCTATCCAGAGGACCACGATGACCACGGTCTCTAACTCTACCTCTATTCCTCCCCCTATTGCTTCTACCCCTTCCCTCAGTATCAGAGAAGTCAGTATCCGTAGAAGACAAATCAGTTTCAAGATCAATATTGTTAATACGATTACTAATAACCAAATAGGCCTTATTATCCTTAAAATCTTGTGCGTCCCTCAAGTATTGGCGATGTTTACGCTCCTTAAGATGATATTGAAAACGCTCAAGATTAGTTTCTAACTTACTTTCCTTTAAGGAAAAATCAGTCTCCGTAGAGAATTTTTTGGTAACTTCAATTTGATCTCTCAAACGGTCATTCAAAAGACTCAAAGTTTTCTTTTCTTCCTCTAAAAGAAGTTGCATGAGACGAAGGGAACTACTTGTAGCCTCTTTTTCCCATTTGGCAATGAAACTGGGGTTCTTATGTCGTGCTCCTGCAGAAATATTGATTCTTAATCCTCGTGGGACGATACCAGCCTTTAGATAATTTTTGAGGCTCTATACCTCCCACCAGGATATAATCTGGTCACAATATACCTTAGTAAGTTCTTTAAAGGCAACGCTATATGTGGGGAGATACTTTTTCTGTGTGAACGTATGTTCAGAAAATACCTCCTTTGCTTCAGCTAGCCATTGGTCCGTATTTAGACCAGTTGACAAAAAACCTGCCATACCCAAAGAATAATAGAAATACAGCACAAAAGTGGATTAAATACCCACAAATTCTCACGATACAGAGTAGCAAATCAGCAATAGAGAAATAACATAAAACATAACTTTAATTGTAGCAGCAAGGGAGTTATTTATAAGGCCACATGTACATGTGGCAAAGAATATGTGGGTAAAACCATTAGGGAATTCAAACGTAGGATTGGGGAACATATTGGAGACATTATCCATAAGAGAGATACCCCTATTTCACGCCACATTAATCAGTGTCAAGGAGGGAATGTTAATTCCATCCAATTTCTGGGGATTGAAAGGGTAAAAAACCACCAAGGGGTGGTAATTGGGATTGCATCATTCTACAAAAAGAGACTAAGTGGATCTTTTGTTTGAACACCATGACCCCAAGAGGGCTTAATGACCAACTCAATTTTGGCTGCTATATCTAGGGTTTGATATGTGTTTTTTATTATTTCCTTTGTATATACTGTAAAATACCCCCTTTTTTATATATGTGTTTGCTACCTTTATATTCTGAGTTTGAATTTTTGTTATTTTCCACCTTTTTTTATTTTTGATTCTGGCAATGCTCTCTTGAGGCCTTCTGATTGGGACAATATCCATCCCATGATTTAGGTTGTTAGGTACTATTTTTCGCAATCATTTTGGTGGTTGAGGCCTTTTAGAGATGAATGATCTGTCCATCCGCTTGTTTAATATCGGCTCACGGACTGATTAAAGCGCGCATGACGATATTGCCTTCTAGCAGTATTGCAACCTTTGTCGCATGCTTTACTTCCGCCCTGCTGGCACTGCTTAAACATGAGTGCGCATGACCGGAAGTGTGGCGGCCATTTTTCTTGCTGGCACCGATGAGTGCGCATGACCGGAAGTGCGGCGGCCATTTTGCTTTTGGGCAGTATGACGCAACCGGAAATAGGGCGGCCTTTGCCGCGGGATACGCCGGCGTTTACACACTATTGCTTGGTATAGGAGGTGGGCGTTTCTTATTAACACACTTATCATGTGCCTGCGTCCCACAAGGGGTAATGGTGGACGGCGTGCGTTCCAAGTCATCTCAGGTGGATGTGTTCTATTTGATTGGCAGTTTATTTAAGTGCCCTCCTCATCAGTCTGCCTCACTCCTTTGTCATCTTAGGAGGCAGCCTATATACTCTGTGATGATGCCCAATTTGTGCTAATAGGTCCCCTGAAGAGTCATTAAGTGACGAAACGCGTCGGGATGCACAGGGACTTTGTAGGGCTATGGTTTATAGGGATTAGATGTGGACTGCCCTTGTTAGGGCGGGAGTCATGTGTGTCAGTATTTGTAGCTCAAACAGGGCTTGTATAGGGTGAACCCCCTTTTCTTCCTGACCTGATATGACTCTGATGGGACATCTGATCCTGGACATCCTCCATCTTCATGTGGTGAGATCTTTCCTTTTCACATTATGTTGATGGCTTTATTATTATGATGTCTTTGTTATATACATGAATAGGCATATTCCTTGATAACCTTTACAGGATAGAGGTCTCTTTAGTTCCTCTGATAAGGAAACTGTTCATTTTTTACTTGGCCTTTTTTGCACTGTTTTAGTCCAAGTATCTTTTTGGTCCAATCTCTCAAAATTTTGGACTTGGAATAGCCACATGTATATATTGGTAGTAATCTGTTACAGAGACTTATCCAGTTACCTCCATTATGATTTGTGGCATTTGATTTAGTGATTTACTTGCACTACTATCTTTGGTAGCTTTTACATCAATTATTAAAAGTTATGTTTTATGTTATTTCTCTATTGCTGATTTGCTAAGGCCTCCCACTGCCATGATCGATACTTTTTGACACTAGCAGCCCACTACACTTGAACTTGACCTTTGCTACTGTACTTCCTAATCTAACAGGAAGTTAACGCTTTTCACTAGCACCCTGGCAAAGCTCCCAACCGTCTCGGATTTGGCAGGACAGTCCCGTTTTTGATTGCATGTCCCGCTGTCCCAGGCGGGAGCTTATTTTTCCCGCATTTCACTGAGCCGCACCCCCCCATGCACCGACCCCATCCATCCTCGCCCTCCCAGACAGACCCACCGGCCACCGCAGCCCCACAGTGATGAATCCCAGCAATGACATCGCCGATCGCTGGGCTGTTCAGTGCGCACAGGACCTGTGATGAGGTCACAGGAGGGGAGGAGTCAGGGGTCACATGATCAGGGTGACCCCTGACTCCTCCCCTCCTGTGACCTTATCACAGGTCCTGTGCACACAGCCCTCAGTTTCTGAAGGCTCTGCTGTGCTGGTTGTCATGGTGCTGGATGAGGGGATGTTTATGTGTGGGGTCAGGAGGGGTTTTCAGTGTGGATGTTGCAGAGCTGCACGTGTACAAAGTGGACGGCGCAGAGACTAGCATGTACGAGGTGTACGGAGCAGAGCCACGCATGTAAGGGGTGTTCGGAGCTGAGCCACGCATGTACGAGGTGTATGGAGCAGAGCCACGCGAGTACGAGGTGTACGGAGCAGAGCCGCGCGAGTACGAGGTGTACAGAGGAAAGCCGCACGTGTACGAGGTGTACGGAGCAGAGCCACATGTGTACGAGATGCATGGAGCAGAGCCGAGCGTGTACGAGGTGTACGGAGCAGAGCCGCATGTGTACGAGGTGTACGGAGCGGAGCCGTGTATGTACGAGGTGTGCGGAGCGGAGTCATGTGTACGAGGTGTACGGAGCGGAGCCGCGTGTGTATGAGGTGTGCGGAGTGGAGCTGCGTGTGTACGAGGCGTACGGAGCGGAGCCGCGTGTGTACAAGGTGTACGGAGCGAAGCCGCGTGTGTACGAGGTGTGCGGAGCAGAGCCGTGTGTACGAGGTGTAGGGAGCGGAGTTGCGTGTGTACGAGGTGTACGGAGCGGAGTCGTGTGTGTATGAGGTGTGTGGAGCTGTGTGTACGAGGTGTACGGAGCAGAGCCGCACGAGTACGAGGTGTACGGAGCGGAGCTACGTGTGTACGAGATGTGCAGAATGGAGCCGTGTGTGTACGAGGTGTGCAGAGTCGCGTGTGTACGAGGTGAGCGGAGCCGCGTGTATTCGAGGTGTATGGAGTGGAGCCGCATGTGGAGGTATACGGAGCGGAGCCGTGTTTGTATGAGGTGTATGTAGCGGAGCCCTGTGTATACTAAGTGTACGGAGCTGAGCCGTGTGTTTACGGAGCGGAGCCGCATGTGTACAAGGTGTATGGAGCAGAACCGCGTGTGTATGAAGTGTTTGGAGCAAAGTCGCATACGTACAAGGTTTACGGAGTGCAGCCATGTATGTACAAGCTGTACAGAGCGTGGCCGCGTGTGTACAAGGTGTACGGAGCAGAGTCGCATGTGTACGAGGTTTATGGAGTGGAGCCGTGTGTGAGGTGTACGCAGCTGAACCGTGTGTGTACGAGGCATACAAAGCGGAACCGTGTGTGTATGAGGGACAGTCCCAATTTTGAGAGTTTGCCCCGGCCGGGAGCTTACTTTTCCCTTGGACACAGGAGTACACGGCGGAGCCCCAAAGAGCACTTTAAAATTCACACGTGACGCTCCACCGGAAGCGAGGTGCTAGAAGCTGACCGGAAATGAGGTAATTTTGGGAGGAGATTGTGACGGAACCATGGAGGCACTTCAGGAAATGCTTCAGATCCATCACCGTGTCCTCCTCCGATAGCGCGTACAGCGGGATCGCCTTGAACTTGGGGATGCCGGCTATGTGAGTGGATCATGATATGTGCTGCTATAGTATCTTTATAGAATCTTTCTCTCTGTTTCTTTCTTTCTCTCTCTAATCTTTCCTTCATTCCTCTCTTTCTTTCTCTCTGTTCTTTCTTTCTTTCCCCTCTTCCTTTCTCTCTTTCTTTCTCTCTCTAATCTTTCTTTCTCTCTGGTCTTTCTTTCTTTCCTCTCTTTCTCTGTTCTTTCTTTCTTTCTTTCCCCTCTTCCTTTCTCTCTCTGTTCTTTCTTTTGCTCTGTTCTTTCTTTCCCCTTTCTTTCTCTGTTCTTTATTTCTTCCCCCTCTTTCTTTCTCTAATCTTTCTTTCTCTCTCTGTTCTTTCTGTTCGTTCTTTCTCTCTCTTTGTTCTTTGTTTCTCTCTCTGTTCTTCCTTTCTCTCTCTATGTTCTTTCCTCTCTTTCTCTGTTCTTTCTTTCTCACTGTTCTTTCTTTCCTTCCCCTCTTTCTTTCTCTTTCTCTGTTCTTTTGCTCTGTTCTTTCTTTCCCCTTTCTTTCTCTCTAAACTTTCTTTCTCTCTCTGTTCTTTCTTTCTCTCTGTTCTTCCTTTCTTTCTCTCTGTTCTTTCTTTCCCTCTCTGTTCTCTTTCTTTCCCTTTTCTTTCCCCTCTTTCTTTTTCTTTCTTTGTTCTTTCTTTCTTTCCCCTCTTTCTCTTTCTTTCTTTCTCTTTCTTTCTGTTCTTTCTTTCACCTCTTTCTTTCCCTCTCTGTTATGATGAGTCACAGAAGGAGGAAAAAACAAAATACCAGCTAAGTCCAGAAAAACCAGAGAGGTTGGCAGCTATCGGATTGCAGACCCCTGAACCTATCCACAACAACTAGCAGTAGCCGTGGGGGGTTCCTACGGTGCCCTAGACCCCTCGATCACAGCCGGAGAGCTACATAGCCTAAAGACAGAAAGGGGAAAAACTAAACTGCCCCAGAGCAGACCCCAAAGCAATAGGCAGCCCCCAACATATAATGACGGTGAAGCAAGATGAAAACACTAACACAGATAGAAAGATAGGTTGAGCAAATGATGGGGCCCAAGCTAACTAAAATAGGACAGGATAGGAAAGCTGCTGTCTGCCATCCGCAAAAACCCTATCAAAATGAGCCAACCGACTGATAGGAAAAACAGGCCCTGAAGTCGCTAGGCTTGAAAAGACTATATCAGCACTCAGGTATATTCTGAAGACAGAGCAAAAGATCAACAGATCAGAGACAAAAATGGAATTCAGCTCACCCCCGGCCGGGGATGGCAGAACTCCCAAAAAACAAGGCAAAACAAAAACAAAACTGAATAGTACAAAGCAGAGCAGAAAAACTTAGCTTTGAGATGCAGGAATCAGACTGGTCTCCAAGAATCCAGCAGGAAAATCACCAGCCAGGAAGAAGGGCGTCGGCAGCCTTATATCCAGTCCTCAATTCCAGCCACCCAGTTATCATCTAGCTGCCCAGGTGTTTGGTAATCAGTCTCACTACCTTCCTTCACCAGAGGAGGGAGTTCATCAGACCTCAATGATGAAGGGAAAAATGAACTCACAACATCTCTCTCTCCCTGTCTGTTCTTTCTTTCTCCTCTTTCTTTCTTTCTTTCTGACTTTTCTTTCTTTCCCCTTTCTTTTTTTTCTATCTCTATCTGTTCCTTTTTTCTGTTCCCTTTTTCTCTCTGTTCTTCCTTTCTTTCTCTCTGTTTCTTTCTTCTTTCTTTCTCCCCTTTCTCTCTCTCTCTCCTTTCTCTCTCTGTTTTCTTTTTTCTCTCTCTGTTCTTTCTTTTCCTCTGTACCAGTCAGTGTGGCCACAGTACCAGCCAATGTGCCCTCAGTACCAGTCAGTGTGATCAGGAGTGCTAAATGGGTGTGTTTGGGGCATGGACATGGGTGTGACTAGATGTGAAAAGGGGGGTGTGGTTGGGGGCGTGGCCTAAAATTTGCCGCAGCCTTTGTTCCTCTTTCCCTTCTTCAAAAGTTGGGAGGTATGCCCTGGCTATATATACATATACACAATAGATATCAAAAGTCTGCACACCTGTCATGAGTGTGCCACAACTGGCTGGTAACAGTGGAGCAACTGGGATCAGAAGATCACTTAGATTAGTTGATAACAGGTCCTCTTTGGGGGTTTTTCTTTTGCTAAGGAAGGGGTTAAGAGTCCTTGGTTTAAGTCTGCTGAGATTCCATCTGGCTTTGGTTTTAGCTGCTGCTTATTGATACACTCCCCCTTCACTATTTAAAGGGAACCTGTCACCATTTTTGTGTCATACCAGCTAAAAATATCATCTTACTCAGCATCTGCTATGCAATTTCTAAATACTTATCTAACACCCTGACTTGCCCTATACAGTGCTGAAAACCTTTTTGATTTCTCCCTTGTATTTTAATAGGGTCCGTCTGGTTTGATGGGTGTGTCTTCGGGCCACTCCACCAATCCCCCAGCTGCTGCTCGCTGTCCTGGATGTGGATGACGCCTCCTACTCCATCCTCATCACCGTGAGAAATTTTTGCACCTGCGCAGATAGTGTTTCACGCTTGCACAGTATGCTTTGCCCAACTGCAAGCACAGCGGAAAAGTAGAAGTGTGCATGCCCCTGCAAACGTATTTCTCGTACATGGAAGTAGTTCCAGTACATGCGTGACAATGCTCACCCATAATCTCTAGAAATCAATTGAGAAACAGACTGAAATTATTTTGAGGGGAAAAATAAAAACAGCAATACTAAAATAATGTGGTTGCAGAAGTGTGAACACCCTATTATAATTGGGGATGTGGTTGTGTTCAGAATTATCACATTTAAGTTCATGTTAAATAGTAGTTACTACACAGCTGCCATCATGTAAAGTGACCCTGATTAACCCCATACTGTATAAAGTTTAACACTTCTAGTAGGGTTTTCCTGACTTTTACTTAGTTGTATTTTACAGCATAGGCCATGGTCTGTAAAAAGCTTACAACACAGCAAAGGGATCACATTGTTGAAAGTCAGGAGAATGGTTCAAAAAATTCCAAGGCATTATACAGTGGGGAAAAAAAGTATTTAGTCAGTCAGCAATAGTGCAAGTTCCACCACTTAAAAAGATGAGAGGCGTCTGTAATTTACATCATAGGTAGACCTCAACTATGGGAGACAAACTGAGAAAAAAAATTCCAGAAAATCACATTGTCTGTTTTTTTTTCATTTTATTTGCATATTATGGTGGAAAATAAGTATTTGGTCAGAAACAAGCAATCAAGATTTCTGGCTCTCACAGACCTGTAACTTCTTCTTTAAGAGTCTCCTCTTTCCTCCACTCATTACCTGTAGTAATGGCACCTGTTTAAACTTGTTATCAGTATAAAAAGACACCTGTGCACACCCTCAAACAGTCTGACTCCAAACTCCACTATGGTGAAGACCAAAGAGCTGTCAAAGGACACCAGAAACAAAATTGTAGCCCTGCACCAGGCTGGGAAGACTGAATCTGCAATAGCCAACCAGCTTGGAGTGAAGAAATCAACTGTGGGAGCAATAATTAGAAAATGGAAGACATACAAGACCACTGATAATCTCCCTCGATCTGGTGCTCCACGCAAAATCCCACCCCGTGGGGTCAGAATGATCACAAGAACGGTGAGCAAAAATCCCAGAACCACACGGGGGGACCTAGTGAATGAACTGCAGAGAGCTGGGACCAATGTAACAAGGCCTACCATAAGTAACACACTACGCCACCATGGACTCAGATCCTGCAGTGCCAGACGTGTCCCACTGCTTAAGCCTGTACATGTCCGGGCCCGTCTGAAGTTTGCTAGAGAGCATTTGGATGATCCAGAGGAGTTTTGGGAGAATGTCCTATGGTCTGATGAAACCAAACTGGAACTGTTTGGTAGAAACACAACTTGTCGTGTTTGGAGGAAAAAGAATACTGAGTTGCATCCATCAAACACCATACCTACTGTAAAGCATGGTGGTGGAAACATCATGCTTTGGGGCTGTTTCTCTGCAAAGGGGCCAGGACGACTGATCCGGGTACATGAAAGAATGAATGGGGCCATGTATCGTGAGATTTTGAGTGCAAACCTCCTTCCATCAGCAAGGGCATTGAAGATGAAACGTGGCTGGGTCTTTCAACATGACAATGATCCAAAGCACACCGCCAGGGCAACGAAGGAGTGGCTTCGTAAGAAGCATTTCAA
The DNA here is from genome assembly GCF_039654945.1 of Dendrobates tinctorius. NCBI lineage: Eukaryota > Metazoa > Chordata > Amphibia > Anura > Dendrobatidae > Dendrobates > Dendrobates tinctorius. The sequence goes on along the minus strand of NW_027361741.1, from coordinate 26,119,742 downwards.
GGTCCTGGAGTGGCCTAGCCAGTCTCCAGATCTCAACCCTATAGAAAACCTTTGGAGGGAGTTGAAAGTCCGTGTTGCCAAGCGAAAAGCCAAAAACATCACTGCTCTAGAGGAGATCTGCATGGAGGAATGGGCCAACATACCAACAACAGTGTGTGGCAACCTTGTGAAGACTTACAGAAAACGTTTGACCTCTGTCATTGCCAACAAAGCATATATCACAAAGTATTGAGATGAAATTTTGTTTCTGACCAAATACTTATTTTCCACCATAATATGCAAATAAAATGAAAAAAAAACAGACAATGTGATTTTCTGGATTTTTTTTTCTAAGTTTGTCTCCCATAGTTGAGGTCTACCTATGATGTAAATTACAGACGCCTCTCATCTTTTTAAGTGGTGGAACTTGCAGTATTGCTGACTGACTAAATACTTTTTTTCCCCACTGTATATACATTGGAACGCTGAAAAGACAGTCATCAACAAGTGACTTAAAGTTGTCACAACGCTGACATTACGTAGAACTGCATGATAATGGAAAACTGACCAAACAAAGAGCTAGTCTGCACTAGTGCATAAAAAAACAACTAACATAGTAAATAAAATAAAGCAAAGGTTGCACTCAATTGCACTAAAGCATATCAGTGTGTGATACATGAAGTGTGAGTAGCATAATGGCTTTTGGAAATGAAAAAACACATGAGCTCCAGCAACCTTCCAGAGGGCGATGGATAGAATCCTTGCACCTCATAAGCTATACGCTGCCGCATACCTGGATGATATCGTCATCTTTACCCCGGACTGGGAGACTCACCTGGAAAAGGTCCAAGCAGTGTTTGACGCTCTAAGAGAGGCGGGGTTTACAATAAACCCGAAGAAGTGTGCCTTGGGGAGAGAAGAAGCCAAGTACCTCGGATATGTAGTGGGGCGTGGCGAGATCAAACCCCAAATCAATAAAGTGGAGGCAATTCAAACATGGCCGAGACCTCTGTCAAAGAAGCAAGTTAAAGCCTTCCTGGGGATTGTGGGATATTACAGGAGGTTTATCCCAAACTTCGCCACAATGGCTGCACCTCTAACTGATCTGCTTAAAGGGACAAAGTCAGTGATGGTCAGCTGGTCCGAAGAAGCAGAGTCAGCCTTCCAAGAAATGAAGGGAGCTCTTTGTAAGCAGCCCGTTTTGGTGGCCCCAGACTTTAAACGTGAATTTGTCCTCCAGACAGATGCCTCAGATGTCGGGGTAGGAGCTGTCCTTTCCCAAGAGATACGTGGGGAGGAGCATCCTGTTCTCTACTTGAATAGGAAGTTGACTTCTTGTGAGAGAAATTACTCAGTTGTAGAGAAGGAGTGTTTGGCCATAAAATGGGCAGTGGACACATTACGGTACTACCTGGTGGGACGGAAGTTTAGGTTAATATCCGACCATGCCCCACTCAGGTGGATGAGGGAAACCAAGGGCAAGAATGCTAGGGTCACCCGCTGGTTCTTAGCCCTACAAGACTTCAGTTTCCATGTAGATCATAGGGCCGGGAAGCTACATGGGAATGCCGATGCCCTCTCCAGAATCCCTTGCCTGGTAGGTGAAAGTGCCAAGCCCCACGGCTTTAGGCAGAGGGGGGAGGTATGTGGCAGGGCTAAGGGTCGTTTAATTGATGGGAGATATGTGTCTCATAAATGGCTTATCTCCATAATGTAAGGCAGAAGTAAAGCATACCAGATATTGTTATTGTTTTTGTTTGAAGGACCTGTGGTGAGGTCACAGTCATGTGACCAGTCAGCTGCTGGGAACGTGGGTGTGGCTACAGCCTTATAATGTGGCCTGCTCCTGAACCAAGGAGTTGTGTGTGGGGAGGACTACACCTCCCAGCATGTGCTGAGACTCGCGGTCTGAGTCTGCAACCACGAAGGTTTATGTTTTGTTTGCCTAAGCTAGAGGCTATTTTTGGTGATACGCTGCTTTATGGTTTATGACAGAAATAAACCTCATGAACTTTGGAAGAACCGGTCTCCTGATTGTCTCCCGCTGCACCTGAGCGAGTCACATCCCCACAGTACATACAAAATCACCAAGGTGCTTGTAAACATCATCCGTCTGGAATATCAGAGAAGCAACACCAAGACAGAGAACCCTTGGGAAATTCACAACACTGCATGGGCGTCCCCACTTTTACAGGTATCACAACACTGTACACATACAGGTACCCAAGTTTCTGCTTCTATCTTAGTCATGTTTCTCTGCCCTTATATAGTGATTTACACTATGTAGTAACTCTGGTTTCACCCGGCCCTTCCAGTGGCCAGCTTTCAAGATAAGATGAAACAGAGACACCAGGCAAACATCAAACGATGGGCCATAAACCCTTAGAATATAAAAGCCCACAAGGATTAGATAAAACCAACACAGACAGAGGTTAAATAAACCTTCATGTTTTACTAAAACAAACAGAGAAACATAGTACTGTTTGTGAGGTACAAGCTTTTCAGACAATAAGTAAACAGTTCTCAAGATTGTGTCCCTATGAGCATCGTCTGTCTGTAAGGCTATGTGCCCACGTTGCGTGTTAAAACGCACACTGAAAACCGGACTCCTTCCCAGAAATCGCTGATTTTTCTGCGCGATTTCACCGCGATTTTACGACGATTCTGTTCGCGATTTTGCCGCGATTTTCTCAAGCACTTTCCAAGCGATTTGAAGCATCGCTTGGAAAGTGATTGACAGGTTGGTCACACTCGTCAAACATAGTGTTTGACAAGTGTGACCAGCTTTTTACTATTGAGGCCGCCTATGTAGCATCAATAGTAAAAGATAGGATGTTAAAATGCTAAAAAAAAAATCGGTGTATATTTACCTTCCGGCGTCCCGCGCTGCCATCCCGGGCCACAGCGTTCCCACTAATGCCTTGCGAGACCTGTGATGACGTTGGTCTCGCGTTACTATAGCGATCTCGCGAGACCACGTCATCACTGGACCTTGCCGCAGGGCATTACTGAGAACGCTTAGGCCGGGAATGCAGCGCGGGACGTCGGAAGGTAAATATACCCCGATTTTTTATTCTTTTTTTTACAGGGGTATGGTACCCAGGGCCTGGAGGACAGTCTCCTCTCCTCCACACCGTGGGTACCATCCGCACATGAGACGCTTAACTTCCCGCATGGTGGGCATAGCCACATGCGGGAAGTAAGCGATTCTCATGCATTCCTATGGGTGCAGAATCACGGCAATTCTTTGCGATTCCGCACAAAAGAATGACCATGCTGCGATTTTTTCCGCGATGCGTTTCCACCACGGAAAAAAGCGCAGCAATAGCACAGCATGTGTGGAATGCCATAGGAATGCATGGGGGGGCGTTCTGTACACGATTTTTAAACGTTTTCGCAGCGTTTTCGTGCCGAAAATCGCTGCAAAAACGCTTAAAAATCTCATCGTGGGCACACAGCCTAAATGTATGACCAGTAATGCTGCTCTGTCTTGGTCTGAATGCATTCAATATGGACTCAAAATATCCATTTTTCTACTCACTCTACACTGTTACGTTTTTCTACCAAAAGCTCAGTGGTCGCTTTGATGAATGCAATTTCAGTGGAATGTAGGGGGCGGAAGCCGGACTGTGATGGATCTAGGTGAGAGTGAGTGGAGAGGTAACGGGTCAAGAGTTTAGAGATGAAAGGGAGATTGGAGATTGGTCTGTAGTTATTTGTGCATGGTGGATCGAGAGAGGGTTTTTTTTTTTTAAATAATGGAGCAATGATAGAGAGTTTGAAGGAAAAGAGGAAAATACCAGAGGAGAGGTAGAGATTAAGGATTGTAGTTAGGTGAGTAGTGAAGACTGGAGAGAGAGACTGAAGGAGATGTGAGGGAATGGGGTCAATAGTGCATGTAGTAGGATGAGAAGAAGAGAGGAGCCTGGAGGCTTCTTCTGTGATGGCATCGAATGTGGAGAGTGAGCCAGGGGAGGTGCAGGGAGAGATGGGAGTCACTGCACATGGTGACTGAGAACGGTTTTCCTGACTAATTTTCTCTATTTTGCCTGTGAAGTGTGAGGCCAGATCATCAGCATAAATGTCTGTGGTACGTGCCAGTATAATAGTACAGAAAAGCTTTGATGCTGTGCTTGAAAATGGAATGGCTTTTTTTTCATGCATTTTTTTCATAAGAAACCTATAGAGAAAAAATGCATCAAAACCACAGCAGCGTCTTTAGACCACAGAGGGCGAAAATTTCATGGAATTACATCCACTTTGCTCGGAAATTTAGACCTTGTTCACATCGGGGAGGGAATATACTGCGTGTTTTATGTTCCTTTTATGCAAAAAAAATTCTGCTGTTTTACTGTCCAAACAAAGTGGAAGCGATTTTACGTAAACTGCGCCCCCTGTGGTCTACAGACACGACTGAACTGTGAGGTTTCGGTGCTTTTTCTCTCTCTCGTCTTCTATGTGGAGCCTAAAAAAGCGCATGTAAAAAGCTGCAGTTACTTTATTAAATGCAGAATCAAAGCTTTTCTGTACTATAAAAAACACGTAAAGTGTGACTTCACATCTGCACGAAAAACACATCAAATATGGGGGAAGAAAAGGGAGAAGACTGGTACTGTGCAGTTTGGTGCAGAAAAAGAAAAAACACAGTATTTCTGCAACGTGTGAACACAGACTCACAGACAAAGGTGACTTGACGGACGAACTTGACTGAAGGGAGAAGCGATGGTTTGTGCACTGTAGATTGACATTTAGAATAATAGAAGGGAAACAGCTGGGGGAAAGTGGAATAGGAGTGCAGTACCTAGATTTGACCACAAGATGGCAGGGGGAGCGTGAGAACAAGACTTGTCAGCAGCTTAGGACTAAGAAACCGCTTAGTCATGGGGAGCGGGGAGATAGGAACCCAGGAGGGAAAGATGGGTGGAGATAAATAGGGGATAAATAGGACAGGACAGGATTCCAGTCAAGTCTAGTCCCGGGAGGAGCTCAGGAGGAGAAGACTCAGTACGGAGGCCTGACAACGGTGGAGAGCTCGACCAGGGGACTGATAGGAAGAGACAGTCAGTGGGGTGGCCTTGACCAAAAGAATCGCAGGACAGACGAGGCCCCGGGGGTACCGATTGGACGACGACCTCGGACAGGTGAAGCGCTGGCGGTAGATAGGTCTAGTACAGCCTCAGCGAAAGATCCGCGAGGAACGTCACTACAACAGAAGGAAGGTGAAGGTACCCGGGCCTGAATATGGAGAGCTGTAAAGGAGCTGCAATGTATGGCTACGGTCGTCAGGAGGACGGCCAATAAACTCGGACCTGTTGCAACTAAAATCTGCCTCCGTCTCATGTCTGTGTGGTCTGATCGCGGTAAGCAGTGGACCACCCCCCAATCTGGCCCGTACTACATTGTGATGAGAACGTTTTCGCGGCACCGACTGTGAATGAAGGAACATACAGCCGCGTCAGGGACGCCTGAAGGATAGAGATTCACTGCCTCCTGCCCTAGCACCAGGTACCACTGATCTAGATACCTGACCGGAGTCCCGTGATGCCATCCGCTCATCTCTAGTCCTAACTGTCCCGGATACAGCGGACAGTACCGCTTTGGGTCTGTGTCCTGCAGTCTTGGGGGTCTGCTGAATGACCCTCACTGTCTCATCACACAAGTTTACTGAGGTTCTCACTGGCGAGCTCTGAGTGCTGGCAGCCTGCGTTATTATCTGGTTAGTATCACACCTTCATCACATGCACAAGTATTCATCATTGCCTCCATTTTTACACACAGACTTGTGCTGTCCCTTTAACTCCAGGCAGCATAATCGCTAGAGGAGCGCCCGATCAGGCACAGGCTCGAACTGCGGGATCCCTGGGAAGTAGCTACAAGCAATACCTGGCACACATCGGCGCTCTGACAAATGTCTCGGACCCGGCCAATCAGCGCTCTGTGGGCGGGGCTTCCAAACCCCGGGCAGTTCTGTGCATCCAATGGGCGAGTGCGTAGGCGTGGTTTTGCACATTCTGGGGGGCGTGGTTTAAGATGGTCACAGCCCTCCCGGAAAGCGTCGTGTGACGTCGGTGCCGCACAGGAGCTGCGGCAATCGCTGCGGACTAGAATGGTGCTAATCAAGGAATTGTGAGTGCGGGCAGCGGGTGGTGGCGGGAGCGGGGCCTGCGCGCCGGGAGGAGGCTTATCGCTATCAGGGAGGAGAAGCGCTGCAGCCTCGGTGCTGGGCCTCGGCGGCCGCTTCTTACCGGCCGCTGTGTACTGCAGCCCCTGCCCCGGTGCACTGTGGGTAGTGGCAGCCAGGTGTGATGTCACGGCTTGTGGCAGCTGTGACGTCAGTGGTCACTGGTGGCAGAGGTCATGTTGTGTCGCTGCTGACCGATGACTACGTAACGTTCCGGGAACAGTCCGTGGCCTCTGCCACACACACCACACTCTGTACTTTGTTACCCGTCACAGTCCGCGGCCTCTGCCACACACACACCACACTCTGTACTTTGTTACCCGTCACAGTCCGCGGCCTCTGCCACACACACACCACACTCTGTACTTTGTTACCCGTCACAGTCCGCGGCCTCTGCCACACACACACCACACTCTGTACTTTGTTACCCGTCACAGTCCGCGGCCTCTGCCACACACACACCACACTCTGTACTTTGTTACCCGTCACAGTCCGCGGCCTCTGCCACACACACACCACACTCTGTACTTTGTTACCCGTCACAGTCCGCGGCCTCTGCCACACACACCACACTCTGTACTTTGTTACCCGTCACAGTCCGTGGCCTCTGCCACACACACCACACTCTGTACTTTGTTACCCGTCACAGTCGCGGCCTCTGCCACACACACCACACTCTGTACTTTGTTACCCGTCACAGTCGCGGCCTCTGCCACACACACCACACTCTGTACTTTGTTACCCGTCACAGTCCGCGGCCTCTGCCACACACACACACACACACCACACTCTGTACTTTGTTACATGTCACAGTCCGCGGCCTCTGCCACACACACCACACTCTGTACTTTGTTACATGTCACAGTCCGCGGCCTCTGCCACACACACCACACTCTGTACTTTGTTACCCGTCACAGTCCGCGGCCTCTGCCACACACACCACACTCTGTACTTTGTTACCCGTCACAGTCGCGGCCTCTGCCACACACACCACACTCTGTACTTTGTTACCCGTCACAGTCCGCGGCCTCTGCCACACTCACCACACTCTGTACTTTGTTACCCGTCACAGTCCGCGGCCTCTGCCACACACACCACACTCTCTACTTTGTTACCCGTCACAGTCCGCGGCCTCTGCCACACACACCACACTCTCTACTTTGTTACCCGTCACAGTCCGCGGCCTCTGCCACACACACCACACGCTGTACTTTGTTACCCGTCACAGTCCGCGGCCTCTGCCACACACACCACACTCTACTTTGTTACCCGTCACAGTCCGTGGCCTCTGCCACACACACCACACGCTGTACTTTGTTACCCGTCACAGTCCGCGGCCTCTGCCACACACACCACACTCTGTACTTTGTTACCCGTCACAGTCCGTGGCCTCTGCCACACACACCACACGCTGTACTTTGTTACCCGTCACAGTCCGTGGCCTCTGCCACACACACCACACGCTGTACTTTGTTACCCGTCACAGTCCGCGGCCTCTGCCACACACACCACACTCTCTACTTTGTTACCCGTCACAGTCCGCGGCCTCTGCCACACACACCACACTCTGTACTTTGTTACCCGTCACAGTCCGCGGCCTCTGCCACACACACCACACTCTGTACTTTGTTACCCGTCACAGTCCGCAGCCTCTGCCACACACACCACACTGTACTTTGTTACCCGTCACAGTCCGCGGCCTCTGCCACACACACCACACTCTGTACTTTGTTACCCGTCACAGTCCGCGGCCTCTGCCACACACACCACACTCTGTACTTTGTTACCCGTCACAGTCCGCGGCCTCTGCCACACACACACACACACCACACTCTGTACTTTCAGGTCATTTAATGCCACAATGGTGAAGGAAAACCGCCAACACAGTGTGAACGCCCCCTGGTGACGGCGTGGGACTCTATTACGCCCCGGTGTCAGGATCGTCGTTATACAGCAGTAGGTCAGAGGGTTACACCACCAGATGTTGGGGTGGACATTGGTGCAGCCGCCTGGGGGGGCGCTTCTATCTCCAGGAGGTCTGTTGGACAGTACAGGGCCCATATCGGTGTCCGCCTGGGGTCAGTAATGATCATGTGGCCACCAACGTTGGCCATTTCTAGAGATCATCCTTGCGGAAGAAAAGACTTTACAGACTGATAGACTTGAATAGACGATTCTCACCCGACACGGAAGAGACCGTGGAGCTGTCACCTGAACAGCCCTATTGGATGTCACTGCTGCGAGCGCTGCCTGTCAGCTCACACGTGTCCAGAGACAGCACTGACAGCTGTGTGAACATGACCTAAGGGAATTGTTTTCGTCTTGCCTTTCTTTTTGCTCTGGCAGTTTTGTGCCGACAACCTCACTAAGGCGCGCAATGTTTGGAGAGGCCCAGAGTGAAAGATGCTTATGTTTTGGCTTTTGTTAGTTTAGAGTAAGACGTGGCACCATCTTTTCAGTAAGATTTACAATGTTGCACGTTTAGAGAAAAGATTACACACATTCTGTCCTCCACTAGGGCGCCGGAGTACTATGGCATAGAGAGGTCACAGTTCAAAAAGTCACCAGATGAATGAAGTCTGAATGGCGTGGACGATGACGTGGTCCAGACCTGAATGGCGTGGACGATGACGTGGTCCAGACCTGAATGGCGTGGACGATGACGTGGTCCAGACCTGAATGGCGTGGACGATGACGTGGTCCAGACCTGAATGGCGTGGACGATGACGTGGTCCAGACCTGAATGGCGTGGACGATGACGTGGTCCAGACCTGAATGGCGTGGACGATGACGTGGTCCAGACCTGAATGGCGTGGACGATGACGTGGTCCAGACCTGAATGGCGTGGACGATGACGTGGTCCAGACCTGAATGGCGTGGACGATGACGTGGTCCAGACCTGAATGGCGTGGACGATGACGTGGTCCAGACCTGAATGGCGTGGACGATGACGTGGTCCAGACCTGAATGGCGTGGACGATGACGTGGTCCAGACCTGAATGGCGTGGACGATGACGTGGTCCAGACCTGAATGGCGTGGACGATGACGTGGTCCAGACCTGAATGGCGTGGACGATGACGTGGTCCAGACCTGAATGGCGTGGACGATGACGTGGTCCAGACCTGAATGGCCACATCATCCCGTCAGCCAGAGCCACCGGACTACTCCCCCTAATATCCCACATCATCCCGTCACAGCCACCAGACTACTCCCCTAATATCCCACATCATCTCATCAGCCAGAGCTACCGGACTACTACTCCTAATATCCCACATCATCTCGTCTGCCAGAGCCACCGGATTACTACCCCTAATATCCCACATCATCCCGTCACAGCCGCCAGACTACTCCCCTAATATCCCACATCATCCCATCAGCCAGAGCCACCAGACGGCTATCCCTAATATCCCACATCATCCCGTCAGCCAGAGCAACCGGACTACTACCCCTAATATCCCACATCATCTCATCAGCCAGAGCTACCGGACTACTCCCCCTAATATCCCACATCATCTCGTCACAGCCGCCAGACTACTACCCCTAGTATCCCACATCATCTCATCAGCCAGAGCTACCGGACTACTACCCCTAATATCCCACATCATCTCATCAGCCAGAGCTACCGGACTACTCCCCCTAATATCCCACATCATCTCGTCAGCCAGAGCCACCGGACTACTCCCCCTAATATCCCACATCATCCCGTCACAGCCGCCAGACTACTACCCCTAGTATCCCACATCATCTCGTCAGCCAGAGCCGCCGGACTACTACCCCTAGTATCCCACATCATCCCGTCACAGCCGCCAGACTACCACCCCTAGTATCCCACATCATCCCGTCAGCCAGAGCCACCGGACTACTCCCTAATATCCCACCAGCCAGAGCCACCGGACTACTACCCCTAATATCCCACATTATCTCATCAGCCAGAGCTACCGGACTACTATCCCTAATATCCCACATCATCCAATCAGTCAGAGCAACCGGACTACTACCCCTAATATCCCACATCATCTCGTCAGCCAGAGCCACCGGACTACTACCCCTAGTATCCCACATCATCCCGTCACAGCCACCGGACTACTACCCCTAATATCCCACATCATCTCGTCACAGCCGCCAGACTACTACCCCTAGTATTCCACATCATCTCGTCAGCCAGAGCCACCAGACTACTACCCCTAATATCCCACATCATCCCATCACAGCCGCCAGACTACTCCCCCTAATATCCCACATCATCTCATCAGACAGAGCCATGGGACTACTCCCCCTAATATCCCACATCATCTCGTCAGCCAGAGCTACCGGACTACTACCCCTAATATCCCACATCATCCCGTCACAGCCGCCAGACTACTCCCCCTAATATCCCACATCACCTGACTTGCATGCCAATGATCCCTTTAATAGAGCCTGGGGTCAGAATCAGAGCACTGAGGGATTTGCCCTAACTTCCATATCAGAGATCCCTTTAAGAGGGAAAATGTGCCTATGGGATGGAGGATGTGTGATGGGTATATGGGCACGGGAGGGGGTAATTCATTTCCGTCATGTACTCACTGCTCCTGTCTGGGGGCAGACAATGGCTGGGAGCTTATGTTCCCGGGGATGCTAGATTTCTCCCACGCAGTCAGTGTCTGCTGAGGTGTTGTGGAGTGGAAAAACTCTCTGGTGAAATGAAAGATGCTTAGTGATTGTTTGGTGATACACACATACATTCAATTTTATAAAAATATATGCTTAATTTAGCACATCTTGGGGTGTCCGTGCACTTATAACTGAAGCCTGTCTACATGACTGCTGATAGTTTCCATAGATTTGCAGTATAATTTACACCGATTTCTGGCATAAATTCTAGTAGAAAGAGCTGAATCCTGACAGTGTGCCAATCTTTGTTCACCCAAATATGTTGTCACTTGTCTTCAGGTGCCCACTGTCTGGGGGAGGTGATGTGTTGACATCATGGAGGTCACCGCTGCTGCCAGTGATTGACTGCAGGGGTGAATCTGTGAGCAGAGACTGGCTAGGGGCAGGGAAGTGTTGGCACAGGAGCAGTAGGGGACTGGTAAGGTGAGTATTACTCCTTTTGTTGTGTTACCCCGTAGGAAGCAGTTTGGGGAGATAAGGCTGGGGCTAGACAGCGACCGTGATCCCCACACAGGTTGCATTATCACAAATTCTCTACCGCTTGTCTGTGACTTGCTGCTGTGCGGCTGTTAGAGATTAGATCGTGACTTGCATTGAAGTCTATGGCAATTGTGTCAAACGACAAAAAATCCAACACGTTTGGAAGCATTAGCACCTCTCTGTCCCGGGAGGTCGAAGGGCGCACTCATTAGATGCGATCTGAGTGTAACCCTAAGCCAAAATCATAGCGTTGGAATCCCCTGTAATTATTAGTGGCTTATTTCGGCCTTCGTCTCCCATTAAACTTTACCGGGAGTAGCTGACGGTACTTTTCATAAGTATTTATCCAGACTGTGGCTGATTTATCTTGGTTAATGGCGATCGCATGTATACAAGATGTGTAAATCGGGTGAATTTTAAGGACATTTGCCAAACAGCCCATTCATGGTGGGCACCAGTCTGAAGACTGCCATTGGTATCATGGTGTTTTCTTCTTTGCTCTCCTACGCAGGAAGGATGTCCTTTAAATGTTTAAAGCAATCGATTTGTAACTAGGACATGTGGACATACTTCTAATTTATCTACCAGTTTTCAGAATACTAAGCTCTGTATCATCTCGCGCGCACCAGTGGTTGGCGGCTTTCTGCCTATGCACAGTGTACACAGAAAGCTGCCAATCTGTTGTGAAGGTGGGGGGTATACAGAGATCATGAATAAGGAGGACTACATGGCAGCAGGTTTATTATTATTGTCATGACCATAAAAAAGTGATTTTTAACAAAACTACAGCAAATAGCCCCGTAAGTGACACATCACTGGAATCCGGGATCTCTTTCTCTGCATTAGGCTGCTGTCGGATTAAGTGGCAAAAACCTGGTGACCGATTCCCGTTAAGGTAATTTATAGACTGTAAGCTTGCGAGCAGGGCCCTCATTCCTCTTGGTATCTGTTATAATCTATGTGATTATTGTTATGCTGTAATGTGTATTGCCTGTACAAATCCCCTCTGAAATGTAAAGTGCTGCGGAATATGTCGGCGCTATAAAAATAAAATTTATTATTATTATGTGGCAGCCTTTTATTGCTCCATGTAAAGGTTTACTTACTAAAAAGCAAACAGACCAGGGGGTGTAAAAATTCGCATTTAACTACTTATGACTGTTAATTTACTTCATGGTATAAAAGTGCATGCTGAATTATTGATTGACTTCATGCTTGAAGTTTTGGCAGGTTTCCTCGTAAGCGTTGATTGTTGGTTTTTATTGTTTGCTTTTCTTTACGTGAAAGTCATTCTTGAAGTGGAATAGGTTGGAACTGGGGCGTTCCAGGGGGATTCCCATCTTAATGGGTTGGTCACTATTATTCTGTACTGATTGACCAATATCAGATTGGTGGGGTCTGACACCCAACCCACCTACAGGTCAGCTGTTATCAGCTTTCTCTCCACAATCTGTGTGATGCCCTGCCCTACTGCTGTAGATCTGGGAATAATAGTAACTTCCACCATTGGATGTGTGTAAATAAAATGTTCCTGTGCTGAGATAATCTTAGGCTGGTTTCACATTAGCGTTTTTTTGCGCCGCGCATCGTGCGTGTCCATGCGCATGCGTAGCTATGTTTAACATGGCGTGCGCATGGTCTCGCATTTGCATGCGTTCGCATACGTTTTGGTGCACATGCGTTTTTCAAGGTGGGCGCCTAGGCGCGCCAGACGCAACCTGTTGCATTTTTGGGTCCGCCGAAAGGCGTCAAAAAACCACATGTGCACGCTTGCGCACGGAATGCGACAAAATAACGCATTACAGTCTATGGGAACGCAGGCGTGCGCATGGACATGCGTTCGTCTGCGTTTTAATGCTCATGTGTTTTTGGTGTAAAAATGTGTAGACACTGGTTTTAACCCCTAGAGAACAAATGCATATATAAACGCATGCAGAAATGCATCATGCGTTTTTGCATGCGATTCTATTGCGCATGATGCGCTGCATAAAAAAACGCTAATGTGAAATTAGCCTAATAAATGTGCCCCTGCGGTGTACTGTGTAATGGCCGTGTCTGACCGTAAAGGAACTTGGTCTGCTCATACCACAGCTCCTCTTCCACGATCTATAGATTATAATAAATGTTTGCTTGTGGGACAACCCCTTTAAGGATGCTTTTTTCTGATTTGGCCTTTGTAGACATGGTCGGTATAAAAATCCCCATGTAAGCAGGGGCTGATTTTTCCCCATAGCGCACGCTGCTATTGATAGTTTTGTTCCCATCAGGCCCTTATTTCCTTGTACATGCACGTCGCTCGTTAACGGGCCGACTACTCCTGAGAGGCTCGGCTTTTATGCACTGGAGGAGGTGCACATACTTTGCGTCCGCACCGTTCATCATTTATGGAACTACAGCACTCTGCAGTTTCAAGCAGTCCCATAGACAATGAATGGTGCGGAGGCCGAAAATGCACCTCTCCATTGCGTTCCTATTGTCAGGATCACTGGCGATCCCAGCAGTTACCTTCCTGCGATCAGTAAAGGTTCCCCTCAGGGAATGAGTGTAGATTCTGGGAATATTCCTATTAGCAGTTGTCTCATAGGAAACCTTTATCGTGGCTGCTGTCAACTCCAGTTCCCAAGACTCCGTCAAGGTCGCGTAGTATAACATATCGACTATTTTGAGAACCTGTTACCAGGTTTTTGCTCCTCCATCTGAGAGCAGCATGATATAGGGGTAGAGATTCTGATTCCTGTGCTGTCACTTATTGGGCTGCTTGCTGTAGTTTTGTTACATACACTGTTATTTGCTGGAGGTCTCCAAATTCTCTAGTTTTGTGTACCCCTCCCCCCATCACGTATTGGCAGAAAGCTGGGGTCTTGGAGTGCAGTCTGTGTGATCAGTGTATACATAATGCACCTTTAGAGCCCGTTTCTTGTGTGGCTGCACACTGAGGGTACACATATAGCGTCTTTTCATGTGCACACGTTTATTACCCTTCTTTTTTTTCTCTTCCAGCCGCGTAGTGTTGCCGTGCTCCGTGGAAGAGGTATGCCTCCACTCCCATCCTTCTCCTGTATGTGGTATCATGTAAGGGGAGGCCAGTCATGCAGGATGTGGTCAGGGCTGCCGCCAGATGGAGCAGAGGTTCTTCTTCAGATCATGTAGCGTGGTGTGCTCGCACCTTGATCCGATGGTGGGTTCACGTGGCCACTTTGCGTTTTTGGCCGCGGTTTTCCAAACCCCATTCTGCCCTTCTCTGGATGCCGGTGTAACGAGCCGGCCCCCTGCAGCTGCCTCCAGTTCCTCCAGTGTTCGTCATCTCCCGGTCTGTACCTGATAATTGCTGACACATCACAAAGACATGTCAATCCACTGTGAGCGTGTTTGTGCAGCGCCTTCCAGAGGCTCGCGGTGAGACTTGTCCGTGGCCCAGCCTGTAGTCTGATCTAGTGTTCAGGGCCCCACATCAGATTACGGCCTGATCTGGCCAGCGTGTACTCTTGCATTTCCTGCCATGTGCTTTTCAGCTTGTTTGGCAGGCGTGACATGACCCGTAGGTTGACAAGTTTCCGTATGTGCATCTCCTCTTCTTTTTCCAAGGAGGCTTTTACTGTATTTCCCATTAATTCTTGTGCATCTTTTTTTTATAGAACTCTGTGCTGTGCCTCTGTTATTCCTGCTGGAATTGTATACATAAATTGACAACGGGGGTGTCTCTACATGGTCTGACATTGTCCAATCAGTGCTCGACTTCGTAGGGACAGCCCCTTTGACAAGGGGAAATGGGTGATACTCAATTGTCAATGTATTGGTGCATTTCTAGGATGGACTAAGACACGGCACAGAATTGGGATTTCATTGGGCACAGCAGACGAGCCTGCGGGGTAGCGGGTCCTCTTTAAGCTTTATTCAAGAGCACTTGTGTTTAAAGAGGACCTTTTTAAAGGGGCAAATGTAAGCAGTTTTTGCTCTTAATTTGTCCACTTTCTCCCTGGTTTATTCCTTGTTTTTTTTTTTTTTGGTTTTTTTAACAGATAAAATTAATGCTTGTGCATTAGATTTTTGTATTGGGATAACAATAAATTGCTGTGTTTCCAGTTTATTAAAATGGATCTGTCAGCAGGTGTTGCTTTGTAATGTGACAGCAGCATGAGGTAGGGACGGAGACCCTGATTCCAGCATTGTATCACTTAGTTTACAGCGTGCACCAGTTATGATAGAATCACAGTTTTCTCTGCTGCAGATCTAGCAGAGCTCAGCTGTTAGGCTAGTTTCACACTAGCGTTTTTTAGCGCTGCACTTCATGCGCAATAGAATCGCATGCACAAAGCGCATCATGCGTTTTGTATGCGTTTGCTTTTTTTAGGTGCATGCGTTTTAACCAGTTTCTAGCAATGTTAACTCTTAAAACGCATGCAATTTTAAACGCAGGCGTGTGCATGTCCGTGTGCACACCTGCGTTCCCATAGACTGTAATTTGATTTTTTTTTTGCGCATTCCGTGCGCATGAGTTTTTTTGAGACAGGTCGGACGGACCAAAAATGCAACAGGTTGCGTCTGGCGCGCCTAGGCGCACACTACAAGAAAACGCATACGAACGCGTGCATACGCTAGACCATGCACCCCCATGTTAAAGATGGGTGCACAGGATGAATGCGCATGGACGCGCACGAAGCGCAGCGCTAAACGCTAGTGTGAAACCAGCCTTATGCGGTGTGTAACACCCACCCACACCACTGATGAACAGTTTTCTGTGCACATTGTATGGCGACAGAGCTGCTAATCAGTAGAGAGTGAATATGCCCAGATAAGATGTTATCCCAGCATGCTCGGGTGCTAATGGCGTGTCTTCAGCGTGCTTGAATAGGATGTTCGAGACCCCCTGGCTGCATGTGTCGTGGCCGTTCGACTAATGGGCAATCCCTGCATATGATGTGGCTGCCTATCAGCCACATGACTTGCAGCATTGGGGTCTCGAACATATTATTTGAGCACGCCGAAGAGAGTTAGCACCCGAGCATGCTGGGATAGCATCTTATCTGAGCACATTTGCTCTTCACTACTGCTAATCAGTGGTGGGGATGTGGTTGGACTAGGATGCACGAGGCTGCTTGTTCTGTTGTGATAATCTCCTGCTGAGGAAACACTGATTGTATTGAAGCAGCGAAACACAGCCTAGTAAGTGACACACTGCTGTAATCGAGCTCTTTCACTACATCATGATGATCTCTGATCACATCGCAAAAACCTGCTGACGGATTCCCCTTTAAAAGATCCCTAAAAGGCATGAGTAAAGCGCATTTCTGCCTTCTTGGGCCAAAGTGTGTTTCTTTTCAATAATTTTTATAGTGCTCATTGCTCAGTTTCAAACTGGTCAAAGAGGATGTGTCACCAGATTTCCCATTACATTGTCTGGTGTATAAGCAGTATGCAGTTAGCGCCCTCTACTGGTAGTTACTGTCATCTTTAAATCTTAAAAAAGTACTGTTTATTGGGTGCAGTTTATTAGTTTAATAAAAAGCATGACCCTTCTTCTCCGCGGCCGTCCTTGTGCAGTGGGGGAGTCTATCTAATGTAGGTGCGGCTCTTTAGGGTCTGTCCTGCTTGTGGTGGTCTACTTTCTTCAAGCCTGACCCATTGATTACTGAGTGGTGATATAGGAGCTGGGCAGACCCACTATTATGAGGATCTTTGTTTGCACACACACGTTTTCTTGATTCCTGTCTTCTTGCTGTATTTTCTCAGTATCAAGTCGGCCAGCTTTATTCTGTGGCGGAAGCGAGCAAAAATGAAACGGGTGGCGGGGAAGGAATCGAAGTCTTGAAGAATGAGCCGTATGAAAAAGATGGTGAAAAGGGCCAATATACACACAAAATCTACCACCTGAAAAGGTAAGCCCCCCGAGGGTCCTGCTCACTGTAAAGGTGTTGGCCAGGCTTCCTTCATTGGTGCCTCCTCCTTAGGCCATGTTCACACCTTCAGTAGTTGGCCCTTTTGTAGTTACAATAACCCTGATAACATTTCAATTGATCCAAAATGAATATTAATAGTATTAGGACTACTCAGTGTATGTTTCATCCTTCACATAACATTAATTGTGGTCGGATTGGCTCCTGGTAATATGTGATCACAAGGTTAATATTGGGGCATACAGATTCCATGCCGACTTCTCCCAATAGTCCAATTATATCCAAATGTCTGTGCCAGCAAACGCCTGACATTCCCGATGTGTAGCTGTCTACTAATTTACTGGTGACTGACAATATAGGTCTATGGAAGTCTAACATTTGCAGCTGGGAAAATATTCGTAATGAGAAGTGACAACACTGCTGAAAAGAGAGGGTCGTGTAATTAACGGATGTGTTTCTTTGTCCAGTAAAGTCCCTGGCTTCGTGAAGATGTTTGCTCCAGAGGGGTCCCTGGTATTCCATGAAAAAGCCTGGAACGCTTACCCTTACTGCAGAACAAGTAAGCCGCGCCCTGTTTTATGGGAATGGACCCATTCACTAACATGAGTTTGGTCTGTGAACTGGACGTCTAGTTTATTTTTTGCACAAATGTTTGCAAAAAGTGGCCCGTGATTGGGACCTATTAAATGTGAGGTCAGTTTCCATCACATGTACTTTTTACCTGTATTGGTAGTGGTCATCTTACCACCTATCCACAGAATCCATGATGTGGATCAGGATATGCCTTTTAAGGGAATTCTTTGATCTGTCCCCTGCATATCGTCAGTCCTCCTTTCAATATCTGTAACGCACCTTCCTACTGGCAGAGGCCTCCGTTCTAGTGTAAAATATTAACGATGGTTAAAGACCTGGAGAAGGGGAATGCAGCTGCAGTCTTTCTTTCTGTAAGGCTACAAGCTGTGAGAAGGGTGTAGGATCAGCAGTGGGGCACTCGCTCCAATAGGTATGGAGAAAGGAAATATGCAAAAAAAAAATCGTGTGTGGAGGAGCAGAAAGGCTCCTAATGTACAGGTTAAAGGGAACCATTCATGTCCTTTGTAGCAGTAAACTGTCCCCAGTGTGTTGATGCAATGTGCATGGCTAAGGCTGGTTTCACATTAGCGTTGAAACAACGCTGTGCACTGCGTCGGTAAGCCCCGCCCCGATCCGGCTCCCTGCCCGCCCCATCTGGGATCACCGCCTACTAAAGCATTTGCACGCATGCGATCGGCGCACCCTATCTTTAGCATAGGGTGCGCAGATCATGCGCTGCCAGTGTGAAAGTAGCGTGCTGCGCACTTTTGACGGTGCGCCGTGCGCGCCGAAATGCAGCAGGGAGCCGGATCGGGGCGGGGCTTACCGACGCAGTGCGCAGCGTTGTTTCAACGCTAATGTGAAACCAGCCTAACACGTTGTTTTCAGTAAAAAATGGTGCTATAATCACGTGCAAAAAACACTTCACATAGTTACATCGTACCTGCTCATTTAGTCACGGTTGTCGCTGCCCACACAATTTGAATGATGTTCCCAGGGTTGTGTCAACGTCACTGAAATCCGATTTGAAAATTCTGCGCTTGTGCAATGTGTTATGGAGTTGCACTTGCACAGTGTATCTGGGAGCCGCGCATGCGCTGTGACAAACAGGCTTCGGCTGCACAGTCAGTGAAGCTGGGCACTACACATAGGGGAGCTGCTCATCACGGTGCATGCGCGGCTCTATGTACCGTGGGCACAAGCGTCGCTCCGTGAACCGTGGGCACAAGCGCCGAATTTTCAAATCTGATTTGAGTGACTGCGCCACACTGGGCACATCAGTCAAATTTGCGTGGGCGCTGACACCCGTGACTGAATCCAGTGAAGCACACCCCCACACCCCTATGACTAAATGAGCAGGTACGATATAACTATTTAAAGTGGTTTTTGCACTTGATTACAGCTCCGTTTTTAATTTAAAAAACGCATTAGTGATGCACATTGCAACAACGCACTGGGGACAGTTTACATGCTACAGAGAGCGTGACAGGTTCCCTTTAAATGTGATCTGTGTGGTTGAGTGAATTTCTTTTGGTGGCAGTAGGATGTGGATGACAACATTTTTAGTGTTTCAGTGCAGCATTATTATATGGAAAACCTACTAACTGCTGGCTAAGTTTGTTAAAACAAACAAACAAACCAAAAAGTGATGCTCTCCTCACCCCCTAAGGGTCCAGCACTGAGCCTTCACCGCTGCTTCCAGGGTCCGTTACTGTCTGCAGCGCTGACGTGGAAAGTGCTGCAGCCAATAAATAAGCTCAGCAGCTCTTTCTCAGGGTGACTGATGAAGAGTTGTGTGTTTTTTAAGCAATCTGCCTGAGGACATAAAAACCTACAAAGGCTTTTAGCCCCTTAGCGACTGCTGCTACAAATGTACAGTGGCCATGCTGCACAACGATGGAGCCTGGGCTCCGGTGCTGGGTGCAGGTGATGGCCAGCGTTTGGGAGCGACTGATGTGATCTGAGCCAGACTGACCTGCTAATTGGTGCTGTCAAACTTCCCTTTATTTGGCAGCCGTCCTGAGGCTGGACTTCATAGAATATTGTCAATTTCACAACTACACGACTGTTGTATCTTAGTGTATTATCTTAAGGGGACTAATTACCAATGTAAAAAAAAAAAAATCCCATTTTTTAAAAATCTCCCAAAACACAGACATTTCCCTGAATGTAGATAGAAAAATGTAAAACACAAAGACATATTTGGTATTGTGTGTGCAATTGTTCAAACAATATACGGCAATAGGCAGAAAAATGAAAAAATGTGTGGTTCCAAAGTGACAAGTTTCCTGGCCCTTTAAGGGGTTAAATATTAAGTGCATAAAGTGCATAGCGCTGCAGGTGATCTTGCCAGTTTCCCATGAAAGAGCTGGCTCCACCTCTAGTGGTTGGCACCATTATGGATGTCCTGGAGACAATGTTTGTTTTCTGCTTTTAGTTTCTTCAGGACCTCTTATCAGACCTGTATTGTACAACTGCAGAGATTTCTCCCTCTGCCCTTGAAGCTTGGGGTGATTTCCTGCTGATTCGGTGGGCCGTTGAGTTCCATATGAACAGCTTTACAGACACTTTCCTAGAGAATGATGAGCCCCTTGGGGTCAGGACCCTGCTGCTGTTCTCTCTGCATTTCCTGCACAATTCATTACTTCCAATGTTACTTTCAGTTGATAAGATTTCCAGAGATTGTAACCTTACACATTGTATTATATTGGTTGACAGTCCAGTATTGATGCAGCGTCCTTATTCTCATTAGTGGAGACTGCTTACATGTTCTACTCAGTCTGTGGCTCAATACAATGAGATCAATGTTTGGAGAAACACAGATTTAAAGGATTTTTCTCATAATCAAAAGTAGAGGCAGACCCCGATTCCTCTGAAACAGTTATCGTTCTCCATAGAACTCTATACGCAGTGAATTCTCCATTACTGAGATGGGAGATGACAGGTGGTCCTCAGAAAGTGCTCCTGTTTCAGAACTTGCAGCTGAATCTGTCTGCCTTTAGCTCTGCCCCTCTCCATAGAATGTTAAAAGCACCAACTGCCATCTCCTATCTCAATGGGGAAATCTGTTCACGGAGGACAGTTTTTGCCATTGAATTGAGACTGAAAGATCAGTCAAGGAGGAGAAAGCAGATTTCTCTGGTAAGATATATTACAAAGCTGCTTCTTTTCATGTGTACGATTGAGTTCTGAATAGAAATTCCGGTTACTGTGGAACGCTTTACTGAGCTCCTGTAACAGTGAATGCTCGCTGTGTATCTCTAAATGCTGTGATGCTGGAAGATTAGGGGATGCCATCAGTAATTTGAGTTTCTTTGTACTAACCTAGAACTAATTAAGCATTTTAAAGTAATTATTGCTGTGGAATACATGCCATCCGGTTATCCTGGTAAGGTTAATGTCTGCAAACTACAGTCAGTCTTTATAAAAATGAGTGAAAATCCTAAAAGCTGTGCCACATGGAACAATTGTGGCACAGGATCACAATGTGGGATTTTTGTCCTTTCAAGCAGCACTCCAGCGTTTAGTCTTTTTATTGCAGAGCTGGAATGGTGTCACTAATGTAAGGTCCCTGCCCCAGTCTCCTACTTTACCCACCTTGTCTTCATCTATCTGTTCTTCTCCCGTTGGTCTCCAGCACTTTGTGACCCGTCAGATCGCTCCAGTGTGTGCTGGGAGAGCAGGAAGTCACTTTTCTTTCCAAGTCTATGATATCCTCGTTCTGGCCTCACATATGAGAACTTGTCGCTATTACTTCTGACTTCCCGTCAGTGGCGCAGGACCCACGGGGCGCCTTGATTTACTGAATACGCTGGGTTGTGAGCTGTAGCCCACAGCACCATTTTCTATGGAATGCCTGTAATGAGATGATATAATGAGTATATTCTCAATATTTTTATTTCTTGCAAGCAATATAAGAATTACGGTGGGATAAACCTTGTATAATACTGATACTTTCGCAAAACGCTGTTTATCATACTGATGAGATTTGTAACACTCTCATGACTTTTGTTCAGTCCCTTATCTGCTGTCAGCTGGCATCTCTAATCTTTTTTTTTTTCCTCTTTGTTCCTGTATGTGCTCTGATGGATCAGTTGTAACGGTGAGTTTACATCTATGTTGTCGCTTTACCCTTAAGGCCCCGTTACACATAACGATGTCCCAGCGATCCCACCAATGATCCGACATGATGGGATCGCTCGGACATCGTTAGGCTGATCGCTGGTGAGCTGTCACATAGACAGCCCCTCCAGCGATCAGGACCAGCGATGCTGGTTTCTAATGTAAACATCAGGTATCCAGGAGCCGCGGCTCTTGGATACCCGCTGTTTACATTAGAAACCGACGTACACGCTGGTTTCCAAGGTAAACATCGGGTATCTAAGAGCCGCGCGACTCCTGGATACCCGCTGTTTACATTAGAAACCAGCGTCCAGCATCGCTGATCGCTGGTCTCTCGCTGCCAAACGCAGCGCTGCATGCTGGCCAGCGGGAGACCAGTGATCGAAAAATGGCTGAGGACGATCAGCGATAATCGGCGGGGGGGGCCAGTTGCTGATCCCCGTCACACACAGCGATCTCGCTGGCGAAATTGCTGTGGCATCACAAAATCAGCGATCTCACTAGCGAGATCACTGTGTGTGACGTGGCCTTTACTGTGCACGTTTTCTATGGCTGTTGTAGACT
Organism: Dendrobates tinctorius; assembly: GCF_039654945.1. Taxonomy (NCBI): domain Eukaryota; kingdom Metazoa; phylum Chordata; class Amphibia; order Anura; family Dendrobatidae; genus Dendrobates; species Dendrobates tinctorius. The sequence continues at coordinate 26,097,295 of NW_027361741.1, read as the reverse complement.
TTGATATGATGCATAGATTTGAGTTTTTCCTTCATTGTAGAAGGACACATTTTTCTTAATTACCTCTTTGGGACATATACCCCTGATTTTGGAGAACATATCAAATTGATTATGGGTGGTAGAGAGGGGAGATACCTTTTTCACGGGTTATGCGATCTGAACAGTAATTAAGCTTTTTACTAGCCCTCCCTGGTCACACGCTGCCTCTCGGATATATGTCACAAGTGAGCTGTGACATCACATCTACAGTGCTCTTAATCTACAGTGTTCAAGCCCAGTGATTGACTGCAGTGCTGTAGATGTGACGTCATTGCTGCAGTTGATCAACAGAGACTGGAGCAGCAGAGAGGCAGCACTGGTCCCAGGGAAAGGGTGTAAAAGCCCAGTCTGTTGCTTTAGATGTCTCTGAGACTATGGAGCAATAGTCAGTAGTCCCGCTCCTATCAATTTTCTGTGATGTGTATTGTACTTTTTCAGAATGAATATATGAAAGAAGATTTCTTCATTAAAATTGAGACTTGGCACAAACCGGATGTGGGAACTCAAGAAAACGTAAGTCATTCACTGATGATCGGAAATCTAAACAGGCCGGCAATCGCCCAATGAGCAGGCCAAATTTTTTTTTTTTTGAAGAAAGCTTAAAAATTATTGTTCTTGCCAGCACATCGACTTGTGTAAACAGTAGATGTGCTGCCGATAGTAATGTGCATATAAAGCATCATGTTATCATATTAGCGATCTGCGTACTGCTGATTGGCTTCCATGTAGCCCTAGTTCGCTGGTGTAATCGGGCCCTAAGAGCTATGAAGAGCATTGTCAGAAGCTGTGTCATCCCTCACTACCATATGACAGCAGTATATGGGTTCTTCTCACTGCTGGCTTATCCTGCTGGTATTCTTTTTTTTTTTTTTTTTTTTTTTCTTTGCGATCTGTGATGGTCACAAGATTGTTCTCGTTTAGTTTTAGTACAATACGAATATTGAAGGTCTCCTTTATTCCTTTCTACTCCTCCCAGGTACACGGTCTCGATCCTAATGTGTGGAAGACTGTTGAGGTGGTCCATATCGATATCGCAGACAGAAGCCAAGTAGAACCATCAGTAAGTATGTCCTGTCATACACCTCTTATGGGGATCGGACAGAAACACCCAGAATTATTTCATTTATTTCTCCTCTAATCCAAATCTATAAAATCAGATGTGACTGCAGTTGGCTCTTATAACCCGGTCCCATGCCACATTCTTGGGGGTCCTGGTATGTGGGAGTATTTAGTATCATAATTTCTGCATGTTTCTGTCCAGAAATCTGCAGTGTTTTACAGTAGTAGTAAAGTGGAGAATTTTTAGAATTCTTCTCCGCGCACTGAAAACTCTGATGCCGTGGTCGGTATAGTGTATTGAATGGGTTTCCGCAGTGCTGAGCACTATATATTTGGAATCACTGAAGAGCTATTCTGACGGGAGCCCTGATGGAGCTGAATGAAGCTGACGGAGTCGCTGTGGACAGTCTGGCCTCCGTGCAGGCAGTATTCTTCACAATGTGGTTAACGTGAAAAAGCTGAATACTGCCAGGACGGAGTTCACAGAGCTTCCACAGTAGATTGACATGAAGTGGCTTCATCAGGGATATGTTGGCAGTCCCATCAGAGTACAGATTTCCTGGGGTTCTGACGGACACTTGGTTGTGTTTGGTGTAGGACACTATATAAGTGCGAGCCTAGCATTTTTGCATTTTTTTTCCCTTTCAGAAAAAAGGTTTTTTTTTTTTTTAAATATGGAACTTTACCATTACAGTCAATTGGAATATTTAAAGTAAAGTGCATTTTTGTGAAGTGCCCCAAGATTTGCAACTATATCTGCTAGTCCATAATATGGTCACACCTACCCTCTTTAGTGAGAGGGTGTGACAGATGCCATATATTGGCATCCATAGACTGCAATGTCTGATGGAAAAACAAAAACACACGGGGTCTGTGTGTGTTATGTGTGTGTGTGTGTGTGTGTGTATGTATATATATATATATATATATATATATATATATATATATATATATAAATTTGTGTAAAATAATGGTAATCTATAGATTTTTTTTTCTGGTAAACCTCAGCAAAAAAAAAAAAGTATTGCATAGCATTGTAGATCATGCTAATCTATCCTTTTTTGTTTAAGCTGACCGGTCAGATGGAAGCCAAAAGGACAGTCTTTTGGCCTCAGTCTAGTAAAAGATCCCTATGGACTCGTTTACCTAGTACTGTATATTGGAAGTTTTCCTACATACATGCTAAATATAGGGCCTAGACAGAGCCTGACTGAATGGGGCGCACTGCAAAGAGCGGCAAAGAAGGGACTGTGCCCTGTATAACACTGTATTGTCCATGACTACTCCTCCCCCTCTGTATGGATTCTAGCTATCAACTTCCATTCTATCATCTCTGACTGCACTCATCCCTGCACAGTCTTTCTATCTCCTTCCCCTCCATCTTCCATGACTGCACTTACCCCTGTACAGAGTCTGTCCATCACCGTTCTCTCCATCGTCCATGATTGAGCTCCCCCTTTGTACAACCTGTCTATCCCTTTCTTCTGCATCGTCCATGACTGCGCTCACCACTGTACAGAGTCTTTTACCCCCCTCCTCTCCATTGTCCATGACTGCGCTCACCCCTGTACAGAGTCTTTTACCCCCTTCCTCTCCATCGTCCATGACTGCGCTCACCACTGTACAGAGTCTTTTACCCCCCTCCTCTCCATTGTCCATGACTGTGCTCAGCCCTGTACAGTCTTTTACCCCCCTCCTCTCCATTGTCCATGACTGTGCTCAGCCCTGTACAGTCTTTTACCCCCCTCCTCTCCATTGTCCATGACTGTGCTCATCCCTGTACAGTCTTTTACCCCCCCTCCTCTCCATTGTCCATGACTTGGCTCACCCCTGTACACAGTCTTTTATCCCCTTCCTCTCCATCTTCCATGACTGCGCTCATCCCTGTACGGAGTCTTTTACTCCCTTACTCTGTCATCCATGACTGTGCCCCCACCCCCTGTCTCTGTCGTCCATGACTGTGCCCCCATCCCCTGTACAGTCAGTCTATCCCCTTCCTTCCACAGGATGTATGCCGGTCAATCACATTAGCCTGTTGCCACCGATGGATGCAATAAAATGGGGCCAATGCCCGGCGTATATATTTCTGGCTTTTCCCTACAGTTCTTGACTTCTGGCATTTCTTCATGTCTGTACTTGAGTACATAGCACAGCAAGGTAAAAAATCTAGATTAGTGACTTCAAGCTAGTGAGGAGGAGTACCAGCCTGTATGCCAGCGTGAACTCGCCTCTTACCATGGAGTGCTTTGTGATAAGACTGGCGGCTGAGTGGTAGCTGCGGCACTACAGGGTGGAGGACAGGAGGTGAAGGACATTTCAATAGTCGGAGATTTCAGCTCACTTGTGATAATGTACTTGTATCCAACCGATAATGAGCTGCTAGCACTCGGTCTATACTACGCCTGGGGAGACACCTGTGCTGCTCTCTAGTGGCCATGATGAGAACTGCTGCTTTCTAAACTAAAAATTGCAAATGGAAAAACTTAATTCCACTGCCCCTGTACCAGGCGATAGCCAACCGAAGCATGTGTATCCAGCTCCAGTCAGCAACAAATCCCCCACCCCACCCAACCCCTCATTCCCTCGTCAGTGTCCTATATACCCCAATCCACCGCCTGGAATTTGGCCCAGCCCTCGGGAATTCCTGTCACTGAATGGAAACATCAATTCCCAAGGATGAACACTTTCCAGGAGAGATTTGTGCATCTTAAACTGACAAGGAAGTATCTCTCTAATAAAACACCGCAATAAGATTGATGTAACCGGTGCTCCTTGCTGGAAAAAGTCTGTATCCCTTAGAGCTGTAGCCGCTGCTGTACTTTGATTGGTCCAATAGAACCCCCCATCTCCTATAAGCCAGGCCTAGCAGTCTGGAGTCTTCCTTTAATTACAAGGACAGCCATTCCTCAGAATAGCTTGTTTCCTTGGGGGCTGCACTGTGAAAGGGGTTTTATGATCTCTTTTGTACGTTCAACGTGTAGCAAGCGTTGCTGCTGTCGTCTCCATAACGGCTTTTATTTAAAAGAACTGTAGCCATTTTGCAGTAGCCGTATCAAGAATCAGCTGATTGGTGAGGTCTCCATGTGTCAGATCCCCAGCGATCCGTTATTAATGACCTATCTTGTACAGAGGTAATCAAATACTTATACCCGGGCACCCCTTTATGCCAGTTATCTCCTACTTAGCTATAAATATAGTAAGCAACGCCTACTATCCCTAGTAGTGTATCATCAAACTTTCCTTTGAGAAGTCACCTTATATCAGTATTGGGGATCATCCCTAATTCTCATTTGCATATGGAAACACAAGAAGTAATGTCATGAAACTGAAAGGGAGAAGATACAGATTAGATATTAGAAAACACTTTTTGACAGTGAGGGTGATCAATGAAGGGAACAGGCTGCCATGAGAGGTGGTGAGTTCTCCTTCAATGGAAGGCTTCAAACAGAGGCTGGGCAGATTGTCTGAGATGGTTTAGTGAATCCTACATTGAGCAGGGGGTTGGACACGATGACCCAGGAGGTCTCTTCCAACACTACCAATCTTTGATTCTATTATACTAAATTATTTATTATGCTTTGCTTATATAGCGCCTTCATATTCTGTAACGCTTTGCATACAGTTTACCGGGTGGTGTTTTTGGCTTCAAGCTTTCCAGCATGTAGTATAGTAAGAGACAGGGTGCATTACTTTTGTCTTCTCCATGAATATCCTGGACCGCTTTAGCAATCTGCTTGTTCCATGGACCACGTGACAGCCTAGCTCGCTGTGATTTCCTCTTTACAGGGTACTCTGAACTGAGCTTTCTAGTTGTCTCCTGTGCTGGCTTCTGCTGTCTTTACATTTTTAGATGTATTTGTTTCTTTATGAACACAGTTATGCCGCAAGCTACCAGCTGTATTGGGTGCTATTGAAGCACGAGCATGAGATCTCCTCCTCCATCACTGAGGTCATCATTGAGCTACGCAGCATTCCTAGACCATAAATTGGGGAGAGTGCTCGATCTCACACTTCATGAGAGACACACAACTCTTTCAACATGTCCCTGGCCATTAAGGAGAGTGGTCTTGCTCTGACTGTCAGGAAGATCTCATGGAGGGTGCTGGAGGGCTCCCTGGCCGACTGGTTGACCAAAAGCCTTACAGGTCCTAACATGGATGACCGACTATGAAGGCAGGAGAAGCAGCCGTTGACTGGACAGTTACAGATAGGGGTAGTCCAGCCGGTATGGCCCACCTGTTTTCTAGGGCGCCTCCCTTGTCCATGGCATCAGATCTGTTACATATATGCTACAATATATCACTGTTAATAATTGCAGGTTCTACTTTGCATTTTATATAGTCCTCTCTTTTGCTGTTCCTCATTAATTCTGCGCGCTCTTCTCCAGCCGGTATGACGTGTTTGCAGTTCTCCATGGACAGGAGGCATTGTCATCCGTCCTGACATTTTAGCCTGTTGTGTTTTTAACCTACTTGAGGAGCTCAAACTGTTTGTGCCGTACAGAGATCTGTGGCGGGCGCGCCAGTTTAAGGGTTGCAGAAACTGCACAGCGGAATTAGCCTCCAGTAATCCTCAGAGCCGAAGATTCGAGTGGGTTCCAGCTGTCATCCCCCAGAGTCTTCTAACAAAGCTAATGAGATGAGAAGTGTACAGCTGGTGGCAAACAAAATAAACCACAAGCCAAAGGCTCGCCTGCAGTGGTCCGCTCTCCCTGTGGGATCCCGAAGGAGATTGCATGCTAACAAAGCCAGAAGGCTGTCTCCTTCCACACTATTGCTCATTTGCAGCTGTAATTGGGAGCTGCGCATTGTGTTTCCGCCGCAGAATCCTGTCATGTATCATAGAATCGTCTTTTGTTTTTCTTCTGAATCCTGGGTTATAAAGGAATGAACTGTAAATTTTTCTGGGCTTCGAGTACGTGCTGCCCGTTCCTATATAAGTGACTGCTGTATTACTCTATGGGTGAAACCGATCAGGTGGCTCACCCAGGGACAATGTACTGTGCGACTGGTGTAACTGGTCTGCCCTGAAGAACTGCTGGAGAAATGCTATTTATTTAAGGCTTGGTTGGACGTATAACGGAAGAAATGTGCCGACAGGTTTGCCCCAAGTCCCTGGCAGCACCATATCAAAAATCTACACCCAAAGAATTGACGGGATTCAGAATTTAAAAACTGAACCTCCCGACTATTTTTGGTGAGAAATTTTCGGTCACGTGTAAATGAGGTTTTACGTACCGCAGGTGTTATGCCTAACATTCTCGGCACGAGAATCTGCACAGAAAATCTATTCTAAATATGCAACACAGGTCTGAAAATTACCAACGCTGTGGATGGGATTGAGCAGCGCGGGTGATTTCTGATCCACAGCACGTTACTTTTAGGACGCATTCAGACGGCCATAAAACAGCTCTGCTGATCCGAGCGAGACAGCTGCATAGAAATACATGCGGCCAGGAGAGCTGCCGGCCAGTCCATGCACGGCAATGCAATCGTTGTCCGTGTTATACGTCTGTCTGACTGCGCCCTTAGGCTGTGGATATTCATAACACTTATTACCCTTGGCAATACAAAGAGTGAAATCTACCAAATGAATCCGCACAAATTTTCCAGCAGATGTCACATGTCGACGTACCTTAAAGGGGTGGGATCTGCAATATATTCGACATGTTGATTTTTCCAGCTATGCGTGGATAGAGCCGTGGTGTCCTTTGTGTTTGAAGTCCACTCCGTGGACCTGGGTTAAAGGCCTCCCCATACACCTTAACCCCTTATTGACCCAGGCCAAATTTTTCAAATCTGACCAGTGTCACTTTGTGGTAATAACTCTAGAACGCTTCAACAGATCTCATTGAATTTGAGTTTTGTTTTTTCGGGACGCGTACTTCATGTTAACCCCTTAGCGACAGAGCCAGTTTGCAGCTTAATGACCAGGCCAATTTTTACAATTCTGACCACTGTCCCTTTATGAGGTTATAACTCTGGAATGCTTTAATGGATCCCGCTGATTCTAAGACTGTTTTTTCGTGACATATTGTACTTCATATTAGTGGTAAAATTTCTTCGATAAGTCTTGTGTTTATTTATGAAAAAAATGGAAATATGGCGAAAATTTTGAAAATTTTGCAATTTTAAAACTTTAAATTTTTATGCCCTCAAATCAGAGAGATGTGTCACACAAATTTCTTAATAAATAACATTTCCCACATGTCTACTTTACATCAGCACAATTTTGGAAGCAAAAATTTTTTTTGTTAGGAAGTTATAAGGGTTAAAAGTTGACCAGCGATTTCTCATTTTTACAACAAAATTTACAAAACCATTTTTTTTAGGGACCACATCATATTTAAAGTCATTTTGAGGGGTGTACATGACAGAAAATACCCAAAAGTGGCACCATTCTAAACACTAGACCCCTCAAGGTGCTCAAAACCACATTCAAGACGTTTATTAACCCTTTAAGTGCTTCAAAGGAACTAAAGCAATGTGGAAGGAAAAAATTAATATTTAACTTTTTTTTGCAAAAAATTTACTTCAGAACCAATTTTTTTTTATTTTCACACGTGTTAAAAGAGAAAATCAACCACAAAATTTGTTGTACAATTTCTCCTGAATACGCCGATACCCTATATGTGGGGGTAAACCACTATTTCAGCACACGGCAGAGCTCGCAAGGGATGGAGCGCCGTTTGACTTTTTCAACGCAGAATTGGCTGGAATTGAGATCGGATGCCATGTTGCGTTCGGAGAGCCCTTAATGTGCCTAAACAGTGGAAACCTCCAACAAGTGACCCCATTTTGGAAACTAGACCCATTAAGGAACTTATCTAGATGTGTGGTGAGCACTTTGAACCCCCAAGGGCTTCACAGAAGTTTATAACGTAGAGCCGTGAAAATAAGAAATCTATTTTTTTCCACAAAGATGATCTTTTCGCCCCCAAATTTTTATTTTTTACAAGGGTAACAGGAGAAATCATACCCGCACAGTTGTTATGCGATTTGTCCTGAGTATGCCGATACCCCATATGTGGGGGGGAGCCACTGTTTGGGCGCATGGGAGAGCTCGGAAGGGAAGGAGTGCCATATTGGAATGCAGACTTTGATGTAATGGTCTGCGGGCATCATGTTGCACTTGCAGAGCCCCTGATGGGCCTAAACAGTGGAAACCCCCCCATAAGTGACCCCATTTTGGAAATTAGACCCCCTAATGAACTTATCTAGATGTGTGGTGAGCACTTTGAACCCCCAAGCACTTCACAAAAGTTTATAAACGCAGAGCCGTGAAAATAAAAATTCTTTTTTTATTTCCACAAAAGTGATTTTTTAGACCCCAATTTTTAGACCCCCAAAGTTGGCAAATAGTGGAAACCCCTCAATTCTTGCTCCAACCCTAACCCCAACACACTCCTAACCCTAATCCCAACCCTAACCCTAATCCCAACCCTAATCCTAATTCTAACCCTAATTCTAGTTCGCCCTAACCCTAATTCTAACCCTAGTCGTGACCCTAGCCCTAACCCTAGCCCTAACCCTAGCCCTAACCCTAGCCCTAACCCTAGCCCTAACCCTAGCCCTAACCCTAGCCCTAACCCTAGCCCTAACCCTAGCCCTAACCCTAGCCCTAACCCTAGCCCTAACCCTAGCCCTAACCCTAGCCCTAACCCTAGCCCTAACCCTAGCCCTAACCCTAGCCCTAGCCCTAGCCCTAGCCCTAGCCCTAACCCTAGCCCTAACCCTAGCCCTAACCCTAGCCCTAGCCCTAACCCTAGCCCTAACCCTAGCCCTAACCCTAGCCCTAACCCTAGCCCTAGCCCTAACCCTAGCCCTAGCCCTAGCCCTAGCCCTAACCCTAGCCCTAGCCCTAACCCTAGCCCTAACCCTAGCCCTAACCCTAGCCCTAGCCCTAACCCTAGCCCTAGCCCTAACCCTAGCCCTAGCCCTAACCCTAGCCCTAGCCCTAGCCCTAACCCTAATGGAAAACTGAAAAAAAAAATATTTTCTTTATTTCATTATATTGGCCTATATAAGGGAGTGATAAACGGGGGGGTTATGTACTATTTTTTTTATTTTGATCACTATGATCGTTTATCATAGTGATCAAAATAATGAATGGAATCTGCCAGCCGGAGCCGGCAGATTCCCGGCGGGCGCACAGCGCATGCGCCCGCCATTTTCAAGATGGCATAAAGGAAAAAAATCTGGCACTCCCAAATGCAAAAATTAGAAGTTCTTTATATGGCAGCACATAACTTATAGCGCATTATTTTCTGCACGTGGCGATTTTCACAGCTCCACATGTCTGAAGAAGGTCCATAATAGTGACCGAAACGTTACGTATATATTGAATGTATATCATGTGGATTACTAAGCTGTGAATAATAAAGAAGAACTTCTAATTTTTGCATTTGGGAGTGCCGGATTTTTTTCCTTTGTTATATTGGGACTGGTATCCTGTTCTGAGCACCCCTCATCTGTTTCCGGAGTGACGTGTCTTTTTTGTTATACATTTTCAAGATGGCGGCGCCCATCGGAGGATGCCGGCGGGACGTGGGACCACCGGGAGGGTACGGAGGGCCACGGAGAGGTACCGGGGGGGATCGGGGACCCTATTTCTCTCTCCTCTGATGTGCGATCACATCAGAGGAGAGAGAAATTAAATGTAAAATCGCGGCTTTTTTTTTTTTTTTTTTTTGCGGTCGTCGTTATAGGGTTAATAACGGCGATCGCAAAAGCGGGGGTCGGTAAAAACCGACTGATTCATGTTCTCTGGGGTCTCGGCTACCCCTGGCAGCCGAGACCCCGGAGAAAATCCGACACTGGGGGGCGCTATTCACTTAAATCACAGCGCCGTGAATTAACGGCGCTGTGGTTTTAGTACCCTTAATTACCGCCGTTAAAAGGCGTATCGGCGGTCGTTAAGGGGTTATATGGTAATTTTTTGTTGATATTTTTTGTCTATCAGAAATTTATTAAATTCTAAAAATTTGCAGTTTTCAAAGTTTGAATGATTATCCCTTTAATTCAGATATACCAGATAAAATGGTCATTAAATAACATTTAACTCATGTCTGCTTTACGCCTCATTGGGGGACACAGAGACAATGGGTGTTAGGCTGCTGGCCACTAGGAGGACACTAAGTAAACCAGAAAAAAAGTTAGCTCCTCCCCTGCAGTATACACCCTCTCGCTGGCTGAGATTTCTCCTGTTCTTACTTAGTGTCTATAGGAGGCACTTGGATCTGGTTTCACCGTTTTTATTTTATTCTTGAATTTTCTGTAAATTTTTATTTTTTAATTAACTGAGTGAAGGGGGTGACGGTTCCTTTCTACGGCCCGCTTTCCCCCGAACCAACAACAGGCAAGCACGTGGAGTAACCCTTCACGTACACTTTCCTGCGACGAATGGGGCTGTATTCCTCTGACGATGGTTCCACGGATACCAGGGCAAGCTCAACAGGACGTAGCACAGGAGTGCATGGACAAAGACCTGAACAGCGCTTTTTCGGATGCCCTGAATCAGCCCCAGAGCTCTCCGTCCCCCTGCCCAGAGGGAGGATCGATTGAGCAATACCCCCCTGTAAAACCTCCTCCAGCTCTGCGACATCACCTGGAGGATGAGACTGGAAACCCTGGACAGTGACGACCTGACTGAGCACAGGAGTGGAGATATGGGGTCGGGTCCTTGTCCCCGGGAGAAGTGCTGACTTAGCGTCAGCGGCGGTACTCTGGTACCCTGTCGCGGCCCTCCCGCCTGGCGCTTACCGCGGGGAGGCCAGAAATTTAGCCCCCGGCTTTTTCGGCCTGCTAGGCCGCAATTTATATTGCGCCGCCCTCGATAGCGCCGCCCCTGGCGCCTACCGTGGGTAGGCCAAAAATTTAGTCCCCGACTTTTCTGGCCTACTAGGCCGCAATTTGAATAGCGCCGCACGCACTAACGTCACCGCCCTCTCCTCTTGGCGCCTCTCATTTCTACTGAGACGCACAATTCTAATCTTGGGGGCCATGTCTGTTACCTCTGCTGCAGTTAACCCTTTCAGGAGCAACCGAATACTAGGTGACATAACACAGGACTGTGGGTAAGCTGCATCTGCCCTCAGATTAAAGCTTAACCCCTTCCCGGCACATTCCCTGCAGCTGCAGTCAGACTCTGCCGTTAACCCTTTCTGGAGCGCTATGCCTCACTCTAAGAAGGCTAAACGGGCTGCTAAGAAGCACACTACGTTTTTTTCTACCATGTGTACCACTTGCAAGTCGGCCTTACCCAGTGCACAATCTAATCCGTTATGCACGGACCGCGACCTGGCCTGCACCCGACCTGCGCTCCAACGCCCCTCGCAGCCGCTGCTGACGGACCTCCTGCGTTTGGTACCCCTGAGTGGGCTGCGCCCCTGTCACGGTCGGTGGAGTCTCTGACCCAGGCTATATTCTCCCTCCGGGAGGACTGTCTCTGGAAAAGCGGACCCATGGTGTGTCCCCTAGTTGCGATCGCGCCTCAGCATCAGCGATTCCTGTCTCTTGCTCGCCCTCTCCTGAGGTTCACAGCGAGCATGACTCTGAATTCGTATCTGTTGCGTCTGCCCCTCAGAATCCCCCATCTGATCAAGAGTCACTTGATTCTCTTATAGAATCAGTCAAAAGGATTCTGAGGTTTGGTGAGGAAAATATTCCCGCTCCAGCACACCATAGCTCATTTAAGAAAACCTAGCGTGTGCGCACGTTATTTACTAGCCGTCCAGAAACCTAGGGATCGGCCACATGAGCGGTTCACAGGGCAAAAATCTACTCAGGCTAAATACCCTTTTCATCCACACCTAATGTAGGATTGGTTACAGTCCCCTCCGGTGGACCCTCCTGTAGCGCGTCTTGCTTCTAAAACGCTCCCATCTGTTTCTGAGGGTTCCTCAGTCAGAAACCCCTCCGATTGTCAATTTGACTACCTTGCCCGTTCAGTTTTTTGAAGCTTCAGGAGTAGCGGTTTTTTTTTCCATCTTTCGCGGCAATTTGGGTCACTAAGGCAATGGCCGCTTGGGCAGAAGTCTTGATTACTTCCAAGGCACCAATCTTCCTCCGGAGGCAACCACTGTCTCCAGGCAGATAATTCACGCAGCTGACTTTGTAGTGGACGCTTCTTTTGATGCCGCCAATTGCGTGGCTCAAACTACTGCTAATGCGATCTCCATTAGAAGAGCCCTATGGCTCCACGGCTGACGGGCGGATGCCACACCTAAAAGATCGTTGACTTCTCTCCCCTTTCAAACGGGTCGTTGTTTTGGAGAGAAACTGGACCAACTCATTTTTGATACTACCGGGGGAAAAAGTAAATTCCTTCCTCAACAATAGGGGCTGTTCAGCCGTTTCGCAACCAATAGCCGACGATCTTCAATTCCGGTTGGTCCTCCTCTACCTTCTCTTCTGGATCAGGTCGGTCCCCGCGCGGAGACAGAGGCTCCCAGGTCTCATACAGACCTAACTGCCCTTGGAAACCCAGGCCTAGGGCTCCTGGATCTAGGGGAGCCAAATCTCATAGATCTACCCAATGACAAGTGGGTCAGGGAGCTGGTGTCCTCCAGATACAAGATAGAATTTTATTCTCCCCCTCCAACTCGGTTTTTCCTTTCCTCTCCCCCCAAGAAAAAGACGAGCCTCCCTTCGGGCTGTTCAGGCTCTGCTAAGGGTCGGAGTCGTCATTCCGGTCCCTCATCACGAAAGGTTCAGGGGGTTAGATTCAAACCTTTTTTTGTGGTTCCAAAAAAGGACGGGAAGATGCGACCCATTCTGGATCTCAAACTATTAAATCAGTTTGTCAAGGTACGGCGATTCCGAATGGAATCTCTCCGATCAGTTGACGCTTCCATGGAAAAAGAGCTCCTAGCATCGACATCAAGGACGCTTACCTTCACATTCCGATCTGCCCGTCCCACCAGCAGTTCCTGCGTTTTGCAATTCACAAGGAACACTTCCAGTTCGTTGCCTTGCTCTTCGGCCTCGCCACCGCCCCCAGGGTCTTTACCAAGGTCATGGCGGCTGTCATGGCCATTCTCCACTCTCGGGGAGTGGTGGTGTTACTGTATCCGGACGACCTGCTCATCAAGGGTCCGTCCCTTCCAGCCTGCGAGGAATCCATGGATAACAGTAAATACACTTTCTCGCCTGGGGTGGAAGATAAACTTTGAAAAGTCTTTCCCATAACCGGCTCAGCAGATTTCCCTTTTTAGGGATGATCTTGGACACTTCCCGCGGGTTGGTCATTCTCCCTCCAGGAGAGACCCAAGCCTTAGAACAGGCAGCGCGACTGTTTTCTCACTCCATTTGTTTCGGCATGAGAGTTCTAGGAAAGTTGGTGTCAGTGATGGAAGCAGTTCCATTTGCACAGTTCTACCTCTGTCCCTTACAACACGCGTTGCTGTTAGCTTAGGACAATAACTCGTTCTCCCTGGACTGTCGGATCCCTCTGTCCCTGCGGGTCAGGCAATCCCTCAGGTGGTGAACACTGAGGTCCTCCCTGAATCAAGGGAGGTCTTCTCTCCCAGTAAGATGGTTGGTAGTAACCACCAACGCAAGTCTCCTCGGCTGAGGATCGGTCTTTCGTCGCCACACGGCACAGGGTCATTGGTCAACCAGAGAGTCAGTCTCCCCATCAACATTTTGGAGATGCAAGCGATCATATTAGCTCTACGGAGTTTCCACCGTCTCCTCGCAGGTCACATCAGGATCCAATCCGACAACGCCACGGCTGTAGCGTATTTCAACTGCCAGGGAGGTACCCAGAGCAGGATGGCCGTGCATGAAGCGAATCACATCCTCCATTGGGCCGAGCGTAGAAAATTGGGCAGCAGTTTCTCAGTCGCCAAGGCATTGCCTCGGGGAAGTGGTCTCATCATCTGGAAGACTTTCAGCAGATTTGTCATGGTTGGGGGACTCCGGATGTGGATCTCATGGCCTCAAGACTAAACAACAAGGTTCCTCGGTTCATTGCCCGATCGCGTGATCCATGCCCCATCGTAGCGGACGCCCTAGTTCTGCCATGGCACCGGTTCCGGCTACCGTACATCTTCCCTCCTCTTCCCTTGCTTCCGAGGGTCATCAAGAAGATCAGAGCGGAGGGAGTACCAGTGATCCTTTTCGCGCCATATTGGCTGCGCCGAGCATGGTATGCAGAACTAATACAACTAGTTGCCGACGTCCCCTGGCGACTTCCAGATTGCATGGATCTACACTCGCAGGGCCCGATTTACCACCAGAACTCCGGGGCCCTGTCTTTGACGGCGTGGCTGTTGAATCCTGGATTTTACCACAGGCTGGGTTCTCTCACGACGTGATTTCCACCATGATAAGTGCTAGGAAGCCTGTGTCCATGCACATCTATCACCGCACATGGAAAACCTTCTTTTCGTGGTGCAAGGATCATGGTCGATCACCTCTGGTGTTTTCCATTCCGGCCATATTGGAATTCCTTCAATCCGAATTAAAATCAGGCCTCGCGCTTAGCTTACTCAAGGGCCAAATTTCGGCCTTGTCAGTGCTTTTCCAACGCAAAATTGCCACCAAACTTCAGGTCAAGACGTTCATTCGGAGAGTTTCCCATGTGGCGCCTCCTTATAGAAGGACATTGGAATCATGGGACATTAACCTGGTTCTCGGGGCCTTACAGGAGGCTCCTTTCGAACCGCCGCAGGACGTGTCACTGTCCGTCCTCTCTTGGAAGGTGGTCTTTCTAGTGGCAATTAGGTCAATCAGATGAGTTTTGGGATTGGCAGTTCTGTCCTGCCGTTCTCTGTTCCTGAATTTTTCATCAGGAAAAGGTAGTTCTCAGAACGTCCCCGTCCTTCCTGCCCAAGGTCGTCTCCTCTTTCCATCTCAGCGAGGAAATTGTTTTGCCTTTCCTTTTGTCCGGCGCCAGTCCATCGCATTGAGAAGGCCCTCCACACCCTGGATGTGGTTAGGGAGCTGAGACGGTACATCTCGCGGATGGCTCCCTTCCACAAGTCAGATGCCCTGTTCATGCTTCCAGAGGGGCATAGGAAGGGTCTAGCCGTGTCAAAGCAACGCGAACCAGGTGGATTCCCCTGGCGATTCAGTAGGCCTACTGTATCAGGAATGCGCCTGTCCCAGTGGGGATTAAGGTGTACTCTACCTGGTCAGTGGGTGCCTCTTCGGCCATTCGGCACCAGGCCTCGGCAGAACAGGTCTGCAAGGCTGCGTCTTGGTCCAGTCTGCATACTTTTTTACAAAATATTACCAATTTCATTCTCGGGCCTATCCGCAAGGCTGCGACTTGATCCAGCCTGCATACCTTTACAAACATTGTCTAATTCATTCTCAGGCCTCTGTGGATGCAGCCTGCAATCGGCAGTACCTCACTGTTGACTCAGTGATACATGGGGAATTAGCAGATGTATGCTCCCCACCCAGGGACTGCTTTAGGAGGTCCCACTGTCTGTTCCCCAATGAGGCGTAGGAGAAATAGGTATTTTTGTGTACTCACCGTAAAATCCTTTTCTCCGAGCCAATCATTGGGGTACACAGCACCCACCCTCTTTAGCCTATTGGCTCACTGTAGCATTCTTAGGCTTTGACTTAGTTATGGTTATTATTGACTGTTTATGCTCCTACTGCTTTTTTCACCGAACTGGAGAAATCTCAGCCAGCGAGAGGGTGTATACTGCAGGGGAGGAGCTAACTTTTTTCTGGTTTACTTAGTGTCCTCCTAGTGGCCAGCAGCATAACACCCACTGTATCTGTGTCCCCCAATGATTGGCTCAGAGAAAAGGATTTTACGGTGAGTACACAAAAATCCTTATTTTATTTTGTTGGTATATTAGGTCTCAAATTGTAGCAGCAATTTATCATTTTTTTTAAGGAAATTTAAAAAATTTACCGTATTTTTCGGACTATAAGACGCACTTTTTTTCTCCCAAAATTTTGGGGAAAAACAGGGGTGCATCTTATAGTTGGAATGTACTTACGGTTAGCCTGGTGGAAGCAGGAGTCGGGCGATTCTTCCGGTGGTCAGACGCTGCAGGATGATGATCTCGCTCCCATCCCAGCCTGGTGCGGCTGTTTCAGCGGTGCTCGGTGCTGCAGGGGGCTCCTGTGACATGGTGTGGCAGTTTCGGCTGTGCTCGGTGCTGCAGGGGGCTCTGGCGCATTTTCTGAAAGCCCGAAGCCCCCACAGTTCTCGATGTTGTGGCCTCCGGGAAAATGGCCACAGGAGGTGGTGCATGTGCAGATTGAGATCGTTGCCGAGATCTTAATCTGCACCTGGGGAATCAATCTGGCCTCCGGAAAAATGGCTTCCCGAGGTGGCCATTTTCCCGGAGGCCATAGCTTCAAGGCAATAGAACTGCGGGGGCTTCGGGCTTTCACATAATGTCGCTGGAGTCACCCCACAGCACCGAGCACCGCCAATCTGCCGCACCACCCGCACCAGGCTGGGATGTGGGAGCGAGATCCATCGCCTTGCAGCGTCGGACCACTGGAAGAATCGCCTGACTCCTGCCACGAGCGCTGTCGATCCCCCCGGGTAAGATTAATTCAGGACTGTAAGATGCATTTGACGCATTCATTTTTTTCCCCCTATTTTCCTTTTGAAAATTTGGGGTGCGTATTATGGTTCGGTGCGTCTTAGGGTACCGTTACACCTAGCGATGCACCAGCGATCCCGACCAGCGATATGACGCGGTCAGGATCGCTGGTGCATCGCTAGGTGGTCGCTAGTGAGCTGCCACACAGGCAGATCTCACCAGCGACATCGCAGGGGACGGGGATCGCTACTTACCTGTCAGGCGCGGCAATCCTGCGTCCTCCCGCCCGGCTCCACGCGTCGCTCGTCGGCGCCACAGGAAGCCCAGCAGGAAGTGGCCGACGAGGAATGGTCCAGGAGCTTCTCGCGCGATCAGCGATAACCAGCGGGGGAGCCGGTCGGAGGTAAGTATCACATGCAGCAATATCGCTGCAACGTCACAAAATCGGTGACTTTACAGCGATATTGCTAGCGATATCGCAGTGTGTAACGGGGGCTTTATAGTCCAAAAAATAAGGTACTTTTTTGTGGACTGATTTAGTTTTGAAGTGACTTTGGTGGACCTATATGTCGTAAAATCCCCACAAGTGATACTTTAAAAACTGAACCCCTCAACGTATTAAAAACTGCTGTCAGGTAGTTTATTAACCCTACGGCTGCTTTTCAGAAATTAATACGAAGAGATATGACAGGAAGGAAAAATTTTATTTTTACCACCTAAATGTCGCTAACTTCTGAACAGGCCACTGTGGCTGGCAGACTCCAAGGCTGCTATTTGGCTGTGAATTGCCATGGCAAACAACAGGACCACGCAATCATGATCTCAAGGTGCCGATGGGGTTAAAAAGGGAGCTTACACACTCTGATAACCATTTAGATGCCGCAGTCACTTTTGACAGCAGCATCTAAGGTGTTAAAAAAGCCATGGTTGGTGGTCAAATCAATCAATCAAGGCCTGATACAGCAGGGTGTCGGCTATAATGTACAGTCAACAGCTACTGCATTTTCACCAGTCGGGGGATGCTATTGTCTTATATGTGAGGTCAGTAAAAAGACATATTGGTTGTCACTAAGGTGATAAATGACTGTCAGTCGAAATATGGTTCGGCTGGCATATACCTTGGATGTCTCTCCCATAAAGAGGAATGCTAGTTTGGTTCAGTTCTCTTATGTTTTCTATGACACTCACTGGCAGACATGTCTGGTGGCAGCTTATCTCTGAGAGAACAAAAAGTCCAAAATCAGACCGGGTCCTGGTGTATGGGGCCCTCCTACACATAATATGGTTGACATAAGCTGGATGAATGTAAGCATTACTATGAGTGCCCAGCCTGCTCCAATACACATTAGATGATCGTTGGCTCAACCCTCCAATATTGATGTGTGTGCTGTACGATAATCTAATGTGTATGGGGGCTTAAGGCTTCGAAGCAGGCTGGACACCTGTAGCATGCTTGGTGATGGACACAGTATTTTGGACCCTGATAAGGATATAGATTGCTTATCACATTATTATGCTTCTTGTGTTTTGCAGGATTACAAAGCCGATGAAGATCCAGCAATATTTGAGTCATATAAAACAAAACGGGGACCTCTGGGGCCGAATTGGAAGGTAAATTAGGAAATTATAGTGGGTGTCTCCACTTTTGTATGCAGAAATAGTGGTCCCCGTACCCCTCTAATGGTGTTATGTGACAAAAGCATTTTTCATTGTAGCAACTTCTATCATATCAATCCAGCTGGTCAGATGAAAGACACTAGTAGGGGTTCACCATGTGGTGCCCAACCAATGAGCAGGTTATGGCACAGGATTGTAAAAAGTGTTGAATGCACAATTGTGGCCATCTCCCCACTGAAGTCAGTGGATGGTCCACCAAGTTTCCTCTTGGCACCATTAGTTTAATTGTTGCTAGTAATGAGTACAGTGGAGGCCTGACTGTCCCCTGACATCAGCAATCACATGATAATTTGGCCCTCATGAGTTTTACTATTGGTGTCTGGCAGCCTCTTGTCCCTGGCTATCAAACTACTACTTGGCTAGGGTCCAGGGTTGAATTGCCCATCTGTATCTACAGTGGGGAAAAAAAGTATTTAGTCAGCCACCAATTGTGCAAGTTCTCCCACTTAAAAAGATGAGAGGCCTGTAATTGACTTCATAGGTAGGCCACAACTAGGAGAGTCAAAATGAGAAAACAAATCCAGAAAATCACCTTACCTGATTTGGCAAGATTTATTTTGCAAGTTATGGTGGAAAATAAGTATTTGGTCATTAACAAAAGTTCATCTCAATATTTTGTTGTAAATCCTTTGTTGGCAATGACAGAGGTCAGACGTTTTCTGTAAGTCTTCACAAGGTTGGCACACACTGTTGGTAGTATGTTGGCCCATTCCTCCATGCAGATCTCCTCTAGAGCAGTGATGTTTTGGGCCCGTTACTGGGCAACACAGACTTTCAAATCTCTCCAAAGGTTTTCTATGGGGTTGAGATCTGGAGACTGACTAGGCCACTCCAATACCTTCATATGCTTCTTACGAAGTCACTCCTTTGTTGCCCTGGCTTACGAAGTCACTCCTTTGTTGCCCTGGCGGTGTGATTGGGATCATTATCATACTGAAAGACCCATCCACGATTCATCTTCAATACGCTTGCTGAAGGAAGGAAGTTTGCAGTGCACTCAATCTCATGATACATGGCCCCATTCATTCTTTCATGTACACGGATCAGTTGTCCTGGTGCCTTTGCAGAGAAACAATCCCAAAACATGATGTTGCCACCTCCATGTTTCACAGTAGGTATGGTGTTCTTTGGATGCAACTCAGCATTCTGTCTCCACCAAACACTACAAGTTTTGTTTCTACAAAATAGTTCTACTTTGGTTTCATCAGACCATATAACATTCTCCCAATACTCTTCTGGATAATCCAAATGCTCTCTAGCAAATTTCAGACGGGCTCGAACATGTACTGGCTTAAGCAGGGGGACACGACTGGCACTGCAGGATGTGAGTCCCTGGCGGCGTAGTGTGTTACTGATGGTAGCCTTTGTTACGGTGGTCCCAGCTCTATGCAGGTCATTCACTAGGTCCCCCCGTGTGGATATGGGATTTTTGCTTACTGCTCTTGTGATCATTTTGACCCCAGGGGGTGAGATCTTGCATGGAGCCCCAGATCGAGGTCGATTATCAGTGGTCTTTGTATGTCTTCCATTTTCTTATTATTGTTCCCACAGTTGATTTGATTTCATCACACCAAGTTGCTTGCCTATTGCAGATTCAGTCTTCCCAGCCTGGTGCAGGGCAACAATTTTGTTTCTGGTGTCCTTCGACAGCTCTTTGGTCTTCACCATAGTGGAGTTTGGAGTGTGACTGAGGTTGTGGACAGGTGTCTTTTATACTGAAAAGAAGTTCAAACAGGTGCCTTTACTGCAGGTAATGAGTGGAGGACAGAGGAGCCTCTTAAAGAAGTTACAGAAATCTTGTATGTTTTTAGGTGACCAAATACTTATTTTCCACCATAATTTGCAAAATAAATCTTACCAAATCAGACAAGGTGATTTTTCTGTATTTGTTTTCTCTTTTTGACCCTCATAGTTGTGGTCTACATATGATGTCAATTACAGGCCTCTCTCATCTTTTTAAGTGGGAGAACTTACACAATTGGTGGTTGACTAAATACTTTTTTTCCCCACTGTATATAGTGGATGTATAGAGTGTGCCCATCAGTATGTGTATAGTGGATGTATAGTGTGCCCAACTGTATGTACATGTGGTGAAAATTGTTGGTACCTCTCATTTAATGACAGAAAAACCCCACAATGGTCACAAAAATAACTTGAATCTGTCAAAAGTAGTTAGAAATAAAAAATCTATGAAAATAAACAAATGAAAGTAAGACCTTACTTTTCAACCATGCTTCCACAGAATTTAAAAAAAAAAAAAATAAAACTCGTGAAATAGGCCTGGACAGAAAAGATGGTACTCCTGAAAATAATGACAAAAGGGTCATGTTTAATCAAGGTGTGTTCACTAATTAGCAAATTAGCATCACAGGTGTCTACAATCTTGGAATCAGTGAGTGGACCTGTATAGAGAGCTACCGATACTCACTGTGGTGTTTGGTGACATGGTGCGTATCACACTCAACATGGACCAGAAGAAGCGAAGCAAAGAGTTGTCTCAGGAAATTAGAAAGAAAATTATAGACAAACATGTTAAAGGTAAAAGTTATAAGAACAGCTCCAAGCAGCTTGATGTTCCTGTGACTACAGTTGCACATATTATTCAGTAATTTAAGCTCCATGGGACTGTAGTCAACCTCCCTGGATGTGGCCGCAGGAGGAAAATTAATGACAAATCAAAGAGATGGATAATACGAATGGTAACAAAAGAGCCCAGAAAAACTTCTAAACATATTAAAGGTGAACTTCAAGCTCAAGGAACATCAGTGTCAGATCGCACCATCCGTTATATGAGCCAAAGTGGACTTCACGGCAGACGACCAAGGAGGACACCATTGTTGAAAAAAATCTTAAAGCCAGACTGGAATTTGCCAAACTACATGATGACAAGCCACAAAGCTTCTGGGAGAATGTCCTATGAACAGTTGAGACAAAAATGGAACTTTTTGGCAAGGCACATCAGCTCTGTGTTCACAGACAGAAAAATGAATCATATCAAGAAAACAACACTGACCCAAATGTGAAACATGGAGGAGGCTCTGTTATGTTTTGAGGCTGCATCTGGCACAGGGTGTCCAGAATCTGAGCAGGGTGCAATGAAATCTCAAGACTATCAAGAGATTTTAAGAGAGAAATGTGCTGCCCAATTCGAAAGAGCTTGGTCTCATTCACAGGTCATGGGTCTTGCAACAGGATAATGACCCAAAACACACAGCTAAAAACACCCAAGAATGGCTGAGGAAAACACTGGACTATTCTGAAGTGGCCTTCTATGAGCCCTGACCTAAATCCTATTGAGCATCTTTGGAAAGAGCTGAAACATGCTGTCTGGAAAAGGCAACCTTCAAATACGAGACAACTGGAGCAGTTTGCTCTTGAAGAGTGGGCCAACATACCTGTCGAGAGGTGCAGAAGTCTCATTGATAGTTACAGGAATCGTTTGATTGCAGTGATTGCCTCAAAAGGTTGTCTAACAAAGTATTAAGTTAAGGGTACCATCATTTCTGTCCAGGCCTATTTCATGAGTTTTATTTATTTATTTTTTTAAATTCTGTGGAAGCATGGTTGAAAAGCAATGTCTGACTTTCATTTGTTCATTTTCAAAGATTTTTTTTTTTTAAATTTGTTTATTAAACAACAAACAGATGTACACATTTTGTTAATAACCAATGCAATGTATACGTGATCATCATAATATCTGTAAAGGCAGAAAACCAACAAGTTTACATATTGAGTTATTTGTACACATCTCAATTCCACAGGTCCTCACTCTCTTGAGAGGCCTATGGGTAGTCTAGGAGTAGTTACAAGAACTCGTTATTCATCTATACAAATGTTTGGCTATGCATATCCCAGAATGATACATTACAACCAACATATCTAACATAATACAAAAAAAAACTATTACTCCAGCCCTGCTGCCAAAACAAGCTCCATAGCACTGATGACATTTTAAACCCATAAAGTAAAAGTCAATATATTTTTCACTACAGCTATTATGCTAATAACAGACTACTATCTACGCGTTGATGTAGTAAGGTGAGATGTATTCCATACATACCCAATTTTATTAAACTTCCCCAAGCAACCCCTATTCTTCTACAGTGTCCGCTCGTAAGGTATAATTGAATTTACTAGTTCAATCCAAGCTCTAAGAGAAGGATGTTGATTACCGATCCATTTGAGTCATTTTATTATTGGCTGATGGAGACACCCCGGTTGGAGAACCAAGGATCTCATCCCAATCTTCGTTTTGGATATCTGGAACTAGAGACCTCCACCTTTACCTTAATGACGATAAAGCAGAGTCAGAGCCCACGGACAGCATATAAGTATATAAGGTAGAAATAAGACCCTGGGGGCCTTGTGATTTCAGAATCCCTATCAAAGGAAAGGACGATATTGCTTGGGTCGTATTTCTGTTACGTAAGTTTAATTGAATTGCTGATCTAAGCTGTAGGTATCGAAAAAATTGGGACCTCGGGACACCATGTTTAATTTACATTTGCTCTAAGGACATTAGGACATTATGATCATATAAATCATTAATCGAGGAAACATATGAGATCCAGAACTGAGTGGATGGGTGGTTTAATAGCATCAGGAAATAGGAATTATTCCATAATGACATTTCAGCTATAATGTCAACAAAGCGAACCACTCGTTTAAGTTGTCTCCAGACTGACCTTGCCAACTGGAGCAAGGGTAATAATCCAGAGATGTTAGGTTTGCCTACTTCTAAAAACCCCAATAAGCAATCAGGCCTTGCAGCATGAGCCAGATGGCTCTCCGAGTTAGGCAAACAATTATTAGGCATCCATCTACTCAGGGCTGTGACTTGCCCAGCCAAGTAATATAAAGAGAAATCTGGCAATGCCGCCCCGCCTAACTGTTTAGACCTATGTAAGGTAGACATTTTGAGTTTAGGTGTAGACTTACCCCATATAAAGGATGAGATTAATGAATTTAGGCCTGAGAAAAAAAGATTTAGGGATCAGTACTGCACTATGATGGAGGGAGTAACTGAGTTTGGGGAGTAAGATCTTTTTAATCAGGATAATACGTCCGGAGACAGATAATGGCTATTTACTCCAGATAGCAAATTGATCTAACAATGGTAGAATATTAATTTTTAAGTCGAGTCTACTATATTTTGAAATATTTATTCCCAGGTACTTAAAGATAGTTACAACAGGCAATGGGGATAACGTTTCAAGGTGATCCATTGGACCAAGGGAGAGAGGATTAAGGAGGATTTATCCCAATTTATGTATAATCCTGAATAATTACTAAATTTGTCTTTAGTAGCAATCACATGGGGTAGTGTTTCTTCTGCTTTATCCATAAATATCAGCATATAAGCCAATGGTATCTAAACTGCCCACTATTGCTATACCTTTAATTACTGGAGTGGATCTTATACGGATCCCCAACGCTTCAATTGCAAGTGCGAAAAGGGCCGGGGAAAGGGGGCACCCTTGGCGTGTTCTTCTTGCCAAAGAGAACGATTCAGATACAGAGTTATTTATTATTCGGGCTTTTGGTTTCATGTACATCGTGCATATCCACTTCCTAAATTTGGGACCGAATTCATATTTTTTTGTAAACATGCAGATAAAAATGACCAGTCAATAGAATCGAAGGCCTTAGCTGCATCCAGCAAAGCCAAGGCCCATTCATTATCTGGCACTAGGGAACTGTTACTGGGCCACTGACTGAACTCTCTTTATATTAATAGATGTATTTTTCCTGGGCATGAAAACGGTCTGGTCTGGATGTATTATTTCTAGTATCACCGAATTTAATCTAGTGGCCAGGATTTTAGTGAAGATCTTATAGTCCACATTTACCAACAATATGGGGCGATATGATCCACATTCAAGAGGATCCTTCCCCTCCTTCCTAAGCATTATTATATTTGCCTCATAAAAGGAGTCCGGACTTCCTCCCAGGTCCTATGAAACACCCTCAGAAGGAGTGGTGCTAAAACATCCCGATATTTCCTGTACATTTCTATGGGAAATGCATCCGGCCCAGGCGCCTTCCCAGAGGCCATATCCGCTATGGCTTCATTTATTTCCTCTATCGTGAAGTCTGCATCCAGGAAGGCTTGTTGAGCGGGACGCAGTGTGGGAAACTTTACGTCTGATAAATACTCAAGGCAGTCCGAAGTGCCAAAACTTCCTCTGGAACTATATAACATTTTATAGCAGTCATGGAAACTCTGAAGTATATCACCCATTGAGGTTACTATTGAGTTATCTAGTTTTCAGATTTGAATTATGGTATTAGATGTGTTTTGTTGGCGCACTATAAATGTCAATAACTTGGGCTGGACTGATTTCCCAGTTCAAAATATGACTGACGAGTAAAAAAGAATTTACGTTTAGATTTGGTGTCCATATATTGAGTATATAATTATGGGAGCTTAGCCACTCATTTCTATTTTCATTTGTTTGATTAGCTACAGTTAGGTCCATATATATTTGGACAGAAACAACATTTTTCTAATTTTGGTTTTAGACATTACCATAATGAATTTTAAACAAAACAATTCAGATGCAGTTGAAGTTCAGCTTTCATTTGAGGTTATCCACATTAAAATTGGATGAAATGTTTAGGAGTTTCAGCTCCTTAACATGTGCCACCCTGTTTTTAAAGGGACCAAAAGAAATTGGACAATTGACTCCAAGGCTATTTCTTGGACAGGTGTGTGCAATCCCTTCGTTATGTCATTCTCAATTAAGCACATAAAAGGCCTGGAGTTGATTTGAGGTGTGGTGCTTGCATTTGGAAGGTTTTGCTGTGAAGGAACCAAGCGGTCAAAGGAGCTCTCCATGCAGGTGAAACAAGTCATCCTTAAGCTGCAAAAACAGAAAAAACCCATCCGAGAAATTGCTACTACATTAGGAGTGGCAAAATCTACAGTTTGGTACATCCTGAGAAAGAAAGCACTGGTGACCTCATCAATGCAAAAAGACCTTGGTGCCCACGGAAGACAACAGTGGTGGATGATTGCAGAATAATCTCCATGGTGAAGAGAAACCCCTTCACAACAGCCAACCAAGTGAACAACACTCTCCAGGAGGTAGGCGTATAAGTATCCACATCTACCATAAAGAGAAGACTGCATGAAAGTAAATACAGAGGGTTCACTGCATGGTGCAAGCCACTCATAAGCATCAAGAATAAAAAGGCTAGACTGGACTTTGCTAAAAAAACATATAAAAAAGCCAGCACAGTTCTGGAAGAACATTCTTTGGACAGATGAAACCAAGATCAACCTCTACCAGAATGATGGAAAGAGAAAAGTATGGCGAATGCGTGGTACAGCTCATGATACAAAGCATACTACATCATATGTAAAACACGGCGGTGGCAGTGTGATGGCTTGGGCATGCATGGCTGCCAGTGGCACTGGGTCACTAGTGTTTATTGATGATGTGACACAGGACAGAAGCAGCCGAATGAATTCTGAGGTATTCAGAGCCATACTGTGTGCTCAGATCCAGCAAAATGCAGCCAAACTGATTGGTCGTCGTTTCATACTACAGATGGACAATGACCCAAAACATAAAGCCAAAGCAACCCAGGAGTTTATTAAAGCAAAGAAGTGGAATATTCTTGAATGGCCAAGTCGGTCACCTGATCTCAACCCAGCTGAGCATGCATTTCACTTGTTAAAGACTAAACTTCAGACAGGCCCACAAACAAACAGCAACTGAAAACCACCGCAGTGAAGGCCTGGCAGAGCATCAAAAAGGAGGAAACACAGCGTCTGGTGATGTCCATGAGTTCAAGACTACAGGCAGTCATTGCCAACAAAGGGTTTTCAATCAAGTACTAGACATGAACATTTTATTTACAATTATTTAATCTGTCCAATTACTTTTGGTCCCTTTAAAAACAGGGTGGCACATGTTAAGGAGCTGAAACTCCTAAACCCTTCATCCAATTTTAATGTGGATACCCTCAAATGAAAGCTGAAAGTCTGAACTTCAACTGCATCTGAATTGTTTTGTTTAAAATTCATTGTGGTAATGTCTAAAATCAAAATTAGAAAAATGTTGTCTCTGTCCAAATATACACTCACTGGCCACTTTATTAGGTACACCTGTCCAACTGTGTGTTAAGACTTAATTTCTAATCAGCCAATCACATGGCGGCAACTCAGTGCATTTAGGCATGTAGACATGGTCAAGACAATCTCCTGCAGTTCAAACCGAGCATCAGTATGGGGAAGAAAGGTGATTTGAGTGCCTTTGAACGTGGCATGATTGTTGGTGCCAGAAGGGCTGGTCTGAGTATTTCAGAAACTGCTGATCTACTGGGATTTTCACGCACAACCATCTCTAGGGTTTACAGAGAATGGTCCGAAAAAGAAAAAAAATCCAGTGAGCGGCAGTTCTGTGGCCGGAAATGCCATGTTGATGCCAGAGGTCAGAGGAGAATGGGCAGACTGGTTCGAGCTGATAGAAAGGCAACAGTGACTCAAATTGCCACCCGTTACAACCAAGGTAGGCAGAAGAGCATCTCTGAACGCACAGTGCGTCGAACTTTGAGGCAGATGGGCTACAGCAGCAGAAGACCACACTGGGTACCACTCCTCTCAGCTAAGAACAGGAAACTGAGGCTACAATTTGCACAAGCTCATCGAAATTGGACAGTAGAAGATTGGAAAAACGTTGCCTGGTCTGATGAGTCTCGATTTCTGCTGCGACATTCGGATGGTAGGGTCAGAATTTGGCGTAAACAACATGAAAGCATGGATCCATCCTGCCTTGTATCAACGGTTCAGGCTGGTGGTGGTGGTGTCATGGTGTGGGGAATTTTTTCTGGGCACTCTTTGGGCCTCTTGGTACCAATTGAGCATCGTTGCAACGCCACAGCCTACCTGAGTATTGTTGCTGACCATGTCCATCCCTTTATGACCACAATGTACCCAACATCTGATGGCTACTTTCAGCAGGATAATGCGCCATGTCATAAAGCTCGAATCATCTCAGATTGGTTTCTTGAACATGACAATGAGTTTACTGTACTCAAATGGCCTCCTCAGTCACCAGATCTCAATCCAATAGAGCATCTTTGGGATGTGGTGGAACGGGAGATTCGCATCAGGGATGTGCAGCCGACAAATCTGCGCCAACTGTGTGATGCCATCATGTCAATATGGTCCAAAATCTCTGAGGAATGCTTCCAGCACCTTGTTGAATCTCTGCCACGAAGAATTGAGGCAGTTCTGAAGGCAAAAGGGGGTCCAACCCGTTACTAGCATGGTGTACCTAATAAAGTGGCCAGTGAGTGTATATGGACCTAACTGTATATAATTTGCTTCCCAATCCCTCAGTCGCTTCTCCATCTCATCGTCTTCCCTAGATGTCACCCGTTTAATATAGAAAATTGTGGAAGACAAACATCCCCTTAGATACGCTTTAAGGGCGTCCCAAAACAAGTTAATATTCTGGGGTTCAGGGTGGGAAGAAATGATGCAGTCTAATTGGTCTAGAGTTCTGTCATTGGGGCCTATTAATTTCAGCCAAAATGGGTTCATCTTCCAAAATAGATTACAACTCCTTTGGCCAAATCTAAGTGAAAGTATTATCGGGCTATGATCTGAGATGCCCCTGTTCCCATGTTCCACATCCCCCACCCACATGGTGAGGTTGCTGGAACCAAATATATAATCTATACGAGATAAAGTGCGTCTAATGGACGAGTGACAGGTATATTCTATCACGTCAGGATGACGTATCCTCCACAAATCCAACCAACCACTACCCTTGATGAGCAATGATAGCGGAGATGTAGAGCAGGCCGTCCCGGATACGCCGTCTAGTCTAAGTCTATCAAGACCGTTATCCATGACAAGGTTAAAATCTCCCATGCACATAACTAATGCATCTGGATAATTTAAGGCAAAGCTTACCGCCTTTTTAAACGACTGATATATTGGCCGGGGTGGGTTATAGACACACATTATGATGTAGTCTTTCAAATCTATCGATGCGTGCACAAAATCAAAGCGTCTCTCAAGGTCTTTTTGAGCCTCCTTGACCTCCCATCTAGTGTCCTTATGGATTAACAAAGAAACCCCTCTAGAGTAACTGGTGTGGAATGCATGTATGGACCATTTGTACCCATGGTTTCTGCACATAACGAGTCGAATCTCTGGTCAAGTGTGTTTCAGCCAGGGCCGCAATGTGAGGACGATGACATTTAATTTGGGAAAAAACCTTAATTCTCTTTCGGGGAGACTCAAGAACTCTCACATTCCATGTCATTCATATTAATTCAGACCCCATTGTCTCTTGTCCAAATATGGTATACAGTGTCGCACAGACTGAACCTTACAGGCAGCATAATTAGTATCTTGGCAGCAGTATCTATGTAAACATCAACTAACAACACTGAAACAAGAAAAAACAAAATAAAGTTCAAAGAGGAGCACAGTCCCAAGCTTCTGTCATATTCCCAAAAAGAGGGTACCCTCACTGAACACAGTGTCCGGTATCGGTGTTACATTGGACGTTGGCGGAAAGAGCCCGTTTTTCCCCCTATGTACCAATATAGGGGACAGCAGCTGTCAAAATCAGGGTGACGTTCCAGTCACTCACGCTTGGGACCGCAGCCATTCCACGGCCTCCTCCGGGGTTGTGCAGAATATGGAAGAGCCCTTGTAAACAATATGGAGTCGAGCTGGGTAAATCATTGAGTATAAGATGTTTCTTTCTTTGAATTGCTTCTTGATCTCCATAAATTGAGCATGCGGCTTCTGTAGTTCCATGGAAAAATCTGGATAAAGTGATAGTGGCATTATTGAATTTAATGGGGCTTTTTTGCCTTGTCATGCGGAGGATAGTGTCTCTGTCCCTGCAGTTTAGGAGACGTGCCAAAAAAGGATGTGGCGTACTGCCTGGTGGGAGAGATTTTGTTGGGACCCTATGGGCCCTTTCTACAGAAAAGGTTGAAGAGAACTCATCTCCCAGAGTGTCTTTAAGACAATTTTCCAAACATTGCTCCTGCCGATGACCTTCAGAACGTTCTGGTAATCCAATGATTTGGATATTATTCTGGCGCAACCTGTTTTCCAGGTGATTCGCCTTCTACCTCCAGGCATTCATGGAGCCAGCTACTTTTGTCAGTTTAGTTTCCAAGGGCTTAAGGGTATCTTACAGGCTGGAGACTCTCTTTTCAACTTCCGTAATGTGCCCTCTCATGGCTTGCATATCCCGCCGAGGACGTCCCACTTCCGAATCTACCTCCTCTATTTTCCCAGTCAGGGATGTTCTAGTTAGAGATATGGCTTGCATTAATTGTTCAGACGCCTGCCTTATAGTCAAGTCTTCTTGATCCCCTCCCTCTCCGCCGTCAGAATTGCGATTTTTACACTGGTCCGCAGCTTTAACATTTGATGGAGTATTTCTGCGGGATCTTGAATTATCAGAGGGAGGGCCTTGTAAATTCTTTTAATTTTTCAATCGCCCCTGAACTCTTGGCAGGCTCATGGTTAAGATTTATGTGGTATAGCAAGTTGGTGAAGTAAATTGTCCCTTTCCTTTGCCCCTAATTTATATCAGCTCTCTTGTAGTGCAGGGGCTTAATATACCTGAATTTACTATAGTGAGACAGAACAACCAATCTTATCTGGTCAGTTGTGCAACTCTTTTCCAGCTATAATATGCTGCTCTGTCAGCAAGTCGCTGCGTTAACCACCCTTCCAGCCTCAGGGAATTGGAGAACTGAAAGTGAAAGTACAGAGATACCGGTCTGTTATGTCGTGTTGTCAGCAGGGTATAATACCCAATGCGACCTTAGCTTCAGGGCAATGAGATCGCATTATAAAGGTCCTACAACAGACCCCGACGTTGGATCCGATGAAGTGTGCTATCAGTAAACTGCCGCAGAGACCACAGCCCCAGTCCCAAGTAACCAAGAGGTGATGAGTGGTGAATGTAATCAAGATGGCGGGCGCCAGCGGGCAGCGTATAACTTCATTGAGGGAACACAGGGCTCATTTCTCAGAGCTCACACAGTGTACACCTTTAAGAGTACTGTGCTCCGTCCAACCCGTCGCACCTGAGGTGAAGTCTTCCAGGCTGTGTCTCAGATTCAGAGCACGCAGTAGAAAATGGCCGCCGCCTCCTTGTAGGCTCTGCTCTCCATCCGGGTCTACCGGGATCTGTCCCGACCGGAGCTGCATTCCGCACCTCCTCGGAAGCCAGAGGTTCCCTAGAGCCCAGGGGGTCCACAGTGTTATCAAGGTGGGTCTTTCGGGTGATATAAAGGCAGGCTTTGAGTCCGGATCGTAGGAGCTCTGCCTAAGCACGCCCTCTCAGCTCCTCTGCATCGCCACGCCCCCATTTTCATAGATTTTTGATTTATTATTACATTTTTCAGATTCAAGTTATTTCTGTGACCATTGTGGCTTTTTCTGTCATATGAGGGGTACCAATAATTTTGACCACGTGTGTGTATATAGAGCTTCTTTGTAAAGTGTGCTTTATATCTGTTGATTTACGTGATTATTGTTATGCTGTAATGTCTTTTGTCTGTACAAGTCCCCTCTAAAATGTAAAGTGCTGCGGAATATTTTTGTCGCTATAGAAATAAAATTATTTATTATTTTTATCATCATTATTATTATACATGAGGATAACACTTGCACTTTGCAATACATTCTTCGGCCACCAGAGGGCATAGCACTAGGGTGTGACGTGCCTTATATACTGTATATTGGAATTATCCATAATTTCCTTTCAAACTCCTTAACTACAATAATCTAGCATAATATTCCATAGTTTCCATATAACTTCTGTACAATCCTTCAGTCACATAATATACGTCTGCCTGGCAGCTGACGAGTAGTTCATCCTAATGCCTTTTGTATAGCCGTCATCTGAAAGGATGAAGTTAAGAAAACAAAAATCTAATATATTTTCATCCCCAACTATTTCAGAAAGAACTGGCAAACAAAGAGGACTGTCCGCGAATGTGTGCTTACAAACTAGTTACAATTAAGTTTAGATGGTGGGGACTTCAAAATAAAGTAGAACATTTTATTCAAAAGGTAAGACTCTCCAGAAAAATGTATTTTTTTTTTAATTCAAAATAAATTCACGAATTCATTCCAGAGGGGTTCGACACCCGGAATCCCTTCTTATTGGCTCTGATGACAGACTGATGTAAATATTGAATGGAGCTTGAACATCAGCTGGTATCTGCTAAGAGTAGGTGTTGATCGGTGAGGGTGCTGGATGGTGGCCCCCCACCAATCTGATATTGATGAACTATCCTTAGGATATGTCATCAATTTTCTAAGACCAGAGAACACCCTTAAGGCCCCGTCACACTAAGCGAGATAGCTAGTGATATCGCTTAAGCGTCACCGATTTTGTGATGCAGCAGCGATATTGCTAGTGATATCGCTATGTGTGATACCTCCGACTGGCTCCCCCACTGGCTATCGCTGATCGCGTGAGAACGTCCTGGGCCATTTCTCGTTGGCCACTTCCCACTGGCGCCGACGAGCAACGCGTGGACGCGGGCGGGAGGACGTCTTCATCGCCACGTCTGACAGGTAAGTAACGACCGCTGACCGCTGCTGCATCGCAGGTGAGATCTGCCTGTTTGGCAGCTCACTAGCAACCATTTAGCGATGCACCAGCAATCCTGATCGGGTCGCATCGTTGTCGGGATCGCTGGTGCATCGCTAAATGTAACGGTACCCTTATCCTGTGCAATATACTTCTTTTTTACACAATACCTGGTGTAATATTGCATGAGGACATAATATAAACCCATTGAGCAATACAATACTAAAAACTTAGTAACCTGATGTTAACCCTGACACAGGCGTTTTTGTCTATTAATCTGTCTGTAGGTGTCCATATATCAATAGCTGTCAGGGCAAGCTGTGTTGGCCTCCCAACATTTTTGGACACATGCATGCGCTCTGTGTCTGTGCTTTCAACAAAAGTGAATTTTTCGTCTAACAGACTTCCCTGGCAGCAGCTTATCTATCGAGAAAAAACATTGTGTTTTGATATTCATTGTGCCTGACCCCTCCCTCCCTCTAATGTCCTCTAACAAGGGGAGTCAGTAGGTCCCCATACACATTAGATAATCCATGGGTTCAGACAGTTTTTCTATTAAATGTATGGGGACCTGAATGGGTTATTCTAAAAATGTGAAGGTTTACACTTAACTACAGAATTGGTAATAACATGCAGATTGGTGGGGGTCTAGCTATTGGGGTGATTGCCAAGCTTGATAATGAGGCTATGAAATGTACCTTCTTAATGGAGCTGTGGTCACACATGCGTGCCACTACTTCATTCATTCTCAAGGGAGTGCCAGATTTAGCCACTTGCCATTGCCATCTCTGGCAGCCCTATAGATAATGAATAGAGTTGCCTTTGTGCATGGCCAGTACTCTTTCCGATAAGGCAGTTGAGTCCCATTTTTTTTTTTTTTTTGATCAGTTGGCATCCGACCATGGAACCCATGGCTAGGTGAAGACTTTATAAGTATTGAGAATGACTTGGTCTCGCCTACAGAACAGTGGGCCGAGGACAAAGAACATGACCAGGCAATTTAAGAAACTAGTTTTCATTAACAACGAAAATTGTGTTATCTCGGAAATGCAAGAGTGAAACACAGTTAACGATCACACACCTAACCCGGTTCAGCTAGGCCCACTGCGCAGCACAACCGATAGAACATACTGGGCCTATCAGGTACACTATAATTTGCCTGACCTGTGCTTCTGCCTAATGCGGTAACTGGGAGTTACCCAGAGCAAGGGTGAGTGCAAGAGGCAGCCCCGGCCGCGGTGCGAGGCAGATTCACAAACTTAACAATTCTCTAAACTTACAATTCTGTTATACTATCTATACACAAGCTCACCCACTGAGGGGAGTGTCTAGCTAAGGTTCACACAGCTCTCTTGGCAAACAAAGTCTATCTGTGAAGTTAGGTTTGGCGCCAAACTCTCTCTAAAGTCTGCATGCATTCACCCACTGGGATCTCTGGTGGGGCCTGGGCTCAGGACTTACCGACCGTTGACTGAACACACAAGTGGCTGTCTAATCGTCTGATCGGCTGTTTAGCTGGGAGACAGTGGAGTCGATCCTGGGCTTGACACCTGACAAGCTAGCAGAAGGCCATTCATGTTACAGCCGATGCTTTGGGTGGAATCTGACCCTGTATCCAACCGTAGTGATTCTTCATCTGTTATGCTTACACAGGTAAGCAGTTGTGGAGTGGGAATCTTCTTCCACCCTCACAGCTCCATCGGTAGTTTGTCTGTATCCCATTTTTAGGAGCTCTCTGGTGGAACCCTGACCACCCTGCAGGAAATTGTAAACAGGGCGTTAGGCCTACCAAAGGGAGGCACAGCTGCAAACTGAAATCAAAATGAGTGCATTTCGCATTCAGTATACTTGTGCTAATTTTTCACGTTTTGTTTTAAGCAAGAAAAGCGAATATTCACAAACTTTCATCGTCAGTTGTTCTGCTGGATTGACAAATGGATTGACCTAACGATGGAAGACATAAGGCGAATGGAGGATGAAACGCAGAAAGAGTTAGAAGCGGTGAGGATTTCTATTGATCTGGTATTTGAGTTTAAAAACGAAAATAGAGCAATTTTATAGTCTTATTAATATTTTCTAAATGGGGTAGGTGATAACTTGTTGATCAGTGAGGGTCTGACTGTGGGACCCAGACTGATCGGCAGGACTCTTATCCCCATTAGGATGGTGCGGCAGTATGCAAGTGTGATTTAATTAATACCTTTTGGGGCTGCCGAGCACTGAGCCCTGCTTTTTTCAGCAGCCCCATAAAGCATGACTGGAGTGATGATTCGACCTGCTGCACCGTTTTGTAACAAAAAAAAGAATTCCCAGTCACAAATAAAAAATAAATATTTCCTAATCTGCCTATCAATGCAGGACGAGCTATTCCCACTGATGAGCAAGTTATCACCTAGTACTGTGGAGAGGTAATAACTTGTTTTAATTGGACAACCCCTTTAATGGCCTGGTGTTAGCGTTATGTTCAGTGACCGTACAGTGTAATTTCTTACTACATATGTTTATTTGGATATTTCCTTCACTTTTTTGTATAGTTTCATTAAAATGTATCGGTTTGGCTTCTACAGCCTCTGTGTATCACTGTACACAGCTGGGTTTTCAGTGAAATCAGTCAGTGAATTTGTTCTGAGTTTGCAATTTCCCTCTCCTCTAAACAATATTTTACACTGAATTGTGACCATCTGAAAGTAAACTTTTGATTTGGTCTTACATTAGCTTAGAAATTTGTTCAGAAGAGACAACAGTTAGTAAGTACTGTTCACTTACAGATTTAACTGATGGCTCATTCTGCAGTCTGCTGTGTGCGGTGACACATAGAGGCTGTAGAAGCCAAAGGGTCCAATATTTTTAATGAAACCCTATTGCAAAAAAAGTGTGGTTTTTTTTTTCCGTAAAAAGTAAAGAAAAAGCTCTGAAAGACCTCCCTCTATCCATGGTTCTGTGCCTTGTAATAAAAAGTAGACAAAACCGAAATACTTTCTTGTTCAAAAATCTAAAAAACAGATTTTTTTTTTTCTCAAAATCTTATCCCTTCACATTTTCAATATATTGTGTGCTGTCTGAGGGTGAGAACAATCGTTTTTGTTCGGGGGCAGCAAACCTGCAACTAAAGTCCTGTTCTCAGAGAGACATGGATACATTGGAAGAATGTATCAGAGTCCAAATGCTCCGAAGGAACCCTTCTTCCCTTCAATTCTGTATGATTTAGACCCACTCTGCACATTGGTTGACAAGGGAGTTTAGTTTAGCGGAAAGAAACCTAGTTTAGCGAGAAGTGGTGTGGCTTAACATGCAACTCCGGTGTTCAGGGAAAAAAAAGCATCATGTTTTTGGCAGAGGTTTAGGGCACAAAGGAAACCAAATAAAAGATATGGTGCCTTTTAGATGTGCTGATTTTGGCCCATCGGTCTATCAATCACTAGTGACTGTATACACTCTGTTATTACACAATGATGTGGATAGGTCCATATTGGCAGCACATTTCCTTACACGGCGCGGTGGCTGTCGATGACCATGTAACATGTCGACCGTCACCCGAAGAATGAACAAAACTCTTGTTCTTTGAGTGATAAAATCATCATTGCTATCGGCAGCACATTTGTGTAAACTGGGGGGACGATGTGTGGCCTGAAGACCTCAATATGCTGTGTGGGGACAGAATGATCGTATTAATAACTGACATTTGTGGAACTGCTGCTTATATACAGTATGTGGATAAAATGCCTGCGGTTAAAGGAGTTGTTCACGACTCGATCATCCTGTTCTGAATCCCTTTATTTCCCCCCCAGTAAAATAATACCACCTATACCCCCCTACAGTGCTGGCGTTCCAGCGGTGTCGGCACTGGCTCTCCTGTGGCATGCGTGACATTTGTAGTTGTCCTCCGTAGGAAGTGAGAGTGCAGCAGTAGCAGCTCTCGCTTTCTCCAGATGTCTTGATTTGCCCAGAGGAGGGTAGAGATAGTGGCCACTGATTGGCTGCAGAGACCGCGAGCACACGTGCCGCGGGTAAACCAGTACCGACACCGCTGGAACAGCATCGGCATCGGCGGTGTGTGTTATTTTACTAGGGGAAACCTAGGGATTCAGAAGTGGCTGTGTGAGCAGTGCACAACCCCTTTAAGTTCCCATAAAAAGTTTTTGGTGAATTTTTGACTCTGCTTATTCTTGCCACGCAAAAAAAAAACAACGTATTACAGTTCCAGCATGGTAAAGGAGATTAGAAAAATCTGTAGGTAAGATATATGCGGAAATGCACTAAAAAACACTTGCCATCCGCATGACCAATAAAGTTTTATCAAAGCCAAATGCCAGCAAAAGCCAAAAACAAAGCGGATATATCAAAAGGAGACACAAACCGCAGCTGAAAAAGCACAAAAAAGTGTAATTACCTGCACTCAGAAATGTGATGAAAAAATGCAAGTAACGTAATTTACTTCATAGGTGCAGAAAATCTGCAACATCATAAATGCACCAAATACTCATCTAGGGAACGTAGACTTGGGTACATTCAGACGTCTGCTTTTCATGTGTTCTTAGTGTCATTCCAATAGATGACATAGTCCTTAGCAATAGTCGTAATGAATCTCAGCACTCAAAAGGACTTGTTGCAAAACGAGGTAAATTTATTTCCAGCCCATGGACTACAGCTAGTGGATAACGTTTTGGTCCCCATGGACCTTAATCAGATGGATCCTGTGTTGTGCTGAAAGCCACCATACCCAGTGCAGACACCTCTAACCATGTTCAGTCTAAGTGTCCTCCCTATGAGTATTGAGTACTCATCTTCCCCTTGAACAACACCGCATTCATCTGCTGAAGATCCACGACAGAAACGTCATCCATTAGCTGTTGACCACGGACTGGAATTAAATTCACCTCGTTTTGCCACACATCCTTTTGAGTGCCGAGTTTCATTACTACTACTGGTACGGACAGGAGCCTTACTCGGGCACCTCATCTATCCCCTCCTTTTATTATTTTCTTTATACCCATCATCTATCGGGCTGTTCACATGCCCCCCCCCCCCGCAAGAAATCATGGAGACATCCATTTGTGATCAGTCACTGAACAAAATTACCCATACTAGACTGTGTCCATGTGTGCGGTCCATCAGTGAGAGACACTGATAACACTGAGACTCTGGTCCACAATGACATACAGGGGCATTCTCTAATATGCAGCATGTTGATTATTCCTGTGGATTCCCTCTGTTAACCAGCAGGAGTTCTTCTATACCGACTCCCGGGCATCATCACTATGGCGTTCGTTATGTTTGGCCCATACAAGTGTTTTTTTCTGGGTGGGCTCCTCATACATGGAGGACTATCTTTTGCCCTTCCATCTGTGTTCATTTTATTTTTCAATGATTTTACTTTAGATACGTAAGAAGGGTCCTGTGCGAGGTACATCTGCGGCAGACACCTAAACAAGCCAGGTCTAGGTACAGGGGCAGTATTGAGGTGTGTAAGTAGGCAAATAATAAGGTGGTGGTGCTAAACTGCATCACATGCTCACACGCTTGGTCCGCTTTCTCTCTATTGGCTGCACATTTCTATGTACTTCTGTGTCTTCTTTGTCTACAGCTGACTTATCTGTGGTCTTATGGGAGTTAACTAGAATATCTCAGCAGATTTTTTTGTTACCCGACCTCAGTGCAGTAATGATGTAAGGGCAGAGACCCTGATTCCAGCAAATACTACTGACTGGGCTTCATGCTGCAGATTTAATTAAAATCATCTGCTTAAGATCTACCAGTACTCTGAGTGCTGAACTTTGTGTAACCTCACCCACAACACTGGCAGCTTTCTGTGTACACTGTGCATAGGCAGAAAGCTGCCAATCACTGATGTGGGAGACATCATGCAGAGCTCATGAGTATGGAGGACAACATACAGTTGTGGCCAAAAGTATTGACACCCCTGCAATTCTGTCAGATAATACTCAGTTTCTTCCTGAAAATGATTGCAAACACAAATTCTTTGGTATTATTATCTTCATTTAATTTGTCTTAAATGAAAAAACATAAAGAGAATTGTCCTAAAGCCAAATTGGATATAATTCCACACCAAACATAGAGGGTGGACAAAAGTATTGGCACTGTTCGAAAAATCATGTGATGCTTCTCTAATTTGTGTAATAGCACCTGTAGCTTACCTGTGGCACCTAACAGGTGTTGGCAATAACTAAATCACACTTGCAGCCAGTTGACATGGATTAAAGTTGACTCAACCTCTGTCCTGTGTCGTGTGTACCACATTGAGCATGGAGAAAAGAAAGAAGACCAAAGAACTGTCTGAGGACTTGAGAAACCAAATTGTGAGGAAGCATGAGCAATCTCAAGGCTACAAGTCGATCTCCAAAGACCTGAATGTTCCTGTGTCTACCGTGCGCAGTGTCATCAAGAAGTTTAAAGCCCATGGCACTGTGGCTAACCTCCCTAGATGTGGACGGAAAAGAAAAATTGACAAGAGATTTCAACGCAAGATTGTGTGGATGTTGGATAAAGAACCTCGACTAACATCCAAACAAGTTCAAGCTGCCCTGCAGTCCGAGGGTACGTACAACAGTGTCAACCCGTACTATCCATCGGCATCTGAATGAAAAGACCCCACTTCTTACCCCGAGACATAAAAAAGCCAGGCTGGAGTTTGCCAAAACTTACCTGAAAAAGCCTAAAACGTTTTGGAAGAATGTTCTCTGGTCATATGAGACAAAAGTAGAGCTTTTTGGGCAAAGGCATCAACATAGAGGTTACAGGAGAAAAAAAGAGGCATTCAAAGAAAAGAACACGGTCACTACAGTCAAACATGGCGGAGGTTCCCTGATGTTTTGGGGTTGCTTTGCTGCCTCTGGCACTGGACTGCTTGACCGTGTGCATGGCATTATGAAGTCTGAAGACTACCAACAAATTCTGCAGCATAATGTAGGGCCCAGTGTGAGAAAGCTGGGTCTCCCTCAGAGGTCATGGGTCTTCCAGCAGGCAATGACCCAAAACACACTTCAAAAAGCACTAGAAAATGCTTTGAGAGAAAGAACTGGAGACTTCTAAGGTGGCCAGCAATGAGTCCAGACCTGAATCCCATAGAACACCTCTGGAGAGATCTAATAATGGCAGTTTGGAGAAGGCACCCTTCAAATATCAGGGACCTGGAGCATTTTGCCAAAGAAGAATGGTCTAAAATTCCAGCAGAGCATTGTAAGAAACTCATTGATGGTTACTGGAAGCGGTTGGTCGCAGTTATTTTGGCTAAAGGTTGTGCAACCAAGTATTAGGCTGAGGGTGCCAATACTTTTGTCTGGCCCATTTTTGGAGTTTTGTGTGAAATGATCAATGTTTTGCTTTTTGCTTCATTCTCTTTTGTGTTTTTCCATTTAAGACAAATTAAATGAAGATAATACCAAAGAATTTGTGTTTGCAATCATTTTCAGGAAGAAACGGAGTATTATCTGACAGAATTGCAGGGGTGTCAATACTTTTGGCCACAACTGTAGCTAGTCCTCTAGTGATAGCATCACTGTTTTATCAGCAGGTGTTTCAGAAGTAAAAGAAGCAGCTCCGTAAGTGTCACATCACTGGAATCGGGGTCTCCGGCTTTACCTTTTGCTGCAGATTAGGTGGCAAAATCCTGTTGCCAGATTGCCGTTAAAAAATGATATGGTGGTAGCTGTGGCTCGCTTTGGGGTGACAAGGCTTCTTTTCTAAGCACCGATCAATGTTTTCTATATAGAAATGCCGATAAATGTTTTTTATTCAGGGGGATAGCCAACTTGTAATGAAGAGCATTCCCTAATGGTCACACTTAATCATGTGGTTTAATAGTTTTTTTTTTCTTTACCATGCAGCTACGCAACCAAGGTCAAGTGAGAGGGACAAGTGCTGCCAATGACGAATGAAGCCGGACCTGACCAAACCGCATGCAGAACTGTCATTTCCATCCGTGTTTATATACCTGTACGGATATAGCTATATAAACACTCTGAGCATTAAGTGTACTGTACCTGACATGAGCAAAAAATGTATAGCCGGTGCACTGTACATGACTAGTTTACAAGCCGATGAATGTCACTAGCATTATAAGGCATGGACTCCTGACGGCCAGGCCATCACATCATCCTGCAATACCTGTTCCACTTTCCTTTCTTCTCGGTTAATGCCGGGCAAATAAACTGCAGTTTTGTTTGCTCTGTAACAGATTTACCAGATAGTAATAAGCTGTGGCTTTGATAACTACGGGATTATTCTAGTGTCATATAATGCCGGACTTCGAATAAACCTTTATCTGACGTTTATTGGATGTGAGGATGACCTCACTAAATATTCGAGGCACTGATATACCCTACATTCTCTTAGGGTCAATTATGAATTCGCTCTGAAATGCCCAGCAGGTCATATATGCTTATTTTTTTATTAAACAGATTTGAATTTGCCATTGCAGTGAACGGCTTTGGTTTCATTGGTCTCTTCTAGCTGTTTATTGGGTTTGCTGATTTCTGTCTTTATTCTTCGGAGTTGTCTGTCTTTCTGGGGTCTCGTCTTTTCTTTTTTCCCCCCATATTTTTCTTTTTTTTTTTTCTAAAATGGAGCATAATAAGTGAAAACTACTGGTGAAATATCATGAGTACGCTGCGCCCACTTTGTAGCTAGGTGGTTACAGTGTATTGTTCCATCAGTAGTTTTCTGGAATACATCACACGCATTGACTAGTATGTTCTTGCTTTCTCCATTTCTTTCTCTGTAGTTTTCCCGCCTCCGTAGTTTTCCCGCCTCCGTAGTTTTCCCGCCTCCGTAGTTCCCCCCCCGCCCCCCCCCCCCCCGTAGTTTTCCCCCCCTGTTTTTTTTTAATGTCTCGCACATGCACTTGAAAGACGTTGCTCATTTCAGATGTCACAGTTTGGGATCTATGCAAACTGTTTAATTTCTCCCATTATTTATGCTCTCCAGTCCGAGGCTCTTCTACGTATAAAATGAATATTTAAGTTAATATATAAAGACATTTAATTAGAGGTGTGAGAGGGTGTAACGCGTTGTTATACAGTTCAGTTGTAGATATCTCTGCAATAGATTTTTGTAACGGAGCATGTTCAATGCTTAGTATTTGTTTGGTGTGTTAAAATGAAATCTAAAGGAAATATTTTAGAAGCGAAAGGAAAAAAATTTTTTTACAAAATGTTCAACTAGAACTGCAACGTTAAAACTCTCGTAGTCCGTGTTCACACTTGCCTTTACACCACACCTTTATCGTACGTGCCCCTCGTTCTACCTGATTGTTCTAGAGCTTTACATCTGTTATTATCATGATCCAGAAATTATTTCCCTCCGATGGGAATTAGAGTCAAAAACGAGGAAATGTTACAGTGTCTTAGTCCAGATTTTAAAATTCAGGGGAACTTTTAATGAATGTAAAATGTCAAGAATTGCAGTCTGGTGTGTGAACAGTATGTCAAATAAGTGTAAGTAACTAATAAATTTGATCACCAAAAATGTCAGTTTTACAATTGAATAAAGACTCCTTATTTCAGATACATTTGTATCAGCCGCTTCAAAATAACGGAAGTTTTCAACACCTTCATGACCAGGCCAAATTTTACAATTCTGACCAGTGTCACTTTATGGGGTAATACCTCTTAAACGCCTCAACGGATCCCACTGATTCTGAGGTTGTTTTTTCGTGACCTATCGCACATCATGATAGTGGTAAAATTTGTTCGATATATGACTTACGTTTATTTGTGAAAGTATCAGAAATTAAATTAAAATTTTGAAAATGACGCCGTTTTCAAACATTTAATTTTTATACCCTTAAACCCGGCATTATGTCACACAAAATAGTTAACTTTTACCACGTGTACTTTACATCTGCATTTTGAAGTTAGAAGGATTAAAAGTTGATCAGTAGTTTCTCATTTTTCCATCAAAATTTACAAAATCTTTTTTTTTAGGGACCACATCACATTTGAAGTGACTTTGAGGGACCTATAAAACAGAAAATACCCAAAAGTGACACCATTCTGAAAAACGGCACCTCAACCTTCTCAAAGTCACATTCA
Organism: Dendrobates tinctorius; assembly: GCF_039654945.1. Classification (NCBI taxonomy): domain Eukaryota; kingdom Metazoa; phylum Chordata; class Amphibia; order Anura; family Dendrobatidae; genus Dendrobates; species Dendrobates tinctorius. The sequence goes on along the minus strand of NW_027361741.1, from coordinate 26,055,353 downwards.
AGAAGTTTACTATTTAGGTGCTTTACAGAAATGTTTTATTTCTTTCCTCAAAAATTTTACTTTAGCTCCCAGGGTAACAGAAGAAATTGGACCCCAGAATTTGTTGTGCAATGACTCCGGAGTATACAAACACCCAACATGTAGGGGGGGACTACGGTTTAGATTAATGTCAGGGCTTGGAAGGGAAGAAGCACCGTTTGACTTTTTGAACACAGAAATGGCTGGAATCGAAAGCGGAATCCATTTCGCATTTGGAGAGCCCCTGATGTGCTTAAACAGTGGAAACCCCCCCCACAAGTGATCCCATGTTGGAAATTAAGGTGCTGTCACACTTAGCGATGCACCAGCGATATGACGCGGTCAGGATCGCTGGTGCATCGCTAAGTGGTCGCTAGTGAGCTGCCACACAGGCAGATCTCACCAGCGACATAGCAGGGGTCGCTACTTACCTGTCACACGAGGCGATCCTGACGTCCTCCCGCCCGCGTCCACGCGTTGCTCGTCTCCACAGCAGGAAGCCCAGCAGGAAGGTGATGACGACAAACGGCCCAGGACGTTCTCGCGCGATCAGCGATAACCAGCGGGGGAGCCGTCGGTGGGAAGTATCAGACATAGCGATATCGCTAGCAATATCGCTGCTACGTCACAAATACCAGTGACGTTATAGCGATATCGCTTAGTGTGACAGGCCCTTTAGGACTCTCAAGGAATATATCTAGATGTGTGGTGAGCACTGTAAATAAATCCCAGGTGTTTCAAAGACATAAAGTAGAGCCATGAAAATAAGTCTCATTTTCCCACAAAAACATGTTTTTAGTCCCAAATTTAGCATTTTCACAAGGGTGACAGGAGAAAATGCACTGTAAAGTTTTGTTGTGCAATTTCTCCTGCATAATCCCCCATATTTGGTGGAAAACTACTGCTTAGATTAATGGCAGGGCTTGGAAATAAGGAGTACAGTTTGTCTTTTTGAACGCAAAATTGGTTGGACTCATTAGCGGGTGCAATGTTGGGTTTGGAGAGCCCCTGATATGCCTAAATAGTGGAAAACCCCCACAAATGACACCATTTTGGAATTTAGACCCCTCAGAGAATTTATCTAGACTTGTGGTGAGCACTTTAAACCCCCAAGTGCTTCACAGATGTTTAGAACTATGTTTGAACTGTGGAAATGGAAAAAAATTATTTTTATTGCAAAAATGTTGATTTTTGCCCCAAATTTTTCGTTTTCACAAGGGTAGCAGGAGAAATTGCACCATAAAATTTGTTGTACAGTTTCTCCTGAGTACACTGATGACACATGTGATTGAAAATTTCTTTTGAGGCACAGTACAAAGATGACGAATAAGTGCCATATTGGGGTTCAGATTTTGCTGGACTGGTTTGAGCGTGCCATGTCACATTGGCAGAGCCCCTGAGGTGGCAGAGCAATAGAAACCTACATAAGTGATGTCATTTTACAAACTACACCTCAATGAATTCATGTAGGGGTGCAGTGAGCATGTTCACCACAGGTGCCGCAGAGAAATTTATACCATTGGGCGATGAAGAAAGAATAGTTACAATTGTACTTCTAAAATGTTGCTTTAGCCCCAATTTTTTTATTTTTAAATGGGCTAATAGGAAAAAATGGACCTCCATAGTTTGTTGTGCAATTTCTCTTGACTACGCCAATACCCTACATGTAATCGAGAACCACTTTTGAGGCACAGTGCAAATCTCAGAAGAGAAGTAGCACCATGGTTTAGTGCAGATTTTGCTCTTATGGTGTGCTGGTGCTATGACCCACAGGGAGATCCTCTGATGTGCCAGTACAGCAGAACCCCCCCCCCTTAGTTGTGCAATTTTTCTTGACTACGCCAATACCCTACATGTAATCGAGAACTACTTTTGAGGCACAGTGCAAATCTCAGAAGGGAAGTAGCACAATAGTTTAGTGCAAATTTTGCTGTTTTGGTTTGCTGGTGCTATTACCCACGGGGAGATCCTCTGTGCCAGTACAGCAGAACCCCCCCCCCCCCATAAGTGACCCCATTTTACAAACTCGATCTCTCAATGAATTCAACTAAGGCTGGTTTCACATTAGCGTTGAAACAACGCTGCGCACTGCGTCAGTAAGCCCCGCCCCGATCCGGCTCCCTGCCCGCCCCATCTGGGATCACCGCCTACTATCGCATTTGCACGCATGTGATCGGCGCACCCTATCTTTAGCATAGGGTGCGCAGATCATCCGCCACCAGTGTGAAAGTAGCGTGCTGCGCACTTTTGACGGTGCGCCGTGCGCGCCGAAATGCAACTCTGAGGGAGTTGGTTAGACAGGAGATTAAGGGATCCGTTAAAGCCCTATTGCAGGAAAGAAAGGTTAGAGAGGTAGAACTCAGGCTTCCATTTTCAGACTCAGGGAGCGACTCAGGGGAACTGAGATCAGACTCCTCCCCTTCATCCTCAGAGGCAAGAGCAGGTCGCCCATGTTTTACGACTGACCAGATTAACCGGCTAGTAAAAGCAGTGAGCACCACTATGGGGATCAAGGAGCCCCAGTCAGAAAGTTCCATACAGGATCTTGTGTTTAAAGGACTGGACAGGAAATCTTGTAGATCCTTCCCAGTTATTGATAAAATAAATTCCCTGATATGCGGGAGTGGGAAAGACCCGAAAGAAAGGGTTCCTTACCGCCAGCATTTAAAAGGAATTACCCGTTTGCGGAAACAGCATCAGCCGCATGGGATAAAGACCCAAAACTTGATGCGGAGATGGCCAAGGCCTGTAAAAGAACCTCTCTACCATTCAAGGATTTGGGTAGTCTGAAAGATCCACTAGACAGAAGGGCTGATGTGTTCCTGAAGGGGTCTTGGGAAACTTCAGCGGCATTTCTTAGGCCAGCTATTGCAGCCACGTGTACAGCCTGGTCTATGATGGCGTGGTTAGATCGCCTAGAAGAACAGCTCAGGGACAAGGTCCTCAGGGAAGAGATTGTGTCCCTGTTGGAGGAAAAGTTGCAAAATCTTGAAGAGAGGTTAGCTACATTGAAGATCATTAAGGAAGGTGAAGAGTTCTTAGAGCAGAATTATCTCTTCATGTTACAGAAGGAAATTTGTAGTGCACCTGAAGAAACAGAGGAATGGAAACGTGACCCAGAGAAGCAGGAGGATCGGGAGTCAGTCAGCGCCCATACTGCTAAGGAACCAGTACCAGGCTCTTACGCAGGAGAACGATGAAGAAATACATCAGGATAAGACTTTGCCCACAAACAGCAACCTTGTACACCTTCAGAATCCTGGATGGAGAAATAAAAATGTTGTAAAGAAGAAACGGAGAGTGGTGGTCATGGGGGATTCCCTGTTGAGAGGAACAGAGGCCTCTATCTGCAGACCAGATACAACTTCAAGAGAAATGTGCTGTCTTCCAGGTGCAAAAATTTAAAGATGTGTCTGACAGGATATCAGGACTCTTCAGACCTACAGATGACTACCCATTCCTGCTAATACATGTGGGGACAAATGACACAGCAAGAAACGACCTGGAAACCATCTGCAGTGACTTTGAAAACCTATACGATGGACTACTTGCTAGAGATGGGGTGCACCTTACGAAGACTGGAAAACATGTATTTGGAAGTCGCCTTGCTACCAGTGTTGTGCATTCCGATACTGCAAATATCGGGTATTGGCCGATATTCGCTGTATCGGAATTCCGATACCGAGTACCGATATTTTTTCAATATCGGAATCGGATGTTCCCATAATGCAAAGAGCCACTGCTGTGGCTCTGATTGGCTGCCGAAATGACGTCATCATGATGCGCTGTCTGTGCGCATCATGATGCGCCGTCAGTTCAGGCCTTCCGGGGGGGGGGGGTCTATGCCGACTGCCTGGGGTTCTGTACCGGCCTGCCGGGGGTCTGTGCCGACTGCCCGGGGGTCTGTGCGGACTGCCGGGGGTCTGTACCGGCCTCCCGGTGGTCTGTGCCGACAGCCCGGGGGTCTGCAGGCTGCGGGGGTATGTCCCGGCCTGCCGGGGGGCTGTGCCGTCCTGCCGGTGGTCTGTGCCGACTGCCGGGGATCTGTACCGGCCTGCCGGTGGTCTGTACCGACTGTCCGGGGGTCTGTACTGGCCTGCCGGGGGGCTGTGCCGGCCTGCCGGTGGTCTGTACCGACTGTCCGGGGGTCTGTGCAGGCTGCAGGGGTCTGTACCGGCCTGCCGGTGGTCTGTACCGACTGTCCGGGGATCTGTACCGGCCTGCCGGGGGGCTGTGCCGACTGTCTGGGGGTCTGTGCAGGCTGCGGGGGTCTGTACCTGCCTGCCGGGGGGCTGTGCCGGCCTGCCGGTGGTCTGTACTGACTGTCTGGGGATCTGAGCGGACTGCCGGGGGTCTGTACCGACTGGGGGTCTGTGCAGGCTGCGGGGGTATGTACCGGCCTGCCGGGGGGCTGGCCTGCCGGTGGTCTGTACCGACTGTCCGGGGGTCTGTACCGGCCTGTCGGGGGTCTGTACCGACTGTCCGGGGGTCTGTGCAGGCTGCGGGGGTCTGTACCGGCCTGCCGGTGGTCTGTACCGACTGTCCGGGGATCTGAGCGGACTGCCGGGGGTCTGTACCGGCCTGCCCGGGGGGCTGTGCAGACTGTCCGGGGTCTGTGCAGGCTGCGGGGGTCTGTACCGGCCTGCCTGGGGGCTGTGCCGACCTGCCGGTGGTCTGTACCGACTGTCCGGGGGTCTGAGCGTCCTGCCGGGGGTCTGTACCGGCCTGCCGGGGGGCTGTGCCGGCCTGCCGGTGGTCTGTACCGACTGTCCGGGGGTCTGTACCAGCCTGCCGGGGGGCTGTGCCGGCCTGCCGGGGGGCTGTGCAGGCTGCAGGGGTCTGTGCAGGCATCGTCCGATGGGACTAAAAGTCCCATCGGGCGATGCCTGCTACCATGACGGTGATTGACACATTAGCCAATGATGGGACATTAGTAGTCCCATCATCCGGCCTATGTGTTGAATGTAAAAAAAAAAAAAAATAAATAAATACATAATACATGCTACATACATACTACATATATACCACATGCATACTACATATATACCACATATATACTACATGCATGCGACATGCATACTACATATATACCACATATATACTACATGCATGCAACATACATATATACTACATGCATGCAACATGCATACTACATATATACTACATATATACCACATGCATGCAACATACATACATACTACTAGTGTTGAGCATTCCGATACTGCAAATATCGGGTATCGGCCGATATTCGCTGTATCGGAATTCCGATACCGAGTACCGATATTTTTTCAATATCGGAATCGGAAGTTCCCATAATGCAAAGAGCCACTGCTGTGGCTCTGATTGGCTGCCGAAATGACGTCATCATGATGCGCGGTCTGGGCGCATCATGATGCGCCGTCAGTTCGGGCCTTCCGGGGGGTCTATGACGACTGCCCGGGGTTCTGTACCGGCCTGCCGAGGGTCTGTGCCGACTGCCCGGGGGTCTGTACCGGCCTGCCGAGGGTCTGTGCCGACTGCCCGGGGGTCTGTACCGGCCTGCCGGGGGTCTGTACCGGCCTGCCGGGGGGCTGTGCCAGCCTGCCGGTGGTCTGTGCAGGCTGCGGGGTTCTGTACCGGCCTGCAGGTGGTCTGTACCGACTGTCCGGGGGTCTGAGCGGCCTGCCGGGGAGCTGTGCCGGCCTGCCGGTGGTCTGTGCCGGCCTGCCGGTGGTCTGTACCGACTGTCCGGTGGTCTGAGCAGACTGCTGGGGGTCTGTACCGGCCTGCCGGGGGGCTGTGCCGACTGCCCGGGGCTCTGTACCGGCCTGCCGGGGGTCTGTGCAGGCTGAGGGGGTCTGTACTGGCCTGCCGGTGGTCTATACCGACTGTCCGGGGGTCTGAGCAGGCTGCGGGGGTCTGTGCAGGATCGTCCGATGGGACTACAAGTCCCATCGGGCGATGCCTGCTACCATGACGGTGATTGACACATTAGCCAGTGATGGGACAGTAGTAGTCCCATCATCCGGCCTATGAGTTGAATGTAAAAAAAAAAAAATACATACATGCTACATACATACTACATATATACCACATGCATGCAACATGCATACTACATATACCACATATATACTACATGCATACATACAACATATATACTACATGCATGCAACATATATACTAAATGCATGCAACATGCATGCTACATATATACTACATGCATGCAACATACATATATACTACATGCAACATGCATACTACATATATACTACATGCATGCAACATACATACATACTACATATATACCACATATATACTACATGCATGCAACATACATATATACTACATGCAACATACATACTACATATATACTACATGCATGCAACATACATATATACTACATGCATGCAACATGCATACTACATATATACCACATATATACTACATGCATGCAACATACATATATACTGCATATATACTACATGCAACATACATACTACATATATGTTACATGCATGCAACATACATACTACATATACAGTGGGGCAAAAAAGTATTGTCAGTCAGCAATAGTGCAAGTTCCACCACTTAAAAAGATGAGAGGCGTCTGTAATTTACATCATAGGTAGACCTCAACTATGGGAGACAAACTGAGAAAAAAAATCCAGAAAATCACATTGTCTGTTTTTTTTTCATTTTATTTGCATATTATGGTGGAAAATAAGTATTTGGTCAGAAACAAAATTTCATCTCAATACTTTGTGATATATCCTTTGTTGGCAATGACAGAAGTCAAACGTTTTCTGTAAGTCTTCACAAGGTTGCCACACACTGTTGTTGGTATGTTGGCCCATTCCTCCATGCAGATCTCCTCTAGAGCAGTGATGTTTTTGGCTTTTCGCTTGGCAACACGGACTTTCAACTCCCTCCAAAGGTTTTCTATAGGGTTGAGATCTGGAGACTGGCTAGGCCACTCCAGGACCTTGAAATGCTTCTTACGAAGCCACTCCTTCGCTGCCCTGGCAGTGTGCTTTGGATCATTGTCATGTTGAAAGACCCAGCCACGTTTCATCTTCAATGCCCTTGCTGATGGAAGGAGGTTTGCACTCAAAATCTCACGATACATGGCCCCATTCATTCTTTCATGTACCCGGATCAGTCGTCCTGGCCCCTTTGCAGAGAAACAGCCCCAAAGCATGATGTTTCCACCACCATGCTTTACAGTAGGTATGGTGTTTGATGGATGCAACTCAGTATTCTTTTTCCTCCAAACACGACAAGTTGTGTTTCTACCAAACAGTTCCAGTTTGGTTTCATCAGACCATAGGACATTCTCCCAAAACTCCTCTGGATCATCTAAATGCTCTCTAGCAAACTTCAGACGGGCCCGGACATGTACAGGCTTAAGCAGTGGGACACGTCTGGCACTGCAGGATCTGAGTCCATGGTGGCGTAGTGTGTTACTTATGGTAGGCCTTGTTACATTGGTCCCAGCTCTCTGCAGTTCATTCACTAGGTCCCCCCGCGCGTGGTTCTGGGATTTTTGCTCACCGTTCTTGTGATCATTCTGACCCCACGGGGTGGGATTTTGCGTGGAGCACCAGATCGAGGGAGATTATCAGTGGTCTTGTATGTCTTCCATTTTCTAATTATTGCTCCCACAGTTGATTTCTTCACTCCAAGCTGGTTGGCTATTGCAGATTCAGTCTTCCCAGCCTGGTGCAGGGCTACAATTTTGTTTCTGGTGTCCTTTGACAGCTCTTTGGTCTTCACCATAGTGGAGTTTGGAGTCAGACTGTTTGAGGGTGTGCACAGGTGTCTTTTTATACTGATAACAAGTTTAAACAGGTGCCATTACTACAGGTAATGAGTGGAAGAAAGAGGAGACTCTTAAAGAAGAAGTTACAGGTCTGTGAGAGCCAGAAATCTTGATTGCTTGTTTCTGACCAAATACTTATTTTCCACCATAATATGCAAATAAAATGAAAAAAAAACAGACAATGTGATTTTCTGGATTTTTTTTTCTCAGTTTGTCTCCCATAGTTGAGGTCTACCTATGATGTAAATTACAGACGCCTCTCATCTTTTTAAGTGGTGGAACTTGCACGATTGCTGACTGACTAAATACTTTTTTGCCCCACTGTATACTACATGCATGCAACATGCATACTACATATATACCACATATATACTACATGCATGCAACATACATATATACAACATGCATACTACATGCATGCAACATACATACATACTACATATATACCACATGCAAACTACATATATACCACATATATACTACATGCATACTACATATATACCACATGCATGCAACATACATATATACTACATGCAACATACATACTACATGCATGCAACATACATACTACATGCATACTACATATATACCACATGCATGCAACATGCATATATGCAACATATATACTACATGCATGCAACATGCATACTACATATATACCACATATATACTACATGCATGCAACATACATATATACTACATGCAACATGCATACTACATATATACAACATATATACAACATATATACTGCATGCAACATACATACTACATATATACTACATGCATGCAACATACATATATACTACATGCATGCAACATGCATACTACATATATACCACATATATACTACATGCATGCAACATACATACAACATATATACTACATGCATGCAACATGCATACTACATGCATGCAACATGCATACTACATATATACCACATGCATGCAACATACATATATACTACATGCATGCAACATACATACTACATATATACCACATGCATGCAACATGCATACTATATATACCACATATACACTACATGCATGCAACATACATATATACTACATATATACCACATATATACTACATGCATGCAACATACATATATAATACATATATACTACATGCAACATACATACATACTACATATATACCACATATATACTACATGCATGCAACATGCATACTACATATATACTACATGCATGCAACATGCATACTACATATATACTACATGCATGCAACATACATATATACTACATATATACTACATGCATGCAACATACATATATACTACATACAATACATTCATACAATACATACATATAGACATACAGTACATATAACATAGAGTACATACTCACCATCACTTGTCACTTTGTTCCCCGAAGCCATTGTCATCTGTGGAATAAATATTAAAATAACAAAGCACCAATATACTCACCCCTGATCCGCAGAAGTCCACGAGTGTCCCACAACGATCTTGCGTGGAGAACAGCAGCATCAGCTGATGCTACCGTTCTCTACGGGCTCCAGGAAACCAGTGTCGCGAGGTAGGTATCCTTCCGCCCTGTATTCCTCCGCCACTGTAAAAAACAAAAAAAAGTCCCTAGTCTCATTTTATGGCATTGCTGTTTGAGAAATTTCCCATGCAGCTTTTGCCATAAAGTGAGACTAGGGACTTTTTTTTTTTTTTTTTACAGTGGCGGAGGAATACAGGGCGGAAGGATACCTACCTCCCGACACTGGTTTCCTGGAGCCCGTAGAGAACGGTAGCATCAGCTGATGCTGCTTTTCTCCATGCAAGATCGTCGTGGGACACTCGTGGACTTCTGCGGATCAGGGGTGAGTATATTGGTGCTTTGTTATTTTAATATTTATTCCATAGATGACAATGGCTTCGGGGATCAAAGTGACAAGTGATGGTGAGTATGTACTCTGTTATATGTAATGTATGTCTATATGTATGTATTGTATGAATGTATTGTATGTAGTATATATGTATGTTGCATGCATGTAGTATATATGTGGTATATATGTAGTATGCATGTTGCATGCATGTAGTATATATGTAGTATGCATGTTGCATGTAAGACATAAGATAATCCTTTAATTGTCCCACCATGGGGAAATTCAGAGCATTACAGCAGCAAAGCAGGAACAAGTACAGATGCATAAAGGCATTACATTAACAGTAGGTAGGTACATATAAGAAAAAAAAAAATGTAACCGGACTGTCACAACTTTGGATCTATCAGTTCTCTGTTTGGGTCGTTCTCCGTTTTAGACAGTGCTGGTTATACAGTCTAACTGCAGCAGGAAGGAAGGACTTTCGATAGCGCTCCCTCACATTTAGGATGAAGTAGCCGGTCACTGACAGTACTGCACATCTTTGTCACGGTTTCATGCATGGGACGGGAATCATTCTGCACCATGTAGCTCACCTTGGCCAGTATCCTCCTGTCGCCTACTTCCTGAACTGGGTCAAGGGGGCATCCCAGGACAGAGCTGGCCCTTCTAATCAGTTTGTCCAGCCTATTCCTGTCCCTGGTTGATATGCCACTACCCCAGCACGCCACACCAAAGAAGATGACTGATGCCACAACAGAGTTGAAGAAGGATGCAAGGAGTGCCCCTCTAACTCCGAAGGCTCTCAGCCTTCTGAGCAGATAAAGCCTGCTTTGGCCCTTGTACACTGCATCCAAGTGATGGGCCCAGTCAAGCTTAATATTGAGGATCACACCAAGGTACTTATAGGCGTCGACTATCTCAATGTCATTTCCCTGTAGTATATATGTATGATGCATGTTGCATGTAGTATACACTGCGTTCCAAATTATTATTCAAATTGGATTTAAGTGTCATAAAGATGTAATTTTTTGTTTTTCAAATAAACTCATAGATGCTATTGTGTATCAGCTCTTTGGATCACTGAAATCAATATCAAACGCTTGTGATAATTAGTTTACCAGGTGAGCCCAATTAAAGGAAAGCTACTTAAGAATGATGTTCCACATTATTAAGCAGGGCACAGGTTTCAAGGAATTTAGGAAAGAAAACGGATCTCTCTGCTGCTGAAAAGCATCAAATAGTGCAATGCCTTGGTCAAGAGATGAAAACATTAGATATTTCCCAAAAACTTAAACGTGATCATCGTACTGTTAAGAGATTTGTGGTTGATTCTGAGCACAGACATGTTTGTGCTGATAAAGGCAGAATGAGGAAGGTTTCTGCCAGGCAAGTTCATCGGATTAAGAGAGCAGCTGCTAAAAAGCCATTACAAACCAGCAAACAGATATTTAAAGCTGCTGGTGCCTTTGGAGTCCCTCAAACCTCAAGGTGTAAGATCCTTCAAAGGCATGCTGTGGTGCATAAACCTACTATTCGGCCACTCCTAAACAGTGTTCACAAGCAAAAATGGTTGCAGTGGGCCCAGACATACATGAAGACTAATTCAAACTGTCTTGTTTACTGATGAGTGTCGAGCAACCCTGGATGGTCCAGATGGATGGAGTAGTGGATGGTTGGTGGATGGCCACTATGTCCCAACAAGGCTGCGACGTCAGCAAGGAGGTGGAGGAATCATGTTTTGGGCCGGAATCATGGGGAAACAGCTGGTAGGGCTCTTTAAGGTTCCTGAAGGTGTGAAAATGACCTCTGCAAAGTATATAGAGTTTCTGACTGACAGCTGTCTTCCATGGTATAAAAAGCAGAAATGTGCCTTCAGGAGCAAAATCCTCTTCATGCATGACACTGCACCATCTCATGCTGCAAAGAATACCTCTGAGTCATTGACTGCTATGGGCATAAAAGGACATAAACTCATGGTGTGGCCACCATCTTTCCCTGACCTCAACCCTATAGAGAACCTTTGGAGTATCATCAAGCGAAAGATCTATGAGGGTGGAAGGCAGTTCACATCAAAACAGCAGCTCTGGGAAGCTATTCTGACTTCATGCAAAGAAATACAAGCAGAAACTCTCCAAAAAATTCACAAGTTCAATGGATGCAAGAATTATGAAGGTGATATCAAAGAAGGGTTCCTATGTTAACATGTAACTTGGCCTGTTAGGATGTTTTGGAGTTAAATAGCTTTTTTGTTCGGTGAATGTGACCTCCTAATGCTGCAAATTCCACAAATCAGCATTTTCAGTTCTTTAAAACATATCAAATGTTTATCCAAGAAGTATCATTTCTCCTTGCGGAGAATGACATGCTAAGCATGTCGAGGTGAGGAGACTTAAAGCCGCAATGCTCCTCTGGGAAATATGCTAATTATGCAAATTGTCTCTTCAGAGAGGAAGAGGACTAGAACTCTAGTGCCACCTATTGGAGGTAGCAATCCTAAAAGTCAATGTTGACCCTTTAACGAGCCTAGTTACATGACTTAGGATAAAAGCCAAACCAGAATCTCCATTTGCAGACACTGTGTTTCGGGGTACTGCCCCTCATCAGTGCAAAGCGGGAGATCTGGTTTGGCTGTGAGAGAGGCGTCTGACCGATATCCAAGAAGTATCATTTCTCCTTGCGGAGAATGACTAGGCTCGTTAAAGGGTCAACATTGGCTTTTAGGATTGCTACCTCCAATAGGTGGCACTAGAGTTCTAGTCCTCTTCCTCTCTGAAGAGACAATTTGCATAATTATCAAATGTTTAGAAATTCTACTGTACATAATAATTTGGAACAGTGCAATTTGAGTTTTTATTCATTTTGGAGATTATACTGTTATCATTGGGAGGTTTCTTCAATAAAATTCAATGCATACTCTAACCGGTGATGACTTTTATTAGACTGACTGTCATTTGTAGCGACTATTTAGGAAAATCAGAGAAAAATATCATTTGCATTATAATTTGGAACACAGTGTATATGTATGTTGCATGCATGTAGTATATATGTAGTATGTATGTTGCATGTAGTATATATGTATGTTGCATGCATGTAGTATATATGTAGTATGTATGTTGCATGTAGTATATATGTTGTATGTATGTATGTTGCATGCATGTGGTGTGTATATATATATATATATATAGTATATATGTGGTATATATGTAGTTTGCATGTTGCATGCATGTGGTATATATGTAGTATGTATGTTGCATGCATGTAGTATGCATGTATGTTGCATGCATGTAGTATATATGTGGTATATATGTAGTATGTATGTTGCATGCATGTAGTATATATGTGGTATATATGTAGTATGTATGTTGCATGCATGTAGTATATATGTGGTATATATGTAGTATGTATGTTGCATGCATGTAGTATATATGTAGTATGCATGTTGCATGCATGTGGTATATATGTAGTATGCATGTTGCATGCATGTAGTATATATGTAGTATGCATGTTGCATGTAGTATATATGTATGTAGCATGCATGTAGTATATATGTGATATATATGTAGTATGCATGTTGCATGCATGTAGTATATATGTTGTATGTATGTATGTTGCATGCATGCAGTATATATGTGGTATATATGTAGTATGCATGTTGCATGCATGTAGTATGTATGTATGTAGTATGTATGTAGTATGTATTTTTTTTTACATTCAACACATAGGCCGGATGATGGGACTACTACTGTCCCATCACTGGCTAATGTGTCAATCACCGTCATGGTAGCAAGCATCGCCCGATGGGACTTGTAGTCCCATCGGACGATCCTGCACAGACCCCCGCAGCCTGCTCAGACCCCCGGACAGTCGGTATAGACCACCGGCAGGCCGGCACAGCCCCACGGCAGGCCGGTACAGACCCCCGCAGCCTGTACAGACCTCCGGACAGACGGTACAGACCACCGGCAGGCCGGTACAGACCCCCGGCAGTCCACTCAGACCCCCAGACAGTCGGTACAGACCACCGGCAGGCCGGCATAGCCCCCCGGCAGGCCGGTACAGACCCCCGGCAGTCCGCTCAGACCCCCAGACAGTCGGTACAGACCACTGACGCCAGCACAGCCCCTCTGGCAGGCCGGCACAGACCCCCGGGCAGTCGGCACAGATCCCCGGCAGGCCGGTACAGAGCCCCGGGCAGTCGGCACAGACCCCCGGCAGGCCGGTACAGACCCCCGGGCAGTCGGCATAGACCCCCCGGAAGGCCCGAACTGACGGCGCATCATGATGCGCACAGACCGCGCATCATGATGACGTCATTTCGGCAGCCAATCAGAGCCACAGCAGTGGCTCTTTGCATTATGGGAACGTCCGATTCCGATATCGAAAAAATATCGGTACTTGGTATCGGAATTCCGATACAGCGAATATCGGCCGATACCCGATATTTGCAGTATCGGAATACTCAACACTAGTAGTATGTATGTATGTTGCATGCATGTAGTATGTATGTATGTTGCATGCATGTAGTATATATGTAGTATGCATGTTGCATGCATGTAGTATATATGTAGTATGCATGTTGCATGCATGTGGTATATATGTAGTATGTGCATGCATGTAGTATATATGTAGTATGCATGTTGCATGCATGTAGTATGCATGTTGCATGTAGTATATATGTATGTTGCATGCATGTGGTATATATGTAGTATGTATGCATGTTCATGCATGTAGTATATATATAGTATATATGTAGTATGCATGTTGCATGCATGTTGCATGTAGTATATATGTATGTTGCATGCATGTAGTATATGTGGTATATATGTAGTATGCATGTTGCATGCATGTGGTATATATGTAGTATGTATGTATGTTGCATACATGTAGTATATATGTAGTATGCATGTTGCATGCATGTAGTATATATATATATAGTATGCATGTTGCATGTAGTATATATGTGGTATATGTAGTATGCATGTTGCATGCATGTAGTATATATGTAGTATGTACAATCATGGCCAAAAGTTTTGAGAATGACACAAATATTAATTTTTACAAAGTCTACTGCTTCATTTTTTCTAATGGCAATTTGCATATACTCCAGAATGTTATAAAGAGTGATCAGCTTAACAGCAATTACTTGCAAAGTCAATATTTGCCTAGAAAATTAACTTTATCCCCCAAAACACATTTCAACATCATTGCAGCCCTGCATTAAAAGGACCAGCTAACATCGTTTCAGTGATTGATCTCCAGCCCTGTCCTCATCAACACCCACACCTGTGTTAATGGAGCAATCTGTCATGATTAAGTAAGAATGACACCACTGGACACTTTAAAAGGAGGCTGGTGCTTGGCATCATTGTTTCTCTTCTGTTAACCATGGTTATCTCTAAAGAAACAAGTGCAGTCACATCATTGCACTGCACAAAAATGGCCTAACAGGGAAGAGTATCACAGCTAGAAAGATTGCACCTCAGTCAACAATCTATCGCATCATCAAGAACTTAAAGGAGAGAGGTTCCCTTGTTGCTAAAAAGGCTCCAGGGAGCCCAAGAAAGACCAGCAAGCGCCAGGACCGTCTCTTAAAAGTGTTTCAGCTGCGGGATTGGGCTACCAGCAGTGCAGAGCTTGCTCAGGAATGGCAGCAGGCAGGTGTGAGTGCATCTGCACGCACTGTGAGGCGGAGACTCTTGGAGCAAGGCCTGGTCTCAAGGAGGGCAGGAAAGAAGCCACTTCTCTCCAGAAAAAACATCATGGACAGACTGATATTCTGCAACAGGTACAGGGAGCGGACTGCTGAGGACTGGGGTAAAGTCATTTTCTCTGATGAATCCCCTTTTTGATTGTTTGGGACATCTGGAAAACGGCTTATTTGGAGAAGACCAGGTGAGCGCTACCACCAGTCTTGTCTCATGCCAACTGTCAAGCATCCTGAAACCATTCATGTGTGGGGTGGCTTCTCAGCCAAGGGAATGGGCTCTCTCTCAGTCTTGCCTAAAAACACAGCCATGAATAAAGAATGGTACCAGAATGTCCTCCAAGAGCAACTTCTCCCAACCGTCCAAGAGCAGTTTGGTGATCAACAATGCCTTTTTCAACATGATGGAGCACCTTGCCATAAAGCAAAGGTGATAACTAAATGGCTCAGGGAACAAAACATAGAGATTTTGGGACCATGGCCTGGAAACTCCCCAGATCTTAATCCCATTGAGAACTTGTGGTCAATCATCAAGAGACGGGTGGACAAACAAAAACCTTCAAATTCAGACAAAATAAAAGCATTGATTTTGCAAGAATGGACTGCTATCAGTCAGGATTTGTTACAGAAGTTGATTGAGAGCATGCCAGGGAGAATTGCTGAGGTCCTGAAGAAGAAGGGTCAACACTGCAAATATTGACTTGCTGCATTAACTCATTCTAACTGTCAATATAACCTTTTGTTACTCATAATATGATTGCAATTATATTTCTGTATGTGATAAAAACATCTGACAAACACACATAAAAACCAGAGGGCAGCAGATCATGTGAAAATATAATATTTGTGTCATTCTCAAAACTTTTGGCCATGACTGCATGTTGCATGCATGTAGTATATATGTAGTATGTATGTTGCATGTAGTATATATGTTGCATATATGCATGTTGCATGCATGTGGTATATATGTTGTATGTATGTTACATGCATGTGGTATGTATGCAGCATGTATGTAGCATGTATATAGCATGTAGTATGTATTTTGTTTTTTTTTTATACATTCAACACATTAGCCGGATGATGGGACTACTACTGTCCCATCATTGGCTAATGTGTCAATCACCGTCATGGTAGCAGGCATCGCCCGATGGGACTTGTAGTCCCATCGGACGTTCCTGCACAGACCCCCGCAGCCTGCACAGACCCCCGGACAGTCGGTACAGACCACTGGCAGGCCGGCACAGCCCCCTGCAGCCTGCACAGACCCCCGGACAGTCGGTACAGACCACAGGCAGGCCGGCACAGCCCCCCGCAGCCTGCACAGACACCCGGACAGTCGGCACAGCCCCCCGGCAGTCCACACAGACCCCCGGGCAGTCGGCACAGACCCCCGGAAGGTCCGTACACCCCCCCGAGAGGCTGTACACGGACAGAAAAGGGTTTTTCTTATTCCGATACTGGAAGTCCCATAAACTTGAATGGGACTTCCGGTATCGGAATCGGCGATACCCGATACTTTTTTCGTATCGGGCCGATACCATCCGATCCGATATTTTAGGGTATCGGATGGTATCGCTCAACACTACTTGCTACACTCATCAGGAGAGCTTTAAACTAGAACAATGTGGGAAGGGAAGCAAAAGGCCAGAAAAAGCCATACACCTGGCAAATGCTATTGAGAACTCTGGTATTAGAAGTGGAAAGGAAGAACAAAGACAAAAGAATCTAAATAATAAAAATATTGGAGAAAGAGAAACCAATCACAAACCAAAATGTTTCTATACTAATGCACAAAGCATGGGCAACAAACAAGGAGAATTGGAACTACTAACACAGGAAAAAAAATATGATGTCATTGAAATCACTGAAACTTGGTGGGACAATACACATGATTGGAATACAAGGCTAGAAGGATACAACTTATTTGCAAGAAACAGACTTGATAAATGAGGAGGAGGTGTCGCATTGTATGTTAGAAACGTGTATATCTGCACAGAAATTGAAGCTTCAGAGACTGGGAGTTCTGTGGAAACTGTTTGGGTAAGAATACAAGGACAGAACAATGGAAAGGACACCATTGTAGGCATTTACTACATGCCGCCTGTGCAAGCTGAAGATATGGATGAACTCTTTATGCATCAAATGGCCAAGTTCTCCAAAAATTATGACATAGTTGTCATGGGAGATTTCAACTATCCAGACATTTATTGGGAATCTCAGGCAAAACTAACCGGTCAAGGAAATTCTTATCTTCTTGCTGACAACTTTATCTTCCAAAAGGTAGGGGAGAAAACAAGGGGAACTGCTACCTTGGATCTAATCCTTATAAACAGGGAGGAAATGCTTGAGGAGGTAAACGTGGGTGGGACCCTAGGAGGTAGCGACCATGCTATTTTAGAATTTTGGATAACTAAAGGAGGAAGACCTGTGAAGACTCAGATGTCAAGGCTAGATTTCAGAAAGGCAGATTTTAAGGGACTCAGAGAATTGGAGGGATCCAATGGCTGGATATCCTTAAAGACAAAAATGTCCAGGAAGGATGGGAAATCTTGAAAAATGAAATTCTCAAAGCACAATTGTTAACAATTCCGAAAAGAGGGAAGAATAGGAAGCATTTAAGGAAACCAGGATGGATGAACACAGAACTTAAGCACATGCTAAAAAGGAAGAAAGAAATGTTTATAAAATGGAAAGAGGGAGGCATATCTAAAGAAGAATATAATGCTGTCTGCAGAACCTACCGGGCTCAAATTAGATTATCTAAAGCTGACAATGAATTGAGGCTTGCAAGAGACATCAAAAGCAATAATAAAGGATTTTGGGGATATGTCAAAAGTAAAAGAAAAGTCAAAGATACTATAGGATGAAAATGATGAAATGGTAAGCCAGGATGTTGAGAAGGCCGAACTTTTAAATTCCTATTTTGCATCTGTTTTCTCTCAGAAAGGAAATGTAACATCAACTGTTCTTCACTGTCCTATTAAGGGAATAGAAGAATCCAGGATATCTATAAACAGAAAGATAGTGAGGAAACACTTAGCTAACCTAAATGAATTCAAGTCTCCAGGCCCAGATGAATTACACCCCAGAGTACTGAAGGAGATAGCAGAAGAAATGTTTGAACCCCTCTCCATAATCTTTGAAAATTCTTGGAGAACAGGAGAAGTCCCAGAAGACTGGAGAAGGGCAAATGTTGTTCCTATCTTCAAAAAGGGGAAGAAGATGGACCCAGGCAACTATAGGCCGGTGAGTCTGACTTCTGTACCAGGAAAGATCTTTGAACAAATTATTAAACAACATGTATGTACGTACCTAGAAAAGAATGAAGTGATTAAACAGAGGGTTTGTAACTAATAAGTCATGTCAGACTAACTTAATTTCCTTCTATGACTGAATCACTGATTGGGTGGATCAGGGAAATGCTGTAGATATAGCATATCTTGACTTCAGCAAACCATTTGACAAAGTATCTCACACAATCCTTATTGAAAAAATGACTAAGTATGGAATGGACAAGGCAACTGTTAGGTGGATTCATAACTGGCTTAGTGATCGGACCCAAAGAGTGGCCGTAAATAGCTGCACATCCAGTTGGAAGAATGTCTCAAGTGGGGTACCACAGGGCTCTGTCCTGGGCCCTGTATTGTTCAACATCTTTATCAATGATTTAGATGAAGGAATTGAGGGTAAACTGATTAAATTTGCTGATGACACAAAGCTAGGAGGGATAGCTAATACTAGAGAAGAGAGAAAGAGGATTCAAAAAGATATAAATAAACTTGAGCAGTGGGCAGAAACTAACAGAATGGTTTTTAAAAGTGAAAAATGCAAAGTACTACATCTGGTCAATAGAAATGAAAAAAGCATATACAGAATGGGTGGAATAGGGCTAAGCAACAGCACATGTGAAAAAGACTTGGGTATACTAATAGATCACAAACTGAATATGAGTCAACAGTGTGAAACAGCAGCAAAAAAGGCAAATGCAATTCTAGGATGTATTAACAGAAGCATACAGTCTAGATCACGTGAAGTCATTATTGCCCTCTACTCCTCTTTGGTCAGACCTCATCTGGAATACTGTGTCCAGTTTTGGGCGCCGCATTTTAAAAAAGACATCAACAAACTGGAGCAAGTTTAGAAAAGAGCGACCAGAATGGTGACCGATCTACAAACCCTGTCTTATGAGGAAAAGTTGCAGGATTTGGGAATGTTTAGCTTGCAAAAGAGAAGACTGAGAGGAGACTTAATAGCTGTCTACAGATATCTCAAGGGCTGTCACTGTAGAAGGATCATCTTTATTCTCATTTGCACAAGGAAAGACTAGAAGCAATGGGATGAAACTGAATGGGAGGAGACACAGATTAGATATTAGAAAAAACTTTATGACAGAGTGATCAATGAGTGGAACAGAATGCCATGAGAGGTGGTGAGTTCTGCTTCTATAGAAGTCTACAAACAGAGGCTGAAACAAATCCAAAGTGGAAAAAAAAAAGAGCCGGGCTGAATAAACCGCGCTGACCAGAAAAAAACGCACCTTCGGCATTTCCTGGAAATGATGTCAAAGAAAGGTGTATTGAAACAGTTTGTGATTGTATTTATATCCTGAATTTGTGATTGTTCTTTATGCCCTGATGAAGTGGTTGGTTTTGCCACGAAACGCGTAGGCTTATTAAAGAAGTTTTTTATTATATGGACTGCCGAAGGTGTGTTTTTTTCTGGTCAGCGCGGTTTATTCAGCCCGGCTCTTTTTTTTTTCCACTTTGGATTTTTTTCCATTTTGGATTTATTTCATTCACTACCAGCAGAATACCAGCGACGACCGGCCTTTTAAGATTGATTCCCAGTTTGTTGTGACTCACACAACTTCAGCAGGTGAGTCTAACTGATTGGGCTTGCTTGCTATTGTGGTTCTTCTAGACGATACACCCTATGTGCGCTTTCCATCTTTGTTTTTTCAAAAAGAGGCTGGAAAGAGATCTGTCTGGGATGATTTAGCAAATCCTGCTTTGAGCAGGGGGTTGGACCAGATGGCCCAGGAGGTCCCTTCCAACTCTATGATTCTATGAGATCCTATCCTCTCTCCCTATGATCCAGGGGGCAGCAGCGTTCCTTTCAGACGCATCAGCAGACTCTGTAAGGCTAGCGGCCAGGTCAGCGGCATTGACTAATGCCACCCGCAGAGCCATATGGCTGAAGTGTTGGCCAGGGGTCATGCAGGCCAGGTCGAAGCTGTGCAGCATCCCTTGTGAAGGGGGACACCTATTTGGCTCGGCACTAGAGCTCTTGGAGAAAGCGGGCGACAGCAAAAAATGGTTCCCTTACTTGGGGAGACCCTTTTACAGGCGGGACTATAACAGAAGGTGGTTCGAATGAAGAAGGTCAAATAGAGAGCGAACGAGGGACAACCCCAGCAGGAGGAAAGGTAGCGGATGTTTTCCTCTCGTGACCGCAGAAAGCCGCAATGACTGACGGACCAGGTCGGAGGCAGGCTTTTACACTTCTATCCGGCCTGGAAAAATATTTAAAATAGCCACTGGATCCATAGTGTCATTAAGACGGGGCTAAAAGTTGAGTTCCGGAAAACGCCTATTAACTGATTTATTTTGACTCCCGTTAGTTCCTCCTCTGCAGAACAACTGGCGTTAGCCTGAGGTCTGGGAACTTCAGCAGAAGGGAGTCCTGGTGAAAGTTCCAGAGGTACAGATAGGTAAGGGATTTTACTCCCCACTCTTCTTGGTCAAAAAGCCTGATGGCTCCTTCGGTACCATCATAAACCTTAACGGCCTCAATAAATTTATTTTCATTCGCACCTTCAAAATGGAGTCAGTTAAATCTGCCATAAAGCTGCTGTTTAACAGATGTTTCATGGTGGTGTTATACCTTAAAGACGCTTATTATCATGTCCCGATACACATAGATCACCAGCGGTTTCTAAGAGTAGCGGTTTCATTGGGGGGAATAGTAAGCCACTTCCAATTCAGAGCACTTCCCTTCGGGGTGGCGGTTGCACCACGAGTTTTCACTAAGATAATGGCGGAAGTTATGGCTCATTTACACGAACAGGATATTCTCGTGATCCCTTATTTAGATGACCTGCTAATTGTGGGACACTCAGTCACATTGCACCGCCCAATTACAGAAGGTAGTATCCAGCCTTCAAGAGATGGGATGGATTATTAATTTCAAAAAATCGTGGTTGCAACCCCTGGAAACGCAGCAGTTCCTCGGTCTGCTAATAGATTCCAGGTTACAGGAGTGTTGCTTACCAGAAACAAAAGTGGATAATATTCAGCGACAAACACTCAGGGTAATACAGAACCCTTCGGTCACTCTAAGGGGGGCAATGTCACTATTGGGCTCGCTCACTTCGTGTATACCGGTGGTTCTCTGGGCCCAATACCACCCCAGGTCCCTGCAGTGGGATGTGTTACACAATACTTGTCGGCTAGAAGGTCACCTAGAGAGAACATTTACACTGTCCCACGAGTCGGTACATTCTCTATGGTGGTGGACTCACATACCAAACCTGCATAGAGGTGTTCCCTGGGTAAATCATGTCTCCCGAGTCATAACCACAGATGCTAGCCCCAAGGGTTGGGGGCGCATATGGGGGAGATGCGGATCCAGGGGGTATGGCCACCACAGGAGCAGGACTACTTATCTAATATAAAGGAATTACTAGCGGTAGAACGGGCCTTAAGTGGTTTCCTTATGTCCCTACAGGGCCGACACGTCAGATTTCTCTCAGACACTCAAGTAACTGTAGCCTACGTAAACCATCAAGGGGGAACACGCTCCAGGGCATTAATGGAGGTGGCAAATCATATAAAAGGGAAACACAATATTACAGCCGATTTCCTAAGCCGCAACATGCTCAAGCAAAGAGAGTGGCTACTAAACAGGGCCGTCTTCGAACAGTTCATGCGCATGTGGGGGTCCCCAGAAATAGACCTGTTCGCCAACAGAAAAAACAGGCAGTTACATCAGTTTTGTTCTTTGGACCCCAGAGAAGACCCGCTCGCAATGGACGCTCTCCTAATACCGTGGAACTTTGGCCTGGCTCACGCCTTCCTCCCACTGAATCTTATTCCGATAGTGCTGAGGAAGATTCGGGAAGACGAGGCCTGCATAATCCTGATAGCTCCATTCTGGCCCAGGAGGCCGTGGTTTCCTTGGCTGAGGAAGATGTCTGTGACCCAGCCATGGATTCTCCCAGAGCTCCCAGATCTCCTCTCCCAGGGTCCAGTATTCCACCCGCGTGTATCCAATCTACATCTAGCGGCGTGGAATTTGAGGGGGCACTACTGAGTGGGAAAGGCTTCTCTAGTCAACACTATTAAAAAGCAGAAAACCTTCCACGACAAACATCTACGTCAAAGTTTGGAAAAAATTCTTGTCAGCCTCAGGGGTGGAGGTTGGTCAGAGAATCCGTATTAACCAGGTTTTAGAGTTCCTGCAGAAGGGGTTAGAGATGGGTCTGGCCACAAACACGCTCAGAGTCCAAGTCTCAGCCGTAGGGGTATTATACAACTGTAACCTAGCAAGCAACTACTGGGTATCCAGATTCATAAAGGCAGTGGCTAGATCTAGGCCCATCATTAAAAAGAAGCTAGTCCCCTGGGATCTGAACTTGGTGCTATCAGCTTTAACAGAAGTCCCGTTTGAGCCTATTGATTCTGCCCCTATTAGGATCCTGTCCTTCAAAACTGCCCTACTGGTCGCACTGACATCTGCCAGGAGGGTTAGCGATCTGCAGGCTCTCTCTAGACTCTCCCCATATACTCAGTTTAGAGAAGACAGAGTAATACTAAGACCAGACCCCTTGTATCTGCCCAAGGTTGCTTCAAAGTTTCACAGACTACAAGAGATAGTCCTTCCCTCCTTCTGCCCAAACCCTGTTAGCCAGTCAGAGAAAAACTTCATTCACTAGCCGTAAGAAGATGTCTCCTTACTTATATTAGGGCCACAGACTCTTGGAAGAAGGACAAATCCCTATTCGTTTCCTTTCAGGGAGTTAGGAAAGGGCTTAGGGTGTCCAAAAACACTTTAGCCAGGTGGATTAGAGAGGCAATTTCTCTGGCTTATACAGCAGGTGGCGCAGAAGATCCAGAAGGCGTAAGAGCACACTCCACCCGGGCCGTGGTGACATCATGGGCAGAGTGCTTGGAGGTATCCATCGAGGACATTTGTAAGGCAGCCATGTGGTCCTCTCCATCTACATTCTTTAAACACTTTAGGTTGGATTTGGGCAACTCCTCCAATCTCACATTTGGGAGAAAGGTGCTTGAGGCAGCTGTCCCTCCCTTGACGCTTTACATCTCTGTAATTCTCTCGTGGCGACTGAATAAATGCTTAGCTACTTACCGGTAGCGGTGTTTTTCAGGAGCTCGTGACAGCACCTTTCCATTCCCTTCCTTTCTTCGTTTTCTCACGTATGGATCAGCACCTTTTTCCTCGAGTTAGCCCTTAGGCACGGGTGTGAAGAGTTTTTAATTGGATATATATATATATATATATATATGTTGCTACTAACCAGGGAGGTCCTCTCATGCTCTGTAATCCAACTGAAGTGAGGGAGAGGGCCGCCCTTTATGTGTCTGTAGGTTTCCTGTCCCCGAAGGGTGGATGTCCTCTTTCGTGGTGCTGTCGTGTGCTCCTGAAAAACACCGCTACCGGTAAGTAGCTAAGCATTTTTTTTATTTTTAATTTTTTTTCCATATTTTTCAGTTGTTTAAAAAAAAATTTTCTTTTTCCTAACTTTTACACTTTGTCCCACTATGGGACAATCATTTTTTTGCCGATCGCTTCAATATCATGCAGATGAAGCAGCATCGCCGTGCCATAGAAGATGTTAGTGTTGCACTCACAGGGAGACTTGCTGATCATGCACTGCGCATGATCAGCAAGTTTCCTAACTCTGGTGACCCAGATGTCATTATGACGACATCCGCTCCCCATGGCAATGATCGGGACTCCGCATCATGCTGCGGGGTCTCTAATCCAAAAAGGCAGAGGGGCTGTCAGCCCTGTGCTAGCTCCTGGAATGCTGCATTATTGTTTGATTGCAGTATTTCGGGGTTGAAGTGCTGGGAGGTCAATCGCGATGACGTAATGATCTGTCCATGGTTGAATTGTGCCAGGTCACATGGACGGATCATTACGTCCGATGTCAGAAAGGGGTTAATGTTGATTTCCATGTATCTTTATGTCTATGGACTTGCTTCGTACTCATTCTGCTGCAACTGCAAACTTCCAAGCTAGAATTGTCATTGAAATGCTTCTTACTTATATTCCAAGGTCAGGACTTTGGTTTGACCATTCCAAAATTTTACCATTAGTCTTGTTTAAACAGTTCGGTTCATTTGCCCCCATTCCTGACCACTCACATGTTCGGGTTTTATTGTACATGTGCTTTTATTGGCTCTAAAAAAAAATTTTTTTTTTACATTTTTGTTCTTTCTGGTGATACCTGGGGGGTAAAGTTTCCTTTACTGGACATACTGTATATTGGACTAGAAACAGCAATTTTTTTTTTTTCATTTATTTCACACACTATGCCCCCTATATAGTCTTAAAAGACCTTTTGTGGGAACATTTTAACATATCAATATATTTTTTTTCACTGAAGATTTTCCCTGTAACTAGGGCTGGTGTACCCATTTACAGGGTAAATTCAGGGAGGCAGCATGGTCAGTACTTCCTATTCTGTATGCGTGAGCACTGGTTCAGCATTATGTACACAATGATTGAGAAGGCAAATAAGGTAATAAACTATGCTTGCCTTCCCTGTGGAGAGTTCGACTGTGTTTGACAGCTTGCTCCTTAACCCCACTGCTACACAATCTCCTTCTGGATACTTACTATGTTTTGATGTAGTAGAGCATTAGTGCGCAATAATGCGCTAAAGAGGAGGCAGCGCTGGGTGGGGAATAGAACCGGAGTGAGAGGTTTGGGAGGTGCTTCCATGAGCCGATAGCACTTAAGCCTTATTTTCATATTCATTTAAATAATAATTTCTCATTAATGGAGGAACGGACTGGCCATGTAAAGGTATTACTGGAGTTAAAATCTGTACCTCATAAGAGCTTTAGATTTTGTTTTCTGACTTTGACAGTCTAAAAATGTGTCAATTCTATGTATGTGGTGTGCATTTTTTATTAGCTTAACTTACTCCAATAATCTATTTTTTGTTTGCATTTTTTCCTATTTGTGCTTGCTGCTAAGCTTTTTTTCATCACAATAGGGAAAAACTGCATAAAAACACTGAAAGAATTGATATGCTGTTTGTTTTTTTTACATAAAAAATGCATTACAGGACAAAAGCACAAGAGAAAAAATGCACTATATGAATCAGAATGTACAAATCGCCTTTATTTTGCTATTACTGTAAGACACTGTTTTTTTCACCAGTTGAAAATGAACAAAGAAACGACACAAACAGTAAGCGTGAATAAGCCTATAGAGAAGATTGCTTACTCATTCCTCCATTGACCAGGCAGATGTCTATCATATGACGACTTATTAAATGTTATGTATTTTAGTATGAGGGCAAATTCGTTAAAAAAAAATGTTATAGAATCGTAGAGTTGGAAGGGACCTCCTGGGCCATCTGGTCCAACCCCCTGCTCAAAGCAGGATTCGCTAAATCATCCCAGTGCAATCTTCACTTACTGTATATGTGATTACTTATGTTCTTATAATCCAATGTCGATTTACCATCATGGATATGAGATTATCGGTAGGATCATAAAATGTATATTGACTTTTGTACTCAATCTAACACTGAATTAATCTACAAAATTACTTTGTAAATGCATTACACAATTTATCTTGTATTGTAGGCATAATATAAGAGTAGATCTAAAAATGATGCCACATTTCTGCAAAGTCAATGCAGTAACTTGTGGGGTCCACTAGAGGGCATAGTTATCAAACCTTTCATGGCTTTGTGTTTTACCATGTCTCAGTAGTAGAGATGATTGAGTTAGAAACCCGGTTAAATTGAAATTCAAATTGGCTAAAGTTGACAAATTTTTCCAAAATTTGATTCACAGCGATTTTCAATACTACAAAGCTTCAATTTTCCCCAAGAAAGACTTTAAGAACACGGAGGTCTCCTAGTACTATATTAAACTAACTTTTGGGCTCCTACCAAATACAGCTTTTGTAATGTCCAAGCGACCTCATATCTGACTATGGGTAAATGGTTGTTAAGCTATAGTAATAGCATACAGCACAGAGAAATAGTCATGCATTTTAAAACTATAAAACTGTCCAAAAATTATCCCTCTGTTTTTTTTATTAGGCACATTATTCTGTTCTTGTCTCTTAATCCATGAGAATGACTGAAATTTCCAGCATGGAGGGAATCTCAGAATTCTCCTTCTTAGTCCTGTGGTCTATTCCAAACATGATTGACTATGCATTTTATAAATGATACACGCAGGATCCTGTTCTTGATGTTGGCCATCTATTCTTGTGTCAATGACTGAGTCTTTCCGTGGGTAATATGGTGTCTAACCAACAGGAAACTAAAAAACAGGATTATATTCCTCACGTGATCACCCTCTCCATCCATGTGACGTAGTGACAACAATGTTACTCTTGAATGAAAAACCTGTATTGGAGAATTGTGATGTTGTAACTGAAGAACCAGCAATAGATTATCACCTGAAACCCTTCTCAAGATATTTCCAACTCGCAAATGTACCTGACTGCAATGATCAGGATCCACCTGTATCCTAAGCAGCTTGATATTCATTTCACAGTGATTGCAGGGAATATAAGTGAACATAAAAGCCTCTGTCAGAGTTTCTGCTTCACAGTCATGTGCCAGATCCTACAGTGTACTTCACCTAACCCCCCAAAAATCATTAAATGTTTAATGAAATTCTCACTTTTTGTTTGAAGAAAATTGTATTAAATGAGTGTGACTATTTTTTGTTTCCTAGGTTGCAGCATTTTTCCCTTTGTGCCCTGTCCTGTGCAGGGTCCTAACAAGGGAAGTCACCGCAGTAAATTCCACCCCCAAAAAATTCAGATTTACACCGAAAAATGATTGTGAAGCAGAGACTTAAAAATGGAAATTGGGAGCCTTCCAGAAAGCTAACATTTATTTTTAATAATTTTTGTCCCATGTACCCATCTCGCGCAGCAGCTTTAGAAGCCCTCCCCCAAAAAATTTATTTTACTGAAAATGAAAAGTAGCTGAGACATACAGAAAGTTTGCAAAACCTCCACCTGGTGAAGACGGATCCTCCGTCGAAACGCGTTGTGGTTTAAACCCATCTCTTGTCTGAGTCTCTTTCCTGCGCTTCTAAGACCGTTTTCCATTTTCTCAATACAGAAAGTTTGCGTCACAGGAGTCAATTTTGGACTCTCAACTGCTTCAGTGAGCAACATGCAGTTTTCATTAGCTTCTAATGCCAGATTTTAAAATAACATAAGGTCCAGTGTCTATGCTGTCTAATATCCTTCACCTCACCTAATGCTGATCTTACATATGCAGTTGTGGAATCCATCATGTTCGAAGTTTGAAAATCAGCCATTGGCTCAGTCATACTGCTCTGTTGCCAAAAATCCTTGCACGGTTGAAGTGCCCACATACTGTTTTGGCAATGAGTATAATCTTGCTGCAATGGTTATATATTTTGTAAAATGTCACATGATCAAATTGATGGCATCTGCCGAACAGCAAGTATGTGTTACTTTGCCTAATTGTGTGTCAACCATGATCTTCTGGGATTGTCATTTACTAGGTTGCCAAATTGTAGTTTACTATGAGTCATCCTGTGTGAAATTTGGTACAACCTTCTGCTTTATTGCTGGTGAGGACAGAGTTCTGTCCATTTAGGAGGATGTTGAGGAAGTGAATTTGCGCCACCTATTGTGGAGGAATTGCATCGCCACCGTCTAATACATTGACTTAATGCGCTATAAAATACATGTAAAGTTTATGGTTGTAACTGCAGCTGACGAAAGGGGAAGGTCAATTTATACATCATCATTGCCATGTGAAAGCATAAAGCAGAGGTGCCGTTATTCAATAAATGCTGGCTTCTATCTTCCATTGAGGCTAAGTGCAAGCGATTCTTTAACAAGTGGCAGGTGGTTCAGCATTGATTTTAGTGAACTTGGACATGTAGCAGTTCAGTTTCCACACAGACGGATGATTGAACAAATATTTCATGGGCACGCAAAAGGTTAACACAACTGATGACACAATGGAGGCAGAGGATCCAAAAGTATGGAAACCAGTAGATGAGGATGATGATGTGATTGATGACAACGAGCTCTACCTATGAATGAGGACTAACTACCAGAAAGATGATCACAAGCAAAAGGAAGGAAGAAACTTTGATCCTTGCTCATCTTGCTGGTCAGTTTACTTTCTACTACATGAGCAGGTGTTGCCATTGCATATGCAACTAGTTTCTAACTGATGGATGCTAGGATGTCCACAGCTTATTTTTCAGCAGCAGAAGCACTGTAACAGGCTAGTCCTCTTTCAACATGGAAAAGAAGTCCCACACCCAAAATGCCCACACATAGAAATTGCTTAGACCACAGATTTGAGGGACTGTTTAGCCTCCTACACCAGCATCAGCCGTGACATCACCTTTTCCTAAGTTTACTGAAGAAAATGCAGATCTTCCCTAGAAGATCTTTTTGTTGAATATTTGGCTCTATTCTTTAATACTGACAGCATGGCCCACCCACTCTGATGACATTACCTCCTTGGCATCCCAATTTGGATTTGCAGCACTATCCATTACTTGGCTCACAGTTGTACCAGCGTGGGAAATGTTCTGAACCCCCTGTCCTATGCTTGATTCTCACTTCTAGATTTTTCCTTACTCAGAGTGACATTACCACTTAAGCCCCGTCACACTAAGCGAGATCACTAGCGAGATCGCTGCTGAGTCACAAGTTTTGTGACACAACAGCGACCTTGGCAGCGATCTCACTACGTTTGACAGGTAGCAGCGACCAGGCCCCTGCTGTGAGATCGCTGGTTGTGTCGGAATGACTTGGACATTTTTTTAATCGTAAAGGTCCCGCTGGGTAGCATGCATCGGTATGTTTGACACTTTACCAACGACCTCGATAGCGACTCAGAAGCGAGACACATAGGCGTGGATTTGCGTTGATTTGAAGTCTGAATCGTCAGAGTAGCTGCTATGTGACAGGGTCCCAGCGACCGCTGACATCGTTACAAAGGTCACCGTATCGTTGCTGCATCGTTGGGAAGATCTGACTGGCATCTCACCAGCGACCACATAGTGACGCAGCAACTATCCCTACCAGGTCGTTTCGTTGTCGGGATCGCTGTAGCGTCGCTGAGTGTGACGGGAGCTTTACTGTGTCCCTATCACACCAGCTGGCAGAACCAGCAACACAGTTAGACTTGTGACCTTCATATTGTCTGGCCCCAAGTCATGAAAGTACAAAGTTGGACTGTCCAGTAAATAAATCAACATGAAGAAGTTGTTCTGGTGAAATATCTTTCTTAGCCCCTGGGGTGCTCTGGGGTAGGGTACTTAGAGGCTGAATACATAGAAGTTACAGTGATGGAATTGAAAGTCTGCTATGCAAAAGATTAGGTTTTCTGTGGCAGAGTAGGTTTGAGTGTGCAGAGCACAGACTCAAACTGATGGTGTTACAATCAGAGGAAACATCACACCACTGTAACTGAGATGAATGATGTGCTATATATTCCATTTCTTCCACCACTTCCTCCCCACTAATGCGCTTTCCAAAGACAAATGAGGTCAATTATCACTTGTGTTTTAGGTACTACTACTGCCTGAGGTCTGGTGCCAAAAGTGTCGGTAGTGCTGCTGCTGCTAGTGACTCAAACAGGTTTTGCCATAGTCTGGATTTTTCTTTCTCTAAAGGGCATGTCACACTAAGAGATATCGCTAGCAATATCGCTACAACTTGTGACGTTATAGCGATATTGCTAGCGATATCGCTGTGTCTGATACTTACCTACAACCCGCTCCCCCGCTGGTTATCGCTGATCGCACGAGAACAGGCTGGACTATTTCTCATCGTCAGCTTCCTGCGGCGCTTCCTGTGGAGAGACGAGCGACGCGTGGAGCCGGGCGGGAGGACGCAGGATCGCCTGGTGTGACAGGTAAGTAGCGATCCCCGTCCCCAGCGATGTCGCTAGTGAGATCTGCCTATGTGGCAGCTCACTAGCGACCACTTAGCGATGTACCAGCAATCCTGACCGCGTCATATCGCTGGTCGGGATCGCTGGTACATCGCTAAGTGTGACAGTACCTTTACACTATCATGTCCATGGTCAGTGGCCTTTTTTTAGTTTACCATACATTTTGGACACAAATATAATGTTTATAAGAGAGTTTAACCACAGATATGAAACCATGGAAGGAAAACTTTTTGAATCAACCAAAAATTCTAGGTGAGGTCCACGTGACAGTTTAAAAAGGCTAATTCAACCATAGCCTGCCCGATATATAGGTTTGGCATGTATGTGTCTGCCACAAAACATACCTACATAGTTAAATATCTTGAATTAGTTATTTATTTTTAGATTTTTTTGTTAAACAGATTAAATCCCACTACCCCAAATGATCAAGTCAAAGTCTTGACTTTAATCCTACAGAAATGTTGTGGAGTGCCCTTAAGCAAAGAGATCATGTTAGAAAACCAACCATCTTGGCAGAGTTGAAGCTATTTTGTAGGCAGGAATGGGCTAAAATTCCTCCAAGCTGATGTGAAGGACTCATCAACAATTACCAGAAACATTTAGATACAGCTATTACTGTACAAGAGAGCAAAGGTTCACATACTTTTGCCATACATATACATGTGAAATTGGAACATTTTCCTCATTTAACAAATGACAAAGTCTAATACTTTTGAATCATTTACTTGATTTAGTTATTGTCCATTTTTAGGACTTGTTTGAAAATCTAATATAGTTTTGGGTCAAATTTATTAAAAAAAAATGGAAATTCGAAAGCGTTCACAAACTTTCAAACACCACTGTATTCATTGAAATGCAGTCCCAAGGTTACAAAGAACTTCCCCAATGTTTCACTGTTGCCTGCAGACACTCATTATTGTACAGCTTTCCAGCCCGCTGACAAACTGCCTTCTGTTACAGCCCAAAATTTCACATTTTAACTCATCAGCCCAAAGAAGGAAGCTCATTTGCAATTAATCCAAATGCGCTAGCTTTGCCGAACTTTTCCCCAAAATTTGACTCTCAGTGAATAAATATGCTGAAAATCTCACTGCTGAAAATCCTTTGACAGACTGGAAAATAAGCGTCTAGGAGTAAACAGAGCCCGTTATGAGCTCTTTAATGCAGAGCCTTATTAATGGTGACCTCAACCCATCTGGTTAGGGAAAAATGGATGCTAAAGAGTGGTAACTAGCAGCAGTACTACGGTGGCGTGTGCGGACTATTACAAGGAAGTGTGTTATTCTTTCTTTAGATACACAACAGCCTATTCTGAAAAGTTACCTGAAATGACAGGTAGGCTGTCAGCATGATTTAGCAATGTAAAATAAAGACATGGCTGTAATGGCGCTGTTATACAGATTAGCCACAGACGATGCCTGCCCTGCAAATACTTTAAGCCCCAGCTGGGACTTCTATTCGCTCTGCTTTGGTTCACTCCTGGCTCATCTTAGCCATCCTTTTGCCTAAAGGGTGCTTGACACATAGCGATATCGCTTAAGCGTCACCGATTTTGTGACACAGCAGCGATATCGCTACGTGTGATACTTACCTCCGACCGGCTCCCCCGCTGGCTATTGCTGATCGCATGAGAACGTCCTGGGCCATTTCTCGTCGGCGGCTTCCTGCTGTGGAGATGAGTGATGCGTGGATGCGGGCGGGAGGACGTCATCATCGCCGCGTCTGACAGGTAAGTAACGACCGCTGCTGCATCGCTGGTGAGATCTGCCTGTGTGGCAGCTCACTAGCGACCATTTAGCGAGGCACCAGCGATCCTGACCGCGCCATATCGTGGTCGGAATCGCTGGTGCATCGCTAAATGTAATGGGGCCCTAAGTGAGGTTTGATAAAGATCCGTGATCGGGTCGAAACGTTACCTCATTATCTCGTCATGCCTTTCTGTGGTCAATTTAATATATGATTTCACTTGCATTCAAGAAAATCACTATTTTGAGTGCGGCTGTTTTCCTTTTATGATTATTTTCAGGACTTGATCCAGGTTCAGCCAGCACCTCACCTACCAGAGTGCACGTCAGTTCTTAAATTTGCTCTGGTGGCTGTATGGTCTCTGCTTTGTGCGTGACCTGCCTGGCTGTTTGAAACTTCACTCAGGCACCGTTCTTGCCACAAGTGGCGCGAGCGTAGATTGATCTCCTGGTGGTGGTCAAACAATGGTGCTGAAGCTTGCACGGATTTGGATCCCAGCTCAATTAATACTCTAAAGGACATTATATAATACGCACGAATAATAATGGATAGCCTTTATATCAATGTATTAATATTCAAATGTATTAACACAAACAAGGCAAATAATATCAGCGTGACAAAAGGACAATGGATCCCCATAATCATCAGTTACTTAAAATCATCACATACTGGTCATAAAGGCAAAATTCAAAAGGGGGTAACTAACCCTCTAGTGAAGAGTAAAAAAGAATCGTCATGAGTACAATTTTCTTCTTCCTCAGGACACAGTGATGGCCACATTTTATAGTCTCCTCAAAATTCAAGGTCTGGTCCCTTTGAAAAGGAGACCAAGTGTGTCAAGGATTGACTGCTTTTGCCAGAATTTAGGTTTATACAGTGGTTAGTGAAAGTATTCACCCCCTTGGCTTTTTACCTGTTTTGTTATATTACATTTTTTTTTTTTGTAATCCGATTTGTGTGTGATTTCTCTATGGGATAAGGATACAAACATAGTGTTCTTTTGGAACAAAGCAAAAAAAAAAAAGGAAATGCTTTCCCTAAGAATGCCTACTGTATGCGTATGCCATCTATATACCTTTTATGCTTTTAAACTAAGGTATACAGTGGCATATTTTTTCGTATATTTTTTTTCTTTCGTAACATTTTCTAAAGGCAAGAACGTGAGGAACAGAAAACAGCTGCACTTCCACTTTTGTCCAGAAGATGGCAGTAAAATATCCCTTCAATCAGCACAAGGACATCATTCTTCCATTGTAAAAGTGAAAGTAACCATGATGCATGGAAACTTCCAGGGTTTATTCAGTTTTAGCCGTCAGTAGTGAAAAAGGATAAATGCTTCAACAAACAACAAGTTTGGGAAAAAGAACACAATTTGCAAGCGTTCTTTTATATAGATTGCCGTTGATTGGGTGTCCCTAATTTCTCTGTCGGACTGTTACTTACCCGGCAGTCACTTCTTAACTAATTTTGAATATAAAAATGTATTATATTATTATTGCTACTATTAATTTTAGGAAAAACACAAAAGGTATGAACTGGGATATAAACTAGTGTGCATGCAGCATGTTCAGCTGATCAATAACTGCCTATAATGTCATAGTATATACTAATAAATATCAATATTAATAAATTAAATATGAAATATAATCACTGTAATAGTACAAACTGTCACTATATAAACAAATATTAATAAAATTAATATAATCACCTTAATACTAGAAAGCAGTCATAATATATATTAATAAATATCAATATTAATAAATTAAATATGAAATATAATCACTGTAATAGTGCAAACTGTCAATATATAAACAAACATTAATAAATTAATATAATCACCTTAATACTAGAAAGCAGTCATAATATATATTAATAAATATCAATATTAAATAATAAATATAATCACTGTAATAATACAAAACTGTCATAATATAGTAAATATTAATAAGACATTAAACATTAAATATTCATAATCACTGTAATAGTCCAAAACTGTGATAATATATGCACAAATATTAATAAATTAAATATTAATAAATATACATAATAACCGTAATAGTATAAAACTGTCATATATATATAAACAAATATTAATATTAATGAATTAAATATTAATAAATATAGTCACTGTAATCGTAAGTCATAATATATAAATATTAATGAAATATTAATACATTTAAATTGTTACTGTAATAGTCCAAATCGGTCATATATTCATAAATATTAAGACAATATAAATATAAATATAATCACCTCTGTAGTATTAATGACATTGCTTTAAGAAATGTATGAATGCTGATGCAGCAGTTTAGCATGCAGTGGACATAATGTGCTATTTCGGCGTAGCACGTCCATGTCAGCACAGCTCCCGCTCTGTAATCACAAGGCTGTGACTGAGACGTACAAATGCAGAAAAGAACTATTCCTATAAAAATAAAGTGAGCAGAAATCTCCATTCCCCCTGAGAGACCCGGGGCCTCGCTTATTATTATAGATAC
Source organism: Dendrobates tinctorius (assembly GCF_039654945.1). Taxonomy (NCBI): domain Eukaryota; kingdom Metazoa; phylum Chordata; class Amphibia; order Anura; family Dendrobatidae; genus Dendrobates; species Dendrobates tinctorius. Next base: position 26,020,557 of record NW_027361741.1, on the reverse strand, counting down.
TTTGTGCCCTTTGAGGTGAGAAGCTTTAATATGCCCATAATTCAGAAAAGGTCAAGTATGGACAACGTGGCGAGATCATGTCAGATTATTTGCATATTATTGATCTGCTGAACATTTGAAATAAACAGCCCCATTGTAATGTCTGCGAGCAGCCGGCGCACGAACCAGGGGGCTGCTGATCGCCCTCCCGTCATTACATGGCAATGTCTCTGATACAAGCAGGACTTAGGTAAGCGTGGTCAATACTGCGGGGCCACATGCTTGTACCCCGGGGTCCAAACCTGCAGCCTCTGCCCCTCACCTTGCATTGCACCATAGATCTATATTATCAGTTATTATCCCGTACCGGACTCTGTAGAGGAGCATACAACTATTTTGTCTACAATGGCGGCTTATACTCACTTCTTTATAGGAAAACTTTAACAGTAGGGCAATATAAAGTACACTACATGCAGCGATCCTGTCCGGCTCTATCCAAACGCAGCAGGCTCTGGGGTAGTGGTCTTCCATCTGTTTTTCCCATAGGTTTCTCTGTAGGACTTGAAAAGACAGTATACTACATGCAGAGGATGACATTCAAGAAAAAAACACCCTAAAAACAACTGTTGCCTAAAAACTGTGACAGAAAACAAAAGTAAAAAATCTCATAAACTTGACAATGACAAAGAACCAGACCTGAAGTTTAACCACTCACTATTGGGTGCCTATCTATCAATCTATCTATCTTACTTCCATTTCTGTCTTTTATTTCTCTGCAGCATAACTCTCAATGAGAGCTATACAATGACTAGAAGACAGCGCCGATACTTCTGGTGGAAGTCGATATCACATGAACGCCGGGTGTAATAGATGCTGATCAGGTCAGGATCCCCATGTCTTTTTCCTATGGATGCCCCAGTCACTGAGGATAAGTTGATCTCTAGGGAGACCACTAGGGATGAGCGAGTAGTGAAATACTCAGACTCGCTGTACTCGTTACGAGTAGCTCCTAATACTTGGGTACTCGTAACGAGTAGCAAGTCTAGTGTAAGTCTATGGGAAATGCGAGTAATGGGCAGAGAATGTGTGTGGGCGGAGACTATGTGTGTGTGGAGAATGTGAGCGGAGGTCTGTGGGGCAGTGTGTGCGCGGGGGTCTGTGGGGCAGTGTGTGTGCGGGGCCTGTGCGGGCATCGTCTGATGGGACTATTTGTCCCATCTGGCTATGCCTGCTACACTGACAGCATTAGCGGATGATGGGAAAGTAGTATTCCCATTATCCGGCTAATGTGGTGAATGTAAAAAAAATAAATAAAAGACATACAGAACATACACATAACATACAGTATATGCTCACCGCACACACCTAATTCCCCGAAGCCATTGTTCACCTGTAAAAAATTTTTAAATAATAAAGCAACCTATACTCACCTTTCCACCGTAATCCCATTAATAATGAGGGTCCCACGTCGATCTCCCGTGGAGAGCGGCCGCATCAGCTGATGTGACCGCTCTCCAGAGATACAGTGATGCTGCGCGGCCAGCCAATCACCGTAATGCCACAACAAAGAAGGTGGCAGCTTTACTGTGATTGGCTAACACATGTTGGGTGGGAGATTCGAATATTGCGAGGTGAGTAGTGAAATTTACTTGCTAGGATTCGAGTACTGCGAGTACCTCATTACTCGCCGAGTACCGAATCCTAACGAGTATACTCGTTCATCCCTAGAGACCACTTGTGTAATATATATATATATATATATATATATATATATATATATATATATATATATACTGCTCAAAAAATAAAGGGCACACTATATATACACACGAGTGGTCACCTTAGAGATCATTTTATACACAGTGACTGGGGCATCCATAGGAAAACATTTAGATTTTTACACTGATGACTTTATATGGTTTATTACATTTTTTTGCCAGCTATGTGTGTATATATATATATATATATATATATATATATATATATATATACATATACTGTATATCCAACAAAAATATGTAATAAATCATACAAAGTCCCCAAATGCAAAGGATGTGAAAAAACACCCCTATTTTTTTCATACCAAGGTTTATTATATATACTGTATGTCACACAAAAAACAAGGAACAAACAAAAAGTCAACACATGTTAGTTCTCCACATGACTGTAATCACCTGGAGAATTCACTCTACAGGTTATTTAGTGTGAAATGTGAACTGTAAATCTATAGACAAAAACAACTAAACTTATAACTTGTTTATTTTCTATATTTGCATCATAAGAGAAAATTATAAATATATATATATATTGCATATTAATTCACATTTAACGGTGTTAAAAATAAAATAATATGTCCCATATAAAACAAAGTGTCATATAGCCACGATGGTGAAAAATAAAACAAAAAAAGACAGGCAAAAAAGAAAAAAAAATCCTGTTCATTAAGGCTTTCTCAGGCCTTGTCACACAGGGGGTAATATAATCTGCCAAATGTAGAAACCCCCAGTAGACATTTCATTGTTGGAATTTTTTTTTGCACAATTTTATTAAAAATCATTACCAAGTAATATGACAAAACCTATGCAAATTCATTTTAGTGCACTGATACAAAAATATGGCGCTTTAGTGTGGGGTGTGGGGAACTGTTCAAGTGCATAAGTCGATATGGCACATGATCTCTCGTCGTCATGCCGAGCTCCATTACCTGTCAGTGGTTATATACCATGTGTGTGCATATATAGATACATACAGTATATGTGTGTGTGTGTGTGTATATATACAGTGGGGCAAAAAAGTATTTAGTCAGTCAGCAATAGTGCAAGTTCCACCACTTAAAAAGATGAGAGGCGTCTGTAATTTACATCATAGGTAGACCTCAACTATGGGAGACAAACTGAGAAAAAAAAATCCAGAAAATCACATTGTCTGTTTTTTTTTTCATTTTATTTGCATATTATGGTGGAAAATAAGTATTTGGTCAGAAACAAAATTTCATCTCAATACTTTGTGATATATCCTTTGTTGGCAATGACAGAGGTCAAACGTTTTCTGTAAGTCTTCACAAGGTTGCCACACACTGTTGTTGGTATGTTGGCCCATTCCTCCATGCAGATCTCCTCTAGAGCAGTGATGTTTTTGGCTTTTCGCTTGGCAACACGGACTTTCAACTCCCTCCAAAGGTTTTCTATAGGGTTGAGATCTGGAGACTGGCTAGGCCACTCCAGGACCTTGAAATGCTTCTTACGAAGCCACTCCTTCGTTGCCCTGGCGGTGTGCTTTGGATCATTGTCATGTTGAAAGACCCAGCCACGTTTCATATTCAATGCCCTTGCTGATGGAAGGAGGTTTGCACTCAAAATCTCACGATACATGGCCCCATTCATTCTTTCATGTACCCGGATCAGTCGTCCTGGCCCCTTTGCAGAGAAACAGCCCCAAAGCATGATGTTTCCACCACCATGCTTTACAGTAGGTATGGTGTTTGATGCATGCAACTCAGTATTCTTTTTCCTCCAAACACGACAAGTTGTGTTTCTACCAAACAGTTCCAGTTTGGTTTCATCAGACCATAGGACATTCTCCCAAAACTCCTCTGGATCATCCAAATGCTCTCTAGCAAACTTCAGACGGGCCCAGACATGTACAGGCTTAAGCAGTGGGACACGTCTGGCACTGCAGGATCTGAGTCCATGGTGGCGTAGTGTGTTACTTATGGTAGGCCTTCTTACATTGGTCCCAGCTCTCTGCAGTTCATTCACTAGGTCCCCCCGTGTGGTTCTGGGATTTTTGCTCACCGTTCTTGTGATCATTCTGACCCCACGGGGTGGGATTTTGCGTGGAGCACCAGATCGAGGGAGATTATCAGTGGTCTTGTATGTCTTCCATTTTCTAATTATTTCTCCCACAGTTGATTTCTTCACTCCAAGCTGGTTGGCTATTGCAGATTCAGTCTTCCCAGCCTGGTGCAGGGCTACAATTTTGTTTCTGGTGTCCTTTGACAGCTCTTTGGTCTTCACCATAGTGGAGTTTGGAGTCAGACTGTTTGAGGGTGTGCACAGGTGTCTTTTTATACTGATAACAAGTTTAAACAGGTGCCATTACTACAGGTAATGAGTGGAGGAAAGAGGAGACTCTTAAAGAAGAAGTTACAGGTCTGTGAGAGCCAGAAATCTTGATTGCTTGTTTCTGACCAAATACTTATTTTCCACCATAATATGCAAATAAAATGAAAAAAAAACAGACAATGTGATTTTCTGGATTTTTTTTTCTCAGTTTGTCTCCCATAGTTGAGGTCTACCTATGATGTAAATTACAGATGCCTCTCATCTTTTTAAGTGGTGGAACTTGCACTATTGCTGACTGACTAAATACTTTTTTGCCCCACTGTATATAGTAATATCTTCAGAAAACGGTCAGTCCTGGACTGTTCTAAAAGAAACTAGCCTTCCTGTAGGCCTATGTATTTTGTGAGAGTGATGGTTTAATCCAAGAATAAGGGCCAGTTTATCCTGTGAGGTCAGTGAACGTTTTTACACTCTTTAGGCTATGTTCACATGTAGCGTTATTTTTTCCTGCAGCCATATCCTGCGGTCTACATTCAAAACACAGCTTTTGCTGTTTTTTTTGGTGTAGATTACATTTGTGATATGTCTACAGTAGATGTTTAATAAAGTAAATTATATTCACCAAAAATGCAGCAAATTATGTAAAAAAACAAAACAAAAAAAACCCAAGTGTGTCCATGGCTTTTCATGGTGTTGTAATACACAACTTATTTTCTGTAGAAAAAAAAAATAAAAAAGCAGCATGTGAACATAGCCTTAGCAGTTCTGTTTTACCCAAACCACAGAGTGTGGGACACATGCTGACCAGACCCTCCATGCTGACGGACCGCTCATGCTATGTATGTGCTGTATTACGCCGGGATCACACATGTGAGGAATACGGCCGAGTCTCGCATGTTAATCCCCGGCACTGCTGCTGGAACTCAGAAGCGGAGCGTGCGGCTCCATGTATTGCTATGCGGCCGCATGCTCCAATCCGAGTCTCGGCAGCAGTGCTGGGTATTAACATGCGAGACTCTTCTATGTTTCTCGCATGTGTGATCCCGGCCTTAGTGCTCCCCATCTCCGTAGGGGTACATTAGGGTTACATTTGTTCCCGACGTTGGTCTACATACACTTTGGAATAAAATATAATTCCACTTGAAGTTAATTGAGCTCACTATATTTTTTCTCATGAACTTTTCCATAAAGTGACGCCTATAAAATGTATCTGTATTACGTTACGTAAATTCTGTACCGTGGTCCAACTCTTATATATGTGCTTTATACTGATGTGTATCAGTACCGTAAAAAATCACTATGATGTTTTATAGTTTTTTAATAAGTGAATATATATATATATATATATTTTTTTTTTTTTAATCAGTTCACTGATGACAATAGCATAGCAAATGCATGTAATGGTCAATTACCTTTTAATGACCCATAAACCTGTGACACCCAACGATGAATACCTCGACTGTGTAATAATGCTGCAAATAATACTACTAATAATCATAATATGAGAAACGTGTAGCCCGCATTCCCACATGACATTGTATAAACGCTTGTAAACCTCCAGACTTCTAAATAATAGATCACGTTTCATGACAATATGACGTAACGTTGCAGCGATGGTTTGAATTTTGCTTCAAGCGTAATGTTAAATTCTGCAGATTATTCCCCATTCACCCAGCTCTACAGATCTAAGCCTATTGGTAACAATTAAGAATATATCCTTTAAGCGTAGGGGTCACGGCGTGACCTTTTTCTGTTATTTTTAAACCATTATTTCATTGGAACTTTCAAAGCATGACTAATCCCGGACCATGGATTCCAGCAAAACAGGAATTTCTAACCATTGGGGTTTATAGAATGAAACTTCTGCAGCTCGCTTTCCAGGTTAAGGATCAAGTTATTTTAAGTTTATAGTGCAAGCTGCGCTTTTAAAACGCTACCACGTGAAAGCCGTCATTTTATACCGTCTCCCTGCATTTCTTATACATAATCGCTCTTCTTTTAAATAACATCATCATCTGGTCTATGAAGAGAAGCAGCCCGTTTGTGAAATGTCAGCTTCCTTCTCTGATACCAGGGAACAAAGTGTCACTTCAAGCCATATTCAGTCAATATACAGCTACAGACAAGGCATGAAATGGTTTTTGTTTTTTTTACTATTGTCTGTTAGAATTTGCTTTCATTAAAACGCTTTCTTTCTTCTTAGTTGTATTTTCTGCCGTTTAAAATTAAATTAAATGTAATTATTTATGAAATATATTCTATACAGGTAAACATATAAATATATATGTGTGAATCTATGTGGGTGTGTGTGTGTGTATATATATATATATATATATATGCACTGATACAGTTACACATACATGTGTGTGTGTATATATATATATATATATATATACTGTATATGTATATTCTGTGAAACCTACAAAATTCACGAGTTCAAAAACGCCCAAATTAAAAAAATCCTTGTTATAATTCACACAAGAAACAATTTTTCTTGTGCAAAATTTGGTAAATATCTTTATTAACATTTTCATAAAAACAAGTATAAGTACAAAATACATGAGTACATAAGGTGGAAGACTTGACAGCAAAACCACATGAAAAATTGTAATCATAACAGCTAACACCATATAGGCAAAATGGCCGAGAGGCAATGTCTAGCGGCAGTATTAGGGTATAATAGTACAGGAATATCAATTTATCCTGGAAAAACCTATATGCAAAAGAGTACCTTATTCATACAACATCATATATAGGAATCATATTAAGTAAGCTGAGGAACAAAGGTCCTACAATAGTAAGCCTCGAACCTCCCTAATTACCCAATCTGTTTCCACCATGCCTAGCGGTCATGCCACATGTCTAAATGCAGAAGACTAAAATTTCTTACCCATGTGGGAATTTCAAGTGGCGCTGGCTCGGCCCCGACACGTTTCCCCGACACGTTTCGCTTAAAGGGCTTCCTCGGGGGGCTATGTATATGTATATTCTGGTAGCATATATATAGTGTGTATATATATATACTGTGTGTGTGTATGTATATATATATATATGCGCTTATATTTCTAGTCCAATATAATAATGAAAAAGGTTCTGCTATGGAAAACCAAAATGTTGACACATGGGCTAATAAAAACTCTTATAACATTAGTAGTGCTGACACGTGACACCTACATGTGGTCAAAATTGTTGGTACCCCTCATTTAATGAGAGAAAAACCCACAATGGTCACAGAAATCTGACAGAAGTAATAATAAATCAAAATCTATTAAAATGAACAAATGAAAGTCAGACATTGTTTTTCAACCATGCTTCCACAGAATAAAAAAAAATAAAACAGGCCTGGACAGAAATGATGGTACCCCTGAAAACAATGTGACAAAAGGAACATGTTAAATCAAGGTGTGTCAACTAATTAGCATCACAGGTGTCTACAATCTTGGAATCAGTGAGTGGGCCTGTATAGAGGGCTACAGATACTCACTGTGCTGTTTGGTGACATGGTGCGTATCACACTCAACATGGACAAGAGGAAGCAAATCAAAGAGTTGTCTCAGGAGATTAGAAAGAAAATTGTAGACAAACATGTTAAAGGTAAAAGTTATAAGATCATTTCCAAGCAACTTCATGTTCCTGTGACTACAGTTGCACGTATTATTCAGAAATTTAAGCTCCATGGGACTGTAGCCAACCTCCCTGGATGTGGCCGCAGGAGGAAAATTGATGACAAATCAAAGAGACAGATTATACAAATGGTAACAAAAGAGCCCAGAAAAACTTCTAAACATATTAAAGGTGAACTTCAAACTCAAGGAACATCAGTGTCAGATCGTACCATCCGTCGTTGTATGAGCCAAAGTGGACTTCTTGGGAGACGACCAAGGAGTACACCATTGTTGAAAAAAATCATAAAAAGCCAGACTGGAATTTGCCAAACTACATGTTGACAAGCCACAAAGCTTCTGGGAGAATGTCCTTCGGACAGATGGGACAAAAATTAAACTTTTTGACAAGGCACATCAGCTCTATGTTCACAGATGGAAATATTAAGCATATCAAGAAAAGAACACTGTCCCTACTGTGAAACATGGAGGAGGCTGTTATGTTCTGGGGCTGCTTTGTTGCATCTGGCACAGGGTGTCTAGAATCTGTGCAGGGTGCAATGAAATCTCAAGACTAAAAAGGGATTCTAGAGAGAAATGTGCTGCCCTGTTTCAGAAAGCTTGGTTTCAGTCACAAGTCATGGGTCTTGCAACAGGATAAAGACCCAAAACACACAGCTAAAAGCACCCAAGAATGGCTAAGAGGAAAACATTGGACTATTCTGAAGTGGCCTTCTATGAGCCCTAACCTAAATACTATTGAGCTGTGCCGCTAACTATAGACCTGTCTCTAATCTTCCCTTCACCTCTAAACTCCTGGAACGCCTGGTCCACTCCCGTCTTATCCGCTATCTCTTTGATAACTCTCTTCTCGACCCTCTCCAATCCGGTTTCCGCTCTTTACACTCTACTGAAACTGCCTTCATTAAAGTCTCTAATGATATACTAACAGCTAAATCAAATGGTCATTACTCCATGCTAATTCTCTTGGATCTCTCTGCAGCATTCAACACTGTGGATCATCAGCTCCTCCTCACTATGCTATTCCATTGGCCTCAAGGACACCGTTCTCTCCTGGTTCTCCTCTCTGACCGCTCCTTTACTGTATCTTTTGCTGGTTCCTCCTCCTCTCACCTTCCCCTTAGGCTGTGTGCACACGCTGCGGATTCCGCTGCGTTTCCGCAGCGGTTTTGGCCGCTGCGGACACGCAGCAGTTTTAGCTGCGGTGTACAGTACCATTCATTTGAATGGGAAAAAAAAAACGCTGTGCCGACGCTGCGGAAAAAACCGCGCGGATTTGCTGCGGTTTTGAATCCGCAGAAAGAATTGCATGTCAATTCTTTCTGCGGAAACCGCTGCGGGTTCCTATCTCCACCATTGTGGAGATAGTGAATCCGCAGGACCAAACCGCAGGCAAAACCGCAGATAATCCGCAGGTCTTTGGACCTGCGGATTATCTGCGGTTTTTGCAAAATCCGTGCGGATTAATCCGCAGCGGATTCCGCAGCGTGTGCACGTACCCTTACTGTTGGGGTTCCTCAAGGATTGGTTGGCCCCCTCCTCTTCTCCTTGTACACTGCCCCATTGGTAAAACAATCAGTAGATTTGGTTTCCAGTACCATCTCTATGCTGATGACACCCAATTATACGCTTCTTCTCCTGACATCACACCAGCCTTTCTAGAAAACACCGGCGATTGTCTAAACGCTGTGTCTAACATCATGTCCTCACTATATCTGAAACTGGACCGGTCAAAGACTGAACTCCTTGTGTTTCCTTCCTCTACTAATGTACCTATACCCGACATTGCCATTTCTGTGTGTGGTTCCACTATTACTCCTCAGCAACATGCCCGCTGTCTTGGGGTCATACTTGACTCTGAGCTTTCCTTTGCCCCCCACATTCGATCACTGGCTTGCTCTTGTCATCTGCACCTCAAAAACATTTCTTGAATTCGACCTTTTCTTACTTTTGACTCTGCAAAAACTCTTACTGTTTCTCGTATTCATTCTCGTCTCGACTATTGTAACTCTCTTCTAATCGGTCTCCCTCTTACCAAACTATCCCCTCTCCAATCTGTCTTGAATGCTGCAGCCAGGATCTTATTCCTCACCAATCGTTACACTGATGCCTCTACCTTGTGCCAGTCATTACACTGGCTACCCATCCACGCCAGAATTCAGTATAAACTTATTACCCTCACCCACAAAGCTCTTCATGGCTCAACACCACCCTACATCTCCTCCCTTGTCCTCCTCAGTATACCACCCTAACCGCATCCTCCATTCTGCTGATGACCTGAGGTTAGCATCCTCAATAATCAGAACCTCCCACTCCCATCTCCAAGACTTTACACGTGCTGCGCCAATTCTTTGAAATGCACTTCCCAAGTCAATACGATTAGTCCCCAATTCCCACAATTTTAAGCGTGCCCTGAAAACGCATTTATTCAGACTGGCCTATCGCCTCAACACATTAACCTAATCTTTCCCTGTGTGGCACAGCCAAAAGTTTTACCATAACCAGGTTCCCTGCATCATGTACCCACATGCTTTATGCATCCATTAGCCCTCTGTGTCTGTACTGTTACACACTTAACAATATGGCTGGTCCATACAATCAAGGCAACAGTTACCACCCACCTTTCGTGTCTACCTCTTTCCTCATAGACTGTAAGCTTGCGAGCAGGGCCCTCATTCCTCTTGGTATCTGTTATGATCTATGTGATTATTGTCATGCTGTAATGTCTATTATCTGTAAAAATCCCCTCTGAAATGTAAAGTGCTGCGGAATATGTCGGCACTATAGAAATAAAATTTATTATTATTATTATTGAGCATCTTTGGAAAGAGCTGAAACATGCCGTCTGGAAAAGGCAACCTTCAAACACGAGAACTGGAGTAGTTTGCTCTTGAGGAGTGGGCCAAAATACCTGTCGAGAGGTGCAGAAGTATCATTGACAGTTACAGGAATCGTTTGATTGCAGTGATTAACTCAAAAGGTTGCGCAACAAAATATGGGTACCATTATTTCTGTCCAGGCCTATTTCATGAGTTTTATTTTCTAGAAATTTCTGTGTCTGCCTTTCATTTGTTCATTTTCATAGTTTTTTTTTTATTTATTATTACTTTTGTCAGATTCAAGTTACTTCTGTCACCATTATGGGTTTTTCTGTCATAAAACAAGGGGTACCAACAATATTTACCACGTGTGTATATAGCAAAACCAAAATTTAGGAGATATATATATATATATATATATATATATATATACTGCTCAAAAAATAAAGGGAACACTTAAACAACAAAATGTATCTCCAAGTCAGTTACACTTCTGTGAAATCAACATTGATTGTGATTCAATTTCTCCTGCTGTTGTGTCAATGGAATAAACAGGTAGAAATGATAAGAAGGTCACTAACATCCATGTGTCTGCTCAGTAAGAGTGCCTAGTGTTCCCTTTATTTTTTGAGCAATATATAATATGTATAAAATATTATGCATATGCAGAGAAGGAAATAATTATTTGATCCCTTGCTGATTTTGTAAGTTTGCCCACTGACAAAGATATGAACAGTCTATAATTTTAAAGGTGGGTTAATTTTAACATTGAGATAGAATATCAAAAATAAAATCCAGAACATCACATTGTATAAATTATATACATTTATTTGCATTTTTGCAGTGAGAAATAAGTATTTGATCCCTCTGGCAAGCAAGTCTTATTACTTAGTGGCAAAACCCTTGTTGGCAAGCACAGCAGTCAGACATTTTTGGTAGTTGATGATGAGGTTTGTGCACATGTCAGGAGGAATTTTGGTCCACTTTTCTTCTTCTTTGTAGATCATCTCTAAATCATTAAGAATTTGAGGCTGTCGCTTGGCAACTCGAAGCTACAACTCTCTCCATAAGTTTACTATGTTATTAAGGTTTGGAGACTGGCTAGGCCACTCCATGACCTTAATGTGTTTCTTTTTGAGACACTCCTTTGTTGCATTGGCTATATGTTTTGGGTCATTGTCTTGCTGGAAGACCCAGCCACGACCCATTTTTAATGTCCTGGTGGAGGGAAGGAGGTTGTCACTCAGGATTTTACAGTACATGGCTCCATCCATTCTCCCATTGATGCAGTGAAGTAGGCCTGTGCCTTTAGCAGAGGAACACCCTCAAAACATGTTTCCACCTCCATGCTTGACAGTGGGAATGGTGTTCTTTGCGTCATAGGCAGTATTTCTCTTCCTCCAAACACGATTTTAGTTAATGCCAAAGACCTCCATTTTTGTCTTATCTGACCACAGCACCTTCTCCCAATCACTCACAGAATCATCCAGAGTTTCATTGTCAAACTTCAGATGGGCCTGCACATGCGCTTTCTTGAGCAGGGGGATCTTGCGGGCACTGCAGGATTTTAAACCTTTACGGAGATTGTTACCAATGGTTTTCTTGGTGACTGGGGTCCCATGCTGCCTTGAGATCATTAAACACGTTCCCCCTGTGTAGTTTTAGGCTAATCTCTCATCTTCCTCATGATCAAGGATACCCCACGAGGGAAAATTTTGCATGGTGCCCCAGATTGATGTTAGTTGGCAGTCATTTTGTATTTCTTCCATTTTCTTACTATTGCACCAACAGACGTATCCTTCTCACCCAGTACCTTACATATGGTTTTGTTGCCCATTCCAGCTTTGTGCAGGTCTATGATCTTGTCCCTGACATCCTTATAAAGCTCTTTTGTCTTGCCCATGTTGTAGAGATTAGAATCTGACTGATTAATTGAGTCTGTGGACGGAAGTCTCTTAAAAAGGTGGCTATGTAAGACAATTGATTTCCATGATATGGTATAATTACATTCCTACTGTCTCTGGACAACAAAATTAAAGCCCTTCTATAGTATAATGATCAGACTACCCTTTTAAAAATAATCAGAATGCACATATAGGGTACATATTTTTTTTTTCTCACTGTTTTAATAAAAACATTCACATGTATCGCTCTCTGAGTTGCCACAAATTTTCAGAAGGATTGCTTTACAAATGTAAATCCACTGAAACTGGATTTAAAGATGTTCTATAGTCAGGTCTATTAGACAGAAGCATTGCTACAAAGATGTAATCCATACATCGAATATTTGACATCATATCACTATAATATAGCATGAGGCCTTGCAGTCGCATGCATGGACTACAGCCTAGGAACATGCGTGGACTACGGCCTAGGAACATGCATGGACTACGGCCTAGGAACAAGCATAGACTACAGCCTAGGAACATACATGGACTGTAATAGAAGATTATGGTTTTCTGCATACACTTATTGTTACAAATATCTAATGAATGTGGAAGAGATAGCAAGCAGGACTGATATCAGTTATTTCTCTATCTCTTTGCCCTCAGCTGAGTAACAGTTTGGCTTTCAATTTAACACATGCATGATATGACATAATGATTGGCAACCTCATATAAGTATATGAGATTCAAAAACCGACAGTATATGGCATATGGGCACCATACTGTACAGTATATGGGCATTGTGCTGTATAGTATATGGGCATTATGTTGTACAGTATATTGGCATTGTGCTGTACAATATATGGGCATCATGCTGTTCAGTATATGGGCATCGTGCTATATATAGTTGTGCTCAAAAGTTTACATACCCTGGCAGATTTTTTTCTTTCTTGGCCTTTTTTCAAAGAATATGAATGATAACACTAAAACTTTTTCTCCACTCATGGTTAGTGGCTGAGTGAAGCCATTTATTGTCAAACTACTATGTTTTCTTTTTTTAAATCATAATGACAACCCAAAATATCCAAATGACCCTGATCAAAAGTTCACATACCCCATTTTTTAATACCATGTATTGCCCCCTCTAACATCAATGACAGCTTGAAGTCTTTTGTGGTAGTTGTGGATGAGGTTCTTTATTTTCTCAGATGGTAACGCAGCCCACTCCTCTTGTCAAAAAGCCTCCAGTTCATGTAAATTCCTGGATAATCTAGCATGAACTGCGCATTTGAGACCTCCCCAGAGTGGCTCAATTATATTGAGATCAGGAGAAAGAGATGGCCACTCCAGAACCTTCACTTTGTTCTGCTGTAGCCAATGACAGGTCGACTTGGCCTTATGTTTTGGATCGTTGTTATGTTGAAGCTTCCAAGTACGTCCCATGTGCAGCTTCCGGGCTGATTGCAAACTTGCTTGCAGTATTTGCTGATAACGTGCTGCATTCATCTTTCCTTCAACTTTGACCAAGCTTCCTGTGCCTTTGTAGCTCACACATCCCCAAAACATCAGCGATCCACCTCTGTGCTTTACAGTAGGAATGGTGTTCCTTTCATCATAGGCCTTGTTGACCTATCTCCAAATGTAACATTTATGGTTGTGCCCAAAAAGTTCAATTTTGGTCTCATCACTCCAAATTGCTTTGTTCCAGAAGTTTTGAGGCTTGTCTCTGTGCTGTTTTGCATATTGTAGGCATGATACTTTGTGGCATTTGCGTAGTAATGGCTTTCTTCTGGCGACTCAACCATGCAGCCCATTTTTCTTCAAATGTCTCTTTATTTTGCATTTTGAAACAGCCACACTGCTAGATTTCAGAGAGTCCAGTATTTCAGCTGATGTTATTTCTAGGTTTTTCTTTGCCTCCCGAACAATTTTCCTGGCAGTAGTGGATGAAATGTTTGTTGGTCTACCTGACCGTGGTCTTGTTTTTACAGAGCTTCTGATTCTCCATTTGTTAATCACAGTTTGAACGCTGCTGACTGGCATTATCAGTTCCTTGGATATCTTTTTGTATCCCCTTCCTGTTTTATACAAATCAACTACCTTTTCTCGTAGATCCATTAACAATTCTTTTTCTTTCCCCATAATTCACAAGCTACAAATGTCAGTAGCTGGATGAAAGATGCAATGGTTTGTCTGGATTCCAGAAACTCACTCAGCTTTTATGCACACACACACACTGATTACAAGCAAACAGGTCACAGGTGAGGATGTTACCTTTAGTAGCCATTCAAACCCATTTGTGTCAACTTCTGTGCATGTTATCAAGCCAAAATTACCAGGGTATGCAAACTTTTAATCAGAGTCATTTGGATGTTTTGGGTTGTCATTGTGATTTAAAAAGAGAAAACAGAGTAGTTTGACAATAAATGGCTTCACCCAACCACTAACAATGAGTGGAGAAAAAGTTTTGGTGTTATCATTCATATTCTCTGAAAAAAGGCCAAGAAAGTAAAAATTCTGCTTGGGTACGTAAACTTTTGAGCACAACTGTAGTATATGGGCATCAAGCTGTACAGTATATGGGCATCGTACTGTATAATATATGGGCATTGTGATATATAATATATGGGCATCGTTCAGAACACGTGCTGGATGTTGCAATAAATATATATACACACACACCTAACCAAAGCGGTAAATAGCATCATTACATTGTCTGTGATATATATTTGCAAAGGAAGAGAATGGCAGACCATTCAGAAAACTTAAATATAAATGGGAGAAATTAGTTGCATTAAAATACCTTTATTAGTACATAACTATGGTAAATGGTAGCACCATAACACAAGGGTGCCCGCACAGTAATTAATAAAAAATATTTGTTACACTGTAAAATTAACAAAATAGCTAAAAGGAAAACACCAAGTGAAATAATGTAGATACTAAAGGTGTAAATAAGTTATTGTTAATAATGTGATCCTACTGAAGATAGAGAGCAATAATGGTGTAGTATTTTATAGTATCAATGTTTATCAGCTGCTATATAGATATCCAGGTGTCTAAAAAGTAGAAATTGATATAATCAATAAGCTTTAAGCAGCTCTGAGTAATGTATAAACATAATAAAGCAATCTATGCCAACAGGAATTGCACTGATATAAGTAGGACACATGTATCAAGTTTTACCTGGTGGATGGTGTCTTGGTTTGGCACACTCCCTGAGGCGCGTTTCGGAGCACAGTCCTTCGTCCTGTACAGTATTTGGTTATCGTGTTGTACAGCATATGGGCATCGTGCTGTACAGTATTTGGTTATCGTGTTGTACAGCATATGGGCATCGTGCTGTATAATATATGGGTATTGTGTTGTACAGTATATGGGCATCTTGATGTATAATATATGGGCATCGTGCTGTATAATATAAAGGCATTGTGCTTTATAATATACTACATGGAAGCCTGCTGCTATCGCACCGGGAGGGCGGTAATGTCACGATGGGGGCAGGCTTTCAGCATTGAGAATCTCTCCCCCCATGTGCTCACCCACCTATTCACTCTCTTTCGCCATGTGCTGACTTCTCCTGTCTGTGCTCTCTTCTTTGACCTGTCTACCCCATGTGCTATCCCCCTTGTCTGCTGTGTCTCTCCTTCCTGTGCTGTGTTCTCCCCTCATGTGCTGTCCTGTTTGAGCTGTCTCCCCCATGTGCTCTGTCTCTCATCCCTGTGTCTGACCGTGTACAGAACATACCACAGCTCCTGGGCAGGGGAGGAAGCAAAAGACATTACTGACATTACAGCAGGAGATCGCAGAGGATACATTTTGTGAGGTAAAATATTGTTTAAAAACACAGTGAAATATTTTACCTCACAAAATGAATCCTCTGTGATCCCCTGCTGTAATGTCAGTATTATCTTTTGCTTCCTCCCCTACCCAGGAGATGTGGTATGCTCCGTACACGGTCAGACACAGACAATTTTTAAAATGAACTTTCGTTCGTGGGAAAACCCCTTTAATGTGACCAGCTTCCTCTGCCTGTAGACACATTGTGCATCTGCCGCCGGGATCAGCCGAATGATTCACTGTGCCTGCGCGCAATTCGTGCAGGCGCAGTGCACCAGTATTCTGCTGGTGGTACTGCACAAGAGGCTGCATGAGTGTGTGAGTCTGAGTGTGACTGTGAGAGTGTGAATGTGTGTGTCTGTGTGTGCGTGTAAATGTGTGTATGAGTGTGTGAATGTGAGTCTGAGTGTGAATGTGTGACTGTAAGTGTGTGAGAGTGTGTGCATGTGGTGCGAACGGCGTATAGAGTGTGTGTGTTTGTGGTGCGACGGTGTTCCGCTGGTGGTACCGTGCAATAGGATGGTACCATCAGCAGTATCCATATTGAGACAGCCATCACTTGGGTGTCCCAATATGGTGGTCAGTGAACTTCCTCAGCTTGGAATTCTGGGATCCGGTGACATCTGGACAGAACAGGAAATGAAAACATTACAGGGCAATTATATAAATAGAAGGGCATTTTGCTGTACAGTACAGTTGGTATGGAATGTATTCAGACCCCTTTAAATTTTTCACTTTGTTTCATTGCAGCCATTTGTTAAATTCAAAAAAGTTATTTTTTTTCTCATTAATGTACAGTCTGCACCCCATCTTGACTGAAAAAAACAGAAATGTAGAAATTTTTGCAAATTTATTAAAAAGGAGAAACTGAAATATCACATGATCATGAGTATTCAGACCCTTTGCTCAGACACTCATTTAAGTCACATGCTGTCCATTTCCTTGTGATCCTCTTTGAGATGGTTCTACTCCTTCATTGGAGTCCAGCTGTGTTTAATTAAACTGATAGGACTTGATTTGTAAATGTACACACCTGTCTATATAAGACCTCACCACTCACAGTGCATGTCAAACCAAATGAGAATCATGAGGTCAAAGGAACTGACCAAGGAGCTCAGAGACAGAATTGTGGCAATACACACATCTGGCCAAGGTTACAAAAGAATTTCTGCAGTACTCAAGGTTCCTAAGTTTAATCCTTAAATGGCAGAAGTTTGGGACCACCAGAAGTCTTCCTAGACCTGGCCATCCAGCCAAACTGAGCAATCGTGGGAGAAAATCCTTGGTGAGAGCCGTAAAGAAGAAACCCAAGATCACTGTGGCTGAGCTACCCAGATGCAATAGGGAGATGGGAGAAAGTTCCACAAAGTCAACTATCACTGCAGCCCTCCACCAGTCGGGCCTTTATGGCAGAGTGGCTGGATGGAAGCCTCTCCTCAGTGCCAGACATATGAAAGCCTGCATAGTTTGCTAAAAAAAAAACAACATATGAAGGACTCCCAGACTATGAGAAATAAGATTCTCTAGTCTGATGAGACGAAGATAGAACTTTTTGCTGATAATTCTAAGCGGTATGTGTGGAAGAAAACCAGGCACTGCTCATCACCTGCCAAAAACAATCCCAACAGTGAAACATGGTAGTGGCAGCATCATGCTATGGGGGTGTTTTTCAGCTGCAGGGACAGGACGACTGATTGCAATTGAAGGAAACATAAATGCGGCCAAGTGCAGAGATATCCTGGATGAAAACCTCTTCCAGAGTGCTCTGGACCTTAGACCGTTTCACCTTCCAACAAGACAATGACCCTAAGCACACAGCTAAAACAACAAAGGACTGGCTTCAGAACAACTCTGTGTCCATTCTTGAATGTTCCAGACAGAGACCTGACCCAAACCCAATTGAGCATCTCTGGAGAGACCTGAAAATGGCTGTCCAGCAATGTTCACCATCCAACCTGACAGAACTGGAGAGGATCTGCAAGGAACAATGGCAGAGGATACCCAAATCCTGGTGTGAAAAACTTGTTGCATCATTCCCAAGAAGACTCATGGCTGTACTAGATCAAAAGGGTGCTTCTACTCAATACTGAGCAAAGGGTCTGAATACTTATGACCAAGTGATATTTCGGTTTTTCTTTTTTAATAGATTTGCAAAAATTTCTACATTTCGTTTTTTTTTCCAGTCAAGATGGGGTGCAGAGCGAACATTAATGAGAAAAAAAATGAACTTTTTTGAATTCACCAAATGGATGCAATGAAACAGAGTGAAAAACTTAAAGGGGTCAGAATACTTTCAGTACCAACTGTATATGGGCATCGTGCTGTACAGTATATGGGCATCGTGCTAACAACAGAGAAAAGGATAGCACATTGGCAGCATTCTATTCATGCCACAGTATTAGCTACTTCATCCTTAATGCACCACGCCAGCATTTTGTTTATTGCACCATTGTAGTGGTTCAACTAATTCAAGTTCCCTGACCCTAGTCTTATACTCACCAGCCGCCGTCATCAGCTCATCTCCTGGGCCGCTATCTTGTGACTGCAGCTTCTCAGTGACCAGAAGTCAGAGCTGTCGGTCACAAGCTCTCAGTGTACGTCTATGACGCCCTTGTTCTGCTCTCCTTGACTTGCATTGAGTTGTGACTTCCGTATCGCCCAGCAAACACTGGAGGCATCCAGCAGGTCACAACCCTCTAGAGACCGGCCAAAGAGGTGCTGAAAACAGATGAAGACGGCGGCGGGTAAGAATAATTCTAGGGGCAGAAACCTTAGATTAGTAGCACCACTCCAGCGCTGCCATAAAGAACAACACTGGAGTGGCACTCTAAAGGTTATGTACATATTTGTAAACATTTGAGACGATTAGAAATATCCCACGGCTTTATGTACACAGCTCCTATGTACTTACACTCTGTACCAAAGCCTGAGTAGTCTGCAGTCACGCCTCGTGTCCGGCCACTATGTCTCGCTAAGGATAAAAGGAAATATGACCATAAGATCAAACTACACCAGGTGTGTTTGTATTGTATTCCCATGGAGACACAATGCAATGCATAAAGCTGTGGATACAAACTGATAAAATATTTAATAAAGATTATTGGCAGACTAAGACTAAGTTGTTTCATTTTTTTAAAAATATTCACAAGTTAGATCACTTAAATAACGTTTGAAACGTGTTTGAGTAAAATTCTATGTTTAGTGTTCTTTTAATGGAGATTTTATTTGCCTGCGAGAAATTAGATTCCAAGATCACCATGAAGCACAGTTCATAATGTTGGGAATGCAGCTAAATATAGGTGTGGAATAGCATAATGTGGCACATTCTATATTTAACAAGAAATCTATTACATTCATTGTGAATTGTTATACATCAACACCATGCTATCACCGACGTGCAGCAATTAAAATAATTAGTTCCTGTAACGACGGGTGCTTGAGATTCTCTAGCTTCGTGCATGTTCCAGGGCAACTGTTTATACACACTGTATATGTGCACATATTAATTATTTATTCACAGGTAAAATAGCACAAGCAGATTCTCCATGTACTAAATAAATTGCTTGAAATCATGTCTTGATTATATACACTGCTCAAAAAAATAAAGGGAACACTTAAACAACAGAATATAACTCCAAGTAGATCAAACTTCTGTGAAATCAAACTGTCCACTTAGGAAGCAACACTGATTGACAATCAATTTCACATGCTGTTGTGCAAATGGAATAGACAACAGATGGAAATTATTGGCAATTATCAAGACACCCTCAATAAAGGAGTGGTTCTGCAGGTGGGGACCACAGACCACATCTCAGTACCAATGCTTTCTGGCTGATGTTTTGGTCACTTTTGAATGTTGGTTGTGCTTTCACACGCGTGGTAGCATGAGACATACTCTAAAACCCACACAAGTGGCTCAGGTAGTGCAGCTCATCCAGGATGACACATCAATGCGAGCCATGGCAAGAAGGTTTGCTGTGTCTGTCAGCATAGTGTCCAGAGGGTGGAGGTGCTACTCGGAGACAGGCCAGTGCACCAGGAGACGTGGAGGGGGCCGTAAGAGGGCAACAACCCAGCAGCAGGACCGCTACCTCAGCCATTGTGCAAGGAGGAACACTGCCAGAGCCATGCAAAATGACCTCCAGCAGGCCACAAATGTGCATGTGTCTGCACAAACGGTTAGAAACCAAACCCATGAGGATGGTCTGAGTGCCATTGTCCACAGATGGAGGTTGTGCTCGCAGCCCAACACCGTGCGGTCCTCCAAAGAAATGCCACATCACACCGTTACTGACCCACTACCAAACCGGTCATGCTGAAGGATGTTGCAGGCAGCAGATCACTCTCCATGGCGCATGTTAGGGCAAGTTAGGATAGGATATGGGTTGAACTAGATGGACTTAAAGTCTCCCTTCAACCTTAATAACTAGGTTACTATGTTACTATGTCTCCAGACTCTGTCACGTGCTCAGTGTGAACCTGCTTTCATCTGTGAAGAGCAGAGGGCACCAGTGGCAAATTTGCCAATCCTGGGTTCTGTGGCAAATGCCAAGCCTCCTGCACGGTGTTGGGCTGTGAGCACAACCCCCTTCTGTGGACGTCAGGTACTGAGAGAAACCAGATACATCTAGTCACATGTGAGCAACTGTGCAAATCAAATATGTCTCCAAGAAAACGCCTGCTTCCCCCGGAAATACTGGGGAGTTAAGACACCGTGCGTGCCGCACGCTGTCAAGGTTCAGCAGTCTGCTGTCACATAGAGTGACTTCAAACTCTTGTCCCAAGCTTAGACATTCCTTTTAATTTTATAACACAGATCTGGGATAACACAGCACAAAAAGTGTGATTCGATGCCTTATTTGACACCAGTCGACGGCTTGTGTGATTATTAGTTATTTAACTTCCTACTATATATTTTTTTTCTATTGTTTGGAAGTAGTCTTGATGTCTGGCTTCTTTATAGCGATGCGAATGGATGTGCTATTAAATGTGATAGTGAATGTAATTCCTAGCTAGCAGGCCACAAGGTCTAAACACTGCTGGAATATTCATAAGGATTGTGTTTCCCTAGAGAATCCCGAGTGTTAGCTCCAGAAGGAAATAGATGATCCTTGCTGTACGCACCACACTGTATTCAGGCTTCCTATCCAGAACCATTAGAGATGTGATGAAGTTATTGGACTGTTGCAGCAGAGATTACTTTATGGCAGTAAAATAAGGCATTCAAGGAAAAGTTCTTCTAAAATGAACCGTACAAATCAATGTTTTTTTTTTTTAATGACCTAGGTGAACACTAGGGGGCAGTGTGGCTGTTTAGAAGAATATCCTCCTGCTCGCTGACTTACACATTGTACCAGTCTTTTAAGAAATCCTCTTGAACTGACTTTGAACTAAAAAAAAATCATTGTTATATATAATGAGATACAAGCCTTTTGGACTTGGGCTACTCATAATTAGTCTTAGATCTGGTGTCTTTATTTGAAAGAAAAACAAGCTTTAAAGATGCCAACTCTAAAATGTCCTATAAAGTGCAACAAACACTGTATGATCGCCTCCTATACAGCGTCCTCTCCATAAGACCCTTCCCAAATGCCGGTCAGTTCTTAGAATAATAAGTCCCATTGATTCGTTATGACGTTAGGCCTTTGTGCTGACACGGCCACCATCTACAGTCTCTGTAGCGTTACCCGCCACTTTATATAATGATCCCATTTTATATATAGCCCATAGACTGTGCCAAGCAAACAGATCACAAGTCCCCATTCCCCCGTCACTTTGCAAAGTAATAATTTCCATGTCCAAATCCATTTCTTTTCTACTTGTGAAATCTCTAAGCCATCAGCAAGGAGGATAGTTCACATGAAAACTAATTACATAAAATCAATATTTAATCACAGCCCGGCATCCAGATCGTGCAGAAAAAAAAATCCTTTTAAAATCTACTGCAATATACAAATTGGCTTCCTCCTCCTTTAATTTACACATGCCAAGGCTTAGATTATTCTTCATTTATTTATTAGTCTTTATTATTTTATTCTATCGCAGTTTAATGGATTACAGATTTATGTCTTGAAGCTTTACGTGTACAAATATATTTATTTTTGGATTATTACACACACCTATACCCATAGATAGATAGATAGATGATGGGACATGTACACAGCGTTACCTAGCTTCAATAACTATACACACATAATACGCACATATTAATATACGTGTAGAAAGGTGAATACTGGAGATGATAGATTACAGATGGATCTGTGCACATATACCTTTATCTATCCCTAATAAATATAAACAAACATTATACACATTACTATACTTGTAGACAGATCAATAGATAAGAAAATGAGAACATTTCCCAAGTTCTATTTTTTTTAACTGAAACGTCGCCATCATTATGGGCTATTACAGCACTAATATTTCCAGACCTCTGCTTGGGGTGCAGCCTCCATTGTTTTACATTATGTCTGAGGTTTGGTTAGTAGCTATGGAAGCTGAGCACCCTGGGTTTTTTAGTCAGTGCTGCTTCAATTTATCTATTTATAGACACAGTAGTTAGATGGATAGATAGATAGATATTGGATAGATAGAAAAAAACAGATAGCAGCACAAACTTGAGCAGATTTTGGGTGCAATACTTCCTGAGTAATGCGGTTGTCCAACGCAAAGTATAAATGGAAAAAAATCAGGCAGCACTCCAAATCAAGGAAAAATTGTGGACTTTAATCCAGAGCCAAGTGGTGCAACGTTTCGATCTCACAGCACGGTCTTTGCCGTGCTGGGTTAAAGTCCACAATTTTTCCTTGAACTGGAGTGCTGCCTGATTTTTTTCCATTTAGACAGATAGATAGATATGGGATAGAGATATGGGATAGATAGATATTGGATAGATAGAAACAAAGGCAGCACGCCAAGTGAAAAAAAACAGAAAAACTTGTGATTTAATAGCCCATCATGGTGAGGTTTCTGTCCAAGATGAGAACCTTTTTCATGCTTGTTTTTTTTTTTCAACTGGTGTGCTGCCTCTGTTTTTTTATCTTTATATTCGAGGAATCGTGTTTGCCTAGGAGGCTTGGTACCTCTGTTCTTCTCTTGCTGGTTCTACTCCTTTTTGGTAGATAGATAGATCAATTAGATAGACAGACAGATAGATAGGAGAAAGGTCTGCACTTGAGACCGAAACGTCGCCACATGGGATATTAAAAAACACTTTTTTCTAAAATTTCATATGGTGTGCTGCCGCTATCTTTTTTTTTTTTTTTTAGATTCTTCTTAGACAGATATGAGATAGATAGATAGATAGATAAAAATAAAAAAACAAAAAGCAGTCCACACTTGGGACAGAAATGTTGCACATGGGCCAATAAACTGCACATTTTTTTCTAATTTTTGGTGTGCTGCCTTCATTTTTCCTGGATTTAGATAGATAGGTAGAAAGATGTGTGATAGATAACAGATAGATGATGGATAGATACATAGTTAGACAGATAGAGAGATAGATAGAAAGCTTCAGAAAATCTCACACTTGGGGCTGAAACGTTGCCATTATAGCTATTAAATATCATTTTTTAAATTTTTGCAATTGGTGCACTGCCTCCATTTTCTTTGTTTTCATAGATAGATAAGTTAGATAGATGATAGATATGGGATAGATATAGATAGATAGATATAGAGATAGATAGATAGATATAGATAGCTCACAAACCTAGCATCCGCTCTTTCCATCTCGCACACACTGACATACAGATATACACCCATACACATATAACTCATTTACAAGCTACAAAACCACAGCTCTGCCATGTAATATTGACATTAATATGGATATTAGGAGAAACATGATGGATAGTAAATAGATAGCAGGCGGTATATGAGCAGATGAATAGATTATCACAATGTAGCTGTTTGCATTTAAAAAAAAAACTACATCTTTCTAATTGTTCTTTTTGCCTTCTGTGGGTTGTCCAGACCTCCTGGGAGCTGTGGTGTTCCTGTGTCCTCTGCCATCAGTCACACACGTATACAGGGAGCCCCAGAGCGCCCCCTGCAGGTCACACGCCAGGACTCACCTGATTCCCATTACAGATGTGGGTTTCCCACCTGCCATGCCTTTGCTGGATGGTTTAGTCTTTGGCATGGTGTCTACAATGTATTCAGCCCGTAGATATGGTTGTGTCTAGGATATTCTATACAGTCAGAGCTCCACCTGTACCCTGTAACCTCATATATATCATCTCCCCGTTCTCTCCCTGTATAGCGCAGGCCATGTACACAGGCTGGTCACAAGTTGTGTGCTGAGCGCCCATTACCCGGCCCTGGCTGGTCACAGGTTGTGTGCTGAGCGCCCATTACCCGGCCCTGGCTGGTCACAGGTTGTGTGCTGAGCGCCCATTACCCGGCCCTGGCTGGTCACAGGTTGTGTGCTGAGCGCCCATTACCCGGCCCTGGCTGGTCACAGGTTGTGAGCTGAGCGCCCATTACCCGGCCCCGGCTGGTCACAGGTTGTGTGCTGAGCGCCCATTACCCGGCCCCGGCTGGTCACAGGTTGTGTGCTGAGCGCCCATTACCCGGCCCCGGCTGGTCACAGGTTGTGTGCTGAGCGCCCATTACCCGGCCCCGGCTGGTCACAGGTTGTGTGCTGAGCGCCCATTACCCGGCCCCGGCTGGTCACAGGTTGTGTTCTGAGCGCCCATTACCCGGCCCCGGCTGGTCACAGGTTGTGTTCTGAGCGCCCATTACCCGGTCCCGGCTGGTCACAGGTTGTGTGCTGAGCGCCCATTACCCGGCCCTGGCTGGTCACAGGTTGTGTGCTGAGCGCCCATTACCCAGCCCTGGCTGGTCACAGGTTGTGTGCTGAGCGCCCATTACCCGGCCCTGGCTGGTCACAGGTTGTGTGCTGAGCGCCCATTACCCGGCCCCGGCTGGTCACAGGTTGTGTGCTGAGCGCCCATTACCCGGCCCCGGCTGGTCACAGGTTGTGTGCTGAGCGCCCATTACCCGGCCCCGGCTGGTCACAGGTTGTGTGCTGAACGCCCATTACCCAGCCCCGGCTGGTCACAGGTTGTGTGCTGAGCGCCCATTACCCGGCCCTGGCTGGTCACAGGTTGTGTGCTGAGCGCCCATTACCCGGCCCTGGCTGGTCATAGGTTGTGTGCTGAGCGCCCATTACCCGGCCCTGGCTGGTCACAAGTTGTGTGCTGAGCGCCCATTACCTGGCCCTGGCTGGTCACAGGTTGTGTGCTGAGCGCCCATTACCCGGCCCCGGCTGGTCACAGGTTGTGTGCTGAGCGCCCATTACCCGGCCCCGGCTGGTCACAGGTTGTGTGCTGAGCGCCCATTACCCGGCCCCGGCTGGTCACAGGTTGTGTGCTGAGCGCCCATTACCCGGCCCCGGCTGGTCACGGGTTGTGTGCTGAGCGCCCATTACCCGGCCCCGGCTGGTCACGGGTTGTGTGCTGAGCGCCCATTACCCGGCCCTGGCTGGTCACAGGTTGTGTGCTGAGCGCCCATTACCCGGCCCCGGCTGGTCACAGGTTGTGTGCTGAGCGCCCATTACCTGGCCCTGGCTGGTCACAGGTTGTGTGCTGAGCGCCCATTACCCGGCCCCGGCTGGTCACAGGTTGTTTGCTGAGCGCCCATTACCCGGCCCCGGCTGGTCACAGGTTGTGTGCTGAGCGCCCATTACCCGGCCCCGGCTGGTCACAGGTTGTGTGCTGAGCGCCCATTACCCGGCCCCGGCTGGTCACAGGTTGTGTGCTGAGCGCCCATTACCCGGCCCCGGCTGGTCACAGGTTGTGTGCTGAGCGCCCATTACCCGGCCGGTCACAGGTTGTGTGCTGAGCGCCCATTACCCGGCCCCGGCTGGTCACAGGTTGTGTGCTGAGCGCCCATTACCCGGCCCCGGCTGGTCACAGGTTGTGTGCTGAGTGCCCATTACCCGGCCCTGGCTGGTCACAGGTTGTGTGCTGAGCGCCCATTACCCGGCCCTGGCTGGTCACAGGTTGTGTGCTGAACGCCCATTACCCGGCCCCGGCTGGTCACAGGTTGTGTGCTGAGCGCCCATTACCCGGCCCTGGCTGGTCACAGGTTGTTTGCTGAGCGCCCATTACCCGGCCCCGGCTGGTCACAGGTTGTGTGCTGAGCGCCCATTACCCGGCCCTGGCTGGTCACAGGTTGTGTGCTGAGCGCCCATTACCCGGCCCCGGCTGGTCACAGGTTGTGTGCTGAGCGCCCATTACCCGGCCCCGGCTGGTCACAGGTTGTGTGCTGAGCGCCCATTACCCGGCCGGTCACAGGTTGTGTGCTGAGCGCCCATTACCTGGCCCCGGCTGGTCACAGGTTGTGTGCTGAGCGCCCATTACCCGGCCCTGGCTGGTCACAGGTTGTGTGCTGAGCGCCCATTACCCGGCCCTGGCTGGTCACAAGTTGTGTGCTGAGTGCCCATTACCTGGCCCTGGCTGGTCACAGGTTGTGTGCTGAGCGCCCATTACCCGGCCCCGGCTGGTCACAGGTTGTGTGCTGAGCGCCCATTACCCGGCCCCGGCTGGTCACAGGTTGTGTGCTGAGCGCCCATTACCCGGCCCCGGCTGGTCACAGGTTGTGTGCTGAGCGCCCATTACCCGGCTGGTCACGGGTTGTGTGCTGAGCGCCCATTACCCGGCCCCGGCTGGTCACGGGTTGTGTGCTGAGCGCCCATTACCTGGCCCTGGCTGGTCACAGGTTGTGTGCTGAGCGCCCATTACCCGGCCCCGGCTGGTCACAGGTTGTGTGCTGAGCGCCCATTACCTGGCCCTGGCTGGTCACAGGTTGTGTGCTGAGCGCCCATTACCCGGCCCCGGCTGGTCACAGGTTGTGTGCTGAGCGCCCATTACCCGGCCCTGGCTGGTCACAGGTTGTGTGCTGAGCGCCCATTACCCGGCCCCGGCTGGTCACAGGTTGTGTGCTGAGCGCCCATTACCCGGCCGGTCACAGGTTGTGTGCTGAGCGCCCATTACCCGGCCCTGGCTGGTCACAGGTTGTGTGCTGAGCGCCCATTACCCGGCCCCGGCTGGTCACAGGTTGTGTGCTGAGCG
Source organism: Dendrobates tinctorius (assembly GCF_039654945.1). Lineage (NCBI taxonomy): Eukaryota > Metazoa > Chordata > Amphibia > Anura > Dendrobatidae > Dendrobates > Dendrobates tinctorius. The sequence goes on along the minus strand of NW_027361741.1, from coordinate 25,993,271 downwards.
CCCATTACCCGGCCCTGGCTGGTCACAGGTTGTGTGCTGAGCGCCCATTACCCGGCCCCGGCTGGTCACAGGTTGTGTGCTGAGCGCCCATTACCTGGCCCCGGCTGGTCACGGGTTGTGTGCTGAGCGCCCATTACCCGGCCCCGGCTGGTCACGGGTTGTGTGCTGAGCGCCCATTACCCGGCCCTGGCTGGTCACAGGTTGTGTGCTGAGCGCCCATTACCCGGCCCCGGCTGGTCACAGGTTGTGTGCTGAGCGCCCATTACCTGGCCCTGGCTGGTCACAGGTTGTGTGCTGAGCGCCCATTACCCGGCCCCGGCTGGTCACAGGTTGTGTGCTGAGCGCCCATTACCCGGCCCTGGCTGGTCACAGGTTGTGTGCTGAGCGCCCATTACCCGGCCCCGGCTGGTCACAGGTTGTGTGCTGAGCGCCCATTACCCGGCCGGTCACAGGTTGTGTGCTGAGCGCCCATTACCCGGCCCCGGCTGGTCACAGGTTGTGTGCTGAGCGCCCATTACCCGGCCCTGGCTGGTCACAGGTTGTGTGCTGAGCGCCCATTACCCGGCCCCGGCTGGTCACAGGTTGTGTGCTGAGCGCCCATTACCTGGCCCCGGCTGGTCACGGGTTGTGTGCTGAGCGCCCATTACCCGGCCCCGGCTGGTCACGGGTTGTGTGCTGAGCGCCCATTACCCGGCCCCGGCTGGTCACAGGTTGTGTGCTGAGCGCCCATTACCCGGCCCTGGCTGGTCACAGGTTGTGTGCTGAGCGCCCATTACCCGGCCCCGGCTGGTCACAGGTTGTGTGCTGAGCGCCCATTACCCGGCCGGTCACAGGTTGTGTGCTGAGCGCCCATTACCCGGCCCTGGCTGGTCACAGGTTGTGTGCTGAGCGCCCATTACCCGGCCCCGGCTGGTCACAGGTTGTGTGCTGAGCGCCCATTAACCGGCCCTGGCTGGTCACAGGTTGTGTGCTGAGCGCCCATTACCCGGCCCCGGCTGGTCACAGGTTGTGTGCTGAGCGCCCATTACCTGGCCCCGGCTGGTCACGGGTTGTGTGCTGAGCGCCCATTACCCGGCCCCGGCTGGTCACGGGTTGTGTGCTGAGCGCCCATTACCCGGCCCCGGCTGGTCACAGGTTGTGTGCTGAGCGCCCATTACCCGGCCCTGGCTGGTCACAGGTTGTGTGCTGAGCGCCCATTACCCGGCCCCGGCTGGTCACAGGTTGTGTGCTGAGCGCCCATTACCTGGCCCCGGCTGGTCACGGGTTGTGTGCTGAGCGCCCATTACCCGGCCCCGGCTGGTCACGGGTTGTGTGCTGAGCGCCCATTACCCGGCCCCGGCTGGTCACAGGTTGTGTGCTGAGCGCCCATTACCCGGCCCCGGCTGGTCACAGGTTGTGTGCTGAGCGCCCATTACCCGGCCCCGGCTGGTCACAGGTTGTGTGCTGAGCGCCCATTACCCGGCCCCGGCTGGTCACAGGTTGTGTGCTGAGCGCCCATTACCCGGCCCCGGCTGGTCACAGGTTGTGTGCTGAGCGCCCATTACCCGGCCCCGGCTGGTCACAGGTTGTGTGCTGAGCGCCCATTACCCGGCCCCGGCTGGTCACAGGTTGTGTGCTGAGCGCCCATTACCCGGCCCCGGCTGGTCACAGGTTGTGTGCTGAGCGCCCATTACCCGGCCCTGGCTGGTCACAGGTTGTGTGCTGAGCGCCCATTACCCGGCCCCGGCTGGTCACAGGTTGTGTGCTGAGCGCCCATTACCCGGCCCCGGCTGTGTCTGGCATCGTCCAGCTCTGTAGTGCGCAGAGCCAGTGACACAAAGGTGCTGACTGTAAGCAGCGCCGCCGTGGGCGGACAGGCAGGAGGACAGATAGCCGCGTCTCCCTCCGCCACCTCCCGCACTATCTCGCCGCCCGCTAGGTGCATGCTCCGCGCTGTGATGCGGCCGGACCACCTTAAGCGCCGTGGCCCCGCCCCCTCCGTGCGATCACATTGGCTGCGGCCGCTGTGAGCGATTCATCGCTGAAATGCAAAACTTGTTGCTGCCGTGTGGGGCTGAGGACACAGTGCGGAGCTCACACCGGACTCGGACGCCGCAGCACCGGGCAGCTCCTGCCATGCAGGTGGCACGGATGAAAGTTGCAGCCAGTTGGACGTGGATGGAGTGAGTGGCAGCGCGCGTCCTGTGCCCGGTGACTTGTGCCCTGCCCCGGAGCGGTGTGCGATCTGCCAGCAGGCCGGGCCCCGTCCCGTTGCACCATGTGAGCCGGTCGCCGGGCCACACAGCATCGCTCACGGTCTGGACTGTCATGACGTATTGATCGGTGGGTGGAATTATGTTTGGGCTGGAGCAGTTTGAGCCGCAGATCAATAGCAGAAGCGCCGGCCAAGGAGACAGGAGCTTCCCCCAGCCCGGGCTGAACATGAGCTCCCACTACAAGAGCCCTGCCTTCCACTCCGGGGGCTCCGCCGCCGCTGTGGACCCCTCCATAGGAGCTATGACCGAGCCTGCCATGATGGCCATGAACCTCAGCATGAACGGAGAGCCCTATGGGTACCATGCCAGGGGGCACTCCGAGCTCCACGCTGGTGGCATGCATGGCTTCTTCAGCAACCAGCATCACCCTCACCAGCATCACCCTCACTTCAGCGGTAACTTTGGAGGTCCTGCTGATGCCTCAGCGTCCTGCCTGCACGGGGGTCGTCTCATGGGTTACAACAATAATCTTGGCAATCCTCAAGCCTTTGGTGAGGGCTACGAGCAGCTGGCAGAGAACCAGGCAGGAGAAGGCTTTGGCCAGCAGAGGACAGGTAACCTTCCTGAGTTTCAGCACCCTAACTCCACTGCCTCCAACCATGCTGTCCCTGCACCCTGCCTGCCCCTAGACCAGTCTCCCAACCGAGCGGCCTCCTTCCATGGGCTTCCTTCATCCACCTCTTCTGATTCTCATACCTTGGAACAAAGGAGACTCCACAACCAAGGAGGTGTGGATCCACTGGAATACAATTACCCCAGCGACGCTCCTGCGGGACACTTTGAGGTACCTGTGTTTTCTCCTTCTGATTCTGAGGGGCATTATGGTGCCGGGAGACAGGTTTCTGCTGGTTCTTTTCCTGGTGCTTCTGTTTTGCCAAGACCTCCTGGGATGGTGGGCATGACTAAGGTTCACCCACAGCAACAGCACGGGGTGTTCTTTGAGAGGTTTGGAGGTGCTCGAAAAATGCCTGTGGGCATGGAGCCTGCGGTGAATGCCAGGCACCCCCTCCTGCAACAGCAACAGCAGACAGGTTTACTTGCCAGACAAAACTCTTGCCCGCCAGCAATTACCAGGCAGCAACAAGCAGAAGGCAGTACCTCAAACCCAAACCTGCCGGACAATGGACCAGTAATGCAGAACCAGCATTCCCAGTTTGAGTACCCCATTCAAAGACTGGAGAATAGAAATATGAATCCTTATTCGGAGTCAATGTTCAATATGCAGCAGGGACCTCCACAGCAACCTCCAAATCAAAGATTGCAGCACTTTGATGCCCCCTACATGAATGTTACCAAAAGGCCCAGATTTGACTTTCCGAATAACCACGGTGTTGACAACTGTGCTGCCTGGAATAACAACAGCATTCACAACGCTGGCCTAGACAGTCACCTTTCTCCTTCCACCTATCCTGGACTCCCAAGTGACTATACTCCCCAAGTGCCAGAAAGCTTTCCCCCTGGTCCAGCATTGCAGCACCCCGGCCCAGATCACCAGTCCATTCAACAGCGGCAAAACGCAGCAATGATGATTAAACAAATGGCTTCCAGAAACCAACAACAGAGAATGAGACAGGCTAATCTACAGCAATTGGGCCATCACGGGGATGTTAATCAAAGCAGCATTGTCCATGGAGGTCAAGTGGGGAGCATGCCGCAGCCTAACTTTGATCGTGATGGGGGAAGGATTGGTAATTTTGACTCTCAAAACTCACATGTGGGTCAGGAAAATGCTTGGTTTCCTGGACCTCACCCACCAGGAGATATTCTTCAGAGGAGAATGGGTGGGTCAAGTATTCCCGCTGATCCCGCATCCCATGATATAAATTTACAGCAGAATGGGTCAAATATGATTTTTAGGCCAGGTGTCAATAGGATGGGTCTTCAGGAGTCATTAGGGATGCCAGGAGAGGGGCACGTTCAGGCCTTACATTCTCCAAATATGCACTCTCAGTTCGGAAACAATATTACTAACTTAGCTCAAATGCAGTCTCCGGGTGGAGGGGTGGGCATGAATAGTACTACAACTGAGCGGAGAGGACCCCCAGATTTCACAACCCCAGGTATAGGACAGCAGTCAGGTTTTCCGTTTGTTGGATCAAATAGACAGTCAACACCACATAATCCAACAGGTGTAAATTCATCCCCAAGTTCCTACCAACCTCAGTCAGATTTCCAAGCAAGCCAGCGCTCCACAGCTAGCAAATTAGGGGCACTGTCCCTAGGTTCATTCAATAAACCTACTGCAAAAGAAAATATGTTTGGACAAAGCTGTTTAGCTGCCCTTTCCACAGCCTGTCAAAATATGATTGCTAGTTTAGGTGCTCCAAACCTCAATGTAACATTTAATAAAAAAAGCCAAGCCGAGGGGAAACGAAAGCTGAGCCAAACGGAGAATGAACTAAATAACAACAGTGGAAATGGTACTAATTCTGAATATTTCCCTGGGGGCTCTTCTCAAGCCAGTCAGGGGCCTGGTGCTTCCAATAATAACTGCAAATCTGCAGGGCAAAATGGGGCATCCCAACCCACCCAGGGAGAAACAAGTCTTTCCCCAAACTACAATATTGATGGGACTCCTGGCAATGATGGCAAACCAGTAACTGGTGGTGGACGTGGGAGGGGTAGGAGAAAAAGAGACAGTGGACATGTGAGCCCAGGTAATTATTTTGATAAATATTCTGCAGACAGTGGGGGCGCTGTCATCAGCCCAGGGCAACAAGGCCAGTCTGCAAATACAGTAGAGCCTGGTGGGACTCAGCATGACAAGCCTTTGACTTCTCCATCTTGGGCTAAAGGTGGGGAGCTACTACTTGGTGATCAACCGGACCTCATGTCGTCTTTGGACAGTGGAATTCAAAGTGTGACTAAATCAGATAGTAGCTCACCTCATGTTGACTTCTCTGAAGATGTCAACACTACGTATGGCAACGAAGATGAAGTTTCTTCTAGTTCAGATAACAACATATCGAAACCAAGCAACTGTCCTTTGTTAACAGGGTCTCCAAAAATTCAACGGAACGAACATGGACTTCTTAATGGACAAAAACCAATGGGTCTAAGTATTCTAAATAACACTACCTCTCTCCCGGACAGTTATGGGTTGAGCAGTACTGGAGCTGGCCACCCTGGTACTCCAGGGATGGAACAGGTCCGCACTCCAACTAGCACATCAACCCAGGATGAGATCCACCCTCTAGAGATATTGCAAGCACAGATCCAACTTCAGAGACAGCAGTTCAGCATTTCTGAAGACCAACCCTTGGGGATGAAGAATAAAAAAACTGACTGTACTGCTCAAAATGTGGACAGTGAATTGAACAGTTGTTGCTCTGACAATGTCAAAAATTCCATGAGTACGATAGACCTTGACTCTCTTATGGCAGAGCATAATTCTACCTGGTACATGCCTAATGAGAAATCATTGATGGAGGGAGAAGACGACGATAAATCTATTACACCTTGGGATAAATCAAAGAGCCAACAACCCAACAAAGAAGGTATATACATTTAATTATA